>NC_141689.1:818798954-820157704 GCF_964263255.1 Lissotriton vulgaris | reverse complement strand
CTTCTATTAGGATTGCACAGATATAGTTGTCCCCCCAGCACCCACATGTGAATTGGAGTCAGGCCGACAGGCACACAGAGCAATGAGCATCAAAATGCCCACTTTCCCAAATTGACATTTCCACTTATGTAATATTGAATCCACGCGTACTACTGGAGAGGATTCACCAGTACAAACTCATTGATATCAAACACTATACTGCTACCTTCTGCATCTAGGAAATACTGCTCAATATTCTTTCCCTACATTCACCCATGCTAATTCAATGTTAGAAGCAGGCCTGGATGTACCAAACACACAATCCGGTGCCAATCACGACGTGGAGTGGGCAGTTCACAGAGTTTTTCCCAGTCCGTGCTCCACTTGGAGTGTGGAGTTCGGCATCAATCAGGGGTTTGTAAAGCACGCTACTCACCCGTGAGGGTCTCAAGGTGCTGGGGGCAGCTCCGGATCAGTCAAAGAGCAAGGTCTTGAGGTCCTTCCTGAATGTGTGCAGGGTCGGAGAGTGTCTGATGTTCACAGGGAGCCCATTCCAGGTCCTGGCTGCGGTGTAGGAGAAGGCCTTCCAGCCGGTTCTGTTTCTGCGGATGCGGGGACCTCTGCCAGGGTGAGGCCGGCGGAGGGGAGGTTCCTCTTGGGTACCTCGAAGGATACACTCTCGTTGAGGTATTTGGGTCCGATGTTGTTGAGGGATTTGTAGGTGTGAGTGAGGAGATTGAAGGTGACCCTCTTCTCAACGGGGAGCCAGTGGAGGCCTCGTAGGTGTTGGGTCATGTGCTCGTGACGTGGTGTCCCGAGGACGAGTCTGGCTGCGGCGTTCTGGATCGTTTGGAGTTTGTGTAGAAGATTCCTGTTGATTCCGGCGTAGAGGGCATTTCCGTAGTCCAGTCTTCTGGTTATGAGTGCGTTAGAAACGGTTCTTCTGCAGTCGGGGGATCCATTTAAAGGTCTTATGGAAGATGCAAAGCCAGTTGAAACTAGTGGAAGTCACGCCGTTGATCTGGCGGTTCATGGAGAGGGAGGAATCAAGGATGATACCAAGGTTACGAGCGTGGTCTGTAGGGGTGGGTGGGTTCCCAAGGTGTTGTCCCAGGTGGAGGAGCAGGGTCCGAGGATGAGGACCTTGGTCTTCTCTGAGTTGAGCTTCAAGCAGCTGTCTTTCATCCAGGTGGCCACGTTATTCATCCCTTCCTGGAAGCAGAGTCTGGTGTTTTTGGTATTCTTCATGGATGAGCTGGGTGTCGTCGGCGTATGATACCATGCTGAGCCCCTGCTGTCTGAAGATGGTGGCGAGAGGGGCCATGTAGATGTTGAAGAGCAGGGGGCTGAGTGACGATCCCTGGGGTACCCCGCAGTTGATTTCCATGGCTTCGGAGAGGTAGGAAGGGAGTAGAATCCTCTGGGTTCTGCCAGAGAGGAAGAATTGGATCCAGTCGAGGGTGGTTCCTTGTATCCCCGCATCGTGGAATCTGGCTGCGAGTGTGTGATGTGAGATGTGTCGAAGGCTGCGGAGAGGTCTAGCAGGATGGGGGCAGCAGTGTGTCCCTGGTCTAGTAGCATGCGGATGTCATCAGTGGTGGCGAGGAGGGCGGTCTCTGTGCTGTGGTTGCTGGGGAATCCAGACTGGGAGGCATCTAGGATATAGTTCTCTTCGATGAAGGCGGTCAGCTGGGCCTTCACAAGTCTCTTGGTGACTTTGGCCCCGAAAGGGAGGAGAGAGACGGCCTGGTAGTTTTTCAGGTCAGTTGGTTTCTTGAGGAGTGGTTTCACCTCCGCCTCTTTCCAGTCATCTGGGAAGATGCCGGATCTGAGGGAGGTGTTGATCATCCATTCAAGTTTGGGTGCAATGGCATCTGTGGCCCTGTGGAAGATGGGGCTCCTGAGTGAGTTCTCTTCATGGTTGTGTTGATGAGTTTGACGGTCTTGGGATCCTAGGAAGTAATGGTTGGTTTATTAGCGGTTGTGTCGCGTGCTCGTCCACTGAAGTTGTCATAGAGGACATTGATCTTCGCATGGAAGTAGGAGCTGAGCTTGTCGCAGAGTTCCTGGAAAGTTGTGACGTCCGTGGCTTCACAGGTGGGTTTTGCGAACTCCTGTGTGACGTTGAACAATTCATTGATGTTGGTTGCGTTGGTCTGGACTTTGTCTCTTATGAAGGTCCGTTTGGTGCCTCTTATGCACTGGTGGTATTTCTTCAGGGTGCTCTTGTGGTCATTCCATGCTTCTGTGGTTTTCTGGTTTCGCCAGGTTTTCTCTAGACGTCTGCAGGAGGTTCTTGCTTCTTGAAGTTCTGAAGCGAACCAGGCGGCCTTCAGAGGGCGTAGTTTGGCGGGTTGGCTGTGGTGCTAGCTTGTCAGCGCAGCTGGAGACCCAGCTGTGAAATTTCCTGGCTGCGGAGTTGGTGTCTGTCAAGGCCCACAGGGGTTTTTGCTGGATGATGGTGTTGAGGTGTTCCTCTGTGACCTTGCTCCAGTTTCATCATTGTGGGTGAGGGGTTGGCTTGAGTGTGGTGGTGGTGTTGAAGGTGAAGTGAACACAGTGGTAGTCCATCCAAATGGACTGGGTGGTGTGGCTGAGGTGGATGTTTGTTCCTCCCGTGAAGATGGGGTTGACGGTGTGACCGGCTCTGTGGGTGGGCGTGTTGACGAGCTGCTTCAATCCTAGATTGGTGAGGTTGTCGAAGAGAGTTGTGGAGTCGGGGTCATTGCTGTTGTCGAGGTGGAAGTTCAGGTCCCCTAGTAGAATGTAGTACATGGAGGTTATGGCGTGGGGTGGGGTGGAACGTGCTCATCGATTGTAGTGGCGGGCTGGGTGCGAGGTCCTGGCGGTCTGTAGATGAGGGTGCCGCGCAGCGTGGTCCTGGGGCTGGTCTGGATCTGGAAGTGGAAGTATTCTGTGTCAGAGTGGGAGGTCACTCGTGATGGACGTGGAGAGTCAGAGGGGTCATATGTGTGAGTCCTCCTCCTTGGCAGTCCAGGCGGTCCTTTCTCTGGATCTTGTAGCCGTCGGGGATGGCCATGGTGATATCGGGGCCGGAGGTGGCGTTGGTCCAGGTTTCCCTCAAGAAGGCGACATCGGGCGAGAGGGTGTCAATCAGGTTCCAGATTTCGATGGTGTGTCGATGCAGGGAGCGCACGTTGAGGAGGATGCAAGTCAGGGATTCGGTGGTGCGTGCAGCAGGCGGTCCTTTGGCGGTTGCAGTAGCTTTGTCCATGGTGAAGGATCTGCGGCAGGATCTGCACGAGAACTGCCTGTGGGTGGTGGTCGGCGAGGATCTTGCGCAGTCGATGGGTCTTCCTGGATCGAGTGCGTGGAGGGTGGATGAATCATAGAGGTGGAGTCCAGGAGAACCAGGGTTCCTGGCACTGGTCGCGGTCAGGTAGCGGACGGGCGCAGATGGGCTTGCCTTAGGTGTGCCAGCGGAGTGTCCACTGCGCGTGTCCGCTGCGCATATGGAGAGGATGGGTGTGGGAGCAGAGGTAGGGAGGTGGGAGCGGGCTGAGTCGGGGGGCGCAGGGGCATCAGTGCGGGGAAGAGTACAGGGAGGGAAGAAAAATAAGCTGCAAACAGTACAGTGATGGTAAAACAACAGTAATGCAGTCAACAAAGGAAATGGCGAGAAATCACAGTGGGGAATAAGCAATAAGCGAAAACACAGGGGAATACCGGATGACTCCCAAGTGAGCCTGAGGCGTGGGGACGGGCTGCTGGCTCGAACCCTGTTCGGGAGAAGGGCTCAGTGCTAGTGCAGTCGGCGGTGAGGCGGAGCTGCTGGAGAGAGTTCTGGCCTTTGCCCAGAGGACTAGGTTTCACACGCGCTCCCCCGGCGGTGGTCGCCATATGTAGGGGTGGGGGTGGGAGGAGAGTTAGGGAGGCGGAGCAGGCTGAGTCCGGGGCGGGGCCGCAGTGGCAGCAGAGGTGGGAAGAATACAGCAACGGGGAAAAAAATCTACAAACAGTACAGTGATGGTAAAACAACAGTAATGCAGTCATCAAAGGAAATGGCGAGAAATCCCAGTGGGGAATAAGAAATAAGTGGAAACACAGGGGAATACCAGATGACTCCCAAGTGAGCCTCTGGCTCAGGGACGAGCTGCTGGCTCGAACCCTGCTTGGGAGAAGGGCTCAGTGCTAGCGCAGTCGGTGGTGAGGCGCAGCTGCTGTTGAGAGTTCTGGCCTTGGCCCAGAGGTCAAGGTTTCAAATGCGCTCCCCTACAGTTGTCGCCATATGTAGGGGAAGGGTGCAGGTGCAGAGGTAGGGCGGTGGGAGTGGGCTGAGTCGGGGGGCGCAGGGGCACCAGTGCTGGGAAGAGTACAGGGAGGGAAGAAAAATAAGCTACAAACAGTACAGTGATGGTAAAACAAAAGTAATGCAGTCAACAAAGGAAATGGTGAGAAATCACAGTGGGGAATAAGCAATAAACGGAAACACAGGGGAATACCAGATGACTACCAAGTGAGCCTGAGGCGCAGGGACGGACGGCTGGCTCGAACCCTCCTCGGGAAAAGGGCTCAGTGCTAGTGCAGTTGGCGGTGAGGCAGAGCTGCTGGGAAGAGTGCTGGCCTTGGCCCAGAGGTCAAGGTATTACCTGTGCTCCCCCACAATGGTCGCTATATGTAGGGGAGGGGGCAGGAGCAGAGGTAGGGAGGTGGGTTGCTGGCTTGCACACTGCTCGGGAGAAGGGCCCAGTGCTAGCGCGGTTGGCGGTGAGGCAGAGCTGCTGGGGAGATTGCTGGCCTTGGCGTAGTCATGTTAACCAGCACCCACCATAAGAAATGCACTTTACTGCATATCTGCACAGTGTGCAGACGTGTCTGCAGAGTACAAGCAATAGTCATACACAGGATGCTTCTTGTTTGTCTGACACCCTTACAGCACCTGTAACCCGTGGCCCTTTACATCTGCTATGTAGTGCCCACGGCCAGCAGTCCACAGGTTGCATCAATGACTGCACACATATTAAAGTGGTCCTGTTTTTTTGTCTATCACCACTCCTCTCCTTTCAGCCAGGCTGAAGTGTGCACTTTGACATCTACATGAACGCACATCAGTACCGACCCTCACCGGCGCCAAGGTAGGCCTCATGTGCAAACTCTCACTAAGTTGTTCTCTGAACGATGTCTAGTTACAGTTCCCACTGGACACTTTTTGCTAGTCCTCGCTGCTCTGCACACTGTGTGCATGCCACCCAAAGTGCGGGTAGGGGCTGTGCCAGGCCACCATCTCTGCCAGGGTAACCTGGCCTGAGCAGACCCAGGAGCTTTGCATGTCATAAGCTGTGTGCCTGGTGCCCCCATAGGAGCACGGCCCTCTAGGACATGGATGAGGTTCAGGACCCTTTTACCTGCCTTGCCACCTCCCTCATTGAACAACTACAAAGCAGTGCAGATTGCACATAGATACTACACCGTGTCCTCAGAGCCAAGATCGAATCACTGGGGAAGATCAGAAGTGAGAAAGTTTTTAGCTTCCAGAGACAGGCTGTGTGCAAGTAGGAGGGGCATGCATCCTGTTGACACTCGTGCCAAAACACAACACATTACACCCAACACAACTCCATTCAAAGGGCAGGAGAGAGATTTATAAGGCAAAAGCAAGGAAAGCAGTTGTTTGAGTACCAGGCTAACTCACAGGCAATACCACATTGCGGTAATTATGTACCTGCATTTAGAATCAGGAGTATTTTTACACGTGTAGGTAATAAAGAGTTTTCCACAATTAGCAAGCAGCAGATGTTAAACCTCTGTGACATTTCTACACATAATGAAGTGTTTGAGTTTTTTTTCTTGAGTTATGAAGACAGGGCATGCAACAGGGTTCTATCGCTAGAGTTTGTTTTGCGCTACATTCGAAAGTGGATTGTGCTTGCTTTGTATGTCAGCTATGGCAACAATGCGCACGCACATCTCTGCTCTGAAGAAGCTGAGCAGTGAATCTTCATTCTGAGCCCACACACACTCCCCAGACCCGGTGCCTTGATCCCCTCACATCAGTGAGAAGCCAGGACATTCTTATTTGTCTCTGTTGTATTCTCTTGATTACATTGCTTCAAGGTGATGCTCTATGATCTAGCTCAGGCTTCACCTCATGGAATGTTGATGGGTGCCCTGGCTGCACTTGTGCAGGGTTCTGTGTATTCAAACTGTACTGAGAGCTGTTGGGTCTGGATGGGTCTTCACTACGCTCTCTCGTCTGCTGTATAGTTTATCTACAATAAATCTCTACTGAACTCATCTGCAACTTCGAGTGGTTTACTACAATTTATGGCGACGATCCTTTGCTACACAGCAACACGCTGGACCCTGCGTGTGACCCAACTCACCTTTGGTGTTAATCGTCTCGAAGACTCCTTTATCCGGTGGTAAGACTGATCCTTAGTATTCTTCCACATCAACAACGTTTTCTTCTTCGATCTTCTTTGCTCAAAGCCCCCTTTATTTCCTCCATTGCCTGCATATAGAACTCTCTCTCGAGCTGTCTCACTCAAAACGGAGGGGCATTGCGGATGAATAGTGTAGTGTCCTAGCATGGACACGTTCTAGTGTTCAGGAGTGATGTAATATACTTTACACCCACCCACCACAGACGTCATGGTGTCACATGACGCTGCCAATAAATGGGGCCGGGCGCACGTGCTTGTGGCCATTCCTACTACCCTCATCTGGTGTCTGTGTCCATCATTGCTGCTCTCCTAACATGCGGGCCTAGGGCCCTCCACCCCAACTTTACAATGGCGACGAGGTCGGTAGTGCAGCCCATGCGTGCCACTACCCAGAGAAAAGAAAAAGGGGAAGAGAGCTGCCCGCCTGCGCCGGAAAGCCGGTGGGCACGTCTGAGCCCCACAGCCTGCAGCGACCGCGAGGCCCACCGCACCAGCCTTGAAGGACGAGCCGACCGGAGCCCACCCGCGTCGGCCGCCACCGTCCAGTGCCACCAGGAAAGAGCGGACCGCCCAGTGCCCACCTGAGACGGCCGCGAAGCAGTGACCCCACGGAGAGGTGCACCGGCCGGGCGGAGCCCAACCGCCACGACCGCGACAGAGCATCAGGCCCGCCGGCCGAAGGTGAGCCCCAGGGGCGAAGTGACTTTAATAAACTATGCCCAATCATAAGCAGGACCAGCGGAGCCCACCCGCGGCCTGCCCGAGTCATCCCCTGCCCCGCCGCGTGTGTGACTAGAAGCGGTGGGGCCCAGAGACGAGTGACGGCATGAGGGAGAGTGCGGCCGAACCCGCAACTAACTGAATCAACGAGGGGGAGGGAGCGGAGTAGCTAACCGCCTCCCGACCCCCCTCGCAACGTGATCCGGGCCAGCGGAGCCCACCCGCGGTCCGCCGGTAGCACCCCCCCCCCAAAGGAAGACTCAGCAGCGCCAGCGGAGCCCACCCGCGGCCTGCCGGCAGCACCCTAGCAAGAAAGGACAAAGCGGAGCCCACCCGCGGCCTGCTACGAGCATGGTTGGTCTCCGCCGCGCAGCGCGTGAAAGGTGAGGCTGCTGCGGCGGGAGACCGTGAAGAGCGGAGCCTGCCGTGCCGGAAATCCACTAACATTTAAATAGGCAGAGCGGGCGGAGCCCACCCGCGGCCTGCCTCGAGCGCACCCACCCAGGGAGGAGTGACAGGAGCGACGCGCTCCCCCGCCTGAGGGAAGCATCAACACACCCCCCCCCCCCCGCCCGCGTGAGGACTGCCGATGCTGCCGCGGGCTGGGAGGGGACAGCGGAAATAAGAAAGCGCCTGCATGCGGCCAGCGCCGCCGCGATCTAATGTGCCCCCACCTCGTGGGCAGGAACAAAGTGCCCGTATGCGGCCAGCGCCGCCAAAAGTTCAAATGAGCCCCACTGGGACACTGAAATAAATAGAAGTGCGAGAACCAGAACATGTGCCCCCGTGAGCAAACACAGCAATGCCCCAAACACCGACACAAGTGAACAGTTCAGAATTCGTCCAACCTTATGGGGCGCCTGTGCTTGTCTGCCCCCAAAAGTATAATGAACACAAGAGACTCACCAGCTACCGGCAGCAGCCCCAGCCCCCTGCGCACTGAGAGAGAGAGACAGTAGAGTGCACATCAGGGGACGATAAGAGCCACAAGACGGGCTGCTACCAAATCCAGCATCACTGCCACCCAGTGGCCAAAAAGGAAAAGCGCACCTGCCACCAGGAGAAATAAAACAAGCATTGCACAACACAAAATAAATCAGCAGCAGCAAGGGGCAACAGACTGAGTAACGCCCAAAGGAAAGCATCCAATCTCAAGCAGCAAGTAAGTGCGCAACCACGCAGAAGACACCCACACACACCAGCAAGGAGTCGGCAGATGCCACTTCCAGCGCGACGTGGGAAGAGGCACGAACGCATCACTAAGCATCCAAGCACTGACAGAACGTCTGGAGGAAACGACTGCCAAGTACTGAAAGAACGTCCAGGGAAAAGACTGCCGCGATCAGAAAACGGAGAGAGCAGTGACTCCTAGTGGCCACAGGTGTTCACCGCAGCATCAACTACTCCCGCCAACGGTCCAAAGCAGCAAGTACCCGACGTCAGCCAAAGCAGCAAGTAACCGAGGGCAGCCAAAGCAGCAAGTACCCAAAGACAGCCAAAGCAGCAAGTACCCGACGTCAGCCAAAGCAGCAAGTACCCAACGACACGTAACAGGTGCCCAAGAGCCCTGAACAGTAAGTGCGCAGATAACGCGCCACGTGGCAACGCTCAGCCACCGCAAGGAGAAAGAAGAGCGCAGGCAGCGCCACCGCGCAGAACAGTTATCGCGGACGACCACAAGACGTGGCGCCTCCCAGAAGCCGATCCACAGAATGATCGCCCACCAAGTGCTGACCTGCGACGGGTCCCCAAACACAAAAAAATTGTTAAAGCACCAAGTCCGACAGGACGACCGAAGATAACCTGCCAGACATCGGCAGAAGTGGACCGCCAAACGGTCCAGGACGTTCAACCAAGACAAGGTCTACGGACGTGGACCCACGAACGTCACCAACCAGAATCAAGAGAAGAGAGTTCGCGACACCAACTCTGGCTGCTGAGGAAGAAGGAGAAAGTGTCTCCGACGGGGACAAGACCAGGGGTACACATGCAGCGGGCGCGCCCTGCAGGGAGGAGCCAGGTCAGGAGAGAAGACACAAGATTGGACCAAGTGATGTCATGAAGCAGGAAGGAAGAAAAGGAGAGATCGGAGTGGCACGTCTGCCACCGTGAAAAGGAAGGAAGAAAAGGTGAGATCTGAGTGGCACGTCTGCCACCGCGAAAAGGAAAGAAGAAAGAGAGATCTGAGTGGCATGTCTGCCACCGCGAAAAAGAAGGAAGAAAAGGAGAGATCAGAGTGGCACGTCTGCCACTGCCAGAGTGGAAGGAAGTATATCCACGTTGGCCTGTTGCCACAGTTAAGAGTGGAAGGAGAGGTCAGTGCGAAGCAATGTCCCCACAGTGAACCAACCAAGGAAAGGGAGAGGAGTGCAGGAAGACCTCTCACACTCCCGAAGAGAAGGAAGGCGACAAGTGCCAGGACAACGGTGCGAGGAGCACAAGGCCGGAAGAACACCAGTGGCAAAGAAGACCAGGCCGGAAGAACACCAGTGGCAAAGACCAGCTGATCTGAACGACGATGTTTCCGCACACCCAGGATCTGCGGAGAGGAGCAAGCGAGACCGTTTGTGAGATCCACCTCTGGGGTCACACGGACACTGGACAATGCCAGCCGTGGTGGCCCAGGGGCAGAGGCCTCCAGGACGACAGTCCCCGCGACGAGAGATGGTCATCCAATGCCCATCCGAAAGGTCAGGGGAGGGCGAAGACATTGCAAGCAAAGACAGAAACCAATAGCTACCTTGGGACGAGGCTGCGGAATCTGAGGTGAGGCACATCGTCTCCTCCATACCCCCACTGACGGCGGCGTTAGAGCAACAGATGTGGCACATCCAGCCCAGCGCGAGTCTGAGAAAAGAGGACCTCAAGGATATCCCGTGGCAGGGGAACACCAACGAGAGAAGTCATCCTAGTGAGAGGGATGCCTTTCAACAGATCTGACTTTTGCTAAGTAAGACAAAGACCACAAGTGAAACCAAGGGAGAGACCGGTATGTGAACATCATTCCATGGCGAACAACAAGAACTCTAACTGCACCCGTTGCCACGGAAGTCAACAAAGGAAAGACTGAGGACAATTTGGTTGCCGAGTCGTCAACAGACTGTTTCCATCGAGCACCACAAACCGGTGTCACTGTGAACTGATGTTCCCCGCAGCAGATTAAACATTATCTGTGATTCCAAGCAGCGGCGGATAGAAAGACACTGCGGAAGCTGAACACTTTACTGCATCCTGATACGTGTTATTTTCCCCACAGGTTGATTTCTGAATGTGGGTCTTTGCAATAAAAAAATGGGAGGGATGTAGTGTCCTAGCATGGACACGTTCTAGTGTTCAGGAGTGATGTAATATACTTTACACCCACCCACCACAGACGTCATGGTGTCACATGACGCTGCCAATAAATGGGGCCGGGCGCACGTGCTCGTGGCCATTCCTACTACCCTCATCTGGTGTCTGTGTCCATCATTGCTGCTCTCCTAACATGCGGGCCTAGGGCCCTCCACCCCAACTTTACAAATAGGAGCGTAGTACTCCTTCCTTTCATTAATTTACCGTGGAAGTGCTTTGCTGATTTTGGCTACTATTTCGTGCGCACCACTGTGAATTTGTCTTGCGCTCACAGAGACGTTGAGACTGTCTCGAGCATATGCAACAAGCGGTTTAAGACTCTGTTTTTCTGTCTGCGCAGCAGTAGGCCGTAACCTGCCTGACTACACACGTCTCGTCACAATGACGCGTGCACCTGGCAACTGCCTAGCAACCAATCAGCCGATTTCGACGATCGGCACGTCTTCTCTACTTTGCGTTGCAGAGTTCTTTGCTTCAAGTTTCAGAGCGGATCACACAGCTTTGATCCTCAAAATAAGACATTACGACGGTTATTCGCACACCGCTTCCAAAAATATTTTCCAGTATGCGATTTATCTAACGGTGATTTGCACACCAGTACTTTTCAAGTCAATACCTCTAATATAAGAGGGGATAACCATACGGTGATTCGCACACCATTTTCCACATTTTATCGTCTCTAAGTACATTTTATTGCCTTTCATGTACAAATGACATTACATACGATCTTATGTTTATTCAATGAAAAAGAATCTGTGTTTGATTCCTATTTACTGCATTGCTTATTTTTTTTTCTTTGTTTCTCTTCTATTTTTTTTTTACCATCTAGTTTTTCCTTTGTGTCATCTTCTGCTAAATGATGCCATTTTTACTCCTCCTCCCTCTTTCCTGGAATCTATAGGAGAACGCCCTGTTTGATGGGAAATATGGTTTGACGCATTCCAGACGTATCTGGGAGCCATTGGTGCATCAAGGTTTAGCAGTGAATGTAAGAAATGTCTACTTCTTCATTCCCTTGGATTTGAAGGTCGTTCTATCTACAAACACCTTACTGAAATGATTCATTTACCAGAGGAACATGTCGATGATTATCAGGACACTATTTTAAAACTTAAAACAAGGTTCGACAAACAACCTAGTTTGATGGTTCTTCGTCACAAATTCTTTAAAAGACAACAATGTGAAAATGAAGATGTAGTCTCCTACATTTCTACATTACGTAGACTTGCTGTTGTTTGTCAGTTTGACATTTTCACAGACCAATTGATCCATGACCAATTTGTGTGTCATTGTAGAGATAAGCAGATTCGACAGAAGCTTCTCCCTCTTGCCAATCCTTCTCTTGATGAAACTGTCAAAATCGGCAAGAGTATTGAAACTTCACAAGTATCTCTAAAAGAATTGGAAGAGAAGTCTACGGATCCAGTCATTGTAGTTTTCACTAACGCAACGGGGAAAGGCTAATGAGGCTGGTTGGTGACGTTCGTGGGTCCACGTCCGTAGACCTTGTCTTGGTTGAACGTCCTGGACCGTTTGGCGGTCCACTTCTGCCGATGTCTGGCAGGTTATCTTCGGTCGTCCTGTCGGACTTGGTGCTTTAACAATTTTTTTGTGTTTGGGGACCCGTCGCAGGTCAGCACTTGGTGGGCGATCATTCTGTGGATCGGCTTCTGGGAGGCGCCACGTCTTGTGGTCGTCCGCGATAACTGTTCTGCGCGGTGGCGCTGCCTGCGCTCTTCTTTCTCCTTGCGGTGGCTGAGCGTTGCCACGTGGCGCGTTATCTGCGCACTTACTGTTCAGGGCTCTTGGGCACCTGTTACGTGTCGTTGGGTACTTGCTGCTTTGGCTGACGTCGGGTACTTGCTGCTTTGGCTGTCTTTGGGTACTTGCTGCTTTGGCTGCCCTCGGTTACTTGCTGCTTTGGCTGACGTCGGGTACTTGCTGCTTTGGACCGTTGGCGGGAGTAGTTGATGCTGCGGTGAACACCTGTGGCCACTAGGAGTCACTGCTCTCTCCGTTTTCTGATCGCGGCAGTCTTTTCCCTGGACGTTCTTTCAGTACTTGGCAGTCGTTTCCTCCAGACGTTCTGTCAGTGCTTGGATGCTTAGTGATGCGTTCGTACCTTCTTCTTTATTAAATGGCAATGCACTCAAAAACTCTGGTAGAGGTGGATCTGATTCTCAACAGGTTAAGCAGATGTATTACCATTGTGGGAATCCTCCTCACCTTAAAGGAGCAAAGTGTCCTGGAGCTAATGTGACTTGTAATTATTGCAAAAAGATAGGGCATTTTGCAAAGGTCTGTATGAAACTAAAAAATCCAAGAAGGTCTGTTGCTTGTGTTTTAGATTTAGATCAAGAATCTGATTCTGTAGGGGTTTATGTTGTTTCTCTCCTACATGAATCTGTGTCCAGCGTAGATGAGTCATGTAAATGTGTGGATCCCATTGTTGAAATTATCGTGGGAGATAAGCCTCTTAATCTCCTTGTCGATTAAGGTGCAAGGATTACAATGGTGACGCATTAATTATTCTATAAAAAATGGGGAGAAAGACCACTTCAACCCCCCGTCTCGTATGAGGGACGGAAGATTGATCTCCTCGGATATTTTGAAGACAATCTTATTTTTAAAAACAGAAAAATGAGTGGCAAAGTGTATGCTGCAGTGAAGGGTCTGAACATCTTAGGATGGTATCATCGGGGTTTGTTCTAGATGATCCTTAGACCCGGGACAGCTGAACAAGTTCTTGTTGTATCTGATGATCAACATCTGTCCCAGTGGAGTGAATGCTTTCCATCTGTCTTCGGAGGAGGGTTAGGAACCATAAAGGGTTTCAAGCATAGAATTGTCATTAAAGATGGAGCCCTTCCGATTAAGCATAAATTGAGAGGTGTACCTTTCAATGTGAGAGACGACCTAGAAAGAGAACTCAAGTGCTTGTGCGACCAAGGTATTATTGAACCCACTGAATCGTCACTCTGTCTTTTACCCTTGGTCGTCACGCGCAAGAAATGTGGGAAACTGCGTGTCTGTGTGGACTTGAGATCTCTTAATAAGGAGATCTGGGTCGACTCTCACCCACTACCGAAAATATGCGACCTGTTTGCAAGCGTTAGGGGTCCAGATACTTTTCCAAGCTGGATCTAGCCAGCGCTTATCATCAGATTGAACTGGAACCTGCAACAAGCCCACTCACAGCCTTAGGCACTTTTCAATACAGACGGAGGCCCTTTGGGCTTGCCTCTGTGGCATCCGTTTTTCAACGTGTTATGCAGAGTATGTTAGGTGGGATTAGTGGTGTTCTTGTATTCCAGGATGATGTGTTGATTCACTCCAAAGACATCCCGACACATAACTCCTTAATTGAAAGAGTTCTGGGAATCTTCAAGGATTATGGGGTGGTTGTCAAGCCAGAAAAATGCATGTTTCTCACTGAAGAGTATCTTGGTCACCTAATCTCTGGCGAGGGAATCAAACCCAGGCAAGGGTTGCTGGATGCAATCACCCAGGCTCTGGCTCCATTAGATAAGAGTGGCGTCAAGTCTCTACTTGGTCTCCTGGAGTTTTATTCAAAGTTTATTCCTAATTATGCTACTCTTGTACGGCCCATAAGTCCTCTTCTTTGCAAGGGTTTGCTTTTTTGAATGGTCCGACAAATGTGAGGCTGCTCTGCAATGTAGAGTTCCCTTTCTATCAGTAGTGCACTCAAACCTTTTTACTCAGAGTTGTCTTCTTGCATAATGTTTGATGCAAGCCAAGTGGGGCTGGGGGCTGTTCTGAAACAAAATATTTCAAGACGATAGAACACAGGTGCATTTGCCTCCCATGTTTTGAGAAATGGGGAACTTCAATACTCAGTTATTGAAAAAGAGCTTTTGTCTTGCTTTTGGGCCATCGAAACATTTCGACCCTATATTTGGGGTAAGCGCTTCTTATTGAGAATTGTTCATAAACCTCTCATTTCCATTCTTGGGGCTGGTACGGGAAAATGCTGCTGGCTTAGGATTCTAAGTATGGTATCTTGTCTTTGCAGTACCAATTTGAAGTTGTTCATGTTTCTGGAGGCAGGCATCTCAGATTATCTGTAGCGTTTTCCCATTGATAATAACAACGAAGGAGCAATTTCTTGTGATGTTGGGGAGGAAGATTCTGATGATTGCCTGGTGGCCTCACTTGATTTGTCGGAGCAGGGGCTAGATTCTGCAGACAGTTGGATTAAAGCTCTTACCGATGATGATATTTTACAACAAGTATGTGGGTTTGTTAAGTCAGGTTGGCCCAGAGAGCATGCCCTTCCTCATTGCATACAGCCTTTCTGGAAGGTGGAAGCTGAGATTTCATTGGAAGATGGTGTATTATTACGAAGTGATAAGCTTATAGTTCCTCAGTGTCTCAGGAAGAACATTATTGTCAAAGCCCATGAGGGTCATTTGGGATCAACGTTTACCAAGCGACGGCCCGTGAGTTTTCTTGGTGGCCCTCGATGGACAGTGATAATAATGATCTCATTGATTCATGTTGCATCTGCAGTTCT
This sequence comes from Lissotriton vulgaris, assembly GCF_964263255.1. NCBI lineage: Eukaryota > Metazoa > Chordata > Amphibia > Caudata > Salamandridae > Lissotriton > Lissotriton vulgaris. The sequence goes on along the minus strand of NC_141689.1, from coordinate 820,142,716 downwards.
GCTGACAAAAGTTTAAAGGTTTCCTGTCTACCTCTCTTTCCTACTGAGTGTCCCTTTGGACCATGGTCCAGAGTAGGCGTGGATGTCATGGGACCTTCGGAAATTTTACCTGGAAGGTGCTGTTTTGTTTTAGTGTTAATTGACTATGCTTCAAAATGGCCTGAAATGAGACTTGTTAAGGAGGCCTCTATTAGTAACCGCATTCTTTTTCTTAAAGATGTATTTTTGAGGGAGGGGTTTCCTGACACCATGGTGATGGATAATGACACTTAATTCACAATTGCAGAATTGGAATCCTTTTTTAAATCATGCAACATTCAACACGTTAGGAGTTCCCTGTATCATCCTCAGTCAATGGACTGGTTGAGCGAATGAACAGGGCTGTGGGGGATTATATTAAGTGGGCCAGATCTTGCAACTGTAATGTTCTTAATTCTCTCAACAAAATGTGGTTCTACAGAACCACCTTTCACTCTACAACTAAAGTTTCTCCCTTTGATTTGTTGAGGGGAGAAAGCCCAACACCAGCTTTAACCCTGCATGGATGAACAAATGGATTAAGTCTGTTCCTGATATTGATAGTCTCATGCATCTGGTAAGAGAAAATGTTTCCAAGACCGTCCAAACAGTAGTCTTGGTTTGACAGTAGAAAGGGGGTCAAGACTGTTCCTATGGTCGTTGGAGATCTTGTTCATATTAAATCCCTGGTACATGTGAAGAAGGGTTAGAGCAAATTTGGTTCTCCCATTTCTGTCACCAGGATTGGTAGAAATTCTGTGCAAGTTGAAAGGGGAAAATGGTGGAATGTTGGCAAGATTGTAAAAGTTAAAAATGTTTCTTCATATCCCACTTCTCTTCCTCTTGGTCCAGAAGTTGGTATATCTTCATATGTGTCCCTCAGAAGGAGTTCAAGATCTAGGATTGTTCCTAAGAGATACCGCACATACAATGTTTAGAGTCTCTGCTTTGTATTGACTTACACATTTCTTATAAAATGTTTTAGAGTATCTGCCTTATGCTCACTTACAAAGTATTCAATAGTTATAGTTTTAAGTGTTTGGTTTTATTTTGTTTTTTATTGTTTATGTTTATTTTGTTTCTTTCTTTTATTTATTGAGAAAGGAGGATATGCTGTATTCTCTTGATTACATTGCTTCAAGGTGATGTTCTATGATCTAGCTTAGACTTCACCTCATGGAATGTTGATGGGTTTCCTGGCTGCACTGTTGCTGGGTTCTCTGTATTCAAACTGTGCTGAGAGCTGTTGGGACTGGATGGGTCTTCACTACGATCTCTCGTCTGCTATGTAGTTTATCTACAATAAATCTCTACTGAACTCATCTGCGACTTCGAGTGGTTTACTACAGTCTCTCACTCTGTTTTCTGGTTCCAAAACTTCCTTGCAGGGTTGAGCTCTTAGGGTTAGGTGTTGGTGGAGAACTCCCTGGCGCTTTGTGCTTCTGCTCCAGGGCCCAAGGTGGTGTCCCTCCTGCTGGGCCATGCTGCACTGCAATGCCCTTGTACTCCATCTCTCTGGTCAGCTCAAACATAAACTTCAAGTTGCCACAGTGCCTATACTCGCAAGGTGAGCCGTGCAACAGGTGGTGGGGGTTGAGTGTAGGTAATATGCAAAGCAGTACTTCCGGGAGAGTTCTTAGGAATGGTCAAGGTTAGAGGCCTGAAGTTACCCCAGGGGCAGGAGGGGTTTTAAACGCCTAAGGGAAGTGGTTCAGTGTGCAATAAAAGCAGGCGGCGGAGCCAAATAACGCCAGCCTGCATGTCCAATTTGTCTTCATGTGTTTGCCAAGCTGAGCAACATTAACCTGCGCACACATGCTCCACCAAGCCAAAGCTGTGGCATAATCGATGAGCTACCTCAGTGGATGGCACAACCAGTGCTGCAGGTCCATGGAGGAGCATTCGAGGTATATGCCCTGGGTATATGTCCTATCCCTAGACAAAGCACTTACATCTAACTTGATTCAGCCAATCATGTATACACCAATCACCAGTATGTATGTGACAAGCACAGCACTTTGGTACTGAATGGCAGTGTCAAACATGCTCAAAGTCCTAAGGCAAGCACCTAGATCAATGGAAAACTGGGAAGGAGAAAAGCAAAAAGTCAAGCGAAAGCACCCTAGAAAGCGCCTTTTCCAACACTTTGCAAGTCGATGAATCTTTGCCACCATATTAGAATGGACCATTACACTAAATAGTCACCATTATTTAGCATTTGGTGATCAGCCAATAAAGAGAGAGTTGGTAAAGTTTCAAAAGTTTATTTTCGCTTTAAGAGGTTAGTGTGTATTTTTGTTCTTTTTATTTAGGTTAATCAAATAGATCCAATTACAGAAATTGGCAAAAATAAGTTTGGTTAGAACAAGCATAGAAAATAGTAGCGTATTCCATTTGGAATATAGTCCCTACTCTAAACTAAAGGACCTATCCTATCCTATAGAGCACCCATAAAGAGTTCCCTCTGGAAAAAAGCAAGTAAATTCTGAAGCAAAGTCAGATAAGCAAGGAAGTTTGGGAGACAATGTGGTCTAACGGCTAAGGCGGTCGATCTCAAATCTGGGGAACCAGGTTCAAGATTCAGCAGTGACGCTCAACATCCTGTGAGTCTGGGCAATTCACTTAATCTCCCCGTACCAAACAGAAAAAAAACAATTGAATGTGCCCTTGTGTAACGCAACTGGTGCTCATGTAAAACGCTCTGATACCTTCGGGTCAAGTTCGCGCTATATAAAACTCTGGGAATAAAACGTAGAACTCACCATAAAGAAAAGCTCCAGAGACTCAGCCAAGTTCTCCACACAGCTGCAGTAGCAGTCGTTAAGACAGCTATAAGGAACGAACTACAGCAGTAGCTCTGATTGTCATAGGGATAGAAAGGCTCCTCACCAGGAGCAACGATAATTGTAGAAAATCACTGTTTGCAATAGCTTAGGGTAATTCGAGTTAGCACCATGAAGTGCTAAGGAAGGGGCATGGCAGGGTAAGAGTGCATAGAATGCCATGACTCTCTAGTGAGTAGCACATACTATATAGAAAAATCACTAAACATGTTGCAAAAACAGACAAATATGTCATCGGTGTCCAATAGAGGAAGATCTTCTGATGGTTCGTCATATTCCTCCTCGATTCCCATGGTAAATGTCCATGTCGATATGAAGTCACTCAGATGTGGCTACAACATATTACAATAAGATACAATTACAAAGGTTTTTATGTCAATATTTTTCCAAGCCTACTCTATTGGCTGCTTTGATTCCCATCGTGTAGCCATGACCTGTTCTACGAAATGAAACATTTAAGTCTGGTATTTCTCAGTTAAATCACAAATTTTACGCTGCAGCAAGCATCTTCTTTCACTAAATAGACTTGCTCATTATGAATATATGGCAGAAGAAACAATCTAAATACAGTGAAATCATATGGTATGAGGAAAGAGAACTACAATTATCAAGGAACAGCACATTTCATTAAGAGGTCAGGATCTACAATCCAGTTATAAAATGTATTCATTGTTTGTGAAATGATTTATATTCGTATAGGGATAGAGAAGCATAAAATAGTTAGGCCTAGCACAACGAGAATGATAGAAATGAGAGCTTTCTGCAGAAATAAGCAGCATTTTCGCTTTTGCATGTTTAATAAAAGCACATTTTTCGTACATCTATTTTATTTAACGCTTGGAGGAGTTCTTGGAGTTGCACTATGCAGAACTCCACAAAGTCCAAAAAAACTCCGCCAAACTACGCGGAGCTCCACAAGCGGTGGAGTACGATAGAAAATTGCAGTTCAAGGTGATTACACATTGCCGGATGCTTATCCGCACTGTGCAATCATTGCGAACGGCACCTTGTCCAGGGCAAGCGGTCCCTGCTTTCCTTTTCTGCCGCTCGAGTAGATTTTTACTCGAGCGGCAGCTTTCTCAACGCCAACGGGCAGTTTCTCAACACGAGCAGTCGTGAGCATTCGTGACCACTCGCAATCAGATACCTGACCCCCCCCCCCCGTGTTGAGAAATCTCACCGGTAGGTTGATTTTCCATGCTCGTGTTCGCCAACTTGATGTTGAAGATTGTGAACTAGGAAAAAAAAATCTCGCCAGGAGGTTCATTTTCGTTGCTCGCGCTCACCAACTTGACGATGACGAACGCGTGCGAGGAAAAAAACTCTGCTCCGCTGAGTTTTTCGGAACTCCGCTTACCCTGCGTCACACGGAGTGTAGAAAAGTTTGCAAACTGCAGGCGGAGTTCACCGCCCAGGGTTAATTTTACTAGACATTTTTATGTTAACGTTAAGGTACATTTCTATATTAACAGGTGGTACATTTTTCATCAAATTTTTCAACTTCCTGAACCCCCATCTGATGATTTGTAAACTCAACACATCTCTATATTTCACATGTGAGTCCATTTCAGAGTGCTCTTTGATCATCAGTTGAGTCTCTTCTTATCCTTTTTAGTCCCTTAAATTTCAGTGAGTTCATGTAGTTGCCATTCATAGTACCCCTTAATCCTAAATCCCTCTTATACCATTTCCTTTCCAACTTTTCCTTTGTTTTCTGAAGCAGGTATTTAAAGCCCAAGAATAGTGCATAAAGAATTATAAGACAAAGCCCAACTATTATTGGCAATAGAACAGCTTTTAAAATACCCTTTCCAGCCATTGAAAACCAGTTGCCAATTGTGGTAATTCCTTTCCCAAAATCTTTAAACAAACTAGGTGTTTCCAAATTGCACAATTCAGGTTCCAAACGTGGAATATTATTTGCAAAGCTTTCCATTTCCTTACTCTTGTCAGGTGTGTATGTGCAATAGTGAGTTAATTTAGACGTATGGCAGAATCTGCTCTTTTGGGCAAGCAAAATGTCTAATATGAGACGGTCTTGTAAAACAATCGATCATAAAGCTAGTAGCTCTGTATTTATTACAAGCACAGCTCTAGATGTGCTAGTAGCCATTTTGTCAACAACAATTGCCAATTTTCAAACCTATTTGCAATTTATGATGACACCCACAGGTCGAATGACTGCTCCATGTGTCCTACTAATCCAGTTTCTGTTTCTGTACTGCGTTTCTGCCTATGTGAGGGTGTTAACGTGAGTGAATTTATACTTTTTACATGACACATTTTTGGAATTAGTATGCCTAATAGCAGATCCTTTCCCAGTCAGCTAGCAAGAAGAAGTAAACATTCTATCCGCAAATATAATAAACCCCTGGAATAACATACTTATTTCTCTGCAAAATTTCCCGGGATCCACCTGTCAATTTGAAGGTGTGTTCACAGCTACTAATCTTTACATGTGTGGTTCTGTTAGGTGTTCATCTTTTATGCATGCACATTTTCCCTATGTGTTGGCTGTTTAAGGTAAACCATCTTCTTTCTAAATTTAGTTCCTCTTTCCTCCAGGTATTCTCTAGTCTAGAACATCACTCTTTTTGTCAGTAGTACATGTCATGTTAGTGTATCTTTCTTCTAAAGCCTTTTTACATGCCTTTTCTATAGGTTGCATTAAATAGGTTACATTGTCTTTATGCATTTGTACACTGTCTATGGATCTATGAGGAGAGAAGTGGTACCAGGCTGTATCCATTTCCTTTGCTTGTGATTGTAAATTTATGCTTTCTATTAATGGTAGACTGGAATGTATAAGATCATGATTAGAAAACAAATACTCAAAATGTCCTCTTCTGTAGACAACAGATAATAGGATACTGCAAAAAAAAGCATAAGATAATGGAAAATGGAAGTAGGTAACTTCTTCTAAAACTGAAGTAGGTAAGTGTTCACATATTTTACCAGTCCTGTGTTCATGACATTAGTATATTCCTGTACTAACATAGAATAAGGTCCACATACATCTACTAGCATCTTTATGTATATACCAATACCCAGAATACACCTTGTATAATGTATAGCTGCCTGCATCCATCCATAACACTCCTTACATTGTAGGAACATGATATTTCTGCCCCTAAGATATACAATTAGTGTGAAACTAACATTCATTAAGCGTAAGCCATTAGCCACATCAGTCCCACAAAGAAACCATTCCATAGATATGTATTCACAGGGCGTAATTTTACGTGCCACATTTTTTTTTACAAACAAACAGTTTTCATCATACGCGGCCAAGCCCCGGCTACTACTGGAAAACCTTTAAAACACCGGAGCCGCATCCTACAGTTACCAGCAGGTTCCCCAGAACACCGGAATAGGTGAGGCAGGCAGGCAGTCAGCCCTGATGAAGTAAGTCTCGACCATTAGACTTAGACCCGATCTGGCGGATCTATGACAGAATTTCGACAGACAGAATTTCGACCTACACAAATATCGGCGTAATTATATCGATAGCAAAAATATCGACGCCCTATGTACAACATGGTAAGTACCAAAATATCGAAAATTTAATATCGATGTAAAAAATATCGTTGTTAAATATATCGATTTTTTATTTATTTAAAATAACATTAAAAAAACTGTAAATAATACATAATAATTACTTAAACATATTTAAATATACATAATAATTGTTAAAAAAAATAATAATACATATTTAATAAAAGAAATAAAATAATAAATCATATATAATATATAATTACTTAACAATAATTACTATTCCCACTCCAGTGGGTGCAACAGTAGGGCAAACTGACCCTGAACACTAAAAATACCCCTTTACCCAAAAACCTAAAACTGACCATGAACCCTAAAAATACCCCTTTACCCATAAACTGAAAACTGACCCTGAACCCTAAAAATACCCCTTTACCCAAAAACTGAAAACTGACCCTGAACCCTAAAAATACCCCTTTACCCAAAAACTGAAAACTGACCCTGAACCCTAAAAATACCCCTTTACCCAAAAACTGAAAACTGACCCTGAACCCTAAAAATACCCCTTTACCCAAAAACTGAAAACTGACCCTGAACCCTAAAAATACCCCTTTACCCAAAAACTGAAAACTGACCCTGAACCCTAAAAATACCCCTTTACCCAAAAACTGAAAACTGACCCTGAACCCTAAAAATACCCCTTTACCCATAAACTGAAAACTGACCCTGAACCCTAAAAATACCCCTTTACCAAAGAACTGAAAACTGACCCTGAACCCTAAAAATACCCCTTTACCAAAGAACTGAAAACTGACCCTGAACCCAAAAAATACCCCTTTACCCAAAAACTGAAAACTGACCCTGAACCCTAAAAATACCCCTTTACCCAAAAACTGAAAACTGACCCTGAACCCTAAAAATACCCCTTTACCCAAAAACTGAAAACTGACCCTGAACCCTAAAAATTCCCCTTTACCCAAAAACTGAAAACTGACCCTGAACCCTAAAAATACCCCTTTACCCAAAAACTGAAAACTGACCCTGAACCCTAAAAATACCCCTTTACCCAAAAACTGAAAACTGACCCTGAACCCTAAAAATACCCCTTTAACCAAAATTAATTAATATTACAAATAAATTACTTCCCACCCTATTCCCCTATAAACCCACAACCCGCTCCAGTAGTAAAACATATAATTTAGTTAAAAATACACATAAATTATCAATTAATTAATCAATTAATCAATTAAAATAAATCATTGCCAATTAATATTTAATTGCAAAATAAATTAATAATTGAAAAATAATTATTTAATTACAAATAAATTACTTCCCACCCTATTCCCCTATAAACCCACAACCCGCTGTGGTAGTAAAACATAATTTAGTTAAAAATATACATAAATTATCAATTAATTAATCAAATAATCAATTTAAATAAATAATTGCCAATTAATATTTAATTGCAAAATAAATTAATCATTGAAAAATTAATTATTTAATTACAAATAAATTACTTCCCACCCTATTCCCCTATAAACCCACAACCCGCTGTGGTAGTAAAACATATTATTTACTCTTATATATTTTTAAATTATAAAAACATATTAAACACATATTATAACAATTAATTTAAATACTTAACTTATATTTCTAACACATATTAGTAAATCGAAATTACTTACATCGATATATATGCTATCGATATTAGTAATTTCGATATTACTTACCTTAGGGTCGATATTCTGGCCATCGATATTCTGGACATCGATATTCTGTCCCATCGATATTAGCAACTCGATATAAGTGTAGGTCGAAATTAAAAACTCGATATTTTGACTGTTTACCGATCTGGCACCACACGGTTATACATTTTCCTTTGCATTGTGGGCTAGTGCTGACTAAGATGCAACATTTGTCTTTTAACAGTGTTTGACTAAAGGAGTCTGTCCCTTCCGGGATCCTTTATGGCTACTCTATTCACATAGCGGTGGAAGATACCTAAGGCATTTTACATTTACTTTTGTGATGATAGGAATGTTTTTAAATCGCATGCCTTCCGTTACGCATGCATTCACAACAAGGCATATTTTGTCCTTGACCAAATATATTGGCCACCATTTCCAGGTTATATTTACCTGTAGCACCATTTACAATGGAGAGTCAAAACGACAACTCCTACAAACACGCCTTGCTTTGAGCTGCGATCACATATATACATATATATATATATGTGACCACACAAGTCAGTTATGAATGTTCACGATAAGACATGCATGCCTGCACCAATCACCATACATGAATTTGCATAAACTAGGTGTATGTCACATGTCTGTGTGTGAATGATTGTCTGCAAAGAATCCTTAATAAACGACTCACAGAGTGCACTTGAACGCATAAGTAAGCACTCCGTAAGCAAAAGGAGTACAAAGCTAGACACGATCAGTCACAATTATGCTTCTCTACATGTTTTGTATGCCCTTTATGTTGTGTTTTTTCTTCCAGGTTTTAAACCAGTCGGTGGGTATGTAAGTACGGTTACACCACTGCATGCACAGAACACCTTAGCGTGTGTGCTGAAAAAAAAACTCACGTGATCACATTGATCACGACACAATCACCAGGATTGAGATTGTGACACTGTTCTTGATGCCTGTTAGAACTAGCTATTTCTGGTTGACTAAGGCTGACGCCAAAGCTAGGCAGAAACCACCATTATAGTCAGGGCAAGGGAGTCACACGCCAAGATAACCCCTGCTCACCCCCTTGGTAGCTTGGCACGAGCAGACAGGCTTATCCCGGAGGCAATGTGTAAAGCATTTGCGCCAGCACACAACAGCAACAACATCCTAGGCACACCACAAAAGGAACTCCACACAAGGTTATATAAAAATAACTTCTGTATTGTCAAAACACATCAGATAGAATCACACATGTACATTGTGCCAACTGGCACAGGCAATATTCACAAGGGATTATTTACACAGGACAGGGCCACGTGGGCGCCTGTCAGAATCAGTACTTAGTAGAAAATAGAATATAGGATATAAAATCACTGTAGCACAAATGAGTAAATATAAATCACAACCAGTAACTACTGGTAACAGGTAAGTACCACCTACGCAACCCTAAACACCTTAGGAGAATGTCACGCAGGGAACCAGGACCACACTAAGACCACCTTTACTAAAAAGAACAACCACCTAAGTATCACAATACAGTTAGGGGTATAAGCAAGAATACATTACACATGATGCATCACAACATTCAGAGGTGTAGGGAAGGAAAACACATGATGCATAAAACATACATTCAGCGGTGTAATAACAAGGCACATGATGCATCAAAAACACATTCAGAGGTGCAGGGAAGGAAAAACACATGAAGCATAAATCAACACATTCAGAGGTGTAAAATCAAGGAAGACACATGATGCATAAAAACATTCAAAGGTGCCAGAACATAACTCAATAGCGCAAAAACACATGATGCCTAAAAACATTCAGAGGTGTAAGATCAAGGTGGGTAATCATATTAAATGCATTACATTTCCTAGCAGCACATCACATTGCGCAAAACTCACATTAGGCAATTACCATCACATAGATAATCACATTGCGTCTAAATAAAATCACATACCTGCCCCCATCTAATAAAGGGACTAAAGAGCCCTGTGTCCGGAATGTCAGGGCTCGCTGCCTTGCAGCGCCAGTCAGGGGTGCGCAACTGGCGCAAAACCTAAACGTTGAAGGTGCCCACTACTTGCTGGGCACCTGGGAACATCCCAAGACCTAAACGGTGCAGCTGCCCACTAATTGCTGGGCAGCTGGGAAACAAACTGCGACAGGGGCTGTCACTAGCCCCTAGAATAAATCAGCGCCCTCTGTTGGAGCCCCACAGGCTCTGAACTGCGCACGTTGGAGCCACACAGGCTCTGGACATCACACATGCCCCAAACGTTGGAGCCACACAGGCTCTGAAACTAAACAGGTCGCCCCTGAGCCTCTCTAGAACAAAAGAACTGGCCCTCGAGCCTCTCTAGGCTCTTAAATCAATAATGTGCCCCACTGAGCCACACATGGGCTCGAGAAAACTAGCGGGGCATCGGGGGGAGCCCGCAGGCTCCTTAAACAACTTTACGTGCCCCCTATAGACAAAATGCCCCTAACGCGGGACAATCACAGGCCTACTAGCCCCGGGAACAACTCTTGCCATGTTGGAGCGGCCCACTGAGCACACGGGGCCGCTCTGACTCCCTCTCCCCCCCCGGCACCACTACCACGGAGAGCCCAACACTTACCGGGCTCTCCAGGTGCAGGGAGCAGTCTCTGCTCGGCAGGGCAGCAGTGTCACGCTGCCGTCTCTGGAGCCGGTCTCTTTACTCTGGCAGGCTGGCGGGCACGCAGACATCTCCGGTTTCCCTCTCTCGGCGGCGGGCATATCCGGTATCCCTCTCCTCACGGGAGACCGGAAGGACACAGCATGGCTTTCCTGGGCTCGAGGAGGCGGGGTGGGCTCCCGACCTCCTCTCTCTCTCTCGTGGCACAACTTCCGCCTCCTGGAAGGCCCCGCCCCCGTCCCGGCCGGGCCTGTCTGACTTCCGGTTTTGCCGCGAACGCGGCAGGGATCACTTCACGGGGGCATCACGAGGGGTGGGCACCCTCGAATCTCAAAATAAACGCAGAAGCGAGGTGGGCACTCGCTAAACAATTATATAAACGGGGTGGCACCCGTCCACAAAAATATGCAAATAGGCATCAAGGGGGGCAGGAGAGCTTCCCTCCAAGGGAAAACGACAGCGCTCTGCCCAGTAAGTAATTTAAAGCTCTCTCAAGGTGCTGGGGGCTCAGACAGCGCCAGGCCCCTCAGAAAGGACCCCATCAGCAAGGAGGGTCCCAGCAGTCCCAAGCAAATGCACAGGGTTCACAGAAAAAGGTTCTGGGGGGCTGCAAAGAAAGGCAAAAGGATACCAGGACTAAGGCAGAGTCCTCCAGCAAACCATCAGGTATCCAGGGGCTGGGCAGGGCTCAGGGAAGCAAGCCTTCCCCTGAGCCCAAGCAGCAACACGCCCCTGGCAGGATTCAAGTCAGAAAACAAGAACATTTTGTAAGGGGACACAGCCCCTTTTTATACCATAAAATCCTTTGTCTAGCAGGGTGCAGGCAATGTGAGAACCAGCTAGAACTGGTTATAGGGAATTCCTTTCACTGGCCAGGCTAGGGACATCAGACGCACCCCAGGGGGTGGAGCCACCATTGTGTGGGGAAAACCCAGCCTCATTCAGGACCCTCAAATCAGACGGTCAATCCACAAGCAGGCCCAGGCTCACTCCTCCCCTCACATCAGCATGCTAAACACTCCATTCACCACCAGGGCAGACTCTCCCACACTCTTGGAGCCAGGCTCACCAGCCAGCCTCAGCCAATCACACGCCAGACACAAATTACACAAATATGCCAACTTCTAAAAGTGGCACTTCTACACTAGACACAATCATGCCGCATATACCATTGCGCAGCATTCAATCTCACGAGTTCGCACATACCAAACTCGACCCTGCACTCCCCACACATCAGGAACTACCATGGGCATACATATTCCCCATTCATTCCTATGGGAGGGCAGGTCACTCACCACACATACACAGAGAGCTCACACACTTTACACTGTACCACAGTGAAAAAGTGCGCAGAGGCCTAAAATCACCAACACCAGGTCACAGAAACAGGCTAGGAAAAAGCAAAAAGTCTCGGGGTGAACATGCCAAAAGGGCCGGGTCCAACAATGCCGATCTTGTATGGCAGCTGAGACCTGATGAGAGACAGAATGGACTACATCAGCCAGTCCTTTACAGTAGTCCAAAATAATATTGTCATTAATATTTAAGAGATTAGGTTCTTAAGTTGAACCAAGAATATTTTATAAAATTCAGTGGGTATGGAATCTGTGCTGTCAGCCTTCCCGTCAGGTAAAATAGACATAGTCATTAGAAGCTCATCCCTGGAAAGGGGGCCTTAAAGCAGCTCTTGTTCTTCCCCGGTTAATTGTTTCAGTTGGTTAGAATCTAGATATTTAAAAGTGGAATCCTGCAACAGATGGGCCTCCCTCTCAGGTCCCTCAGAATATGCTTGATAGTAATTCTGAAAGGACACCCTTACTTTATTCGGATCTGAGACCAGTCGATGTACTGGGTCCCTAATTGCACCAGAGTCATTATGTGTGTGTTCCTGTACCCATACCCGTAATTAGGCAATCTTCACTTTGATAAACTGTTACCACACAAACCTGGATTAAGCTCCTTTAGATATTCTTGGGCTTGAATTTCAGAGATGAAGCTGTGAGTTCCCCTTGATAACAACATTGAGTTTAGCAAGATTCTGCAAATACTCTTCGGCGCTGGCTTTCTGAAAGGATTCAAACGATTGCTGAATGGGCCATCTTATCTCAACAGTCGCATGTGCAAAGTCAGATCTAAGCATCGCACATGAAGTCATTTTGTAGTTCTCTAGATTAGCAGACCAGGATTGCGCGACATCCACTGTCAGAATATAATGGCGTCCTGTTCGGCGTTCCGGCACCTCCCACACACTGAGGTGCAGCCGGAGATACCGACGGAGACGTGAGGGGTTTTACTGTACAACAGTGTTTGTTTTATAATAATTTCGGAGTTTCGGCACACTTTTTAAATGCAGGCATGAGCACCCGTTGCCATAGAGCTGATAATAATTAGGAATGTGTGTAGCAAGCGGGAGCAAGAATGAGTGCCTTTTAGCGCTAACATGAAGATCAAACAAATGACTTTGGCAGCAAACTGAGTCAGGGACCGTCTACAAACAAATAAAAAAAGATAAACAAACAACGTTAATAATCTAGTCATCATGAAACGTTGTGTATAGAACAAACTTGTGGGTAGACATGTAGGATGTCTGTAATAAAAATACTACGCTAGATATAGGGTAATCATAAGCCTTAAGAATCATTAGCGCCAGTATATATACCAAGCAGATTGGGAAACACCACTGATACTGTGGGGTATGGATCATATGTACATTTTTAAACCTGAGGTAGAGGGGTCTATTTGGGTGTGCACCTTCCTATTGAGATCAAAAGAGTGTTTTAAGATAGATGACATTGAGTAACGGACACCAAATGTTAGGGTTCTGTACTCCCCCTGAGAAAATGCAAATTTTTATCTTTTTGCAGGGTGGGGTCTCATACACCTGAGTGTTTACCAGGTGAGGTGAGGCCACTACCACATATAGGACAGGTGAGTAGACCTGTCATTTGTATATCTGTATATATACACTCTCAGTAAAAATTTAATTTTTTAAAAGAGCAAATGTATGAGGTAGAGAGACCAGTTTATTGGAATTGTGTATGCTTACTACTTTGTTGTATTTGTGTATTTTTGTCTTCCAGATGTGAAGATCACTCTGCCTATATGGAGGTAATTTAAGAATAACACTTTTACATTTCACATACATGCAGTAGCTAATAAAGGTCCTGAAGAAAGCCTGGGCTATAGGTCCTTAAGGCTGAAACTAATCGACCATTTTTGTAAGAACAGCGACATATTTGTTGGACGTCGCATCTGCAATTATTTTAGTAGGTCTGGGAGAGTTATTAGAATAAAGTTTTTCTCTTCCATATCCTTTTTAAATCACTTTTTCATTCGCACTGCACTTATTTCTTGTTCCATCATACATATATTGGATTGTCCTTAAAGACATTAGATCATCAAGGAGAGTTATTTGATAGTGGTGACTATTTACCAATTTACCTAAAGGTTATGTGCAAAACAAACCATATCAGTTCCATAGATATTTGAAGGACTGAGAGGCGAAGAACAAAGGATATCCACATGATGACACTGGCCAGGCTTGGCAATTGATGGAAATCCAATGGTTTCGCACTGGTCGCTGTTGATCTATTGATTTGACAACTTTTTGGTATTAGTTCCGACTATGGAATGCTAAAGTCCTTTCGGAGCCTTAGTTCACTAGTAGTAGTTCACATAATCACTGTTTATTGATTGTTTTTCCTCACTCTAGTTCTTTTTGAACATCAGATTCCTGTGTATTATAATATTTGAATTGGGGATTGAATCTGGTTTTGGTCGTTAAATGGTCCCTTAGACCCTTGTCCCTTGTGGATGTGTTCATGGCAAAGTCAGACCTAGCCACCCCCTCATGGACTTTTTTGCCATTTGACCGAGCTTGATCATGAACCAATTCCCTTAGCAAAAAATTGCCACAATAGACTAGCATTGCTCTGGGCCTCCCTGCTTAATTTGTCGGGCGCTTCATCAACATTCGGGGGAACCTGTGAGCAAGATGAATTTCAAAGTTTCATGGACACCAGCGTACCCGAGTTACCTATCCCAGGAGAGCCAGGTGCATAGGTCTGGAGTGGTGTCGGAAACCGCTGTCGTTTTTAATGCAAGGTTGCAAAGAAGAGCTGCTGCCGGGAAGGAAGAAGTTGTCAGTTGGAATCCAAGGGTGGATTCATGATGGAAGGAACCTGAAAGCAGAGGGGACAAAGTGTGGGTCACTTCAGGGTGACCAGGGTCTCAGTGAATGAATGCCCACAGATGTTGGGGGCTTCCGGTGCGAAGAAGGGATGCTTAACACTGCAGCCACTAGGACCAGGAGACATCGACAATGACCAGGAGCCAGATACGATCTTTCCCATGAAGGATGTCAAGTGCTGATTGATGGGTGTCTCGCTGGAGCACCAACAACCCTTGGCAACAGCAACCAATGCAGGAAGGTCGAGCAGCAAGGTCCAGGGGACTCACCAAGCTATGGGGAGTCAGAGAATGTCTGGAGCAGCCAGGAAAGCCCAACATACTTCAAGATGACCCTCAGGAGGACCCACATGCCGAATGACCAGGAGTCGCGAGGGAACTTTAAGCAAGATCACAAAGTACCAGCCCACGGAGCACTCGGTGTGAGAGGGCTGGAGTTCTTTGGTGGAAATACTGCTCAGGGTCAGGACTACATGCAGTCCAATGCACAAGTTCGGGAATTGCCAAAAAGCATATGCACTTGCAAAAGTACAGGGTGCACAGGGGTTCAGGTTATGCAGCCCCAAGAGGGATACTGGCCTTAAACTCGGTGAGAGGCCAGCTCAACCTCAACAGACTTCAGAACCCACCTCCTATATTGCTGGAGCCTTCAGAGTCTGCAGGAGCTCAGGATCAGCAGACTGGTCAGTTGCATTACGGGCTGTATGGTGCAAGGGCACAGAAGAAGCTTTGGACAGAGAGGGAGACAAAGTCAGGTCCAGTCAAAGTCCAGAGTGTCCAGACGGTCGAAGGACAGTGGTTTCTTGTTGCAGAATCTTGTTCACGTAAAATCTAGAGTCTTACAGCCAGGTAAGCCCTTATGTACCCACTGAAGAGGGTTGGACAGGTTTAGGGGACCCTCCTAGGGGAGGGTCAGGACAGAGGGGAGGTTACTACCATGTCCTTTGTCCAGTTTTGCACAAGAGCAGGAGCCAACGGCTCCCAGAACTGATTTGAGATGGACTATGCACAGCGACACCAAATGTGCCCCAGGTGCAGCTTTCGGGCACTTTGGAAGTGCACCCACCCAGCCCCAAATCCCTAAATCCTGTCGGGGAGGTGGTCACACCTCCTTGAGACAGGATGCCTATTGTGCTGCCTTCCTCTGCTTGAGCTTGGCTCAGCAGCAGGAGGGCAGAAATGTGTCTTTGGTCAGCAGCATCCATTTTGTGCTGACCGGGTCCAGAAGGCTGGTACCGGAAAGACCAGTGTCCCCACATTGCTTGCTTCAGAAGGGTGGAATCATACCTCCCACACCGGTTACCGATATGGAGATATGATGCCAATGTGTTTGATACCAAACACGACATACTTTGTTACAGCCGTTTTCGAGATAGCATTTACTGCAAGGTTATAATGCACCTCTACCTATATGTCTGGCTGAGTTACAGACAACCCAGGAGAATGGTCTCTGAAGCCTGCAGAGGTGCCCTGCTCATGCAGGGGCACCCTCTCACGCAAAACCCAGCACCCTGCCTTCAGGATTGTTAAGGCCTGCCATAGCAGTGACTTATAAGTTTTAATTGTAGTGACCTATAGATATAGTGAACCTATATCTAAAGTAAGTGGTGCAAGCACCAGCTTACTCAGGCTGCAATGTCAGACTTGTAGTTCCATTTTGCATGGCCTCTCATGGGTGACATAATACCTGCTTCCACCCATGGGAGACCTCTGGGGTACCTATGCCCTGGGTGCATGGGTACCATATACTAGGCACTTATAAAGGTACCCCAGTTTCCAATCTGGAGTGTACCTAACTACATGGAATAACACTTTAAGGAGAAAGCAGATAGACCGGGGTCCTTGTTAGCAGGATCCCAGTCAGACTAGTCAAACCAGTGTAACATCAAGAAAAAAGTGGGGATAACCATGAGAAGCAGATCCTACTTTCCTACAGTTCAGCTACCAAAGACTTGGCTTATGCCGACGACATCGCCCCGGATCTATGGGGTTGTTTCGGGGTACTCCTTAGATAAAGAAAAGACTCAAAATATTATCAACAACACCGTATCCCTGGCAGACAATAGTGTGGTAAAAAGCATAGTGTACCTGGATGTTATTATACAGCTAACCCAGATGGAATTATCAATGAAACTGTATCTCCTCTGGCAGATAAGACCAAAAAAGCACTGGGTAGGCTGATTAATCTACATCTATCCCCGGTGGGTAGATATAATGTAATCAATATGATTTCTTTCCCTAAAATGTTGTGTTTAATGAGAGCCATCCCACTAGAATTCTCTACTCTGTGGTTGAAGAATTTTGATGGCCTTTTCTCACAATTTTTATGGGCTTACTCGTGGCCAAGAAGATTCGTAAAATGTTTGTCACTCCCTAGAGACCGGGGTAGGTGGGGGGGCGGTTCTCTTCCTAATCTCAAATTATATTAATGGACTGTACCCAGCTACACTGTGTCGTTCTCATAGAGGAATTCTCAAGTGGATATGTGTTGGATCCTCTCTCTCCCTTTGAATTAGTAATTGGCTCAGAAGCATGGGGCGGTCTATGGAGGAAGTTACATTTTGGATACTATGAAAGGGTGCTCTTTAAGACCCTTCACACCGCCTTTAATGTTTGGACCTCAGTCTGTTGATTGTTGGTTATCGGCAGAGTGAACTACTACACCCCCCTTCAGGGCAATAAGAACCTACCGCAGATCTTTAGAGACCCTTATTTGATTACTTGGATTAATGCCGGTATCAATAAACTAGGGGTGTTTTATTCATCTTCTGGTCTCATTTCATATAATCACCTTAGATTAGATTTTGATCTAATTGATAAAGAATCCTTCAAGTACCTTCCAATTAGGAATTTTTTACAGCGTAAGGGGGCGGGCCCGCTGTTTTTTTAGAATTGCTTATAGAGAAATTGATTGATTCAAAACCTCCCAAAATCGGCACCATATATAAACTTTTGAACAATTTAATGAAGGATGACTTAGAAAAATATTCCGCAAAGTGGCAAATGAAATTAGGTATTTTGGATGTAGCTTTTCATCAAGCTGTTTTTACTTGCACAATTCGTTTTAATATCCACGAATCTGCAAGCCCAGTTTTATAAGACTTGCCAAGAAGATCCGTAAAATGTTTGTCACTCCCTAGAGATCGGGGTGGGGGGGCTCTTCCTAATCTCAAATTATGTTAATGGACTGCCACCCAACTACACTGTGTTGTTCTCATACAGGAATGCTCAAGTGGATATGTGCTGGATCCTCTCTCTCCCTTTGAGGTAGTAATTGGCTCAGAAGCATGGGGCGGTCTATGGAGGAAGTTACATGTTGGATACTATAAAAGGGTGCACTTTAAGACCCTTCACACCATCTTTAATGTTTGGACCTAAGTCTGTTGATTGTTGGTTATCGGCAGAGTGAACTACTACACCACCCTTCAGGGCAATAAGAACCTACCACAGATCTTTAGAGACTCTTATTTGATTACTAATGCCGGGATCAATAAACTAGGGGTGTTTTATTCATCTTCTGGTCTTATTTCATATACTCACCTTAGATTAGATTTTGATCTAACTCATAAAGAATTCTTCAAGCACCTTCAAATTAGGATTTTTTTTAAAGCATAAAGGGGGCGGGCCAACTGTTTTTTTAAAGAATTGCTTATAGAGAAATTGATTGATTCAAAACCTCCCAAATACTGCACCATATATAATCTTTTAAACAATTTAATTAAGGATGACTTAGAAAAATATTCCGCAAAGTGGCAAATGAAATTAGGTATTTTGGATGTAGCTTTTCATCAAGCTGTTTTTACTTGCACAATCCGTTTTAATGTCCACGAATCTGCAAGCTCAGTTTTATAGGACTCGCTTTTGTTTATATTATACCCCATACAGGATCGCTAAATGGGTAGAAGGTAAAGGAACAGGCTGTCCATGGTGCCCTCCTTAAGGGCCGATATTGTGGTTATGTTTCCTATTTGTGGCTCTCTTTCTCCTTTGATCAATGAAATGATCAACTTTTTTTAGAGATAAGTTGTCCCTGAATGTAACCCTAACCCCTGCTTTGATATTACTGGGATTACAAGATAGTGCTGGCTTCAACGAGGGAGGGGCTTAGCTCTGTATTTCCATGGCTACTTTTAGGCTATGTGTCACCTCAGACTGGTTGGATGCTAACCCTCCCTCATTTCAGCAATGGTTGGCTAGACTTTTAACAGGCTGTAATCTGGAAAAGGCTGTTTACGCAACAAAGGGCCCTCGAGCCAGGTAGAAGCGTCAGAGAATTTGGACCCATTTGACCAAATGTGTTAACCAATCAGCACTTTAAAACAAAAACAAAAAGAGGGACCAAAAAGGAAATTCTTGGGGGGTGTGGGTCCGTTCCTGGTTATAAATTCACTTGTCACTTTAAGGGGTAACCCATTTCAACTGTCTGGTTTGTACGGTGTGTTACTAGAATGATTGTTATGATAATTTATTCTTCTCTGTTGCTCTAGCTACTTGTGTGGTCTTTTATATAATTAATTTCTTTGCCCTTATATTGAATGGTTGTAATTTGATGTCACTATAGGTTATGAAATGGAATTGGTTTCATTACTACGAACAAACATATTTATATGTGATTGATTCTTTCTTTGTAAATTATTGTGCGGGGTTGGGTGGGGCGGAGTGCGGGATGTTGCTTGGCGTGGTTAAAAAATAAAAAATGCTAATAAAAATGAAAAATTTAAAACAGTAATATTTAAGAGAGCGTTTGCAGAAAGGGCAGATAATCTCATTGTCCTGCCCATTGGGATCTTATGAGGGGATAACCTCGACTTCCTGCCTCTTCGGACTCACAAGTGAAACCTCCATTAAATGAATAGGCTAATAGAAAGCAGTACCTGGCTATTGAGTCAGCATATCGATTGCCCATGGCAACATATCTACTTCCTCTTTGATGTGCTAAACACTTTACCACGGCAATCTCTCCTGGCACCTGCAGAGCATCCAGTAGGTCTTTGACATGCATCTCATTCTTTAAAGGAGTTCCTGAAGATGTAGGAAAGCCTCTCTGTGACCACACTGTCCAAAATCATGGATTACACCAAACACCAAACCCATACTGGCTGTCAGTAAATATAGTGACTCATTTGCGCAGTAAAACTGCAGGCTGTAGTAAGAGAAATCAGTTCAGCAACTTGGACAGAATATAATTTTTGAAGCTAGTGAGGTTCGACCACATCATTTATTGTGCACACAGCATATGCTGCTCTGAGTGTGCCATCATTACCTCACAAGCATGAGCCATGTACATATAACACATGATCATGCTCAGTCAGAGGTTAATCATAAATGAAAAGGTGAGGTTTGGTGCACAATTCCATGACATTTAGTCCCTTGTGTTCACTTTCATCACAATTATCACAATCGTTTACATGCAATAACGTTGAAGTGTTCAAAACTGTGCCACATTTCAAAACAACATTGTCTGATGAGAGGAAACTCTGTTTATAGTGTGCTAACCTATTCTGGGTCATGCATTGGGTCTTTGGTCTTGTTAAGAACAACTCCAGAGAGTGTGGGACCATGACAGTCGGTGCTTATCCCATCACTATACTCTTGCTCTTTTCCAGACTAGCACTTACCATGGTCACTGCTTTAAGGCAATCGGGAAGTTCTGCCACTACATGGTCAAGGGTAGTAGAAAAGCAGGCAGCAGGCTTTATAACTCCTCCATGGGTATGTGTCAAAACCGAGAGAGCCCACCCATCTCTCTCACAGCAAAATAGTGTGAATTATTTTGCATAGTTTGACATTCCTAGTTCCGGGGCACGACACAGTTTTTGCGTTAGCTCTAGGAATGCTTTTGTACATTCATTGTCCCATAGAATTAGGTCAGACATATCTCTGTGTGTCAGCCTCAGTAGAGGCTTTGCTAACGAGTAAAAGATGGTATCCACTGTCTACAGTAGCTAACCATTCCCAAAAACATGTTGATTTCTTTCTGAGTTCTTGGTGGGCTCATCTACAAGATTGCTTGCACTCTTTCTCATGACACTTTCCTAGCTCCCTTCACAATGATGCTTCCCAGATATTTAACCTCTTTTTGACAGTACTGCAATTAACTTCTTTTTAGAATCTGGTTAAAGATAGATGGACTCACTGTATACCCTTGTGGGACTCAACAGCATGTTAATTCCTTCTACTGGAAGACAAAAGAAAATAGAAATTGGCTTTCTTCATGCGATGGCATTGAGAAGAAAGCATGACATAGGTTGTCTACGATAAATCATTCTGCAGTACATGGGATTTAGAACAATATAGTAGCCTGATTCAGAACCACGGGACAACAGGGCACTACAATTTCATTTATCCTTCTTAAATCCTGAAATATCCTATATTTACTGTTGGGTTTTTGTAAACTCGTAATTAGTGAGTAACATAGACTTCCAATTAGTTCTTTCAAGATTCCGTTTTGTAACTTGTCATCTATCACTGGTTGTATACCTGCAACCTCAGCATCTAATGTGGTCTACTTCTAAGGCTGTGCCAAGTACGTCATACTGAGAATTTCCTGAACTAGAACCATCAGTTTTGAATAACTGGAATTGCTGCAGGGTATTCTGGTTTAGATTCTGAAATTGGGCATGGCGTTCTGAAACTTATTTGTGTTCTTTTTTGGCACTTGGTTTAAATTAAATCTAGGATTCCCCATCTGTGCAGGTGCATTTGGTATCATCGGGATCTCTCCCTGCATTGACATTTTCTGAGCGGGCACATTTTGCATTTGCATACCTTATGTTGCACATTTCCTCCAGTATTTTCAGGATTATATTGATGTTCTCTCTTTCAATGTCTAATTCGTTTGCAGATGTGACTAGCAGTAATCTTTTTCATAGCAGCAATATCTAATACAGATCCTATGACCACAGGAATACCTCTACCTCTCCCCTGTGACATTTGCATTCCTTCTTGATTCCCCTGAAAGCCAGACTTTGACATACAAATCCCTGCAGGTTTCCTTGGTTTCCTGTAAAAGAAGGGGTCTGAAAACCTTTCTAAGCCAGCTTTGTCTGTGCCAACATTAATTTTTCTTTTATCTTTATCTGCTTCATGTCTAACTCATTGTTATAGTATTTGGTTTATCTCAGGATTTTGTGAGAGACTTATTTTGCCAACAGGTCACACTTTGGGTATTGTGCAAACAGATTTCTGGCTTAGATCCCAAAACAAACAGGGACACAAAAATTCCAGTAGTCTTTTTTTCAGGATATTCTCATCTACTTTGCTGCTGGAATACCTGCAACCATCTTTCATACTCTGTGCAGTCTCCTTTGGCTCCAGAGTTATTCTTTTAATTTTGAGCCAATCCATATCTTTCGGAGGTAATAATTGCTTCATACTTCTCCATCACTGTAGGAGATAATGTTTTTGCCCCTGCCACTCTCTATGGTTCCTCTCTGGGCCACTGCACCGCAGTTTTACATTTAGCCCACAAATCAGCGGACACTACAATGTCGACAAACATATTCAAATCAGTCCACAGTACCTTTATAGCTTCCGCCAAGCAAACAGCCATGAGCCAGGGATGGGAACCCCAGGGCAAAGGAGGTGGCGGCCCTTGGAGGTGGTGGTCACCATGGCCATCTGTAGCTCTAGCGAATCTGCTGCAATTATGTTTTAAAAATATGCTTTTTTCGCCTTACGGGAATCCCAGGACCAACTTTTGGGGGTCAGGATATTCCTACTCTGCCCCATTTTCATAAACTTTGCTTTGTGGGACTCTGCGGAAGCGAGTCCCAACATGGTTGCCAACACTTCCTGGTTGAAGTATTGGCAGCCAATCACAGCTCTGTATTTCCCTGCACGAGCTCGTCATTATTTGTGAAAACCTCCCAGCAACAGATATCATCAACTTTTTTCTCTTACATTTCTCAACAACAACTGAACAGATTTACACCAAATGACGTGATCTGTGTAACTAATACTACCTTTCTGTCCAATTTGGTGTAATTCCATCTAGCGGTTAAGGCTGCAGCTTCGACTAAAGTTCCTTCGGGAATTAACATGGGAAACACACTTTTTTTTATCCCTCTTTTGCACAGCCCCAGCTTGATGGATCGCCCAGAAACTTACCATTTATACCATATGTAACTCATGTAACCTCTAATTTGCCAACTCTGTGGAGTGCTCTGATGCCTATGGGTCAAGTTTGTGACATACTATGTGTATACACTGTGACCATGTATTTGTATCTATTTCAGGTAATTGCATTTAATCCATATGCAACTCGTGTAACCTCTATTGTGCCAACTCTGTAAAGTGGTATGATTCCTACAGTCAAGTTTGTGCTATACAAAACTCAATAAAGAGATAAAATAATAAATCCAACTGTGTTTTCCCTCCCTTGGGCAGGCACTTTAACAGAGTTACAGTAGAAACTAGTGCCTGTAAAAATTCCTTCTGAGCTTATACTTATCTATATGAAAATCATTTCAATCTCATTAAGAACGCCACCCTTTACATGTATAATCATTGTGGTGTTTAAGAAATCCATTTTTTATTTATTGTTTTCAATGGGCATTCACTTTCACCAGCTCATCTATCTATGCTTTACGTAATCCAATTAAGTTTAGGGTTGTGTTATGCTCATAGTGCAATATGTAAGTTGCTGTTTTGTGTAAAAAATATGCTGTTTGCAAGAGCGCCATTGCATCACGCTACCAACCCAAAAACTCATTACGTTTATTATAGATCATATTTTCTAGTTCAGTGCTAAGTCTTCCTGTGCCATATTCATTGTCCTCACAGTTCTGTGTGGTCTTCCTTTGAGCGTTTGTTAATATTAGTTTATAGGCCCCCATGTACTTCTGGTCAATTAATTCAATCTTTCCCGGAAACTCTCTCAAATCTGGCCACTAAATATAGCCATTTTACGATATTGGGGTATTTAAACCTGCATTTAGAGGAAGTGATAGATGCTCAAGCAGTAAGTAAGTAAGTAAGTAAGCTGTCCAGGTAAGCGCTAGTGCAGGAGAGGCATCATTTGAGACTCTGCTGCTGCGGCGCTTGTTGCTTAAAACAATTTCCAACTACTGCCATTGACTGCCATTGACCCGTGGACATTGATTGAACTGAGAATCCTTTTTAAAGTGCGCTACATGCTCGGCGCTTGCAGCGCGGTCTTGTGCGCTTTTATTTGCGTATATTTTTAAATAAGTCTGGGAATGTGCTTATGATTAGCGGGGCTCTAGGACATACTCACATTTAATTTTTGGAAGTTGCACCGCTGTTTGGCGGCTCGTTAGTTGGGGATTAGACGCCATCTTGGGAGGGGAAGTGCCGGAAAAGGGACGCCATCTTTGTTGGCGGTTTAGCTCTTGCTCTTGCAGAGCCATAGCACGATTGGGTGCTACTTAAACGTTCCCTGATGACGCGCAGCGGTAACGCGCAGCGGGCGCGCCATAGGCACGCCGGAGGCTCGCCAGAGGCGAGCCCATCTTTGCCCATCTTTGCCCATCAGTGACCATCCGGGGCCCGGGGCCAGAACCCCTGGTCCAATTCTGTCGTACTCCAGAGGTGAGCTAATGGAGCTCAACTGTGGTAAGTCCCAACCTGCTCAGGGCTACATTCATGTGTTGGCTCGAGAGGGCTTGTTGCGTTCTCCCAGGAATACCACAGCGCGGGCGCGCCACGCGAAAGCCCAGGCGTTAAAGTTCGGCCTTCTGAACACGCGTTCGCTGCAGGGACACAAGCTGGAGGTCTTCTCATTATTGGAAGACGGAGAGCTGGATGCCCTTGCACTCACGGAAACGTGGCTGGAAGATTGCTCTGTGCCGGATTTAGTGGCGGCTCTACCAGACAACTATTTGGCACTCCACTTCAATAGGGAGGGAGCCAAAAAAGGAGGGGGAGTAGCTTTCCTCCATCAAGCTCGTCTCCGCGCTGAAAGATTTCTATCAGAAACCTTGGGGGGCGCAGAGATCCTAGGAGTCAAACTTAGACAGGGGGCGGCGTGTGTGGTGTTTCTGGTGGTCTACCGCCCGCCTGGGGCTTTGCCGGACTTCCCTGTGCTGTTTATTAGACTGCTGCAGGATTTGCGGTCGAGATACGATAAATTGATTGTCGTCGGAGATTTTAACTACCACTGGGAGAAATCCCCTAAAGAAGGTCAAGCACTATTAATTGAGGAGGCAACTTCCTCCTTAGACCTTACTCAGCAGGTGAATGGACCGACCCATGAGAAGGGACACATGCTAGACTTAATCTGGACTACTATGCCAGTCCAGGACGCCACAGAGATTTTGCCATGCGTTTGGTCTGATCATTCGTTAATAAAATGCAAAATCCCTCTGAACGGTCATCCGCCCAAGCTGGGTGAAGGTTGGAAAATGGCCCGGAAATGGAGAAATCTTGATGGAGAGAGAATGAAGTCTTTCCTACAACAGTCTCCGCCGTTAAAGGAGCAGGGCGCCAATGTCGATGCCCTTTGCGGACATCTCCACCACAAATTGGGGAGAGCCATTGAGTTGGTGGCACCCCTTCGTAGGGTGAAGAAAGTGGATAGGGGAGCTGGGGCCCCTTGGTATAATGATTCCCTACGTGACATGAAACGTGGGGTGAGGAGGAAAGAACGTGCGTGGCGGAAGGAATATGACGCCACTGCTAGGAAAGACTACACGTCTTCCCTGGCGCCCTACAAATCAGCCATTCAAACCAGAAAGGCGGTCTTTTTCGAGGAGAGAATAGTGGCAGCTAGGAATCCACAGAAGGAAATCTTTCGGGTTCTGTCAGAACTCAGGACAAACAAGGAGCAAAGCACTGAGTTCACCCAACAAGATTGTCAGAAGTTCCAGGACTTCTTTGTGAGTAAGATCTCCGACATTCTGGGAGAAATCGCTGCAACTATAACCCTCGATTGTCCTAGCCCACCTGGTTACAGTGTTCCGCCAGTTCTCACTCCGTTAGCCGAGTTCCCTTCAATTTTAAAGCAGGAACTGACCAAGATTACGGACCGAGTTAAATCCGGTTCATTGGTGGATCCATGTCCGCCTGAAGTATTCAAGCTAGCACTACCGGGCATTGAAGAAGAAGTCTTGCACTTACTGAATACTTCTCTCCACACAGGACAGGTCCCTTTAGCATTTAAGGAGGCTCGATTGATCCCTTTGCTAAAAAAACCTGGTTCGGACACAAAGTGTCTAAAGAACTTTCGTCCCATCTCCCAGTTGCCTTTTCTGGCTAAGGTAATTGAGCAGCATGTGCTGGTATCGCTCTCAAAACATCTTGACAGTAACAACCTGTTGGAGGCCAATCAGGCAGGGTTCCGTGCTAATCATAGCACGGAACTAGTCATGCTATCAATTCTGGATGAATTGAGGAGCCGGGCAGATACTAAAACACCTAGCGCCCTGGTACTATTAGATCTCTCCGCGGCGTTTGACACCGTGTGTCATGAACAACTTTTGTCGCGGCTGAGGTCTTTTGGTATCAGAGGTACAGCCCTGGCATGGCTTGCATCATTCCTGCAGGGCAGGACACAAAGAGTTCAACTAGGGGACCTGCTTTCCACCTCCGCGCCTATTATCTGCGGGGTCCCACAGGGCTCTGCTTTGTCGCCCCTACTCTTCAACATCTATTTGCAGCCTTTGATTGCACTCCTGAACAGGATGGACTGCCTAGTCTATAACTACGCTGATGACACCCAGATTATCATCCGGCTAGAGGAAGGTCCAGGAGCGTCTACCAGGCTACAGGACATACTTAAAGCCACGGTTAATTGGATGTCTAAAAACTCCCTAAAAATTAACCCGGATAAGACGGAAGTGTTGCCCATTTCCATCACGGGCAACCCCTGGAACGAGAGATTCTGGCCTGTAGAGCTGGGTGCACCACCGAAACCAGCGGTTGCAGTTAAAAGTTTGGGTCTGTACCTGGATGGGAAACTATCCATGGAAAAACAGGTCACGACTGTAGTAGGAACCTGCATTGGTTTAATGCGGCAACTGAGAAAAATATCGGTACTGCTATCGTTCTCCACCCTGAAACAGGTGGTTTCAGCTACAATCCTGGCCAGACTGGATTATGGAAACTCCCTGTACATAGGGTTACCCCAGCGGCTGCTGGATAAGCTACAGGGGGTTATGAACGATGCTGCCAGGTTGATCTACAAGAAACCTAGGATGACCCACTCATCCCCGCTGATGCAGGAGCTTCATTGGCTCCCAATTCGGCAGAGAGTAGTTTTCAAGGGACTGTGTATAGTGCATAAGACGCTGTACGGGAATGCACCAAAATACCTTAAGTCCAGAATTTCTCTCTATACGCCGAGCAGGACTTTACGCTCTTCGGATGCTACTCTCCTATCCCAACCCCGGTTTAAACTGGCCACGGTAGGGGGACGTGCTTTCTCTAAAACACTCCCGGCTCTGTGGAATAAATTGACCCCAGATCTAAGGAAGGAACGCAATTTGTTAACTTTTAGAAAAAAAGCTAAAAACTGTTTTATTCAAACAAGCATGGAGCAGTCACTAGGTGCACTCCAAGATCAAGTAATATGCTCAGCCCTACTAGTTAATTTGGACAATCAGCGCTTAGAGGCCCCGGTGGCTATAACGCGCTATACAAATCAAATAAATAAATAAATAAATAAATAAATAAGTGCTAGGCACGACCTAACAGCGATCCATCTGGAACAAAGGGTCCAGGGCCTGATGCATATAGGAGGCCATCTTTTGGACCCTGCATTTACCAACACTCCCCTATTATATGTTTTGGACCCAGGGCCCCTGTCTTGGACTGATCATTATCTTATCCCTATAATTCTTGAGGTACTCAGATCTATCCCTCCTCCGAGACGGAAAGGAGTTAAAGACTGACTATGGTCTAAGCTCAATCAGAATAGCTGGAGAAGTCTATGTTTAGCCTCACCTTGTTTCAATTCAGATCCTCAAAATGTGAATAATATTTAGATCATACTATATCCAAGAAGGTCATAATCCAAAAAACAAAACAAAAATAAGCTCCATGGTACTCTCCGCACCTCAGAACTCCTAAAAAGAAAGTGCAATATTCCGGAAACAGCATGGAAACAGGCATTGTACAGCCCCTAAATCTGTCACAAAAAGCCTAGGGATGTAGCTTGAAGATACTTTGATCATGGAAGCCCAGGCCACAAAAATGGCAGGTATCTGTTTTGGAATGATAAGACTGCTATGCAAGATCCTACCCTTGCTCCCCCAGACTTCTAGACAAGTGGTGATTCAAGCCTTGGTACTGTCTCGTTTGGACTATGCTAACTCCTTATACTTGGGGGCCCCAAAAAGAGTTATCCGGAAATTGCAGGTGGTGCCGAATGAGGCTGCATGCACACTGTTTGGAATCCCTAGATCATGTCAGATAAGCAGGGCCTGAGAGATCTTCATTGGCTTCCCATTGCTCAAAGAGTGCAATCTAAATAATTCTGCATTGTGCACCGAGCTTTGCAAGGCCATGGTCCACCTATCCTTCAACAAGTGATCACTCCCTATACTCCGAATAGACCACGCCGGTCCACAGATATATATCTGGCTTCTGTTTCAACTTTCAAAAAAATGGGAAGAGGTCTTCGCTCCTTCAGCTTTAACATAGCAAAGCTTTGGAACATCTTGCCACCAGCTATTTGTATGATAGAAAATGAGCTACGCTTCCGGAAAGCGATCAAAACCTCACTCTTTAAATAGCTTAATCCTTGAGGGCCTTGATCCACTTGGTTGGGATGCTACCTTTTACTCAGCGCTGGGATGCCTTCAGGTCACCATGCCCTCTATAAATTATGTAAATAGAAATAGAGATCCAGGTGGACACTGAGTCATCAGGGCTAGGTGGTCACTCAAAACTTTGAACACAGGTGACAAGCCGAGGGGCTTTAACGATTGTAGGATCTAATCTTGTAGAAATTTGTTTTGGTATCATGCCTTCTGTTTGTTCTAGAATGGCTAGTATTCAAAGATTATTTCTCATAGAATGTCCTTCCACCTATCCTGCTTTACCTTTCAGGACTGTTGTTTGAGTTTTTCTCCTGGCGACTTCTTTCAGAGCGGTCACCTCATCCCATAGGACGTTTATTTCTTCTTCCACAGTTTGCATTTTTCCAGCTATTTTCTGCATATCTTGCTTTATTAGGTTAACCACAATTGTCACAGCCTCTAGCCGTGTTTTGAGCGCTGCCCTTCAGTTTTGTATTGCTGAGAGCACATCTTTAATTGAGGGCTACTTAGGTGTTTCGTTCTGCTCGGAGTTCTCTCTTGTGCCTGCTTGGCGAGTATATCTCTGTCAAGGCACCTGTAAGGTGGTGTATTGCTTGATGGTGCTACCCTGTACATTTTTGCCCTTGTCTTTGCTCACCAAGCCATCTATTCTGTATGTTGGGGAGTCATGTGACTATCAGTTGTCTGGTTGCATGTTTTAAAGCATTGATTGCCGGTCATGTCTGAGTTTGCCAACACCAGCAAAAGGAGAGGTCCAGCTTCACTACCACACTTCACTCTGTTGTTCGATCTGATCTAAGAGTCTTCTTTTCTTAAAACTTTGGGTAACTATCTGTAAAATTGTTAACTACTTTGAGTGCGCTGTTTCAGCTTCCAATCATTTCAGTTCTAGGATTCTATTTTGGGAGGGCGTTATAATGCTTTTTCTTCATTAGTTTCTGTTTCTACTTCTGACCACTGCCTCCCTGTTGCTTGGAAGGTCGAGGCCTCAGATGTCTCAAGAAGACTTCTTGCTAACTGAGTCCAGCCATCTAATGACTGCCGGGAAGCCACTGGGGAGCTGGGGGAGGGCGGTTAATTGTCCACCCCACATTAGTGTCTTTCTTCACCCTATCTGTGCACCACTGGTGAGATATTATACCCCTTCTTTTTCAGACTACGTTGAACCCCCTGCAATCACTCCCTCTCAATTTCCCGCTCAAGACGCCAGTCCCCAGCAAAGCTATACCTCAGTTCTTGACTGCCTTTCAGGATTCATCTTCATTCACTGAGCCTTCATCCCTGCAGCCAGGCAGGGGCAGTTTCACTTCACTCCTTGTCCCAGCCACCACCTGG
The DNA here is from genome assembly GCF_964263255.1 of Lissotriton vulgaris. Classification (NCBI taxonomy): domain Eukaryota; kingdom Metazoa; phylum Chordata; class Amphibia; order Caudata; family Salamandridae; genus Lissotriton; species Lissotriton vulgaris. The sequence goes on along the minus strand of NC_141689.1, from coordinate 820,112,780 downwards.
GCACATGCTTCCACCTCAGGTTAAGTCTCCACCCTCAACTAGCCGGAGCTGCAACACCACCTTCTTCAGCATGGCTCCCCGCTCTGAAAATTCAGGGCTGGTTCTGGCCTCTGGGGCTTAATTCAGGCAGTTCCCAACTGCTATTGTATTTTAAAGGAGATTCACCAGTCCCCACCATTTTTCCTTAGCTCTAGCTCCAGACGCGACATGTGCTCAGACTGTGAACAGCTGAGCCAAGTTTTAGCCACATCACATCTGCACCCAGGCACACTCCACAGGATTAGCTAGGCCTCGTCCCAGCAGTTCAGTCTTTATGTTGTCCACTTGTTTCATCTCTTCAGGGTAATGTTACTTGTGTTCCAATAAGGGGCGTAGCTTGGTCAGTCATATTGGAGGGGGTGTGAACTTCCGATTTACCAACAATCAAGCAGGGCATGAGGAGGGCTTAAGGGGCAGTGCGTATTGTTAGGCATAATATTTTTCAGGTTAACCAACATTTTTTAAGACCTTCAAAACAGACAAGAGAGAGAGTCTGTTTGTGTGTGTAATTGTCTATGTGTTTATAAAATTCCCAGACACCTCACCAAACCTGACTGAAAGCACTTGTACCCAACTATTTACAACTGAATACATTTTTTAGGGGGGAGGTGTAACACCCCAAAAGCTCCCTATAGAAGCTATTCCCCTAGTTCTAATCTGCAGGCTGTGTCTAAAAGTTCATTTAGGGCTGCTGTGGGTTTAGGATTTTTTAGGATTATGTTGTACCTTCATAAATAAAACTTGAAGAAACAGCAAATGTAGGTTCTTACATTTATTGCAGGGTAAACGAGCCACCGCTCCTCTTGCCAAGCCAGAGAGGTACCAACTGTTAAAGATAGAACTAGAACCCCACCAACCCCATAACAACAATAAAGTTCTGTGAGTTGTGCAACAAACAAGCATAGCTAAATACAACATTACCTCTTTTTTTAATTAATGAAGATACAATACTATAAAAGAAATGAACAAGAAAATAAAACGAAAGAACATAAAAAAAAAGCATTAAAACACAATGTACCAGTAATGCATAGAGAAAATAATCAACGTAGCTTCCAAGGAAGACGGGTCACACGTGCAGATTTTTTCACCACAGAATTGTTCAACTCACACGTGGGAGAATTTTTCACAACAGAATTGTAATTTTTCACAACAGAATTGTTCTTCACACTCACAGGGGAAGATTGATCACTTCTGTAAATAGAACTATTCAAACATGTAAAATTGTCATTTCTTCCTTTCACCTTAACAATTTTAGCAACACTCCACCAATGTCCACCTTCAACCATGACAGCATTGCCACAAACTTTCTCAACACGAACCGCTTCACCAAAAGTATCACAACCTTTTTTAACCAATCTATAACTCTTGATACGAACCATATCACCAGGCAAAACATCAATTACTTTTTTTCATTGAATCTGACAGCCATTTTATCCTGAGAATTCTTAACACGTGTTTCTAACACAGAATGGTCAATCCCACAAGAAACTTTTTGAGAAACCGTTCTCAACAACCAAGCCGGATAGAGAGTCGAAGTAGGTAACCTACCTCTAAGAGAAACAAACGGAGCAACTTTAGTAATGGAGTGTGGAGTAGTCCGATAAAACCACAGCATTCATCTTACTGCATTCTCCACATCAAAGTTGTTATTCTTGGCCCATTTAATGCATTCCACAATCACACGGTTCATTCTCTTACCTAAACCGTTAGTTTGAGGATGTCCAACAGAACTTCTCAAATGTTTCACTCCAGATTCAGACAAAAACGAACACATCACATGATTAACAAATTGAACTCCATTATCCGAAACTAACGCTTCAGGAAACCCTTCCCTCATGAAAATTTCTCTTAAAAATGAAATAGCAGTGTTGGCCGTGGGATTTGCACAAAACTTTACCTCTGGCCACTTACTATGGAAGTCCATTAGAACAAAAGCAAAACGAAGATGACAAGGAAGAAAATTGAACGGATCTACCAGATCTATTCCCACCTTCATCCATGGTTTAGAAGGAAACGGTATAGGTTGCAAAGTAGGTGTAATAACCTTTAAACACTTTTCAGCACCTGAACAAACACAACACTCCTTGACTCTTTCATCAACATCACTATCCATGGACGGCCACAAATAATGTAATCTCAATCGCCTTTTGGTCATTGTAAAACCAAGATGAACTTTATGCGCACAATCTATCAATTTTATGCGTAAATTGATAGGAGGAACACACCTCCCCTCTCTCATGACTACATCATCTTCTATGGATAAATCTCCTGAAACCTTCCAAAAGGGTTGAATATTGTGAGGCACGTTTTTTTCCTTAGGCCAACCGCCCACAATGTACTCTTTGACTTTACTAAGAGTGGCATCAGCATTCACTGCATCCTTTCCATTCATTCTCACTGCACGCCACATTTTCTACAGCATCAATTGCAGCTATAAAACAGTCTTCTCTATCTTCATCCAATTCCAAAGGCTCATCATCTTCCAAAGGAAGTCTAGAGAGCATATCTGCGGTGACATTCTCTTTTCTAGGAATATGTTTAATTCCAAAATCATATTGTAATAACTTGGTAGTAAGGCGTGCAATACGAGGAGTGGCACACTTAATCCGATCACCACTTAGAATATAAACCAAAGGTTTGTGATCAGTCTGTATGATGAATTTTCTACCCCAGATATAGGTCCTAAACTTCTCACACGCCCAATAACAGGCTAACAATTCCTTTTCGATCACCGTGTAATTAATCTCGGGATCTCTTAACACTCTGGAGGCGTAACTGATGGTGACTTCTTTATCATCAGATTTCTGGGTAAGTAGCACCCCTAATCCATAATTACTGGCATCAACTGTGATGGTACAACTAATATTAGGATCATAAGCTTTTAAGGTCTTATCATTGACCATTTCTGCCTTGACTAAATCAAAGGTTTGCTGACAAATTTCATCCCACACAAAAACAACACTTGACCTGAGCATGTTAGAAAGAGACTTCATTTTGGTAGCATAATCAGGAATGAATCGTGAATAAAATTCACATAAACCCAGAAACGAACGTAGCTCATCTTTATTTTTAGGAATAGGACATTCCTACGGCCTTTATTAAACCAGGTCTGGGAAAAACACCATCACCAGAGACCAAGTGTTCTAAGAACTCCACTTCCCTCTTCCAAAACTCACACTTGTTCTTTTTCACCACAATTCCTTTCTCTTCAAACTTCTTAAGAAATGACTTGAGAGTGAAATCATGTTGTTCTAAATGCTAGTCAAAAATCAAAACATCATCTTGGAATATAGCCACTCCTTTAATGACATTAAGTACACACTGCATTACCCTCTGGAATACCGAGACCACCGAAGCAAGCCCGAAAGGCATCCTGCATAATTGGAACATTCCAAACGGAGAATTGAAGGCAGTATAATGTTTTGATTCATCATCCAACAAAATTTGGTGGTAGGCCGAGGCTAAATCAATCTTTGAAAACCACTGTGCATCTCTCAACTCTTCTCATAAATCTCCTATTTTTGAAGATGATGTGCATCCACCCAAATATCTTTATTAAGACTCCTGAGATCAATGCATAGACAAATCTCGCCATTCCTTTTTCGCGCCCAAGGGACTAAGCCACAAGCTAGACTCGCAGGTTCAATAATATCACTTTTCTCCAACCTTTCCAATTCTCCCTTAAGATCTGCTATTAAACTAAAAGGAACAGACCTAACCTTGTGTTTCACAGGCACCGCATTATCCTTGACTTTGATTCTATGTTTGAAATCAGCAATCTTTCCAAGGGAATCAGAGAAAACACCAGGAAACTCCTTTTCGAGACACAGCAGATCAGGCATATCCTGCACAACTAGCACTTGCTCTCTAGCCCCTGGTCTCAACACCATGCCAAATAGTCCCTGATGGCACCATCCTAGTATGTTCAGGCCACGTACCGCTACATAGATTTTACCATGTATCTTTCTTTCCTTAAATTGTAAGACGTCTTCGATGTAACCTTCCAAATCAATCTTGCGTCCCTCATAAGAAACAGGTGCTCTATCTGGAGAAAACATATTTCGATCCTGCCAAGACTCTTTGAACAAATCAAAAGTAATCTTGGTTATCCTAGCTCCTGAATTCACCAGGAGCTTTAAACACACATCACCAACCAAAACATCAACATATGGATCTACGCATTCAGCAGGATCACCCGACACCACACCATCATCCGTGACAGTAACTATCATATCCTTGAAATTTTGAACAATTTCATTCTCAGAAACGTGCTCGTCATCCACTACACAATTAACATTTTCAGCCTTATTCAAATTAGATTGGCAAACTTTCGCCAAATGACCAATCTTGCCGCACTTATAACATTTGGCATTCTTCCCAGGACAAAACCTATTTTCTTTACTATGTGGAGGATAACCACATCTGTAGCAGATATTATTTTTTTAAATGCACCTTTCTCATTACTCTTGTCTCTCCTCGCATTGCTAACTTTAGACACAGAGGAAACCACAACATTTACACTTTTTTTGTTAACACTAGGCGTATTCAATTCCTTGATCGAAGTCTGAGCAAGTTCAAGGGTCTTTGCTACTTTTATAATCTCATCAAGTGTAGGATTACCCATCGTAAGTAACTTTTGCTGTATATGCTTGTCACAGCAATGTGCAATGAATTGATCTCTAATCAATTGATCACGAAATTCACCAAATTGACATTCAGCACACAACTTGCGTAAGGCCCTTAAGTATGAATCAACATCTTCACTTTGAAGTTGTGTTCTTTTAAAAAATGTGTGTCTTAACACTACCAAACTTGGCTGTACATCAAACTTAATAACAAGTTTCTTAACAGTTTCCTGAAATTCATCAAGAACTTCTCCTTCACCTAGGACTAAATCAGGTAAATGTTTGTACACCTCCCTTTCTTCAAACCCCAAACAGTTCAAAAGCAAATATTTTTTTCTTTTAGCTCTATAACGTGATGCACCTATAGCACCAACATATGTTTCAAAAGCGTCAAACCACTGCCTCCATTGTATTTGGGGTGTGCCAGGACTTTCCAGAAAAGGAGGAGGTTGATTCACAGATTGCATTATGGTTCAGATCATGTGTTTGCCCTAACAAAAATGGTAAAAATAAACACTCAAGAAGGCACAAAAAAATATATATATAAGAATGGCAACAGCAACCCAAAAGATGTGCTGTACAGCGTTCAGTTCATTAGATTATAGTTTTAGTACTATAGAGATCCTTAAGAAAACAATCGGTGGACTCCTTACTTTACAGACGGTGTCATTATCCAAGAATCAGCTTTCATTTTCCAGTCGATAAAACGGAAAGAACAATCTCTACACGACGAACGCGCAACACCCTAGCACAACGACGTGACAAGAAAGCTCGCGCTGTAGGTACAATGACGTGTAGTCAGTTCGGTGAATCCCCTTGCAGATTCGAGACCACTGACGTCACAGGAAAGGTCGGGCTGCTGATTGGATGTTGCGTAGTTGGATCGCCGAATCCCTTTACAGATTCCAACACGTCATCACTTGTCCCTGGATTTGGAAGAGGAAAGAGCTCGTCCAACGACAAATATTCTCACTAACGTCAACTAACACAAGGGACTGTCACCCTGTGCCACGGACAACACCAGAAGATCCGCAGACATCCGCCAACCCTTTAGCAGCCAGATTCGCCTTTCTCGGCAAAACCCACCCCTCGACCTCCTCACCTCACCACAACTTGCAAAGCTGAAACTGCCACTGGGGAAACACTTGAATTTCCCTACTAAAGACCACAGCCACTGGAGGAGGTAGGAGAGAATTTATTCTTATCTTTTCTGTACAGCAGGAAAGTTATCCGTATTTTCCATCCGTATGAAACTAGAGTACAGTGCTCTTCTTCAACAGGAAAAGTTTCCACAATCGTTCTGTTTCAGTAGCTCGTAACTCCTGGACATCTCGTCGCCAAAATAACTGCTGTACCTTCATAAATCAAACTCGAAGAAACAGCAAATGTAGGTTCTTATATTTATTGTAGGGGAAACGAGCCACCGCTCCTCTCGCCAAGCCAGAGAGGTACCAACTGTTAAAGATAGAACTAGAACCCCACCAACCCCATAACAACAACGAAGTTCTGTGAGTTGTACAACAAACAAGCGTAGCTAAATACAACAGATTACACCAGGGTAGTCTGGAGCTCTTTATGGACATGTCCTGTCAACCATCTTTCAGGGCAATGCCCCATTCACAATTCTTTTACATTCACTTCTTATATTTCATTCACCATATTATTCATAGCCATATTTCACACCAAAAAGTCTTGATAAATCCAGCGATAAATAAAACTGAATCGTATGTGCTGAAACGCTTGTCCAGTGCAAGACCAAGACCATCTCAGATGGACCAGAATATTAGGAACATCTCTAGTACCAAAGAAACAAACTAATATAGCAATACTTTAGCAACCGTTTCACTATGTACTAGGTACAATATGCCGAATCGATTATTAATGTACTGACAATTGAAGAAACACAGAACTATAATAGATGATGGAGAGCACACAACTTCAGCTCTATGTTTATAGACCAAAAACATCTAACAGAAACGAAAATGAATTGTATTATGAGAAGAGGATAGAGGTGGGTGAGCCACTGAAAAGCTCAATCCAGACTCGAGAATGATGCCTAGCTCTGGCTCAGCTGGATGTCCTCTTGACTCCTCTAGCCCAAGACAAGCTGAGCTTTTATATGGCTGTTGCCTGCGACTCATTCTGTCACTTCATGTGGCACGAATTAAAGACAAAGCATTGAAGACAAACCTTTGGTTTAAAACGGACATGAGAGAAACAGATATCCATCTAGTGGCCGAATTGCAGTGTTGAAGAAGAAATTCCAGCTTCCCCATTTGACAAAACTGTGTGATCCACGGCTAATATTTTATTTTACCCTGACTCCTTTTACTTCATCATCACATTTGACACAGCCCTTAAATGTGTGTGTTCAGGGTATGCTCTCTACAGAAAATCGTTTAACCCCTTCCATGCTCATGACGAGCTCAGCTCGTCATGAGGCACAGTTGAGCTGTGCTGATGACGAGCTGAGCTCGTCATGACATCAGCAAAATGGCAATTTCCAGCACAGGGGAAAAATAACCACAGCAGCGATGTGGTTAATAGACTATAATATTATATTGCGTCATCTACAATAACAATTTACACCAGTAATCTGGGGTACACATGACAGCTGACTTGCCTCTTATTCCCCTAATGGCATTGTCAGGAGTGGGAGGGGAGGAGGGGTCATGAATGCTTTTAAGTTAATGTTTAATGTTTTTCTCATACATTCTTCCCAGTGCAGGGATATAATCTGAAGTACTGAAGCACACCCGCATGTTAAGGAATACATTTTTTCAAAATTTTGAAGCAACTTCATCATATTTTGACATCTTATTTTAACATAATGTTGCTGCATGACTTACATGCTAAATATCTTCAGGGCTTGGCTCGTGCACAGGCTCTTAAAGCCAAGCCAGACACTTAGCTCAGCTCTGACACAGGTCTTGCTACTAATTTGGTGGCTCGCCCACCTATAAAAAAGGATAACTCTGGTACAATGCTAGGGATTTAGACACAGTGTGCACAGACATGACTGCTGGATGCTTTCCTCCCGTCCTTGTACCTTTTCTCCGTTGCCTGGGCTGACAATGACACAACAGAAACACAGTGCAGCTGCAAATCGAACAGAAGCAAACTCCCAAGTCGGTTCAGTAAAAGGCTGCATCTGCTCGACCAGAAGCCTGGCACAAGCGCATACTGGCCTCACTGTGTCATCGCAGGCCCAGGAATGGGCAGTTCCACTATCAATCTGACTTCATGCACTTACCACTTTTAGGCAAACCAGTTCATAGCATAAAAGGCTACTTTATTAGGACAGGTTTGTAGTTAGATCAGTTCATAGAAACATAAATACAACCTAATATCAACCTCGCTAATACATGAAAAAAAAACCCTCCCTTGAACAACTCCCCAAAAGTGTAAAAACCATTCCCCCAACCAAATGCCAATAGCATGAAACATCATTCTTTCTGCTTTCATTCAACCTTTCTAACTACTTTTGCTTTAACCAAGCCTGTACTCATAGAAAAATGCATACCATGTTATAGCATTCCACATTCTCTCCATAAGAAACTAACACATGGCACCAGTACACTGTCTCTTCACCATATACAATTGTGCTTTTTTACAGGCAAATATTTCTTAAAAGAGCCTGACCTCAAACTTCAACATTGATAGCATGGACTGAACTAAAATGTTTGTCATTTATGGTCTGTCAGGATTAAGCCCTGTTTTCCACACTAAATACTTCTTCGCAGTGATGGACCTTGGACAGTTGTATTAGGAGTCAAAGAGCAAGTTAGACATGTCAAACTTAATTTCCTTAACAGTATAAGTTCAGTCATGATGAGAGTTGTATTGTTGTTTCAAAGCTTCATTCCTCATTTAAGAAATGTGTAAAGTTCTTGTCTTTTTTTGGGTCTTTATTTAGCTAACCCATTAATCAGGTACATTTGCAGAAATCTCTTAAAAAAGAAATGGTTAGAACAAATCATCCTTATTATACATTTTATTAAGTGTGTTCCATAAAGGAAATAAGTTCCCTGTCCTATAGAATCAATATCAGAGCTATAGATTTTAAGAACACATGAAGAGTTCTAATTCGAGGAAAAGAATGAAATCTAAAGAGTATGAAGCTTCAGAGCTAAATTAGAGTAGCAGAACTTCCCATAAAGACTGGTTCATAAGATGTAGCCAAATCACATTAAATACAAGTGGATCAGCATACAGCTTCAGTAGCAAACTGCCAATTCAAAGTAGCAAAATCAGGCAGAGAGGAGAACCGCAGTAGCGGTCGCCCCGACTGTCAAAGGTCTGGGTCAGGAGCAATCCACCCAAGAAAAGCATTTATCTCTCCTAGGAACACGCATTAATGTAAAAGTCAAGAAAGCATATCAAAATCATTGTAGCAGACCTCATCATCCATGAACCAGAGCATAGAGTTCTTTGGTAAGCAGTTTCAGCTCCTGCGATTCCATGGAAATACATGTGGACCAAACTTTTTATTGTATGGTTAGATGTAGACAGTCTTGCACAATAAGATTCTGGAAGCATCAGGCATAGTTCCCGTAGGCTTTAAACACAGATCGACCTTACACTTATACATTTGTTTCACTGCGAGGACAATCAACTACTAATTAAAAAGCAACTTCACTGTTAGGTAATGCATTCTTTTACACTAAGAATCAATCATAATTGTTTAAATGCACAAATTGTTCTATTCAAGCTTTACCTGAAACATAAGAAGTTCATGACATTCAAGAATAAAAGTGTTGCTCAATAAAGTATTACATGTTGTTAAATCAAAAGAATGTGCAGTTATGACAACATCGCTAAACATGGCCTTCTAGGGTCAAGCTTCTAACACATGTTGTGCACATTTCAGCAATATCGAGTTCCCTTTTATCTAAGACAAAACGTGTTTAATTGCCCTGCTTTCGCCTACAAGAGTAACAGAGATTGCATACTGCTAGTTAGCACATTTGAAATGCATGTCAGTATAACGTAATATTTTACTCTTTATGGCACATTTAGCTCAATGTGTTAATTCTTTTTTCGTCCTATTTAATTTACTTTATTAACATGATATGAGTTCTTTCGGTTTGCCCAAATGCTAGCCCAATATACAAGAAGCAACATCTTCACTTCATCAGAGATAGGGACTCGGACAGTTTTAAAATAAAGTTTATCATGCGTTTCAAAAATGTGAGCTTTTCAAGCTCAAGGCAGGTAGTCCCAGAATTCAGTACCACCGCCTGAGTTTTCTAATAGCCTTAGATTTAAATGTTGTTAGATCTAAGTTCATAGTTTTTCCCACAAAAAATGCAACCTTTTCAAAATACTAAACTAGGGAAGCAACACACATTTCCACCACTACTTACCAGATAAGCAACCTAGTGAAAGTAACTCCAAAATATACAAGACAAGGGATCAACTGTGGACCACACATACCTGTTTCAAGGTTAATATAGAGAGGGACTTACCATCACCATCTGTTGCCCGCCTGTCAGTCTGACGAGCTCACCACTTCAGATGGCTTTCATCATGCCCAAAGCCAGAGTGGAGACTATCACAAAAAAGCACTGGCAAAGCCAATAGGTCTTGCCAATTGAAGAGCTATTCACTTTGCCAATATGTTTTAGCCATGGTGTACACTAGTGTAGCTGCTCTACAGCATGACTAATGGTTAGTGGGGTAAAGGACAGTGGTGTGGAGTGGAGTGTTGTAAAGTGACGTAGAGTGAAGTGTTATGAAGTGGTGTAGAGCGGTATAATATTGAGTGGCATGGAGTGAAGTGGAGCATGATGGAGTGGTGTAGAGTGTTGTGGAGTGTCCTGGAATGAGTAGAATGTCTTAGAGTGGAAGGGTGTGGAGTGTCAAAGAGTCTAGTGGCATAAAGGGTCATGAATTGGTGTTAGGGGTTGAGTGGATTGGCACAGTGGGTGTTGCACACAGTGGAATGAATTATTGCAGAGTACAGTGGCATAGAATGGAGAAGTGCAGAGGAGTGGAATGGCATAGAGTGGAGTAGAGTGTTGTAGAGTTGAGTGGCATAGAGTAGAATGGAGTGACGTAGAGTGTCGTGGAGTGATGTATTGTGGATAATTGGAGTAGAGTGGAGTAGTGTGTCATTCAACAGAATGGAGGAAAGTGGTGTGCAGTGGCAAAGAAGCAGTTGCATAGAGTGGAGTAGTGTTTTAGAGTGGAGTAGATTGAAGGGGCATAAAGTACAGTAATACAGAGTAGATTGGCGTATAGTGCAGTGGCGTAAAGTGCATTGGTTTAGACTAAAATGATGTGGAGTGCATTGACATAGGCGGCAGTGATGTAGAATAGAGGGGAATAGAGTGCAGAGGCATAGAGTGGTGCAGAGTATATTCCAATGGCGTAGAGTGCAGTGACATAGAGTACATTGTTTCAGAGTAGAGTGACCTGGTTTAGAGCAGAGTGGTGCAGGATAGAGTGGAGTGGTGCAGGGTAGAGTGCACTGATGTAGATAGAGTGGCATAGAGTGCAGTGGTGTAAAAAAGATTAGAGTGGAGTGACACAGAGTGTAGTAGCATAGAGTGAAGTGGCGTAGAGTGGAGTGGCATAGAGTGCATTGGCGTAGAATGCAGTAGAGCAAAGTAGGGTTGACTGGTGGAGAGTAGAGTGAAGTAGCATGAGCTGCAGTGACATAGAGTAGAGCGGTGCAGAGAGCAGTGGCATAGAGTTCAGTGGTGCAAAGTAGATTAGAATGATGTAGATTTTTATGTTATGTTATGTTAGGAGTATTTGTAGAGCGCATGGCTACCCGAAGGAGTCCCAGTGCTAGCGGAGAGACAGGGGAATGGCAAGTCACAACAGCTTAGTAGGGGAGTGAGTGCAGTGATGTAAAGCACAATGGCGTAGAGTGGTGTTGTGTGCAGTGGCATAGCATGCTGAGGCATAGTGTGCAGTGGTGTGGAATGTTGCAGAGTAGACTATAGTGGTATAGAGTGCAGTGGTGCAGAGTAGTTGGCATAGATTGCAGTGGCATGGAGTGAACAGGTGTTGAGTAAAGTGGTGTTGAGTGCATTGGCAAGAGTCAGTGGTTTACAGTAGAGTAGCGGAGAGTGCGGTAGCGGAGAGTAGAGTGGTACTGACTAGACAGAAGTATCATACTGTGTAGTGGCATGGAGTGGCATAAAGTGAAGTTGAGTGGCACAGAGTGCAGTAGCATAGATTGCATTGGCATAGAGTAGATTGTTCAGAGAAGACAGAAGTGGTATAGAGTGGAGTGGTTGAGCGTACATTGGAGTGGTGCAGTGTAGAGTGAAGTAGCATAGAGAAGTGGCATGGAGAGCAGTGGTCCAAAGTGATGCAGAGTAAACTAGAGTGGCATAGAATGAAGTGGAGCAGAAGGGAGTTGCACAGAGTCGAGTAGAGTGCAGTGGTGTAGAACAGATGGTTTCAGAGTAGAGTGAAGTGGTGCAGGGTAGAGTAGTGGCATAGAGTACAGCCGAATTGAGTTCAGTGTTGCAGAGTAGAGTGGCACACAGTGGAGTGAGCATACAATGGATTGGCATAGAGTGGAACGCTGCAGAGTACAATGGAGTGGCCAAGGCTGACATAGTGTAGAGAGTAGTGGCAGAGAGTGCCATGGTGCTTAGTACAGTGGGGTAGAGTGCACTGGCACAGAGTAGAGTGGTGCAGAAAAGAGTAGGGATGCATAAATTTAAGCGACGTGGAGTGTTATAGAGTGCAGTGGTGCACAGTAGATTGGAGTGTTTTATAGTGTAGTGGTGTAGAGTGTATTGGCATAACGTGGCATATAGTAGAGTGGTGCCATGTAGGGTGCAGTGGCATAGAGTGTAGTGGCACAGAGCGCAGTGGACAGGAGTTTTGCAGAATGGACTATCATAGAATGTAGTGGCGTATACCAAGAGGCATAGAGTGCATTGGTATGGGGTTCAGTGGTGTAGAGAGGTACAGAGTAGGGTGGCATAGAGTACAGTGGTGCAGATCAGAATAGAGCAGAGTGAAGTGCAGTGACACTGAGTACAGTGGTGTAGAGTGCATTGCATAGAGTCTAGTATGGCAGAGGAGAGAGGAGTGGAGCAGAGTGGTGTGGTGCCGAGTGCTGTGATGCTGAATGCCTTGACAAAGAGAAGATTGCTTCAGACTAGAGTGAAATAGTGCATGGTGGAGTGCAGTGGTATAAAGTAGTGTGACATAGAGTGCAGAGTAGATTAGAGTTGCGTAGAGTGGATTGGCATAGTGTGCACTGGCGTAGAGTGAAGTGGTGCAGAGTAGAGTACATTGGCATAAAGTGCAGTGGCATAGAGTGTTGTGTTGCAGGGTAGAGTAGCATTAATTGGAGTGGCACAGAGTGGAGTTGTGTAAAGTGCAGTGCCTAAGAGTGCAGTGGTGCATAATAGGTTAGTGTGGTGTAGAGAACATTGGCATAGAGTAGAGTAGTATAGAGTAGAGAGGCGCAGAGTTAAGTGGCGTAATGTGGTGCAGAGTAGAGTGCAGTGATGCCATGTGGAGTGTCGTGGTGTGGAGTGAAGAGGAGTAATGTGGATTGGCACAAAGTAGTCTGAAGTGGTGTGGAGTGGTGCAGATTAGAGTGGGGTAAAATGAAGTATGCATGGTTTGCTAGCATACTGCCATTACAGAGAACACATTTTCAATTGAAATGATCATTACATTTGCACATACATACAGTGTCACTGATAAAGGTATACAACACACAAACGATAATGTCTGGAAGTGTCATCAACTAGTGTATTGGTTTGTTTTGATGATATGAAAATATTTGTTTCCACCACACTTCAAAAATACCAAACATTTACTTTATTTGTGCTTATCTAATTCTGAAATATTTTGAAATATCTGCACAGTTTATGTACAAATATTTAAATGTTGTTGTGTGCAAAAGTAAATACCATTGTGTAGCCTTTGTCAAGCATTCCCCCAGTAGCCAACATGATAGTCACATAAACACTCTCACTTTGAAGTCAGAGAAAGAAAAGTAAACACCAAACTCCATGTTAGACAGAGCCTGACGTTTGGCCTCTGTCTTTGAGTGTGCAGCAAATGTGACAAGATACAAACAAGATTTAAAGGCCTGTTTACATAATTAGAGCACTGGTGAAAGCTGGACATCCAAAAACAAATTGAGCCAGAAAATAGAAAGCAAACAAATGTGAGCTACAAACCACATATCCAATGATAAGCAATAGGCAGGATGCATTCCCAGGGAAGCTTTCCCAATGTCCTCAGGATGGTATCAGCAAACCGGACAGCTGCACTGTCTGGTAGGCTCTGACCTAAAAAGGCAAAAACTCAGGCAGCAATCCTCGATTTATGCACCTAGGATCAGGAATAACCACCCTCTATCCATTCAGCCAAACCAAACTCTCATCCAATTTAGGACACCTCTCTTTAAAGAACACTACATCACATCCACACTAAGGTTTTAGATTCTTCCCCCAATCAACTTTTGACTGAATCCTTGTCTTTCACCATGTACACTACTTGCTACCTTTTGGATAAGTTCATGCTATGTAGATACCACATACATATATACATTCATACATCCTTGTGAACATAAAATGTATCGGTTGAGTTTAGAATCAAAGCCTGCTCCTGGCAGAAAGGTATGAGTGGACTTAAAAAGTAAATGGAAAACATTAATTGTAGTTGCCAGATGACTACACTATTTAGAATCTAGTGTCCCTCCACAGTGATGACAATCATTGTTACCTTACCCAGGGCTTTCACCAACCCATTAAACTGTACGTTAAACAGGAGAGATGCCAGGACATCACAATGGGCAACATGACTAGTGCCTAGAAAAGCAGTGCATGGTTAGATTTTGAGTTAAATCTCTCCCGAGTAGAGATAAATGATGTAGTTGAGCAAAAAGCCTGGTGATATTAAGAAGAAAATATGTGCTTCCAATCCAGTGACTGCAACATCAGTAATACTACCAGTCCCAAAGTACTTTCAGAGGTGAATGTACGTAAGGCTTGGAGCATCTTGACAAACACATCTGACTGAATTTTCAGTGTGTCAGAAATGCTTATGTGTTTTTCTTTCAAGGTATTTTCTCATCAGCTGCAAGCCTTTGCTTTGAGTGCTGTTCATGCATGTGATGTACCGGTACTAGTGAGTAGGTTTAGAGGGTTCAGACATGTAATAGCATAACATTTATGTTAAAAGTTGAGCTTGTCACAAACTTGGTGTTTCTCTGTGCATTTGACACTCTTCCTAGAAGGGATTCCACCAGTCTACGATTGGCTTGTGGGTAGTCTTTGTTTTCCACTGTCTCCCTTTCCAATCACCTGCAACTCACAGAACTGCCTCCATAACCTTGCCTCGCAAAAAAAGTTGTCCTCTTATATCATTCAACCCAGGATTCCAGGTAAAGGACAATGGGTTAAGAGTGCCTCCTGTGTGGTCCTGTTGAACCCTAAATGGCCTTCTCACACCCAGACTACCAGATAAGGCCGGACCCTGAGAAACTACCAATTTATTAAAACAATGAAGAATCATCCATGTCCCCAAACCTCTGTCTGTCAAGGCTAACCTTCAAGAGGCCTGACCTGACTCAAGACATGCTAGGGATGATTACTCCGGCACACAACCACTAACTTCTTGGGCTGTGATAACCACTCCTGGGTCTGACGGTATAATGCCTTTTGGACACAACCTTCCTCCAAGTCCCTGGGTCCATTGGCATAGTTGCTCTTGAGTATAACTCAACTCCAGTTCCTCAGGGTGGGATAGCCACTGTTGGGCTTGAGAGAATAACCTCTGTTATGTTATGTTATTGCCCATTTGTAAAGGGCACATCCACCAGACGTCTCTTGGGGCTAAGCAACCAGTCAACTTCAACCTTTCTTAGCAATAAGCCTGTCTGAAGAGCAGTGTTCAGGCATTTCCTAAATGGGGCAATGTTCACTGAGGCCCTTAAGTCCAAAGGCAAGCTATTCCATATACGAGGGGCGATAACGGCAAACCCACGCCCACCAATGCTTTATTTTTTCCAGGGCGGAATTGTCAAGGGGTGTGAGTTGCTAGATCTTAGGGCTCTAGTTGGGCAGTATTTAATACGTCTCGACTTCATGAAGGCAGGGTAGCTCAAGCACGGGGACTTAAAAACCATGCAGCATGCTTTAAAAATTGATCTCTGTACAACTGACAGCCATTGAAGGTCCATCATTACCTGGTAGATGTGGCAACGTTTGGGCAGGGTGTAAATCAGCTGAGCAGCCTGAATTTGAATAAGCTGAAGCCTGTGCTGAAGAAATTTAGGGAGGCCCCGATAAATTGCATTAGCATAATCCAATCTCGACATTACCAAAGCTACAATTACTTAGAGCAGAGCCTCTTTAATACGGATTTTTTAAAATCTATTTTATGCGACGTAACTGGCAGAAGTCGCGGCTCCTACCTGCTGCTTAAAAGAAAGTCCTGCATCTATTATGACACCTAGTCTTTTTACAGCTTTTTTTGGTGAGGGGGGAAAGCCCATCCCACTAGGCCAAAACAAGGAACACCAATAGTTCACCTTACTTTTTGTGAGCATTATCTCCATTTTATCGGGATTCAGCTTCAAATGATTGCTGTTCATCCAATCTCTGCAGGGTGTAATCCAAATCCAGTGGCTGGGATGGGATCATTAATGTTGGTCTAAAGGTTAATCACTCTTTGGTATAACTCACTTTCACTTCTACAGAGTAGAGATAACCACTTAAGGATGTAAAGGAACTCACCACCAGTGGGAAAAACCCACTTCCACAGTTACAGGGCAGGGATAGTCAGCCAGGGTATATCCAATATTTACCACATCAGAATTATGTGGCTTCCTTCATGGACAAATGTGACTATCAATCTACATGGACTTCAAACCTATCATGCACAAAGGACAACATTCAAGATATTTGACCACCCACAATCACCCACAATGTCTCCCACCAGGAAGAAGCTCAGGATCAGAGAACAGTGTGAAAGCATGGCTACTAGATTTCCATTGCATGTCCCCTCGACCCTCCGATGGCTTCCAGTTCAACAGGTACAGACCTCTTCAATCTCAGCCCAGCACCTCCCGTTTCCTGTCTCCACAGCTGTCACTGCTGAGTCCTTTCCTCCACAAGCCAACAAATTGACCTGAGACATCACCCCAGGTCACAGTGACTGTCCCACCCTCCTACCTTGGCACCAACCCTCACTCCATCTCCACACTAACATATCAGTGAAACAGAAACACAGGTGCTCCCTGCCTGCTCTACAATGCCAGATCAATGAACAAGAATGATATGAACATCTTTGACCTACTCTTGGAAGAAGTAGCGGATCACACTATCATAAACAAACAATGTCTCAGAGAAGCAATCGCCTCCACATCCAACGAAGACATTCCTTCCTTCAAGCAGTGGAACATTTAAGGATGCATTACTGGATGCAATAACAAAAACTTAGCAAAATCACCCAACTTGAACATCCTAAGGCATTTTATCATCCATTTTAACAACCAACTTCTACCAGCAACTGCTTTCATCATATCAAACCCTAGCCTTCAACTCCTCTGCACAAACACCTTGGTGATAGGTAACTGTGCTGTAATCCGAAACAGCCATCCTGCTTTTAAGATTAATCTTCCAGCCTACAGAACAAGTACACAAACAACTCTTAACAACAATAGAATGTACACACAAGAGATAAAACTAAACCTTCTAGCACTGAAATTCCACCTCTCCAAAACTCTGATTAACAACCGACCACAGGGTATATCTGTATTCTATTTTTGGCTGTCACAGACAACCACATATTATTTGAGCATGGAACACACCACCTCAAAAAAAGGTCCTCATGGAACAATGACAAGATTCAAGAAAATGAAAACATAACTCTGCATTCTACAATGCAAATGGATAAAATTACAGGATGAGAAAGATAAATCCAACTATCATTATTACAGCCTAAAAAATTGTCATGTGCTTATCTAGGTTCCTGATCGATACTGTGACCTTATGCCCCTATTCGGCTATAAATCCATTTATTCCCTATATTGGCATAACCGTTCAAGTGCGATTTTCTGTAAAGTCATCTCTGGCCTCACACGAGCAGAGCCACAGAGCCACATTCCAGCATGACTCTCTGCTACTTCCTTTGCGACCAATTAGTGCAATGACAGAGCAGCAGTCACTATCTGATATTCCTAGATAACACTCCGAGTTCTTCAACAAGATAAAAACTTAGCAAACCTGGAAATCCCCGCTTGCTATGTTTTGATTAGTAATGGAACTCTAATGAGCAACTGATAGCTGCCACTTCCTAGTGACATCTTTAATTGACGTCTTATGTCCAGCAAACTTGCGTCAAACCCGGCACCTGTCAGGTATAAATATTACCAACGTTGCCTTAAGCAATACGAAGCTGTGAGCTGCGAGAGCGAAGCTAACTGCTGTTGAGCGTTGCCTGTCGCTGCAGCCTGCTATCCTGTGGTGGTGAAGCTACTGATTACCATTATCGCCGCTACAGCGCGACCTATGGTGCAGTACGCTTGAGGAGCCGTGCAGCCGTCCTCTGCGAAGACATCCAGCCCAGCTGCCCGCGGACGCTGTCACCCCTCCTTCCTCCAGACGCGCTGAGAGAAGCCGCTGCCTTTCTCGTGCAGAGAAATCCAGTCCCGGCGCTTCCGGTTTACCCTCGCAGGTGACTGGGATATCGAGAGAGACCCCTGAAGGAGATACCAATCCTCCATCATTCTATTCAGAGGTATGGTGTTGACTAAACCCTTAGACGAGAATTCTTGAAACAAACCTTGGCAAAACCAACTTAACTTAAGCTACTTACTTACTCCCCCTTCTCACGTGTTAGGCTTAGGTCAGGCACACTGGGGTAGGCTTAGTTAGAAGCACCAGTTGAGTATGTTAGCCTAATGTATATATGACTGTATATATGTTTTATTACTTTTAAACCATTGTATGGCTAAGAAACCATATCAATGCTTTTACAGTTCTATTTTGCTATTCTTATCTTACTGTACGTACTTTTTAT
The DNA here is from genome assembly GCF_964263255.1 of Lissotriton vulgaris. Lineage (NCBI taxonomy): Eukaryota > Metazoa > Chordata > Amphibia > Caudata > Salamandridae > Lissotriton > Lissotriton vulgaris. The sequence goes on along the minus strand of NC_141689.1, from coordinate 820,094,100 downwards.
AATAACAGTTATTGCAATTGTGGCAATACATTTCTCTTGTATGAGAAGAAAGACTGTTCAATAAATGTTAACCTTTATTGATACACGCCCGTCTCTCTATTCTCTACATACTGTGAAAGTAAACTGCACTAGACTGACTGAGTGAAATCTGTGTCTATTGTTTCACACGACCCTAGAGATCGACTCTTGATCTGAGGAGCAAAGTTGTCATGTTGCACGGTTGTTGGAAAGCTGAATCCCTTCTTGTCTGTGCCAAGGAAGCTGATCACTTCCTATGCAGAGAAGAAAGTTTCCAGTGACCTCTGAGCTAGTTGGTAACACAACCCAATTAAGTTTAGCATAGTCAGTGGAGGCCTGGAATATAAGCAGTTCCACGTCGATACTACTGTTTATGTTATTCCAATGCGCAGGGCCTAGTGGGAAACTAGGAACTACACTACATGGCGCCCAACGTTTGGTAAGGCGATAAACTAACGTAAGACTTGTAGAGTAACTCAGTCGTGCATATTTCACACCCCTTTCTCCCTTAAATACTCCAATAGACGTCTGGAGTGGGTGAAAGGTTAAAATCCGCCCGACCTTAGTAGGAAGAGATTCCTATGTAAAGCTCTGGTTTATTCAACGTTGAAGGATACAGTGTTCCAAAATATTGTGCATCTAATCTTTGTCTCCTTGGAGACCTACTCTGCAAAAACTGCATTTTTAAAATGTCAGACAATGAAGAAGCAGCTAGGTTGGCTTCCATACTAATAGAGGAGGACTCGAGTCTCCTACAGGCAGACCCGGATGCTATTATCATCCCGGTCCAGTTAAGAAGATCTATAACTTTAAAACTTATAGAAAACGGACTGCCACCTCAAGGTGGTACAGTAATTTTCGTGATAGAGGCTCACGAGTATCGGCAGACAGAGGTATTCTATTCATGGATAAACTTTCCAGCGGTAAACGCTATAACACAAGAGTTTCACTATTACAAAATAGAGGAACCTCCGGAAGAGTACGCTCCTTTCGAGGAGGTTGAAATTCCACTTAAATTTCAAGAGCACCTGCTCTGGTTTAATGGCGCCCTAAAACACAATGATCACATAACCAGGCTCGGTCCACTAGGTAGACCAGGAGCCACGTGGCCGGTTCTAGCCAGCTACACACCACATCCTGACATTGTAAAAATGTCTAGAGAGGAGCTGTTAGTACAGCTAAACACATTAATAAAAATACATAGGCAATTAGTCCAATATGTAATACGGACTGCTACAGTCCAGCCAGCTGTTAATACACCACAGCTGACCCCTCATCAGGGGAACACAAATAAAATTACACCACAGAACATACAGTCATGTCTTGGTAAAACACCCGTAAAACGGGAACAAATTCCTTTCTGGTTAGCCCAGAAAATCACTCAAATAGAGGCAGTATTTCCTGATACTACCCCTATTGAGAAACACAGAATCTTGACCATCTGCCTTCCCATGGGAATCGCACCACACGTGGAGGACTGCGACACTTGGGGTACAGTCTTTGCTTCCATTTACACAAAAACACACGGTGTTCCGTCTATGGCGGTAATACCAGACGTGCTAAAACAGATTCAAAATGAATTCGGTCCAGAACCAGCTTTAAATCTAGGTATGAAATTACTGAAAGACTTCAAGCAGGTCACGGCTATATTATTAGCCAATGTAAAGGGAGAAGCAGCATCTGTGGCGATTCGCCAGAAGTTGAGGGAAACAGATATAAAAGATCCTGTTGAGCTTGCAAAAATCATAGAAAAATGCTATGAAGAATTAGGTAGAGACAGCTTGGGTGGGAAACCAGTTAAGCCCCAACTGCTCGAAAATCCTGAAAAATTATTTATTAAAAATAATTCAAATACTCCTAAAAAGAGCTGGGATGGAAATAAACAATCCAGTCCCAAGGAAAAAGTTTTCCAGTCCAGAGGAAGGTCTCCTCGACGGAGGGAAAGAACTCCGACTCGAGAACGCCAGTCTCCCCAACGGGAGCCCTCTGAGAAAAGATATAACCTTAGAAATAGGGATAATATAAAAAGACCTGATAGATATCAAAGTATTGATACACGTCCCTCTCGATCTTTTCCACAGAATTCGGAAAGAAGAGGACGGTCAGACCCAGGAGAGCACACCAAGTCCAAAGACAAGGAACCTGCTCAAAATAAGAAATCTCAATTTCAGAAAAAGAAGGTAGCCAGTATTAGAGTAATCAACCATGCCGAGAATACTGAGGACACAGTTGAAAAACGGGGAGTGGGCATTGACAATGTTGGACAGTGCAGCAGAGATCAGTATAGCGCGCAAGATCTTGATGAGTCATCTGGAGACAGTGGACACGAATGAATACATTCAGGTTGAAACTGCCGACGCCAGACTTAGCGAGCCCCATAAAATATACGAAATAACATTACGTATAGAGGGTGATAAGACTAGGAAAATTAAGGGTCTATTTTGGGATAAGCTCTCAAAAGGCTATGATATTCTGTTAGCTGAAAAAGATTGGCCCCCGGAGTTTGTCAGGGAGTGCCCTCGTGGCGAAGAAGTGATTATGCCTGCCTTCTCGAATCACATACCGATTCACAAAAAATACACATATGCAAGGAAATGGGCTGTAGCCCAGGCACCTGCATTGTATAAAAATCATGTAGGATGGGATGAGGATTCTACACCTCACAAAATCCAACTAAAAAGTGAACCAACTGCCCAACGGCAGTATCCCATAAAGCAAGAAGCTAAAAAAACAGGTCAGGGAGATCTTAGATCAACTTGAGTACCAGGGGGTGATTGAAACATGCACCTCTCAAATGAACAATCCTTTGTTTCCTGTCTCCAAGCCAGACAATTCATATCGTCTAGTTTTGGACTACAGACACCTTAATACATGTTGCAAAACTTTTGCAGTACAAAACTCGCATAGTGCAGCCCTAATGAATAACATAGTTAGGAAAAAATACAAAACGACATTAGACATTTCTAATGGTTTCTTTTGTCAAAACATTGCATCAGAAAGCAGATACTTGACCGCTTTCTCCGCATTTGGGTCACAGAAAAAATTCTGTCGACTCCCACAGGGGTTCAAGAACAGCCCAGGACTATTCTCAGCTAGGGTAACAGAGTTACTACAAATCTATGATGATGAGGCATTATCTTACGTAGATGATATTTATCTCACAGACGACGACTTGGATACTCACTTGAAAAGAGTGAACACCATTATACTTGGGTTCGCAGCAGAGGGTTACAAATTCAACTTTAAAAAGTCCCGAATTGCCCATCTGACAGTACTATTTTTAGGGTACGAATTATCAAGTGAAGGAAAAAGCCTAGCGGACAACTTCTTAGAGAAGTGCGCTGTACTCCAAGCTCCAAAAACGCTGAAGAATTTACAATCAATACTAGGTTTTCTGAATTTCGGAAGAACTTACATTCTAAATTACGCAGAAAGGGTTAAACCTCTCTACGAACTAATTAAACCTGATTTAAAACAAATCAATTGGACTCAAAAACACACAGAAATTTTGAGATCACTGCATACAGACATGTTAGCAAAAACAAAATTAGATACACGTGACAACACGATCGATCTTGTAATCCGAGTCATCCCAGGAAGATGCGGATTCACGTACCTAACCTCTAATGAGGGAGAAAAGGTACCAATTTCAATTAAATCTCACTTGTACACACAAGCAGAAAAAACATTCAGTCGCACAGAAAAAACTGTGAACGCAGTGCAAATCGCATTAGCAAATGAACGAGAACTAGCACACGGCAAACGGATTAATATCCTTACAGCGGAATCCGCCTTCGAGGCGCTATTCAGCCCAGTAAACCTGCCTACAGTGTCACTGGACCCGAAATGGATACAGTGCATAGATTCTCTTGGAGCGGAAGACGTGAAATACTATTTCGCCCCGCAATACACAGAACTAAATGATTTAGAATATGAAGAAGAATATCCTCTGCCAATCGAAATTCTGCCTCTCCCACAATACGCCTGTATAATCTATACAGATAGCTTTGTACAGCATTTTAATGTAGAGAGTAAATCCTACAATGCAGCATGTGCGATCATTAAAGGTCGTTGGCTGTGCGGTAAATTCAGACCGAAAGTAACAAAAACTGAATCTGTAAGAAACTGTTCGGTTCAAAGAACTGAAATCAGATCTTTAAAGATGGCGCTCGAAAATGCAGAACGCGAATTCCCCACACTTATAGTGTGCGATTCTCATTTTTGCGTCAATTCTTACAACAATAAACTGCAGAGTTGGATCGAAAACGACTACAAAGATGACACAGGTGCCACAATAAAGCATAAATTGCTTTGGAACGAGGTAGCTCTTTTAAGTAAAGAACTACAAAAGACTCACGTGATTCACGCACAGAGTCTTCAGCGTGATGGCGTTCACGTTGCAGGGAATTCATTGGCTAATACAGCCACCGCGGAAGCAACTAACGCGGCTTCCGTAGCCACAAAAAAGCGTACAGATAAGTATATAGACGGGGAAACCATGCTGGCAGTAAAAACGACCGTAAAAGGCGACTGTGCAGCACTACCCGTAAACTATCCACTCAATTATGCATACATAATCGATGCAAACTCCGTTCCTTTTGCTCGAATCCCTGGAGTGGGGGACAGAGTAATTCCAAACATGAACAGGAGAATATTTTTAATAGCAGACGCACACATGGGTTTGGGTCTACGGCACAGAGAGATCAAGGAATCACTGACTGAATTACAATCAGTATTCTGGTGGCCGGGAATGAGTGTAGAACACCAAATATATGCAAACAACTGTGAAAACTGCAATAGGGATCGCAGTAACGAACTTTGCTACCGGCTACCAGTCAGAAAGAGCGTAACGCTGCCTACACCCCATCCTGCGTCCTATTAATAGTTAAGACGAAATACACTTAAAAAAATGAGGCCTCCAGCACTCGGCTGACGCTAGAACGGTTATAAAAGATTTGCGAGTCTTTATCGGCACATACGCAATTACCACGTTCCATTCTGACCAGGGTCCTGCTTTCAGCTCTCGAGCCTATAAGGAGGCCATGGCCAGCATGGGAATTGGGTTGCGGTATTCTTGTCCGTCGCATCCCGAAGGGAATAGTGTGGTAGAAAGAAAAAACCGGGACATAAAGCAATCTATAACAGCGAAGGTATTAGGTTCAGGCGCTGGGTGGGTCAAACATTTAATAAGTGTCCAGACTAGTCTTAACAACATGCCAAGAAATTCTCTAAAAGGTTTCAGCCCATACGAACTATTGTTCGGAATTAGAATGAACGTTCAGGACCTCGATAGTCAGATGTCAGTGGTACAAGAAAAAACAACAGACTCTGATGTAAAAGACCGTTTGGCTGTTTTACAGGAACTGAATGAAACAAGAAAATCATTAAGCAACATAAAGTTAAAGCAACAGCCAAGTACCACTGACGAGGCACCACCCGCAACAGCCCCAGCAAGGCCTGTCTGGATTTCAAAGATTGGGGATCTAGTCAGAGAAAAGATCGCGGTTAAGAAGGAATTTGGGCCTTCTTACAGAAAAGCAGTACCTGTCTTAGCAGTCACCGGAACAAGATCAGTTGTGCTACCGCCCCTTGCTGGTAAAAAGCCTCTTGAAACACAGATTGAAACAGTTCGTCAAGAAACAACACCAGTCTACAATAATGTGGCATCAGAAAGTGCTACCGAGAGACAGATTGAAAGAACAATCCCATCAATTGACAGAACTGCCTCTGGTTATTTCATCAACTTCGACAACTTCTCTGAAGATTTAAATGACCCGGAAGTGATGCCAGAAACAAAAAAGTCTTTTAAAGAAAAAGCAACGGAACTCTTTCATCAACTGAAGGAAATCTACCTAATTTCCCCTTGGCTAGAGTTCTGGTTCGGTCTAGGTGTATTTTTCCTCCTGCTTTGGCTCATCATGGTACTGTGTTTGGGAAAATTCATTGAAGGAAAATATATTACAATGGACACAGCAAGTCAGAACATCAACCTAGTCCTGAAACCACACAGATCATCCCACGTGAAGAAAAGAGAACTGTCAACAGTAAATGTCACAGCAATTCCAATACCTGGTGGGGTAGTATGGGAGAAAACAGACTATGAGATCTATGGTCCGGTCGAAATCCTGAAGTATCCTCATCAATTAAAGGTTTCCTTAAGTGACTTTGTGACACCAAGTACATTCTCTGATGATTGGGACTTTAACAGTATTAATGACATGATGTCTGATTTAGTAATGTCAGCTAGATTCACAGATCATGATTATTTACAAGGTTCATCTAGTTATGAGCAGTTATTCTGTTATACCCACTATGGGGATCATTACTTGCATAAATCTGCACAGCCTAGAAATGTTTTTATGTATAATCAATGGGAACATTGTTCTACACCACCTAAAAGCAGTTCTAAAGCATTTTTTGAGAAATTCAAATATTTTTCAGGGTTTAACACCAGTGATGCAGAAACGTTTTATTATAAACTGTTAGATAAAACAGGCATGAAAACAATGCTGACAAATTCTAAATTGATATATTCAGAAGCATTTTATGACAAAATGATGACATTTGGTTTTGATTATTGGAAAAATAATATTGAAACAAAATCAATTTGGGGTACAAAAGATTGGCAGGTGCAAGGCATAGAAGCACTGTTTAGAACTTGCATGATACCAGAACAAATGTTATTTTTAAATGACACTGTACACCAAACATCTTGTCTTGGCCTAGCTAAGAACAAAGAAATGAAAACACCGTCTATACCAAAGCCAATAGCTGAGAATACAACTGCAGATAATGAGTTAGACGTGTCACACATTTTACATTTCAACAGAACACATCCGGATTGGAAAAAGTGGTTAATCTGGCCTACAGACACAAATAGCTGTCAAGATAGGTTCCTGAATAAAACACAGGGTTTAAAAATGACCAGATTAGACTCGAGATATTCCCAGAGACAACATCCAGGAATTATAACAACATACAGTGTAGGGAAACTCTGCCTAGAATGGCTAACTACATCCACACTGGCTGAAATTAAGCAACACTTGTCTTTATTAAAAGATGGTGCTGATTTGCGCGATTTCATTCTTGGACCACGCAAACAGCGTCAAAAGCGTTTCATAGCGACCAGCATCTATGCTGCTTACAACGAGGCTTGGAAAGTAAAGCAAATTGAAACTGCTGAAAAGATACGAGAAATTGATCGTATTAATTTGGAAAAATCACTTTCTGTGGTAGACAATGGGTTAATGACTCTGTCTTCCAGAATATATTCTTTGGACAATATTGTATCCTCTGCCTTTGATGTGATAGACAGAGATTTGCTAATGTTACAACATGGCCAGTCTCAATTACGCTCTATTATAGAACTAGGCTGGACGCTGCAAAATCTTCGTTCAGGCTATGTGCCTTGGCGTCTGATAAACACAACGTCATTATTTTCCATTTTTAACCTTACTGATAAACAGATCAGTTTGGCACAGAAAGGAGCAGACTATACAATTTTGAGCATCGAGAAACTCGAGAGATTATCATTGACAATGTCAGAGAGCCCTGTCATTGAATGGATAATACACGGAATTATCACAATTCCGATAACAACTTTCCGATTTCATAAATGCCTTGAATACATACCTGCTGGCCAGTATGAACAATTGGGTAAGGGATATGTTAAATCCGAATGGAAATTACCATACACTCATTCTTGCTATAGTGACAGCGACAAAAATGTATTTCTTAGTGGTGACAACTGTAAACACTCACTAAGCGGTATACTTTTGTGTCAGGGTATTAATTTACACGGAGCATGTGATGGCAATTCAAACAACTTTTCATGCCACCAGCTAGTCACACCTGCAACTCAGATAGAGCCCTTCTTTATGCAACTCGCAAACGGGAGTTACATTCTAAGAACGGATCACAGGTGCTGTGGCCTCGCGCCCGGACTAAGTTATCTAGTAGAAGTGACGTCCATGGTCAAAATGTTGTATGCAAGCATTGTTCCCGAGCGGGCCTCCAGACACAGTGACTCCCCTCTGGCCTCGTCTGAATCTCTATTCTATACGAATTGATACATTAAGCAAAATGAAATCTGTGCTTTTACAGACAACAGTGCCTATAACGTCATCTAAAGAGACGTATGATCTTCTAGTCGCAAGGACGGCTACTGAGGTCCATGACCTTTTATCAACAAATTGCCCCGTGCATTTCGTACAAATGCTCGACCAACTCCTTAACATGTCTAGTGCTACAAGCATCCCAGGCATATTTAAGACAGTCTTTACGGGACTGCTAACACCCTTCCAGGCAATTTTGGGAATCTTTCCTAATTTCGTGCACTCCATTTTTGGTGGTATTCCACTATTTTTTGGACTCATCGCAGGGATTCTATTTTTGACCCTTCTGCTACGTTATGGCAAGCCTCGGCTCAGACATAGCTCCCATGGGAATGGAAGAAACAATCCTAGCAATGCGCTACAGGGACAGGATAACTAACGTCCTCGGATTGGCCAGGCTGAGAGATCTAAACATGACCTGGTTCCTTTCATTCAGACCAATATGGCAAAATTGCATTTTACCTGTGCTACGGTGTATGCTTTGCGGCGATGAATGCGTGTTGGACATCTGTCTTTCACTTCCATCAGCAGTACCAATGGACGTCGATACTTTGCTCAGTCCAATAACGGCTCACGCATTGTGTTGTCCCCAGCGGCTACCAATCCTGATGACGGCATTCGTGGAGACTCCTGTACTACAGCCAAGTGGTAACAATGGAGCGAGTGACAAAAGCAACATCATCCAGGTACAACGTTCTGTGAGCATTGCTGATCCTGCCTTCGATGACAGCAATCATTCTCACACCTGCCAAGTTACAGCGCTATCTAATTTGGTTGAACTATCACCTGATTTTGTAGACCAATTCTTTGCGAGCCTGTCTGATACGATGTTCTCACCCACAGAGAAACAATAACTTTTGAGAAGCTTTCCGACACACAGCGTTCCCATGAACTCTGTATTCGGCCTTCAGTTTTGATCAACATAAAACTGCCAGGAGCTTTGGTAAACTGATTTTTCTTTGAATTGGACAATTTTTTAAAAAATATTGACCCTCTCTTTTTGGCACGAACAATTCTTTGCTTAACGTAAAAACTATTCTTAGAGAACAGAAGCTTCACACTTCTATTTCTAAAAAACACATCTAGAGACATATTAACATAACACCAGCCTCTAGCACACATATTATTACAATGCATTTTTATGTGATGATTTATCTCGCATTTCTTCTGTCAGAGGTACTTCATGTGTAATTCTTTTGCATAATCGTTCATTGACTTCATATGCAATACCTTTTGAATGATTACTATGCTTTAAAAAACGTACAGTACCTAAATTCCATGTATTACAAGTACGCCTATTTCGAATGCATTTATGTATTTTGGGGTGGGCTATGTTACACAATGTTACACATACATCTAAATTGCTTAGTTTTAGTAATTTTGATGGACATGAATTCGTGGAGTGGGTGTCATGTGCTTATCTAGGTTCCTGATCGATACTGTGACCTTATGCCCCTATTCGGCTATAAATCCATTTATTCCCTATATTGGCATAACCGTTCAAGTGCGATTTTCTGTAAAGTCATCTCTGGCCTCACACGAGCAGAGCCACAGAGCCACATTCCAGCATGACTCTCTGCTACTTCCTTTGCGACCAATTAGTGCAATGACAGAGCAGCAGTCACTATCTGATATTCCTAGATAACACTCCGAGTTCTTCAACAAGATAAAAACTTAGCAAACCTGGAAATCCCCGCTTGCTATGTTTTGATTAGTAATGGAACTCTAATGAGCAACTGATAGCTGCCACTTCCTAGTGACATCTTTAATTGACGTCTTATGTCCAGCAAACTTGCGTCAAACCCGGCACCTGTCAGGTATAAATATTACCAACGTTGCCTTAAGCAATACGAAGCTGTGAGCTGCGAGAGCGAAGCTAACTGCTGTTGAGCGTTGCCTGTCGCTGCAGCCTGCTATCCTGTGGTGGTGAAGCTACTGATTACCATTATCGCCGCTACAGCGCGACCTATGGTGCAGTACGCTTGAGGAGCCGTGCAGCCGTCCTCTGCGAAGACATCCAGCCCAGCTGCCCGCGGACGCTGTCACCCCTCCTTCCTCCAGACGCGCTGAGAGAAGCCGCTGCCTTTCTCGTGCAGAGAAATCCAGTCCCGGCGCTTCCGGTTTACCCTCGCAGGTGACTGGGATATCGAGAGAGACCCCTGAAGGAGATACCAATCCTCCATCATTCTATTCAGAGGTATGGTGTTGACTAAACCCTTAGACGAGAATTCTTGAAACAAACCTTGGCAAAACCAACTTAACTTAAGCTACTTACTTACTCCCCCTTCTCACGTGTTAGGCTTAGGTCAGGCACACTGGGGTAGGCTTAGTTAGAAGCACCAGTTGAGTATGTTAGCCTAATGTATATATGACTGTATATATGTTTTATTACTTTTAAACCATTGTATGGCTAAGAAACCATATCAATGCTTTTACAGTTCTATTTTGCTATTCTTATCTTACTGTACGTACTTTTTATAATAACAGTTATTGCAATTGTGGCAATACATTTCTCTTGTATGAGAAGAAAGACTGTTCAATAAATGTTAACCTTTATTGATACACGCCCGTCTCTCTATTCTCTACATACTGTGAAAGTAAACTGCACTAGACTGACTGAGTGAAATCTGTGTCTATTGTTTCACACGACCCTAGAGATCGACTCTTGATCTGAGGAGCAAAGTTGTCATGTTGCACGGTTGTTGGAAAGCTGAATCCCTTCTTGTCTGTGCCAAGGAAGCTGATCACTTCCTATGCAGAGAAGAAAGTTTCCAGTGACCTCTGAGCTAGTTGGTAACACAACCCAATTAAGTTTAGCATAGTCAGTGGAGGCCTGGAATATAAGCAGTTCCACGTCGATACTACTGTTTATGTTATTCCAATGCGCAGGGCCTAGTGGGAAACTAGGAACTACACTACAAAATCAGCAATTAAAATTATGAAAAGGATTAACTACTCTACATACACAATAGAATTGAGAATGCCCATCAAAATAACTGCATAAGACCCTGACAGAATTACTCAACCCACAATTCTGTTACTTGGAGACTTTGTGATCTCAAACATTCTGTGATAAAAAAATTCAGAGAACTAATCTCAATAATGTAACGATTAGAGGGCCACCCCAGGTAATACAAACAGCTGACACTCCTCCTCCAACATTACCACCATAGAAACAGGCATAATCGATCAACCAACTTTTAACACCTTCAGCCCGCTCTGAAGAATATTTCAGTAACCTTCTCAAGACAATCAGTGCTAGGTAAGTAGTTAGAAGCTTGCTAAATAACTCCTTACAATACTGATCCTTTCCATCTTATTAGAAGACTGTCTAAATCAGGCCAGTTCTGAACCAGAATAACCTTGACCTATACAATTCAACTCAGAAAGCTACAGACCAAACCTCAATGCCCTATACCGGGGCAAATTGATAGAAAGAACGATCTATACCTAATTCTTTAACTTCACTGAGCAAAACAACCTATTGTCAGATCAAGAGCCCGAGTTCAGACCTGGCAGATGCACACAATCCGTTAATAGAGCAATGTTCCTTTGAAATACATCCACATGGTTTTCCTTCTACCCTTTCTCCTACTTCAGTTCCATCCATCTCACATTTGTTAACACCGATAAAGGCCATTAGGCAGTGAGTTATCCAGCATCTTTTAAAGGCCCGGACATATCATAGGAAATATACGTATAAAAATCTTAGAACTGTACTCTCCTTTACATTAGTGGAGAAGTGTAGTTCTTCACTAAACATGTACACATTTCAAGTTCTTTTTCCACGTTTGTTGACCCACATATGTTGATCCTTTCTAAACCAGGGGTTTAGTAAGCCCTATTTATGCCTTCAGTTACCTCTACATTGGTGCATCCATCCTTTCTTCCATGTATCCAGCACTGAGCCTACAGTAAATCAGAGTGGAACTGTGCAACCCTCGATTATCGAAGATGGATTCTCAGTGTATACATTTGAGGCTACCCTAGATGATCGAATTCATCATGGACAGTTACAATACCTAACAGCTTGGCAGGGGCATACTGGATCTGAGTGTTTATGGGAACCCACTTCCTTTGTTCATGCCCCACAGAAGGTGTTTTATTCCACCAGCTATTTTCCAGTGAAGCTTGTGTCAAGTTTGAATGCCCTGGAGGACTGCTTCTTCAAGAGGTGGTACTGCTGGGTATATACAGTGAAAAATATACTTTTCCTTCGTACCTGATTCATTAAGGGTCTTTCGGTCATTTTTAAGGGTCGTGAGAGGACTTGGATGGAGGTTTTCGAAGATGGTACTATAAGGGGTTTTGCTCAACCAAAGCTGACTTAAAGGAAAATAAAATGGTGTCCTTGGGGAAGGACTTAGTGGCACGTGCAGATCCAACAGTACACAACCTCCTTGTATACTAATCTCTAAGGGCTGGCAACATCCAATGTTGTTTTGGCTTTTTCACATTAATTAGTTTGTCAACCAGTGATTTCGTGCTTTCGCTTTTATTGTGTTCTTTCCTTTTCTTTCCCTTTCTCCCATTCCCCGTACTTCCCTTGGTCAGCCAAAATTGCATGATGTCTTTCTGAAATGCATTCTGACGTTTAAAATGAAAATATTTGATACACTCATGCAGTTGTCAGCTTTTTCTTGGCGTCTTTGGGCTGCAGTCCAGTCCTGACTACTAGTTGGATTCAGAGCTCATTAATGCTTCACTGCACTGAAAGAAGAGTAAGCTCATTCAACAATATATTTTTCCTTACATAACGTTTGTAGTCATATTAGCATACTGACTATGTATGTTGTGTTTCCTTTCTAGGAAAATAGAGCTACAGTTCTGTGGAGGTCTTCAGTCGACATCCATTGCCTCTCCTTAACCTGTGTCTCCAACTTCTTTCCTTTTCCCATCTTTGTCCTGGTACCTAATTGAGGTGTTTTTTTGTACGTTAGAGCAGTGTGGGGGTTTGTCACAAACTTTTTGAGTTCATAGAACCTTTTGAAAATTCATGGCAGTGATATGAGAACTGTGTAAAGTAATCTTGAACTAGCTCTTTCTGAAAGTAGCTAGTAGAGAAGTGTTAAGTAGCTTTCCCCCATAGTAAATGATGAAATAGCCAACAGCTATCTTGTTTGTGCAAAGTATTAGTCGGAAAGTAGTAAATTAAGATAATTAATCAATGTAATTGTTTTCAACCTGTACTTGGGATAGATATATGAATACATTTCTTTACTGAGATGATGCATGTGGCTTTTTAGGTTTTAAAAGAACAATTGATTTGAGTTTCTGCTTTTATGCAAGTGCTGAATTTGTACTGAAGTAAAGCAAATCCTCCTCTGATGCTTTTTCCTCCGTTTCCCATTATGGTTAAATAAGCTCATAGAACCACAATGTCTATTATTGCCCTCAAGTAGTTATTCAAGCAGGTTTCTCTGTGCAAATGTAGGTGCAGATTGGACTCAGCAATGGTGTCTGTTATGAAGAATTGGTGTGTGGTTGTTGATCTGCAGTTGTCTATAGTGTGAAAGCATATGAGTTTAGTGGGATTATAATCTTGGCCGATGAAGATATGTTTATGAGGGTATTGGGTGTATTTCTTGGAAGTAAAATATTGGTGGACTGTTTCACCTTGTCTTGACTTATTTTCAAATGTCGAATTGTCAAAATGAGATGGCTTATATGTGATGGCATATACAAATAACAGCTGAGAATGGAAATTATTTCAGAAGTCAGTAGTGAACAAATGACTGTCATTTTATAATCTGGTGAATGGATTAACAAGATGTGTTGAGGTGACATCAGCAAACGCAGATAGGCAATACTAACAATCTGTGGTTATCGAAAGGTACTTCAGGCAAACAAAGATGTTGATGAATGATGACATTATTCAAAACCTTTTTCTTGTACCTTACTCCTTATCTTATATGGCTAAAAAAAATCCTTTCTTCTACTTTAAGATCATGACAAATTTGATGCCTGACTCCTGCATGTCTCCCAACATGGATACTTGATGAACAGTAATGGAGGACTGTCTGATATAGTACTGTTGTACTGTAGCTGTGCAGTTATTGCCACCAGTAATGAATCAAGATTGCTGTTGAAAACCAGTTGCTGAAGAATTTTGAAGTCTGCAGAGAAAACTCAGCTGTATCTAAATATTGGTAGTGTATAATAGCAAATGAAGTGATAAAATGAGCAGTTCTTAACCTTTTGACTTCTGTGGACCCCCACTGCATCACTGGTGGAAGCCGAAGATTCCTACCTAAGCAATGTTTCTTGCCTTGTGAATTTTTCCAATTTGAAACACACAAATATAAAGAAGCAAGTATACATTATACAAATACGCAAATTATTTTATTTATTTCACAAACACAATATCTAAAATAAATCAAAAGTTTAATTTTAAAAAGGAAGGTTGGAGACTTTCAAAATTCGTTTTTATTTCTAAAAGACAGTAATATGCTTGAGGACAAAAGAGATACGGTGTTCCTGGGTGGCAAGTTGGCCACCTGGTGAGTACTCAGAGTGACGGGGAGGTGGGGAATACCTCCTTACGAAACCAGGACCCTCACACACCCAGCAAGCTAGGTGTCATGCTACATCATATGGGTCTGCTCCTCATCGAGCCGGCGCTGCAATGCTCGACGGGCACCCATAAAGTGGCTCTTTATCGGAGATCTTGTGTTCCTTGCCGTATAGGTGCCATGGGTGTGAGGAGCCTGTTAAGATGTAGATGCGGTGTGTGGGTTAAAACAGGTAAAGGAATCCTCTATAAATATTTTTATTCTGGAGAGGTCCTTCCTGATGCAGCGGAGCTGGTAGGTGAGCCGGACTGCTCTGAGCGGGAGCCGCGACACTACGTTGAGTTTCCATATACTCTGCTGCGGTCTGATGAAGCAGCACTTGAATCCTTAAGTGGTTGGCTGCTCTTCTCCGGGCAACGTCCTACCAAGAGAAGAAGTGTTATGTAGAACCACACCACACACTGTAGATAGTTTTCATTTAGTCACTAGGTCCTGAGGAATCGCCAACTGATCTATTAGAGACAATTTATAGGCAAGAAACATGTTGACCACTAAGAGGTAGAGTGTCATTTTTCTCACATTAAAACAAAATAGACGCCCTCCTTATTCTTTTTGTATTTTAATCAGGTTGTGACCTCTCCAGAATAAAAATAATTATAGAGGATTCCCTTACCTGTTTTAACCCACACACCACCTATACATCTTACCAGGCCCCTCACACCCACGGCACCTATATGGCAAGGAACAAAAGATCTCCGATAAAGAGCCCCTTTATGGTTGCCCGTCGAGCATTGCAGCACCGGCTCAATGAGGAGCAGACCCATATGATGAAGCATGACACCTAGCTTGCTGGGTGTGTGAGGGTCCTAGTTCCGAAAGGAGGAATTCTTCACCTCCCCACCACTCTAGTACTCACTAGGTGGCCAACTTGCCACCCAGGAACATCGCATCTCTTTTGTCTTCTAGTTCTACCCAGGGCAAGTACGGTGGACCTTTATCAAGCCCTCTTTGTCCCCCTTGTTGTTTACTAAGTAATATGCTTGATTCTTGTCTTTTTTGTTTTCTTTGTTTTGTTGATGCACACCATTGCTTATCACCCATACTAGATTCTGTTTGATGTGCTGTTCCTATGAATAAAACAAAGAATGCCAACTTAATTTTTAGCACCAAATTTCAAATTCCTTCATATTTAAGGACCATTTAAAAAAACTACATTTAAGATGTGTGTTTTTATGTACATATCGTTTTTTAGCATGCAAATAATATTATATTGGCCTGGGAGGGCCCCATTTAGTTTTGTCAGGGCTATTCTGGTTCTGATGCTTATTTCACAGAAATTAAACCTCAACGGTAGGCACTTACATATATAAACATAGCAGTGGCACCAGTTGAAGCTCCACTTCTGTAAAGGGCAAATGAGGGCTTGATGACAGCAAAGCAACTGTGTTTTTTCAGCAGTCCCACATTGAAAAATTATCTGAAATCCTTGGCGAAGGTGAATGCATCATTGATCTATCAGAGTGCAATCTGTAGTGACTGTGACAAATGGATTATTGCTCTTGGTGAGAGCAGAGTCCATAGTTCTCCCTTTAATTGACTATGAGTATTCAAATGTGTAAAATTATCTAAAGCTCCGCCCCCATCCACCTTAGGTGTATGTAAAGGTATTCCCTTCTTTTAGCAGGATGATGGGTACCTAGGCCCCCCAGTGTGATTTCTGCCAATTTTGGAGACGTCTTCTTGATGCCAAAGTAGGACATCCCCACCAAACAAAGAAGCATTTGTTTCATGTAGCTAAGAGGAAGTACCCTTGTTTGTTGGAGATTCACCTTTTCGTAATTTTGTCTACACTATAGGAAATATCATGTGGGTGAAGCCACATGGGGAACAATCAGATTGCCGAAATGCACAAAAGGTTGCTGGAGACATTTTCTCGTGGTCCTTTACGCATCTGTGGTATGGAAAATGCACTAGATGTTTACCCAACTAGGTAGCACTTACTAACTAGCCGGTAAAAACTACTCCAGTTGGACATTTTGTGCAAAACTTTGGGCACCTGTTGGATAAATGGGCAGGCGAGGAACCTTTCTGGCCCTGAAGCTCATTTCTCAGAAATGAATGAATGAATGAATGACTGTTGGATTTATAAAGCGCCTGGGTACTCCGGAAGAGTGTCCTCGCGCTAAGCAGAATCGGGGCATGGAAAGTCAAGGGCAAGTAGGCTTCTATCTCTGTCTAAAGAGCCAGGTCTTCATATTTTGTCGGAAACTTGCCTCAGACTGTTCAAGTCTTAGGTTAAATAGCATTGAGTTGCGTAGCTTGGCTGCACATAAACCAAAATAGCAGCCCCCCAGTCGTGCATAATGTACTCTGGGAATCACTATCAGTTCTGCTTCTCCAGATCTAAGTGCTCTGGAAGGAGTGTAAGCCTTGATCAACGGTAAACAGTTACAAATATAACATAGCAGGTGCCCCAGTTGAAGCTCCACTTCTTTGAAGGATAAATAATCCTAACTTCCTGGACTTGGTGAAGGCAAAGCAAGTATATTTTCTGGGCAATTCTGCATTGCAATATTATCTCAAATCCTTAGTGAAGACGAATGTATTTTTTAATCTCTCCAAATGCAATCTGTAGTGAATGTGATGAGTGGGTTCTTTCTTAGCCTCTCCTGGTGAGACTAGAGTCTGAACGTTTTTTAAATTTAATTTCTTAACTATAATGTCCCTGTAAGCTTTGTCTTTTTCAGTGATATTCTTTGGGCTTTTCATGTTGTTGTTTTTTGTGAATGTCAAAATGTATTCAATTTTATTTTTTAGCTGGAACATCTAACCTTTATGAGTGGGTGTGTGGTTGCCTGTATAGAAGGTCTGTGAGGAAGTGTATTAGTTGCTACATGGGTCTCAGCATAAGTGAGTGGTTATGTAAGTAGGTGTATGGGCCTATGAATGGGTATGTGAATGGTTGTGTGAGTGGTTGTGTGAGTGGGTGTGTGAGAGTTTTAGGGGGTGTGAATGGGTGTGTAAGTGGTTCTGTGGATGATGTATTCAGTGATGGTATCAGTGATTTCATTTGAGATGTAATCAGTGAAGTCTTTAGTGATCCCACTGACCATGTCATGAGTGATATAATATGTGTGGTCATAAGCAGTGCATTGCAGAGGCATAAGTTATAGTTAGCTCTGGTCATTCTAACTGCTGAATTCCACTGTTTTTTTACGAGTTAAATCTGAGCCTAACTTTAACATCCCTGTAACATTTGTTTTTTAGTACATTTCAGCATTTTTACAATGTATTTCCTAACTGTAACCTTTGAGGGTGGGTGTGTGAGTGACTGTGTAGGTAGGTGGCTGTAAGGTTCTCTGAGGGAGTGTATGAGTGGCTGTATGGGTGTACAAGGCTGTGTAAGTGGGTATAGGAGTACCTGTGTGGATCTGTGAGTCAGTACACGAGTCTCTGAATGGGTGGTTGTGTGAGTATCTGAGTGGATCTGTGAGTGGGTGCATAAGCCTATGGGTGGGTCTGTGACTCGGTGTATTAGTTTCTGAGTGGGTCTGTGAATGGGAGCATTAGTCTCCGAGTAAGACTTGAGTGGATGTATGACTCTGTGGGTGGGACTGTGATTGAATGTATGAGCATCTGAGGGGGGTCTGTGAGTGGCGGTTTGAGTGTCTGAATGGGGTTCTAAGTGGGTGTATGACTCTGAGTGCATCTGTGAGTGCATGCATGAGTGTCTGAGTCGGTCTGTGAGTGGGTCTGTGAGTGTCTGAGTGGGGCTGTGAGTGACTGTGACAGTCTCTCTGAGTGGATCTAGGAGTGGGTGCATGAGTCTCTGAGTGAGTCTGTGAATGGGAGCATAAGTGTCTGAGTGGGTCTGTGAGAGCGGGCAAGAGTCTCGAAGTGGGTTTGTGAGTGGGTGCTTGAGTGTCTGAGTGGGGCCGTGAGTGGGTGTGTGAGTCTCTGAGTGGGTCTGTAAGTGAGTACATGAGTGTGTAAGAATGTGTGTGAGAGTCTGAGTGGGTCTGTGAGTGTATGTGTGAGTCTCTCAGTGGGTCTGTGAGTGCATGAATGAGTGCATGACTGGATCTGTGAATGGGTGCATGGTGTTTGAGTGTGTCAGAGGTTGAGTGTGTGTAAGTGGGTCTGTGAGTGGTTGCATGTGTGTGGAATAGGTCTGTAAGTGGGTGTATGAGTGAGTCTGTCAGTAGGTGCATAGTAAAAAACTAGGGGGCACACAGGAGCAGGTCCTTGTGCCAGCTCCCCCTGTAATGGTCCTCTTGTTTTGCTTGCCTGCCGTCCGCTACCCTCTACGGCCTTCAGATTTGTGCCTCCTCTGCTCATTTTCTGCTCATTTTTCTGCCTCTTTTCTGCTTGCTCCTTGACACTGTTGCATTTTTCTGCTTGTTCTGCTCATTATTTTGTTTCTTTGTACTCGATCCTGACCTTTATTCTACCTCTTACTGCTTGTTTCTGACCTCAAGGTTGCCTCTTGGTGCTCATTTCCCAACTCTTTTATGCCTTTCTTGCTCGTTTTGCCAATTTTGTGCCTCTTACTGCTTGCTCCAAACCTTTTATTTTGCCTTTATGCTTGTTTATGACCTTTATTCTGCCTCTTTCTGCCACTTTCTGGACCTTTATTTTGCATCTTTCTAGTTGTTTCTGAACTCTATTCTACCTCTTTCTGCTAATTCCTGAACTTTTGTTTTGCCTCTTCCTGCTGGTTTCTGTCCTCTATTTTGCCTTTTTCTGCTTGTTTCCGACCTTTTTTCTGCCACTTTCTGCTCATTTCTCATACTTACTTTGTCTTTCTGCTCGTTTCTGACCTTTACTTTGCTTATTGCTGCTCATTTCTGACCCCTATTTTGCGTCTTTCTGCTAGTTTCTCACCTTTATTCTGCCTCTTTCTGCTAATTTCTCACCTTAATTGTTCCCCTTTCTGCTCATTCATCATCTTTATTTTGCCTTTTTTAGCTTGGTTATGACCTTTATTCTGCCTCTTTCTGCTAGTTTCTGACCTTTCTTGTTCCTCTTACTGCTCCTTTCTGACCTTTGTTTGGCCTCTTTCTGCTCATTTATCTCCTTTATCTTGCCCCTTTTTGCTAGTTGCTGACCTTTATTTTGCCTCTTTTTGCTTGTTTGTCTTCTTTATCTTGTCTCTTTCTGCACAATGCTGACCTGCTTAGGGAAAAAGATAAAACCTCTGTTTCCAGCGGGCGGGAGCACTTTCTCAGCTCCTGCCCACAGGATCCAGAGTATTTGCTTTAGCTTGGTGGGAGCTGCACACTCCCTCCCCTTAAATGTCTCAGGGGATGGGATCCCTGGGGCCCCTTGTGGCTCAGGTCAAGAAGCCATGTGTCCCCTCCATTTTGCTTATATTTTGGCCCCAGGAGATGGGGTCACCAGGGCCACTATTGGCTCTGGTGAGGGGCGGTATGCCCCATCCCTTTAATTAAAAAAAGATGGCTCCCCATGGTCCTTAGTTGCTTCTCTCCCATTAGTAAATTGGCTGACTGCTGCCAACCCCCATGCCCTGCTCTGCCTTCGGCCATGAACAGCAGAGGGTTGACTTCACGTATGGTAATAAAAATTACTTTATGTTACAAAAAACTTATAGTAACCCGTGCCCTAAGGCAACTATAACTCACCCCTTCGCCATGCACAGCTAATTATCCCACATTTTACATCACTCATGAAATGTTTCATAACATCACAGCAACATTTTAAATATTTTAATTGATGCCAACATTGTGAATGGTGGGGGCATGAATTATAGTTACCTTAGGGCATGACTTATAGGTACTAGAGATAACTATAACTGACAAATTTCAGTGACTTTTTGAGATCAAAACATTACTTTATCATTGAAATGTTCACCTAACTATGTAATTTTAACCTTTGATGTTTTCACTTCCAGTAGATATAAGCACCTTTGCCAGCAGGAGGTTGTGTAGGGTGACCACATCACCCCAGGTCATCATGGATGCTTTCTCCAGTCCTGAACATCTACAAATCTGTGTTATTAGGTGTGTTAGTATCATTTGACCAATGGAAGCAAAATGAGACCACAACACCCAGAATGCGTTAGGTACTCACACAAAGGTCCAGGACTTGAAATTTAATTTAATGTGTATCTTATAAGAAATAAATTTGGATTGAAGCTTTAGTTGTTTAAGGATTATGCGATCCTAGCAAATATCGCTAAAAGATCCCTGCACTTTCACTTTATTAACATGGTCGTTTTATCAGGGAATTGTGATTATGTAATGACCTATTCCTAGTTATACTATACTCGAAACTATGAAACACTCAGTATTGAATGTATGCTTGGACAAAAATCCTACGGCTCTTAAAACAATGCTGTTTTATCTCAAATGCCTAGCTATTATATGGTTTTTAAAATATTTATTGATGTAGTTAGGTTTTAACGGCATATTTGGAATGGATCATGTAAATTGCCATGTACTCAAATGCCCTGCCATGTTGTATCGTAACTATTGGATTCACATTAATTTTACTCTTATTGTAAAAGGTTTTTAATTGTATCTTTTATGGTTGAAATTGACCGAAATAAAGATTTGAAATGAAATATACTATTTTCACTCAGTCACTCGTGCTTGCTTGTTTTGGTCTCGGAGAGATATACAGAAAAAACTGTAGAGCGTGTTTACAATAAGAATGTATTGTACCGTTGTTCGTCTCATGTAAAATAAGTTTGCTGATACAACTGTAGCACAGTAGCAGAGATATAGAACCAGCAGTAAAGTGAATAAAAAGAAATAGTATTGTTCTACCATCTTGCAATAGTCATGAACACATACATGAATATGAAATGCATTTATAAAAAAAAGTGCGTACTCCTAAGATGCCTGACTAGATGTAACTAAGTGTAGCTAGCATGTGAGTAGGTGCGAAAAAGCCTAATCTTAAGAGCCTTATTCTATGAGCCTAAGTCTAAGAGCCAAGAATTCCTCTATGATTCAGTCGAACCCCAATACCTGAATACTGAGGGTGTGGGACTTCGTCCTGGACTTCGTCCTGGACTTCAGCTGGACACCCTGCAAGGGATCGTCAGACCACTGTCAGCTGTAGCGATGGTGTGCCGAAGCCGCAGCGTCTCTGGTCAGTGTGTCAGCCTTGAAGTCTCGGGAGCATATTACCTAGGGCCTTATAGCCGCTAAAGCGGCGATAATTTTTTCGCCCTATTACCTAGCTGTCGCTAACACCAGTTAGCGAGAGCTAGTAGGAGATAGCGATCATCTTGGGGCCAGCTTTGCATGTAAGCGATATTTATCGCTAATGACATGCAAAGTGGGCGTGCCAAGATGTTAGCGACTGGAAACAGTTGCTAACATCGCTATCTCCTATTACCTACTTTTGGAAATATTCGCGCTAAGCGCGAATATTCCAAATGCTAACGCCTGCCCAGAGCAGTTCTTAGCCATGTTATCCAATGGTAGGTGGATAACATGGCTAAGAGCATTAGCTCTGTAATGCATGAATATCTCTGACTTTTCAGCGATATTCATGCATTTCGGCCAATTTTTATCGCCTTTAAGATAAACCTTGATAATAGCAAGGTTTATCTGCGATAAAAATCGGCGGAGCTCAGCGATAATTATATTGCCGCTAAGCCAACATAGCGATAATCATCGCTAGTTGTTGGTAATATGCCCCTTGGTTCCCTCCTGCTTACTGATAGCAAGAGGTGCTGTATTTATACAGTCTATGGGCATATGTTCCCCATTGTTCAGTATAAGGATGACGTTGGGGTTTAAACCTTATGCGTCAATGAGAGAGGTGAAGTGGACCTCCTGGAGAGTGTACTCATAAATTATTATTATGTGCTAAGGAGGACGTCTAGCATTATCGTTTGGGAAAAACCCACCCTCGGCATGGAACTAGGTGAAAGATTTAGGCCATAAAAGGCTGTAGCCCTTATAAGGCGTTATGTCCATGCAAGGCAGTCTGCCCTTATTTGGAGTTATGTCCTTATAAGGCTCGTTCATATGAAATGATGGGGAGATGATGTAGGGAAAGTGTACGATGTTCCCTGCACCTATATCAGGGTATGGACATGACATATAACAATCCAACTCCAATTTTGCAACAGATGGAGGTTCTGGTTCAAATTTTGTCTGATGTGACTTTTGATAAATTGTGGGTCTTTGCTCCTGCTTCTGGAGCTGCGGTTGCTGGGCACCATTCTCTCTGGGAGACACCTTGGAAACTTGAAGTCAACCAAAATCAGTAATGCACAAACTTCCATTTCTAGGACCTAAACTCTTTGTTGAAGAGTTGAATGAGATGGTTCAACGCTCACTGGAAGAGAAAAAACTGCTAAAACCTTTCAGGGTGCTTCAAGGACAGGGTCTTTCTTTCAATAACAGATTGTCCAATCACAACAGGATTCCTATCGTTCCTTTTATGGCATGGCTCGAGGTCCCGGAGCCATTTTTCCACCAAGTCCAGACCGCAGAGACATAGTGCTCAAGAACCAAGTCAGAAATTATTATCTGGAGGTGGGAGACAGACTTCGGCTGTTCCTTTCTCAGTAGGAGAGATTGATTTTGGATCAGGGGGTCCTATCAATTATTCATCACTGCTATCAGATCCTGTTTCTTTGTCAGCCTCCCCTGACTGCCTTCAGGTCTATGCCAATCCAGTAAAAAAAGAGGTGATGCTCTGTGGGTCCAGACAAAGCTTCTAAAAAAACAATGGTGCTGATACCAGTGAATCAAGAGAGCTCTTTTCGTCCCATTCTGGACCTAAAGCACCTAAAAAGATTCACAAAATTGGAACCCTTTCGAATGGTGACTCTTCAATTCATCATTCCTTTGATTCAGAAAGCAATTGTTTAGGCTAGCCAAGATCTCGAAGACACATAATTTCCATGTGCCAGTTCACCCAGACAGCCAGTAGTTTTTGTGGTTTGCAGTGGAGGGGTCAAACTTTCAGTTTCAGGCCCTTCTCTTCAGGTTGTCGACTTCACCACGGGCTATCACAAAGGGACTGGCTCTAGTTGTGGCAGTTTTACACTTTAAGGGTGTTTCTGTTTTTCCTCATCTCAATGACTGGTTAATTGGTGCTTTCTTCTCTCTCTAGGGCTCAGGAAGCTGTGAAAATTATGATTGCCCTTCTGCATCAATTTGGGTTCAAACTGAATTTGACAAAGTCACATCTCAATCTAGGCCCGCAGTAGCAGTTTATTGGTGTAATCTTCAACACCCAAAAGGGAGCTGTGTTTCTCCCTCCCACAAGAATCAAGTCCAAGCTGTCTAATCTCCGGACCTTACTGTCCCTCCCAAGAGCATCAGCCATGTTTTGGTTGAAGGTTCAGAGGTTACTGGCTGCCACACCCTTCGTGGTACCTTGGGAACGTCTCCATCTCAAACCGCTGATTAATTACCTATTGAATCATTGAGATCCAGCCCTGGCCAACTACAATATTCAAGTAGTGTTATCCTTGACAATTGTGCAAGAGTTGGTTTGGTCGCTTCACACTATCAATTTGGGGAAAGGTATTCCATTTCAGATGTTTTTCTACTGGTGTTGTTAACAATGGATGCCAGCCTGTGGGGTTGGGGAGCGGCTCTGGGAGAGAGGGATGCCAAGGGGCTGTGGTCAGAATCAGACAGACTGTCCCGTCCTCCAATTGCAGGGAGTTGGCTGCGGTATGGAAAGCTGTGCAGATTTTCCAACCTTTTCTGTTGGGTACAAATCTGGTGGTCCAAACAATCAGGTGAAGAGGTGTTACTTGAATTATCAAGGGGGGCATGAGGTGTTCTCATCTAAACTCCTTGGCACAGATGATTTGCTATTGCATGGAATCACATCTTGTGGCTTTGCGGGCAAATTTATCTCCAAGGGGATCTCAGTTACCCAGTTACAATGTGGACCGCCTCATCTGTTCCTTTCAGTATTTCAACAGATTAGTCATCTATTTGGGGTCTCTTGGATAGATTTTTTTTCTTCCCTTCACCGTTCTCTTCTCCCGTTTTTTTGCATGGGTCAGAATTGCCCTCAAGCCTTGGTGGTGGATGCTCCAGCGATTCCCTATCCCCAGGGAAGAGCCATTTCAATGCAGTTTTTACCACGCGTCGCAATTACATCGCATGCGTTACAACGCTTGCGATGTTACAACGCGTGGTAAAATTCACGCATACCATTACATCACATGCACAACAGACCTCTGACGACGCAGAAAGCAGGAACCGGGAGCAGAGACGGCGACGCTGGAACTTCGAGGAAAGAGGTAAGGCTGATTGTGCTTGGAGTGGGGGTAGTGGTTTAGAGTAGGGTAGTGTAGTGTAGGGGTAGGAGTAGTGTGGGTAGTGTAGTACTGTTTTAGGGTTAGGGGTAGTATAGTGGTGGGAGTAGTGTGGGTAGTGTAGTAGAGTTTTAGGGTTAGGGGTAGTGTAGGGGTGGGAGTAGAGTGGGTAGTTTAGTAGTGTAGTAGTGTTTTAGGGTTAGGGGTAGTGTAGGGGAGGGAGTAGTGTGGGTAGTGTAGTAGTGTAGTAGTGTTTTAGGGTTAGGGGTAGTGTAGGGGTGGGAGTTGTGTGGGTAGTGTTGTAGTGTAGTTGTTTTAGGGTTAGGGGTAGTGTAGTGGTGGGACTAGTGTGGGTAGTGTTGTAGTGTAGTTGTTTTAGGGTTAGG
Source organism: Lissotriton vulgaris (assembly GCF_964263255.1). Classification (NCBI taxonomy): domain Eukaryota; kingdom Metazoa; phylum Chordata; class Amphibia; order Caudata; family Salamandridae; genus Lissotriton; species Lissotriton vulgaris. The sequence continues at coordinate 820,068,806 of NC_141689.1, read as the reverse complement.
GGTAGTCTGGGGGTGGGAGTAGTGTGGGTAGTGTTGTAGTGTAGTAGTGTTTTAGTGTTAGGGGTAGTGTATGGGTGGGAGTAGTGTGGGTAGTGTTGTGGTGTACTAGTGTTTTAGGGTTTAGGGTAGTGTAGGGGTGGGAGTAGTGTGGGTAGTGTAGTAGTGTTTTACGGTTTACAGTAGTGTAGTGGTGGGAGAAGTGTGGGTAGTGTTGTAGTGTAGTAGTGTTTTAGGGGTTAGGGGTGGGAGTAGTGTGGATAGTGTAGTAGTGTTTTAGGGTTTAGGGTAGTGTAGCAGTGGGAGTAGTGTGGGTAGTGTTGTAGTGTAGTAGTGTTTTAGGGTTTAGGGTAGTGTAGCAGTGGGAGTAGTGTGGGTAGTGTTGTAGTGTAGTAGTGTTTTAGGGTTTAGGGTAGTGTAGAGGTGGGAGTAGTGTGGGTAGTGTTGTAGTGTAGTAGTGTTTTAGGGTTTAGGGTGGTGTGGGGGTGGGAGTAGTGTGGGTAGTGTTGTAGGGTAGTAGTGTTTTATGGTTTAGAGTAGTGCAGGGGTGGGAGTAGAGCGGGTAGTGTAGTGTTTTAGGGTTTTAGGGTAGTGTATGGGTGGGAGTAGTGTGGGTAGTGTTGTAGTGTAGTAGTGTTTTAGGGTTTAGGGTAGTGTAGGGGTGGGTGGAGTGTGGGTAGTGTAGTAGTGTTCTAGGGTCTAGGGTAGTGCAGTGGTGGGAGTATGTGGGTAGTGTTGTAATGTAGTAGTGTTTTAGGGTTTAGGGGTGGGAGTCGTGTGGGTAATGTAGTAGTGTTTTAGGGTTTAGGGTAGTGTAGTGGTGGGAGAAGTGTGGGAAATGTTGTTGTGTAGTAGTGTTTTAGGGTTTAGGGTAGTGTAGGGGTGGGGGTAGTGTTGTAGAGTTTTAGGGTTTAGGGTAGTGTAGGGGTGGGAGTAGTGTGGGCAGTGTTGTGGTGTAGTAGTGTTTAGGGTAGTGTAGGGGTGGGAGTAGTGTGGGTAGTGTTGTAGTGTAGTAGTGTTTTAGGGTTTAGGGTAGTGTAAGGGTGGGAGCAGTGTGGGTAGTGCTGTAGTGTAGTAGTGTTGTAGGGTTAGGGGTAGTGTAGGGGTGGGAGTAGTGTGTTGTGTAGGTGTAGGGGTAGGGTTTTCACTTACCTTGCATACTTTTACCACGAGTATAGCTTTACCCAGCATGTCTTTGGGTTGTAATGGCATGTGTGGTAAAGGCATACTCGTGGTGAAAGTACACAATGTAATGGCTTGCGATGTCATTGACATCCCGTAGTAATACCTGCATTGTAATGGCACGCGTTGTATTAGTATGCAATTTAATGACATACATCCCCTCGCCCCAGGGTCTTTTGTATGTCTTTCCTCAGATCCCTTCCTCTCAAGGGTGCTACAGAAGATTTGGGAGGAGAGGGTGGAGGTAATAGTGGTTGCTCCCTTCTGGCCAACACGCCAGTGGTTTCTGGTTCTGCTCAACCTCTCGAGGGACAGATTTGTCCAGCTTCTATTCATTCCTTCTCCTTTTCAGTCTCCCCTCCTTCTCTGCATCAGCTTCAGAAACTAAAGTTGATGGCTTAGCACTTGACAAGTTAGATTTGGTGACTATGGGTTGTTCTGGCCAGGAGGTTTGTTGAACTGGGTGCTCTGGTCACTCCTTTTCTTTTTTTTCAAATACTTTCCGACTGTTTGATTTTGAGACCGGATCCTATATTCATCCCCAAGGTTAATTCCAAATTTCATGTACAACAGGAAATCGTGCTTCCTGTCTTGTAGAAGGAAGAGAACTCCCTTTGCTGTTTGATTTAAAAAGGGCATTGCTTGTTTATCTGCAAAGCTCACAAGAGTTCAGAGTTTCTAATTCCCCTTTTGTTTCCTTTGGGGGTGGCAATAAAGAAAAAAAGTTGCAAAACCCACTTTTAGTAGATGGATACGCCAGGCAATTTGTCAGGCTTACTAGTCTTTGGGGATGGTTCCTCCATCTCAGCTTCTTCTGCCTCAGCCCATATTCTTCCTGGGCTGAGGTAGTGTGGGTATCCTTGAAATTTGTAGGGCTTCTACATGGAAGTCCGATCTTACCTTTGTTAAACATTATTGTTTGGGTCTTCAAGGTTCGTCCAGTTTTGCAGTGGGTGTTCTCCTTGAGACTATGAAATAGTTGTTATCTTTTTCAATAAATCAACACTGCTTTTCAAATATGGTGTAGCATGTTCTTTATTTCTTGAGATTTCCTCACTGTGTTAGGACTTGGACAAGGAGGTTCCATGAGGGGGTAATGAATTCATTACTTACTGATAAACTCATTACCACATAGAGTCCTGCTCGTCCCAGTCATAGTCCCTCAACCCTCCTATGACATTTTACACCTCTGATTTGACTTGTCACTTACAGGAATGGCAGAGGGTGTGAGGAGCCTTTATCTTTTCTATTAAAATAGAGAACAGACTAAAGTGTGGATGGCCAGTCTGCGGGCAGGGTGCCTCTGTGTTAGGACTTGGATGAGGAGGACCCTAATCAGGGTAATAAAGTTTACTAGTAAGTAATGTATTGAGTTTCATGCACCGATGTTCTGACCTGGCATGTGTGTAGGATTTCAGCAACATGGGATGCCAGTTTGCTAGAGGAATTTAGGGAGCTGGAGCGGAATTCCACCTTCTAAAGGGCCGCACATAACACAACGTAGAATTGAAAAGAAAACTAGATAGTTTAGATTAGAGCATATTCTAGTGGATAACACATGGTTCAAATTTTAAGTGTATCACATTGTGTGGGAATGGTAGTACTACAGTTCCCAATGTGAAACCCGTCTGCCATATTAGAAGTTCCATGATATACTATGGAACTTGAAATACAGTGGATGGGATATCCATCACATTTGTGACTGAGTATCCCATCCGCCAAGATGGTAATCAGGCCCTAAGTTATTGAGTTCATTTTATTTTAGTGTGGAACTGCAACACTCATGGCAGTGTAGGATTAACATCCAAGTACATGCCCAATCATCTTTCTCAACTACCCTTCATTTAGAAGGTGTTTCCCTCCTTGAACACCATTGGGTCGAATGGGATTCCCCCCAAACGCCCATGTACCCATTGGAGACTCAAACGGTTGAGGGGCATAACCCTATAAGTCACATACCTATAGTTTATACAGTAGGGGGTAAATTTATGCCCTATAGCTTACATAAAATTTCTTATTTTTTTAATTAGGGGCACATGGGAATCTGCTACCCATGTGCCCCCTGGTAAAACTAATTTTAAAGCAAGTGGCAGCGCCTTAAGGCAGATGTGCCACAGCTGTATATCTCCTGTTTTCTTTGAGCAGGGTGGAGGAGATCAGAATAAATAAAAATTTAGAGTCATGGTTAACTAGGGACATTGATAAAATTGCACCTCTATCTCCTAGACGCAATTTCAGATCCACTCCCTCTGCACCCTAGTACAACGAACATCTTGAAACTACAAAAAAGCATTGTAAACTTCTTGAACGTGAATGGAGGAAAGAATATAGCACGTACCCATCTGAAGGAAGCCCTGAAACAACACCATAAGCTTATCAGAGCAGCACGCAATGAATATTATGCTCAGAAAATTTACTTAGCTAGGAACCCACCCAAATAACAATTTTCCTTACTAGAAACGCTTCCATCTCCTGAGTGAATCTCTGCCAATGCCATGCCCTCTTCAGAATTTTGTAACAGAATAGCTACTTTCCTTTCCGATGAAGTTACTAAAATCTTTGAAAACCTTTTTGAGACTGCACTAAAAGTAAATAAACTATCGACTAGCGAACAACTAGGTGACCTGGTGGAATTCGATAGACCCCTTATAAAATAATTGATTTACCTCTTCTTATCCATTAGATCTGGCTCCCCCCTGGACCACTGCGCAATCGAAAATAGTACATCTAGGGATGACTGCTATTGCTCCCCATCTACATGAACTCATCATGATATTGATTAATTCAGGGTCAGTGCCCCGGCCATGGAAGCCTGCCATGGTAATTCCTATTAGAAAAAATCTCTCTTTGGATCCTTCTATTTTGGAAAATCTTAGACGCATCTCCCTACTCCCATTCGGTACAAAAATACTAAAAACAAAACGTAAATAACTGTTTAAGTAGTTTCTATTGCATCCCACCCAGTCGGGCTTTAGGACGCAGTACTCTACTAGGTCAGCCTTCCTCCTATTGGAGGAAGCCCCCAGACAGAATGCTGACAAAGACCAAACCTCTGCCCTCATATTACCAGACCTAAGCGCGGCCTTTGATATGGTATCCCATGACATACTAATTCAAAGGCTCCAGGAATGTGGGATAAGTGGTATAGTGCTCAAATGGTTCATATCCTTTCTCCAGGAACGCTCCTATCAAGTAACCTTAAAATCATGTGTTTGCGACATTTTCTCTCAGTCCCTCGGTCTCTATCTTGAGCCCCACACTGTTTAATGTCTACATGAGACTGCATGTAGATATTATTAAAAAATATAATGTCCAAGTGATGTTGTATGCTGATGCCACTCAACTTATAGTAAATCTATCTGAACCTAATTCTATCTCAGCTGAACTTTTTAAATCGTGAAAATTGGATGTCGCCTCATGGATGACAGACAGTTGCTGAAAACTGAATGTTAAAAAAATGAACTTTTGTTAGCAGGATAAACCACTTCAATATGGACATCTGCTTGGTGGCCTGCAGCCTTGGGCGAACCTCCTGTTCCGAAACAAAAAGTGAAGAATTTAGGAGTTTTGTTTGATTCAAAACTTTCGTTTGAAGATCACATTAGAAAACGGCTGGGAAATGCTTTGGCACTCTCAAGACCCCTAGGAAAATTTTACATCTAATTCCATCTACATCTTGAAAAACTATTGTACATGCTCTCATCACTTCTCAGCTGGATTATGGAAATGTACTGTATCTTGGAGCCACTAACGGAAGTCTCAAATCGCTGCAGCAAGTTCAAAATGCGACAAGGAGGTTGGTACTGAATCTCCCCAAAAGATCATCAGCTTCTGGCGCTCTTAACCAACTAGATTGACTCCTTGTGTCCAATAGAATTGGTTTTAAAGCCCGTGCTTCTGCCGTCGTATACTCAATAAACAAGACCCTAGCTATTTACATCCTTAGATCCAAGCTTATATCCTGAATCAGGATCTTAGATCCTCTGAAGCAAAACTTGCTAGATTCCCCAAGATCAGGAAATCAAGAATGGGATCTAAATCCTTCTCCTATTTAGCTGCAAAAATGTGGAACTCTCTTCCTTACGCTCTGAGAGCCTCTCCCTCAGAAACTGAGTTTAGAAGTATACTGAAAACATGGCTGTTTCGCAACCCGGTCTAACTTCTAACCAGTTATTTCTATTTCTTCATTGTTCTTCTCATTTAAGTGTCTGATCCAGCACGGGCACACACCGATGAGCTGTAACAAAGAACTTTATAAATCGCTTTAATATTATTATTGTTTGTGCTTTAGTCTCAATGAGTCACAGCATCACGTAAACCTCCATGCCACATTCCCTTTATTTCTATGAGAGATCCATGTGGAGTTTGTGTTTTAATCTCTTATTTGAGGGACAGAGAATTATCAAATTCCACAATTTCGTTAAATAATATTGTCACTTTCAGCCATTTCCAGCTCAGTTGCACATCGATTTGTGAAATATGTGTGATTTCTAAAAATGAAAACCAAAATCTGTTCTTTTCCCATTTCTGTGGGATTATGCTAATTTGTTGATTTTGTGGAGCATGTTCTTCACTTTCAAGTGAAAATTATTAAAAGAGCATGACATCACTTTTTGTGACGTCACTTCCTGAGAATTGAATAAGGTAATTAGACCCTACTCTATATTTCCTATGACGTGTGCCCTACTAAAACCCTCTGCAGTTCAATAAAAGCACTGCAGCTGTTCATAACCTTCATCTTCACAGCATAAACTGTAACTTAAAATTTGGGCTTGTGTAATTTTTACCACATAAAAAAGTAGTTTTACTAGTGTACGATTTTAGAGATTGCACTTTAAAAGTGCATGCAGTCCAGAATCATAACCTTATTTTTTACACAAAATTGTGCATGTCTTTACAGCGATTTTCTGGCCTTTGACCATGCACTGCAATGATATTCAATCAATGACAGTCTGCATATTGGGGCATATTTACAACGAAGTGATGGAGTGCAGCGTTAGCCTTCCTGGCATAATACTGCACTCCGCCACTTCAGAAAAACAGGGCTGCACCATATTTACAACAATATGGTGCAGCCATGCATTTCCCCCTGTGCTGGCGCTAAACTTAGCAGCCTAGCACCAACGCAGGCACCCTTGCACCATAGTGCAAGGATGTCTGCGTTGAGAGGAATTAATAGGAAGGTCTCCCTACCTGCACATAAACAATCTTTAAATGATGTTTTGTAACTTTTATGTGGCGCCTTAATGCAGCACACATAGAAGTTGCAAAAAGTCATTTATTTTTATTGTTTATGTGCAGGAAGGGCCACCTTCCTGCACATAAACAATCAATGGCAATTTGCTGTTTTTATGTGTGCTGAACAGCACACATGGAAACAGCAAAAACAGGGAGAAATATAGCATTTCTCCTTGCTTTGCCTGTTTAAGAACAGGTTCTCCCGGGTCTTAATATTGGCGCTGCCTCCTATTTACTCCTCCCTTGTACATAGGGGGCAGGGTCAAAATCAATCAGTGTGTTGCGGTGGAACGCCCTCGGCAACCCCCTTTGTCCTCCCCTTTCATGCTTACTTCAAGGCAGAGTTAGCCATAGTAAGTGGCTTAATGCTGCCTTGTAAATAAGACGAAGACCCTATTGCCACGATATTGTGGCGATAGGGGCTTGTAAATATGCCCCATAGTGGCTTGCACAGAAAGTGTGACATGTGAGGCAGTAATGAAAGTAAAGCATAACATATTTTTTTTATTTCAGGTCATTTTTATTGAAGTAGCAAACCAAAAGTAAAGACAATACAGTAATTCTTCCATTACAGAAATGATTCGATGCAGTTATTGATGGACAATATCAGAAATGCAAATAATATAAATAAAATCAACTCTTGCTTGCCTCGTCGATATACAGAAACATACATAACACTCAATGTGTGGGGGTAGCGGTTAGGATTCTAGTATAGGACCACAAACGTACTCTCTAATACCACAGGTCACTGTAACAAGATCGACATACAATGCATCAAGGTGGCTCATAATGAAATGAAGATGCGTCTAATGATTTCCACAGCTTCCTATTGGACGGACACCACGTAGATGCCTGCAGTGCCTGATTATTAGCACCTCTCAGAAATGATAACCATTCCTGCCAGATTTTGAAGTTTACCTCATTTGTACATTTCCATTTGCACAGAACCACCTTACACGCCAATGTTAGCATTAAATCCAAAAGCTGGCGATTCGTAAAGCATAACATATTAATGAATGAAAAGGAAGCTGCAACATAACTTCCTGTAGTTTCAAGACAGAGATGAACGCTGCCGGATATATATATTAAAACTTGAAAGCAGGACGGGACCACAAGTAAATATCTAACCATTTCCCATCACAGCAATTATAAAATAAAACGTTCCAGGCACCAACGAGCACTGTTGCTTTCTCTCAAAGGCAAAATTATTTGATTTGGCCAGTGCACCATGTCTCGAATGACCAGAAACCACTCTTGATAAGAATGGAACAGTCTTCTCAGAAAAAAAAGACACGCCGCCCTACGCAGCCCTCAAAGTAATGAGAACATCTGCCGGTCCCTGCCTTGTGCAAGCAGCCAAGACATAAATTAAGCTGCACTGAATATAATGAACACATCTGCAGTGAGCTGCTGGGCCTGCATGGAGACAGAAAGCTCGTTTTTTATACTCCGTTCATGGTCAATCTGCGGTAAAGAAAGCAAAACATATGTTTAACAAGACCATGTACAGATGTAAAACAAGTACAGACAGAGGGCTATTACCTCACACAAACGAACAAAGCTCAGGCAACGCTGGGGAAGAGCTCAAGGTTAGCCTCATATGTAGTGGGGCTGTAAGTGATGAACATGGATGCGGTTCACAATGGCTACATATAATCATGTAAAAGATATGAAGTATAACATATAACGTTAAACACGTGTAGCACAAAATGCATCCATGTACAAATAGGCGCAATGAAACTAGGGGACACTGTGCAGAAATTGCAAAATGTAACATACAGAAAGAAAGTATGCAATAAGAAAACATAATGGCAACTCAAGAATTGAAATCTGCACCAAGTGTGCTTGCTCATTCATGTGATAATTTCATTCAGCAAGCTGAATACAAGAACCTCCAAGCAGTGTCCCCACTATGAACAGGGAGGCTGTAGCAGTTTACTGTCCTGCCTACATCAATTCTAATTTGGACAGGGACATATCAGAAGGCCAATCGACAGTAATGCAAGGAGATGCCAGAGAAATAGGAGGATGTGGGTTGAGACTGTAGCAAACCAGGAGCAGGCACTATACATGGCCATGAACCAGAGGCCAGATTTATCATAGGATTGTTTTGCCCTTCCATTTTGCAAGGTGGTGGAATGGCAACACAATCCTTAAATCACATTTTCCAGTCCACCTTGATTGGCTTGGAAAATCTGGAGCAACAAGTTGCTGCCTTGCATTACTCTGCACAGAGAAGGTGTTAAGTAGGTGGAGCGTGGGTTTTCCGACACATCCACCCATGTATTTTGGCACAATCCCAAATTTAGCAAGACTGATGAATCTGGGAATGAGTCAAAACTGTGAGCCTTCCCGATAACGGTGCAAAGAGGAGAAATATCAGTATTTCTCCATGTTGTTCCCTCTTTTTAAGTTTGCTGCATTCTGCAATTTGCAATTGTTATATATTTTAGTATATCTTTTAAATGTATGTTATTTATGTGTATGAATTGTTTGTATTTTTAATATATGTGTTACATTTTTTAGTAGTTATTCTTATTTTTTTTATCTCAATTTTGCGTTTTTAGTTCCATAGCTGGTTGTGGGTTTATGTGGGAAGTAATTAAATTATATTAAATTAATTGATTATGTTTTATTTATTAATATTTGTTTAATTGAGATGCTATAGTGTTAAATGTGTAAAGTAATACATTATTAATTCATTAATAATTGGTTGTTAATTAATAATTAATTAAATGGTAATTAATTATGGTAATTGTGTAATTAATTTTAGGTGTTTGTTGTGGTGTTTATAGGTGTAAAGGGTGGGAATTGATTAATTTTTTTCTACCAGTAAAAGATGTATACAGCAAGGATTTTTTTTTAGACTTTATTCAACCCCCACTGGCTAGGAAATTGTATGTGGCAATGAAATTGGGGACCCCTCCATTAGCAGCACATGCTAGTAAATGGGTGAGAGACCAAACGGGTGAATGTCCTGCATTTAAATATAAGGAAATATAAGGAGGAGTCTGAACTACATGTCCTGCTCCCCTGTCCTGCCTATTGGCGGCCGCTCAAGCGTTGGTTAATCCAACTATGCAAGAACCTAGGTTTCGTGCGCTGCATAGAGGCTAACAGAGTTTTAAAGTATGACACTCACCCATCAATTGTCTTTGCTATATCACGCTTTTTAAACTGTATGTGGCACATGCGCAGGGCTTACCTAAAGTAGGATGTATGGGGATGAATAAAGGTATGAACTCGCGTAGGTTGAGCAAAGCTCTACCCATGCCTTGGGTCTCGCATCGCTGTCCGATAGTTTCATTCTTGTATAAATCTTAGAGTTTTCATTCTTAGGATGGTTGATTTTACTTGGTTTTTAACCGGCATATGTTAGTATTATGTATCTTTTCACATCCCTGCTGTATTCAAGTACTGTGTGCTTTGTTACTTGTACTCATGAGATGATTATCGTATATGAAGATGACTGGTAGCCTCCCTTGTTTCTAACCAGAAGTGTATATTAACTGTTTTATTGTTTGCACTTTTATGGCCTTAGTTGCCGAAATAAAGTAATACATGCTCCAAAAGTGCTGCACAGAATATGGACACTGATGTATTTATCTGAACCAAGATCAAATTTTACTCTGCCCTTTTGTTTAATTGTCACTTTGATAAAATGCAGAACGTTTTTCTGCAAAGCCACTTAACAGCAATGACTCGCATCTGCCAGCTAATAAGAAGTGCTGCAACACCGGATGCTAAAACATGAAGTGGATGGCTATTGCTGAAGGAAGAAATCTATCCTGTTCTACCCTCCCTCCGATGGTCTAGTCCTTCTCAATGAACCCCCTGATGCCCCCGTCCTGCGCATTACTGTTGCCTCATACCTTGACTAGAAGCTGCCCCACCCAACCTTTAATGCCTGACTTGTTCTATTGGCTATGGGTCTCTTTACAGGCACCTTATTTTATTAAATTGTTGTCCTCTTTGACTGTTGGAATCCATCCTAGTCCTCTTACTCATCTGTTGACTTTGCACCCTACACTTGAGTCCCGTTACTTTGCGGAGTACAGAAACTGTAACTGGACTTCCCCTCTCAACCTCCGCGGTAATCACCCTGATGTGGCCCCCTCTCCCTTCCTTATTGTACATTAGCATTACGGACTCTCCCTGTTCTTCTTGGACAATCTTTATACCCTACTCGACATTTTATTTCCTTATTGCTTAATACCGAAGGTTGCAACGTTGAGCTGTGGTGCCCCCTTTGGATCGCTTCCTAGGGATCTCCTGATGTCACAGGCTCATATTTTGGATTCTCAGAATTTTTTAATTCTGAATCTCCCGGTTACTTAAACCCTCTTTGTGCTGCCTCTGAGAATTATTAAAGTAAAAGAAGAACATACACATCACTTTGAGCCCCACATCAATGCTAATAAAAGAGGAAGGGTCTATCCTCAACTCGTGATGGCCATCCTAGCTTGGCCTACTTTATCCCACATGCTAGATATCTGTGATCAACATTAATTGGTCAGGACACTCAGGCCTTGCTCACTGGAATCACCTAACCACATTCAATACTTGGAACCGCTGTTTCCCTCCTGCCTCCATATCGTTCTCCATAGTTTTACTCTAGTCACTTACTCCCCCACCATATTCTGATCAACAATGCCCCCCCACTCACCCCCCCATTTCGCTGGATGCACCTATCACTAGACGCAGTCCTAATTCTTGGTCCATCCTCTATCCCCCCAACCTCTCCAAAAAAGCGAAGAAAAACTTTAAAACATGCCAACAACTAATTTGTTGCTAATTATCGCAGTCGCACCTCTATTGTAAAAATTAACTACATTTTCTATTCCAAGTGCCCCTCTAAATGGATAAGTGCCTCCCTCCACCAGCTCCCTATCACGAAGTCTTGCAAAATTCCATACGGCTTGAAACAATCGACCTCACCATCCCCTACCTTTCCAGGCGAAATAGATATCTCCATTTTTAAATCTGGAAACATCCTCATACAAGCCTTGGAAAAAAATCGCACCATCTTTGAACACCATTTCAGCGACTTATCCTACCTACTCTCGATTCCATCCTCTGACCCTCCATCCTCACAATATCAATCTGACCCTACAACTCCTCTATCAACTTCTCTTTCCCCCACACCTACAGACTTTGAAAACGCCATGGAAATCTCCAAAACGCAGACTCCCTATCTCTCCCCTACCTTAACTACTGCCCCTCCTAATGATCCACCTACTACTTTTTCATACACCTGTGCTCTCTCTCCGCCGCTTGAGGCTACAACATATCACAGCTGTTCCCCTTCCATCATCCTCCCAAACGCATTATGACCGGACACCTCGTATATCAGCTTCTCCAACCCCCATCTTACAAACATAGAAAACACCTTTGAAGTCTCCTAAGCACAGACTACCAATCTTTCCCCTACCTTAACAACTGTCCCTCATAATGAATCACCAATTGCCCACACAACTACCCTTTCTCTCTCTCCCCCTCTTGAGGCCTCAACACCTCTCAGCAGCTCTCCCTACCATCTTCTACCTCCCAGCCCCCTCAATCTGACCACCCTCTGACTCTACCACCTGCTCCATCTCCTTTCTCCCTAACTGGCCTTACCCTCCTTAACCAGGAGTACTACCCCCCTCACTCTCCTCAAGCTCCCTTTCCTTCCCCTGACTCTCCTCAGTTCCCAGTGACTACCTCACCCCACCTCTCCTCCCTCTCTTCAACTACTAATCGGAACCCCCCTCTACACCCCCCTCCCGGGCTCCCTCCTCTCCCTCACCCCAAACCCCTCGCCTTAACTAACATTGAACTTCCTCCTAGTCCCCCTGAATTCCCATCCTCCTTCCCCTTCTCCCTCCTTCCCCAGACGCTTCTTAACATAGAACTCATTCTCGCGAACCTATTGTTTGAATTCACCTCTCTCAAAAAAGATGTCAATTTCCTCTCCTCACTTAACTGCCCGAGTCCTGCTAGTTCCCTGTGCACTGATCAAAACAACCCTTCAGACACCCAGCTACATGATACTACCCCCCTCGGTAACGATACACTTAGAACCTTACATGCCCGGCACCTCCTCCCCACCTCTTACCTCCTTGACTCATGTAATCCTTACACCCCATGCTCTTTAAACACTGACCCTTTGATCCCACTAGATCCTATCCCCGTGATCTGTGGGACTAACATAATCCCAACTTCTCCAGCCTCTCCTAGACTTCTCCCACAATTTACCACAATCCGCCCCTGCCCTCCCCCTGCAATCAGCCCTATACCCCTGTCTTGCATGCTTGTTAACTGCCGCTCGGCGGACTGACACGCTATTGAAATTTCAGAAACCATCCTTAGTGAATCCATTGACATTGCCTTTCTTACTGAAACTTGACTTAAAGATCACTCCTCTTCCATTCTTGACATACGCTCCCCCCCCCCCCCCGGCTACTCCATCCTCAAAAAAGATAGGCCTGTCATAACTGGAGGCGGTCTAGCAATAATCTATAAAAATGAACTCCAACTCTTCCCTGTGCGCATCCACGATCTTTCTACTTTTGAATTATTTCGGAGCAGAACTTAAAGTGCAGGGCTCTTCTCCAATTTGATTACACAACATCTATCATCCTCCTGGTGACCCTCTTCCTTTTGTAGAAGAATTGTCCGACCTTCTCACCCAATCCTCACTTTCCAACTCTAAAAACCTTTTTCTCTGGGATTTTAACCTCCATTGGAACAAAAAGGATGATCCTATGTTTAACATCCTCACTGATCTACTTGACATCAATAACCTAAAACAACTATGCCCCTTCCCCACACATTCGAAAGGAGCCACTCTCGACGCTATCATTGCTAACAATGAGTTGGCCTTCCTTTCCTCCATAGTTCCCATTGATTGGTCAGACCACCACCTCATCCTTTTCACGATCTCTAACACTGTTCTACCTCCTCTACCCAAAACCATCAAACAGCTGAAACTGACCAGGAATCTTCACCTTATCCACCCAGGCAAACTTGAGGCCAAAGTCAAAGCTCAACTTCAACTCTCCCCCCCTCTCAAAATGCCAACGACCTCACCGAACACTTTAACAAATCCATTGTTGAGGTCCTTGACCAAACTGCTCCGACCAAACTAAAACAACAGAAAAGCACCTCGAATTCCTGGCTCAATCCAGATCTCAACAATGAGCATCACACTTACAGATCTACTGAACGCGTTTGGAGGCAAAACCCTTCCCCCTTTAACCTCTCTCTCCGCAGATCCACTAGATCCAACTATAAAACACACATCCTCAATGCTAAGACATCATTCTTCCGCTCACAACTCTATCGGGCCAAAAACAGACCTAGGAAACTCTTCACCATTGTGAAAAACCAAACTTCCTCTGCTCTCCCCCAAGGTGATCACCTCCATTGAGAGATGCGAGGAAATTGCCAACTACTTCTTAGAAAAAATCTCCAAAATAGATCAATCCTTCGCCCTAACTCCCCTCCTTAACCCACTAGCCTCATTAGACATTTCCTCTGAACCCGGCCCCATCATACTGGAACTAAAAAATAATGCTTCTTGGCGCAACTTCCATCCTGTCACTGAACTTGATGTCCTTAACGTCATTTCAAGACTGAAACCTTCTTCTCACACTAATGATCTTCTCCCATCCAACCTTGTCCAAGACCTTAAACATATCATTACCCCCTACTGGTCCTCCATCATCAACTCCTCCTTTACCTCTGGTTGTGTCCCTGCATCCCTCCAATTGGGACAAATCACTCCCATCCTCAAAAATCTTGCTGGTGATCCCAATGACCTAAATAACCTGCGTCCTATCTCTAACCTTCCTATTCTCTCAAAAGCCCTTGAAAAATGCGCCCAGTTACAACTAGATAAGCACAGTGATTTATTCAATCTTTGAGACTCGTTCCAATCTGGCTTCAGAAAGGGCTGTAGTACAGAAACAGCAATGCTAAACATAATTGATGACATCCAACACTCCCTGGACGAAGGCGATTCCTCCCTACTCATTCTCCTTGATCTCTCCGCAGTTTTTGATACTGTAAATCACTCTACACTACTTAACACACTTAAAGATCGTTTTGGCCTCAACTGTTCAGTCCTTAAATGGTTCACCTCCTTTTCCAACACAGAACTCAGCAAATTAAAATCCTTGACTGCCTTTCTAAACCTCTGCCCATCTCCCTAGGGGTCCTTCAGGTTTTATCCTCTCCCCCTTTCTATGTAATCTCTTCATGGAACCCCTCATCCTCATCCTTAAACAAGCAGGAATCAATTACAACCTATATGCCAATGACAGCCAACTTTACTATAAAATTCAATCCCGCTCAGATGTTCTTCACCTCAATGATACCTTGAGTAAAATTCAATCCTGGTTCCACTGCAACCACCTCAAACTCAACCCAAAAAAGACCAAAATCATTATTTTTTCCACTAAGAACAACTCACTCCCCATTCTATCCTGGATCTCTGACCTTACTGCACTCAACTGCTCTCTCACCATATCCAACTCTGTTAAATCACTCAGTTTTAACATTTAACTGAAGCTTTCTCTTACCCCCTACATAAAAAACTCAGCCAAAAGCGCTCTCTACACACTTCTTCACTTAAAGAAAATAAAACCCTTCATTCCAGCTGACGACTTTAAATTAGTCGTCCAATCACTGGTTCTGTCAAAAATCGATTATGGGAACGCCACCCTCACTGGAACTCCTAAAGCACACCTCACCCCTATCAAACTGGTTCTTAATCTAGCCGCTAGGCACATTAGCGACCTTAAATGGTTTGATCATATCTCCCCCACCCTTAAAACCCTCAAGTGGCTGCCCATTGAAGGAAGAACCTCATACAAGACAGCTTGCATTACGCACAAAGCCCTGCATCAAAGCTCCCCGCAGTACCTCACTGATAAACTTCACATAGCCGGCAGCTCTAGCTCACTGAGGAGCTCCAACACCCTAGCCTCTGTACCTCCTCTATTAAAGAAGAAAACTCACAATCTCGCTCCTTTTCCGGGAACGCACCGATCATCTGGAACTCCCTCCCCAAAGATCTTCATTGCAACCCCTCCTACGCCAGCTTCAAAAAAGACCTCAAAGTTCTCCTGCTGAACAAATAATGGGGTCCTTAAATCCGCCCACTCACCCCCCTCCTTAGCCTAGCCTACCACCTTGCACATACCCTTCCCCCCTCTTCTCCATGCTTTCCCTCCCCTATGCTAGGCTAGTATCTCAGGCCTACAGACAACCCTTCTCTCAACTTATGTAATATGACAATGTGAATTCTAGATCTGTTTTGACCTTCTTGTTGGGTTTTGAATTCTACCTCATTGTTATCCTGTTACATTCAATTCATCCTATCTTTGTATAGCTGTATGATGTTGCCTTAATTATCCCCCTCCCTTCCTCGCCCTATTTCCATACCCTACTCCCTCCTTTGTTTTTGTTTAGACTGTGCAATATTTAATAGGCTTTCTACCGTTTGTATTGGTTTCTGAATACTACCTCATTGTTTTTTTGCCATATGGCAACTAATACTCCTGTAAAGTGCTCTGAAACCCCTGGGTCCAGCTAGCGCTATATAAAACATGTTAAATAAATAAATAAATCAAAATAAACGATGATGATGAATGATTTATTTTTAATTGATGAATTAATAATTGGTTGTTAATTAATTTTAATTAAGCAATTTGTAATTAATTATGGCAATTGTGTGATTAATTTTAGATGTGTGTTTTGGTGTTTATGGGTGTAAAGGGTTGGAAGTCATTTGTGTTTAATTAATTAATTTTTCGTTGTTAATTAATGTTATTTTTGATATTTATTTTGGATATTTGTTAATTTGTTTGTGTTTGTTTGACTTTTAAAGAGGTAAAGGTTGGGTATTAAATGCATTTTTATTACTTTATAATTATTTGTTAATAGTAATGGTTTTTAATTAAAAAATACGTTTCAATTGTGTTTTATTATTTTATAGTTTAATTTAGGTGTGTGTTGTGGACATTATAGTGTTAAAGTATGTGTAGTTAATTAATGTTTAGTAGTTTATTTTTATTAATAACATTTTTAATTGATTATTGAGTATCTTAATTATGGAAGTACATTTATTTAAAAATGTTGAAGTGACTTGATATTGGTGTAGTGTTATAGGGTAGGATATAAAATAAATACATTCATGTATAAATTAATGTTTTTGTTTGTAAATATTTTCTTGTTTAAAATAATAATTTTCTTGAATGTATTTTTTTATAGTATTTGTAGATTTATAGCTTGATGTGGACACCTTCCGACTGAGTTGGAATTGAGCTTTCGTCTTCTGGTTCATTTGTTTTCCCTTGTCCCATTTTAATCTTTCTTTGTATCCTGACTTGCAACTCTTGCAACACAGGCACATGGATTTGCTGCTGGGGTTCGTATTTCTTCATATTGACATGTTTGAATAGGGGCATTGGTCTGAAAGGAAGCATCAATTCTTTAATTTCAATTTTGAAAGGTTTAATTTTATTGATTTAGATTTTGTTGTTGTTGTTCTCTTTGTTTTTTAAACTCTGTTCTACCCTTTCTGGATCCACCTAGTAAGCACGAGCTTTACTCTATGAATCAACAGTTCGTATCACAGCTTCTTTATCTGCAGTCATGTGAGATGTGTGAATAAAATACGGCACTCCTCCACATTTCACAGCAAGGATTGTAACCAATATGACTTTGTAAGGAACAAATCTAAGATCAAGGCAAGATTTCCAAGCATGCTTCTTAGCCACAACCCAATCCCTAAGTTCTAAGTTGTGACAGGGTTAATTGCTTGCTGAAGGTACAACAAGCTTCACCTATTGAGAGATAGCGCGCACCATATCAGCCAACCCTTTGCAGTAATCCAGATCCACTGCAACCATAATATTCACAACTTTAACTGATGGAATACCAGGAATTCTAACTAATCTGACTTTCCCTATTAAGATTTCATGCAGTGATAACTCTGGAATGCTTTTCAAGGTGAGTAGAATTAAAGAACATCTGGCCATTTCAATGATGTTGCAGAAAACATTCTAGCCAATTTTGTTTTCATCGAACCATTACCACTACTCCTGATGCTTTCCAGTACTTCTCTGCATTACTCCTGAGACTTTGGTTTGTTAATACAATGAACTTTTTGCTTGATCTTCAGTGCCATGCAAGGCACCCTCATTAATTCATTTTCAAGTTCCCCTATCTGATTTCATACAAGTTGGCAAGCCACATTTTGTGATCAACTCCCTTAATGATAGCTTGGCTACAGTCAGAAAGGGACATCTCCTTGTTGTAAATGCATTGATCCACCAGGAAATCAAGCAAATTATTGCTAAGATGTACTTAAAGCTATTGTAGTGTGGCATCACTACAAAATCACCTCCAGCCTTGTGAAAAGATCTTCTGATTTCCCCATGTGACTCATAATTACTGATGTCCCCCTCCACGCAGTTACCTGCTAAAATATCACACATCTTCGACAATAATTTTCTTCAGTCCTTTGGAAATGAAGATTAAACCAATTTTTTTTAAGTGTACTAATCATCCCATCACATTCCATATGTGTAGGTTCATGCAGGTATCTTGTGATATGCAGTAGCATTTAATCTGGCAACACATCCCTCCCATCATTTGATCTCCAAATTTCATTTTTGTCTAGTGTACACCATGCCTTTTCCCAATTTTCCTTTTCATCCTGTAATGCCTTACTTACACTTTTACAATACCTTTAAGTATTTGAACTACCATTAACAAAACAAATTACATTTTCAACTTCTGTTTAAGAATTCCTATTTTATGACAATGCTCTAGTCATAAGAGCACAGCTTTTTGCAATCTCATCTTCAAAGTTATTTTTCAATTAAATCATGCAGTCTCCACTCTTATGTGCAGCACATTTTACAACAGCAATTTTCTTTCGCAGATTCAAGGCTTTGAACAGATCCTAAATTCTTGTCTCATTCTTAAATGGGGTGCCAGGGGATGTTTTTGAAAACCAGCTGGGGCCACAATTGCCCAAAATTGTGTACCACCCCCAAATCATATTGTCTATAAGAGAAGATTTCAACACTCAATTAATTGGCGATCCAGCATGCTGTGACATGTACATGCTAATTAATTCTGCTACTGCCTCCACCACATAAGTCAGTGTGCAAACTGCATGTGCTGTCTGAGAATTCCATGATGGTTTCTCAGACAAGAACGTTCTGCAGGAGGATGGGTAGGCCCCCTGACAGTCAGGGCCTGGAATGTCATAGATACTTAGTTGGAACAGGCGAAGATAGGCGTCAATGCAGCCAGGAGAAGGGCCCCAGGGGTGGTGCACTTGGGGGCCCCTGGGGAAAGGAGGGTGGGACAGGCCTGTTGCCTTCTACCCTCCTGCGCTGAAGGCTAGCGATGTCTGATTTGATGGGAAGGAGGAGGGGCTGACCGGGGAGGGCAGAAGGTGGACAGTGTACAGTGTGAGAAGTTAGCCTGACATATGATGTCCGCTAGTTCTAGTGGGCACCTTGCACCAGTCTAATCGACCCTTATTGATGGTGGTTGTATAGTCAACCTTATAGAAAGCTATCCCAGGGGTAGCAATGGCCAGCAGTCATCAGGCTAAGACTTCAGTAGTCGAGTTAAGCAAGTTGTTTTCCCAATTATAATCCCTTGAGTACCAAATGAAAGGACACCACACAAGGATATATCAGAGGTATATGAGGTCAGAGGTAAAAATACAATACAAGTCACACAATCAATAGACGATAAGTTGCACAGTATACGTTATGCCCTAGGGACCTCACAAACCATATACTAAGGAAGTGGTATAAGAACCACAAGAGAATTTTAAAGCAGGCCTGGGGCCTGTGGAATCGCTGGGGCTACTCTAATCGACCAAAGGTTAGGAAGTAGGAGCCCCACGGGAGGCACGTGCAGTGTCTAAACACAGGCGCGGGTTACCAATGACTTTCTATGGAGATCGTAAAAGTTACAAATATACAATTTAAGGACACTTCCGGATGGACTAGGATAGAACCCTTTTGAACAAGGACACTTCGAGAGTCAAGACCCACGGGAGCACAGAAGTAATCGTGTTACCTCACCCAGGGAAGCCGGGTGCATAGGTGTCTTTTCGTTTCGAGTTTCATTTTCTATGGAGAGCTGCAAAGAAGTGCTGCAGGCGACCAGAGGAAAAGTGTCCGGGTGGATCCAAGGGTGGATCAAAGATCTGAAAGCAGAAGGGACAGAGACTGGGTCACTAGCCAGTGACCAGGAAGGAACCAGGCGATGTTGAGTGATTTCAGGTGAAGTAGTCAAACTTGTCTCTTCAGCCACGAGGTCCAGGAGGCATCGACGATGACCATATGCTGGATTTGAGCTGTCCCACAGTGGATCTAGTTGAGGGCGGTGTCGGTGTCCGGATTGGACCCCACAAGCCTTGGCAACCTCAACCCTATAGGATGTCAAGATTTGCTCTGTTGCAGACCAGCAAGGCCTGTGGCACTTTTCCTTTGCAGGGAAGCTGGAGCAAGCCAGGAGCAGCCAGGAAAGTGAGTTAGTTTCAAAATGGAGTCTTCTGGGGGCTCACTAACCAAAGGATTAGGAACCGGGAAGACGCGTCAAGCTCAAATGCAAAAGCAGGGCCCACGGAACACTCGCGTAGTGTGGGGGCCTGGTTTTCAGTGCAAATGGTGCTGGGGCTGGGGCTTCAAGCACCCCAAAGCACAACTTCGAGATACCTCGTTGAAGGAATGCAGCTTGCAAAATGCAGGCTGCCCAGGAGTTCCAGTCCCACGTCTCTTGTGTCCGCCATGTGTCTCATCTTTGCTGTGAATGCGGATCGGGGTCAGAGATGTCTGTAAGTCCAGGTCCTGTGTTGCAGATTGTTCGGGATCCGGCAGGAGCCTCAAAAATGCAGACCGGCAAAGTTGCTTTTGGTGCCTGTTTGAACAGGGTGGTCACTCCTTTACCAAAAGGGAGTTACCTTCCGTCTTCCAGTCAGAATGGAAACATTGAAGGTCTAGGATATGTCTTTCAAAGATTTGTCCAGGGTAATCTAAAGTCCTAGGGACACACCTCCTATACTTATACTAAGGATGGGATCTGGCCTACCTGGCTAGGTCCCTCCTATGGGTGGACCTGAGAAAGGGGTGGTTACACCCCTTTCCCTTTGACCAGTTTCACGCCAGAGCTGGGGCTGTGTGCCCCAGCAACCGGTTTGAACTGGGCTATGCATGGAGCACCTTGTGTGCCCCAGGCAGTGTCTGTAAACCATTCACTGAATGCAGCCCTCCCTGCCCCAATACACAAAACCCTGTCTGGGAGGTGCCAGCACCTCCATGGACAGGAAACCTATTATCCAGGCCTCCCCTGCTGAGTTTCGTCCAGCCTGGGGTGAATGTGTGACATTGATCCACATTCGATCCATCACCTGTTTTGTTTGCAAATTCGCCATAAGTGCGCTGGGGATGCTCAGACGTGGGTCCCAGGCACTCCACACCACTGGAGTCAAAAAATGGGGTGAATGTGTGACATTGATCCACATTCGATCCATCACCTGTTTTGTTTGCGAGTTTCGTCCAGCAGCAGGAGTTCAGACTCGTGTATGTGGAAGCAGCTTCCATTTTGTGATGCTGAGGCTCCGTTTAACTTTAACCGGGTAAAGCAGTAACTACATGTCTTTTCCCTCTAGAAGGGTGGAATGCTACCCCCGCTGCCAGGACTGGTGGGGGGGAGGGGTAGTATTCCAAAGTGTTTGACACCTTACACAACATGTTTTCATAAAGCCAAACTAAAGTTAGCATTCTCCGCGAGGATTATAATGCACTTAAGAGTATATGGTATGGCGATATCATTGAACAGCTATAAGGATATGGTTCCGTAAGCTGCAGAGGGGCTCAGCTCGTGCTAGGGCACCCTCTCACATAAAACCAAGCACTCTGCCTCCAGGATTGTCGAGGCCTACCATAGGAGTGACTTATAGGTATATATGTGTCTATATGTAAAGGTAGATATAGGGATACTATATTTAAGTAAGGGGTGATTACACCACCTTACCCAGGCCGTGTGAACAGATTTGTGGAGTCAGTTTGGAAGGCAAACCAGGGGTGGCACAATACATGCTGCAGCCCCTGGTAGGCCTAAGGTGCACCTATGCCCTGGGTACCTATGGTACACTATACACAGTCTCACAAGGGTGACCCAGTAACCAATCTGGTATGTACCTAAAGTACATGGTATCAATTTAGAGAGAGAACAGCTGGGCTGTGGGTCTGATTGGCAGGCCCACAGCCTCACTAAAGTCGAAAAACCAGAAAATCACTGCAAAAAGTGGGGGTAACCATAGGAAGCAGACCCTACTCTCCTACCCCCCCCCCCCCCCCCCCCAACGCAGGGACATTAAACTAGCCTTGACCAGTTGAGTCTTCATGTTCTAAGTGGAAATATATGGAGAGTCCATCTGCATTGGCGTGGTCACTCCCAGGTCTATGTTTCACTGTAAAGTCCATACCCTGTAAGGAAATGGACCACCTGAGCAATTTAGGATTTTCATCCTTCATCTGTTTTAGCCATAAGGGGGCTTATGGTCTGTCTGAAACTTGAAGTGAGTACCAAACAAGTATGGCCTCAGCTTCTTCAGTGCCCAAACCACAGCAAAGGCCTCCCTCTCAATAGCTGGCCAACGTTTCTCTCTAGGGGTCAGCCTTCTGCTTATAACAGCTACTGGCTGGTCTTGACCATCTTTATTCAGTTGTGAAAGCACACCACCTACCCCCAACTCAGAAGCATCTGTTTGAACAATAAATTATTTGGAGTAGTGTTCACTTTGCAGAATTGGTGCAGTGCACATGGCCTGCTTCAGGTCATCAAATGCCTTTTGACAGCTGACGGTCCACTGAACTTTCTTTGGCATTTTCTTGGAAGTTAAGTCATTAAGGGGAGTCACTATGGAGCCATACCCCATGACAAATTTCGTGTAGTACCCAGTCAGGCCCAAGGAAGCTCTGACCTGAGTCTGGGTGGTTGGAGCAGTCCAGTCCATTATGGTCTGGATATTGCTCTGCAATGGTTAAACCTGGCCTCCACCTACAAGGTGGCCCAGGTATACAACCTGACTCTGCCCTATCTGGCACTTGGTAGCCTTGATAGTTAGGCCTGCCTTTTGCAGGGCCTCCAAAACATTCTTCAGGTGGATCAGGTGATCCTCTCAAGTGGAGCTAAAGACAATAATATCATCTAGATAAGCTGCACAGTAGTCATCCAGACCTGAGAGGACTTGGTTCACCAACCTTTGGAATGTGGCAGGTGCATTTTTCAGCAGAAAGGGCATCACCACAAACTGATAAGGCCAACCAGGGGTTGAAAATGCTGTCTTTGGCTTTGCGTCATCAGCTAGTTTGGTCTGCCAGTAGCCAGCTGTCAGGTCAAATGTAGTCAAAAACTTGGCAGAAGCCAATCTGTCAATGAGTTCATCTGCCCTGGGTATTGGATGGACATCTGTCCTAGTGACAGCATTGAGGCCTCTGTAATCCATGCAAAACATCTCTCTCTTACTATCTTGGGTGTGAGGCTTAGGTAGCAGGACTACTGGACTGGCCCAAGGGCTCTCTGAGGGCTCAATGACTCCCAATACCAACATCTTTTGGACCTCTGTCTAATACAGTCCCTGACATGATCAGGTTGCCTGTAAATCTTACTTTTGACAGGAAAACTGTCCCCAGTGTCCACTTCATGAGTGCACCAGGTAGTCTGACTTGGAGTCAGTAAAAACATATGTCTGTAGGAGTGTAGAACTTGTCTGCAGTCCTGAACCATCATCAGGGTTCTGATAGAGCAGGTCTGGGAGAGGGTCATTCTCTTCCTCCTGTCCCTCATCAGTAGCCATGAGCAAGCCCATGTCTGCTCTGTCAACATATTGTTTCAGTCTGTTGATATGAAGCGCCCTGTGGGGGCTCCTGGGAGTTCCAAGGTCAACCAAATATGTGACTTCTCCCTTCTGTTCAACAATAGTGTGGGGTCCACTCCACTTGTCTTGGAGAGCTGCTTCGGCCACAGGCTCCAACACCCACACATTCTGTCCTGGCTGGTAAACAGTCAGCACAGCCTTTTGGTCATGCCAGGCCTTTTGCAATTCCTGACTAGCCTCAAGGTTGTTGGATGCCTTTTTCATGTAATCGGCCATCCTGGAGCGGAGACCAAGTACATAGTCCACAGTGTCTTGTTTGGGAGGTTTAAGAGGTAACTCCCATCCGTCCTTCACCAGACAAAGGAGTCCTCTTACAGGATGCCCAAACAGAAGTTCAAAAGGGCTGTAGCCAACCCCCTTCTGTGGGACCTCTCTGTAAACAAACAAAAGGCAGGGCAGCAGGATGTCCCATCTCCGCCTGAGCTTTTCAGGAAGACCCTTAATCATGCCCTTTAAGGTCTTGTTGAATCTCTCAACTAGACCATTGCACTGTGGATAATAGGGTGTGGTGAACTTGTAGTTCACTCCACACTTCTTCCACATTGCAGTCAGATATCCAGAAATAAAGTTTACACCTCTGTCTGAGACAACCTCCTTCGGAAAGCCCACTCTTGAGAAAACTCCCAGGAGGGCTCTTGCCACAACAGGTGCTGTTGTGATCCTAAGGGGAATGGCTTCTGTGTATCTGGTGGCATGATCCACTACCACCAGAATAAATCTGTGCCCAGAGGCTGATTGGGGATCCATTGGTCCAACAATGTCAATCCCTACACGTTCAAAGGGAACCCCCACCACAGGTAGTGGTATAAGGGGGGGCCTTTGTGGTGCCACCTGGTTTGCCACTGGCTTGGCAGGTGACACAGGAGCGACAAAACTCCTTGATATCTTCTGACATATGAGGCCAGTGAAAGTGAGGGACAAGCCTGTCCCAAGTCGTGTTCTGGCCAAGATGTCCTGCAAGGGGAATATCATGGACTAGTGTGAGAAGGAACCCCCTGAATGCCAATTGTATGACCAACCTCCTGGTAGCACCAGGCTTGGGGTCTCTAGCCTCTGAATACAGGAGCCCTTCATCCCAATAAGTCTTATGGGTCCCACTAGCATTCCCTGCAGCCTCAGCAGCAACTTGCTGTCTGAGGGGTTCAAGAGAAGGGCAGTCCAACTGCGCCTGCCTCAGATCTGCCCTGGAAGGTCCCCCTGTCCCAAGAAACTCAACCTGATCAGGCTCAAGTTCTTCTAGGACAGTTCCTTCCTGGGTCTCACAATCAGCTTCCTCAGAAAGCTGATCCTCTTCCTGAGGCAAGGGAGAAGGCACTGCCTTAACCCTACTGCTTCTCCTCCTGGTAGGCAACTGGTCCATTGTTCCAGAATCCAGTGCCTGTTCAGTGTTGCAATTTCTGACCTGTGACCTAGTCAAAGCAAAGGCATGTGCTGATATCCCTAACATTTCTGCATGGGTCCTATACTCCACTTCAGCCCACGCTGTGTGTCTCCAGGTCATATCCAAGCAAACATTCTACAGGGAGGTCTGAGCTAACCATAACCTTCTTGAGGCCAGTTACCCCTCCCCAGGAGAAATTAACAATTGCCATACTGTGAGTGGTAGTGACATTGCTAGCATTGGTCACTAGGTAATTTTCACCTAGTATGATCTGTCCAGGGTCTACAAAGCTGGGCGTCACCATTTTGACACTAGCACATGTGTCCCTGTAGGCCTGAGCCACTTTGTCATTAATTAAAGGAGTTTGTCTGTACTTGCACAAGTTATTGGAACTCACTGAAGAGGACATAATTAAGTCCCCATCACAGATCAAAACAGCTTGAGTTGGTATTCTGACTAGGCCAGAATCCATCTCAGTTCCCAGGGTTAACCCTACTACACGCTTCTGTTGAGAACCACCACTTGGAGCTGAACTAGGGGGAACAGATGCCTTAGGGGCAATGGTGGCTGGAGATGCCTCCTCCTTGGTGCAATCACTGGTCCAGTAAGTATTTCCTTTACAAAACTTGCACCATGGTTTCTTTGGCCCTTCTTTCTTCTTAGATTGTTGATAACCCCCACCACCAGAAGCTTTTTGGGGACCTTGAGAAGACTACTGGTCTTTTGCTTTCTCCCCACCCTTTTGGTCTTGCTTCTTTTGGTCACCACCTTGGTTCTGTACCTTCTGCTTCACCCTGGTTCTGACCAATTTGTCTGCCTTCTTTCGCAATTCTTGGGGAGAGGTCAGATCAGAGTCAACCAAGTGCTGATGCAATAACAGATTTTGACTGTTGTTAATAATTTGTTCTCTCATAATAAATTTATACAATCCTGTATAGTCACTTACTTTACTACCCAGCAACCAGCCTTCCAGAGCCTTAGTAGCACAATCTACAAAATCAGTCCAGTCCTGAGTCTGTGTCTTTTGGGTATCTCTGAATAGCAACTGGTACTGCTCAGTGGTCAGGCCAAACCCATCTATTAGAGCACTCTTCTGGACATAGTAGTTGTCAGCATCCTCTTCTCTAACAGTGAGGAGCTTGTCTCTTCCTTTGTCTGCAAAGGAGAGCCACAAGATTGCTGCCCACTGCCTTTGGGGTACCTACTGTACTGTGCAAGCCCTCTCCAAAGCAGTTATCCATTTGTGGATGTCATCCCCAATCTGATAAGGAGGGACAATCTTGTTCAGGTTTCTATGGTCATGAGACCTTTCCCTACCACTAGGTTGTTGCTGCCACCATTGGGCTTTAGCCCACACAATTTCATCTCTCTTTCAAGAGCTAGGGTCTCTTTTGCAAGAGCACCTTCTTGCCTCTTGATCCTCAGCTTGACCTCTTTCATTCTAGCTTTATGCTGTCTTCTGTGAGGGGAAGTCATCCTCCTCTGAGCAGACTCTATTGATGAGTCAGAATGCTCAGCACTACTGGAAAGTGATCTGTGCCTTCTGTTCCCACCATTATGCCTATTTGGAAGGTTAGAGGGGGGCCACCTTGGCCCTCTCCACCTCCAGATAGTCCTGAGTTGCCCAGGTCAGGTTCATCAACCTCATCCTGGTTAACGTCCACATCATCATCAGAGACCACTGGATCCTCCCCAGTAGGATTCTCTTCTGTTGAGGGATGGCCCCCCTCTCTACTACCTTGGCTACCTGGGTCTGATGCATTCTCTACATCACGAGCCACTAAGATATCTACCAGGTGGTTAAAGGTTGGACTCTGTCCTTGTCTTAACTTTCTGACCGCACAGGCGTCTCAGTTCCTGAAAAGAGAATGTGTCATACTTAGAAGGCAACCTTTCGGTTGTCTTCTTGCAGAGGTCCACTATGGCCCTGCTTCCAAGGACATGGCTAGTGCGGTGTGGTGTGTGCACCTACCTACACTACTTGTTTTCCTACTAGAACCTCTCTAGGAGTTGTAGTGAGGACGTGCTAAGCCCTTACCACCTACAACTGCTAAGTTCAGTAGAACTTATGTATATAAGACTTGATTTATATGTACCTACAGGTACCTTGATATGATCTTTCAGATAATATATCGAGATTATTTGGTAAAACAATGCACACTCTTATCCCATCTGCTGCACACCAATGTGAGAAGTTAGCCTGGCATATGATGTCCACTAGTTCTAGTGGCCACCTTGCACCAGTCTAATCGACCCTTATTGATGGTGGTTGTAATGTCAACCTACGGGTAGCAATGGCCAGCAGTCATCAGGCTAAGACTTCAGTAGGCGAGTTAAGTAAGTTATTTTACCAATTATAATCCCTTGAGTACCAAATGAAAGGACACCACACAAGGTATATATCAAATATATCTGTATTCAATCTAAACACAACCTCTCTGCACTTTTTATGAGGTCAGAGGTAAAAATACAATACAAGTCACACAATTAATATACAATAAGTTGCACAGTTTACGCTATGCCCTAAGGGCCTCACAAACCATATACTAAGGAAGTGGTATAAGAACCACGAGAGAATTATAAAGCAGGCCTTGGGCCTGTAGAATCGCTGGGGCTACTCTAATCGACCAAAGGTTAGGAAGTAGGAGGCCCACGTGAGACGCGTGCAGTGTCTAAACACAGGCATGGGTTACGATTGACTTTCTATTGAGATCGTAAAAGTTACAAATATACAATTTAAGGACACTTCCGGATGGACTAGGATGGAACCCTTTTAAACTAGTACACTTCGAGAGTGATGACCCATGGGATCACCGAAATACTCGTGTTACCTCACCCAAGGAAGCCGGGTGCATAGGTGCCTTTTCGTGTCGGGTTTTGTCGTCGTTTTCTATGGAGAGCTGCAAAGAAGTGCTGCAGGCGACCAGAGGAAAAGTGTCCGGGTGGATACAAGTGTGGATCGAAGATCTGAAGAACCTGAAAGCAGAAGGGACAGAGTCTGGGTCACTAGCCAGTGACCAGGAAGGAACCAGGAAGGAGCCAGGCGATGTCGGGTGAGTAAAGTGGTCAAACTTGTCTCTTCAGCCACGAGGTCCAGGAGGCATTGACGATGACCAAGTGCTGGATTCGAGCTGTCCAACAATGGATCTAGTTGACTGTGGTGTCTGTATACGGATTGGACCCAACAAGCCTTGGCAACCGCAACCCACGCAGGCTGTCAAGATTGTCTCTGTTGCAGACCATCAAGGTCTGTGGCACTTCTCCTTTGCAGGGAAGCTGGACCAAGCCTGGAGCAATCGGGAAAGTGAGTTAGTTTCAAAATGGAGTCTTCAGGGGGCTCAGTAGCCAACAGACCAGGAACAAGGAAGACGCATCAAGCTCAAATGCAAAAGCGGGGCCCACGGAACACTCGCAAAGTGTGGGGGCCTGGGCTTCAGTGCAAATTGTGCTCAGGGCTGAGGCTTCAAGCACCCCAAAGTACAACTTCGAGATACCTCGTTGAAGGAGTGCAGCTTGCAAAATGCAGGATGTCCAGGAGTTCCTGTCCCACGTCTCT
Source organism: Lissotriton vulgaris (assembly GCF_964263255.1). Lineage (NCBI taxonomy): Eukaryota > Metazoa > Chordata > Amphibia > Caudata > Salamandridae > Lissotriton > Lissotriton vulgaris. The sequence goes on along the minus strand of NC_141689.1, from coordinate 820,040,489 downwards.
CGTGTCCGCCACGTGTCTTAACTTTGCAGTGGATGTAGGTTGGGTCAGAGATGTCTGGAAGTCCAGGTCCTATGTCTCAGATTCTTCGGCATCCAGCGGGAGCCTCGAAAATGCAGACCAGCAAAGTTGCTGTTGGTGCCTGTTTGAACAGGGTGGTCACTCCTTGACCACAAGGGAGATATCTTTCATCTTCCAGTCAGAATGGAACATCGAAGGTCCAGGATATGTCTTTCAAAGATTCGTCCAGGGTAATCTAAAGTCCTAGGGACACAGCTCCTATACTTATACTAAGTATGGGGGCTGGACTACCGGTGCCCCAGCAACTGGTTTAAACTGGGCTATGCATGGAGCACCTTGTGTGCCCCAGGCAGTGTCTGTAAAGCATTCACTGAATGCAGCCCTCCTGCCCCAATACACAAAACCCTGTCTGGGGAGGTGCCAGCACCTCCCTGGACAGGAAACCTATTGTCCAGGCCTCCCCTGCTGGAGTTTCATCCAGCAGCAGGAGGTCAGACTCGTGTATGTGGCAGCAGCATCCATTTTGTGATGCTGAGGCTCTGTTTAACTTTAACCGGGTAAGCAGTAACTACATGTCTTCTCCCTCTAGAAGGGTGGAATGCTACCCCCACTGCCAGGACTGGCGGGGGGAGGGGTAGTACTCCAAAGTGTTTGACATCTTACACAACATGTTTTTATAAAGCCAAACCAAAGTTAGCATTAACCGCGAGGATTATAATGCACTTAAGAGTATATGGTATGGCTATATTATAGAACAGCTATAAGGAGATGGTTCCGATGCTTCAGAGGGGCTCAGCTCGTGCTAGGGCACCCTCTCACATAAAACCAAGCACTCTGCCTCCAGGATTGTTGAGACCTACCATAGGAGTGACTTATAGGTGTATATGTGTCTATATGTAAAGGTAGATATAGGGATACTATATCTAGGTAAGGGGTGATTACACCACCTTACCCAGGCTGTGTGAACAGACCTGTGGTGTCAGTTTGGAAGGCAACCCAGGGGTGGCATAATACATGCTGCAGCCCCTGGTAGGCCTAATGTGCACCTATGCCCTGGGTTCCTATGGTACACTATACAGGGGCTCACATGGGTGACCCAGTAACCAATCTGGTATGTACCTAAAGTACATGGTATCAATTTAGAGAGGGTACAGCTGGGCTGTGGGTCTGATTGGCAGGCCCACAGCCGCACTAAAGTTGAAAAACCAGAGAATCACAGCAAAAAGTGGGGGTAACCATAGGAAGCAGACCCTACTCTCCTACAGACAGGTCCAGGTGGGAGAGAGCATTGTGAAAGTCTGGCACCTCGGTAGGGTGTCTGGGAGGCCCCTAGCAGTGGGCGAGGCAGACTCCCTGGCAGGGAGGGGGAGGTGGGGTGAAGTAAAGAGCGGGATGAGCTGGTTCCCAGAACATCGGACCATGTTTCTGTCTCGCAGGTGAGCAGGTTTGTTGGGGGGTCAGACTCAGGAGAACCACGTGCAGTTCATCTGCCCTGAGGCAAAGAGAAAGTGGCGCCCTGTGCGGCTAGCTGGAATGCATCGGGGATGGCAATATCACAGCCACAAGAAGGTCTGGGGTGACCTTGGTGGTGCAACGGGCGGAAGAACTGGGGACATCCTCCTCCATGTGGAGTATGGAGCTTTGCGTCCTGCATCATTAGAGAGGTGAGGAGGGCAATGTTCGCCCCCCAGTAGGTTGGCATGCGATCAGACATTACAGGCTAAAAAGGCCATGCTCAGGTGGGGGTAAAGTGGGCGTTTGGGTCTCTGGTACAGAACACATTGCTGGATTACAATGAGGGCAGTTTGGAAGAAGGGGAACTGAGCGATGAAGACGAGATCAGATAGAAGTACGAAACTGTTGGTGTGAAGGTGCGGTGGGGGGTCTTTTAACCTATCTGCACCTAGTATGTTGTAGGACACAAGGGCCCAGCAGAGCGCAGGGAGTCATGACCAGACATGGAGACAGCAGGTGATAGTGAAGTGGTGGGCCTCTGGCACCAGGTAAGATACCGAAGTATAGGACCGAGATACTCTGCTAGTTATATGGGAGCTACAGCTAAAGAGGCGCAGGTAAACTGGGAAACCAGCACAAAGGTATCTGTAGGGGTCGAGGCCATGCCGTCTCAAATACACGGGGAGGTCTGCCAATGGATACTCACAGTGGGGCTATAGGCTGAGATGCCCATAACAGGCATATTGTTGTCCATTGGAACAAAGTCAATGGGAGCCTCAAGACTGCAGGGAGGCCATCTTGAGGAAAGTACATGCAGGACACTGCTATGGGCACTGAGGACCCCACTGTGCTCACGGGTAACACCGCAGGGCACCTTGGGGACAAGAAATGGAAGGCTTTTGAATGAGGGGCTGCAGTGAGCAAGGAGGAGGCCAAAGTGGTGGGAGAAAGGGCTGGGGGGGATGAAGAGTGACACGCAGGCTGAACTGGGTGACCAACTGGAGAGTAAAGAGATTCAATTCAAGCATTTGCCCTATATGGGATCGGTCAGCCACTGGGGGTACACCTTATGCAGGCAACTAAGGAGAAAATATGGAAGGGGGAGTATATCAAGATGATGAAACTCCTTTATAGAGAATTGAGGTCTAATGAAGGGTCTAAGGAAGAGGTGCTAGAGCTCTCAAAGAGGTCAAGAGTGCAGATGATGATAGAGAACTGGACCATGGTGTTCCTTATATACGTGAGTGCTGACTGCAAGAGTTATCCATAAATGTCGGTGGCACTCTTCAAGTATTTGGCCATGATAAGAAAGGCACAGATCAATTACAGGGGCTAGGTGTGAGTCCAGTTTGGCAAGGAGTTCAGGGTGTGCATGCCAGTGGACCCAGGAGAGTTGGACACAGATATATGGCAACACACTATGGGCCCAACAAAAGACAGCTAGACTGTTTTTACGGCGAATGGCCTGATGATCATTTACACGCCCTTTCCAGGGTGCCCCAACCAGGGAAGGGTGCAAGACTCAGGCAAAAGCCAAACCAGCCAAAGTGGGGCCTGTTGGGACTTTTACAAAGGCCTGTGCTTGAGGAAACATTATAAGTTTTGACATGAGTTCTCGAAGTGCTCCAGCAGACACCTTTTGGCTGCCTTCTTTGGGGTGAGCAGGAATGGGTATGCACCTGGGTATGTTCAGCATCAGAGGGCAGCAAGTGGACAGCAGGGAGCCATGTAGGGTCTGGACGCAGGTTTCCGTTCTGATAGGAGTGTGCAGGCATCTGTAGGAAAGGGCATATATGCCATTAAGGTGGATAGACAGGCTTTTTGCATCGCTCAGGAAGACAAGACAGAAGACGCTAGGTTGTTGCTAGAAGGGTTCGCGAATGGGTTTAGACTTGGTTATGATGGCATGAGGGCATGTCCCTGGGCAGCCAATTTGAAATCAGCATGGGAACATGTACCAGTAGTGAGGGAGAATCTGCACAAAGAGATCCTAGAAGTTAGGATGGCGGGTCCCTTCAGGGACTGGCCAACACTTTCTTGAACCCTAATTGGAGTTGTCCCTAAGAAGGAGCTTGGCCAGTTCTGGCTCATACAGCATCTTTCCTAGCAATGAATGACTTTATCCCCTCTTAGCAAGTGACAGTAGATGTCGCTCTGACATTAGTGAAGCGGGTTGGACAGGGAGCACTGATGGCTAACAGAGACATTAAGTCTGCCTTCCGTCTGTTACCGGTACACTGTGCTGATTTTCCACTGCTAGGTTTCCAATTTGAGGGAAAATGGTACTTCGATAAAGCACTCCCAATGGGGTGTTCCATTTCATGTGCATTATTTGAGTGCTTGAGCACATTCCTGCAGTTGCTTTCCATATGGCACACAGGACAGGCCATGTGGCACACTAATTGGATGATTTATTTTATGTAAGCACCCTCGGTTCAGAAGACTGCCAGCGTCTGCTGGGTTGCTTCCCAGCAGTTATGGGTAACCTCAACGTCCCCTTGGCAGCTGAGAAAGCACTTGGTCTCAGTATGGTCCTATCCTTTGCAGGGATCGAGACTGATTCCGTAGACATGGTGGTGAGGTTACCTGACAACAAAAAGCTTAACATGCTGGAACTGTTGGACATGGCAGGCAGAAGATGACGATGAAGGAGGTGCGGGTTTTGCTTTATTATATGAACTTCGCCAGCAGGGTGGTGAGAGCAGGGAGGACATTCTGTAGATGGCTAGGTCTTTCACTTGCGGACTTGCCTCTTCCGCATCATCATGTCAGGTTGTCAGCGGGAGTTAAGGAGCACCTGGGAATGTTTAGGTCTTTCTTACAGTCATTCAACAGTATCCCATTGGTAGCCCTTACAGGTCTAGAATGGGACGCACAGCTATTTTCAGATGGTGCATGGGGTTGCAGATTTGGATTGTATTGGCTGGGCCACTGGTGTGCTGAGGAATAACCAGAGCAGTGGAAAGAGGGTAAGCGTAGTATTGCCTTCGTAGAATTTCTTTCCCTTAGTAGTAGCGGCGTTACTTTGGGGGAAGCCGCTGGCCCACAGGAGGGTTCTGTTTTGCATGGTCAGCCATGCACGTGGTTAACAGACAGGCAGCCAGGGAACCCCAGTTGTGGCAGCTTCTAAGTGTGTTCGTTCTGCGTTTCGTGAGTCTTGACATTATGTTCAGAGACAGATATGTCCCGGGGTGGGCAAGGACATTGCCGATGCTTTGTCTCATTCGCAGTGGGAGAGGTTCCATGGCTAAGATGCAACAAGAACTCTGGTCTTTATCGGAGCTACTGGGGAGCAAGGGGAGCATGGGTGTGCTGTGGGAGGAGGTTCATTGTGGGGAAGATGGCATGCAGGTGTTGCTGTATAAGTCCTAGACTGACCAAACAAAGGAAGGGAGATCTGTGTTCCTGAGACATCACCCTGGAAGAAGCATCTGCCCTGTACGCTGGGCTATGGCCTTACTGCGCCCTGGGGCCAGGGTAGAGAAGGTGTTTAAACACGAGGATGGTAAGCCCATGACTTATTTCCTGTTGGTGGCAGTTTTGCGCGCTGCCTAGAAGGAGAAGGGCTTGGACCTGTCCAGTTTTTGGACACATTACTTTAGGAAAGGGGCACCGACATAAGCAAGCTGTAGAGGTTGGAATCAAAGGCACATTATGGAGCAGGGCAGATGATCATCAAGTTGCTTTCTCAGATATGTTAGGGGGTAAAAAATGGGAGGGAGTAAGGTTGCGGTTTGTCAACTTAATTTTATTACAGGTTGTGTTCTCTGACCACAGGAGCAGTGATGAACATCTGGATTGTCGGTCACTCCTCTGTGAAGTTGGCAGAGCGCCAAGCCAGGGACAGCTGCCATGACGGGATTTTGGATTTTGATAAATCATTGTATGCTGTTGCTTGGGTAGGAAACTGGGGAATGAGGTGGAAGGAGCTTGTACCCTGTTGAAAAAGGCTGTCCGAGGGCAGGAAATATCCGGATGTGCTTCTCCGACATCTGGGGGATCATTACCTGGTTGTGCAGAAGGGTTTGATACTCATTTAGCCCTTGAAGGAGGACTTGAGGGACATACATATGCCATGGTTTAGCTGCCACACAATGCAGACTAAATTCATCCCCCGGAGATTCTGGTGTGGGGCAACTAGGCCAGCAGTCATAGATAAGTCAGGGAGGAAACTAAACAAAGAGTTGCAGGCATTCTGCAGGAACACATGGATTGGCAGGATATAACATTTGGTTCTCCGATACGAGGATCTGGAATTTTTCAGGGGTGATGGGGTCTATCTCTAATTTATAGGCATGGAATTTACCTACTGCAGGAAAAATTGGCTCTCATCAAGGTGCTAGGCACTTCTCGAAGGGAGACATTTCCCTTTGCTCGTCTTATTGGGAAACTAGGGATGGGAGTGGGGGCAGAGAAAGGTGCGGGGAGGTAGAGGAGCATGGTAACGAGGTAGCTCCCTCTTCCCATCTTCTTTCTCTGGGTGGCAGTGGGCTGTGAAGTTGCCATGATTTACAGAAGTTTATTGTTTGTCAGTGGCAGTTCAGGCTGAAAGGGAAAGGGCAGGCAAGTTCACACCCGGGCTACATAGTAAGTTCAAGGTTAGGTAGGAAGTTAAATGGGGTTCAAAGGGTAATTGAGGTAGGAAAATGAAGGGATTTTAGAGGTTCCAGTTACAGTTGATCAACGCTGGTGCAAGTATTTTATGAGGTTTTAAGATTGTTATGGGGTAAGGGTATGTTAGGGGTGGGAATAGCTTATTATTGGTAATTAAAGATGTATAGTGGGGTTACAGTTTTGTAAGGCAAATGCCCAGGTTATGTTGTAATGTGAACGTACGTCAATAAAGCTGCCTTTTTCACACATAATTTGGGTTTCTGTGCTGTGTGCTGCTCCCCTCTTCTTCAATTATAGTTAAATTGCCACATATACACAACTGCGAAACAGTGAGACTTTTGCTTAGCTGTGAATTGCTAGAAGCTGTGATGTGGCAAACGGCACAATGGGGAAAACTAGCAGGAATTTAGCAATTGTACTGAGGCACATGTGCGAGTCATTCCCCCCCCCATGAACAGTAATCATGTACAGCCGGGAGATCACAGCATGGACCTCAAGTCATTCCACAGAGATTCATCACTTGGTTGTCACATGGGATTCCTTTGTACCAGGGCTGAGCGGTTGTGTGTGAACTGATGCACATGCAGCAAAACTTGTGTTAATATAACCACGTCCATAGACTGCATAAAACACCCAAAGAGATTCATTAGAAAAAGTTTTGACCAATAGATTTAAAAGAAGGTATCTTCCACTTGCAGAAGGAAATAATTCAATTTTAAATCTTACAATGCACTGCTGATGACATAATTTGTGACATAGTATGTGGTCATTGAGGACCTTATTAATGACTTTATGGAATTAATTTGAGCACTGGGTATGGGAACACTTTCCTTTTATCTATCTTAATTGATCTCTCATTCGAATTTTTTATCAATGTATAGTGATGGATAGTTTCCCTCCACCCTGTCTATTTTGGGTGGTACTGCACCTATTCACTGCTAACAAACTGCTGGGTCAAATGGAGTCCGTTCAAAGAGTATCACAATGCTTGTGCAGGGATCTCTCCCATGTCAATTACAATTACACCGACCCAAGCATTCCACATGCACTACACAGCGTCTTTTTACACACCACGTCTACACAGCGTCCTTTTACACAACACATGACATCAGCACATGAACGCCATGGGCTCTAAGACATCTGCGAGGGTGTGTTAAGTCTGCCCACTGATACCACATGCAGTATGCACAGGCAGACTTTCCTTGTCTCAAGAGGGGGCCCCCTAAAATACAAAATGCCTTCTCCTCTTTGTTAGTTTCATCTTTTTCTCGGTTCTAAAAGACCATATAAGCATATAATAACATTATGCACGAACAATTAAAAAGCTTTGTCAAATCAAATGTTTGTTTTATAAAATAATGAAAATCATTCAAATGTTTACCGAACACTTCAAAAAGGGTGTTAATGTTGAAAAATGCAAAAAAAAGAATTCAAGACTGGATTTGAAATAAACATATCACCAGATCAAGTTATATCCTAAGTCCATGTCATATAGAGCATTTAACACTTGTGTTGGTAGGTCTACTGCCCGCGACAGTAAACGGCGCAAAACTGGGCTCAACAGCCTCTCGGGAAACACACCGAACCCACACATTTCTGGAATCTATACACCCCGGGGAGTCCAGCGAGGTATAACTTGCGTGGGTCCCCCAACATTCTCCTACCCAGAGTCCCCTGCAAACCTCAAATTTCGCTGAAAAAATCACTTTTTTCTCAAATATCTGTGTGGGAAAGTTCTGGAATCTGCATGGATACACACATTTCCACCCATCCAGCGTTCCTTCAGGTCTCCCGATAAAAATGGTACCTCACTCGCATGGGTGGGTCAAGGACCCGTGACAGGCAAGGGCCCAAAACTCATCGAGGCAACATCAAAATTACGTATCACAAACCAACCTGGTTTTCAAAGGGGGCTCCCATGTGGCTTTTTTGGCCCGGGGCTCGGCGGTGATCTAGGAAAAGGTCTGAAGTCTTTTATGGACTAAACTTTTCACCTAGTTCCATGCAGAGGGTTGGTTTTTCCCAATCAATATTGCTAAGGCGTCATCCTTACCACATATGACTAATTTATGAGTACACTCTACAGGAGGTCCACTTCACCTCTCCCATCGACGCACAAGGTTTATTCCCCAGTGTCATCCTCAGAGTAAAAAATGGGGAACATACGCACATAGCCTGTATAATTACAGCACCTCTTGCTATCAGTAAGCAGGAGGTAACCGAGACTTCAAGGCTAACACATTGACCAAAGAAGCTGCGGCTCTGGCATTCCAATGCTCCAGCTGACAGTGGTCTGACGATCCCTTATGGGCATTCTAGGTAGGAAAATGTTGGCGGACCCACGCAAGCCATACCTCGCTGGACTCCCCCGGGTGTCTAGTTGTCAGAAATGTGAGGGTTTGGTAGTTTTCAAAGATGGCCACCGAGGCTGTGGCCAAAAACCCTGGTCACCCCCCTAAAAGCAGGTAGTTTTGTTATAGGTAATTTTGAAGCCTCAACAGTACGATTTGGGCCATTTCCTGTTGCAGCCACTATCCCTACCCACACAAGTGAGGTAACATTTTTATCAGGACACCTGGGGGGAATGCTGGGTGGTAGGAAATGTATAGATCCACGTAGATTTCAGAACTTTCCCACACAGAAATTTGATACAAAAGTGTTTTTTTCAGCTAAAGTTGAGGTATGCAGGAGATTCAAGGTAGGAAAACGTAGGGGGACCCATGCAAGTCATACCTCGCTGGACTCCCCAGGGTGTCTAGTTTTCAGATATGTAATGGTTTGGCTGTTTTTCAAGATGGCCACCGAGTCCGGGGCCAAAAACCTAGGTGACCCCCCTTGCCATACCAGGTTGTTTTGTTCTGCCCCGGGTGCTGAAACCATAGAACCTTTTGTAGCAGTATGTAAGCAGATTGCTACGAATTTAGAGGTAGACTCTAGAGGCGCACACAAGGAAGGCCTATAAATGGTTTGACAGTAATTGTTCGAGGGCCCACAGGGCTCTTCTCAAGGCACTTAAGAAAAGACTGAGGGACAGGGACCTTTTCATTTCCCTCCGTAAGGAGTACAAATTTGCCATTAGTATGTACAAACGCAAAATTAAAGAGTAGGCGTGGGACAATCTTCAATCCATTGATGTGCTAAGGGACAGTAGGAAGTTTTGGTCTACCATAAACCAGCCGTTCTTCTCGGAAAAGGAGAACCTAGATATGGATTGTGTAATTCCTGATGATAGCTGGCTTCAACATTTCAAGAACATCTATGATAAGGAGCAAAGGGAGTCACCGACAGTTAGCTCTGCTACTGCTCGGTTTGCTCACCCTGTTAATTTCGAGCTAGCCGAGGTAGAAAGGGCCATTAGAGACACGTCCAAACATAAGGCTCCAGGCCCCAATGGGGTACCTGCTAACCTATATATTCTGTATCCAAATTTTTGGGAAAAGATCTTGACTAATGTGTTTAATGCCTCTTCCTTAGCAGGTTTCCCTCCTTCATGGGCAACCTCGGTCATAGTCCCTATTTTTAAAAAGTGAATAGAGGGGACCCCACCTGCTATAGGCCAATCTCCCTGTTGGACTCTGCTGTAAAAATATTGGGCAGAGTCATTTTACAGAAACTGGGGGATTGGCTGTCAGGCAGGGGGGTGCTCTCTAACCTCCAGTATGATTTTAGAGAACATAGGAGTACCATGGACCAATGCTTAAATCTGCACCTCCTCATAACCAAATATACAATTGCAAAGGATGGTCATTTATACATGGGGTTCATGGACTTATCATCGGCGTTCGATCTGCTTAATCGTTCTAAATTATGGTGAACCCTACGGGAAATAGGTATAGATGCATCCCTGGTTAACTTTCTTAGTGGCCTTCACCAGGACCTCTCTGCTTCTGTCAGGGTTACGCAGGACGGCCGGTGTACAGGTCAATTTAGCTCTAGGAGGGGGGTCAGACAGGGGTGCATACTGGGTCCTCTCCTTTTTACGATCTATATTAATGCCCTCGAAAAAGCCCTGGGCATCATCCTGTACGCGGATGATGCTGTTTTACTTGCTCGCACAGGACTGGGCCTACAGAGGCTGTTGGACCACTTCGGCAGCTTCATGGAGTCCCTTGACCTAAAAGTCAATAATAAAAAATCACACGTAATGGTGCCCGGGCCCGAAGGAAGAATAGCAAGGTTAAAACCTTCACATGTATGGGTGCGGAATTAACGAGGGTTCCGGTCTTCACCTACTTGGGAGTCCTCTTTGATGAGAAGGGCAACTAGGGACAAGAGCAGAATGCATGAAGAGCAATGTTGCTGCAAGATCAACAACAGCCCTTCTTAGCTTCTCTAAAAGGTTGGGAGCAAGGCCCATGGAGGCTATGCTCAAGATATACTAATCTAAGTGTTTAGCGATTGCCTCTTATGGGGCAGCCATATGGGGTTACGCACCTGTGAGTAAAATACAAGTGGTAGAAAACAGGTTTCTTAGAACTCTCTTGTCAGTACCCCAGTCGACCCCAACATTTTCCCTACATACTGAATTAGGCTTGGGTTATATCTCAGACCACCTAAAAATGGCCCCACTGATTTGTTGGGCGAAAACGTGGCTAAATGAGGAGATTACTCTTAATCACCCGATCCTAAAAGATTGTGTAGCCCTCGAGAAGGCAGATAGAATCCCATGGCTGACGTACGTTAGAGCGGCGTCCGCCAGACTAGGACGACCGGAAATATATACATCTCCGGAGGGCATAAAGAAAGAGGATTTAGGTTGGATTAAATACAACTTTCGGAATTTGTTGGAGGTGGAAAAGGAGGAGCAGGAGCTAAGAAAACCAAGTGTGAAAAGCAATAATGGCTTACTAACCTCCCCATCTATTGAACCGTATCTAAAGATTGTTACCAAGCCGTTCCACCGCTTTTTGTTAGTTAGATTTCGGTTCAATTTAATTCATCTTACTCTGGGTATATTTCCCAATTGGGGGAAACCGGAAGATGCCGCACCATGCACTTGTGATAGGTTTTCCTTACAAGATACACTTCATCTTGTAAAGTTCTGCAAGCATTTCTCAGAGGCGCCTAAAAAATCTTTAAACCCCATATTACGAGAAGCTGGATTTGTACAAGTCAGGCCTGCGTTTTTATATCTGCAATTGTTGAGTAGTGTGCATGTTATTTTCAGCGTAGCTAGTTTTCTGGTGGCTGCGGCCAGGGAAAATAATAAAAGACTTATTTGTACGTAACTACATAGTAGGACCAACAGGGGAAATATGGTTTTAATTTCCGAGACCCAATGATGCACTTCAGATTGTAAATATCGTACCTTTGAATTTTTCTCGGTATTGGAAAAAGGGCACTTTAAGTAACCGCTTATGATACATTCAATGTTTAACTTTTGTATTGTAAATTATGCATGTATGAACAATAACCAACAAATGCTTATTTATTATTTTAACTATTTTAACAATTGGTGGATGTATGTACTGTTTCTTCTTTTATGATTTTAATTAATCGAAATAAAGATCTGTGACTGACTGGCTGACTGTTTTGTGATGAGACATTTTGATGTCTCCTCAACAAGTTTTGGGCCCTTGCCTTTCGCGGGTATTTGACCCACCCAAGCGAGTGAGGTATCATTTTTATCGGTAGACCTTGGGGAATGTTGGGTGGTAGGATATTTTTGGATCCACGTATATTCCAGAAATTTCCCAACAGAAATTTGAGAAAAAAGTGATTTTTCATCAACATTTGAGGTTTGCAGGGGATTCTGGGTAGGGAAACATTGGGGTTCAAAATCTACAGCTAGGCGCTTTGCAAAAAAAGGGTAAATTTTCAATGTGAAAATGTGTTGTGTCCACGTTGTGTTTTGAGCCATTTCCGGTCACGGGCACTAGGCCTACCCACACAAGTGAGGTACCATTTTTCTCGGGAGACTCTGGGGAATGCGGGGTAGGTAGAAGTTTTTAGATCCAGAACTTTCCACCAGAGAAATGTGAGGAATATTTTGGTTTTTTGGACACATTTTGAGGTTTGCAAGGGATTTTGGGTAACAGAACTTGGTGAGAGCCAGACAAGTCACCCCATCCTGGATTCCCCTGGGTGTCTAGTTTTCAAAAATGTATGGGTTTGCTAGGTTTCCCTAGCTGCCGGCAGAGCTAGGGCTCATAATCGACAGCTAGGCACTTTGCAAAAAAAGGGTCAGTTTTCACTATGAAAATGTAGTGTGTCCACATTGCGTTTTGGGCTGTTTTCTGTCACGGGCACAAGGCCTACCCACACAAGTGAGGTGCCATTTTTTCTCTGAAGACTTTGGGTAATGCGGGGTGGGTGGAAGTTTTGGATCCACGCAGATCCCAAAACTTTCCATCACAGAATTGTAAGAACATTTTTTTTAACTAAGTTTGAGGTTTGGAAGGGATTCTGTGTAATAGAACCTGGTTAGATGTACAGGTTTGCTAGGTTATCCCTATGTGCTGGCTGTGCAAGGGCCCAAAATCCACAGGTAGGCACATTGCTAAAAACAAGTCTGTGCCTAGTGGGCTTTCTGTCGCCCCGGAGGAAAATCGGGGGGAGGGTTGCCCCGATATGCCCCCATGGCAGCCCCACGCATAAGAAAAGCCAGCGTAATCGCTGGCGCCTATTGGAGATATCAGTCCCGCCGGGGGGCGATCACGGGCCACTGCCCCATCCGCCCCCGAGGTGGCCAGAAAGACTGGCATTTTTAGGGGGAGATGTGGGCATTGGCATGCCCATTCTGGGCTGACCACACCCCTGAATTAAAAAAGAATCCTGAGGCCTAGTTGACTTTCTCCCCCCTGCGGGGGGCAGATAAGGGGCTATTGCCCCAATATGCCTCCGGGGAGGGGCAGAAAGACTGTGGTAATTATTTTTGGCGTGGGGCGTTATCATGCCCATTCTGGGCAGCCCCAACCCCCACATTATTAAAAAAAATCCCTAGTTTCTGATGGGCTTTCTGCCCCCATCTGACCCTGGGGGGCAGAAAGACTGACATTTTTCTGGAGGGGAGGTGGGGGATTGTCATGCCCTTTTTGGGCAGCCCCCACCCCAACATCAATAAAAGAAATCCCTGGTTTCTAGTGGACTTTCTGCCCCTCCCGAGGGCAGATTGAGGTTACTGCCCCTGTCTGCCACCTGGGGGGACAGAAAGACTGACATTTCTCTGGTGGGGGGACCACTACCTGCTCTTAAAAAATGTTTGAGCACCCATTCACAAAGAGGAAGGGGTCCCCTGGGGACACTGTCCTGTGAATGGTTTACAACCCGGCAGCCCCAGCGGCACGGCGCACACACGACGCAGTCAGCAGCGCCAGGAGGCACTCATAACTAGCGCGACCCGCAGTGGAGTGGGGGAGCTTGGCAAACAGGTTGTTGCATTTGAACTTTGGACCTAGACTGCGGGGGGGCTCACCGTACCGATTCCATCGCCGGGAGTCTCTGAACACAGCCAGCAGCGCCGCTGCCGCCCTGGGACCACAACCCCCGGCAGCCTCAGCGGCGCGGCAGCCTCAGCGGCGCGGCGCACACACGACACGGTTAGCAGCGCCAGTAGGCGCTCATAACCACTGCGACTCTCGGTGGAGCGGGGGAGCTTGGCAAACAGGTTGTTGCATTTGAACTTTGGACCTAGACTGCGGGGGGGCTCACCGTGCCGATTCCATCGCCAGGAGTCTCTGAACACAGCCAGCAGCGCTGCCGCCGCCCCGGGACCACAACCCCCGGCAGCCCCAGTGGCGCGGCGCACACACGACGTGGTCAGCAGCGCCAGGAGGCGCTCATAACCAGCGCGACCCTCCGCGTCGTGGGACGCGCGCGGGACGAGCCGGGGAAGCCCGGGCAAAGGTCGGGCCGTCTGTGGCCGTCCGGGGCCAGAGGAGGCCGGGCTAGGCCTCCCCTCTGAAACCGGATTCTACAAAATGGGTAAGCGGAAACTCCAGTCCTCACAAGATCAGGGGGGGGTGAAATCTAAAGTTTCAAGAAAGTCCACGTCAATAATCTCATATCTCACCTCTGCAGTGGGTGTTTTGTCAACTGAAATTGCTATAGCTGAAAAAGAACTTGGGTTGGATTCAAATGTTGCCAAACCACTTGGCCCATCTCCTTCGGTCCTGAGAAATCCTGTCCCCCTGGAGCCTATCATACTTGTAAATAACCCACCCTGTCCCTTGGAAACGCAGGATGTTGTGTCGGCAGAGAGGGTGACCGTATCCTTTAACACCACTTTATGTGAATTGCCCAGCACCGACACGGCAAACAAGGGTAAACACAACATTCAGAATAAGGAGTCAAAGAGAGCCACAAAGAGGTTGAATAAACGGGACAAAATGTCGGTTTTAACCGAGCACATCCAGGCTACGGTACGGGACATGGTGGAGGAGATTTTCACTAGCCGATTAGAAAAGGCCCTTATCACTATTGCCAAGGACATTGTAGATACATTGAATTTTTGTGTTGCAAATTTGTTGGAGAAATGTGATGGTATCAATTCTTTTTTAACTTTGCCAAACCACATACCCGGTACTACCCAATTATCTGTCCCCACCCGAGGTGTTCCGCAACCAGGGGTAGGACCAAGCAGAAGGTCTGGGGTAAGTTATATGTTCCCGAGCCGATCATTGGCCGAGATCCCTGTGTCAGCCTTAGTCCTAACACAACAACTATTCAGGAAGGGGACCGGGAGGGGATTGTAATAAGGAAGCCTAAGCCTAATTTTATTCCACTATCTAAGCCCAACGAGAAAACCGGGGCTCCACAGCGTGGGAACATCACAGTTAACCAACCCTATATCAACCTCCCGCCTGCGGCAGCTCCGCTAGTGGCAGTCCTTGTCAGAGTTCCACCTCTGGCAAGAGGGGAGGTGGAATCAACTGATGCATTATTATCGATAACTAGAAACTGGTGTGACCTTAATTGCTCAGGCAACTCCGAAATCTCCCCTTATATCATAGTGGCCAGACGGGTGGGTTGGATTGATGGAACATAGAAGGGAGTAAATGGGGACTGTGTAGTTGTTAACTTTAATAATCCCCATGTAGCCGCCCGTATGCTGTGGGATGCCTCAGAATTAAAGGGGGAAGCAGGTGACATAAGGGCTTTACCATTAGCTTACTTTTACCCCCACCCCCTAAAATTACAATAGCAGCAAGGAGTTGCTGTCTAGATCAGCCTTCTGGGAGTGTAGCCCGGAAGAAACGTAGTGCTTCAATTAGGATTGACCAGACTAATTGGTGTACTGCCAGAGCTACCCCACAGTCAGATTCTATCCAGTCAAACATCAATAATGTTACTATACCTCTCACAAACAGGTTTATGCCCCTGTCACGGCTGGATGAAAATGACTGACTAGATCAAACTGTTATTTGTACCCTGTTTAAGGAACCTAGTGTCCCTGAAGAGGTGGGGGTCACTACAAGGTTAATGAGTTGGAATATTGCAGGGTTACGCTCCAAAAGGGATGATGAAAACTGGTTAAGATTTATCCGTGCTCATTACATCATAGCCCTACAAGAAACTTGGGATACGGAAAATAATCTGTGGGTTGATGAATGTAGATCTTACTCTAAGCCCGCCCGACCCACAACATCGGGTAGAGCTAAGGGAGGGTTGATGTTTCTCATATCGGTTAACCTCAGGGCCCCTGTAAAAATACTAGATACAGTTTCCCCTAACTGTTTAATAGTCAAGCTCACTCCCGTGAATTATCCGAAGATGCTGATTAAACATTTTTTTAATTCCGGAGAAAGCGAGCTCCTGAATGAACATTTGTGTTATTTGACACGGTTTTTAGATCTATATAAAGCACAGCAAACCACTTTTGTTTATATTATCCTTATGGGTGATGTTAATATTCATTCATGTAATTTTAACTGTCAAATTAGTGAACCCTATGGTCCCCCCATTCCGAACCTACCCCATTTTGAACATACCTCAAGAGGGGAGGCACTCGAAGAACCCCTTTTTTATGCAGATCTCTATGAGCCAGGTTTTTTTTACAAAAGTGAGCGGGTTGCAACATTCGAAGCCAGAGATTATGAATCAATTATTGACTACATTTTTATATCCCCTGCACTTCTAGGGATCACACTTAGGTATAATGCAATTTGTTCCCCTTTCAGTGATCACAACCCAGTGATCCTAACGTTGGACAAGAGTTTCTGCCCGGAGGTAATTAAATCTACGTTGATTGGCCCCACCTTTGTGGTTCCTAAAGATAAAGGGAGGAAACTGAAATGGGCAAAAATAGTTCCTGTTCACTTTTATGAGAGTTTAAAATTAAAAGTCAAGGAAGATATTATGAAATGTTCAGATTGTCTTACCCCGGGCAGGGATACCATATTAGCTTTTGAAACCATCTGTAGACAGGTCGCTACTGACCTGACTACCACTTTGCGACCTAAAGCTAGACAGGTAAAAAGATGGTTCGATTCTAAATGCACCAGGGCCCATCAGAAATTGATTAATTCGCTGAAAAGTGTACCCCAGGATAAATTCCTTATAGGTAGCCTAAGAAGAGAATATAAACTAATCATCCAGACGTGAAAAAATGTAGTTAAAAAGGAGGCTTGGGATGCTCTAACCACGCAAGAGGTCCTTAAGGATAGCTCAAAGTTTTGGACTATCGTTCATAGCCCTTTGCTCAAGGGGGATGATAATGGGGCACTTGACATCAATATCTCGGATGATGAGTGGCTGACTCACTTCGAAGGTATTTATGCCAGTAACAAGGGGTTTGAATCTTTTTGGGCCCCTATCAGTAAACCCCCCTTACCTGTTTTAGTTTTTAATTTACAGGATGTCAAGAAGGCAATAAAAGAATCTGCTAGCAATAAGGCCCTGGACCTGATGGGGTCCCTGTAGATCTTTATAAGAGTAATGTGGATCTTTGGGCCAACATTCTAAATAATGTTTTTAATGCTAGTGCTGCGCAGGGGTTCCCGGTATCATGGTCTCAAGCAATTATTATCCCTGTTTTTAAAAAAGGGCAGAGAAGTGATCCAAGGTGTTATAGACCCATTTCCTTAATTGATTGTGCCGTAAAAATTTTAGGCAAAGTAATCCTGAATAAGGTCTCCGATTGGGTGACAGAGAAGGGGATCCTGTCAGATCTACAATATGGGTTTAGATCTGGTAGAAGCACAATGGACCAGTGCCTAAATCTGTATCTATTAATAAGTAGGTACACCATAGCTACTAAAGGTTCCATGTATCTAGGATTTATGGATTTATCCACAGCTTTTGATCTGGTTAACAGATCGAGGCTGTGGACCATTCTTCTAGATATGGGGTTAGATCCCTGTTTGGTGTACTTCTTAGCTGACCTGCACCAGGATTTGTATGCGGCAGTGAGGGTGTCTAATGAGGGAAATTGTACACAACCTTTTAAATCGGGCAGAGGGGTACGACAAGGGTCCATTTAGGCCACTTTACATTTTACATTATATATTAACAGCATTGATAAAACTCTAGCGGAAGCTAGCAAGGACACCCCGCATGTAGGAAACCATCCCATCCCGGTCCTCTTATACGCGGATGATGCCGTATTATTAGCAAGCACCCCACTGGGTCTACAAAGACTTTTGAATTCCTTTGGGGACTTCATGAGCTCTTTGGACTTGGTTGTAAACGTAGCTAAATTGCATGCTCTAACTATGGAACCCAAAAAAGATAAAAAGTTAGAACATTCAATTGTAAAGGGATGGAGGTTACCAGAGTTAATGTGTTTACTTACCTGGGAGTCCTGTTCGACGACAGAGGCTCGTAGGTCCCCCAGTTTTTAGCTAAAAGAAATAGTGTAAGCAGGTCCTCACCCGCTATATTGAGTTTTGCTCGTCGACTGGGCGGGAAGCCTTGTGAGGCGGTTCTTGCAATCTATTAAGCAAAATGTATTGCAACAGCATCGTATGGCGCAGGAATATGATAGTATAAGAAAGCAGAGGGGGTACAGCAGGTTGAGAACACATTTTTTCGCTCCCTTCTCTCTATCCCTTAATCGTCCCCAACCTTTACGGTTCATCAGGAGCTGGGGATGGGATATGTCTCCGATTTGACAAGCATGGTCTCTCTAATCTGTTGGATCAAAACTTGGCTGAACGCCGACCTTACTATTAACCGTTTGATTTTAAAAGACTGCATGCTTTTAGATAGAGCAACTGATATACCCTGGCTCTCCAACATGAAGGAAACGTTTCACAAACTAGGGCGGCCTGAAATGTATGCCAACCCGAAAGTAGTCACCAAAGCTTGCGCTAGCTGGGTTAAAATAATTTTTTTTACATTAAAGGCACAGGAACGTGAGAGTGAGGAACTAAAAAAACCCTTGGTAAGGGCCCACTTCCTATTAATCTCATCTCCATCTATTGAACCTTACCTAAAGTTAGTAACTAAGCCGTTCCATCGCTGGTTATTGATAAGGTTCCATTTCAACTTGATTCATTTTATATTGGGGAATAATCAAGATTGGAATAGACCAGAGGATGTAGCACTCTGTGAGTGAGATCATAGTTCAATTCGAGATACTGCTCATTTTATATTATTTTGTGACCTGTATTCTGATTTGAGAAATAAGTTTATTCTCCCACTTTTGCGAGGGAAAGGGTTTTTAAAGGTGAAACCTGCCCTAATGTATCTGCAATTACTGTATACCCCATGGATTATTTTTAATATTGCTAATTTTCTGGTAGCTGCTGCTCGCAGGAAAAAAATAAGATGCCCCGTATTGATTATTACATGAAATTCATTGCATTTTTTATTGTGTTTTAAATACAACATATGAAATAAGTTTGAAATATGATCGTTTTTTAATATTATTGTGTCACCCATTTGTATTTGTAATTTAATGTGATTTTTGATGAACGTTCATGATTTTAATTAATCGAATAAAGTGGTTTTGACTTGACCTGACTAGTAGTCTTAAATTAGGATTTTGTCTTAAATTAGGATTTTGTCTCAAGTCAGGATTTTGTCTTAAATTACGATTTTGTCTTAAGCTAGGATTTTGTCTTAAGTTACGATTTTGTCTTAACTTAAATTTAAGACAAACTTAAGTGAAATCTAAGTTTAATTTAAGACAAAATCCTAATTTAAGACAAAATCCTAATTTAAGACAAAATCTTAATTTAAGACAAATAATTTAAGACTACTAAATGCCTTCTGTGAATACCAAAAGTAGTACTTTTAGGGTTTTGTCGTAAGTCAGTTCTGTGAATCGCGCCCCCTGATCATAATAATAAAATGTTATAGTCATAATATTAAACATCCAGCATTAAATATATGTCAAATGTGATTACATACATTTCATTTCAATCATGTACCAAGATATTTAAAAAAGAAAAACTCATGAGCCCTTTAACTTTCAACTACTCATCACAAAATACACATAACAGTCATTTCCAATTTGTCCTTCCATTGTTTTCCTGCACTTTAATGCAGATTTTAAAATGGAACTAACACTAAGACATACTTCAGGGCTACCTAAAAGCTGCAAATAAAGAAAGGAATATTTTCATTTCAAAATTACGTGATGGTTTAAAATAGGTTTAAGAAAGGAAATAAAATAGGGCTTGTAAAATTCATCATGAAATGCAACAAAGATTGTGCAGAAGTCCCATCACGGGGACTGGTGGACTGGCTAACTCCCATTGATTAGTTACATCTTGATAATATATTAATCTCCATAAAGTGCCTGCCCAGACGCAGAAAAGTAGTGATCTTCTTACGCTGGAACTAGTTAGTTCCAGGGTAAGATAGAACACTGACTCGGCCAATGCTAGTGTTAGGCTATGGAATATTATCCATAAGAGAGCATTTACAACAAACCAGGTCCAATCATTGGTTAAGAGAATGGTTCAAAAAATTAGTTTTTCTCCAATTTCTTATCAGACTTGATTAAGGTGGCTGGTCCACACAATAAAACAGGTAGACCTAATTCAGGAAACATCCTATATACAAAACTCAATCAAGGGATTGAAAGGCCTCTATCCAATTTAAGACAGCTTGATAAATGGATCTACAATGTTTGTAATATTACAGATTAAAAGGGGATTAAGATGGACATCTCTCAATCAGATCATGTTTACTGTGTCCCAAAACACTTTGCTACTGTTTCTCATGGCTGCCCACTCAAGCTGTTCCCAGGCCATATTGATCAAAAATGTCTTTCTATTCTCAAGTATGTATTTGTAGGACTTCCTAGCCTTACAGAATTTCCTGTGATCCTTAGGGTTGGCTGAAAAAGCCCTCCTTAAACAGTGGTTAGCAGCAGAACAGGAACTGTTGAACCAGCGTAGGCATATCGGAGCTGGTCTAACTGGTTTCATCAAATGGTTCTTGATAGAAGAACATAAATAGTTATAATGGACCAAACAAACTTCCCCACTCTCCTCAGCTAAAAAACCCAAAAAGGTTGTCAACTAATTCTTAACAAGAAGGCTAAGGATAGCCCTAGGCTTCTTGAGAAGCCAGACCAATGTTTGCCCATCCCTTTAATGTTGGGCAAACTCAATAGCTGCTATGTCCTTATGAAAAGGAAAATGACCAATGACAATAAGTGCATTGTGGTTCTCCCACTGAGCCCTGGGAGAACCACAGAAGCCCTTGGAGAACCACAGAAGAAAGTCCCTAGTAACAAACGTGTAGTCTGTTATAGAAGCCCACCCATCCCCTCTAAAAGAGGGTAAAGTAGGTCCTTCATCCTTTAAAATTGATTCTAAAAAGAGGACAATGCAGGACTTAATTTGATTTGGTGGTTTCCGGTGCTCAGCACCAGCACTTAATTGTCAACACCACACTAATGACAGTCTGCCACATGGTGGTGCTGCTCAACTAATTTAGAGAGGAGCTGAATAACGGTTGTTTATTAATACAATATACGTAAATAATTACACATTTCTGCCTTCCTAGCCATTCCTTTATCTTTGAGGACCAGGAATAATCTTAACTGTCACACTTGCAGGTGAGTGAGATGGTTAGTATTCCTTTTGGCATCACCATTGGCAATGATGTGAGGGGCAATGGGTGGTGCAAGCTGCAGTGGCCTCCTGGTCAGGGCCCGGGGACTTATTATTTTACAAATTAAGCACAGGGACCATGTGCACCACATCATTCTTATTAAAATACTGACCCAGCTCATTCCTTCTGCTATCCTTAAGACCCTTTGTGAGTGGCAGAGGCCTTGATCCTCTACTCCTCCGTGTTTGCTTCAAACTTGGCATTAAAATCCCACACAGAGGAGGTATTGAGGTGGTTTTGCTTCAAATTTCGCTCCAATTTCCGTAAAATGGGCACAGACTGAATTGGTGAAATCATTATTACAAAAATTAACCAAATAGAAATAAACAGGGCTCAGATTATCCTGAATAAACAAAGCTTGGAAAGCAACCCTACCCATTTCCATGACCATCACCTTTACTTTGAGATTTAGTTGGAGCCTAGACCGAAAGACCAAACCTGGCTGTGCCCCGTGAGGATGGTGAGGCAGGGCTCGAATAGCAGGCGAAACCAAAGTATGAGATGGAGGAAGTGGCACAAGTTTCCTGAAAAGCAATAATATCATATTTGGCTATAAAATTAAACCAGTCTGGATCAATAATCTTGCCCTTAAGACCGGCAACATTCCAACTCAGAAGAGAAAAGGGGTGCCTGGCACACATTAATGCCAAATAACCATCCTTTGTTTTCTAAACAGACCCTTACCCTTGCTCGGTGGGCAAGAAAAATGAGAAAGTTAGTGTAGTGGAAGTTTGTCATTATCAAATAAAGCTACCAAATGATTTGCAACTGACTCCCAAAACTGGTCCGTTGTATGTACCACAGGAAATGTAAATGGGCCTGGCTACTTCCACTGGACTTAAACAGATGCTGATTTTGACATGCTGGCTATTAATTGGCCGAACTTAATTAATAGGACCACCTCCACTGGACTTAAACTGCTGCTGATTTTAATTGGCGGGGCATATAAAAAAAGCCAAGTGGTACCAAAGTGATGGAGCTCCTCATGATGCTTTTAATGAAATCCCCAAACAGTAGCCTATGAAGCAGTTACGGGGATCTATCCTAAAGTTCATAATAACACAATCTCCGAGGGCATCAGTAGGGCCAGGGACAATCCAGCCAATCCTCAGAGTAAACAGAATGTTCTCCGCATAGTGAGATGGAAAGCCCCTATGGCGGACAAGCCAATCCAATACCTTATTAAATAGCTCTGCCTGGGACTCCACCTCATTTTTCTGTAAAGGGGGCGGGGTTGGGGGGTACTACAATAAGTACACTAACATTGGGGCAAGCAGTGGGGGGGTTGGTATGCACTGGGCTCCAGATGGAATTTGGCCATTTGGACTCAGAACTTCAACGTCTAATTGTTCTGATGACAGACCTCAACCCCACCACCCTTCACCCCGCAACTGGTAAATCCTCTCTAGACCGAAGCTTAGCAGAGCCACATAATGGCATGAGACCGGGCATCTGGGGCCATAAATTAGGACAGTGGCTAGACAATGTGGCATCCCTCATTGCTTCCAGAAAGTTCATGCCATTGTGGTTAGGCTGAGGTTGTGATGTAGAGTCAGTATCTGTAAGAACCACTATATCCATACTTCGATGTGGGGTCAACTGTGACAGCAAATAGGTAATATGCGTTCTGATGTCTTATAAAGGATGCATCAAAGAAGACAGTTCCACCTGCAGAAATTCTTTTATTTTATTTAAAGGAACCTCCATAAAACGCTCACTATCAAGGACACCAGATGAGCGGTCACCCATAGCTTCCACCGTAGCAAGGTGCAACAGATTGAATGGGGTAGAGGTCACAGTCTGCTGGTTTTGGGTATTAGCCTCTGTCAAATCAAGTTAAATGCCCCTCCTTGTCCTCTTACTTTTTAACTATCCTTGTGGCGCTGTTACTAATGGGTGGAGCTAAGCTTCATTTATGCAGTGCAGCCACTGCTGGGGGATTAACAGAGGTACAAGGTGACAAAACCAGCATGGTTGAAGGTGCTATGCCATCAATGGGTGTGTGTCCATGCCAGAGTTCAGGGAGAGTCTTCCCTCTGTGAGGGTACGTCTGTACTATTGACCCCAATGACCATTTCTAATACCCTGTCAATAGATGTACTATTAACAGGAAGAACAGAAGCGAATAGGGCACCACCGATCTTTTTCCCCATTTAGCTGGGTGAGTAAGCTACTTCAGACAATAACGATTTACAACTCCCAGGCTTCTCCCAAAACTGCTAGAAACCTCCAAGGTAACAGAATAAGCTAGCCACCTTCTGTGATAAGGGGCCAAAGAGATGGGGCCCTGTCTCTGAAGGGCACAGACAAGCCCGCTTTTGGCCTGATTACCTCATGCTTGTGCGTGTCGTGTCTGCGGGAATCTTGGCTGGCTTTTAAAGCGCCCGCCAATGCTTTGGATGAGGACTCCTCCTACTGCCCAGCAGGGAGATCTGGGGTTTGTGGTCCTGGCGCTTCACTGCATGAAAATGCAGGCAAACGATGCGTATCAACAGAATATATTTCATTAGGGAGTGTGATTTACTACCAAGAAATGTGCTCTTCGACAGCCTATCTAAGGTCTCATCCATGGGAAGATTTAAATCACCCCTCAAAATGTCCTCTTAGTTATCAGGCAACTCTGATAGTGTTTTATCAAGATCTTTCTAAATACCTACAGAATTTGTTTTTTTTTGTTGTTTTTTTTTTTGTACTTGTATAGCGCACAGCTACCCGCAGTGAGTTTCCCAGCGCTTGTACGAATACCACAAGGGAACCCTTCCTGGCTTTCCCTGTGAAGTGTCCACTCCTGGGCACCCCCATGGTGCAGACCAGGCGTCCCTCGCGTTGTGGGGGCCATTGTGGAGACTAAGCAAGCTATTGCCCAGAGTTGCAGCGTGGGACCCATGATCAGAATAGGCTCTGAGGCGAGAATATCCGGTCTGGGGAATTAATGAGCCCGAGGCCCGCCGGGGCAGGAATCGAACCCTGGTCCCTGCCCAGAGCTCTGCATCGAGGTCTGCCTTCTCTAACCATTGAGCCACACTTCTCCACAGTGGAAGCATAAATATTCACAATAAAAAATTCCTTCTCATTTTTCTTAATTTGATTTGATTTGATTTATGCATTGATGAGGCGCGGGCTGTCACTCCGGAAAGAGCATCCTGGCGCTGGGGGAAGAAAGTCAAGGCGGAACATGGGGGACCCTATATGAGGGATAGGCAGAATTAGTCTAAAGATCCAAAGATCCAAGGGGCATATTAGCAAGAACCTCATTACAATTATCACTGTTTTAGTGGCAGGAAACTGCCGCTAAAAGGGCGATAATGGGCTTGCTAATATGTGGTATAGAATTCCAATAGAAGCCCAGGTTAGATGTCCTGCATATCTAACCTGGGCTTCTATTGGAATTCTATAACACATATTAGCAAGCCCATTATCGCCGTTTTAGAGGCAGTTTCCTGCCGCTAAAACAGCGATAATTTTACCGAGGTTCTTGCTGATATGCCCCAAGTCTTCAGGGCCTTCCTGAACTTTGTTTCTGTTTTCAGCAGCATCAGCTGTATTGGCATGAGATTCCAGGCTTTAGTTCCTAATACGGCTACAGTTATTTCTCCCTTAGTTTTATACCTAAAACGGGGGGTTTGAGGAGGTTTGCTGATGAGGATCTGAGAGTCCTGGTCGTGGTGTAAGGGGTGAATCTAGCTGAGAGGTATTAAGGGCCTAGGTTTAATGATGCTCTGAAGGTGATTAAGAGTGTCTTGAATAAGATTCTCTTATGCAGTGGAAGCCAATGAAGGGTTTTAAGTGCTGCAGATCCCGAGGACCTACGAGGAAATTTCAGGACTAGGCGAGCCGCTGCATGTTGTACCACTTGTAGTCTCTTTAGTGCTTGTTTGTTTGCTTCGGCTAAGAGGCTGATACAGCGCCACCACAACTGTCTTCCTTGCAGAAAGGGGGATGAAATTGAAGATTTTTTGGGGTGTTTTGATTAAATTAAAGCAGGTACCTGCCACCGTCAAGGCGTGTGGTCGGAAGGAGAGTGAGGTGTTAAATTGCACTCCCAGGTTTTTTGCTACTTTGACAGTAGTAGGAGGTGCTGTTGCATCTTCTGACCACCAGACACTTGGCTGGAAGGGGCTGTCTTTTCCTATCAGGAGGATCTTGGTTTTGTTTGCATTACACCTGAGATGGTTGGCCTTCGTCCACTGGATGACCTCAGATAGTCATAGTTTGAAATTGAGTTCTGCATTGGTGGAGTCTTTGTCCAGGGATAGGATCAATTGTGTATTGTCTGCGTAGGACGTTATTTCGATATCAAAAGAAGATATCAAGGAGATGAGAGGGGCCATGTATATGTTGAACAACAGCGGGCTGAGGGATGAGCCCTGTGGTACTCCTGATGTGATCGAACGTTTGGCCGAGAGGAGCGTTCCAAGAGACTCGGCTTGCCTATGATTCGTTCGAAAGGACCTAATCCAGGCCAGAACAGTGTTAGAGATGGCACTGGATTTTAACATTGCAAGGAGCAAAATCAAGACTGCCTTCTTGCTTTTGTCAGCTATAGATTTTAGTGTGCCCGATATTTCCAGAAGCGCAGATTTGGTTGAATGCTTGGGACGAAAGCCTAATTGCCGCGGATCGAGGTTTAGCGGTTTCAAGGAATTTAGACAGTTCTCTGTTGACTTATCTTTCTGCGATTTTGCCCAATATCGGTAGGCGTTATATTGGACGGAGAATAGACAGGTTAGATGAGTCTATATTTTGGTTCTTTTTCAGTGGTTTTACTATGGCTAGTTTCCATTCATCTGCGTGATCAACCAGATAGTAAGTTCCTTGCTATGAGGAATTTACTATCTGGTTTATCACCGGGTTAACAATGTTTGTAATTTGGTGAAGAATTTTGGTGGGGCAGGAATCAAGAGGAGAGCCTGATTTGCAGGCAGCGATTGCTCCATGTGTCTGTTCAAGCAAGACTGAATCAAAAACTTCAAGAGAGGGACTACTGCAAGTAGGGTCAGGCTCCTGATCTATGTCAGGTTCTTGTGCAGGGGATGTTGCAAAGTCCTTTTGAATATTCTGGATTTTGTCCTAGAAGAAAATCGAGATCTGGTCACATAAAGTCTGAGAAGGAGGAATATCTCTACTCAAGGCTTTTGGGGCGGTGAAGGACTTTATAACTGAGAAGATGGATTTTTGATCCTGGTTGGCCTCGAGTATCTTATTGGAGTAGTACCCTTTTTTTTGCAAATTTTTTATTGGTGTGATATTGTCTCCTACTTGTTTTGAAAGTTTTTTGGTCTACTGGGTCATAGGCTCATCTCCACTTGCGTTCCAATTGCTTACATCGGAGATGTAGTTGAGCTAAAGCGGGCTTAAACCAAAGTGCCTTTTGGGATTTGGCTTTGTCTTTCTTATAAGGTTGCTCTATTGGGATTAGCTTGTCACTTATTGAGGTAATCCAAGTGTGGAAAAATTGTGAATCTTCTGAGGTTTTACCAATTAGGACAGGGATGCGGGCATGGGCAGCTTTGAATTGGTGACTAATTGCGCCTTGGTTGTGGAGGAGGGATTTGCTTTGCAAGGGATTCTGTTATCTCAAAGAAATTGTTCACTCCCGGCTCCTTTTTGCATTCTAGGTGGAGATTAAAGTCTCATCGGAGGATGAAATTAGCATACGTGAGCAGAAAATGTCTAAGGCTTTCTCCTAGTGAGTCTAGAAAATTAGCACTAGGACCGGGTGGACGATAAATTAGGGCTCCTGTGAAAGAGAAGGCATTTATTGTGAAGCAGAAACCAAGGCTTTCTGCTCCCTTAAGTGAATTAAGTTCAAAGTTTGTGCACTGCAGTGAACAATAAAATAATGGCCAGTCCCCCTCCTCTGGATTCTTCTCTGTCTCTCCTACAAATCGTGTAGTTGGGGGGGGGAGTGCTGCTACAATATCCGGATTACACAACTACTTTAGCCAGGTTTCGGTAGCAAATAGAAAATCAAGTTGTAGTTCCATAATCAACTCTCTGATATCATGGGAGTGCTTACATATTGACCGTGCATTGATTGGTCCCCCTTTTAATTGAGCGCGGCTAAGTGTAAAGGCTTTTCTACACATAGTTTTAGGGCATATGTCTGTAAAGGTGATCTCTGATCTACACGTATAACATGTGAGGGGCCCCCTTATTTTAAATGTTGGTAGTTGGCAACCACAGTTTACCATTGTATCTAGATTTTTTAACATTATTGATGAACATACAGTACGTGGGTGAGT
This sequence comes from Lissotriton vulgaris, assembly GCF_964263255.1. NCBI lineage: Eukaryota > Metazoa > Chordata > Amphibia > Caudata > Salamandridae > Lissotriton > Lissotriton vulgaris. The sequence continues at coordinate 820,013,148 of NC_141689.1, read as the reverse complement.
TTGGACAGCATGTCTGGGGCTGGCCCCGTTACCGACACGGACGGGCGCAGAGGGGCTTTCCACTGGATCGCATTTGGCCCGCAGGCGGCGCATCCACGCTGTCAGGCTCATTACATACTATGGCCTGCCAGCCACTAGAGCGCGAACTATCGCAAGATGGAGGGGCTAAATCGTGCCTTTTCTCCTCCTTGAAGGGGGGAGAGAAAAGTGCAAGTGCAATATGGCAGTGGACATGAGCGCGGGCTTCGTCGGAGCTCGAATCAAGGTAAGCAGTGGGCCATGTATGCTGATTGTCATGAGAATGCAACATTAAATTAATTATTGATTTCTTTGATGTGATAGTAATTACCCCTTTTTTCATATATATAGGTGGATAGAGTGTAATCTCTGAGATCCATGAGCAATGACATTTTACAACTTTAAGAGAGTTGGGATGAGTTTCCTGTATAAGATAACATGCCCTCATAGCCTATTACAATAGTCTGAAATCTTCTTACGTTTTATGGGGTGGTTTAAGTCCTTAACATTAAAAGAGAGAATTTTAGTTGATGGATATATTATAGAGTGGGTAATTGGTTCCAATGAGATGGGAGTTTGAAGGATATTGGGAAAGCCATGTACTAGCTTCCTATCAGCCAGACACATGTATGAGTATAAAGTTGCGAATGGATACATTCTTTGGGGGATGCTGTCAGTTCAATAAATGGCATAGATAGTACAGGTACCAAGCTGGTTGCATTGGTACTAAAACAAACCTGTGAAATCAAAAAGTAGTTATGATCAGTGTATGCGACCTGCTACTATCATGGGACAGGAAGACCAGAGAGGGAAAGGGATAGAGTGAAAAAGAGAGGAGAACTAATAAAGCAAACACATTTCTACAATCAAGAAGTTAAAAGTAGCCCAATAAACAAGACCCACCATCCCACCCATCAACAAAATATGGGAATTCTGCATTTGCCAACCCATCAAATAGTTGAAACGGGGCAGCCGCGAGCAGACCAACTAACAGCAACTAGCACCACCCACTATCCTCAAGATAGATTCCATGTAGAGCACAGCAATATGTAAGATAATTTCAGCAACTGAACGCTAAATAGTTATAATATTTAAGGTTAAATCTCATTAAATTAGTGCACGTAGAGGTCTGTCTTGAGAGCTCACAGTTATATATAGAGTCTTTAGTGGGAATTAAGTTAAGGTAGAAGCCACCTAAAGTATATTGAGCACTCTATAGTAGTTGACAACCCTATCTTGTGCTTAACAGCCCAAAAGAAATGCTGGCCACAGATCCGACTCAGACGAACACTTACATTAAAACATACCATTTCTGAAAATATTATCACAATAGTTACATGTGCCAGGTCAAAGCAAAGCTCAGTTTACAGCGCAAACAAAAACCATAATGTAAAATTCTGAGAGAGATTGATTGTAACAATAAACAGGAAAACATAGCAGGAATAGGAGTGACCCCAACAGGAAGGACATCTGCAAGTTATCATGCCAGACTGAGTAGAAGTAGAGAGAAAAGTTTGTAGGTCTGCAGGTTTGGAGAAGATCATTGGTTTTCCTTTATACACAATCCGAAATTTGGCTGGACCAATAAAAGAGAAAGGTACAGAAAGATTCATCAGTGACTGATGCAGAGCCAGGAAACCTTTTCATCTGGAGACTCTCTCTTTGTTGTATTCTTGGGCGATTGTTATTCTTGCTCCATTCCATTGTATATTTCCTCATGTGCAACAAGATTATCTCATCATCTTATTACAATGGTCTAAATATCATTGCCCTGGGGTGTTTCGAGAGGGCAGTGGGATTGGCCACTGGCCTGCTCAAAGGGATTCTAAGCACTCTTTCTATGTCAAAGTCCTTCTCAAAGGTGAAGCCCAGAACCCCTGGTATAAGAGATTCCAATGATTCTGCACAGTAGTTCACGTTGTGTTCCACATTCTCAGGTATACCAAAGATTTGCAGATTACCTCTGCATTTGTGATCTTCATGCTCCGACAGTTATCTGGATAACAAATTAAACTTTTTTTGTCACCATACCTGTATGTTTCTTCACAGAAGCATTCACATCTCCAGAATGCTAATTCTGGATTCAGCTTCTGTTACTCTACTTGGCAAGTCTTCGAATTCATTGAGTAAAGTCTGGATAGCCTGATGCATGTCATCTGTATTTGTTTTAGTTTCTTGAGCCAAGTCATGTAGGGTGCCAATTCTTTGTTCATATTTGTTTGGTGAGTCTAGGAGCTGTGGTTCAGCTTTTGCACATTCCAAACTGGTTTTGATGTATTTAGGGTCTCTGCTGTCTCTGCTGTCTTTGCTTCTGGAATTCACCATTTTGATTTGCCACTATTGTGGGTGAGATAAAGAAAACAGATCGATATCACTTCAGTGATCTGTGGACAAGTAAGTTATCATTAGGTGGGGTGTAATCTATCAAAGAGATCCAAATCAAATACACTGCCAGTGCAAGAATAAAGTAAGGATTCTTCTTCTAGGCTTGAATGTATTTCACATCTGAGCATGTCAAATAATGGTCAGTAGCAATGGTGAGTGACAACCCCCAACAAACCAGCACTGCAATACGCATGTATCCTCCAGTACATACCCTGTGATCATAAAGCCCCTTTTCACAAACCCAAGGTAATAAAAGCCACAGTCTTGCAAAAGACGCACGGTCCGACCAGCAGCCATGGTGTCAGCCAAGTACGGAATTGCAGGACTTACAGTGAACAGGCGACCAAGATCTCTGTGGCGGTAGTTGTCCAACGATCTATCCTTCTCCTGGATATGGTCACATGGGTGGTATGAAGGGCCGCCGCAACTATAGGTGTGACTCTCCTCCTAGAACTCTGTATGTGGTCTCTTTCTTGCATAGGGAATAGAGTAGGAACCATGGTTAGTTACCGGAGGAGATGGGTCCGTAGGCCATCTGGCAGGTAGGAAATGCAAGCCAGGGCATTCCTAATCACTCTGCCATCTACATAATCGGTCTTTGCTAGTTGTTGCCAATGCTTGGATGATGAAAGCGACGGGTTGAGCAAGGAGCCGTCGTCTTAGACGGCCGTCATGCTCTGGTGCTAACCACGCCCCCATCACATGCTATTTTTGGTGCAATTAATCAGGAAAATATTTTTTATTCAAACAGAGAAAATGTATTGAAAACTGTGAGTAAAATACTGGTTTATACTATTTTCTTGTCTGTAGTACATAGAAAAGAAACATATTTAATTATCTGGTTAGGAATAAATGATTTAGAGGAAATTGGCTTTGTTTTGTTGAAAAGCACATTTAGTCTGCAGACATCAGAGATTTTTTCAAACTGTTGCCAGTATGTTGCCACTATGTCAGAGCTAAGGCCCTAACTGCAATTAAATATTCAGGGTTTGCTAAGATTTAATGAAGTGGTTGCTCTTTAACATTCAACAAGTGTGACCCTTTATAGATTGGTTTGGGGTGGTCACTATCTAAATGCACAGTGAAGCCTAGAGTAATTCGTTGAGGGGGAAGATATTTGACATAATAAATAGATATGAGATGCTGTTGATCTCCAGGCCTCCTTATCCGGTGTTAAGTTGTGTAAGTTTGTTTGACACTGATATTGCAGTATTGCACAATTTAATAAATAAGATTCTTGACCTTCATTATTGTTTAGGCTTTTCTTTTTGTGGTGTTTTTTATAAACACTTTTTATTACATTTTTAAACATCAAGAGTGGCAGAAATACATGGCTATGATCTACGAAATACGTTGGATATCAATTGACATTCTTATACCATGAGGATTCTTTCTTATTTACCCTTCAGTTTCTTCAAAACTTTCTATTTCTATTTCATTATGCATCATCTGAGCTGAAATGTTTCAACCACGGTCCTCATGTCTTCTGATACTTACTCGGGCATCCCTGGGTTTGATACAGACCTTTCTCCAAGCAAGCACATTTGTCCATCCTGCAGTGCCATTGAGAGATCAGCTAGGTATGGATGCTCTTTGAGTGTCTTGCAATAGCCCTTTTTTTGGCTATCATGTATTCCATTCCCATCATCTCATTGGTGTGTCTCTGCTTTCCTGTTCTCTCATGAATCTCAGTATCGCCACCTTTGGAGAAGTTTTACGGGATGTCGTAGTACCTGTGTCATGACTGATTACATTGACTATCGTTATCGGCTAATATTGGAGCAGGACAATATCACATGAAAGAAATTAGTTATATTCTTTGTATCTAGGGCAGGCTGCAGGTTGGGCTCCACTTATTCTACTTAGAGAAAGGGAGTATATTAACCCCTTCAGCGCTGGTGACAAAGCCAGCTCGTCATGGGCATTACCTGCGCTACGCGGATGACGAGCTGGCTTTGTCACAAACCGCGCATTTTTTAAATTCCAGCGCACAGCGGGAAAACGCGGCAGCGCGGTAGAGGTTAATATCTATGTAGAGAGAATTTGAATTAGATTAGATGGTGGCGTGCTGATATCAGCAAATGGCAGGGGTCATTCTTCCCTCCACCCAGTCTTCCTCCTATAATATGCGTACGCCACTTTCCTATTGGGTTGTCAATGTCTTAAAGGGAACTGTCATATTTATAGTTAGGTAACGGTGGATTCAAGAGATTCTGTGTTTTCCAAGGGGTTCTTGTTTTTCTGGTTTTGATTCATAGAGAGTGTGTTTGTGGCGAATGATGTCTGCAATTAGTTGTATATTTGATGAATGCTAAGCTCTTCTAAATGGACATTGTTTGTTTCAAATTTTGGCTTGCATCATATTATGTCCCAAATTGAGATGAAAAAATTTGCTTCACAGAAATCATCTATTCAAGTATTGCTTCTGTGGTGGAGAGAAGACAGATATGAAGAAGTTTTAGAAGCAAGATCTCTTGCTTGTTTATATTTAGTGGCAACACATGTTTACATCATTATTTATAGGCATATCCACTTAGTTTCCTCTGGAACGTGGAGTACTTTGTGATAAAGGGTTTTAACAATTTGCAGGTTCTTCCCACTTTGGTGTCTTATCTTCCACCAGACCTTTGCAGGATTTTTTTTTACTTCATAGAAATGTGTTATTAGTTTGTATATTGTTTTAAAAATATAGCGGGAACACAGATGGTGAGTAAATAGAATAAGCATAGTACTTTGCAATACCATCATCACCTCTTCTGCGCTGTTCTTCGCAATAAGGGTATATCGCTAGGAAATCATGTCTCAACATCCCTCACCACAGCCACATATCCGCCCACCTGAGAAACCTACACTGGCTCCCCGTCGGCAGGAGGATCACGTTCAGGCTCCTCACCCACGGACACCTCACGAATACCTCAACAACCGCCTCTCGTTCTACATCCCCACTCGCCAGCTCCGCTCCGCCAGACTCGCCCTCGCCACCGTCCCACGAATTCGTAGAACCACAACTGGAGGAAGAGCCTTCTCCTACCTGGCAGCCAAAACATGGAACTCCCTCCCCGCGCACCTACGACTGACCCAGGACCATCTCACCGTCAGAAATCACCTAAAGACCTGGCTCTTCGAGCAGTAGCGACCCCCCCACCCCCCTCCCTTCGGCGCCTTTAGACCCTCCTGGGTGAGTAGCGCGCTCTATAAATGCTCTGATTGATTGATTGATTGATTGATGTCTCATTAATGTTTTTCATTATAATTTTCTCTGCTGAGAGTTGGGGAACAAAGACCATTTGTGCATGTGGTAAATCTCAAAGAGAATGTCTGTCTGTGCAAAATTTGATGGGTGATTTCAAAATGCCTTGCATGCACGCCTTGCCTCGGGCTCAATCACAACAGAGTTGTGACGGCTGCAGATTCCAGTACATGACTACATCATGGAGAGCTGCATTGAAATCTGCGCCGTACACATTCCACATCAGACACAGAGCTGCAACAGGGACCGCCATAGTGCAGGCAGGAGACACAAATATCCCCTTTCTATACAACACAGCATGAGCAATGAAAAATGTGTTTACATTTCTACCCCTAACTCAGTGGTGGAATTGTAATTCTAAATGTCAGCCTTGACATGTGGATGTCTTTACGGCCTGTACATGTTGGAACACTTCTATGGATGAGGTTTATATAAGGGGTGGGGCCCTCTGACAGCACGTCCCTGTCATCATTTTGTTGCAGTTTCTTCACAAACTCTACATCCGGAGTCATTACATCACAGGAGTTACAACAGGAGTCATTTCATCGCAGGTACATTTTAAGAATGTTTATGGGTATTGAGGGGTTTTTAGGGTTCAGGATCAGTAGTGTTTGGGGTAGTAAAGCATTTTAAGAGTTGAAGGATGGGTAGTGTTTAGAGTAGTAATACATTGTTGGAGTTGATGAATGGGTAGTTCTTATTGCAGTGAAATGTTTTTTAGGGTTCAGGGATAAGTACTAATTAGGAGTAGTAAAGAGTTTTAAAGGCTCATGGATGGCCACTCTACGGAGACAGTCATTACTGCGGTAATGGACGTCCTACGGGAGAAGGCTGATAAGAAGATTCCTCAAGCCCTGGTGTTGCTGGACTTGTCGGCAGCCTTTGACACGGTCGACCATGGTATCCTGGTGGACCGTGTCAAGGAAGCGGGCATCCAGGGACCAGCTTTAAGCTGGATCTGTTCGCTCCCAGGCTGTTCGCCTGCCTCAGTTTGTGGCGCCAAAGCAAAGTACCATATGTGGGGTGCCACAAGGATCTTCGCTTTCCCCTCTTTTGTTCAACCTCAATCTCCTTCCATTGATCAGGTCACTGAAGGAAAGAAAAATAGTTACCTTCAATTATGCTGATGACCTGCAGCTACTTTTCACTGTTGATAACTCACCCCTCTCAGTTTTGGGCTTTCAGTCAACCCTATGGTTCATCAGTCACTGGATGGACAGAAATCACCTAAAATTAAACCCAGGAAAGACCGAATTAATTCTGACAGGTGGCAGCCAGATATTCTGTGGCTCTCACTACTGGCTGGAAGAACTGGGTCCATCTCCCAACCCCTCCTCCTCTGCCAAGAGCCTTGGAGTTACAATATCCAACGACCTGTCCCTAAAATGGCAAGTGGGTTCTGTTAAATCTTCGTGTGCTCACCAGCTACGTAAAATCAGAAAGATCAGCAGATTGCTGACTCAAGCCGCGCTGGTACAGGTTGTAATGGCCATGGTTGTATCGCAGCTTGACTACTTTAATGCAAATCTACCTGGGATTACCAGCTGGTCTTATGAAACGGCTGCAGATAGTCCGAAACCAGACGGCTAGACTGATATACAGGCATCCCAGGTGGCATCATGCTTTCCTCCTTTTAGGGAACTGCACTGGCTTCATATGCCCTAACGTTGTGCTTTTACAATTTGCTGCCTAGTATATAAGTCACTGCATGGTCAGGGCCCTGAATTCATAAATAGTCTTATTTCTAGATACACCTCCTCACGAAATCTTCGATCAGGTCATCTTCAGCTACTATTAGTCCCCACCTACAAATTAAAGCGACAAGGAGGTGCCAGGTTTGCTACCCTGGCCACGGCGATGGAATTCCATCCCTCTGTGAATTAGGTCTACCACTGACCTGTTCTAATTCAGAAAGCTACTTAAAACCTGGTTGTATTGTCATGCTTACAATTGAGTTATTCATCTCTCTGGCATTTTGTAGATCCAGCGCCAAGAAACATTTCCGGTGAATGAGCGCTTTATAAAACACTACTAAAATAACATAACATAAAATGGATGGGTAATATTTAGGAGTAGTAAGGAGGTTTTAGGGTTCAGGGGTGTGTAAACATTAAGGAGAGTAATGCATATTCAGGGGTCAAGGTTGATCGTGTTTTGGAGTAGTAAGGGGGTTTATGGGTCCGAGATAGGTTTAGGGGTAGTAATAGATTTTTAGGGTTCAGGGATGGGCATTGTTTAGTGATAGTAAAGGTGTTGTAAGGCTCTGAAATGGGTCATATTAAGGGTACTAACAGGTTTTTAGGGTTCAGGGATGAGTAGGCTTTTAGGGAAGTAAAGTATGTTAAGATTTCAGGGATGGGTAATGCACCATTGCAATATTGTAAAAGAAAGTTAGATACATTTTTTATTTTAAACAGTATTTTGCAATTTAATTATAACTAAATTAAATTAAAAAATACTTGAAGTTTTGGAATTCAAATATTGCCACTGTGTAGTTATAGTTAGGTTAAAGTGTCCATAGGAAGAGCATTTTTTTTTAACTTTGGTGCCGTTTTATGAATCTTCATGATTTTTTTTTTTAAGTTCATCGCCCCACTCCATCCTGGGAAGTTTCAGGGTGATCCATCAAGCAGGCCCGAGAAAAAGTAGGGTTCTCAAAACACGTTTTCCCATGCAATTTCATACAGGTTGGGAAGCAATACAGACAAGCATTTACAATGCAATGGTCTCTGCATTATTAAAGGTAGAGCTATTGGCACTGCTTATGAATTTTTTATTTCTAAATCATAAATAAATAGCATTGTCATTTACATTGACAATAGTTTAATTGTTAAATAAATGGCATTGTCATTTACAATGCCGATAGCTTAATCGCTCGCATATGCATCACCTATTGCATTTACACCCACACAGAGCCACACACACACACACACACAAATACAGAGCCACCCACACAGAGTCATTCACATAGAGCCACCCACACAGACAGAGCCACCTACACAGAGCCACGCTCACACAGACAGAGCCACCCACACATAGAGCCACCTACAAAGAAATAAATGCTCTCTGCCCAGTAACGCCCTAGGGAACAGAGGCACGAAAAACCGGTTCACAAGCAGGGAACAGAGGCACGAATAACCAAATCACAAGCAAGGAACAGAGGCACAAGCAGGGAACAGAGGCACAAGCAGGGAACAGAGGCACAGCATCACAAGCAGGGAACAGAGGCACAAGCATCACAAGCAGGGAACAGAGGCACAAGCAGGTAACAGAGGCACAAGCAGGGAACAGAGGCACATGCAGGGAACAATAATATTCGTGTGCTCAGATGGCTGAAAGACAGAGTAGGCCCTACCAAGATTTTATGCGGTGACCGCCAGATTATAGACAGGTCTTGGCAGCAGTGGCTGCTGAGCCAGCGTGTCATAAATGAACGCCAAGACACTACATCTTAAAGAGTATACCACAGGACCAAACCTTATTCAAGCAACACGAATTTCAACCAAACTTTATGAAAGAGACTAAGATATTAATAAGGAATGCAACACCTTCAAAACAAAGGTCTAAAGCACATGCCGTCAGTTCTGCTTAAAGTTACTTGGTTTTCATGGATAGTTGCACCTTTCTCCTGGAAGATTCTGCTTCCTTGCACCATGTGCTTTGTCGTTCCTCAGTTGTATTATTGTTTTGTTCCACCTCTCTTTGTGGTTTCTATTCCCTCCTTCATGTCTAGTCCCTCTCTCATTCTCACACTCCCTCCTTGCTCCAGCATCTCACTAAAGACACACTGTATAGAGATTAAACTAATAGTGCCCATTTTCTTACGTCTTTCCTCCCACCTCACTCCTAATTTGTGTCTCACTCTTTCTCAGTGCTGTTCTGTCTCCAAACATTTCCAGATGGCGCTTCAACTTCCCATACTTTGTTGTAATTTCCTCTCCTCCGACGTGCATCTTTCTTACCCTTTCCAAGTGCCAGTGTCTGTCTCTTCCTCCTACCTCCAGTATGGCCCATACCTCTTTTTTTCCAGTATCATGCACTCTTTTTCTTAAAACAAGGGAAGGTGGTAAGAGACTCTACGCCAGAGAGGAGCTAAAGAGTCCTGCGGATGGCGATCCTTAATCCTCACAGACCAACACTTGCCAAATCCAGGCCATTTTCCTCTGCTTGCTGGTATGGCACAGTGTACTAAAATGTGTAGTGTCACGTGTAATGCTTGGCTTTTGGCATGCCGACAGTGCCCGGGTACATGTGGACTGCCGGTGTATGTGGGGTGCGTATTGTAGATGCTCTGGGTCACTGGGCTCAGGGGGAGGAGTTGTCTGTACAGGCCTCGTGGCTGTAGGCATATGATGTGTGGAATGTCAATAAACCCTATGGCACCTTCTGCCTGTCCAGACGGGTGGATGAGCGAGGGGCGGAGGGTAAGGGGGAGGGTGGGGGGAGTTAGAGAGTGCCCAAAAGAGCATCTCACAACACAAGACCAAGGTTCTGTTACTAACCAGCCTTCTGGTTCTCCAGCTGCAGGCAGCGCCACAAGGCTGCCTCCCTCTGCTTCATTTCCCGCACTGTGCCCCCAAAACGGGTAAGAGAAGAAACATACCACTGAGAGCAGTGGAAAGAGGGAGTAGACATGACAGCAAGAAATGATGGGGTGTCGCGGGCAGGAGGAAATTGATAAAGAAGATCTAGTGTGGAGGGAGATGAAGAAAGAGAGAAAGAAAGCAGAGAAAAATGACAGGAGAAGAGAGAAATTTGAATACTAAAAGATATCCAAGAACATCAGTGATGCAAGAAGGCAAAAACTCGAAGAGACGAGATTCAATGCAAAATCGTGGGAGAATATTTTAAATAAATAGTGTAAAGTTGATGAGTGCAACGCATGTATGAATGGATTTATTCATGTAAACGAACATGTCTGAGAGAAAATCGCCGAGGGTACTGTACTTCTGCGTTCGAAGCTGCATATCAGGAAATGCTTTTTCTTTTTCATTGGGTTGTTGCTGGGTGGCAGACGCAGGTTCCCGGTCGTTACAAGTCTAATAAAACAAAAGCTGACAGTGTTTCCTCCCATCTTTTACCTCTGATGAGCCTGTTATCAGGGGATATTTCATCGAACGTTCGTTATGACCGTAGAAAGAAGTCTTTCTGGGTGATCCTATTAGAAGGGCTGACACTTAATGGCAGAAACTGGAAACAAGAAAGACTGGGGATGAAAGAACACTAGTTGCAGCATTAGCCCCAATACAACTTTACCCAAGACATCCCTTACAAACCTGTACCACTGCAAAAAAAATCATTTAGAATCTTTTTTACATTAATGGAAAATAAAAGGTTGTGATAACATTATCACTTTAATTGTACATCTTATTAATGGTTATATTGAATGAAGGCGAACACGCGCTCCAGTTAATTTTAGGGCTTTATTTGACATTTTTATTGAGTTAGAATGACTACTCTTCTTCTCATTGGGTGTGGCGTTCACTTGCGAGCATGAACCAAAAAAATGTGCTTGACACACTTTAGCACAATTTAGAATAATGGGCATCTCGCCTTCATCATCTGTTATTCCCGGCGTTCGCCTTCCTGATGTGGTAAACTTTTGGAGGCGGATGCACAGCCACGTGCCAGCGGAGGGAAGTCTTCGAGGCGCTCAACGGTGGTCCACTCCGAGGAACGGATGCAGATTTCATGTAGTTTTGTGCCGCGGGTTGACCCTACTGCCCAAGTGTAAATATTCGTCGAGAAAGTGTTTCTCTCGTCTTTTCAGTGCGTTTTAGGGCCAAAAGGTAAGAGTACACGTCCATGGGCCCTTAGATGGCGCTCTGAAGTCGCCTAAATCAGCACATAGTGCTACCTGTAATAACACACACACATAAATGGGAAAGCTGAAGGGCGAATCCCAGAAAGGTGCTGTATGTGTCGCATTGACGACCAAAACACAGGGAGCAGAATACAAAGCGTCCTTCCATGTTCCCTCCTCCTCTGCTGTTGTCGCCTTCACGCACGTGGGCCTCGCGCTCCGCTCTTCACCCACTGGAGGGAGGTGTGGGTGGGGGGATCCTGGGGGGTTGCAGTGCGGTCCATGAAGGAGAGAGCGGGTGGGGGGATGAGCAGGGCAGCCGGAAGGCGGGGGGTTTGATGGGGCTGTCAGTTCGGAAGGGGGGCTCAAGGAGGGAGGGTTTTTTGATTGTTACATGTAAATTGTTACCTGTAAGTGAAAGGCTACCGTAATAGAGGACATTTAATTCTTTTTAGCCATATTTCTTACCCCGACGTCCATCTTGTTTGATCCCATCCCCCACACTCGCTGATCTCGCCCCCCCAACTACTCTGGATCAGCGTTCCCTTACTTTTGTTTATTCACTTCGGGCACTGTTAAGAAGGGATGTGCAGCGCTTACTGCAGGCCCCGCCCAGCCTTCAAATTGAAATGATCATTTAGGGAGAAAGACACACTGTCCAGACACCATCACGGACTTCCGTCTGGGCCGGCAGCGAGGCCGGTGGTGCATGAAAGCCTTCCCCAATGTACACCCAGCTTCGCTCCCATCAGCCCCAGCGGACACGCCCTGCACCATTATAGGCGCGCGGCAAGTTGTTAGGCCCCGAGGCTAGTCCTGTGCCGGCGGCAGCATCAACATCTTTGCCCGTAACTTATTCATTACAACTTTAAAGTGATTCCGCCGTCTCTTAAGAAGCCCTGGACGTAACCCCGACGGAAGAAATTGCATACCAGGCCGGCTGTCGTTTCCTAGCAATTAAAGCGAACTTTACACCCATTTTCTTTGCGCTAATGATGACGTGAAAGGGATTCTGTCAGAGCCAAACCCGAAAAGAAGCAGAAAACAAGGAGACGACAGAAACTTGAAACAAGGCGTACACTTCAGATGTATGTTCGCGGCGTACAGGGGCACAGTGCAATCTCCTACGCTTCTAGCGTGGGTGACGTACCTTCGGATTTCAAAGCGCCGAACGTCCGTGTCAAGTACGAGCCGTAACGAGGACAGCGGGAGCAGCGGGAGGGGGCGGGAACGAGGACAGCGGGAGCAGGCGACCTACCTCAGTTTTAACAAACAGCAAAATGGCGGCCGCAAAGCTCGAAACATTTTCGGATTCGGGGGCGTGTATTTGTTGTTTTGAGTGACGGATGACGTCACTGGCGAAAGAACAGCAAAATGTACACTCCCGAAAAAGACAGAGCTTATTTGGAGGGACGGCTCTCTCCTCCAATGGCTGGCCTCCGTTTAGGAAGCCAGCCAATGGGAGAGAGGCAAAAACATAGGAGGGACAATAGTCCAACACTAAGAAACATTAAATCTCGGATATTACCTCGACCTAAAAAACGGCTTAACAGAATTGTACTAGATTTGTCAGAAGCTAGATTTTTATTTAGAAAGCGTGCTTTAAGTGATTTGGTGTAAATCTGTTCATCTGTTTTTGGAACTTAAAGGTCAAAATATAGTGATATCAATAGCCACAGTAGGGCCAAAAGGAGCGTTTATAAACTAAACTGGATGTCTGATATCTATATCACAAAGATGCATGTGTTCTATGGGTAGTATAGCCAGTCTCTGTAAATGGATCGTTAATGTCTCCGTGCCTCCCAGAATATTCCTGTGATTCAGACAGAAACGCTCATACACTCTTAGGTGTCATGCATCATCATAGGGTTCCACCTTACACCACTTGCAGAGGCTTGTGTGGTGGTCTACAGCCTTCCCATTGGGGAGGGAGAAATTCAACAGATGGCCTAAAGAGGTTTATTTAGGAGCTGGAGGTGTGGGTAGTTGGTGCAGAGTGCATATGTGAAGTGGATATATACAAAGCTACCTCTTGGTGCACAAAAGCACTTTTATTTTGTTTCCCTAATGGATAAGGTTAAAACTGAGAGGGGAGGAAAACCTTCATTTCAACATGTTTTGGCCTAATTGTCACCCTTTATTGTCAGGCATTCAGGACCGAAACTATAGTCACACTGCTAATAATTGAGAAAAAGGGGGAAAGAGTGTAAACTAAAAAAAATGTAAATCTGACAAGAGTACAACTAATGTTCCAGGAACTCGAAGGTTATCTACAGTTGTCTTTACCTGTACAATTGAAGAATCACAATCAAGAGACAGAAATGAATGGGAAAAATGATTTGAGAATCATCAGTGGTTTGGACACATAAGCAAACCTGCGTAAAACATATGGGGGCATATTACCAAGCAATAGCAATAATTATCGCTATTGCTTGGTTAGAGACAAAAATTTACTGCAGAGCTGCAGCGATTTTTATCGCAAATAAACCTTGGTATTACCAAGGTTTATTGCAAATGCAATAAAAATCTGCCGCAATGCATGAATATCGCTGAAAAGTCAGCGATATTCATGCATTACCGAGCTAATGCTCTTAGCCATGTTATCCACCTCCCATTGGATAACATGGCTAAGAACTGCTCAGGGCAGGTGTTAGCTTTTGGAGATATTCGCGCTTAGCGCGAATATCTCCAAAAGTTGGTAATAGGAGATAGCGATGTTAGCGACTGTTTCCAGTCGCTAACATCTTGGCACACCCACTTTGCATGTCATTAGTGATAAATATCACTGACATGCAAAGTGGGGCCCAAGATGGTCGCTATCTCCTACTAGCTGTCGCTAACTGGTGTTAGCGACAGCTAGGTAATAGGGAGATAATTTTATCTCCGCTTTCTTGGCTTTTAAAGCCATAAAAGCGGAGATAAACCCTCTTGATAATATGCCCCAACGTTCTCATGCATCTAGTGGTCACTGCAAAAGAGCACACATGAGAAAATAAGTAAAAAAAGTATATGTACACTTTTGCATTTATGCTTACCTCTAAAGGTCGGAGGCAGGTCTGAATTTGAGTTACTCAGGCTGGAGCATGGAGGGCTACGATTAGGAAACACATCATGTTTAATTAAATAACATCATTTGCAGACAGTTTCTGGTGTCCTCAAACATAGAAAATATTTTCCGTGTGGGAAAGTCCCATCTCTTGTCACAGAAAATATGAGGGTATTAGGAGGTCTTTCCACGACTTTTATATACTTCACCAACCTTTTATAGGAGAAAATTCACATACGCAAATTGAATGATTGTAAATACCCACATACTTTTGACTTAATGGGTGTTCATTAAAAATTGCAAATGCGGCTCCATATACCTTTGTCATGCCAAAACATACCTGTGGCATTGAATAGGCCTCAAATTCTAATTATATGAATGAGAAATTGTGACCCTACATTAGAGGTTGTAAATGTGTTATAAGAAAGAAAGGACATCTGTGAACTGGTCCCTTCAAGTCGAACTACTAGAAGTCGCAGGGTGATTGTGATTTGCCCAACACCACTTGCAGTGCAGGCTGTGGCCTGGTGTTTGAATGCCTGCACTTTCAATTTAAGACAACATAGCTTTACCTCTGTAACAATCCTCCTTTTCATCTTGACAGTCTCAAAATGCATGCAATGACACAGTGCATCTCTTTCTGTGTGCTGTGCAACATTAATGTTTAACTTTTTCTGAAAACTCTCAGGAAGTAGATGTAATAATCACTTTCTAGTGAGCAATATTAAAAGCTAACTCGTGCTGCGATTGCCTACATTGCTTGTTTTATTCCAGAAAACGTCGAGTTACTTGCATTGCATAGTGCACACTCTAGGACGGATACGGCCTTGCAGTGCTATGAAAATTCTGGGGTGTCTTTCAAAGGTGTTGCGAGGTTTCCATCTCAGACTGGGTTCAGGTTTAGCCTATGGAAAAATGCTGCAAGTAGTGGGAAGAAGTCGATACACATAACGTGTATTTGTAAAGCGCGCGATACCCGAAGGTGTCCTGGCGCTGAATAACAGATGTTTATTGTTACCCAACTCAATAGTACTCATGTTATCCACCTCAAATGGATGAAAGGCTGAGTGGACCCTCCGGGATGTGAGCCTGTGACTATGAGGCCGAACTCAGGCCCCTGCAGTGGCTGCTTTAGTCCACTGAGGCACCAGACCACACTGGTGGGTGAGTCTGCCAACTTCAAAGTCCTTTGTCTTTGATGAGTGAGTCCGAAGGGTTGTACCTCACAGCTTACACGTCTTGTCTGTTAGTAGGCATTGCCTGCGGTTAAGTGTTGGTGCCATGTGATGGCGGGTGCCATAGAAGCCGTTCCATTGCATGTTTGGAGTTCGGCCCCCATGTGTTTTGGATGGTGTGAGGAGTTTCTAGGTAGAAAGTCCTGTTGTGATCAGTGGCATCTGTCTGTGTGTCATATCTGTGCTGTGTTGAATGTGTGGAATGCTCTCTATGGTGTGCATTGTTTGGTGCTATTGGTGTGTTGTTTGATAAGTGAAGTGTTCTTTTGTGAGCACAGTGATAACCAACAATATTGTAGACGTGTACTTTGCTGGATCTGTTAGTAATGTGCAGTCTAATATGCAGTTTTGGGGTATTATGTATTCGAAATGGGAACAGAGAGCGGTGCTATTTTGGTTGTGTTATGTCCAACATGAACTTTTGAATATTATGTGAGTGACTTGTGATATGGAATTAGAAATACAGAATACAATCAAATGCTATTTGAGCAACACTGGGAAAACAGCCAGCCACAAGAAAGCACTTGCAAGTTTTGAAAAACTGCTAGGGGCTTTGGTTTGCACGGGGTAACCCCAGCAGTCCCTCAGCAGCCACTAAACACAAACCAAGCAGATCATCTTCCGCGTGTGATTGATTCCTACCGATACCCTGCTGTCCAACACCACACAAGAGTTGTGACAGAACTCCTGTGCTAGTTGTACACTTGTGACCATTAATATACACCTATATTCACGTTGATAGGCATGAAATGCAAGTGTATCTAAATGTGTGTTTGTGATCAGAATCTGGTGGGTATTTGGTTAGTCCGCCTGGCAACTAAGTCTGCCAGAGAGTCAGGGCTCCTAGTGAAAGGCAAGTGGAACGTAATGAGCCCGCGGGGACTCCACGTGATCCTCTTCAAAGCACTCTCTCCTCTCTGGTGAAATCCAACTTTAAGTGGCTTTGTGGACACTGGATCGCATGCTAAAGCTCGTCCATATGTCCCTCTTTTGAAGTGAAACCCGCGCTGTTTTTTTAAGGATTTCCTAAATCCGCACAATATTGTAGTTATTTGCTCACGTTGTCTCTTTCCTACGCTGTGATTTGCGAAGTGCTCTGGTGCGCTTCGGATGTAGCCAGCTACACTTAACTACTTCATAAATATGAAAGTACAAATTCTGAGCGGAAGAGGCTTCCTTTTTTCGGGAGAACTCTCCTCCTCCTTTCTTTGATGGAGGTCTTCCGGAAGATGAGCTAGATGGTGCATTCATTGCTGCCTGGATAGCTCAGTTGCATTTATATTTGTTCATTTGTGTAGCTCCCGACACGCAAATGTTACACACACGATACAGTTGGTGATTCATGCGAGCTCTATGGACAATATTAATAAATTCCAGGAACCTGGAGGTGGGGGGCTTGTGGGATAGAGGAGTGAGGTTGTGCAAGAAGGCCATGTGGAAGTTACAAGTCGAGAGAGTGAGCACTTGAGAATGTTACAAGTCTGCAAAGGTTCCTGTCTCAGCTCACACCCTGCACATTATAGATATACAGATGTAGAGCACTACTGCTGCGTCAATTGGCTTAGCAAATGCTCCTGCGGTGCTGGAGGCCTGTGAGCACTAGAAGACCCCTCCAGCACTGTGCACGGACGGCGACCAAGAGCTCCTGATTGGGTCCGGTGGGTGGGGGGGAGGGGGGTGGGGCTCCAAGTACTTTACAAGGGGCACCCTCCAGTTTCGTTACTCCTCTAGCTTTATCATATTTAGATTGCTTGTGGTAACCTGCAGTATGCCTTCACTGGCCATCCTTGCTCCATTATTTACATTTTGAGGATGGGCCCTTCTCCACCATACCTCATATACCTACAACAAAAGACGCTGTAGACATGTCACGCCACTGAAGACATGCTGAATAGTTTAGTACATGGAGGGAGGGAGACAAGAAATGAAGAAAGGATGAGAACTCTAGGAGTAATGCAGATTACCGCAAGTAATCTTAACATTTCCTCCCTATCGCCCCACCCTTGCTCAAATACATACATACATCTTTCTTCAAAACATACCAACAAAATAAGGAAGTGAGCCATATCCCAAAAACATTCAACGACACACCTCATTCATAAGTGATGCAATAGCTACAAGTATTAGCTATTCAGGAGAAAAACCATTATCTATTAAGGAAAAAAGACTAACGGCCAGATTCATCAAGCTTAATTGCGCTCGCAAAGGGCCAGATTCTGAGAATCTGGCCCTTTGCGAGTGCAATTTTTGCATTTGGGATTCATCATCCCAAATGCAAAATTCGCTATTAAAGAATTCGCACATTTTGTTCCAGAATGCTTTAGCTTTGGGGCATTCGTCGAATTCGCACATTTGCAAGGAATTGCATTTAAGGAATCTCTATTTGAGATTCCTTAAATGCAATTCATGAACCATTTTAAAATTGCGAAATCGCAATTTTGGGCCGCTATTTACTGCGAGGTCAAACCTCATGGTAAATAGCGAAAACTTAGAAAAATGCATTTAAATGCATTTTCTAAATTGCATGTTACACACACACATGTCCTTTAGACATGTGTGTGCGCAACACCAATGTAGATTACATTTCAGGGGTGCTACAGGGTGTCCTTTGGACACCCCTGACACCCTTGAAATTGCATCCTTATTTGCGATTAGCAAATTGCTAATCGCAAATAAGGAATGACTCCCCATGCCCATAGGAATGAATGGGGAGTTATTCCTTATTTGCGATTAGCAATTTGCTAATCGCAAATAAGGAGGATGTAGGAATCGCATTTTATTTAGCGATTTCTACATGAATCCCGATTTGAAAGTCCTTAATAGCGATTCCTTAATAATCGCTATTAAGGACTCGCAAATCGGGACATTGATGAATCTACCTGTAAGAGCCTAAGGTTAACTTAGCTCTGCCCACTTCCCTTGATGAATTATCAGGGATCTGAATACCAGAGTGCCATACAAAGTAAGAACCTTAAGCTCCATAGCAAATATTAGTCAATGGAATGGCCGCTGTTGAGGTCCAAGAAGCAGCAAATGCTCTAGCCAAACGCCATTTGAATCACAGAAGTGTTAC
This sequence comes from Lissotriton vulgaris, assembly GCF_964263255.1. NCBI lineage: Eukaryota > Metazoa > Chordata > Amphibia > Caudata > Salamandridae > Lissotriton > Lissotriton vulgaris. The sequence goes on along the minus strand of NC_141689.1, from coordinate 819,994,338 downwards.
CACAGGTGCCCCGAATGCCTTAGTAATGAGTGAGCAAACTGTAGTGACTTCTGCATTTCTCTTTATAGCAATCTCTCATTTCTTTACCTATTAGAATGTTAACATGTGTGATGTAATAGAATCCTGGCTAAGATTCAGGTCAGTTGAGACCTGGGGCTGAGCTAAGATGACCTGCTCCTGGATATATGATGTTACAACGCGGACTTTTACTCCGCATACCGTTACAACGCGGTTTTTACAACGCGGATACTGTAACAACGCATGTATTTACAACGCATTTTTTTACAACGCAGGTACCTTTACAACGCAGACCATTACAACGTAAGTATTGGTAAGTATATGTTAATAGTAATAATATAATAGTAACTTAATTTTAAAAATATAATTTAATGTAATTTTAAATAATTTAATTTCCGTTAATTATTTTAAATTTAAATTAATATTACTTTATTTTTACCATGTACCCCTGTACCCCAGAAACTGAAAACTGACCCTAAACCCCAAAAATAAATTAAAGTAATTTTATGAAATATAATTTGAATTAATTATTGAAAATAAAAAAATATATAACTTTATTTTTACCCTGTACCCCTGTACCCCAAAAACTCAAAACTGACCCTCAACCCCAAAAATAATGCAATGTAATTTAATTTAATTTATTTACTATTAAATAATTTAATTTAAAATTAATTTAATTTATTTTTACCCTGTACCCCAAAAACTGAAAACTCACCCTGAACCCTAAAAATACCCCTTTACCCAAAAACTAAAAACTGACCCTGAACCCTAAAAATACCCCTTTACCCAAAAACTAAAAACTGACCCTGAACCCTAAAAATACCCCTTTACCCAAAAACTGAAAACTGACCCTGAACCCTAAAAATACCCCTTTACCCAAAAACTGAAAACTGACCCTGAACCCTAAAAATACCCCTTTACCCAAAAACTGAAAACTGACCCTGAACCCTAAAAATACCCCTTTACCCAAAAACTGAAAACTGACCCTGAACCCTAAAAATACCCCTTTACCCAAAAACTGAAAACTGACCCTGAACCCTAAAAATACCCCTTTACCCAAAAACTGAAAACTGACCCTGAACCCTAAAAATACCCCTTTACCCAAAAACTGAAAACTGACCCTGAACCCTAAAAATACCCCTTTACCCAAAAACTAAAAACTGACCCTGAACCCTAAAAATACCCCTTTACCCAAAAACTGAAAACTGACCCTGAACCCTAAAAATACCCCTTTACCCAAAAACTGAAAACTGACCCTGAACCCTAAAAATACCCCTTTACCCAAAAACTGAAAACTGACCCTGAACCCTAAAAATACCCCTTTACCCAAAAACTAAAAACTGACCCTGAACCCTAAAAATACCCCTTTACCCAAAAACTGAAAACTGACCCTGAACCCTAAAAATACCCCTTTACCCAAAAACTGAAAACTGACCCTGAACCCTAAAAATACCCCTTTACCCAAAAACTGAAAACTGACCCTGAACCCTAAAAATACCCCTTTACCCAAAAACTGAAAACTGACCCTGAACCCTAAAAATACCCCTTTACCCTAAAACCCAAAACTGACCCTAACCCCTAAAAATACCCCTTTACCCCAAACATATAACATTTAAAAAATAACTATATACTTACCAATACTTACGTTGTAATGGTATGCGTTGTAAAGGTACCTGCGTTGTAAAAAAATGCGTTGTAAAAACATGAGTTGTAACAGTATCCGCGTTGTAATGGATGCGTTGTAACAGTAGTGCGTTGTAAAAAATGCGTTGTAACAGGTGCACACCCCTGCTCCTGGTGGGGCTGAATCTCATTACTTCATTATCTACTTAACTTCTGCTCAATATCTATGTACCTCGTACCACCTTACTTCTAATAAACTACATCTACAAGCACCTATTTTAGACCTTCATCATTCAACCTTCACTACAAAAACCCACTGGCTCAAGGTTTCTGTAACAGTTTTCAGTTCTTTCTTTGTAGAAACAAAAGTGACTAAGAAAATCTCATAAGTTCAAAAGTCAGCCATTGATGCCAAATAAACCCTGATAGGTGAGAGGTGTGGTGCCGTGGCCAGAGAGGCTGACTCCAAAGCGCAGGGCTCATGGTTCGATCCGTGGTGCCAGCAGCAGCTCAGCTCAGGCCCATGTGACTCTGGGCAATAGCTCCCTAAATGTTCCTAATGGCCCTTGACACCTTGAAGGGGTGATATGTTTGCGCTTTACAAATATGGATTATTATTATAGCTTTTCTAACATCAAGTCCAAGTATAGATCGGAAGATATGCATTCCCCAGTTAATGGTGGCAGATTAGTCCCTTGATCCAGATGCAACTGGGATAGGATGTAGGGATTGGGGAGAGGATGTAGCCTTACGGCTAGAGCTGTCGACCTCGAAGCTGGAGAACCCGGTTTGAGTCTCTGCAACAACGCTCATCATCCTTTGATTCTGGGCAAATCACTTAATCTCCCCTTGTCTATCAAAAAATGAATGTGCTCTTGTGTAACGAAACTGGTGCTCAAGTAAAGCACTCTGATACCTGATATCTTCAGGTCTAGTTTGCGCTATATAACAGTCTAAACAAAATTCTAAAATAGAATCTTTGGTAAATTGGATGGCCCAGGTTTCAATACCAAATCATCTGATAGCAGATGCAAATATGTTTCAGTACATATGAAAGAAAACCAGATCCCCAAACGTCTTGAAGATGTACCAATAAAGTTTACATACAACTTTATACGAAAGTGCCTCTAAAGGAATTGATTCCAGTGTCTCAAACAGAGGATTTTACAGCATTTTCAAAACCATCTGCAAATCTCATGGAGGGACCAGATATTTCCACGACAATTTAACAAAACAAACTCTTATAGAATACAAACGACTAAGGAACCCAACCTTTCCAAGTCTCCCTAATGATGCTAAGACGACGTAATGGCAGCTCAAGAGAGTACTCTAAGGAGAGCTAGCACCAAAACATTATGAAACACTTCAAGAAGAAAATGAAAAAATGTAGGTGTAGAACAATTGAGAGAATGAATCCCTGCTGCCGGGCACCAGATTTGAAAGGATACCCTGTGTCGGACATTGGAACATCTTGTGAGCAACTTTCTAGACTGCTGAAATGCAACTGCTGCTACTTCTGAGAGACATACATTCTGCAGCCCTAGCCTTTCAACTGCTAGATCCCCAACCCCAGACGTGTTAGTTTCAGGTTGGACAGATGAGAATGCTGAATAGACTGACTCAGAGTCCCTTGAGAAGAACTCAAGGACTTTGAGCCATTTTGAACAACTACACTGGTTCTACCGCTAGAATCAGTACCTTGGGAATAAATTCCCTGTGATTCCAGTATGGTAACATCACAATCACTTCCTTGCTCGCCTTCTGAGTTGGCTCCAAGACCTGGGGAATCAGGGGAAATGCATAAAGTAATCCCAGTAACCAGGTAGACACCACTGCATTCACCCACCCAAGTTAGAAGATTGTGGAAATGGGAAGAAAACTGATGACCCAAACAGTTCTTCTGGTCACAAGTAGACCCGTCAGAGGTAGGCCTAATCTCTGACAGATAGATTCAAACACGGTCTTTGATTGGCAATACTCCAAAGAGGACACCTACATGCTGACAAGGTGATCTGTCTGTTAAATGTCCACTCCAATCAGATACATTGCTGTCAGCGAGGGAATGCAGCCAACTGGGAGATGCTATCCATTACTTGAGCTAGCTCCTTGAACTAGGCCTTCCCTTGCTGATTGATAAAGGTTTTAGCTAGCATATTGTCTGTTCATATTAAAACTGGAAGCCTCTAAATTTGGGTTGAGAATGCCAAATTACCCCTCCTGATTACTTAAAGTTCTTGTCAATTGAACAACTGATGGCTCTCGGTATGCATACATCTTCTTCATTTCTTCATAGTAGTCCCCCAGCCCAAAGTTTTATTATTCCTTGTTATTACATAAGAAAATGTGTGTTCCCGAGGTACCTCTATGCTCAGATAAAGTAAGTCCTGCCACCACTCCAGACAACTGAAACGGGAGGGAGGGAAAAGAAACATATTCATAATCTCATGAATAGAGGTTCCACCTTTAAATAAGATGATGAGTTAATGGCTTGAGATATAATCAAGCTGATGGCATGTCGCCATGTGCCCCAACACCTTTAACCAGCACTTTATTGGGGCCATTTTTTTCTGTAGCACAGTCCTCATATGAATCTGTAGTCCCTGCACCTTGTGCTCTGGAAGGACCACTTTGTTTCATATCGTATGAAATTCTGCTCCTATGAATTCCAGCATTTGAAATGGCTTCAGACGGGATTTTGGTAGATTGATTAAGAATAGCATACCCATACCCTGAGTATGGCTTATCACTAGTTGGGACCAATGAGCACTGATCAGTCATCCAAAGATGTGTGCAGGTGTCAGGATTTCAGGGCTGTTCACAAAGGTAAGTTACACTTGTGAATAATTTCAACTTGTGAGTTTACTTTTCCACTTTTGATTAACTTTACTACGTTTGGCAATTCACAAATTTCAAGCGTAACGTTATTTTCAAAAGTGTAGACTTACAAGTTTCCACCCCTTCAAAAAGGGGGTGGAGCCTAACTTGCAAGTGTAAGTTTACTACGAAAAAAAACCAGTAGTACGTCTAGCACAGCACATGGCCAACCTTTCGTACTGCAACACCCTCCCATTGAAAATAATGGAGGCAGGGATTTAAATGTAAACCCCATAGGAAATAAACTTAAATTAATTTATAATATTTAAAATAGTTAAAAAATGTCAATAAATATAATTGAATGTTACAAAATATATTAAAATAGTAGACATTTTAATTCAGTTATGAAATATTGTATTAACCTCTTTGCATTTAGAAAATAAATGTAACAATACATTTTAATTAAATTACTTTTAATTAAGTCTATACATCACTTTTACTAATTATCAATTAAATAATACAAAATATATTTTAATTATAGTATTCCAAACTCCAGCGCACCCCCGCAGCAAGTCGTCGTAAAAACTTGCGCTGTAACGGCATGCGGGGTAAAAGCATGCGCTGTAACGTCATACAACCCTGCCTGATACCTCATAGCACAATATATCCAAATCTCTATTCTCCACTGCACCAACCCGGATTCAGTTCTGTGACTGCCTGGTTATACACATAGACATCTGCAGTGATCACATTAACCAACAGAGGTTTCATAGGGTATAGGAATGCATTTCCCACCGATTATTTTAACTTGCATTTATTTTTCATCTAAGGTGTGTGTGTTACTTTTCCTGAATGTGAAAGGCCAACAATATAGTTACATTTTATTATGTTCTTTTTAGCCCCTTCTCGGGCCCTGCCTCCACAGTCTATGACCCCACCCCTGTCACTCAGGATCATAGTTCCCTTGCTTTTTTATGCACTTCTGCCACTTCCGACAACGCTGAACCTTCCTATTTGTTCACATGTTGTAGGTTTGAGAACTGACAGACAAACCATCCTAGGGGAAGCAGTGGTAGTTGTAAGGAAAAAAGGACTTATACATCAGAAGTCAAGTGGTGATGGGGTCTGTCTGTGATGTAGAATGCCTCCAGATGGAAGTTGTGGAGCAAGGACAGGGAGACAGGGAACCAATGATATGCTTTTGCCATGAGCACAACACATGTAGAAATAACCAATCATCTCTGATGATACGTTCATATGAACAAATATGTATATTCCAGACAAAAGGTGGCATGCCTTCCTTTATTCAACTACGTGAAATTTACAACAGAATGTGATTTGATGAAAGAAATTAAAACTGAAATGGACAGTATAGATAAACAAAGAATACAAGCCATAACAGCTCCTTTTATGTTTATAGAGTATGGATCCTGCTGTCTTTGCTCCTGGCATATTTATCACAATGTACTAGCTTTTTGATGCTTTTTGGAACTTGGAAGCTGCATGATCAACGCAGCCTTTTATATTTCTTCTTGGCTTCAAAATATCCTATCACTTAACCAAGATCCAGGCCACGGTCCACACAGGACAATCAGCTCATATTTTGTTAAAATCTAGTACATTTTACATTATTCTGGTGTATCATATCTGTTGGTAAATTAAACGAAGAGGTAGGAGGGCTGCTCTTGGCACTGCTGGTTGCATAACCTTAACGCAACAGCTCCAGGCGTCCATCTGAAGATTGGAGCCCTGGGCCAGGGTAAGGCTTGCCCCATGACAGAAGTTGGACCTACGTTTGAGACACATACCTGCACAACTTTAATTTGTAACTAGCCTAGATCTGGGTTACCCCCTGTGACAAAGTGGGTTCACGTGGAAATGAAGAGACGGAGATCCATATTGTGTTGAAGTCAGTAGGTTTATTGGGAGGAGAGAATCCCATCCAACTTCTCAGTCAGGAGGCAACCAGCAACTGCCGATCCCTTCAAAACATGCACATTCCATTGCCGGAGTCCAGCTCTCCTGTGACATCACAGGGTTCTAGGCTCAGGCAAAGTAAACAAGAGCAGCTGCTGAGAATACCACCCCGTCCCATTTACGTCCCTGCTTGTGTAAGAGTGAAGGTGTTCCTGTGTGAGGGCCTAAGTCTTGGTTTAATACCGCCATGCACACAGGCAAATGTATTAAAATGTGACACAACACAGAAGAGCAGCATAAACCAGTGTACTGTGTTGAGCGAAAGGGAGAGTGAAGAACAGTGTCATATCTACAGAGATATGGTTTTTCGCACAGCCCGACGTACTTTAGGCTGATATGTGCCAACATACACACCCATGCACAAAGGTGCATGAGTTCAGTCAAACATAGGTATTACACTGGAAGGGGGACCTCACAATACAAAAACTATGCTTTAATACTTTTCCAACTTTGTATGTGTGCTGTATAGTGCTGCATGCCTGCAAAGTTTGAGATGGATTGAGAAATTAAAACCTCGAGGAGACGTATGGTTTCGTCATACATCCCTGTCTATAATTGTTGGAAGATAGGGAGAACGCCCCCTTGATGCAGAGTAGTGCAAAGTAGTGCGAGCACATGCGTGGTTCACATTTTTGTCGGAGTCTCAAAAGCTTCCATCTTTTTAGTAGGCCTCACAGGCCATAACGAGAACTATTATAGAAACAAACACAATTTAATGTTAATTGGTGAATTATAGCCCTTTCGTTTACCTCCCCCTTACTAAGGTATCCCTGTTAGTGATTACCTAGCAAATAAAGCCACATATATGCGTGATTTTCTCGCCTGTCTTCCTGTTTCTGCCACAAATAGACAAACAGTAAGCACATTTATGCCTATTTTGGTTATTTTATATCGTTTGCATTAATTTTAGACATCGCATTGTCACTCCGTCGATTATGGTTGCAACACGAGCAATTTTAGTATCCCACGTATATTTGTGTGTGCCTCTTATTCAATGTTGGTTATTTTTATTCAAACCACACAATTAATTCATGTTACCGTTATGAGAAAATGACTTCAGGAGGGGTATACACAATTTTGTTTCTCACCTCCTCCATCAGTAGCACATAGGATTACTTGCCATTACTGTGGCCAATTTTCCAACACAAATTCTGATTTGTGTTACAAAGTAAATAAATACCACCACAGTGCTTTGTGGGAGGATTCTCTAACAAATGTAATGCATACCCTGCGCAAAGCATTAGTAAATCCGGGACACAGCCTGGAATATGTAGCAGGAAAGCGTGAGAGAAGTGAAAATGTAACTTTAGCAGCACGAGCAGGCCGCAGGAGGCCTCGGTGGGCGGGGGGCGCTCGCATCTGCACCCCCTCCCTGCAGAGAACTCTAGGCACCGCCATATGCCCGCCATCCCCTATCAATTCCACTCTCAAGATGTTGCTGTCAAGATGGTGTTAGCGAGGCTCCAGATCATCAGGTTTCAGTGATCCCTTAATCGCTGCCAGGGTCTCCGGCAGAGAACGTATTTCTCTGACTCACCGGAGCTCTCGCGAACAATAAGCGCGCCATTTAAGTGCTCCACATCTTGAGCATATTGAAAGCACTCCCGTAAACGCATTCCTCTCTGCTCATCCTGCAAACACGTCCCTCCTGCTACGCGTCTGCTGCTGAGGCCTGCCCTGCTACACGTCTGCTTCTGTGGCCTGCGCAGCAGCCCGCGCCGCTGCGCGTGGGCAGAGGGAGGCGCAAACCCCGTCACCTCAGCACAAGCCTCTCGAGCTCCATCAGGATGGGTTCCGGTTTTGGTACAGGAGGAGGGTTTTGCGGCAGTGCTGCAATATCGGCCCCCTGTACCAAAAGCAGCAGCCGCGTTCCCAATAGGGCCCCAGTGTCGTCCTTCCCTATTAAGCTGAATATCAAATGCTCATCTGACGACCATGCTCCGGCATTTCACAAAGCTCTCCTTTGCATAAACTGTGCACAAATCAGTGCACATTTAAACTGCAGGCGAACTAGTTTGTAGACGAGGCTAATAAAGATCGGCTCAATTCAGTTTAAAGTGATATTACCGAAGGTTTGATTGTTTTTTCAAGGTCTTACTAAGGTACTTTAAGCACTTCAAATATTGTCAGAGATGTTAATGTTATTATATACACAGCGATTTACCAGAAGAATACCAGTTTCTAAGCACTTGCTGGGGAGGGGGGCAATGTTACCAGGGGGTTACCCCTACAGCCCCCCTAGAATTGCCCGGTGAATTGGTCCTTGCAGATCTGATTTCCTAAGTAATTCATGTCTCCTGGAATTCTCAGAGTGTAGAAAATAGATGCAGTGTTCCCGTAGATCTAGTCATTCCGATGTCAAACCCCCTTTGATGTCTGGGCTCTTCATACACTCCATCACTCACTAGATTTTCCCCTCCAGCAGATCCCACCATTCAGGTACAAACCGCTGTAGAGAGAAAAAGACAGCAGCAAGGTCGAAAACTTTAAATTCGACCCAAAGAAGTTCAAACGATCCCCGGTATTCTGTTTATTTATAGATTTAGCAGATGTGTGTATTGGCACAAATATCCCTTTTGCATTCGTGCAAACACACAATGCAAATGATGGCATAACCCAGTATTTCAACTCTGTCCGCTTGCCTGCAGCACAGGAGTGACGCCATAAGGCTACTGTAGTGCGCGAGGTCGGGGCCTCGCACGGTGAGCAATTACAGCACTAATGAGGACACACACACAGTATGGATGGTATGCCGGAAAGACCCCGAGCGGTCTTCCGCGCTTTTAATATATACCTCGGGGCGTGCCCGTCCCGAGGGTGAAGGCGTGCGTGTAGGTGTCTAGATACATTGTTGGTGAGAGGCCGGGTGGCTCTCTACATCCCTCCTTCAATTTAGTTTACATGTACAACTGTCCAAGCCCAATGGCTAAGGGGACGTGCACATAAAGTCTCGGAGTCTTTGACTCGGCCCAGGATTGGGCCGCAGGTGGTATCGGTGGTTGGACCGGACAGGAGATTCAACAGCCCCGGCCGGGGCTGTTGCTTCGTCTCGGGAGGAAGGAGTGTATCCAGTTGCTTCATTTCGGGGCCCGACAAGGTGGCGTCTGTCCTCTCCTGACTGGTCGTGGCTTTGGAGGGGCACGGAGTTTTGGGCCCCCGTTCTTCCATCGTCCTGACCATCTGGACCATCATCGATGGTGTCGTCAGCCTCCTGGGGAATGCCATCCGGCATTCCTATTCTTTTGAAGCAGGATACATTTCGTGTGACGGTCTGTTGGCCGAGGCGGGCAGTCACCATTGTTCCTCGGATTTTCTCCACAATCCATCGCTCCGGTTCAAACGGGGTTCTAAATTTCCACCCAGGGTGCCGATCTTGTACCACGACAACGTCTCCTTCTTGCAACCCTGGGTGCCTTGCATGTCTCCTTTCACTTGCTTTCTGGTTCGTGATAGCTCTCCGTGCCTGGATGGCATCATCATCTCTCTCTTCCGGGGTCCATGCGGAGGACACGGGGATGTGGCCTCTGGGTGCCCTTTTGAACAGGACGTGCGCCGGTGCACAATGGGTGGTGCTATGAGGGGTCTGTCTGTACGCGCTCAGGAATTGGTCCAGCGCAGCTTCTGGGTCTTTGCCATCGTTGACAGCGATGCGGAGCGCCCTGTTGAGAGTCCGCATGAGCCTCTCCACTTCGCCGTTTGCTTGCGGCCACAACGGTGTGATCTTGCGGTGTTTTATCCCCAGGCCGTCTAGGTATGCTTGGAATTCTCGCCCTTGAAAAGGGGGGCCGTTATCCGATTTCACCTCCTCTGGGAGTCCCATAGTGGCAAAGATGTGGTCCAGCGCTTTCTTGACTGGTCCAAACGCTGTGGACGAGAGCAGCTCCACAACGGGGAATTTCGAGAAAGAGTCCACGACCACCAGCGTGTGTCGACCGTCTGGGAAACTCCCAAAGTCTATGCTCAGCTGAGTCCAGGGTGTTGTCGCCGCTTCTTCAGTGATGACTGGGGCTGGGGCGGGGTCTGACCCCGTGATGGTGCAGGCATGACAGGAGCGCACCATCTCATCCACCATGCGATCCATGGCCGGGAACCATACCTTGTTGCGTAGCCTCGCCTTCGTCTTGGCTGTTCCTTGGTGGCCTGTGTGGGCGATCGCAAGGGTCTGTTGTTGGAGGCTCGCCGGTACCACAATGAGATGCCCTCGCAGTACGATGCCTTCATCGCCAACGCTCAGTTCGTGGCAGTTCTGCCATAGCTGTTGTCGGGCATGGCTTATCTCCGGACGAAGTCCTTGTGCTCCTTCCAGAAACCTCGTCCAGCTTCCAGTGTCCAGGGCGTTCTTGACACGGGTCAGAGTCTCGTCCTCAGTGGTGGCTTTTCCGATCTCCTGCAGGGTGAGGGTCTCCGGGCAGGCAGCCACGGATACCATGTGGACGAATTCCTCCACCAATGGACCATCCGCCAGCAGGGTTGCTTTTCTGGTTACATCGGGGTGCCTGGACAGATAATCCGCTGGGTTATGGGCGCCGGGCCGGAAGACCAGGGTGAAGTTGTAGCCTTGTAGCTGGACGGCCCATCGTTCAATCCGCGGTGGGGCGAGCCTGGAGGATCCGGTGAACAGGGGCAGGAGTGGCTTGTGGTCGGTCACAATGGTGAAGGGTTGGCCACAGAGATACAAGTGAAAATGATGGCAGGCCCACTTGATGGCCAGCGCCTCTCGCTCGATTTGAGCATAACGTGTCTCGGTGTCCGTGAGGGCCTTGCTTGCATATGCGACGGGTTTCCAGTCATTTTGGCCATATTCTTGCAGTAGAACTGCGCCGAGGCCCACGGGGCTGGCATCCACGACCAATTCTGTCTTCCTACGTGGCTGGAAGTAGGCCATCGTGGCCTTGTCCAGGAGGCTCGCCTTGATTTCCTGGAATGCTTGGTTTGCTGCGCCCGTCCATTCCCACTCATGGTCTTGTCTAGTGAGAGTACGAAGGGGCTCGGCGAGGTCGGCCAGGTTAGGTATGAACCGGCCACAGTACGTGGCCATCCCGAGGAAGCTTCTCACCTCGGTGGGGTTTCTGGGCGTGCTGGCATTCTGGATGGCTTCCGCCTTCTTCGGGTCAACCCGGAGCCCTTCGCGTGTGAATCGGTAGCCGAAGAAGTCCACTGCTTCTTGGTAGAATGAGCATTTATCTCTGTGGAGAGTTAGTCCATGTTCCTGTAGTCTTCGTAGGGTGGCCCTAAGATGTGTATGATGTTCCTCCAGCGTGTTCGAGTAGATCAGAATGTCATCGCTCAAATTGATGACTCCACTCAGGCCGGACAGAACCTCTTTTATCGCATTCTGAAACACTTCGGCCGCTGATGACACTCCGAAGCTCAGCCTCTTGTATCGCCGGAGCCCAACATGGGTGGAGAAGGTCGTGATGTACCGGCTGTTCTGATCAAGCTCCAACTGGTGGTATCCCGCGTTGAGATCGAGTTTAGAGAACCACTTCGCCCCGTTGAGGTCGGCGACAATGTCGTCCATGGTGGGCGTAATGTGGCGCTCCCTTTTCACAGCTGTATTAGGTAGTCTCATATCGACGCACAGCCTGATGGCCCCAGGCTGTTTGGGTTTGGGGGCAACCACCAGTGGGGATACCCATGGGGTCGGTCCTGACACTTTCTCGATTACGTCGAGGGCTTCGAGCTTCTTCAGCTCCTCCTCAACCTGAGGACGGAGGTTGAAAGGCACTCTTCTATGTCGCAAGGCGACAGGACGGATGGAGGTGTCTATATGCAGTTTGACTTTCTTGCCTTTGAGCTTTCCAAGGCCACTGAAGAGTGCAGGGAATTCGGCTAGCATGGTGTCGGCGTGCGACTGGTGGACTTGGTTGGCGAAGAAAACCAGCCCTAGGTCCTCCGCTGTGTTGCAGCTGAGCAGGGTGCCCTTCTTCCCTTCAGTTACGTGGAACCGGGCCTCCGTTGTGTACTCTCCATTTCGAATGGTGGTGCTGATGACGCCGCGTAGCGGCATGGGCTCGGTGCCCCCATAGGTGTATATCCGAGCGTTCGTCGGGGCCAGTGTGGGTTTAGGCGACATCTGTTCATATTGGTCAGAGTCCATGACATTCACGGAGGCTCCGGTGTCGATCAGTGCCCTGATTTCTGATCCTTCCACGGAGATCGTGCACATGGGTGGCGGTCTCTTCCGGGTGGCCACCCTGCTGACATGTGATATTACATACACTTCATCATCCTCTTCATCCTCATAGTACGGTTTCCGGCCTTGGGCCATCGTGTCTGGCGGAGGATGTTCTTGCTCTAGCGACAGTTGTCTCACTCTGGATGTCATTGATCGCGAACCATATCCTCCCCGCGACCTTTGTGCGTTGGGCCTATATCGTCCTCCTTGGCATACCGCGGCAAAATGGTTGAGTCTGCCGCACTTCGAGCACGTCTTCCCTTTCGCGTTGCACACGGCGGTCGCGGCATGGTCTCCCCCACAGTAGGCACACTGAGCGTCCCAAGTTTGCCACTGTCGCGGTCTTCCACCCGCCGGTCTCCTCTGTATCGCGTCGACGGTTTCTTCCTTGACAGGCGCCATTTTGGGAGTGACCTGCGGAGCTATGGGGGACCGGAGCGCCAGTTCCATTTCGTCTGCTCTGGAATCCGACAGCTCGTGGGAGCGGGCAAGGACAAGAATGGCGTCCAACGAGATGCCGGGCTGTCTGAGGATGAGCTTTCGGAGCAGTTTCGATTTGCATCCCACGATGATCTGGTCTCTGATTTCCTCACGTGGTTCTGCAAACGGGCAGCTGCTGGCCAGCCGGCGCAGCCTCGCATAGTACATGTCCACTGATTCAGCTTCAGTTTGCCACGCCCGTTTGAACTTGAACTTCTCATAGTCAGTGTTGACCTGGGGGTCAAAGTGGGTATTAAGTGCGGTCACCGCCGCGTCGTAGTCATCGTCCTCGCCGGTGTTCGGGAGAGATTCGAACAGGTCGTAAATTTCTGGGCCTCCATACAGGATCAAGAGTGATCTCTTTACGGTGTTATCCGTTTCCCGGGTGCCCCTAAAGTAGAGGTTCAAACGTCCTAGCCACGCCTTCCATCGCGGCGCCGCAGTAGCTGGGTCTGCAATCTCGCTGAATGGTGGAAGCGGGGCCACACCAGTGTGGGCATGGCTGACCACGTGAGTGTCTGCTCCGCGCCGTGGAGGTGGGCGCGGCGTAGCGGCCTGCGCGGCCGGTGCTGTGGACGTGCCCCCTGTGGCGGCGTCCTGCACAGACATAATGAGGCTCTCTCCCTTGGATCACACCCCTCATGCACGGGTCGCGCCGCGTGGAACGGGGTAAGGGCAGTGAGTGTGTGACAGTCCAGCCTCCAGATAAGTAGTTCCCACGGGAGGCAGAGGTTGGAGAGCCTTGCGCTTGTGTGCCACTGTAGTGATACCTCCCAGTGCAGCACCACACTTCCCCCCTTGTCTTCGGGGCCTGAGCAGGCAGTGGCAGCAGTGTGGGGAAGAGGCAGTATTCGAGGCAGCCAGTGCCTGATGGATTGCTTTTGCCAGCGTTTCATGCAAACCTCACGGAAAGCAGCACCAGGGCCGGAGTAGGCCGTGTGTCCGGGGCGGAAGGCAGGGCAGGCGTGTGAGGCACCGCAGCACGGGGCCCCGGGGCTGACGTGCAGCGTCTCCCCTCTTCGCCCCACCCCCCTGGGGCAGCACACTGCAGGGAGCGTGCAAGCGCTGTGCGCGCAGCAGGGCAGGCCCCCAGGCGACAGCACGCACAGCGCGGGGGCGAACCACTCACCGGGCGGCTCCCGCCAGCTGAACACGCTCCGACCTCGGAGGCGCGTGGGCGGGGAGCCGACAGAAACAGAGGTAGCAGGCCGGCGGACGAGCTCCGCGGCCACGAGGGCACCAGGCAGATGCGACCGGCGGTTGACAGCAGGCAACGGAGTGCGGGACTCCAGTAGACGGCCAGGCACGCATGGGATCAGAGCCGGCCTCGTCGCCAGTGTAGTGCGCGAGGTCGGGGCCTCGCACGGTGAGCAATTACAGCACTAATGAGGACACACACACAGTATGGATGGTATGCCGGAAAGACCCCGAGCGGTCTTCCGCGCTTTTAATATATACCTCGGGGCGTGCCCGTCCCGAGGGTGAAGGCGTGCGTGTAGGTGTCTAGATACATTGTTGGTGAGAGGCCGGGTGGCTCTCTACATCTACGAGGGTTGGATTGGGATAAAAAAGGGGCGCAGGCACCCTAAAAAAGAGTGGCCCACATCTGCGAATTGTGTCTTTCTTTAAAACACTGCTTCAGTGTTTTAAGTGTTATAAAATGGAGGGGGGTCTCTATAAAAGAAGCATGTTTCCTTCACTTCACTAAGATAAAAAACATGCGCATGTTGCCATGAATTTACAGATTAGTTCACAATGGTGAATCACTCATGAATATATGTGCGGCCACTTCTGCCCCCCTTCCCAGCTCAATCTGTATACATGAAAGGGCAGGCCCAGCGAGAGATTGGGAATGACACCTCAGCACCTTGGTAAAAGGGAGGTAATAGAGGTCGACCTGCCTCTGGAAAGCAGCATCTGAACTGCACAGCCCAGGCCATGTGAGCCACCACCCTGGCCAAAAAAGAGCCCCACAACTGGAACTCGGATAGCCCCCATCGCCCTTGGCCAAGTGCCCACCTTACCAATCCGACCCTGAAAGGCTACACTTGCTTGAATGCAAGAGAAACATTGGGCTCCACATCTGTCCGCTCCACTACAGGTCTATGAATTTGGAAAAGCAGAGTGCTCACCTCGCTTCCACATATCCATTGTGGCATCTTCCACTACACAAAACGCAAGAGTGACAGATACCGAGGTGGGCTCCCCTCCTAATAAATACCTTCACTTCTGTTTGGGAATGTTGGTGGAGGGTCTGTTTTTTCTACATTTCTTTAACAGTTGTTTAAAATAATTACCTGCTTGCGAATCCACGTTGAAGAATAATGGGTGAGTGTAACACGTAGGCAATGAAGTGCAGTCTCAAAGGCCAAGCACTCAGACCAGGAAGTAACACACACACATAACATACTGAAGACGGTGCAAAAGGCACCATACACAACTGGATGTCTATTGAATGGACTTCAGGGAGCAAACCACAGGATTGGTGTCTTCTCGTTAATAACAACCATAATGCCATCAAGGGGTAGAAGTGGAGGATAGATAACTAATGCCTGCCTCAAGGGAAAGAGGAAAGGTGCAAAAGTGGGGAGACAGAAAGCAAGAACCCATGACCAGGGTCCTGACAAGGAAAGGAAGAGGATCAAACTGCAGAGGAGAAATTAAGTGCTGGGAAAGTAGACATTATATCGTTAAGGCACAGAAATGGTCTGTGTACTGGTGAAAAATTACGAAATGTTTTATACCCATATCTGGACACTGTGATTCTTACTCACAAACTGAATTTTATGGTATTATTGATAGTGCTTCAATATTATTACTAACAAGCTACAAAATGCTATTCACAAACCTACATGTGGTTCCTGCCTCTGACTCTCCTGTCTTATATGTGCAGATATCTCTGCACACACAGGTATATGTTTTAGTAGTAAATGTAGCAGGGATGGGGAAGTGGCTGGAAAATGTACTACAGCTCAGAGTTGAAGTAAGTCCAGCACCACCTTTAGCCGCTCACAGTTACTGGAACACACTCTTGTAGGAAAGAATGGAGGATGTGAAAAATAAAACCCAATAAGAAATAGTGTTTAAAAAAATATGTTTATTTAAACTAAAATATATATATACAATAACATATATATATATATTATTTTAATTATTGAAAATAAAAGGTACATCATAAATGCATATTATTTTATCAAACAATATTTAATAGCAATTTTTCAATGTAATGATAAATGTAACTTTAACAAATTAATTAAATTCATTTTATACATAACTTAAAAAAAAATCTTTTTATTAAACCCCCCCCCCCAAAAAAAATAAGGCATTAGGCGACATATACCGCTATCACATTTGCCATATGTACATTTCCATACTACAAAATAATAGACACAAAATTACATTTAGGGATCACGGGGACTCATGCGCTACCACTTCTTCTCGAACAACTGGAGGAACACAAATATCCCTACAGTAACTATTCCAGGGACCCCAAACCTTCCCCCATTTCGCAGGGCAACCCCTGACAACATAGACCAACCTCTCCCTGTACATGCACCAGTCCAAGTCCTCCATCCATCTCTCGACTCGGTGCGGTTGGCTAGCGCCCCACAGCTGAGCAATGTTGCGTTTGGCAATCATACACGCCAGGGTCACCCACTGCCTTCCGTGTGTACTCAGGTCCGTAGGCTCCCAGACCTTTAGAATACACCTTTGAGCCTCTGGTATTATCTCCACCCCTAGGACCTCTTGCATCTTGTCATGAATTTTAATCCAATATTGCTGTATTTCTGCACAATGCCACAAAATATGCATAAGGGTTCCAAGCTCCCCACAGCCCCTCCGACACTCCTCACTCTCCGCCCGACCCATGTGCTAGCCGGGGCCCCGTGATATACGGCCTGTGAAGCATTTTTTTATTGCACAAGTCTGAGTCTCATTTGAATAGCCACTACCTTTGGAGAAGAGACTGACTCCCTCCAGTCCTCATCATCTAGTTCCAAACCATCTGCGCCCCATTGTGCCCTAACGGTTGCCAGCCGGTCTCCCATATTGTTAATACATTTTTTATAGATTAACAAAATGGTCTTTTCCGGAAGATGGCAATCTAACATTCGATCTTCCAAGGGGGAGGCGTCTGGGAGCTTGGCGCCTCTAGGAACATGCGTGAGTAGAGCATGTCTGACCTGGAGATATCGATACTGCTCATTCTCATGTAGATGATATTTGTCTTGGAGGGCCCCAAATGTGAGAACTGTGTCCTTTCCCCAAATATCCCTGATCTGCGAGATCCAGATGAGATCCCATTTGTCAAATCCCTTTGTTTTCCATAGGCTGCCCAGCCTCTCCGAGTTCCATAGTGGGGTCGCAAGGGTTAGTCTGCCGTCCCACCCTAGGTGTCGAGTAGCCGTGTGCCACACCAGCACCGCGTGGGCCGACGGACCCACGAGGGTAAATCGGCCGGCCCTAGTCAAGTCAAGTCAGTAAATTTATATAGCGCGCTACATACCCAGAGGGTCTCAAGGCGCTTGAAGAAGGATGGGGAGTTACTTGTCAAATAACCACGTTTTAAGTTGCTTTCTGAATGCTAGGTGGTTCTGAGTCAGGCGAAGGTGAGTGGGAAGTGAGTTCCAGGTTTTAGCTGCAAGGTAGGAGAAGGATCTACCTCCCATGGTGGTTTTGTTGATGCGAGGTACAGTGGCAAGGGCTTGGTTGGAGGATCGTAGCTGGCGGGGGGGGAGTAGAAGGACAGTCGTGTGTTGAGGCATTCAGGTCCGATTTCGTAGAGTGCTTTGTGTGCGTGGGTAAGGAGCCAGAAAGTAATTCTCTTATTGACGGGGAGCCAGTGGAGGTTTCTCCTGGCACCTGTCCGCGGTCCATCGCATACCCAGGGTCTCCGGGAGACCCATAGATAGCATGGTTCACCGCCGCTAGCTGGGAGGCCTAGTAATACTTCAGCAGGTCTGGCAAGCCGATCCCCCCATCATACCAGGGGAGAGAAAGTTTAGAAAAAACGATACGAGGCTTGCCCTCCCAAAGAAGCTGCCGTTGAATGGCTTCATTTTCTTTAGAGTAGGACAAAGGCACAGGGTCCATAGAGTTCTGAAGAGCGTATAGGAATCGGGGGAGGGCCATCAGCTTGAAGAGCACCGCCCTACCCAATAGGGAGAGCGGCAGCACCTTCCACCTCGCCACATCCTTCCTAAGACGGACCAGCGGGGGGCCCAAGTTATTAGCATACCTCAACTTCGGATATAACGTCACATAAATGCCGAGATATCGGAATCCCCTCGTTTCGATTTGTAGCGGGCAGGAACTTGGGACTGCTAGAGGATCTCCACTGATGACAAAGAGCACTGAATTCGACCAGTTAATTGCGAAACCAGAGTACCTCCCAAATATGGCAAGCACATCGAGAAAACAGACCAGGGATTCTCTGGGAGTAGTGAGGTAAAGCAGGATATCATCCGCATAGAGCGAGATCTTATCTTCCCACTCTGGCGTCAAACGCAGTCCTCTGATCGACCAGTCCCATCGGACCCACGCCGCCAACGGCTCGAGAGCCAGGGCAAAAAGAAGTGGGGATAGGGGACATCCCTGTCTTGTGCCTCTGCCCAAAAGGAAGTCGGCGGATCTTCAATTGTTCACCACTACCCTAGTGAGGGGAGCCACATACAAGAGACGGACCCAACCGATGAACTCTGGGCCGATGCCCATCTTTCCCAAAACTGCAAATAGGTAGGGCCACTCAACCCTGTCAAAGGCCATGGTGGCATCCAATGACACCAGCACTGCTGGTTCGTGTATCTTCGAGGCGCCTCCCAATATCCGGTGCAGCCTTTGCAGGTTGAGGGCCGTATTTCGACGCGGCATAAAGCCAGACTGGTCCGGGATGAACCAGGGTGGTGATGACTTTAGCCAATGTCGTCGCCAGGTGCTTCGCCAGCACCTTAATTTATATGAAGGAGTTAGGTCCTTAGGAAATGGGGAAGGCTGGACCTTAATAACAGTTTAACATGAAAAAAGTGCCCACCCACTTGTTTTTTAGAAAAAGCTCTTAGTTATAAGCAACACATCCACTGGAGTTAGATATGTTCGGTATATTTATTTGTACCTTGATTTCATCAATTATTTAGAAAGTTCTTAACTTTACATGTCAGACAAAAAACACCACAAATATGACATATACATGTACCAGTTTAAACATAATATGTATCACAAAAAAAGAAGAAACAAATCACCAAGTACATACACTGTACACAACAAAGCAATTACGTCTGTATTCAGACTATTCCACGAAAAAAAATCACAATAGCCAACAGTGAAAAATTATGTGAACAGTAATAGACAAAATCACAAATGAAAGGAGATATCACGACACATAAATTGTACCAGTCGTTACACAACAATAGTTTTTGGTCGTGTTAGTTGTTTGTTATAGGTGCTGTTATTTTTATCCCCTTTCTTGCCGACGCGTTTCGAACTTCATACATCAATTACGAGTTCTCTTCAGGGCCTTGTCATTACTATCTGCATGTATGTAAAGTGGAAAAGAAACACTATTTAAGTGTCAATTCTATAGCCTCATCTCCTAAGACCACTTTGGATCTTCTGCACTTAAAAACAATTTACCTGAATGGTAGCCGAGTTTGTCCTATGTCTTGTTCTGGGTAATGGGAGCTGCAGTCTACAAGACGTTAAGAAATCAATTTAGAGTCAAGTTTCAGTGATGGCCCTACAGTCACTTCAGTCAAAAACATTGCAGGACATACCTTTAATTTAGTTTGGGGGTACGGAATGGCATCTCCCTATGGCGCGGTGAAGCTTTAGTGACCTGGGGGAGGGCGAAGACGAAATCAATACCAGCAAGTTTGGAGACTTTCAGAGCAGAAACAATAGGTTAAAGTGCTGCCCCTACCTCGTAAGGTGCCCCGCGGGCTTCCGGAGCGGCTCACTTCATGCCACACAGTTTTTCAGTTCTTCGTTGCTATTTAAAAGTACCGCGTAGTAGCTCTCAGTCAACCTCCGATCTCCTACGCTGTTAAAAAAAGATCGGCGTCTGTTTTAGTTACTGAATTGAACAACCCGTTTTGGTATGTGCGCTCGGACCCTCCGCTCACCTTTCTCAATGTGATTCGCTTCCCAAATGATTCAATGTCGAGGGCGGTGGTCGGGTTGCCTGGAAACTAAATGCGGTCACATGACCGTGGGTTTTCTGGGGATTGTAGTTCTAACTACGCGCGTACCAATTTGATGGCCCACAAGTGTCAGGAGCTTGGGTGTTCCGATCGCTTCTCCCCATCTTGCACCCTTCAATCAAGGGGGGACTGTCAAGCCCCCGTGGAGTCCCATACAACCTTTATTTATAGTCTAGACACCTCGGACAGAGTATTCAATCCGTTTTGTGCACTATTGAATTTAAGAATAAGGTATGCCCTTTTCTGAGTAGGGTGTCCTCAATATCAATCGGGCCCTTGTTTCCTAATGGCACTACTGTACACAGTACGGTCCACTTGAAATCCATTTCACTATGGTCTGAATCAAGAAAGTGTTGGACCATAGGCGCACTTATCACCTTCTTTTTAATTCGTGACCTGTGTCTTCCGATAGAGTGGGCATACGAATATCGCGTACCATGTCCGCACTTTCTGCCTCTGTGTAAACCCCTGCGGATGTATACAGTGAACAATAATATTCGAGAACTCATTAGCTATAGTTTGCGGGTTGGTTATCCTATCCGAATCAACTGTCTGCAACTCTGGCACTAGCCTCGAAGCCCACTCTCGCTTCTCGAGCCATGCAATCAGTTTACCTGCTTTGTCACCGTGCTCATAGATCCTGCTCTGAGTGTCTGCGTGCTGTGCTTTGGCCCTATCTCTGACTAGACCCCTATATTCATCCTGTAGGAGTTTCAACCAGTGCGTACCCTCGGGGTGTCATTCTCGGAGACCTCAATCTCCGCCTTGATCTCCCCGGCCTCCGCCCAGTCTACTTACCTTTCCTCTTTTTCCCGGCAATTAGTGATAACACCTCCCCACGTATGACCGTCTTGTAAACCTCCCACAGGGTCGAAGCCGAGTCGACAGTGCCTTCATTTTCATGAAAGTACCTTTCCGTGCTCGAGATGAATGCTTTCTTGGTGGTGGGGTCTCTTAGATGCCATGCATTTATGGGGGCTAGCTACCCTACCCACGTCTAGTTGGCCAACCTCCAGCCGGAGCCAGATCGGCGAATGATCAGCGATTCCCCTACCCAAATGCTGCACTTCTCGGGCCGTCGCCACCTGAGCCACGGGTATCAGTACATAATCTATTCTGGAGAGGGTGTGGTGAGCAGAAGATGCATGTGTGTGTGGTGTACCCCACTTGGGTTCTTCAGTCTCCACCTGTCGGCAAACCCTGTTGTTTCTAAGAAGTTGGAAAGCCACCTCTGAGACGGCCTTAGAGTTCGGGCTGGGTGTCTGTCTAACTCACCATCTATCACCGCGTTGAAATCCCCTCCCATCACCAGTAGACCCACGGGCAACGTAAGGAAGATCGCGCCTAGATCTTGAAAAGTATCAGTTGGCAGGCCCGGTGGAACATAAACAGACATGAAAGTAACAGTTCTTCCCTCCCACAGCCCCGACACGCCGATATACCTGCCTTAATGATCTGCCCATGTGGCCTGGATGGCCAGGGGAAAGGAGTTTTTAACAAAATACCAGTCCCCCTAGATCCGCTGGTCAATCCGGCATGAGCTACTAGCTTATACCCCCCCTTATGTAATGCCATGCAACGATTACCAACTAGGTGCATCTCCTGCAGCAGCACCACATCAGGTGAGTGTCTCCTAACCAACTGATTTACCATTCCTCTCTTAATTTTATCCCCCAGACTGTTCAAATTCCAACTGAGCACTTTTATCCCCGATCCCCGCCTAGCAGTAGACATTATAGCAGTAAGGAATCCGTTTAATTGTAGCTATGTCACCGGATGCTAAAAAAAATTAAAAACACACAAAACAAACAAACCCCCAAACAGCGCAATCCTAAACCAAACTAGAGTATGCCAACCCTGGATCCCTCCCACCCTCCCTGCACCCCTGCTCACGGCTTACGCCCATCCCCAAATGGCAGTGTGCCTGTCGCCCCACAATCAAACACTACACACTAACTAAAGGTAGTAACGAGGAGGAAAATCGTTGACCTACTCTTCCCCCCCCAGCTCAACTTTAAACATTGGTCCACTGTTTCGGATTCGCCTGCCCAATTTCAACAGCGCTGCGCCTACAATCAAAGCACTGCAACGGCCCAGACCCCCCAATTGTACATAGTCACAGTTCCACGATCGCGCCCTCCACCTTCACTCCCATTCCTGTTGTTCGCCTTCTCTCTCATGGCTGCGTCTCTCCGTCTCATCCGGATGGAAGCTGTCTATCCAGTCTGCTGCAACCTCTGGGTTGTCGAAGAACCAAGTTCTCCCTTCGGCCTCCACTCTCAATCTCGCCGGGAACATCATTCCTTATCGCATGCTCTTGTCTCTCAATTTCATTTTCACCGGTAGGAAGCTTTGACGCTGTTTCTGCACAAGTTGTGTGAAGTCTGGAAAGAAGGAGGGGGAGGCATTTTTGTACCGGAGGGCCCCCTCGAACGGGCTACCTGCAATATTGCATCCCGGTCCCTGAAATTCAAGACTCTCGCAATCATTGAACGGGGCGGAGCTCTGGGTCTAGGCTGACCCCCGGGCACCCTGTGCGCCCGTTCAACGGTGAAAAAATTTCCCAGTCCCTTGGGTTTGAGGTGGTTGAGGATGATGTCCTCAACAAACAGGTCAAGGGCCAGGATCTCTGCTTTCTCCGGGACCCCAAGGATGCGAATGTTGTTCCGTCTGGCCCTCCCCTCGAAATCATCAAGCTTCTTGTCGGTCAGGGCACGGGAGGCATTGAGATCACGTACCTCCTGCTGGAGCAAAGCCATATCATCTATCAGGCTGGCCGTCTTTATGTCCAGTGATTTAACCTTCTCGCTCGCTTTTGTGAGGTCTGCCCGGATGAGATTGACTTCTATTGTTACTGTGTCCAGTTTGCTGTCTAGTGATTCCATTTTCTGCCCTAACGATGCCCGGACATTTTCAATAGCCGCCATCACATCTGATAGTGTCAGTTCCGTCGGCGTTCTCAAAGAGTCACCACTCATCGATTGAGCCCTTTTTGCCTCCACAGGTGAGCCTCTTGGCATGGTGTATTGGTCCAGTTTATTGGACTGGACCTGCTTAGCTCCTCTAGAAGATCTGGGCAGATTCTTGTCGGTATCCGCCTTGGCCATCATGCTGATCACTCCCCAGCGGCCCTCCCCCGCTCCCGGGCTCCGTACGGACGCGTAGGCTCCCAACCAATTCAAGTTCCTCCAGTGGACCCGGTCCATCGCTGCTGTACTAGAGCACCATCTGGGACCGGCCAGTTTAGATTAATTTTCCTGCGAGAAGTGACTGTTTGTGGCCCAGGAGCGGGGTGTTGGAGGCACTGCTTAAGTCCAGGCCGATCAGGTCACGACATCCACGGACCTGGGTGTACACAAAGTCCCCCAATTGCGCCGAGTGGCTTGGGCACCCTCGGCCGTTCTCCAGACACTGGACAATTGCAGTGATGCAAGTTCGCAGGGCAGCAGCAATGAACAGGTGTAATGTCAGCCCGGGGCCGTCACCCCAGGGAACCCCCCCCTTAAGATCTCACAGGTGGGGCGAGGATCGACGGGGCCCGCAGAGGGGCCCTGCGCAGGCCAATATCTCAGCCGGGTCTACTGGGCCTCCCAGGGCTTCCCAGACAGCAGCATCAGCGCCGCCGACTCCGCGGCAGATCCCGTGATCTCCATCTCGCCCCCTCGTGCCAGGTCCGTCCAGCCAGTCTATCAAGCAAGGGGAAGGGTGGGCCCCCAATCTCCACGAGGTCTCCCAACGCTCCTCTCAGAGCAAGACCAAGCTGCCCACAACTCTGCCGTTCATAATTAGTTCCACTGTGCCCCCGATTTAGTGATTGCAGGCAGTGTTCAATGCGGGGGCTGGAGGGGGGACACAACGAAGGCAGAGACTCAGTCCGCCTCCCTCCGTGATCAGGCAGCCCCCACCTCTCGTCACGCCAGGTCAAAATCACGCTGATCTTAAAGGCTGCCTCTCAGGTGGGTGGACGTGGGGGCGAGCTGCCCGGGCACCTCCGATTCCAACAGTGACTCTGCTCCACACACACGTGGCTGCACCCCCCCAGGGCTCCGCCACACCGCTTAGCCGTTTTCCTCCAGCGGGCCGGACCAGTGACTTCCGGTTTCCGGCCCCACTATTGTCTCACTTCTCCCCGGGCGCTGGGCTCACTCGAGTCCCCGGCCTCAGCTGCTTCCTAGGCCGCAATTTCTTCTCGGCGCATCTCCGGCCCTCTTCAATGCAGCGGGACCTGGAGAACAGCCGGAGCTGCAGCGTCATCTCATCCTTTAGGTGGCGGGCTCCGATATCAGGATCGAAGACAGGATTGTGCAGCTGGGGGGCTAGCTACGCGGAGCTGAGGTCCTAAGCGGCCATCTTGCTCGACGCGTAGCTCCTCCCTCCTTATACATAATTTTTAATAAAAACAATAAATATAAACATTCTCATTCTGGTTTTGGTGAGTTTAAAAAAAATCTTTAAATAAATAATTGTAGTTTAATTTAATTTACTTAAATTAATTACATTTTTTTAAATTGTGCTGTACCATTTAAAAAAAATATTCAACATTAAAATACATATGTAAAATTAAGTTACATTCAGCTTACAAATCTATATTTTTTTTACTTTAACTTCATAAAATGTCCCTATATTTTACAATTGGGAAATCTTTGCCATGATTGCGGAGGTCTCTGCGAAGTGTGTGGAACAACAACTAAGATCTTAAAGTCAGTACTGGGTAGTAACTTTACAGTCATATGTGACTTTTTATTGACTCCATCCCTTGTTTCAGAGGAGAGGACATGTAAGTCTACACTTTTTAGTAATTTACACTCGTAAATGATGAATAGCCAAAAGTAGTAAAGTTACTCAAAAGTGTTAGAGTAAATTCACATGTATATTTATTTATTTATTTATAAAGTTTTGTATAGCGCGAACAAGATGCCGAAGGATATCAGAGCGCTTTACAATAAGTTGGTGGAGAGGACAAAATGAAATATACACAGCAATTGTGAGGAAAAAAAACACAATGATAAACAGTAAACAATGGTACACATAGAGGGTCCAACATTAAGCAGATGATATGGACCGTAACTGTTAGATGTGCTATGGAGCTAGGAACCAAGAGATAGCCACCTTGTGAGTATCACAACCCCTTATGGTAGGAATTTGCTCATTAAGAATCTCTTGGCTTCCAGTTTGAAAGTCGTCATCGAGGCGAGTCTGCGTACATCCGGAGGAAGAGTGTTCCATATTTTAGGGGCAGCACCAGAGAAGGCTTGGTGACAAGTTCTCTTTTGGCTAAGGATGATAGGTTTCAGGAGGAGATTAGATGCACTTCTGGAAGCCCTCTCCCCGCAGGATAATTCAAGTTTTCGCGCTAGATAAGTGGTAGTATTGAAGTGAAGGACTTTGTGCGTCAGGATCGCAATCTTTAGTTGATTTCGTGCTTCAAAGGGTAGCCAGTTGAGAGATTTCAGGACTGAGGAGATCTGTTTGTTTCATTTGGAACCTGTAATCAATCTTGCTGCAGAGTTCAGCGAGGCCCTAAGTGAGCCAAGGCGTATTTAGGAAGGCAACAGAGAGTTGCACTGCCTTGATAAGACAAGTGCTTGTACCATCTGCTTGAAATCCTTTTGAGGCAAGAAGGGTTTGATCATTCTGAGTGTCCTCATCCGGTGGTTTGCTCTCTTACAAGCGTTGCTGATATGAGCCTTCATACTCAGGTGCTTGTCCACTGTGACTCCAAGCGATTTGGCTGAATCGATGATGATCGGAGTGCAGTTGAGAGTCGTGAGGTGAGCTAACCAGAGATCGATCTTGTGGGTGTGGTTCGGCGGGGAGTTGAGCAAGAATTCCGTTTTAGAAGCGTTGAACCGGAGATGATTCTCTGTTAACCAATTTTGGGTTGAAGTGAGGATAGAATTTAGTGAGATGATGTTGTCCGGGGATGACATTTTCAGATAGAGTTGGGTGTGGTCTGCATACATGTGGACGAGAATATTCATAGAGTTAAGTAGGTTAGTAAGAGGTTCTAAGAAAAGATTGAAGAGGATAGGAGAGAGGGCAGATCCTTGGGGGACTCCCATGAGTACTGGGCAGGGCTGAGAGAGAGAGTGATTTGACTTGAATCTGTGAGATCTGTGGAGAAGGAAGGATGAGAACCAGCGGAGCACCAGATCCGAGAAACCCATTCTGTTTTGTAGGATGGATAGGAGAATGTCATGCGAGACCGTATCGAAAGCAGATGAGAGGTCCAGGAGGATCAAGAGGCAGGATTCGTTTTTGTCAAGCATTTTCAGGATGTCATCAAAAATCTATATGAGGGCCGATTCAGTGCTGTTACCCCTCCTGAAACCAGATTGATGATGGTCTAAGAGTTGGTAATTGTCAATGTGAGCACAGAGCTGGGATTGGACACATTTTTCGAAAAGTTTCGCCAGGGTGGAGATGTTGGAGATGGGACGGAAGTTATTGAGATCCGATTTGTCGGCATTGAGTTTTTTGAGAATAGGTGAAACCTGAGCTGCTTTTAGGCAATCGGGGATCAAGCCTTGAGATGAGGAGGCATTTACAATCTTGGTCCAGGTGGGGATGAGAGCGCTCTTGATCTGTTTGAAGATGGCCGGAGGCAGCGGGTCACCAAAGTGGTTAGACGGGTTGATAGTCTTGAGATTATTTTCAATGTCTTTTTCACTAAAAGAGGAGCAGGAGCCCCATGAAGCATTGTTCTTAGTGCCAGCGACGGTCGGGATACACTTTTCAGGCAGGTCGGGCAGCGAGGCAGTTAAGGAAGGGGGCAAAAGGGCCTTCTTAGAGGCGAGATCGGTGGAAATGACTCAAGATTTCTCCATGAAGAAAGTGGCGAATTTTTGATGAGGTATTTTTAAGCTTGAGTGGAGCAATGTCATCCAAGATCTTGGCGATGCTCGAATTATAGTGGTCCGTGGGAGATTGAACCTCAAACAAGTCAGCTTGGGAGGCAAGGACTAATTTACATTGAGCAGCTGGTTTGTAATGATTTATTGATCCGAGATATCTTTTCAAAATCTTTGATTTAAGCGGTTGAGTCGTCTTCAATAACACCTCCCTGTTAATATAGAATAGGATGCTGTGATGGTCAGACCAATCACAAGGAGATATGGATTCTAAGGAGATGGTTTGTTCCTTGGAAATGATGAGATCAAGGACTTCCCCTTTTGGGTGGGTAGGTTGATCACAGTGCTGTGACAGATCAAGATCATTTAGAAAAGATTTAAGGCAGGAAACTGCTGGGTCATTGTGTTTGGACCAGTGCAGATTGAAGTTTCCTAGGAAGATTTGTGGTACTGCAGAGTACCCAGTGGGTGATAAAATGTGTTAAGTTTACAGATTGGTAGGTTTTTATTAGAAATGCTGAGACAAAGATATTCACAGGAGGAGGTGGGAGAGGACTGCACCTGAGAGATCGAGAGAGTATTCCTGTAAATACAAGCAAGACCTCCACCCAATTTCAGATTTCTGTCAAGCCTGACTATATCGTGAGTGGGAGTTACTAGGAGGTCTAAAATAGGAGTTGAAGCAGGATTTAGCAAAGTTTCAGTGAGGAAGATAATATCTAAATCGTTATGTTGGATGAGGTCAAAGATATCAGCGGTGTGTTTACTGGCTGATCTGAAATTTAGTAATACACACTTGGTGCGAGGTGGATTCGAGGGGGAAGATGTCTGGGTGATGTTCACCCTAGTGAGGTTGTCAGGAATGCTACATCTCAGATTGCAATAAGGGTCTCTGTTTGGGTTGGGAAGGATGGAGTGTATTTGCCTCGGAGGGGTCAAAATATTGTTGGACCAAAGGGAGCAGGAAGAGAGATAGTCTTGAGGATCAGGAGCTGCAAGGCCGGTCTTAAGGTATCTGGGGCAGGGTGGCGATTTTGGAGAGGGAATAGGTTTTGTGATGGTGGGGGCTAAAAACTGCCCTTTGTGATCGCTAAGTCCTGTAGAGACTCTGGGCCAATTATTACTACTGATATATATATATGGTGAGAAGATCTTTGGAGAGGGTCTTCACGTCATGTAACTCAGTCGATAGATTCAACAATTGTAGAGATATCTCATCATGGCGTGCCACCAAAAATGAGTAATGGTCAGAGCAGGAGGGGGTGCAGTGGAGACTAAAGGTGAGAGCTGGTCAGGGAGAAGAACTGTGGGGTCCACTATGGTGGGGGAGGCTCAAAGTTAGGTAGTTGGATGGAGAGCACTAGAGGACAATTCAAAAATGAGGTATGAACCATCGCAGATGGGGAGAGGTCGTTAATTTGAGGGTTGGTTTGAAAAGAATCCAAAGGTGGACATTGCCCAGAGACCGGCCTGGTTGGGGGCAAAGTTAGAGGGGAGGAGGGAAGGGAATCAACTGTTAATTGATGAGGTAAAATGGTTTGAGGAATCAACACATCATGAGGGTCACCCAGTGTTGGGCTGACAATCGGCAGGACGAGTGAGACCACAAGATCGTCATATAACTGAGGTAATGATCTAGAGGGTTGATGACAACCAACCGAGGGCGAGGAGGGTCTGAAATTGCCAGAGGGGGAGGGATTCAGGGAGGTAGACATCTGCCTCCAAAGAACAGTGCCTTAGAAGAAATCTCCAAAAATCATGCTACTGATTTTCAGAGACACAATAGAGAAAGTCTTCACCGAGCTCCAGAGAAAGGACCCTTCAAACAGAGATAACAAAATGAGGCCAGGGGTTAGGGTTCCAGAGAGAAGTGGATCTCAAGTGGCACTGCATGACAATTAATGTCCGTTAAAAATCTTGGTAAATCCAAGGTACAGTTGTAGAAAAAGTAAGGCATAGAGTTCTAGACCAGGCAACTAAAAGTGTAGACTAGAGTGTCCTTATCCCAAGATGATTGTTTGACTAAGAAGGTGTTTAGTATTTTCCAACAACAGTTGGCAGAAAAAAACAGTTGCATCTTGTATGTTCAAAGCTCATTTAACAGTCTGGCCTCACTTTAGAGGCAGGACCTATTCTGAATAACATATGAATAGTAACTCTCCAGGGTTTCCTACCGCTCATGACAACAGTTATTGGACATATCTTGATGAATACCCAAGTCCCCATGCCTTGGCTTCCTCAGGGCATGAATTTAAAGCTGGTCAACCAATCTTTTTAAAAAGGAATTTTGGACTGACCAATGTCTTCCGGTCGCTAGCAGGACTTCCAGTGAGATTTTCAAAAGCATAGAGTATTAGAATGGGTGTGGTCAGAGAGCTGCTTCTCAAGTAGATTTTCTACTCGAGCAGCAGCAAAATTAACTCAAATTGGCGTGAGCTCTTGCGCACAGCATGGTTCAGTTCACACAGATTCTTTGGTGCAGAACGCGCTACCAGCTCTTAATCAGAATGCCAAATGTATATTTCAGCCAGTTGGCAGAATTCTGCAGACTCTTGTAGTTTTGATGTTAATTCGCTTTATGTTTTCAGTCACTCCAGGCACCTGGTGGGGCTTACCTCAAAGTGTTGGTTCAGCTAAAGAGGGTCCTCTGACTCTCCTCGCAAAGTTTTCACACCCGATCCAGCCATGCCTCAGCTTCCCTTCACTACACGCTGAACTCGAGGGCGTGCCGCCAGTAAATCCCATTACTATTTTATCCATTGCCGGCTTGCAAACAAACCTTTTCCCCTCTCTGTAACCCCCTCCCACAACACTGCTTGCCCACCCCCATCACCCCTCTCAAATCGCTGCTTGCCCATCCCAAATCCCCCATCACTGTTTGATTCATTTTATTGGACCTCACATTATTTTTCCTTTCAGTCACTCTGCTTCGCTTAGCATGACCCCTTCATCCATTTCTGTAACCCCCTACCACAATACTGCTTGTTTAATGTAGAGCGTGTAATTTTTAAGGGGCACAGGTTTCATTTTAACAACACACCGCTTATCTTCTGTATTTTTGTCTCATCTTTTCCCATCCTCCCCTTCTTGCTGGGCAGGAGTGATTTAATACTGGTCATTTCTTTTGCCCTCCATGGGCTTTCCCTTGTTTTCTTTGTTATAGATGGGGGTATAATCTCTCTCTCTCCCTCTTGATGGTCTCTTGCTCTCACAGACAGGCTCATTAACCGATGTGAAATTTGCGCCATAGCTCAACTATTGCTGGCCCCATCTCATTTTGTTCAGTAAGCGTGTCAGCCCAACGCTGTAAGCATCGTGGTAAAGTGGCATATTGGGTTAATGCAAATGTGGCGCCAATTTGTCTAAGTGACATGTTTGAAATCCAGCGGGACTGCCTTGTGATGTTGAAAGCACGCATGCTATTGATATTAAGAGTTCGCAACTAATGGCTACTGAGGAGGGGCAGTTGTGCTGTCAAGAGTTACATGTACAAGAAAATGCTTGTGGGACCTGTATGGAGGGAATATGTCATTTGACAGATTCTTTAAGCTCTACCCAACCAATAACTTTTTTTTGAAGGAGAGTGGGTTCATTTATTTGTAGTTTGGCTCTTGAAATAATATCTCAGCCAGGAGCCACTTGTTCAGATTACTAATTGGGCAGAGGCCCTGTGGCCCAGGTCTCTATGATAGCTCATGTGTCGAAACCACAGAAGGCCACTCGTCATAAGCTCTCTAGTTTCACTGGCCAGCAGTGTCAGAAGCGAATCAAGTGCTGTGTGGCACAAAGCATCCAGGTGGTAAAATGAGGCAAAGCGTGTTTACAGAGACTAGCACAAGGGCTACTGAAAGCCACATTATTTCACAGACTTGCAGGTGTTCTCTACCTAACCTCCTCTAGATGAGTAGACTTAACCTAGTATCCCAGGTTAAGGACACATCTTGGGTCAGGAACAATGGAAGTCAAAGGTCTCCCCAAGTCTGACATTTCTCAGACGTCTTTAGTTAATGTCCTTCTTTGTTTCTCTTCATTTGTGCAGAGGTTTGCGACTCACTTTCTAAGGTGGCCGACCTGTGACACAACTCACTTTGTTTTCATCTAAATGATGTGTGGCTGCTTGCGTCTAGGTAGGAAAGAGGTTGGGCCTGGGTTTCTACTGCACGTTGTTTTGAAGGAGTCAGAGCCTCTCGTGTCTGAGTCGAAGCTGTGTCAAAACCCCTTTCAATAGAGAAATTGAAACTTGCACTTACTTTATCTAGCACAGCCCTGTCTATTTCCAAATTTCAGCCTCGCTCCTCTATGCCTACCTCTACCTCTTCCTTTGTGTCTCTCTCACTCTTACCAATGGCATCTTAAGGACTTTTGAGGGTTCTGGAAAGATACCTTCAACCTTTTTCTGTGCACCCCATTTCTGAAAGTTTGTTTGACATCAAGCGGACTTTAATTAGTAGAAAAAGGCATTACAATTATGAACAGGGGCCCCAAACTATGTCTTACCCAGGGCCCTAAACATTCTTAAGACTTGAGTGCTTTGTCGCTCTCTTTGTCTTACTCTTAGTCAATAATTCAAATTTGTAGTAAATGGTAACAGGTGGGCCAATAACACTAAGGTTTCTTCCATGCCTGTGAATCTCAGCAGGCTCAAGGCTTTCTGTGGCTGCATTCTTGCAATAGTTTCTCTCCTCTGGTCCCAGGGCCAGACCGGGAACCTAAACTGGCCCTGGCAAAGTGCTCGGCCGCCCCCTCCCGGGGGTTGGGGGTGCCGCTGAGCTCTTTCCAGCCGATTTTGTTACAGGGTCGAAAACCGGCCCCCACCCGTGCGGCCCACCAAGGGATTGCCCTGTGCCCGCGATGACCAATCCGGCCCTGTCTGCCTCTTTCTTTCTGTGGTAACTTTGCAATACCTTTTCTTCTCTAGTAGGAGTTACATTTTGCCTATTGTCGCTACTCCATCCTATCCATGAACATATGAACATCATGACAAGGAGCCCCATAAAGGCTCCAGTAATGTGTCCTGACATGAGTTTTTTTTCTTTTTTAAACACCCGAAGACACAAATCTGGGGTTTAGCTCCGACTTATTTGTTTTTTTACGTCACCAAAAAGGTAAAGCTATCCACACAATTCCACACCACACAAATCAAATCCACACATTTCCAATCAACATCACATAATTCGGCACTAAACCACATAATTCAACTCAACAACACAATTACACCACAGAATTCCACATAATGCTACCAAATTCAACAGCACGCCACATGATTAAACTTCACTACATAACACTCCACAAAACACAAAATTCCATTCCACATAATTACACTCCATAACACACAATCCCACGCCAAATAATTTCAGTACACTCAACACCACATAATTACTTTGCACATAATTTCACTGCACACAGTGCCACACAATTCCACTCTGCAGACCCACTCGACACCACACAATTCCACACCTAACAATTTAAATCCAACCCACATAATTCCACTACACGCCACACACATACACTCCATAACAGATGGGTGAAATACAATGCACCTATAGCTCTAACTCAAGCAAATGCTATTGCATTTCCAATTCTTGTTTCCACATGCAATTTACATAGGAGAATTTAGGTAACAATACAGAAATAACTGCTGAACAGTATAACACAACATTTTCAGAAATCTACATCTTTACTATGAAACAGTGCTTTTTGTAATTTGGTGTACCTCTGTTCAGCCCTTTTAGAGAAATTAAGATTGAAAAAGATAGCAATATGTAGCGCTGTGTGACTTCCATGTGAAAAACAACAAAAAAGCATTCTGATGACTCAATCCCAGAGTCCTGAAAAATAAATTCAAAGCACTTTGAAGTGGACAGGGTAGGGCTGCCGTAACCATCTAGCCCTTTTTGAGGGTGGGGTACTCAGCAGGACACCCCCCCCCCCAAAGGGCCCATAAAAAAATATATATTTTTTTTTTGTTGCTCTGCGCAGTCCCACAGGACTCTATCAGGAGTCGAGTCAGCACTGCCCGTGCTTGGACCTACGGGACTTCCGCAGAAGCCAAGGTGGTCACTGAGTGGTTTCTGCAAGATTTATTTATTTGTTTGCATTTATATGGCGCACAGCTACCCAACAAAGGGTTTCCCGGCGCGACAGATCCCAGTGTCAATGCGGTTACAGGAATTAGATGTTGAATAGCCATGTTTTTAGGGCTTTCCTGAATTTGATGTAGCTTGGTTCAGACCGCAATGTGTGTGGCATTGAATTCCAAAGTGTGGGTCCTAGAAAAGAAAATGACTTGCCACCCATGCGTGACAACTTGATCTTTGGGATTTCAAAATTATTTGCCGTAGAGGACCGAAGAGATCTAGAGGGACAGTAGGGGCGCATCAGGCTTTGTAGGTATTTTGGGGCGGTATTGGTGGAAATCCTGTGCATGAAACATAGGGATTTGAATTTGACCCGATTTTCAATTTTTAACCAGTGTAGTTTCCTAATGTATTTGGTAGTTGGAGTAGTGATGGGAATTTTCCAGAGTAGTCTGGCTGCTGCATTCTGTACTGACTGTAACCTGCGGACAGTAGCTTTATTTGCCCCCGGGTACAGAGCATTGCCATAATCTAATCTGGATGTGATCAGGGCGTTGACAACTGTTTTCTTGGTGTTTTCAGGTAACATCCAGCAGATCTTTTTAAGCCATTTCAATATGGCGAAGCAGGTAGATGAAGTTTTTACTGCTTGCTGGTGTAGACTGAGTGAGTCGTCAATAATGACTCCCAGGTTGCGGGCATGCGCAACAGGGGTTGGGGGGGTACCCATTTCAGATGGCCAGTGTTGGGGTCCCCAAAGATCTTTGTTTTTACCCAACACGATTAACTCGGTTTTCTCGCCGTTAAGTTTTAGAAAGTTTTTCTGCATCCAACCGGCGATTTTACTAAGTCCGAGTTGTAGGGAGGATGAATTGTCAGCATCTGCTGCTGATAGCGAAAAAAGCAGCTGAGAGTCATCAGCGTAAGAAAACATTAAAAGCCCAGTGCCTTCCACAATCTTGGACAGGGGACTCATATAAACATTAAAAAGCAACGGGCTAAGAATGGAGCCCTGAGGTACTCCGTGTTTAAATGTCCTTGTATCAGAACAGCCAGTTTGCGAAAATACCTGAAACGTTCGATTTTCTAATAGTGATCTGATCCAATTAAGAGCTGCTCCGCGAATGCCTAGGGAGTGGAGAGTCTGGGCGAGGACCGCATGCGACACAGTGTCGAATGCCGCGCTGAGGTCGAGTAGCAAAAGTGCTACTGTTTCGCCCTTATCTACCATGCGACGGATGTTTTCGGTCACCCCTAGCAATGTAGACTCAGTGGAAAAACCTGCACGAAATCCCGACTGGTGAGATGGTAACAGATCATGAGTGGTGATGAAATCTGTAAGGCAACGATGAACATGCTTCTCTAATAACTTAGCAAAGGTGGGTAGCAATGATATTGGGCGAAAGTTAGCTGGCAGGTTGGGGTCTGCGCCAGCTTTCTTTAAGAGTGGATGAATCATAGCATGCTTCCATTCACTGGGTACAGTTTGTTCAAGTAACGACGTATTAAGGAGATCGGTAATTGTAGTTTGAACGTTACTGCTAAGTTGTTTTAAGATTGAACATGGCAGTGGGTCTCTAGGAGAGCCCGATTTGATGGTTTTTAGTAGCCCTTGAACCATGTCAGGGTTCAGCAGGGGCCAACTATCTAGTGTGGCAAAAGATGTATCATCCAAGGAAGGGCAATCAGTAATACCTATGGTATTACCTGGCGTATGTGATGAACAATTAGGGGTCGCTTCAGGAGTGAAGTCGTGTTCATTGGCAGCATAGTTGATGTCTTGGTGGATTTTATCAACTTTATGAATAAAAAAATTGGCTAACATGTCACATTGCGTTTTGTTTAGCTCAGGTGGAGGTTGGGACGTATTGGATCCCGCCAGCTCTTTAACTAACTTGAAAAGTGTTTTAGAGTGGTCTAAAGCATTTGTGATTTTTGTGCAGATGAATTCTGCTTTGACTTTGTTACACTGTTTTTGGTAAGCTGTTAGCTGGATTTTATATTTTTCCTTATCTGCAAGTAAGTAAAACCTCCTCCATTGACGTTCGAGATTCTTACATTTAGTTTTTTCATTTTGTAAAATATCATTGAACCAAGGTGCAGGAGAGCGATGGGTGTTTTGTTTTAACTTTGTTTTAGGCAGAATGGAATCAATGGATGAAAGAAGCCAGTTTTGTACTGTGGAGGAGAGCTGTTGAACAGTAGTCTTAGTGCAAGGGCGATGTTTTTCCAGTAGGGCATTGAGACTGTCAATATCAAGTTTTTTCCATTTCCTTATGAGCTGAGTGGGTAAAGGTATGTTATCGTTGTTTGATAGGTCAACCTGAAGATTAAATTTAATCAGGAAGTGATCGGACCAAGGCAAAGGCTGGGCAGACTGCGTCTCAATGTTGGTGAGGTTGGAAAAGATGGGATCCAACAGATGCCCTGCACGGTGTGTAGGACCGGAATTCTTTAAGGTTAAATTAATAGCTGCTAAGTCGTTTATAAGAACTTTGGCCAAGGAGCAATTCTCATCCTCTAAGTGCAGGTTTATATCACCTAGAATAGTAAAGTTGGCAGTTCTCATAGCCAGTGGACCGATGAGTTCAGACATATTTGTGACCCATTTGGATGCTGCCGCCTCGGGAGGGCGATATATAAGGATACCGGATAGGGTGAAATTAGGGGCTAATGTAAGTTTAAAAATCGCCGCCTCAGAACCACCGCAAGAAAGCGGCTTAAAATCGCAGTGAAATAATTTTTTAAAAATTACAGCAATTCCTCCACCAGGTTTCTTATCCCTGTCCAGTCTGGTAATGGCATAGGAATCAGGAAGTGCCATAACTATATCAGGTCCTGAGCTATCTTTGAGCCATGTTTCTGTAACAAACAGTGCATCCGGTGTTTCATCTAAGAGCAAATTAAAAATGTCTGTTTTATGTTTTGGTAAGGAGCGACAGTTGAGACTAATGAAGGAAAATATTTGTGATTTTAACTGAGTTTTGAAGGAATCATTCTGCGTGGATTTGGTCCTTACTGGGTCAATATGTAGGTGGCATGTTAGACAGGAATCCTTTCCCTCCTCTAAGTGTAACAGTCTGCAGGAAGATTTAGTAGCTGGTTGTAGTGCCTTCAAATGGGCTGGCGTATATTTAATATGAGGGGCTTCTAAGGGGTTTAGCGCAACTTTGGCTGTAGGAGATACCTGTGCTGAGTCAGGGTCCGAGCTAGATGATGAAGCCATCGCCCTGAAGCACGTCCGAGGTGCCAGTGTGCCAGTGTGTCAGTCCTGCCAGGACCAGGGTAAAAAAGGAAGAATGAAAGCTCAGGGTCCATGGGTGGCAGTGGCTTGACCGCCCACCAGAGGTTGGGGCGCAGACCACATGGCACTGCTATGATACACTGCTTATGACTGCACATATAAAATCACTGATAATGTCTGAAATCTATGGAGGTTCAAGTTTTAAGTATATCAGTTACATATACCTGGTGAAATTATTTCACTGCTTTTTAAAAAAACATTAGCTTATCGATTATTACAAGACAAACGTATAACTACACTTTATACTTTTTTCAGTCAATTTCTAAGGTTTTGTAAGGTATGTTAAAATCTTACTACAATACTTACATATAACTCCACTTTAACCTTTGCTTTTTTCAATGAAAAAAGATGTATCTATACGTATCTATCTATCTGTCTATATTAATCCTGGGCGGAGTTCGTGGAGTTGCCCAACGCGAAGCTACGCGAAGTGTAAAAAAAACTCAGTCACATTATGCGGAGCTCCACGAGAGGTGGAGTACAGTAGAAAAATGCACTTTGCGTTGATTGCACAGTGCCGGATGCTTCTCTGCACTGTGCAATCATTGCGAACAGCACCATGCACAGCGCAAGCTTATCTTTTCTGCTGCTCAAGTAGATTTTTACTTGAGCGGCAGCTTTCTCAACGCGAACGGGTAGTTTCTCAACGCGAGCGGTCGCGAGCATATGCAACCACTCGCAACGAGAAACCTGAACCCCGCACTGAGAAATCTCGCCGGAAGGCGGATTTTCTTCGCTCGCCAACTTGGCATTGGTGAACGCGAGCGAGGAAAAAAAGTCTGATCCGCTGCACAAAGCGAAGTTTTTTGAAACTCTGCGAGCTCTGCATAAAGCGGAGTGCAGGAAACTCCGCAAACTCCACGAGCGGAGCAGAGTTCACCGCCCAGGGTTAGTATATATGTATGTTATTTCAGCCTACCAACTTTGTGCTAGTAGATGAGAACAATTTGGTGACAAACCGAGTTTTCATCTAGTGCAAATCGGATTATCTGTTTATTGCGAGAAGTGTGGCTCACTGGTTAGAGCAGGCAGACCCTGAAGCAGAGGTTAGACCCGGGACCAGGGTTCAATTCCCGACACGGCAGGGTCTTGAGCTCAAATGTACATGGACTCGATAATTCTCGCTTCAGTGCCTGACCTAATCATGGGTTCACACTCTGCAACTGTGGGCATTAAGCTTGCTTAATCTCCACAACGGCCCCCCCGCGGCGGGATGCCTGGCTTTCACCTTGGGGATGCCCTGTAGGGCGATCTCACAGGGAAAAGCCAGGACGGGTTCCCAAGGCAAGCGCGGAGATACCCCTTCGGGGGTCGATTCAGGCGCTATATAAGAAACATAATAATAATAATTGCGTCTGCATTTTTTTCTGTTAATATTATTCAGAGATCATGGTTTAAAACTCATTTTTTTATGTCTTAAAATGTATTTGAGATTTATTGAGTTTAAATGGACGATGCACGTGTCACTTCAACTCCAAAAGCAAATTGAATGTTTTTTGTGATTATCTCGAGAGAGATTATGTTAAGTCTTTTGTCCATGTTTCACCTTAACATTAGCAATTGTCCAATCACATGCATTAAATCTTGAGCACTAGCACTTTAAATTTTGACCACGCTCTTTTGGCGTCATGTGACCAAGGCCTCTGTGCAGGCCGAAACGTTATGCTGACGAAGGTGCAATAAATTAAGAACCTCACCTGATCTTGGGTCTCGTGTTCTGTGCTGCAGCGGCTTCCAGAATTTTGGGTGTCCTCTAGTGTTGAACTCTTGGAAGATTTGTTAGCCGGTTGAGTGCTTCTCTGGCGTTACGAGACCCCTCCTCTTTCAGTGGCAGGACGGCAGGAAGCTGTGACCCCTGGTGATCCGGAGGTCGTTTTGTTGCTCCCGTTGGGGAGAGACCGTTCGAGCCCCTGGACACCTTGAAGTAACGGCGGTATCTGAAATCGGGCCGGGAGCGATGGGACTGCTGTCTCAGACCGAGTTCGTGGCCCGTTGCAGTTCCGCGAGAGAAAGAAAGTCCGGTGGAGGAGTGTTCATCGTGTATGACGGACTGACCATTTGGTTTTGGAAAACCGTCGAACAGTGAGTACGCGATTGTGCGCCTACAATTACAATTAAATAAAGCACGATGTCAGCTGGCGCTCGGAGAGGAAGGGAAATGACGGCCCTGGATGTATTTGACGACTCCCCGGCTGGGGGGGTCGGGTACAACAACTACCACAGAACCGATTATGAGTGCAGGCTCCTGTGCCCGTGACAAGTTTAAACAATTGGAAAAGTTAACCAAACGTGAGCAATCTAAGTGGTGGGAGCATCGCTCCCTGAGTCGTTACTTGGAGGTTAACTGCATCCCCCGAGGGCTGAGAGTCATGCTGGCTCCCAGCTATGAACAACCGGACCCGGAGATGCTCAGAGAATGGGCAGAGTGTAATTTGGACTCCTCTCGCAGATTGGTGGAAATTTTGATCCGCTATGCCGAGTCTGACAGCAGGAAAATCCAAACACAAATTGATGAATTGAACAGTGAGATAGACAAATTGGGTGCAGATATGTTAGCGGAATGCACCAAATTAAGAGAGGAGATGTTGGTCCGGGTACAAAAGGAGGTAGATGTTATTATCAAAAGGAAACAATACAAGTTTTAAAGGGACAAGAATGACTATTTGGAGGGGCGTATTTTCACCTTTGCGCGGAAATACGATGCAATTAAAGCAGCAAAACCCAACTTGGCCCTATGACCTCTAATACCAATGGCGTACCATCATCGAGACTATCTCAAAGCTCTTCCAATGCCGAATTGAGCTCCAACATGGATAATGGCTCTGAGTCAGAATCAGTCAATAATAGAGCACGGTTGGTGTTTACTCGGCTTACCCTGGCACAGGAACTGGACTGTGTCCAGCAGGACAGGCGAGACACTCTACGCCCCAGGATAAAGCCGCTATCAAAAACAAAAACCTCAACGTTAGGCGGAGAGAGCGGAGAAAAGCCAATACAAGACGCAAAACCAAAGTGGAAAAAATCAAACAAAAAATGGAACAACAAAAAATAATTGGTGGTTCAGTAGATTGCAATGATGGTCTCTCTGTTATATATCTTACCCCGACAAGTCTATCGGAATCTGAACTGCACATTTTGTCGATGGGCTTATCTTTTTGCCCACCGAATGACTTCAATTATGCTGGGACGCGCATAGATCTGTTTAAATTCACGCGCAAATTCAAGTTAAGGAAACATTTTTCCAATAATAAGTCACGTAGGGGTCCAGAGAGAAATGACAATGCAACAACGAGTTTGGGTTTGGTAGCCAATGATGTACCTTTGATGCAAGATTTAGATGCATTGAGATTGGAACAATCGGTCTCGCAGAGTGTACAGGATCCACCGAATGTTAATTTGTGTTGTAAATCCAAGTTCAAACCACGCTCGACCTTCACACCACTGATGACTTTTGACAATATTGATATTTTTCATGAGGCAACAACCAAGGAGATCAAAGATCTATATGTCAAGACATTGAAAATTAACAAACATAAATACAGGCAAAACCAGAAATACTATGA
Organism: Lissotriton vulgaris; assembly: GCF_964263255.1. NCBI lineage: Eukaryota > Metazoa > Chordata > Amphibia > Caudata > Salamandridae > Lissotriton > Lissotriton vulgaris. Next base: position 819,954,257 of record NC_141689.1, on the reverse strand, counting down.
TCTAGTGACAAAAATCCAAAAAGATGGCAACATGATTGTTCGTCAATCGACAAAGGCGGCAATGTCGTCTTGTGGCCAAGGAGTTTATATCTAGAAGAAGCAAATCATCAACTTAATTACATCAATTGCTACAAACATTGTGACGCAGGTATGGTCAAAAAAGCACAATCTGAATTTTACTCCTTGCTGATGGGTTGGAGATCATCAGGTCTCATCAGCATGGATGAACTAAAATTCTTGAAGAATAATCACCCCGTCACTCCAGTTCTCTACCTCATTCCCAAAGTCCACAAGGACGCTAGCAAGCCTCCGGGGCGACCAATTATATCAGCATGCGGAGGTTTGCTAGAAAAGACTACAATCTATGTGGACTCTTTTTTACAGGAGTACATCTGTGGGTTGCCATCTTATGTCCAGGACTCCAGCGATTTCCTAAGGAAGATCAGGGAAATCGAGTGGAATTCGGATTATTTGTTGATAACATTGGACGTCACATCCTTGTATACCAGTATAGTTCATACGGATGGAATACGGGCAGTCCAATTTTATTTGCGGCAGAGACCGATAGAACTGTTAGAACACAACAAGATGTTGATCTCTATGATTAGTTTCTGTCTTCATAACAACTACTTTATGTTCCACAATCAATATTATCAGCAGGTGAGGGGTGTCGCCATGGGGGCCTGTTTTTCTCCCAGCTATGCCTGTATGCATATGGGCTACTGGGAGAGACAGGTCCTCTTTGGTGAACACCACGACATCTGCAAAAGGGACATCATACAATGGTATTGATACATCGATGATGTATGTCTAATTTGGCAGGGAACACAAGCAGAGGCTATCCAGTTCATCGATAAACTGAATTGTAACAATTTTAATCTGGCTTTTACTTCAACTATAAGCCATAAACAAGCTCACTTTTTGGATGTCACGATCGACATTATGGAGGGTCATTTAGAAACAACTTTATACAGAAAACCCACGGCTGGCAATACGGTGCTTCATGCCCTGAGTCATCATCCACCTCACCTGATAAGGAGCATCCCCTATGGGGAGATGCTCAGGATCAGGTGGGTATGTAGCACGGAAGCTCAATGTAAACTTGTTCAGGAAGCCAGCAAACAAAGGTTTCTAGCTAGGGGATACAGGGAAAGCACCTTGGATGCAGCAATGATGAAAGCAAACACTGTATCCCGGGATGCCGCCCTTGTTCATAAAAAGACGCTGAAACCCACTGTTGAGACCCACAAACAACCGACCAGATTGATCTGGACCTTTAACAGGCAGCATGGGGCCTTGAGAAAAATTGTGAATAAACATTGAGATCTAGTAAGATTTGATCCAGTGATTGGAGAACATATGACAAAGAAACCGGCAATCACGTACAGGAAGGCATACTCCTTGCAGGATGCACTGGTAAAATCTAGTCCAGAAGTGATTGCGCCTAACAATTGGCTTGCAGGCAGTAAAGGTTTCAGAAAATGCTTAAGTTGCAAGGCGTGCATGCATGAGGTCAGCAAGACCGAGTATGTTACTCCATTCTCTCTCATTCCCCGCAAAATCACCAAGTAGTTAACCTGCAAAAGTGAGTACGTGGTATATGTGCTGGAGTGCCCTTGTGGCCTGCCTTATGTTGTAAGTACCAAATTGCAGGTTCACAAGAGGGTGCTCCAGCACATAAGAGCCATCAATACTAACAATGCCACGTACCCGGTTGCCCGGCATTTCAAGGAGAGCCATGGTAACAACAGTGCACTCCTCAGATATTTTGCGATCAACACAGTGGGCCCCCTAAGAAGAGGTGGTGACAGGGAAGGCATTCTTAGAGCATTAGAGACCAGGTACATATTAGAATTGAACAGCATGACTCCATGGGGTTTGAATTCAAGTGAAGATTTATACACCTGTCTTTAGTAGTCTTCATATTATGCAATTCTGGTATCTATACTTTGGGTTTTATGATGACTGTATAATCATAATATGCTGTAGGCAGGTTTTTGCCTTTTTAGAACTGTTGCCCTAACCTTCAATAATATCAACTAAATGAGTCCTTAGGAGGTTAGGTCGTAACTTGAGCAACATAATCGGGTAGTGGGTAGTATGTTGTACAGTAACATCAATTGTGTAGGTTAGGAGCAGCCTACACAATCAACATAAAACCATTTGAATGTTCTTTTTAATGACATTGTATATTCACTTTTCTTTATTCACTATTTATCACGCATGAAATTGGACATGGACAATGTAGCTATTTGAAGTTATTATTTGTTAGCCATTTAGGTATTCTGATTAGGGAAAGGGGCTGCTTTATTGTATTTATACAGTGATTATTTCAACCTACCAACTTTGTGCTAGTAGATGAGAACAATTTGGTGACAAACCGAGTTTTCATCTAGTGCAAATCGGATTATCCGTTTATTGCGTCTGCATTTTTTTCTGTTAATATTATTCAGAGATCATGGTTTAAAACTCATTTTTTTATGTCTTAAAATTAATTTGAGATTTATTGAGTTTAAATGGACGATGCATGTGTCACTTTAACTCCAAAAGCAAATTGAATGTTTTTTGTGATTATCTCGAGAGAGATTATGTTAAGTCTTTTGTCCATGTTTCACCTTAACATTAGCAATTGTCCAATCACATGCTTTAAATCTTGAGCACTAGCACTCTACATTTTGACCACACTCTCTTGGCGTCATGTGACCAAGGCCTCTGTGCAGGCCAAAACGTTATGCTGACGAAGGTGCAATAAATTAAGAACCTCACCTGATCTTGGGTCTCGTGTTCTGTGCTGCAGCGGCTTCCAGAATTTTGGGTGTCCTCTGGTGTTGAACTCTTGGAAGATATATATATATATCCGGGGAGGACCGGAACATTTCAAGGGAGGCGTGGTGTATTCCTCATTTTGTGAAGGGCGTCTGACGAAGGCACACTACACCGAAATGCATTATGCCCAGCAAAAACTGCATTAAAGATCTTCTGAAGCCCCATGGTGTCCTCTGACCTCTTTTCACTTGGAGGGGTCGCGCTTGTTTACATTTCTCCGCGGCAGCTGGCAAGCCGCGTTCAGAGGACCCGCTCTAGAAGAGGACTGTGTTCTTGCTGGATCCAGTGTCAACACTACGCTTCCTTTCTCCGAGGTATCGGATGTCGCAGTCCCGCCTCATCTACCAGGGTGAGCACACGGCCACCGCTAGCAGAGGCTTGTGACTTCACACGGCAGCATAATCACTGTATTGGTACTGCATGGTTCGCTTTCATCCTGCTACATGAGGGAAAGCGTGTTGGGACCCGAGGAAGATTCTCAGCCATATTTCCAGGTTGCATCAAGGATCCCTTCGTTTGGTATCACAGCGCTCATCAAAATGACTTAAGGTACTTACCGAACACTGCATCATGGTAGCTGTAGTTTCCAATGCTCAACTACAGCTGCGCTTAATTTTGAATGAGTCAGCTGACTCCCCACTTCGGGGAGGACCGGAACATTTCAAGGGAGGCGTGGTGTATTCCTCATTTTGTTAAGGGCGTCTGACGAAGGCACACTACGCCGAAATGCATTATGACCAGCAAAAACTGCATTAAAGATCTTCTGAAGCCCCATGGTGTCCTCTGACTTCTTTTCACTTGGAGGGGTCGCGCTTGTTTACATTTCTCCGCGGCAGCTGGCAAGCCGCGTTCAGAGGACCCGCTCTAGAAGAGGACTGTGTTCTTGCCGGATCCAGTGGCAACACTACGCTTCCTTTCTCCGAGGTATCGGATGTTGCAGTCCCGCCTCATCTACCAGGGCGAGCACACGGCCACCGCTAGCAGCGGCTTGTGACTTCACACGGCAGCATAATCACTGTATTGGTACTGCATGGTTCGCTTTCATCCTGCTACATGAGGGAGAGCGTGTGGGGACCCAAGGAAGATTCTCAGCCATATTTCCAGGTTGCATCAAGGATCCCTTTGTTTGGTATCACAGCGCTCATCAAAATGACTTAAGGTACTTACCGAACACTGCATCATGGTAGCTGTAGTTTCCATTGCTCAACTACAGCTGCGCTTAATTTTGAATGAGTCAGCTGACTCCCCACTTCGGGGAGGACCGCAACATTTCAAGGGAGGCGTGGTGTATTCCTCATTTTGTGAAGGGCGTCTGACGAAGGCACACTACGCCGAAATGCATTATGCCCAGCAAAAACTGCATTAAAGATCTTCTGAAGCCCCATGGTGTCCTCTGACCTCTTTTCACTTGGAGGGGTCGCGCTTGTTTATATATATATATATTCAATGAAAAAACCATTGGTTTTAGGCCATATATAGTTAGGGATTTGCATTTAGAAAACCTTATTTTACTCGCATAAAACCATTGAAATTCCATATATAGTTATAAGCGCTAACTATATATCGCGCACCCGCAATCCACTGCTGATGATGTCACATATTACATCATTCATGACATGGTTAGTGACATCACTGATGACATCACTGATGACATCTCAAATGACATCACTGATGACATCACTGATTACAACATCCAGTGACTGTATGTTTCTGTAAAGTTAAAATATGTTTTACATATTGAAGAATGAGTGGATATATAAGTGTCTGGATGAAGGATTTACTAGGTGCATGACTGACTGATTGAGTGAGTGATTAAATGTGTCTCACTGAGTGCATGGGTTAGTGACTAAACTGTTTTAATTTGTGCATCATTATATCTGTTGTTCTACAAACTGCTGCATATGTTGATCAGTAGCTATATGAGTAACTGTATGGGTTATTGATTGGTTGTCCAAGTATTTGTATGGGAAACTGAGTGTGTGTGTATGGGTGGCTGGGAGGTGTGTGACTCTGTACATAGATGTGTGAGTAGTTGATTCACTATATGTATAGATTCAAAAGTGCATGTGGAAACAGCTGTATGGGCGGTTGACTGTGCATGAGTGTATTAGTGAGTGAATGGATATCTCAGTGCTACATGTCAAATTAAGTACATATGTAAAACACAGTACATGTGAGAGTTGACATCTATAAATAACTGTGCATAAGAGCCAGTGAATGTGTGAGTGGCTGTATGGATCATTGTGAACATGTATCAGAGATTGTATAAGAGAGTAAAGTAAATATGTGTTAGTATATGTTTGAATAAGTAAGGTGTGTATAACTGTATAGTTGAGAAAATGGAGGTGTCATTGATTTTTGGCATAACTGACTAGGTGTGTGAGTAACTCCATGGATGAGTGACAGTCTGTGACTGTCTGTTTACACTGATTGTATCTAAGGTTATATTAGAGTCTGAAGAGGTTCATGGTATTATCACATGAATGATATCATCAGTGATGTGATCAGTCATGTCAAATGAGATGTTATCAGTGATGTCATCAGTGATGTCATTTGAGATGTCATCAGTGATGTCATCAGTGATGTCACTAACCATGTCATGAATGATGTAATATGTGACATCATCAGCAGTGGATTGCGGGTGCGCGATATATAGTTAGCGCTTATAACTATATATGGAATGTCAATGGTTTTATGCGAGTAAAATAAGGTTTTCTAAATGCAAATCCCTAACTATATATGGCCTAAAACCAATGGTTTTTTCATTGAATTTTCAAGGTTTTGTAAATGCAAATTCCTAACTATATATGGACTATAACCTATGGTTTTTTCAGTGAATTTCAATGGTTTTTTAATAGCAAATATCAAAAGCTGGCAAATGTCAAGTACGTGATAGGTAAAAACGTTTTCGTGTTTATGCACGCTGATGTGCTTTGAACGCTGCACCCCCCCACTCCCCTCTTTTCTCTTAGTAGTACTCTCTCTTTGCAGATAGTGAACGGTAGTTAACGCAGACCTTTACCCCTGTTGTAATCCGTCGTACCTGCTTGTCTCTCCATTTGATTGATTATTATACAAGCATTTACTGTTTTACAATTGGTTCTCTTTGGATCATTCTCTATTTACAAACAAGCACAAAGTCGCAATACTCTGTTTAGTCTTTGCAGATAGTGAAAAATTGTGTAAAAAAATAAAAGTAATCGAGCAAAATCAGTAGACCACTAATTCGATCTCTTTTTGACCTCGGTAAAATACAAACATTAGGAACAACCCTTCATGAGAAATACGAAAATAATGAAATGAACTGAGCTCCACACCATGAGGGCTGCAAGACAGCTCGACTCCGCCACCCACACCGCCCAAAATAACGAAAAACCCTATGCAAATATTATAAATATACACAACACACCAGCAAAGAAACAGAGTAAAACATTTTATTAAATAACTATTTACATAACTATTTTATACTTTTTATTGCCCGATCCGGCTAGCTCAATCGATCGAGCATGAAACTCATGCACTGATAACAAGCGTTGAGAGTTTGTAGAACGATGGCTTCAGATTTTCCACATACGGTGTAGTGGCGCGAACTGGCAGGGGGCGTTTGGATTCTACCCCTTCCCCAAATAAGATTTTCATACGTGAATGTTCGTTCATGCTTTTTGTCCCTGAGTTGCTTCCATGTCACTGCCTTACACAAATGGCATAAGTCCTGGTTGTTGAGTGCCATACTTCAGAGTTCTAAGCAGCTCTTGTAACACTGTTTAAACCTTATTTGCACCTGCTGCAGCTTCACTATTCAAAGTAAGTGGGGTCCATTTGTGGACCTGACTGCATTGGAAAACAATGTGATACGGGGCCTCCCTAAACCGCTTGACGGAGGCCCCCGAGGGGCGGTGAGATGGCGCGGACTGAGAGGGGGCGCTTGGCTCCTGCCCCCTCCCCAAGTCGTGTTGCCCTGGTGAGGCCTGAGATCGCCCCCGGCATAGGCGGCCGGCTCCCGGGGTCCGGCGGAATTTTTTCCCTTTTGAAGAATCTTCCATTCTGGACCTTGTCCCACAATCCGTTTGACCTGAAGACACGCTGTCGTGGGGCGCCCCTTTACCGTTTTAGTTGCCATTCCGCCCGCTTTTGGTACTCTGTGCCTCTTCCGCCATTCAGCTGTTTACCGCCCGCTCTTGCGACTACAACGTCTCGCTCACCATGTAGTTGAAAGCGGTTGTATTCCGACCGCTGGTTGGTGGAGACATTTTGACTATATTCTGGACCTGCATTGTCGCGTAATGCGTCATATGACGCGACGCGTTAGCGCACCCGGAAGTGCTCCGGTGCGCAAGGCGCAGCTTCCCGGAAACGATCCAGAGCGCGCCGCGCAGCGCATAACAGGTCATGTGACTTGTTAATAAAACTTTTCATTGGTTCGTTTTACTTTTCTTTTCCTAATTATGTAAGACTAGGTCATGTGACCTAAAAATAACACTTTTCATTGGATTAAAACATTTTTTTTCCCAAACGATGAAAGCCCCACCTTGTTTCTGGATGTTTCAGACTGAAGCTGGCGTCACCATGAGAGCACCACCATCTCGTAGCTCCGTCGTGGCCATTCCGCAAGCAATCATGGCAGCCGCTCCCCACCGGAAGCCTGCGGGAGTCGACGGCCCCCAAGACTTTTGTACAATCTTCAAGGCTGAGGGGACGCTTTCGAGAATGGAACCCAAGCCCTGGCAGACAAGCGTCCGAGTTCCAAGGTGTCCCAGGGCCATTTTACTGGACCAGGCCCAAATCCGAAGAGCCGACCGCCATTTTTAAAGTCCTGTGGAAGCCGCCTATCGCTGCACCGCAAGAGTGGGAGCAACTCAACTACATGGTGAGCGAGACGCTGTAGCCGTAAGAGCGGGCACTAAACAGCTGAATGGCGGAAAAGGCACAGTGTAGCAAAAGCGGGCGGAATGGCGACTGAAACGATAAAGGGGCGCCCCACTACAGCAGACAAGCCTCCGCCATGTGCTTCAAAACTGCATATGTATCTCGTGATATCAAGGTTGGGCAACCAGTACACAACAAGCAGTTAAGAGTCCCATTTACACCGGCGCCATTTTGGGCGCGGCCGGGCAGGTCCAGGATCTACTGAAACATAACAAATGAGGCTGACGTCTCTGAAGCAGTTGACGAACAGCAGGACATAGCAAATAAACATGAACTCTCTAAAGCTGTTAACTCACTGCAGGACAAAACAAGTGAACCTGAAACCTCTGGAATAATTGTCGCTCAAAAGAACAACACACAAAACTCTGTAGAGCCTGAAGAAAAAAAAACAGAAGGGCACTGTAGTTTCAGACACACTTAACACTAATGACTAAACAAAGATATCGTCTGTTTATGAAGCAGTTATCATCTTGACAGAATTGACAAAGAAGTGTACAGACACCAATGCTATTAAGAAACACAAGGAAATCCTAACGCATCAGCATTCTCGGAAGAGGTTGACACAGATAACATCTTAAGGAACAAAGAAAGACCTGTTCACTCTTGACACCCCAGGTGCTGTGTATGTTGCACTATAGTGCTGCATCGAGAAAACGGACAACCCTATTGATGTGGATTTTTCATTATTGATTATTGTAAAGAAATGGCGACTCCCCCCTTTAGCAGATTAGCTAAATGTTTGCGTAATTTAGGCATAAAAGTTATATTATTGTTGTTGTTGTTGTTATCGTTATAGTTCTGGTTAATTTCAAAAAATGGTTAAATATATTTACAGTTTTTGTTGCGTTCGTTATATTTAAATGTTAATAAAGTTTTAAAATCTAACTTTGTTGGAGTGCTATATATGTTTAAAAAATCGGGTGAATGGGGCCTTGAATCGGGTTATTGTCATGTGTGGGCTTTGCAAGTGTACTGCTACAAGATCGGACATTTCAAACTCAAATGCACGTTCTTTTTCTTACCTTTCCGAAGCATGGAGCGCAATAGCAGGCAGAGAAAGGGTGATGCACGTGTTGAACACTGCCTGGCCTGGCAAGTTGCTGGCAGTGCCCCCCCGCCCGCTCCTGAAAGAGGGCACACACACACCGCTGCCCCGAGTACTTCACAAATCTTTAAAAGACCATGCGCTTGTTCATTAGGCTTAAATGGTTTATCACCCCTTCTAGAACCCCTGCATCGACCCTCTGACGTTTCCTGGAAGAATTAGCACGTAACACAATACCAAGCCCTGTCAGCTGAAACCCCCGAGAAATCATGGGGCATATTATCAAGGGGGTTTATTTCCGCTTTTTTGGCTTTAAAAGCCAAAAAAAAAAGAGATAAAATTATCTCCCTATTACCAATCTGTCGCTAACACCAGTTAGTGACAGCTAAAAGGAGATAGCGACCATCTTGGGCCCGCTTTGCATATCAGTGATATTTATCACTAATGACATGCAAAGTGGGCGTGCCAAGATTTTAGCGACTGGAAACAGTCCCTAACCATCGCTATCTCCTATTACCAACTTTTGGAGATATTCGCGCTAAGCGCGAATATCTCCAAAACCTAACACCTGCCCTGAGCAGTTTTAGCCATGTTATCCAATGGGAAGTGGATAACATGGCTAAAAGCATTTGCTGGATAATGCATGAATATCGCTGACTTTTCAACGATATTCATGCATTGCGGCCGTTTTTTATCGCATTTGCGATAAACCTTGCTAATAGCAAGGTTTATGTGCGATAAAATTCGCCGAAGTGCGGCGATAATTTTTGTCTCTAAACAAGTTAGAGACAAAAATTACCGCTAGTTGTTGGTAATATGCCCCCGGGTTTTTCCTTGCAGGAATCGGGAAGCGAAAGACTAGCACTGAAATCAGTAGTCTCACGCCTGAATCGGGAGGGTTGGCATGTCTGGATACTCTACAGCTGGGGCCATAAACTACATCCGCAGGGCTAGGTGATAGCCTAGGTCCGGCCTGGACAATCGGACACAGAGGAAGAGGAGTGTCAGAGGGTGCGGTAGTGAATAGGGTGAAAGGGAGGTGTCGGGCGGGCACAGGGTGTGATTCTCAGAGAAGAGCAGCGCAGATGGGTGGAAGTATATGTCCCATGCATGAGAGAGAGAGCGGGGGTGACCAGTGCGTGGGGGAGATGCTTGCGAGGGTGGGGAGCCATGCTGAGGATTGGCGGCGTGCAGAGAGTGGCCCTGGTCAAGGCATCTAAAATGGCTGCCGTGCACGACAAAATTGTGGCATTGGACAAAAACGCAAGATGGCGCAGACAATGTTTATCAATAAGGATTCATTTATAACAAAATATTTACTCTCAGTGACAAAATGGTGGTCAACACTTCCTGATTTCCATCGAATCGAACGTTAACAAACGTCACGCAGCAAAAAAAAAAAAAAAAGCTCACGCACAGAGCAGTTTTTAGCCATGTTATCCAATGGAAGGTGGATAACATGGCTAAGAGCATTTGCTGGATAATGCATGAATATCGCTGACTTTTCAGCGATATTCATGCATTGTGGCCGATGTGCGGCGATAATTTTTGTCTGTAAACAATTAAAACGAAGCACAAAATGGCGAATTCCCGTTTCGCTACCAGTTTGCGGCCCAGTTCGCGGCCCGTGAAGCGCTTCTACCGTGAAAAATAATTTTTTTTTATTTTCCCCACGGGACCCTTTAATAACCCCAACAACATTCCTAGGGGGTCAAGAGGGGTATACCTTGCCCCCTTTCAATAAATTCCCCCTTCGTTTTTCACCTCTTCTTCTCTCTCGATCCTACCGAGAGATAAGATGGCGGCCGCTCCGGACTGTTTAGAATGTTGACAGACACCGGAGAGCCAATCAGCTTTCTGCGCGCAAAGTTCCGTTTCGCGAAAAGTAAGCGGACCGGATCGCTGCCCGGAGCGCTGTTACAGATATATATCTTGTTTTGAACGTTAATTTCTCAAAAACTACTGGAGCACATATATTGAGACCTAGCAAAGGCACATCGGGCTAACAGTCCCTACAATTTTGCCAAGTTTCGTGCAAATCCATTCAGCCGTTCGAGCTAAAAGTGAGTCCAACCGCCCTATTGAAAAATGAATGGGAAAAACGTGTTTTGGGACCCCCCTTTTTTCTCAGCCCCCCCTTGACGAAACCCCACCAAATTTTCAGGGGCTGCTCAGAAATAAAATGTGCCATTTTCCTGAAAATTTCAGCCGATTCCGTCCTCAAACGCCAAAGTTATTAGACATAGAATTTTCAAAAATCCCATAGGGAATTAATCCTAACTATATATACCTACTGGCGATAGCCAGTAGGTAATATATATATATATATATATATATATATATATATATATATATATATATATATATATATATATATATATATATATATATATATATATTACCTACTGGCGGTCGCCAGTAGGTAGTTATAGTTAGGATTTTTTTCAATGTTAAATCTCAAAATTCTATTTGGAATAACTTTGGCGCCGGTTGACGAATCTGCCTGAAAATTTCCTCAAAATGGCCCCGGTCCTTCCCTGAAAGTTTGGGGGGGGATTTGTCAAGCGGGGGCTGAGATAAAAGGGGGGTCCCAAAACGTGTTTTCCCCATGTTAATTTCCATAGGGCGGTCGACCTCGCTTTTAGCCCGAACGGCTGAATGGATTTCCACCAAACCTGGCAAAATTGTAGGGACTGGTAGCCCGATGTGCCTTTGCTATGTCTCAAGATATGTGCTTCAGTAGATTTTGAGTAATTTAGGTTCAAAAAAATATATATATCTATGGCAGCGCCCCGGTACGCGCACCGGGGCGCGTACCGGGCGCGCTACGCGACTTGCGTGGGGAAAGCTGATTGGTTCTCGGGTTTCTGTAAACATTTGAAACAGTCCGAAGCGGCCACCATCTTGTGTCTCGGTAGAATCGGTGCGGTACGAGCAGACTTTTCAAAAAATGTAGCCTTTTTTTATAAATTGGATGTAGTAGGAAGTAGAAATATAAAAAAGTGTATGTGAAGAAGCCTAATATAATTATAATATAACAGAGAAGCATAATTAAATCTATAACTATAACAGAGAAGCCTATCTGAATCTGTAATTATAACAGAGGGACATTAAATAACTGTCAGAAAACGTTTTTACAAATGAACTTAAAGTGCCCCTTCACAAATTTATAACTTACCTTATAGAAAGGTGATGAAGATAAATGAGGAAATGTTTTAAAAGATGTATCTCAGGTAGTTGTAGTCAAAATGGCCGTGTTTTCCCTCTCATTTTTAATTTATATTCATGTGCATAACAAATCAAATGTCATGACAAAAAAGTAGGATATGAAATTAACATTTTAATTGGTTGAAAATTCTAACACTTTCATATGTGTTTTTGTCATGTAATTTACCTCAGGATATTTAGACAGGGCTACAGCCCAAATGGCTCAATGGAATACCATCAAATGTGGGATAAAGGTAGGGACTGGTATGTAGTAGGGTCTATTCTATATTTGGTGAAAGTCTGTCCAGTGGTTTTTATGTAATTTTATTTCCCACATTTTTTTGGGGAGCGCTTACCGGTGGAAAAAAAAAAAACGAAAAAATCACGGGGTGTGTGCAGGGTACGCGTACAGGTCCGCATGCGTACCGTACATGCACCCAGCAATTTCATTAAAAAATAAAAATACATCTTTTTTTTTTGGCCTTGGGAGTCCTTCTGGGACAACCTGAGAAGGGCTAGGGGGTAAGGGGGTCTCTACCCTGCCCCCTTTTTGCGTTTTCCACTCTTGTTTTGTGCTCTCTTGTGCCTCAGTTCTACTGAGAAATGAGATGGCTGCTCAGGTGGTACCAGAAGGATATTAACATATAAAAACGTTATTCGCTAATAGAATTTACATTTACAAAACCTAGATAGAGACTTGTATAGAACATCCCTCTAGCTGTATTTCTTTTATCATTACTCTCTCTGTGTCCTTCCCTTATGCTCACTCCTTTTTTTTTGTGGTTGCGCTCTCGGTGCGTGCCCTGGTACGCGTACCGGGGAGCGCACCGAAGAGAAAAGAGAATGGCAGAGTTTAAAAATGTAAGTCATTTTATATAAATGGGAGGTAGTTCTGAAAAGAACTTTTTTTAAATTGTTTTTGTTGTTTTAGATATATATTTTTTTGTGAACATTTTTTACTTTTTTTGGTTTTTCAAAACAATTTTATATTTTTTTTGTTTTTTAGTACTTCGAAAAAAACAGAAGGATTTGAAAATGGCTCAACAGGAGCAAAAAAAACCCAATAAAGAATCATTGCTTTCGTTTGTGAGAGCACTTGTGGTTTTCTTCTGCTCTGTTAATTAAGGTGATACTTTTTTCACCATAAGCAATAGTAGCCCCACAATAAATACAAACTATTTTGAAGTGTGAGAATTTGCTTTGGATGTTGGGCACCATTTGACACCCTTCAGGTGCTGCAAAAGATGATTCCGCACTTGAGGTGCTAGGCTGAGGGGTCTGTGGTTTTTCAGCCATAGCTCTCACCTGTGCTTGGGCCAAATTATTTGGGTGCCACCTCTCCATGTGGCGAATCATGGTGTGGTTGCCAAAACTATATTTTTTAGCAGGATTGCCACGTGAAAGGATGTTGCTGCAAATTAGACATGTTACTTTAGGGGCATTAACTTTCTTCAGTCCTGCAGGAAACTTAAAGAATTGCCAAATGTAGTGCTCCTTTACACGAGATGGGTGGGGTTCCTCTGGGAGGAACTGCCTCTCCTGCTCCTCCTGCTCCTCTTCCTCCTCTTCCTCCTCTTCGTCCTGCTCACCACCAAAAAGCAGAGGTGGTGGTGGTCCTTTTGGTGGTGGTGGTGGTGTTGGAGCACCAGCAGCAGCAAGTAGAGTAGCCATTATTGGTCTCTCACAAAGAAATAGCTCTTGCTCTCTCAAAGAAGAAAGTAAGAATGAGGAAAAAAGGTGGGGGCTTTCCTCATTTGGAAAAAAAAATATTAGGAACCAATGAAAAGTGTTATTTTCAGGTCACATGATCCGACGCGCTTACGCTACGCGCTCCGGGTTGCGCTCCGGGTCTCGCTCTGGGTCGCGCTCCGGAGCGCGCTTCGGGTCGCGCTCCGGGGCGTTTATGTGTGTCACGCTTGCGCGTCACGTCACGATGTTGTTTTAGATCGCGACATTGGCGCTAACGGGACGCTTCCCGGTTCGCACACCGGGGCGCTTCAAAATACTACGCTTTCCGGGGCGCTCACCAGGGCGCGCACCGGGAGCGCTCCAGGGCAAAAAAAAGAAAATTTGAAAAATTGTAAGGACTGGTAGCCCGATGTGCGTTTGCTATGTCTCAAGATATATGCTCCAGTTGTTTTTAAGAAAAATAACTTTTAAAAAATATATATTGGGCTACATTGGGCTATATATATGTTAGAGCCCAAATGTAGCCCAAATGTAGCCCAATGTAGCCCAATGTAGCCCAAAGATGGCCACCAGACACAAAAAATACAAATGTAGCCCAAATATCAGCCAGATGTAGCGCAACTATAGCCCAATGATTGTATGTACCAGAGTGTTCTAAAGAACAACTAGAGCGCTAACAGTATTACTTATAAAGTGAGACTTTTAGTTAGGAATTAGCATTAAAAAAACCTTTGAAATTCACTGAAAAAACCATAGGTTTCACACAAGTTATAGTTAGCAGGAAATTTTACTGACATAAAACCAATGAAATTCCACGTTATAGTTAGTTGGACTCACTATAACTTGCGCGCCTGCTATGCACTGCTGATGACGTCACATATTACATCACTCATGACATGGTCAGTGACATCTCTCATGACATCACTGATGACACCATCCTTGTGACAAAGTGGCAGACCTCCTATCAGTTAAAATAACCTCTGACACACACATTCAAAAATAGAAACTAACATTTTATTAAAAAAGGAGAAACCAACACCAATTACAACAACTTATTAGGTAATTCCAACATCTACATATACATCCACTCATTCACCAACAGTTCTATATAGTCATTCATATATATATTCACTCATCATATGTAGTGATAGACCTATACATCCTGTTACACACCGACAGTCATCCAAAAGTTACTCACACACATATTCATACATGCAAAAAAACTATTGAACATCCATTTATTTGCATATACAGCTATACACACACTACCACTTTACTTCTAAGGAAACTTACACATACTTACTCTCTTAAACAATCACTTATAGAAACACATACTTATTTAAACAGGAACACTTACAATCTCTCACTCTCACATATACTCACTTATATATATCAATACTCACATATACTATATTAAAACATATGTTGTTACTGAAAAAGACAATAGTGAGACAGTTGTTTACTCACTAACACACACGTATACACACTCATCCATCCATACAGTCCTGTACATATGCTGTCTTCAAACCACATACACCGGGAGCGCTCCAAAGTGAAATATAAAAAAAAAGAATATACTTTAAAAAAATATATATTATATTAATATACAATATAGGATTCATTTTTAGAAAAACATACCTTTCTAAGCTATAGATATTTGCGAAAAAATAACCTTAGAAATTCACTAAAAAACACCTAGGTATGAGGCCCTATAAAAAAATTAGGAATTAGCAGTTAAAAAACCTATGAAATTCACAGAAAAAAACATAGGTTTCACACCAGTTATAGTTAGGAATTAGCATTTAAAAAACCTATGAAATTCACTGAAAAAAACCATAGGTTTCACACCAGTTATAGTTAGGAATTAGCATTTAAAAAACCTATTAAATTCACTCAAAAAACCATAGGTTTCACACCAGTTATAGTTACCTGGAAATTTTACTGACATAAAACCATTGAAATTCCCACGTTATAGTTAGTTGGACTCACTATAACTTGCGCGTGTAATGTACTGCTGATGACATCACATTTTACATCACTCATGACATGGTCAGTGACATCACTCATGACATCACTGATGACACCATCCTTGTGACAGAGTGACTGACCTCCTTTCACTGTAAAGTAACCCTTGAAACACATATTCAAAAATAGAAACTAACATTTACAAAAAAGTGGAGATACCTATACCAGTTACAACAACCAATTCAGTAATTCCACCATTTATATACACATCCACTCATTCACCAACAGTTCTATATAGTCATTCATACATATACTCACTTATCATATGTAGTGAGACACCTTTACATCCATTAACACACCGACAGTCTTCCAAAAGTTGCTCACACACATACTCACACATGCAAATAAACTATTGAACATCCATTTTTTTGCATATACAGCTATACACACACTGCCACCTTACTTCTAAGGAAACTTACACATACTTACTCTCTTAAACAATCACTTATAGAAACACATACTTATTAAAACAAGAACTCTTTCAATCTCTCACTCTCACATATACTCACTTATATACATCAATACTCACATATACTAGATTAAAACATATGTAGTTACTGATAAAGACACTAGTGAGACAGTCATTCACTTACTAACACATACATATACACACTCATTCACCCATACAGTCCGGCACATATGCTGTCTTCAAAACACATACAAACAGTGAGTCAGTCATTGATGCATCTATGTGCTAAGTAACACCCCCACCAAATCAAACAGACAATTATAAAGATACAAAAAAAAATCTAATAACCCATATACACACACATGTAGCTACTCACCAACCCCTGCAGCTACTTATACACAAAGTGAAACACTGGTACATATATTTAAATATTTAAACATTACTCGCTAATATATGCATTCACTAAGATACACTTAATAAGCAAGTTAACCAATCATTTTTTTAAAAATAACATCAATTTAGACACTTATTTAAACATTTATTCTTCCATTGACATTTACATATACATATATAAAACATATTTATTTTTCAGAAAGGCACACATTCACTGGATGGTGTCATCAGTGATGTCATGAGTGATGTCACTGACCATGTCATGAGTGATGTAATATGTGATGTCATCAGCAGTGCATTACACGCGCAAGTTATACTAACTATAACGCGGGAATTTCAATGGTTTTATGTCAGTAAAATTTCAGGTAACTATAACTGGTGTGAAACCTATGTTTTTTTCAGTGAATATATATATATATATATATATATATATATATATATATATATATATATATATATATATATATCCAACATCAAAGGTCGCCTGCTGTAGGAAGAGCCCAACACTCGGTATTCAATAGCCCAACTCTTTAATGAAGGAAATGATGTGGCAGAACAGCTCAGTCCAGCATAAGATTAGCCCAACGCGTTTCGTGATACTCATCACTTCTTCTGGGGCTCCTGGCTTGTTAACTGGTCGAAACAGCAGTTTACGCGGCATCGCGTTTTTGTAATTGTTCCCGCCCCAGTGGGCGTGGCCACCCCCCGTGGCCTGTGGTAGTTGTAGTGCCTTGTCGCTGCCGTTCTGTAAGTCAAAGATTGCCAAAATTAAAATCACAGTGGATTGCGGTGCCAAGCTGCCACATAACACACCAATTGCTTGCTCCTTCAGAAAAAGGCACCCAATGTCCTTACGTGAAAGCGCCAGGTGACGCCACCACAGGACTGCCCGCAAAGGCAGCCGGGCTCAATTCCCGCGGCTCAGGCAAGCCGCAAAACATCCAACATCAAAGGTCGCCTGCTGTAGGAAGAGCCCAACACTCGGTATTCAATAGCCCAACTCTTTAATGAAGGAAATGATGTGGCAGAACAGCTCAGTCCAGCATAAGATTAGCCCAACGCGTTTCGTGATACTCATCACTTCTTCTGGGGCTCCTGGCTTGTTAACTGGTCGAAACAGCAGTTTACGCAGCATCGCGTTTTTGTAATTGTTCCCGCCCCAGTGGGCGTGGCCACCCCCGGTGGCCTGTGGTAGTTGTAGTGCCTTGCCGCTGCCGTTCTGTAAGTCAAAGATTGCCAAAATTAAAATCACAGTGGATTGCGGTGCCAAGCTGCCACATAACACACCAATTGCTTGCTCCTTCAGAAAAAGGCACCCAATGTCCTTACGTGAAAGCGCCAGGTGACGCCACCACAGGACTGCCCGCAAAGGCAGCCGGGCTCAATTCCCGCGGCTCAGGCAAGCCGCAAAACATCCAACATCAAAGGTCGCCTGCTGTAGGAAGAGCCCAACACTCGGTATTCAATAGCCCAACTCTTTAATGAAGGAAATTATGTGGCAGAACAGCTCAGTCCAGCATAAGATTAGCCCAACGCGTTTCGTGATACTCATCACTTCTTCTGGGGCTCCTGGCTTGTTAACTGGTCGAAACAGTAGTTTACGCGGCATCGCGTTTTTGTAATTGTTCCCGCCCCAGTGGGCGTGGCCACCCCCCGTGGCCTGTGGTAGTTGTAGTGCCTTGCCGCTGCCGTTCTGTAAGTCAAAGATTGCCAAAATTAAAATCACAGTGGATTGCGGTGCCAAGCTGCCACATAACACACCAATTGCTTGCTCCTTCAGAAAAAGGCACCCAATGTCCTTACGTGAAAGCGCCAGGTGACGCCACCACAGGACTGCCCGCAAAGGCAGCCGGGCTCAATTCCCGCGGCTCAGGCAAGCCGCAAAACATCCAACATCAAAGGTCGCCTGCTGTAGGAAGAGCCAAACACTCGGTATTCAATAGCCCAACTCTTTAATGAAGGAAATGATGTGGCAGAACAGCTCAGTCCAGCATAAGATTAGCCCAACGCGATTCGTGATACTCATCACTTCTTCTGGGGCTCCTGGCTTGTTAACTGGTCGAAACAGCAGTTTACGCGGCATCGCGTTTTTGTAATTGTTCCCGCCCCAGTGGGCGTGGCCTGAGCCGTGGGAATTGAGCCCGGCTGCCTTTGCGGGCAGTCCTGTGGTGGCGTCACCTGGCGCTTTCACGTAAGGACATTGGGTGCCTTTTTCTGAAGGAGCAAGCAATTGGTGTGTTATGTGGCAGCTTGGCACCGCAATCCACTGTGATTTTAATTTTGGCAATCTTTGACTTACAGAACGGCAGCGGCAAGGCACTACAACTACCACAGGCCACGGGGGGTGGCCACGCCCACTGGGGCGGGAACAATTACAAAAACGCGATGCCGCGTAAACTGCTGTTTCGACCAGTTAACAAGCCAGGAGCCCCAGAAGAAGTGATGAGTATCACGAAACGCGTTGGGCTAATCTTATGCTGGACTGAGCTGTTCTGCCACATCATTTCCTTCATTAAAGAGTTGGGCTATTGAATACCGAGTGTTGGGCTCTTCCTACAGCAGGCGACCTTTGATGTTGGATGTTTTGCGGCTTGCCTGAGCCGCGGGAATTGAGCCCGGCTGCCTTTGCGGGCAGTCCTGTGGTGGCGTCACCTGGCGCTTTCACGTAAGGACATTGGGTGCCTTTTTCTGAAGGAGCAAGCAATTGGTGTGTTATGTGGCAGCTTGGCACCGCAATCCACTGTGATTTTAATTTTGGCAATCTTTGACTTACAGAACGGCAGCGGCAAGGCACTACAACTACCACAGGCCACGGGGGGTGGCCACGCCCACTGGGGCGGGAACAATTACAAAAACGCGATGCCGCGTAAACTGCTGTTTCGACCAGTTAACAAGCCAGGAGCCCCAGAAGAAGTGATAAGTATCACGAAACGCGTTGGGCTAATCTTATGCTGGACTGAGCTGTTCTGCCACATCATTTCCTTCATTAAAGAGTTGGGCTATTGAATACCGAGTGTTGGGCTCTTCCTACAGCAGGCGACCTTTGATGTTGGATATATATATATATATATATATATATATATATATATATATATATATATATTACCTACTGGCTATCGCCAGTAGGTATATATAGTTAGAATTTTTTCTCTATGGGACTTTTGAAAATTCTATGTCTAATAACTTTGGCGTTTGTGGACGGAATCGGCTGACATTTTCAGGAAAATGGCACATTTTGTTTCTGAGCAGCCCCTGAAAATTTGGTGGGGTTTCGTCAAGGGGGGGCTGAGAAAAAAGGGGGGTCCCAAAACGCGTTTTTTGCATTGAGTTTTCCATAGGGCGGTTGGACTCACTTTTAGCTCGAACGGCTGAATGGATTTGCACGAAACTTGGCAAAATTGTAGGGACTGTTAGCCCGATGTGCCTTTGCTAGGTCTCAATATATGTGCTCCAGTAGTTTTTGAGAAATTAACGTTCAAACCAAGATATATATCTGTAACAGCGCTCTGGGCAGCGATCCGGTCCGCTTACTTTTCGCTTATCGGAACTTTGCGCGCAGAAAGCTGATTGGCTCTCCGGTGTCTGTCAACATTCTAAACAGTCCGGAGCGGACGCCATCTTGTCTCTCGGTAGGATCGAGAGAGAAGAAGAGGTGGAAAACGAAGGGGGAATTTAATGAAAGGGGGCAAGGTAGACCCCTCTTGACCCCCTAGGAATGTTGTTGGGGTTATTAAAGGGTCCCGTGGGGAAAATAAAAAAAAAATGATTTTTCACGGTAGAAGCGCGGCCGCGAACTGGTAGCGAAACGGGAATTCGCCATTTTGTGCTTCGTAAATTAAATTACTAGTTATAAGTGGGTGCGGGAGACGTATCCTAATCCCCTATGTTTCCTGAGGGTGGGTGAGGAGGCTGATATATGTTGATACATCTCTTCCAGCGGCTGTGCGTGAGCTTTTTTTTTTTTTTTGCTGCGTGACAGTCCGGAGCGGCCGCCATCTTGTCTCTCGGTAGGATCGAGAGAGAAGAAAAGGTGAAAAACTAAGGGGGAATTTAATGAAAGGGGGCAAGGTATCCCCCTCTTGACCCCCTAGGAATGTTGTTGGGGTTATTAAAGGGTCCCGTGGGGAAAATAAAAAAAAAATGATTTTTCACGGTAGAAGCGCTTCACGGGCCGCGAACTGGGCCGCAAACTGGTAGCGAAACGGGAATTCGCCATTTTGTGCTTCGTTAATTAAAGTACTAGGTATAAGGGGGTGCGGGAGACGTATCCTAATCCCCTATGTTTCCTGAGGGTGGCTGAGGAGGCTGATATATGTTGATACATCTCTTCCAGCGGCTGCGCCATCTTGCCTTTTTTCGAATGCCACAATTTTGTCGTGCACGGCAGCCATTTTAGATGCCAGGCTGGTCCCAGGCTATCACCTAACCCTGCGGATGTAGTTTATGGCCCCAGCTGTAGAGAATTCAGACATGCCAATCCTCCTGATTCAGGCGTGTGAGTACTGATTTCAGTGCTAGTCTCCCGCCTCCCGATTTCTGCAAGCAAAAACCCGGGGGCATATTACGAACAACTAGCGATAATTTTTGTCTCTAACTTGTTTAGAGACAAAAATTATCGCCGCACATCGGCGATTTTTATCGCAGATAAACCTTGCTATTATCGCAGAAAAGTCAGCGATATTCATGTATTATCGACCTAATGCTCTTAGCCATGTTATCCACCTCCCATTGGATAACATGGCTAAGAACTGCTCAGGGCAGGTGTTAGATTTTGGAGATATTCGCGCTTAGCGCGAATATCGCCAAAAGTTGGTAATAGAAGGTAGCGATGTTAGGGACTGTTTCCAGTCGCTAACATCTTGGCACGCCACTTTGCATGTCATTAGTGATAAGTATCACTGACATGCAAAGCGGGGCCCAAGATGGTCGCTATCTCCTTTTAGCTGTCACTAACTGGTGTTAGCGACAGCTTGATAATAGAGAAATAATTTTATCTCCGCTTTCATGGTTTTTAAAGCCAAAAAAGCGGAGATAAACCCCCTTGATAATATGCCCCACGATTCCTTGGGGGTTTCAGCTGACAGGGCTTGGTATTGTGTTACATGGTAATTTTTCCATGAAACGTCAGAGGGTCGATGCAGGGGTTCTAGAAGAGGTGATAAACCATTTAAGCCTCATGAACAAGCGCATGGTCTTTTAAAGATTTGTGAAGTACTCGGGGCGGCGGTGTGTGTGTGCCCTCTTTCAGGAGCGGGCGGGGGGGCACTGCCAGCAACTTGCCAGGTCAGGTAGTGTTCAACACGTGCATCACCCTTTCTCTGCCTGCTATTGCGCTCCATGCTTCGGAAAGGTAAGAAAAAGAACGTGCATTTGAGTTTGAAATGTCCGATCCTGCAGCAGCACACTTCCAAAGCCCACACATGACAATAACCCGATTCAAGGCCCCATTCACCCGTTTTTAAAAAAATAGATAACACTCCAACAAAATAAGGTTATAAAACTTTATTAACTACTAACTTTAACGAACGGAACAAAAACTAAAAACATTTAAACATTTCTCAATACAAAAAGCAACAATGGTTAGAAGCTGTCTTTTGTGCGAATAGTCCCAAGGCAGCACAACGTGCAGAGTTCTGGACGGCACCCAAGTGATGTCGCCTGGGTGCCGCACTGGTTTAGGGATCCTACAATGCTGCTCCGAAAATTGGCGTGGGGCGTCCCGGGTGGGGCGGGGGGAGGCCTCGTCAGTAGCGGTCTGTTGTGCGAATAGTCCCAAGGCAGCACAACGTGCAGAGTTCTGGACGGCACCCAGGTGATGTCGCCTGGGTGCCGCACTGGTTTAGGGATCCTACAATGCAGCACAGAAAAACAGCGTGGGGCGTCCCGGGTGGTGCGGGGGGAGGCCTCGTCAGTAGCGGTCTGTGTCCAGTGTCACATGGCTGACACAACATGTACGACAGGCACCCAGGTGATGTCCAGTAAACTGCCGCACTGGTTTTGGTATCCTACAATGCTGCTCCGAAAATTGGCGTGCGGCGGCCCGGGGGGGGGGCGTGGGGGAGCCGGCGTGAACGGGCCTCCCCAGGTGGCGGCCATCTAGCTGAGTTGCGCTCGCTCTTGCGGCCACAGCGTCTCGCTCACCATGTTGTTGAGTTGCTCCCACTCTTGCAGTGCAGCGATAGGCGGCTGCCACATGGCTCTTAAAATGGCGGACAGCTCCTCGGTTTTAGGCCTGGTCCACTGAAATGGTCCTGGGACACTTTGGAACTCGGACGCTTGCCTGCTAGGGCTTGGGTTCCATTCTCGAAAAGCGTCCCCTCAGCCGTGAAGATTGTATAAAAGTCTTGGGGGCCCCCGACTCCCGCAGGCTTCCGGTGGGGAGCGGCTGCCATGATTGCTCGCGGAATGACCACGACGGAGCCACGAGATGGTGGTGCTCTCATGCTGACGCCAGCTTCAGTCTGAATGATCCAGAAACAAGGTGGGGCTTTCATCGTTTGGGGAAAAAAAATGTTCTAAACCAATGAAAAGTGTTATTTTTAGGTCATATGACCAAGCCTTCCATCTTTAGGAAACCAAAAGTAAAATGAACCAATGAAAAGTTTTATAAACAAGTCACATGACCTGTTATGCGGCATAGGGCTACAAAAAGCGTAGAAAATCCGTTGGCACGTGAGGCGGCGTCAGTAGCGGACCGATGTGCGAATAGGCCGAAGGCAGCACAACGGGCCGAGATCCGGATGGTACCGAGGTGGTGTCCAGCTAATTGCCGCACTGGTGTGGCCATCCTACAATGCTGCGCCGAAAGACGGCGTGTCCAGCTGAATTGCGGTCACTGTTGCGGTACAGTGACTCGAACGCGCCGAGATCCGGATGGCACCGAGGTGGTGTCCAGCAAATTGCCGCACTGGTGTGGCCATCCTACAATGCTGCGCCGAAAGACGGCGTGTCCAGCTGAATTGCGGTCACTGTTGCGGTACAGTGACTCGAACGCGCCGAGATCCGGATGGCACCGAGGTGGTGTCCAGCAAATTGCCGCACTGGTGTGGCATCCTACAATGCTGCGCCGAAAGACGGCGTGTCCAGCTGAGTTGCGGTCACTGTTGCGGTACAGTGAGTCGAACGCGCCGAGATCTGGATGGCCCCGATGTTGTGTCCAGCAAGTTGCCGCACTGGTGTGGCCATCCTACAATGCTGCGCCGAAAGTCGGCGTGGGGTGCCCCGTTGGCTTATGAGGTGATGTCAGTAGTGGACCGATGTGTGAATAGGTCGGAACCAGCACAAGGCACCAAGATCCGAATGGCAAGTCCTGGATGTTGAGTGCCTCAGTTGAGATTTCTGAGCAGTGCTTGTAAGACTGTCTGAAGCTTATTTGCACCTGCTGCAGCTTCACTAGGTCCGGCGGAACTTTTTGCCTTTTCCTTTCTGCTTCTTTTCCTACAATGCGTTTCATCTGAAGACACGACCAGGTCCCTGAATGTGTGCAGGGGGACGCTATTGATTGAATGAACGCGCCGAGATCTGGATGGCACCGAGGTGGTGTCCAGCAAATTGCCGCACTGGTGTGGCCATCCTACAATGCTGCGCCGAAAGTCGGCGTGGGGTGCCCCGTTGGTTTATGAGGTGATGTCAGTAGTGGACCGATGTGTGAATAGGTCGGAACCAGCACAAGGCGCCCTGCACTGTTGAGCCTTTTTGAATGCCTGTTTTTTGTTGTTTCCCCTCCATCAAAAACAAAACAAAAATACAAGGCGCCAAGATCCGAATGGCAAGTCCTGGATGTTGAGTGCCTCAGTTGAGAGTTCTGAGCAGTGCTTGTAAGACTGTCTGAAGCTTATTTGCACCTGCTGCAGCTTCACTAGGTCCGGCGGAACTTTTTTCCTTTTCCTTTCTGCTTCTTTTCCTACAATGCGTTTCATCTGAAGACACGACCAGGTCCCTGAATGTGTGCAGGGGGACGCTATTGATTGAATGAAAATGGCGGCTTGACACAAAGCTGACTCAAGCGTTACTGTTGGTGCTATACAGACAAAAATTGGTTTTCAGTTTGTACATTCTTCAGGTTTTTTTTTTCCATCCAAGTCTGATTGAGAGTTTGTAGAAAAATGGCTTCAGATTTTCCACATACTACTTTTCAACATTCTTCCTAAATGTAACAATGTGAAACTCACTAGGAGAACGGCTGTTTCTGTTTCCTTTCAAAATGCTGCCACCAATATTTTCTGAATGGAAGACACCATCTTGTAGCATAAAGGGCCGAAAGGGGTTCTGGTCTGGCCGATGGTTGGTGGAGACATTTTGACTATATCTTGGACCTGCCCGGCCTCGCCCAAAATGGCGCCGGTATAAATGGGACTCGTAACTCTTTGCCCGCAAATGTATATCTAGAAAATGTTGTTGTAAGTGGCCCTGTCGTATTTTAATTACAAAATGTACGTCCACCGATTCCGCAACTGTTAGACACCTTTGTTCTTGTCACCTAATGGCCCGCTCGTTACGTTCTTCTACAGTGTAAATGTCTCCTCATCATATACGATTTCAGTTTGCTCCGTGGCCGGCCCACGTGGTTATAGGCCCGTATTTGTATACTGACATTTTCACAATAAAGGTTTTTAAAACAAAACACGGTAGTAGTATTTTCATTTGTAAAGTTTTTACTTTTAGTGACTGTTTTCGAATCAGTAAAAGGCAAGTGAAATAAAGCAGTCCAATTACATGACGGATAAAAGGTATAATATGTAGGAACGCAGTAAAGATAAATGGTCAAGGGCAGTTGTGTTTTTCATGTCTGCAACATAAAGTGATCGATAAGAATCTGATAATCAGGCGTATCGGCGACTAAGACAGCAGGCCGAATCTCTTTTACTCAAGGGCTCCGTCATGGAAGGAAGAAACGCCCTTTTTCTCGAAAAAGGAATATATTTTACTTGCAAGACAGTTGTAAATTTTCCGGGAAAGTACATTAGCCTGGAATATTATAACATATGTTTGAAAAAAAAATATTGTTCGAAAATAATAAAAAGCGTAATTTTTAGGTCATATGACCAAGCTTTTCATCATTAAATTAACAAAAGTAAAATGAACCAATGAAAAGTTTTATTAACAAGTCACATGACCTGTTATGCTTACGTTACGCGCTGCGCGCCGCGCCTCGGATCACTTCCGGGTGCGCTAACGCGGCGTGTCATAAAACGCATTACGCGACAACGTAGGTCAAGAATATAGTCTAAATGTCTCCACCAACCAGCGTTCAGAACACAACCCCTTTCAGCAGTCCAAAAAGTTCTGTTAAATGACAACAGAGGGGACAGGCAACAAGAACCATCAGTCAAAGAGGGGAGGGCAAGTTCTTCTCTTCCGGGTCATGTTGGGGCGCTACCGCAACTGATCGAATTGGTAGTCTACAGTGTTTCTGGATGTTTCAGACTAAAGCTGGCGTCAGCATGAGACCACTACCATCTCGTAGCTCCGTCGTGGCCATTCCACGAGCAATCATGGCAGCCGCTCCCCACCAGAAGCCTGCGGGAGTCGGAGGCCCCCAAGACTTTTGTAGAATCTTCACGGCTGAGGGGACGCTTTTCGAGAATGGGACCCAAGCCCTAGCAGACAAGCGTCCGAGTTCCAAGGTGTCCCAGGGCCATTTTAGTGGACCAGGCCCAAAACCGAAGAGCCGGCCGCCATTTTGAGAGTCCTGTGGCAGCCGCCTATCGCTGCACCGCAAGAGCGGGCGCATCTCAACTACATGGTGAGCGAGACGCTGTAGTCGCAAGAGCGGGCGGTAAACAGCTGAATGGCGGAAGAGGCACAGTGTAGCAAAAGCGGGCGGAATGGCAACTAAAACGATAAAGGGGCGCCCCACTACAGCTTGTCTTCAGGTCAAACGGATTGTGGGACAAGGTCCAGAATTGAAGAGTCATCAAAAGGCAAAAAGTTCCGCCGGACCCCGGGAGCCGGCCGCCTATGTCGGGGGCGATCTCAGGCTACACCAGTGCTATAAGACTTGGGGAGGGTGTCGGAGCCAAGCGTCTTCTCCGAGTCCATGGCCATCACACCGCCCCTCAGGGGCCTCCGTCAAGCTGTTTAGGAAGGTAACATATCACATTGTTTTCTAATGCAGTCAGGTCCACAAACGACACTCACTTACTTTGAGAATAGTGAAGCTGCAGTAGGTGGAAATAAGCTTCAGACAGTGTTACAAGCACTGCTCAGAACTCTTAACTATGGCACCCAACATCCAGAACTTATGCTATTTGAGAATGGTAGTGACATCGAAGCATCTCAGGGACCAAAACCATTAACGTACTTTCACGTATGAAAATCTTACTTGGGGAGGGGGCAGGAGCGAAGCGCCCCCTCCCAGTCAGCGCCACCACACCGTATGTTGAAAATCTGAAGCCATCGTTCTACAAAGTCAACCAAACTTGGATTGAAAAATCTAGAAAAATGTACAAACTGAAAACCAGTTTTGGTCTGCATAGCATCAGTAACAACGCTTGAGTCAGCTTTGTGTCAAGCCGCCATTTTGATTCAACAAAGCACAGGCATTGAAAAAGGCTGAAATTCAGAACTCTAAACTATGGCACCCAACATCCAGGAGCTTGCTATCCGGATCTTGGAGCCTTGTGCTGTTTTCGATCTATTCACACATCGGTCCACTACTGACATCATCTTATAAACCAACGTTATGTAAATAGTTTTTTAATAAAATGTTTTACCCTGTTTCTTTGCTGGTGTGTTGTCTATATTTTTAATATTTGCATAGGGTTTGTCGTTATTTTGTGCGGGATGGGTGATGGAGCCGAGCTGTCTTGCAGCCCTCATGGTGTGGAGCTCAGTTCATCTCACTATTTTCGTATTTCTCAAGAAGGGTTGTTCCTAATATTTCTATTTTAGCGAGGTCAAAAAGAGATCCAATTAGTGGCCTACTGATTTTGCTCGATTACTTTTATTTTTTTACACGATTTTTCACTATCTGCAAAGACTAAACAGAGTATTGCGACTTTGTGCTTGTTTGTAAATAGAGAATGATCCAAAGAGAACCAATTCTAAAACAGTAAATGCTTGGACAACAATCAATCAAATGGAGAGACAAGGAGGCACGACGGATTACAATGGGGGTAAAGGCCTGCGTGAACTACCCTTCAGTATCTGCAAAGAGAGAGTACTACTAAGGCAAAAGAGGGGAGGGGGGGGGGTGCAGCGTTCAAAGCACATCAGCGTGCATAAATACGAAAATGTTTTTATCTATCACGTACTTGACATTTTAAAGCTTTTCATATTTGCTATTAAAAAACCAATGAAATTCACAGAAAAAACCATAGGTTATAGTGGATATATAGTTAGGAATTTGCATTTACAAAACCTTGAAAATTCAATGAAAAAACCATAGGTTATAGGCCATATATAGTTAGGAATTAGCATTTACAAAACCTTATTTTACTCGCATAAAACCATTGAAATTCCATATATAGTTAGAAGCGCTAACTATATATCGCGCACCCGCAATCCACTGCTGATGATGTCACATATTACATCATTCATGACATGGTCAGTGACATCACTGATGACATCACTGATGACATCTCAAATGACATCACTGATGACAAATCAAATGATATCAATGATGACATCTCAAATGACATCACTGATGACATCACTGATGACAACTCAAATGACATCACTGATGACATCTCATTTGTCATCACTGATCACATCACTCATGTGATAATACAATGAACCTCTTCAGACTCTAATATAACCTTACATACACTCAGTATAAACAGACACTCACAGACTGTCACTCATCCATGGAGTTACTCACACACCTAGTCAGTCATGCAAAGAATCAATCACACCTCCATTTCCTCAACTATACAGTTATACACATCTTACTTATTCAAACATATAATAACACATATTTACTCTCTTATATAATCCCTGATACAAGCTCACAGTGATCGATACAGCCACTCACACATTCACTGGCTCTTATGTTCAGTTATTTATATATCTCAACTCTCACATGTATTGTGTTTTACATACGTACTTACTTGCACATGTAGCAATGAGAAATCCATTCACTCACCAACACACCCATGCACAGTCAACCGCCCATATAGCTGTTTCCACATGCACTCTTGAACTCATACTCCTAGTGAATCAACTGCTTACACATCTATGCACAGAGTCACGCACCTCCCAGCCACCCACACACACACTCAGCCTCCCATTCAAATACTTGGGCAACCAATCAATAACCCATATGGCCACTCTTATAGCTACTGATCAACACATGCAGCAGCTTACACAACAACAAACATACTGATGCACGAATTAAGACAGTTTAGTCACTAACCCATGTACTCAGTGAGACACATTTAATCACTCACTCATACAGTCAGTCATGCACCTACTAAATTCTTCATCCAGACACTTATACATCCACTCATTCTTCAATATGTAAGACATATTTTAACTTTACAGAAACATACAGTCACTGGATGTTGTGATCAGTGATGTCATCAGTGATGTCACTGACCATGTCATGAATGATGTAATATGTGACATCATCAGCAGTGGATTGCGGGTGCGCGATATATAGTTAGCGCTTCTAACTATATATGGAAATTCAATGGTTTTATGCGAGTAAAATAAGGTTTTGTAAATGCTAATTCCTAACTATATATGGCCTATAACCTATGGTTTTTTCATTGAATATATATATATATATATAGTCACTGAAAACAAACAAAGGTTACAGGGATGTTATAGTTAGGTTGACATTTCACTCATACAAAACCAGAGAAATTCATCAGTTATAGTTAGCTCAGCTAACTATAACTTGCGCCTACAATATGTACTGCTTATGACCTCACATTTTACATCACTCATGACATGGTCAGTGATATCACTCATGACATCTCAAATAACATCACTGATGACATCATCCAGTAACTGTGAGTGCTTAAAAAAAGTTTATGAGTGTTAAATATGTGTGCCTGTATAGATGATTCAGTGGGTGCGTGACTGAATGTATAAGTGAGTGATTAGGTTTCTTAGTGAATGTATAGGTGAGTGACAAGGTTGTCTGAATGTCGGCATCAGTCTTTCAGTTGGTGTATAATCGACTTTATGGGTTGGGGAGTGGGTACACTATATGGGTGTATGAATGTCTGTGTGGGTGGGTGAGGGTGTGTGTGACTGCCTGCATGAATGAGTCAGTGGGTGAGTCAGTGACTGTATGAATTTACTTAGTGTATCTATGAGGAGATGTGTGGGTGACTAGGTCTGTGTATGACAGTGTTGGTGAGTGAATGGATGTGTCAGTGGCATTTGGGTGAGTATCTGTATATGAGAAAGGCAGTATAGGTGAGTGTTAGAATATATGAGTGAGTGTATGTTTGACTGGGTTATAGTGAGAGTGGCCGTATGAGTGAGTGTTTGCTTGTGTCAGTGACTGTATAGGTGAGTAAGCATATGTTAGTATCAGTATGAATAAATGAGTGGGTGTGTGTATAACTGTATAGGTGAGTAATTGGCAGTGTGATTGACTCTAGAGGGGAGTGAGTAGGTGTGTGAGTAGCTCTATGAGTGACTTACTGTGTGTATGTGGCTGTATTGTTGTATGAGTGGATATATCAGTGGCTATATTAGTGTGTAAGTTGGTGTATGAGTAACTGCATGAGTAACTGAGTGGAGGTGTGTGCAGACCTATGAATCAGTGAGTGGCTGTGTAAGTACTAGTATGGGTGTGTCTATGGTTTTGAGAATGTTAGTGTGGAAGTAGGAGTGGGTGTATGAAAGGTTATTTTGGGGTGTGACTGGGTGCAATAGAGATTCTGTGGATGATGTCATCCGTGATGTCATTTGAGATGTCATGAGTGATGTCACAGGCCATGTAATGAGTGATGTTATGTGTGAGGTCATAAGCAGTGCATTGCAGTGGTGTGAGTTATAGTAAGCTGCTGAATTTCTCTGGTTATGTGCAAGTGAAATGGCATCCTAACGATAACGTACCTGTAACCTTTATTTTTTTCTGTGAATTTCTGAAGTTTTTTTATTCTATTTGCTAACTATAACGTCCCTGTAACCTTTGTTTTTTTCAGTGAATTTCTATAGTTTTTTGACTAGTAATCATGTTTGCAGGGTGGTAAAGAAAGAAGGGTGGGCCTCTAACCAGCTCTCAGGAATCCTGCTGTTTAGGACTTATAGTAGGTACCAGGTGGGCTTACTATCCCCCAAGGTCCCTCAGGGGTAAAGTGGACTTAATACCTCAACCAGTAATCAGTAGTGGACCTCGAACCACGTTTGCAGAGTGGTGAGAAAGGGGGCTTGGCCTCCGAAGACCTCTTAGAAATCCAGCTAGGTGGGACTTACCGGAGGTAACAGAAAGGGTAGTTGGCCCCCAAGGACATCCTTAGGGGCCAACTACCCCTCCTGTTACCTCCAGTAAGTCCCGCACAGCAGGATTGCTGAGAGGTTGTCGGAGACCATGCCACCTCTCTTCACCACTGTGCAAACAAGCCTCCTGGTGCACTACTAGTAGGGGTATGAAGTCCCCTTGACATCAGAGGGTCCTTGGGGGCCAACTACCTCTCCTGTTAACTCCAGTAAATCCCACACTGTGGATTTGTTGAGGAGTGTTTGCTGGCCATGCTCCCTTTCTCCACCAATCTGCAAACGTGCCTCCTGGCGCACTACTAGTTGGGGGAAGAAGTCCCCTTGGCTCTTGAGGGTCCTTGGGGCCAACTATCCCTTCTGTCACCTCCAGTAAGACCCACACAGCTGGATTGCTTAGAGGTTGTCAGAGGCCATGCCCTGTTTCTCCACCACTCTGCAAACGCACCTCCTGATACACTACTAGTTGGGGGAAGTAGTCCACTTAAGTCCTGAGGCCCTCAGGAGTAGGGTGTAATTCATTCCCCAACCAGGTGGCACGTTTGCAGAGTGGTGGAGTATGAGGGCGTGGCTTCCAGGTCCTCTCAGCAATCCCGCTGTCTGGGACTCACTAGAGGTAACAAGTTGTTGGCCCCAAAAAACTCCAGCATTCAAGGGGACTTCATTACCTAACCACCTCTGTGCCAGTAGATGGGTTTGCAGAGTGGTGTTGAAGAGGGACGTGGCCTCCACTGAGGTTCATTTTTGTATAATTTATTTTTAGAGAAGGGGGGCTGGATAGCCCCCTTCCCTGGGCCGATTTTGGCCCCAGGGACGCCATCCCCTGGGCAAGTCTTTAAGGAAATGGGGAGGGGACTGCAGATGCCTCCCTCCACTGCTGGTTCCCAACCCTTGGGGCCCAACCCTTTTTTCTTTTAAAGAAACAGAAGGGGGTCTGTTTGGATCCCCTTCCCTGGACCAATTTTGTCCCTGGGGACCCCATCCCCGGGGCCCTTTTATTTCATACAACAGGGGAGCCGTACGGCCCACCTCCTGAGGCCTATTTCAGCCCAGGGGATCCCATCCCTCGGGGCCAGGCCTTCATGTATTTCTTTATTCTAATGGGGAGGGGGGAAGTCTATATATATATATATCTTCCAATACGGTTCCCCTCCACTGGGTGTTGTGCAGCGCTCAGTATGGGTGCAACACCCTGTGGCAGAACCACGCCGCTCAATACTTTTACACAATCCTTCCAGCCAGAAGAAAAAACAGGTCGCACTCCCATAGTTTTTTTACAATTTTTGATTTTATTTTCTTTACTCCTTCATTTGCAGGGATATAGGCGAGACGATCTACGCGTTTTGGTATCTCCAAATACCTTGCTCACGATCAAGGTATTTGGAGATACCAAAACGCGAAGATCGTCTTGTCTATATCCCTGCAAATGAAGGAGTAAAGAAAATAAAAACAAAAATTGCAAAAAGACTACGGGAGTGCGACCCCTTTTTCCTTCTGGCTGGAAGGATTTTGTAAAAAAAAAATATATATATATAGATATTTCATAAAACAAAGAGATTTTGAGTCTACCGCTATGTCAGCCGAGATTCTTTGTGGCAGAGAGGTGGCGGCTGCTGCACTTTATTCTAACCAGCCGAAAGTGACACCAAGCTCTGGAGCAAGCGATAAAGCGGACCCAACTGGTAATGACAATACATCAGAGAGTCAAATACGAGTGGCTCTTAAAAGATTAGAGAATTGTATGTACCAAGAGATGTCAAAATGGTGGGAGCACAAATCCCTAACAATGTATCTAGAGGAAAATCGTGTGCCACGTGGGTTGCGCATTTTATTAGCGCCTAGTTACGACAGGCCGAACCCCAATATGTTGAAAGAGTGGGGCCAAACAAACTTAGAATCTTCCACCAAGCTAATACAAATCCTGGTGAAATATGCTTCCATTGACAGAGAAATGCTCCTTAGAGCTCTCAGCGCCAGGAAGCCGTTTTGGCCATTGTGCGCTCTACAAATAATTTCATTCATTCATTCATTCATTCATTCATTCATTCAAGGAAATCAATGAGTTATTACTTAAATTTGAACCCCACAAGATTATTACCAAGACCCGTAAGGAAATTGATGATCGTTTGCTGAAACAAGAGGAGAAAATTAAAGTTAGAAAAGTCTATAAGTTTGCCCGAGACAAGGAGGACTATGCCCAAGGCCGAATTTACACTTTCGCTCGCAAATTCGACAGTGCCAAACGAACGAAATTTGCGCAACAAGCTCAGCAGGCAAAACAGGGCAAGACTACGAATCAGGTGGGAGCCTCCACCTCGGCTCAGGCACCCTCTGCAATGCGCAACAATCAGGAAATAAGCGATAATGAATCGCTAACAAGTGGCCTTACATCAGATGAGGATGGAAATACTCCGTGGGATGCAAACTCTTTGATCCTTGACCTCAGCGAGGAGGAGGATTTTTTAGTCTCAGATCAGCTGCAGACATTAAGGCCTCGGACCAAACACCAACAAAAGGGGCAGCAACAGCAGCAAAGCGAGCCAGAAGCAACAAAAGGAGGGGCGAGCACCGGAAAAAGCGGAAAATCGCCCAAAAAACCAAAGCGACAATATTGGCGCAAAAAAGATAAGTGACAACACTGTTATTAATTTATCAACTGTTACCCTGACTGAGGCAGAAAAACAACTGTTAAGCCTGAGGTTAACTTATTGTCCAGCATCTGACTTCAATTACGCTAAAACCCGTGTTGATGTTTACCTATTCATCAGAAAACTAAAAATCAAGAAATTCTTCAACATTAAGGAAGGCTTGAATGAAAAAGAATTGCCAGGCAACATGGACACTGCCAATATTCCTCCGGCATTGCCGGCTAAAGACACCAAAACGTTTCTGGCGCTGCACCACTTGGCGTCTGACGACACACAATATCTGGATACAATATCCACTCAGGATGAACTCAGAGCTGCGTCCATTCCACAAGTGGGAGCCAACATCCGCCCATTTAAACCTAAGTCAAAATTTAATCCCATTATGACTAGGGACTCAATTGATGTGGTCCAGGACGTGGTGGTTGAGGACCTCAAACAACTACATCACAAGATTAAACATAAAAAACGCTACAAAGGCAAGCATGAGAGAGATTACCTATCACTCATCAAAAAATTGGGCAATGACTATAAAATCATTGTTACTACTGCAGGCAAGGGTGGCAATGTAGTTATTTGGCCCCAAGAAGCTTATATTGAGGAGGCGAGGAGACAGTTGGATGACCCAACATGCTATTCTAAAACCAATATTAAACATTTTAATGATGCAAAGGATGCATTAAAAAAGTTGTTGTACAAATGCAAGAGAGATGGCATGATCTCCTCCCAGGAATTTGAATTTCTTCATGTCGAGTTCCCAGTATTGCCCAAGTTATACCTACTCCCAAAAATCCACAAGCAGGTGACACCTGTCCCTGGCCGGCCTATCATCTCGGCCATTGCGGGAGTGGTAGAACATGTCACACAATACATTGACTATTTCCTGCAGGACTTGGTTAAAAATCTACCTACTTATGTTAAGGACACTGGGGATTTCATTGCTAAAATTAAAAATATCCCATGGAGCAATGATATGTTAATGATCACTTTGGACATAGAATCGCTCTATACAAGCATAGAGCATATATCTGGGCTTAAAGCACTCTAATTCTTTCTTGGAAAAAGGCCCATGAATTGTTATCATCATAACAAAGTACTGATGGAGTTGACTACCTGGTGTCTTAACAATAACTTCTTTCTATTTGGGAATGAGAAATATATTCAGAAGCGTGGAGTTGCTATGGGGGCCTGCTTTTCTCCCAGCTATGCGTGTTTACACGTAGGTTGGTGGGAGGAGTAGGTCCTCAGGTGACAACACGCGAACATTTCTGATGATCATGTTTTGTTGTGCATTCGTTATATTGATGGTGTTTTTGTTTTATGGCGTGGGGATTTGAACAGTGCAGACAATTTTGTTACAAGTTTAAATACCAATCTTGAAAATCTGAAATTCACCAAATCTATCAGTAACTGTGAGGCAGAATTTCTGGATGTTAAAATATTTGTGCACAATGGGCATCTGGCAACCAAACTACATAGAAAAAGCACTGCTGGCAATAGTATCCTCCACGCCAGCAGTGCGCATCCACGACATGTAGTAGATAACATTCCTTTTGGCGAGCTACTTAGTATCAAAAGAATATGCAGTACTGAAAAAGATCTTGAAGACTGCACCATGGAAGCCCTGGAAAGGTTCAGACAGAGGGGTTATCGTGAATCTGTCCTGAAATTGGCAGTGCAGAAAACCAAAAGTAGAACCCGTGATTCCCTGCTTGACGTAACCCACAGCAAAGAGTCAGTGAGTGTTCTTGATGATAATACCAAGGCACCGAGACTTATAACTTCCTACAGTAGACAAGCCAGACAAATCAGGTCCATTGTAACATGGAGATGGTCAGTTTTGAAAACAGATTTGGTGTTAAAACCACGATTGCCTAACGGTCCAACTGTGACCTTTCGGAAGGGCCCTTCCCTTAGGACACACATTTGTCATGATTTTTCTGAACTTAGGAAAAAAGAAGAGTGGATGAAATCCCGGTTTGGGTTCAAACGCTGCACCTCCTGTAGGGCGTGCAAATTTGGTAAAACTACCACCCAGTATTATACACCTTTTAGCCCAGACCCAGTTAACATCAAGGGTCAGTTCACTTGCAAGACTGAATTCGCTATCTATGTCCTGACATGCACATGTGGTCTTAGATATGTCGGGAGTACACGACAGCCGGTGCATGTCAGGATCCTCCAGCACCTGCGAGCCATCGTAAACAACGATTCTTCATACCCGGTGGCCAGGCATTTTAAAACCAATCACAAAAATGATCTACAATGCCTAAACTATTTTGTCATCGCCTCAGTGGATAAGCCTCTGAGGGGTGGCGATAGAGACAGGATGCTGAGGAGACTGGAGTCTCAATTTATCTTAGAACTAGATAGCAGATTCCCTAATGGGCTTAATACCATAGATGATTTGCATGTTTTCCTGTAGACATTTTCACTTACTATTTCAGGTTAGCTGAAGTGCGAGCCTCTAAGCACCTCCATGTTGATGTTTAAAAGAATTTTGTTTACTTACCATTTCCCTTTTTCCCTATCACTTATGGCTTCATGGTTGTTACCATACAAGCTTTCCCTTATTCTAATTATAATTTGGGTAGCACTTTATCTTATTTAATCTTTGGACATAGACATTGGGTACTATATGTGAATTTCTGTTTCCTTACCCACAACTGCTTTGACAAGATTCAACAGTGGTCTCTCTCCACAATTAGTTCGTTATTTCAAATTGGCTTTTAACTACTGTCCTTACTTGCATTTTAGGCACAAACAATGTTGTTGCTGTACTACGTTTGATTACTAAAGATCCTTCCCCTTTTATTTTGCTGCATTGCATTTAACTATTTACATTATTGCGTAATTTTCACCAAAATGCATTTGTCACTTTATTTGACTATATATATAGTCGCGTAATTTGCACTTTGAATTGGCACTTTATAAGGGTATTTAAAATCATAACCTAATCTTATTCATCTAAATTCTATTACTTGGGTTCATTTTTAAGATATTGCCTGCACAATGGCAAGAATTTGCACAAATTACATCAGCACTTTTCTGTAAAAATGTGTATATATATTTATATATGATTCTTATCATTTGCTTAAACTTGGTAACCCACATTTTCTATAGATTAGCGCAAATTGCACTTTATTGCTCATTTGCACATGGGTAAGGTTTAATCCATAATATTGCATTGGATTAATGTCAACTTCAGCAAAATACAACAGAGACGGACTATTTTAGCATTATTTGCAGTCACTTTGCCTAGTTTGGAGTAGCAAGTGTCCACTTTAATATATATTGGTTATACAATGTATCTTATAAGGATGAATGTAAAGACCATCAAAATGTGGATTTTAACCATTTTGCACTCTTTGAAACAGACCCTGACAGAAATTGTTTGGAAAACAGACTACGAAGTACTATGAATGTAGTATGTCCTCACCCTCTATGATCACATGGTGTAATGCAAGAGAAAGAAGAAAAAAATGTAACTTGAAAAAACTGTGGAGCACTGGGTATTTAACTGTGGTTGTTTTGCTTACTGACTGTCTGTGAGCAAGGGCGGATGCCCGAAACGCGTCAGATTTTATTAGACTCAGCTTTTAAATAATCCTTTGTGCCTTCAATTACGCTGGATTCGTGTGGTTTTCCATGGTCGTGTGAAACGGAGCTCTGGGAGGCTGCAGCTGTTGTATATATATATATATATATATATATATATATATATATATATATATATATATATATATATATATATATAGATATATATATATATAAATATATGTGTGTGTGTGTTAAACAAAACTTACCTGTGCAGTAAAGGCACTCCCAATGGAATGACATGCAATGTAGTGAAGTGTTCCTGATGTAATGACTGCAATGTAATGACTCCTACAGTAGTTACTGTGAAGTAAAAAATGGCATCACGGGGCGTGGCCAAGATGGCGTCGGAATAGGACGCTTTTGAGAGCCTCTCCGACGCCGACTCTGCAAAGCTACGAACAGCGGGGTCCAGGACGTTCCTTTCGTCGATCCGAGAGCGGCGGAGGTCACTGGAAGCTTGAGGTGCCGTCCGGTGCCGTCGGAGTGCTGCCCGGAGACCAGTGGCGGAGATTGCAGCGGGGACGAGCTGAGGCCTGCGAAGCACCGGCCTCTGGTGCCCGAGGGGCCGGCCGCACCTGACGCCGCAGCCGGCGTGCCGAGGGACGTTCAGCGCTTGCTGCCGGGACCCGCCCCCGAGGCTTACTGACCGGCCTTGTGCGTGGGCCGGGGTCCGAGCGGGCGAGGAGCTGACGAGACGCGTCTGGAGCCTCGGTAGGAGACTGGGAGACGGCACACCGAGTCCGGAGGGGGAGCCCAGCGCCGGAGGGCTCTGAGGCTGTGTGCACACGTGGGGGGCGGCCCCGGCTCATGGAGACCTGCTGGAGTGGGGCGGCTGGAGACACGGCTGGCGTTGCTGCGGACCCGGCACGGGGTGCCAGCTAAGTCACGCACACCCTGCGACAGGCTTGAGGCAGCCCTCTTTTGGTGCAGGCGGAGCGGTCTCCGGAATACAGGGGGACACGTGGCGTGCTTGGGCACATCTCTTTGGCGGGCATCGGCCCTTGGGACTCCCTGCTGCCTGGCCTGTAGGGCCCCAGTACCGGACCGTCGGCCCTTGGGGGCGGAGACCTGAGCTCCCACGGTGGGTCTCTGGTTTGCAGAATTCATCGAGGGCAGCCACAACGCCATCTTCTATCTGGGGCCCCTCTATCTGACCGGGACCTGCCTAGCCTTGCTACTGGTTTATAGTACTGGGGGGCTCGTGTGGTGACGCTACCTCTGCACTCGGTGTCAGTCCCCGGCACGGAGGACCACCCTGCCCTTTGGACTGCGCTTAATGACTGTTGCATTCCCGCGGTGGCACTGGTTGCTGGCAGAGGCGGGCTGTACCCCAGCACGGATTGCCTGAGGAGGTGATCTTCACCGCTTGCGGACCCAGCCTATCACCGTTGCAGGGACTTCCGGGCGCGGGAGGCCCACCACGCTGCGGCCTGGGGCGGACCCTCAGGATGACCACCTCACTGCGCAAGGGAAGGGCGGGGAAGGAGGGAGCCCCCAAGAACTCTCAGCAGCCGGCCTCGCCGGGAGCTAGTGGCTCATCGAGGCAATCTGACGATGAGGCGCCTGCCACTAAAGCCTTCATGACAGAGCTCTTTTCCTCCATCAGGGAGGACATCTCGGAACTCAGGTCACAGCTGGCGTCGGACCTGCGGGAGGTGAGGAGAGATGTGGACGGGATCGGCGAACGGGTGGCGACACTGGAGGATCACGACCTCAGCTTGGCGAATGATGTGCATCAGCTGCAGCAGGACATTATCCGCCTCACGGAACAAAATTTAGATCTGCAAACCCACACGGAGGATTTGGAGAACCGCTCCAGGCGGAATAACATTCGCATTAAGGCTGTGCCATGGCAAGGAGAAGCCGGGGACCTCCGTGAATATGTTCAGGCCCTATTCTTGCAAATCCTGGACGACGAGAGTGTGCAGACAATACAGATGGACAGGGTGCACAGAGTGGGTCTGCCCAGACGGGGAGGGGGCCCTCCTCCTGATATCCTCGTCTGTGTGCACGATTTTCAACTGAAGGAGCGTATCCTGCGCCAGGCTAGAACCATCTCCTCTCTGCAGTTTCGAGACCACCGTCCACAGCTGTACCAGGATCTGGCTGCCACGACCCTTCGGAAGCGGAGGGAGTTCCGTCCCGTGACCACCTTCCTGAGGGAGAACAACATCTCTTACTCGTGGGGACATCCCTTCCGGATCATCTTCCGCTGGCAGAACCGGCTGGCGCAGATAAACACTTTGCAGGCGGCGGTTGATTTGCTGGGCCTAGAGGATGTGGCGCCGTCTCAGGGGAGCCGTTCTTCACCGTCCAGGAGGCGACGTCGCTCTTCTTCCTGGCATAGAGTCGGCCCCTCTCCAGAGCGGAGACGGCCGGATCGCACGACTAGCGTGCAGGAAAGGGATGCTGCGGTTGCATCGGTGGCTTCCGCCACTTTGGCTGATTCTCAAACGAGCTCTGGAGCTGCGTGACCCCTTCTCCCACTGATGGCGTCGGAGGGGCTCTGACCCTGTGGCCCGGGAGTACTATTGTACTTTGGAGAAGACACACCGGGCCGTGGTCCAGGGGGCTACCGAGCTGGTGTCCTCTTCCCCAGATCGATCCGGAAGGAGTCCCTCGGATCGTGACCTACTGGACCTGATGACTGTTCGACTCAGGTTCTATGTCTTAAGTCTATTGCTGTTGTCTTTTTTTGCAGGGGGGGGTGCGGGGGGGGGCTCTGGGTCTGGGGAGTTATGGGGGCTTTGGTTGAGGGGGGATGGTTGGTGCTGGGGTTGGGGTGGGGGGGGTGTGTGGTGGCGACCCTGGTAGGTTACTACTGGGTGTGGTTGATGCTTGTGATAGTCTTTGCCGCTTCCTATGTCAGGAGCTGGGCTGGGACCTGTTCGTTCTCTGCTTACCTTGTCAGGTCATGCTGGTTGATCTCTCGGGGGGAGGGGGGTGGGATTCCCCACGGGAGGGAGGGGTCCGGGATACCGAGCCCGAGCCCTTTGTCTTTATGTCCCGAGATTGCTGTTCTTCCTATGTCTGCTTGTCCACGGAGCTCTTGGACGCCTGGAGGATGGGTCTGGCGGGCCCGACGGAATGGCCTGGGTAATGAGGGGGGTTGTTTGGCTGTAGCTCTGCTTGGGGGTGTAGCGGATTGGTGTGGGGTGTCGCTCCGGCTCCGCGCCCTGATTGTCCCTCATGCAGGTATTGAGCGACTTCCTCTACTGTCCTTATGCCTGTTAGCATAGGTAGCTGGAATGTGAAGGGTCTTAATTCCCCGCAGAAGCGCCAGAAACTCTGGAAGTACTTGCTGGACCACCATCTAGATATAGTTGCTCTACAGGAGACTCATCTGGCCAGGAAGGATGAAATGAGGCTTCGGCATAGACAGTTTCCTCTTCTCTACAGGGCCTCGGCATCCTCTAAGCATAGGGGGGTGGCCCTTATGTTTAGGGCCTCTCTCCAGTTCCAGCCACTGGGAGTGAGCAGCGATAGGGAGGGCCGTTGGCTCATGGTGAAGGGCTTGTTGTATGATCGCCTGTGTACGTTTGTGGCTGTGTATGCTCCGAATACTGGTCAGAATGGGTTTTTGCAAGGGCTGCTGGACAAAATGGGAGACTTTGTGGAAGGGCACTTGATACTGTTGGGGGACTTCAACATGCTGTGGGACAGGGATTTGGATGGCTCGGGTGCACGCAGGGCAGACACTGGGGTCTTTTCAGGAGCTACACAGCAGCAAGTGAGCGACCTGGGCTTAGTGGATAGCTGGCGCTTCATGCACCCACACACACGGGATTACACGTTCTTCTCTCATGTGCATCATACATACTCCCGCATAGATTACATATTTGTCAATCAGGCTCTCAGGGGGGACATCACTCTGGCTGGTATTTTCCCACTGTCGCTATCTGACCATAGTCTAGTGGTGCTTGGACTACACTGGGCGGTGGGGGGGGACGGCTGGCGGAAGTGGTACTTCCCTGCGGCGTTGGTGCGGGATGATGTCTCTTGCACTGCGTTGCGGCGGGCGCTTGCAGACTTCTTTACTCTTAACCCACCCTCCGATACGTCGATATACACCACGTGGGATGCGTGCAAGGCCTCTATTCGAGGTACGTGTCTCGCTCTCAACGCGAATCTTAATAAACTCAGGCGCACTGAAAGGGAGGCCCTGGAGGCGGAGTTAGCTACATTGGAGCAGGCGCATAAGTCGAACCCCTCTAGGTTGACCCTTCGACCCCTCACGGCGGTGCGGGGGAAACTGAGGGCGCACTATAACAACCGGGCTGAATATACCCTCTTGCGTCTCAGACGGGTTTCTTACTCCCAGGGGAACAAAGTGGGGCGTCACCTAGCCCGGCAACTCCGGGATAAGCGTGAGAAGGATTACATTGGGGGCGTACGCGACAACACGGGAGCTGTCCGGCATAGGGACGCGGACAAGGCGGCCGTTTTTGGCTGCTTCTACGCGAACCTTTACTCAGCGGATGCCTTGGACTCCGCAGCCCAGGAGGCGTACTTGGAGGGCCTTCCTATTCCACAGGTCTCCAAGGAATGGAACGACTTGCTCTCTTCCCCCATTTCCAGGGAGGAGGTATTGGGAGCCATCAAGGGCCTGAAGCTTCACAAGGCGCCCGGCCCCGACGGTTACACAGCTCAGTTCTATAAAACTTTTGCCTCGGAACTATGCGATTTCTTGGTTTCACTCTTTAACGCGATGGCTTCCGAAGGGCGAACCTCTGAGTCTATGGCGGAGGCCCTGATCACCATTCTCCCCAAAACGGGGAAGGACCTTTCCGAATGTGCTTCCTATCGCCCGATAGCGCTCCTTAATCTAGATGCCAAGTTATATTCCTCTATCCTTGCCGGTCGACTGAAGGATTTGATGCCGGCCCTGATCCACCCGGACCAGTCTGGGTTTATCAAGGGTCGTCAGACCCATGACAATCTACGCCGCGTGATTCACCTGATTGAAAAGGCGGAGCGTTTTCGCATTCCCGCTGTGCTGATAGGACTCGACGCGGAAAAGGCGTTTGACCGCGTGGACTGGGGCTTCCTACACCGCACATTGGCGGCCTTCGGGTTTACACCTCCCTTTATTAGAATGCTTGAAGCCAATTACCATAGCCCTACCTCACGGGTGCTGGTCAATGGCTGTAGATCGGGGCCGTTCTCGCACTCCCGCGGCACGCGTCAGGGATGCCCGCTGTCGCCGCTTCTTTTCGCCCTCAGCATAGAGCCGCTAGCCTTGGCGATCCGGGAGAATGAACGGATCTTGGGACTTCCCTTTACGGGGGAACAGCACAAGATTTCGCTCTTCGCGGACGATGTGTTGCTCTCTATCCAAGACCCGGTGCTATCGCTCCCACACGTCCACAAGGAACTCGCGGTCTTCGAGG
This sequence comes from Lissotriton vulgaris, assembly GCF_964263255.1. Lineage (NCBI taxonomy): Eukaryota > Metazoa > Chordata > Amphibia > Caudata > Salamandridae > Lissotriton > Lissotriton vulgaris. The sequence goes on along the minus strand of NC_141689.1, from coordinate 819,911,705 downwards.
CTGTGGCTGGTTTCAGAGTGAACCTCAACAAATCGTGCATTCTGAACCTGACCCTTCCGCCTCCGGAGGTGCAACGGGTTAGCTTGCTTACCCCGCTCCCATGGGCGACCTCCTCCCTGTTGTATCTGGGGGTGCGACTGACCTCTACCTTGGGCGCGCTGTTCCAGGCGAACTTCCCACCAATGCTGGCTGTGATTCGGGCAGAGCTGGAGAGGTGGAAGCCCAAATTTATCTCGTGGCTGGGTAGGGTTCATGCCATCAAGATGGTCCTTCTTCCCAAACTCTTATATCTCTATCAGGCACTGCCCATCCCGATAGGGGTGGATTACTTCCGTCGACTCAAGACTCTCATGCTGAAATTCGTCTGGCAAGGAGGTCGGGCACGGCTTTCCTATGCGGTACTTCGACGTTCACGGGCGGAGGGGGGGGTGGGGTTTCCAGACATGCACCTATATTATAAGGCAGCCCAATTGAGAGTCCTGGTAGAGTGGTCCCAGCGGCTATCCGAAAAGCATTGGCTCCACATGGAACAAAGTGTAGTGGGACGGTCCATTTGGGACCTGGCTTGGAAGCCCAAGGCGGACCGACCCAGGAACGCGTACATTTGCACCCCCACTAGCACGGTACTGAAAGTTTGGGACGCTATTAGTGGCGATGACCGTTGGACAACGTTCCCGTCCCCATTTACTCCTATCCACTTCAATCCAGCCTTTCCACCAGCTCTGACGGATGGTCCCTTTGGGCCTTGGAGAGAGGGTGGATGCAGGTCCCTCACCCACTTATTCCATGGCGTGACACCTCTTACGTTCCATAACTGTATGAGGGATTACGGTGTCTTACCTACTGAACGCTTTCGACATCTTCAACTTCTTCACTGGGCGACATCGCCTGGGGTGGTGGATGCGGCCACGAGACCGTTGACGAAGTTTGAAGACTTTATCCTCCACACTTCCACCATGAAGGGGACGATCTCTTTTTTATACAAGTTGCTCCTTGATACCACGGTGTCCCCCCGACCTCGGTATATGGAGCATTGGGAGACTACACTGGGGCGGGACATAACTGACACTGAGTGGAGGACTCTATGGAGGGATGTGACAACACATAACCATTCCACTGATCTTAGGGAGGCACACATGAAGCTCATCTTCGATTGGTATTTATATCCATCTAAACTACATAGGATTTTCCCAGCTTCCTCTGATAGATGTTGGCGGGGCTGTGGGGAACTGGGGGACTTTCGCCACATTTGGTGGGATTGCCCATCTATCCGACCGTTCTGGTCTGAGATTCTCTCGCACATCAGGGAAGTGGTGGGCTACCCGGTCCCGGACTCATTGGACTTTGTCCTGTTGGGGCTGAGAGACCCATTGCTCCAATACCAGACGAGGGCGGATAAACGCATTCTATGGCTGTGCCTTGGCGCGGCTAAACTAACCCTGGCGGCTGCCTGGAAGAGTCCGACGACTCCGGCTATCTCCTTATGGCATGCTCGTCTGTGGCGCCTCTTGAGTATGGAGAGGCTCTCTGATATCTTTCGGGGGAACTTTAAAAACTTCATGTTCACCTGGGGGCCTTTGGTCCGTTTTCTGTCCCGTGGATTGCCATCAGCAGTGTGTCCCTCGGCGCTCCGTGCGCTCCACCTCTTCCAATTTTAGCCACCTGATTATGTTGTGATGATTTGAATGAATGTTGGTCGCCACCACTAGGGTTGAGGGTGGGGGGTGGGGGGGGTGGGTTGTTACGTTGAGAATGTTTATCTCTCTGTTGCGACAGATTTGCATACATGGACATACGATTTGGCCTATCTTTGGTCTGTGACCGAGCCTGAGTCGCTCCTCCCCCTTGACATTTGGGATTCACTGCGGCGCAGTGAGCGTACCTCGCCACCACTGGAGGTTACAACTTGAGACTTGGGCGTTGTTTAAGTCGTTGTTCGCAGTTCTTGAGACCATGTTCTAAAAGCACCCCCTGTGTGGGGATACATGGCGGGTTGTCGCCTGTTCCTTCTTCTCTCTCTCTTGCTCACTCTTCCTCTGTTTTTCCTCTCTTTTCCTCTTCTATGATACAACTTGCAAAATAAAAATTTTACAAAAAAAAAAAAAATGGCATCACAGCAGGTGTAAATTATTTTACTACTTCAGATTGCACTAATATTGTGATGAGCTTTGCAGTAATAAATCCCATGCATGGGGTAAGAAGTGGTCTGAACACGGAGTGGCTGGTCTTGTAAGTTTGGTAACACTCACATACTTACATTTGTGGGGATCCCCAAATTCTTAGACAACCCTTCCTTCCCCTGGGAGTGGCTGAAGATTCACTGCAAAGTATGCAGTATATCTCACTCCAGAATGGGAAAGGGAACAAATCATACTCAGATTTGGGTAGAGTGTAGGAGAGGAGTTTTATCCATGAGGCAAAACATGTTTCCCTGCAGAGAATATTAAAAATGTATATTTGCACAGAAAGCTCCTTTCCCATGATGCACATTATGTACAATTATGCACAAAGGAATGCCGGGGTATATATCACTTGACATTCCCAGTAAAACACATGGATGGACGGCAACCTGTGATCTGCATATGCAGAAGCATGTTGCAATGAAACTGGGCTGAGCAAAAGAGAAATGTATTAAGATAAATATACTTCACATCCATACTTCACAGACTTATTTGATCCCTCTTCTTTGGTCTGAGACATCAGCAGTAAAAATGTCTTGATAGGGAGCACTTTCCCATCACTAGTGCCATGTTAAAGTCACCTCTGCCCCATATGAGAAGTAACTCCGTAACATTTTTACACTGCTACATAATTTCCCCAAATCTCTGAAATCTCACCATATTTTGCAATCATAAAAATATTACAAATCTTCATAAGACTGCAAGTCTGGCCACTTGGGGCCTCATTTACGAGGCCCATAGTGGCACTTTTGCGCTCACAGAACATCACTTTTGTGGCGCAACTCAAAGACCACTTGAGTGGCTTTTCATGGCCTTGTAGATATGTGCCCCTTCCACACAGAACACTGTTCCCAGGAAACACCCATGGAATCTGAAGTATTCTCAGATTTACCAGGAATCATAAACCTGGGAATGCAACAGATACTAACTCCAACCCAGGGGTGGAATTAGGGAGGCACAACAAGGAGAAATATCCTTAATTCTGTAAATGTGTTCCTCTTTCTCTGTGTGCTGCATCATAGAAAGAGGAAACACCTCTTGTGATTGTTTTTGTGCAGAAAGGTGTCACTTCCTGCAGAAAACCAATCACCCCTACAATGCACCTACCCTTGCACCATGGGGCAAGGGTGATTGAGATGGTGCATGGCACCCCATTGTGTGCTAGTCCAGGGGAAAAGGACAGGAATGCACCATATCTCATAGATATGGCGCATTTCTGCCCTTTTCTTTTGAAACCAGGGCTGCGCAGCCATGATTTCTTGTGGCCCTGCCCTGCTCCAAAACCTCGTAAATGAGGCCCTTAGATTTCCAAGATGTGTGCCTACCATATGCAGAGGGAGATGACAGCATACTGGGTCTGAGGTGGATGAAAGGGAGGCTTTCCAAAACGTTAATGGAAACCACAACAAAGGAGTTAAGTATGCTGGAACTTGCAAACTTGACAGATCACTTTTATTACATCCAGTTTGAAATATTCAATGTCAGCTATGCATATTGCATCTATTACAAATTCTGTTAAATGGTTCAACATATGCTGGTTATAACTTGTAAATGAATACTATCACAAAAAAATATAGGAGCCTATTTATTAAAAAGTAATGCAGCAAGTCACCTTGCTGCGCTGCACTGTGTGACAGGGAAAGGGCAGGAATGTGTTGTATTTTAGGCAATATGGCACATTCCTGACTTTTCCCTGCACTGGCGCCAACGCAGGCCCCCTTTCGACCTGGTGCAAGGGAGTCTGCATTGGATGCAGGGTTATTTTTGTGCAGAAAGGAAGACTTTCCTGAACAAAAACATTCCTGAGAGGCAAGTTCCTCTTTCTTTGTGTAATGCATTAATCTCCTCTGCAACTCAGAGCTGGTGTTAGCACCAATTTGCCTCCACTAGTGATTCCCTAAGCTCTGGAGATGCTACTGTCACACTTGTACCCCAAAGCATGATCTAATATTTGTGTAGTGTGCAACTGCCTATATTGTCCTGGGAAGTGCAGAGACCAGAACAAAAGGGTATCACTTTCAACCCCACCACTCCCGGGCAAGTCCTGTAACTTGAGAATAATTAATGCCAGGGGCAATAGTGGAGTGGTGGTGGGGATTAGGTCTGGGCAAAGGTCTAAAGACCTAAAATCCAGGTCCTGTAGTAAATGTCCCCAGGTCTTGACTGACGTCAGTAATTAGGATCTGGGAATTACTTCAGCAGATGGCAGTTTTGTACATCTAAAATGAATTTATGTGCACTTAACTCTAGTGACTCGAGTGTGAAGAGTTGTTAAGCTCTCAAAGAAAATGTACATGTTTTATTAAACGTGCATGGATGTTTCTTTATTGTTTGGGTTTCTTCTACACTTTTAGCAACAAAGGGTCATGCAAAGTAATAGAGCAATTCTCTTCACATGAGGGATATTCACATTACTATATTGTATTAAAATGAGAGATGACATTTTCAATTCAGCTCGAAATTAAGCTAGTTTCTGGGGGAGAAATGTCAAGCACATTGTGGCCTAATATGTCACTATGAAGCAGAAATAGCAATGAAAATGTCTTCCATGACTAAAACCACCATTTTGGAAAACGACTGTTTAACTTTCATATAACACATGTCTTGGCACTCCAGCAGAACTTCCAGCTTGAGAGTTACATCCAGGTTAATGATATGTTACAGCAGCCTTGGCCCCAAAAGCATCTTATTTATTGACATAGGTTAACAGCTCCACTTAGCTTTCAGTATTATTTTTAGCTAAGGAAAATATAGTATTTCACTCTTGTAACTGGGAAAGAAAATATGTTATCATATTATCAAGACAAAGCAGGAGCTAGAAGGTTTTCACTGGAACTATTTTTTGTTTTTAGGTCTTGCCCACAGAAAGCTTTTAGCTGTCAGTTGTCGAAACACCTTTTGTGGGCCATACCAAAGCTTAGATTCATTAAGGTGTTTCCCACTTTGTATATGTGCTGTACAATGAAGAACACGTTCAAAGAAGGGGAAATGGGGAGAAATTAAAACCATTCTCCTTGTTAGGCCTGATTTGTAGATAGAAATTTGCTTTGAACTCCATGGGTGTTTGATTTGGAACATCCATGCACCACCCATGGAACGCCACTTTGACACAAAATAACACAAGGCAGCACATTGTTGCAGCTTTGTGGTACTTTAGGTTACAATCCAAACCAAAACGCAATTTGCATTGGCTAGTAAATCCCACCTCAACACTTTGCGTCGGGTTTGTGTTACATAATATAAATAACACATAACCCAACACAAACCATTAGTAAATCTGGATTCTACAGTAAGACTTTGTGCCAACTCATTGTTTATCATTGTTTGGCTTTCTTGTCACTGCATTTGCTTGCTTTTTATTCAATAGGATTCCTTCTTCTTTTCACATGTGTCCCTTCCCTGGAGCAAAGCTTCTTTATCCTTCTTTTTGAAGATCTTACCTCAAAGCCTTTCACTAAGACCGGAAATGTTTGCTGGATTCAGTAGTATCCTTCACTGCTGAACACAGTTAATGGGTCACTTTTATTATTTCTAAAAGCACCAGTAGAAACGTAGCTCAGATATGCTGATACTTAGACTTATGCCATTAACATTCAATCATATATTGTCTTTCCTATCCATATGTAGTGATAGAGTCAGGCAAATTTACATAACAAGTTCTCAACATGAAACATTAAAGAAATATGACACTCTGTATTAGAGTAAAAGTAACTTGTTCTTTACCAAACAAGATGCATCTCATTCACGTCAGTGTCAACAGCAGAATAAACACATATTTTGAAGTGATTTGTAGCATTTTGTCAAAATAGACTGCACTAGTTCACAAGGTGCAATGGAACTACTACAGACCATAAGGTGCATTGAACATAAGGTGAGTGATGGAGGTCTTTAGTTGCCAAGCTACACAGGGGTTGAGCAGGGGTTATCTAAAGTGTGTATCCCCCTTACTCTGAATAGAAGTAAGGGTCCCTTTTTGGATAAAGGTACTTACACTCTGCAATCTAGAACTCCCCATTTCTAACATTAGTGTTTAGCGGTCAGGATTTGAATTTGTATTTGAACTTGACCCACAGTGATTGGTTCCCGTCACTAGTTTAGTGCAAACCACTACACAACCACATACTGTGTTTTTTTTATTTTTTTTTATATCTGATCTGACCATTGAAGTATCCTCACATCATGTCTCTGAGTGGTAAACCGGCAAATGAGGCTGCAGAATTGGAGTTTGACATTGAAATGTTAAGTAGTTGCAAAGTAGAGCAACTCAAGCAGTTCCGCAAGAGCGTTGGATGTCCCATGAAGAGCAACTCTAGGAAAAAAAGAGCTACAGAGGGTGTTAGGGGCTTGTTGGGAGGCCATACAAGCTGAGGAGACAGATGATGCAGATGTGGATGGGGGTGTGCCACAGGGCAGTTTCAGATCCCAGGATTTGCCTATTCCAAGAGCAGCCTCTAGGGCTGGCAGCAATCATTCTTCCAGGAATTTGTCTCCAGAGGAAATGGAGGATGACCATAGGGTCAGATTTTATGAATTGAAGCTGCTGAAGCTCCAGATGAGGACATTGGAAATGGAAAAAGACAAGGAAGATACCCTTGCCTTGGAAAAAAGGAAGTTGCTTTTGGCACAAGAATTAAGCATGAGAGAGCTGAATCCTAAGGCCAAACAGGCGGAGTCCAGCGGTAATGAAGGCAGCGTATAGCCAGTGCAAGGGGGTAAGGAAATTTCCAGAAGGGGAAGATATTTATGCATGGTTTGCATCTTATAAGGCAGCACTGCTTATGAATGAGGATCCTGAGAAGAATTGGAGGGCAGGACTGTGGAGACACTTTGAGCCCAATGGCGGAACACCCTGGCACCTTTGGAGGAGGCGGATGCTCTGACCTACCCCAGTATAAAGGAGGCTTTATGCCTCAGGTATGGCTCACACCGGAGCAGTACAGGGAAAAGTTTAGGTATTTTAAGAAGCTTGATTCCAATGCGTGGGTTGAGTTTGTGAATCTTTATTGCAGAGCACTGGATGGTTGGATAAAGGTCAGCAGGGTAACTGATTGCCAGGGGTTGTACAATCTAATTGTTCAGGAGCACTTGAGTAGCTTTGTGTTCCAAAGCTGAGCCAGCATCTGAAGGATAGTAGGCTGACTGACCCCAAGCAGCTTGCTCATGAGGCGGGCCACTAGACGAGTACCAGGGTCCACAAGGGGTATGTGGGAATCCCAGCCAAGGGTGGACAGAGTCCCCAGTAGAAAAGTGGGGGGGGGGGAACAACAGTAACCAAAAGGAGTTCTCTAAAGGGTACCAAAATAGTTCCCAGGGTAAAGATTCCCGGCCCTCCAGTTTTAAGAAGCCATGGCCCCCTAAGGGTAGGCCAGACAACCGGGGTCCTGCAAGTGTTATGCATGTGGTCAGGAGGGTCACATGCAGAATGATCCCAAGTGCACCAAGGCTCAACCAGCACCCACTGCTGCACCGTCACCAGGGTTAGTGTAGTGCTAGGGGAGGAGTTGGTTCCCAGTGAGGGTGGGGAGCCAGCTGTGATGACCCATATCTCATTAGGAGATGGAGAGATGGTCCAGGAACCCTTCCTGCCGGATAACACTAAAAAGTACCTGCAGTAGATGATAATCAATGGGAGGAAGGTGGAGGTTTTGAGAGACACAGTAGCCAGGGTGACCTCTGTCAGGTGTGAATGGGTGTCTGAAGAGCAGGTCATCCCGAAATGACAATTCTGAGCCCCTGTGTAAGGTGGTGTTAGGTTCCCTTTGAGTGGGGGTATCTCAGGTTCCTTGAAGGTCGTCATAAGTCCATCCATGCCTGTTGACTGTGTGCTTGGCAATGACCTGGAGAGTTCCACTTGGAAGGATGTGGAGTGCCAGGCTCATTTAAAGATATTGGGACTGCCTGAGTGGGCCTGTGTGACCACTCAGTCAATGGCAGCCAGTAGGAGCACTCAAGAAGACCTGGAGTCTGGCCCAGGTGCCTTACAGAAAAGGAAGGGGCAGGGGGCGTTGGAAACCTGCCCAGAAATTTCCACTCTCCATGAGGAGGGAGACCCTCAAGGGAATGCCCTGAAACCTACAGGAGAGCAACTGGCCAAGCTGGGAGACCTGCCTGAGCTGAATTATTGGCATCAGGAAGAAGGTCCCCCCAGGGAGGAGTTCTGCAAGGTGGAGATGGAATTCACTACTCTTGTTGGTTTGTGACAGCAGGATGCAGACCAGGCAGCAGGTGGTCAGTCTGGATCACATTTGATTTATTGGGAGAATGGTCTCCTTTATTATGAGCCTAAAGTTGCTAAGCCCAGGGCAGCCCGTGTGCTGGTGGTACCCGCGTGCTAGAGGACCTTCTTACTGGGTCTGGCTCATGACGTGCCTTTGGGAGGACATTTGGGGTGGGACAAGACCTATCGCAGGCTTGTCAATCACATTTAATGGCCCCTAATGCAGAAGCACGTTGGCACACATTGTAGGTCTTGTAGGACTTGCCTGTGAATCAAATGCTACTAGTGGACCTGCAGCACTCATTGTGCCACCCACATGAGTAGCCCTGAAAAGGTATCTCAGACCTGCCACTGCAGTGTCTCTGTATAGTCGGTTAACTGCCATGTCGACCTAACAAGTGCACCCACTCACCAGGCCCTAACCTTCCCTTCCCTTTTCTGACATGTAAGGTACCCCTGTGGTAGGCTCAAAGTACCCCCCTGGGCAGGGTGCAGTGAATCTGAAAGGTAGGACATGTGTGTGTGGTACGTCCTGATATAGAAATACTGCCAATTGTGTTTTTTCACTATTGAAAGACTATCTGTCCCACAAGATAGAATGGGAAATACTTTGTAACATCTTACAAATATAACTTTCCATATGGACAAGATAGAGAAATAAAGGTTAGGCTTTCTGAATTTAAGAATACATCTTTTAGTAAAGAGGGTATTTAAATTGTGTGTTTGAAAATGGCTCTTTTAGAAAGTAGAATCAGGTAAGTATGCCTACAAGGGAATTTACTTGAAAGTAACAAATATTTAGAATCAAACATATTTTTTCAACATGAATGTATACTTGTGTGTTTTTTTAACCCTGAATGAATTTTTCTACATAAATGTATATTTTACTAAAAAAGAATACACCCGCCTTGTCATATTTTGAGATACATTCATGTTGAAAAAATATAACATACAATGGTCCAGCACACTGATTGTAATTATAGCTCAATTTTCAAACATTGACAACAGTTATATTTACAATACATATTAGAAACAGATGCTAGTAGTTCAGTGGAGTTGTTTTTAGTGCATTCTTTATTTCTTAAATTTCTTCCAATAAAAAATGATCGTAGCCGTAGCAAACGCGTTTCTTCCTTCACGGACTTCATCAGGGCAGAAAATGTAACTGTTTTTAATCCTAACAACTTTGTTTCATCTCTCCCCAATGGGATCCGAGTTGTTTCCAAATAGCCTTAAGACTGTTTCTTTCTTTTATATTCAGGATAACTGTAATACGGGGAATTCTTGCAATCGATGATCAGTTAAAATAAATAGTCATCAATCCCCATTGCGTTCAGAATGGGTCTTAGCCAGCTCCATGGCGTGGCGTCCTTCGTGTTCAAACAGACGTTAGGATTAAAAACAGTTACATTTTCTGCCCTGAAGAAGTCCGTGAAGGACAAAACGCGTTGGCTATGGCTACAATCGTTTTTTATTGGAAATTTCAGACTTATGCCCTTATGTGGGCAAATTCACATTTCCCTTATTTAGGCATAGAAATCCAATCCTTATTTAGGCATTATCCATGCGCACCAAATAAAGACATGACCACCTACATCCGGCCATCCGCGTCACAATGTTCCCCTTGCTTGGATTATTGATTTCTCCAAGAACTCATTTATTATGCATGAACATCTATTCCTTAGGGGTTCATTCATGACGTTCCTCTGCCCGACTTTTACATCAATACTGGCATTCCTTAACACCTACAAGGTGTAAATATACCTTCACTTGCCATGGCAAGTCACAGCTGCATACTTGCATGGCTCGCCACAGCAAGTTCAGAAGAAATTCGAGTCCCTCCCTGACGCACTGACCAGGCCCTGTCATCATCCTCGCAGAGAATCCAGCAACAGTGTTTCTGACTCCCCTTGCGGGGTGTTAGAGATTCAGACCCGGAAGGAGATTCCAACCCCTCTCATTCTAATGTATGGAGCAGACTAGAACCTAGAGGGACTTTTGGCAAATCATGGCAACACCAATCCTAACTATAGCTAAACTAGACTATAGAAAAACAACACCTACTTCTTACCTTGTACTACACTTAGGTTAGGTACACTGGGGTAAAACTAGCTAGAAGCACCAGATAAATATTCACATTTTAGCCTGTGTTATTTATGTATACATTTTTATGAATATATGTCATACCTAATAATCATGCTATTGCAGTATTATTTTATCTTACTGCTAGTGCTGTACATATTATACTAACACATTGTGTTATGATTGTAGCAGATCATATATCTTGCACGAGAAATAAGACTGTTCAATAAACCCTTTTTATTTCTTACCTATTTCTGATTACACTCTGTAGAAACGAAGCATGCACGATTGACTGAGTGAGACTGTCATCTATTGTTTCTACAAGACTGTTCCGATCCTAAAGGGAAACAAAGTAGTCATGTTTATGCGGTTGTCAGAAACTATTCACCTCTTCTTTATTCGAGAAGTTTCTAGTGACCTCTTAGTTAGCTGGCACACACAAGTAATTAAGTTTAATGTACTCGATAGAGGCATACTAACCTCAGTCCTATGCCACAACTATAGTGTATATTATTTCAATGCGCAGAGCCTATCAGGGATATAGGAACTACACTACCGGATTTGACGCCGGGGGCCTACCTTCAGGATTACACACACGCCATGAGGGAATATCCGTCCTCACCGCCACTTCCACCCTTGAAGCGCTGTGAGGGCAACGGCCGGAGCATCGAGACTCTCTCACTTGCCGTGGGGGATTACCCTTCCCAGGTGCCCAGGAGGCGAGCGACACACCTGGACCGTCAGCAGCAACGCCCGGAGGCGCGATTTACCAGAGGAACGCCTCTTGCCCCGCGAGTCGCGCGCAGGAGAAGCCCGGGACAAGGGCGGGACCGTCTGTGGCCGTCCGGGGCCGAACGAGGCCGGGCTGGGCCATCCCCTTACACTTTTCAGCAATCATCGTTACTGACTGGTAATTGAGACTCTATTTGCCTTTCTCAGTTGCACTCCTGTTTGTTTGTTCCCAGGACAGTGTTCCATTCAACAGATTTTAACTGTATAAGGCAATTTCATTTTGTTCCTTATTTTTAATAATTGTTGTAAGCATTTTGAGAGACTTAATCATGTCCAAAGGTAACAATGTAAACACCCTCCCCGCCCTAGCTACTCTTGACAATTACCTTGATAAAGTGGTAGACAAAATTAACAAAGAACGCCGATTATCATTGGGTCGGGGGAGCCCCTCTGTCCCATTATCCAGTCCACCCAAGTCACCCATATCTTTGTCGACTTCTTTAGTCAATGTTAGTTGCACCCTGGAGTTCCCTGTTCTTCCAACTACGGCTACCCCTATAGAATCAGAGCCTAACTTGGTCACGCACGAGTCCCCTCATGATACAATGGTATCACGCTCACCGGCTCCAAGAGCCCAGAGGGTATTAAGATCTGGGAGGAGCATTAATAAGATAAACTTCTTACGCCGACGATACCCAACTAGTGTTGGCGATCAAGGGGGACGGAGATCTAGTGGCTGAAAAATTCAAGAAGGGGCTTTTAGATATAGGAGAATGGATGGCTACCAACTGCCTCAAATTAAATTCTGAAAAAACCGAGGTTCTCATTTTCGGACCCCTCTCGCCAGCCTGGCCATCAAGCTGGTGGCCAGAGACCTTCGGTACCCCTCCCACCCCAACTGCTAAAGTCAGGAACCTTTGGTATCATCTTCGACGAGGGCCTAAATTTCATGGATCATGCCAACAAAACGGTGTCCACAGCACACCTGAAACTGAAGATGATCAGGAAAATACGCCCTTTTCTTCCTGACTCAGCCATCAAAACACTGGTCACCTCTCTTGTCCTTTCTTCTTTGGACTATTGTAATGGTCTCTTCCTCAATGCTCAATCCAGAGTAATCACTAAACTGCAGACTATTCAAAATGCAGCAGCACGTCTGCTCTCCGGCAAAACAAAATATGAATCAATTTCCAACAACATAAAGGACTTCCACTGGCTCACCGTGCGAAAAAGAATCCACTTCAAGTCCCTCTGTATTGTGTTTAAAGCACTTAACAATCAAGGACCTCACTTTTTGAAAGAACAGTTACAACAACACAAACCTAATAGAGTCTTACGATCAGCGACTCTCAATCAACTGGTCATCCCTCGCACTAAAACTGTCACCTGGGGCGACCGGCGTTTTTTGGTGGCCGCCCCTAAGCTCTGGAACACGCTACCCCTAAACATCAGGCAAAGTTCCTCTCTCCTCCAATTCCGTAAACTTTTGAAAACCTGGCTGTTCACCCAATGATCACTTCCTTCTCATGTAGACTGTCACAAATAACTGGTTTATTAGCGCCAAGACGCCCAAGGGTAAATGCTGCGCTCTACAAATATTAAAAATAAATAAATAAATAAACCTACCAAAACGGGTGGGGAAACATAACAAAAAAAGACCGGAGCCACTATCCAACAGTGCTGTAAGTGACCCAGCAGCTGTAACCAATAACCCCCAGGTTAAACTAGTTCCTGAACAGTTAGAGCTCTTGATTAGTATTATTGAAGCAAAGTTTGATAAAATTATCAAACCTTTAATGGATAATCTCAACACTATTTCAGGGGAGGTAGTGAGGTTGGGAGGCCTTCTGAGTTTATATACAGGGGCTAATGTTAGTCTAGAAGCTAATTCAAGGGTTAATGGTTCTATAACGGAGACACCAAAGATTTCCAAAGAGGGATCATGCCCAGTTATTGTAGCTGTATCCAACCCTGTGCCTACGGCGTGTTTAAACACCCCTGTTGCCATAGTCCCAGTGGAGAAGCCAGGGCCAGTTAAAGAGAAGATTAAGCAATATGGTTACTCGCAGCCCGACTTACCCCCAGACTGTGCTCCATACGTGGCAGTTCTAAAAAATGTCCCACCAGTCAGGGAGACGGGGCCTTGTGGCAATTTGGAAACACATGAATCCCTGAAGAATAAAACCGTGGGTTGGCTTAACCGAGAGTGTGGTTTCCCTGTAGCTCTGTCTGATCGGATTCTAACCACCACTAGAACTAACTGGATAGGGAAATCACATAAAAATATGAGTGGTAACTGTGTAATAGTTAATTTTAAAAACCCACATCTTGCCACCACATCTTTGATCAGAGCTACCTCCTGCCCACCGAATGATCAGGGAATTACACTCAGACCTCTGGGATTTTTCTATAGACATTTTTTTGCCCAGCCTACTAATGACTCTGGGGGGAGAAGATGTAGTGCCTTTAATGTGCCTAGAGGTTTTGAGTTGGTAACATCCAATCGTTACCAATCTCTGAGTGATTTAGATTCCAACGATTGACTGGAGTTTGACCAGGTCCCCTCCTTGCCTGAGGTAGAAATTGTACCCTGTGGAGTCAGAAGGAAATGATATAGGGCTCCCTGTCAATGTAAGTGAGCATTATGATTGCTGCATGATACATAGTGTAGTGGGTGAATCTGTTGGGTGTATTGAGGGTCTTTCTGTAGTTGATAGGCTAAGTGTAACCCACCCTAATTCTAACGATATACAGAACATTCATCGTATTAGTCCAACTATCACTGCCGCTGAAATTATGCAAACACCCACTGGGCCCCCGAATTGTTTTATCGCCAGTTGGAATGTTGCGGGTTTAATGTCCAAATAGGATTGCCTGGGGTGGACAGAATTTGTTGATCTTTTTGATATTATCTGCCTCCAGGAAACTTGGTGCAAAAATTTTACCGGTTATAATGGTTTTGTTTCTTACCAATTACCCGCTATGGCATCAACATCCGGTAGAGCTAAGGGAGGGGTTCTGGTTTTGATTTCTGTTAAAATCCCCATAATCGTTAAAAAACATGTTTTAGTGGGGGCTCACTCTCAAATTTTATGGTTGTCACAGGAAGAGGGAAGAAACATCATTCTAATTAATTTTTATAATAACATTTTCGATGGCACCAGGCACCTGGTGATTAATGCCTTAGAGAGTGCCCTGGCTGATATCACAGAGGGTTCGAATGTTATTTTTGAATTTATTTTGGCGGGGGATTTTAGTATTGCAGGTTGTCCCCTCTCCCACCAAAGTACGTGTAGGGTCACCAATCATTTCGGTGATGCCGATCTTCATTTCCCCCATAACAAGTACGGCGAATCCTTGAACAACCTATTAGCGGCATATGATATGGAAATATTGGTGAACGAGAAGAACGATCTGGGTGAGAGTATCCCCACTTCTTCAGGTAGGGGGCAAATACTGTTATTGATTTTATATGTATGTCTTCTAATCTATCCCCTGGAGTTTGGCCCCTAGGGTCGTGGATATCATGCTTAGCGACCATAACTGTATTACTGTAGAGGTCACACTCTGGAAAGAAAACCTGTACCAGATTCGGGTGTTATTGTTAACATTGAACCCCATAGACCTAACGGTACCAGGTTAAGATGAAAAGGGGATAAAGCTGAAATGACGTCTGATTTAATCATAAATAGCTGCTTATTAGAAATCACTGCGATCCTTGAGCAAGCTGACGTCACTGTCAATCCTATTGGATATTTTATCAGAATTAATTTATTGACATAAAGTTTACTAAAACAGCTGGGCGCAAGTCCGACCAAGGAAGGAGATGGTTCGACCACGCATGTACTATTGCGCTTAAAGAGCTTAAAGAGGCTCTGGCAGCCAAACTTAGAGATAGGAGCCAGATGTCCCAGCTTAGAATAAACTATAAGACAATAGTAAAGCGAAGGAAGACGGAGTTACAGCTTAAGGCCTGGGATAAACTGACTCTGGCCGCTGAGTCAAAAAATTGTACATTATTTTGGGCTACTGTTAATTGCCCGTTTCTTAAACATGAGAAGGTACCAGAATTAACATCTATGGTTAACATGGAAACATGGATCTCCCACTTCTCTAATATCTTTGACTCAGACAAAGCCCTGGGTAATCGTAAGGGCGGTTGGCCCATCGTCCCTTTGGACATTACCATTACTGAGGTTCTAGACAGTATTAGCGCTAGTAAAGGGGGAAAGGCTCAGGGCCCTGATGAGGTTCCCATCGACGTTTATAAGACTGCCCCCGAGGTATGGGGTCTACTGCTGGTTAAAGTCTTTAACGCAGCGGTTTGTCATGGGATACTCCCAACCTGGGACGAATCGATTATTATTCCCATATTCAAGTAAGGCAATCGGGGGGGGGATGTGAAAAACTACCGTCCAATTTCCTTGTTGGATTCCTCAGTAAAAATTATGAGCCGGGTACTTCTGGTTAGACTGGAAGAATGGGCAGAAACCAACGGGATCCTGGCTAACTGCCAGTTTGGGTTCAGAAAAGGGCTTGGGACGATTGAGCAATGCTTAAATCTCGAACTTTTGATCGGGAAATACACCCAGGCCAAGAAGGGCTCTATATATCTCCGCTTCGCAGATTTTGGCAGCGCTTTCCATATGGTGGACCACGCAATTCTCTGGGCAAAATTGATTGAAATGGGGGCACCTGAGGGTATTGTCTTTTTTCGGGCCCAACTCTATGTTAAATTAAGTACTAGCGTTCGATATGGCTCTAATGGGGAGTGTACCACCAAATTTAAGATCGGGAGGGTATAAGGCAGGGGAGTGTTTTAGCCCCCTTGCTTTTTACACTCCTCATTAATGAAGTGGACACGGTTCTACAGACAGTAGTGGCAAATGCCCCTAGAGTTAATGATTTTAACATCCCGGTATTACTCTATGCGGACGATGCTGTGCGCTGTCCAGGACCCCGATAGGCCTTCAACGCTTGATGGACGGGTTTTCCCAGTTCATCAAGAGTAGAAAGCTTGTGATTAATAAAACCAAAACCTATGTTATGGAGTGTGGGCCAGGGCTGAGTAAGCCCCAATCTTATTATATAGAAGGTCAAAGGGTCCAAAAAGTTGACAATTTCTGCTACCTCGGCATTACATTTTCTAAGAATTGCAGCTGGACCAGTGAGTATAAGAATGTTAGGACTAAGATGACGAGGAGCGCCAACGGGGTGTTTACTTTTGCCACCAAATTAAGCGACAAACGGATAAAAGACATGCTTAAGATTTTTCAGTCTAGATGTCTCTCCGTTGCCCTGTACAGGGCAAGGGTTTGGGGTCTGGCCCCGGCTGGGAGCCTCCAGGTGGAAGAGAACGTCTTCTTAAAAAGACTTTTGTGTCTGCCAAAATCTGCCTCTAACGATTTAGTCCATAGAGAACTCGGAATCCAATATTTAAATGATTTGATTCTCCTGAGACCTCTACTGTTGTGGCGTTCTATCTGGCTGAAAGAAGAGACATCTCTAAATAGAGCTATTATTAACGATTGTCTCACTGTTGAACCATTTAAAGATCCCATGGATTAAATATACTATCAACACCTTTCAGGAGTTCTATGGCCTTAATATAATTACTGATAGATATGGGGCTTCAGACATATCTAAGTCTGAAATGAAGAATATCTTTTTGAATTGCAAATCAGAGAGCTGGACCTGTAACGAAGACAAGTTATCCACCTGTGTGTTTTACAGCAGTATGAACGAAATAGCGGGCTATCAACCATATTTGACCCAAGTGACCAGAGTTTCCCATCAATTTGTTTTAACAAGGTTAAGGATGAGGATTGAGCATAACCTGGTTGCTTTCTCTTCCCCGAATAAGCACCCTGCAGGCCCTTGCCCGTGTGACAATATCTCTGCACAAAGCACTATGCACTTTCTTATGCTGTGTCAATTGTATGGGAATTTCCGTAAAACTTTTTTAAAACCTATTTTCGTCAAGTTTGGTGTCAGGACAGTTCATGATTCTATGAAATTGCTTTTTAACTTGCACCATCCTGATGTATGTTTTTTTACAGCTACTTTCCTGCTTAAAGCAATTAGTGCCAGGAAAATTATGAGTTTTTAAATATTTATTCTGTCCTCGCCTGTATATTATGTTTCTTTTTTAACATTGGCTGTCTAATTGTAAATGTGATTGTATTGTAACTGACATTTTAATTTTAATTATTATCTGTGTGCTTTTATGGACATGTTTTTTTTTGCTCCGAATAAAGCCTTATGAAATTAAACGATTTGACGCATCACTGCTGCTACATACAGTAGAACTGTGGAATCGCCTCCCCAAGGACTCAGGAACTGACGCATCTTTTTGTTTCATGACGCTTCTCATCTCTGCGGCTCTTTGGCTTTGTGAAGTTTGACTCATCTGCAGGTACTTTGTGTAGAATCACTCATCCATAGGTTTCTATGGACCCAGTTACTTGAAACCTTTGCAAATTCATATTCATATTACATGTATGTTGGATTTTTGATGTTTTGGTCTTGGTTAGTTTAGATAAAGAGACTTTACTTTTCTAAACTGGTGGGGTGTACATTTTCTGGTGTTATCACTGTATTACTGTGTGTTTTGAGTACAACTACTTTACACATTGCCTTTGGGATAAGCCTATCTGCCCATGCCAAGCTACCCAGGGAGTGAGCTGGGGTATCTAAAGTGTGTATCACCCTTACCCTGACTAGAAGTAGGGGGTCCCTATTTGGACAAAGGTCCCTACCTCTGCCAACTAGAGACCCCCTTTTCTAACATGAGTTGTAAAGCAAATTGGGTTACTGGTTGAGGCAGGTGATACAGTGAAAATACAACACAAGAAACATCCCACTCCAATTTAGAAATATAGAGTTAATGTTAATAAATTTCTTGACACCAAAACGGCAAAAATTGAATCAGTAGAACTGAACATACTCAATTTTAAACATGTAGGTAAAAATGGTGCATAAAAGCACAAAGTGCCAACTATGGCTATCTGGTTGCAATGGATGGGAACAAAGTTACAAGTTCAGGCAGCACATGATAGAAAGCAGGCCAGATACAAGGACCATGTTAAGACTGCTGAACAAAGTACCTTAATTCCAGTTGCAGAGTGTTGCAAGATCCAACATGGAGGATGCGTCACGGATATTGATTCCGATGGGCTGCAGGTTGCAATGCGAGGTCCTGCATTGAGGATGTGTCATGCAGCAGCGATCCTAAAGAGCTGTGGGACAGCGATGCGAGGTACTTCAGTGATAATACTTCATGCAGCATTTCTACTTGGACCACAGGTAGGCTGCCAGAACACCTTCAGGCCCACTTCCAAGTGTCTCTGACTTGGGGGTAAGACTCACAGTAGGTGGAGTCTAGGTGCAGAGTTCAAAGGTGTTGGAGCCTTTTCTGTCCCAGAGGTTCTGATCAGTAGGCCAGCCAACTAGCCATCGGAGTCACTCTGTTGGTCCTGGGTATAAGACACAGGTGCAGTAACTTTTACTCAGGCAGCAGGGCAGCAGAATCGCAGTACTTCTTGCACAGTAGCCCTTCTGAGTCCTTCACAGGTACAAAGGTGTACTCAAGAATTGGATCTGAGGGTACACTACTTATACCTGGTGCTGGCCTTGAAGTAGGAGAAGGTTCTGGGGGCTTCCACCCCCCTTTTTAGAGGTGTTGTCATTTCCAGCCTCCCTGACCTGGCCCCAGCTTGCTTGGGGCTACAAAAGACTGGTGTCAAACCCTTTGTCAGTGTGCTGAGGAAGAAGCTTTGTGATGTGCAAGTGTGGTAGGTGACACCTCCCCCCAACAAGTCAGAGATGAACCATCCTGCCAACACCTATTTCCCCTTTGTCTCATTTTCTGGGAGCAATACACAAAAAGACCAACCGCCAGCTACACCCAGTCATGTGACCTAGGATACAGGCTGTAGACACTAATTGGTTAGGATAAGAAATTGCCAACTTTCTAAAGTTCTCTTTAATGGTGAAGTGGCAATTTTTTTAAAATTCAAATAGATTTTTTTTGGGTGTTTCAGTATCAAATAAAATACAAATAGTACAGACTTAAAGACATACATTATTACAGAAAAACAGTACAGTACAATAAAGCGAAAGGGGTAAAAAGCAATGTACAATAGGTTACAAAATAATACATACTTCATTAGACGGTGTATCCAGACACTTTTAGGTAAATTATAGCACCAAAGATATGGAGATGGGACTCAGGATTTCAGAGTGAATCGATGTAACAGGGTAGCTCCACACTGTTGGATTGTGGTGGCGTCAGAACAAGTCAAATGCATGGGGGGAGAGGATACCTAAGGTGGTTTATGGGTGGTGAAATAACTGTCAAGGGTAGACCACATCCTTCTCATAGGGGGGCGGCAAGGTGATTGTTGGAGAGCTATGTTATCCATTCCCCTGAGGCTAATTATCCAGTTGAGCCAGCAAGCAAAGGTAACTTTGCTAGAGTCCTTCCAATTACTAAGGACAATTTAAACAGCTGCAGTGAGCATGAGATCAAGTAGCGCCCTGTTGTCGACGTGGAGGGAGGGCTCTAGGGTGAAACCGAAGGCTAGGTACGGAGGTTTTCTGGACGCGGAGATGGGAAAAATTTTACCGATAAAGTCAAATATCTTGTCCCAGTAGGGGGTTACACAGTCGCAATGCAAAATAATGTGTGCTAGGTTGCCCTCCGCCCGTTTACAATTCCAGCAGAAGGCGTCTTGGCTGATGTTATAAGCATAGATACGCGCCGGAGTCCAGAAGGTTTTGTGGAGGAACCAATATTTGGTCTGGGATAAAGTCCGGTTAATTTTGTGTCGCATGCAAGATTCCCAGGTATTGGTCCAGTCCGCTTCCAAAATCGGTCTACATGACAATTCAGACCAAAATTGTGTGAGTGGTGTGGTGAGATTGGTATTTTGGGGGCGGATAAGTTTGTAGAGATGGGACACTTGATGTCCTAGTCTGTTTAACCTAGTGAGGTAAGATGGGAGGGAGGGTTGTGTTAGAGAGAGTTTTGCCTTAGAGAGTGCGGCTTTTCTGTGTAGGAAGGTGTAGAACTCTAGAGGCACAATGCCATAAGTAGTTTGTAAGTCTCTGAACGGGATAGAGTATGACCCCTCGAATAGTTGGTGCTGGAAAAAGATGCCTTTCTTAACCCACTGTGAATTATGCAGGTGTTTGCCCTTGTACAGTATGGATCGATTGTTCCATAAAGACTCCCAACCCGAGCGGCAAATGCTATGATCTAGAAATTTGTTGATTTTAAGAAGTGCCGTTTTTGTGTTTCGAAAGATCGATTTCGAGTGGGATAGTTCGTTTAAATTGAGTGAGATGGCTGCAGCAGGGGTGATTCCGCCTAGGACCGCTTGTTTGACTTCCAGCCAAACCGGGGAGTCGTTTACCACGGGGGCTTGCCTGTGATCGCCTTGTCTCGCTAGGAAAGCGGTCTCATAGCGCCTAAAGTCTGGTAGGTTGACCCCTCCTAACGATTTGTCCAATCGTAATTTTTTAATGCTGATCCTCGCTTTTTTCCTTTTCCATAGGAAGTTGGCTAGAGTTTGGTCCAGTTTGTGGAAGAAATCTTGGGTGAGTGTTAGAGGAAGCATTGAAATAAGATAGCTCACCAAGGGGAGATCATCATTTTGATGGTCTCTATTCTACCCCACCGCGTGATGAAACGAGGGGACCATCCATCCATTTCGTTTTTTATTTTAGTTAAGGTAGTCTTCCCATTTTGCAGAAGGGTTTCCATAAGGAAGTCCCCAAACTCTATTCCCAGGTACTTTACAAACCCTGATTGCCAGCAGAGCCCAGAGTTCCCCAACATGTCTTTAGTGGCTAGGATGTTTAGAGGTTTGACCTCTGATTTCTCCCGATTAAGTTTAAACCCTGAATGGGTGGAGTATGATTCAATTGTTGACATAAAGGCGGTGATGGAGGGCTCCGGGGATTCAGTTACTATCAGGATATCATCCGCGGCTAATTTAACGCAAGTATCTCCAAAGCTTACACCCTTGATGTTATCGTTCTTTTTAATGTCGCGATGAGGGGTTCCATTGCCAGGAGGAAGAGTGACGGGGAGAGGGGGCAGCCCTGTCTGGTCCCCTGTTCCAGGCCGAATGGATCCGACAGTGAGCCATTTATGGCAATGCGAGCGGATGGGGAGAGATACAAAGCCATAACCATATCTATGAAGGTGTTACCTAGGTTGAAGGTGGACATACAATGTTTAGGGAAGAGCCAAGAGACTCTGTCGAATGCTTTCTCCGCGTCTAACGTAATAGCTACGGAGGGGGCATCAAACGCCTTGGCCTTTTCTATAACATGGCAGAGAAGTCTTGTGTTGTCGTTAGACTTGCGATGTTTTAGGAACCCAACATGTGATGTACTAATTAATTTAGGGAGGATAAAGTTCAGTCTGGACATGAGGATTTTGGCGTAGATCTTGCAGTCCAGATTTATCAAAGATATAGGTCTATAATTTTTTGTCAGTGGTGGGTCCTTCCCCTCTTTGGGTATGATAATAATGGTGGCCTCACTTATTGATTTCGTTACCCCCTTTTTTTAGGCAAAGGACTGGAACAATTTTAGTTGGGTTGGACTTAATGCGGGCCCGAGTTCCTTGTAAAAACCGGCTGAGAAGCCGTCGGGGCCTGGTGCTTTATTGCGTTTGAGGGTTTTAATGAAGTCCGAGACTTCTTGTAAGGTAAGCGGGGAATTCAGGTTCAGATTATCAGCGTCGTTGAGTTTTGGGAGACCTAAGGAGTTCAGGTATTTAGAGCATGCTTGAGAGTCAAAGTCTAATTTATTCTTGTAAAGATCCTCGTAAAAGGACTTGAAGGTGTGGAGAATGTGGTTTTGTTTAGTTTGGATAGTATTTTTTTGATCTTTGATTGAGGCAATGTTGAATTTCCTATTTGTATGTTTAAGATAGGGTGCTAATAGCTTCCCTGCTTTGTTACCTTCACATATCCTCAAGGATTTGAATTTATTAACCCAGACCCCCGCTCTTCTGCTAAGGATTGCATTATATTCGTATTTCTTTTTAGTGAGGTCATTCAGAACCGAAGTATTGTGGAGGTCTGCCGCATGAGATAGTTCCAGATTTTTAATGTCCCTTTTTAAAGCAACAAGCTCTAGATTTAGTACCTTGTTAGTTTGCGCCCGAATACCAATAATCACCCCTCTTATAGTGGCTTTAAGTGCGTCCAAGCCATTCGCTATGTCCGAGCCCGGAATATCGTTTAAGGCAAGGTAGTCCTGTATGGCCGATTCAATTTTTTTCTTGTTTTCTGGTACTGTGAAAATGTCGTCATTGAAGCGCCATCTCTTTGGGGGAAGGATAGGTATGGAGCCTACTAGCTTAGCTTGGATGCTGGAGTTGTCTGAGACCAGTTTGGGGCAATACTGGTTTCCTCAATAAGGTGAGTGAAGGGGCTATTGATAAGGATATAATCAATCCTGGAGTAGGAATTATGGGGAGTCGAGTAGAACGTGTAATCACGACCATCAGGGTGCTGCAGTCGCCACGAGTCTTGTAGGTCAAATTTGGAGCAGAGGCGTTTCAAACTGTCGTGCGAACGTGTGGGGTGGTAGGTACAATTAGATTGGCGATCTATTACCGGGTCAAGGGACAAGTTGAAGTCCCCCCCACAATCAACCAGGAGCATTTCTGTTTGTTAGAGAACTGTACTGTTGAGAATAAAAGGACATCACACAAAGCAAAACAAGAGTACAAAAGGGATTCTGAAACAATCCATGAATTTTCTCCCCCCCTTGCCCCCCCCCACTCCCTCTACCCACTCCACCAATCCCCCAACCCTCCCCCCTCCCCTCCCCCCCAGAACTAGAACATAGGAACAGCGACAGCAGTACCGTCCAAGCTCAACGTAGGATGAGTCAAAGATGTCATCATAACAGGAGAATTCTTATAACTAGCTAGTATTTTCTAACAGAGCATATCTAAGTTATTCTAAGCCATTGGATAAAGTGCCTATACAGCACGAACTAGTCGGAACTACAAGTTTAATACTATACAGGACTATAAAACTATAGGAAATACAGTAGAGCATAATGACTATGCAGGAGCCATCGGTGTAAGCATTTCACTTCAGAGCAGAGACAACAATAGTGTCAAAAGGCAAGTCCTTGAATCATGAAAACTAGCTAGTATTTTGTAGCAGTGCATATCCTAAGCTAGTCTCTACTGCAATGTCAACACTTTACAGGACTATAAAACCATTTCAGAGAGCAGATAACCACAGTGTCATTAGGCAAGTCTTTGAATCATAGATCTTCCAGTTCCCCCAAGTAGCAGTGCGAACAGTCTAATGACATAACGTTGGACCCAAAAGTAGGTAAAAGTAGGTCCTACCTGGTGGTGAGGGTCAACTTGGGAACTGGGAACCAGCTATTTTAGCACAAGCACAAACTTACATTTGGTAGGCAGGTAAGCAGGCATATGTAAGCATATGTATGCGACATGGGAAAATGGGCAAACACAGAATGAATGTAGTTCAGAGAGAACCAGTGGGCAGCTCAGCCTTGCGGAGTTAGATGCGTCCATTGCTTGCATAGGTGAATCTTCCAGTAACAGCGCTAGCTCATTAGGATTGGAGAAGAAGCATGTTTTGCCATTGGTGATGATTTTGAATTTCGCCGGGCCTGCAAAGGAGAACTGTATAACTTTTGACCTCAGTTTTTCCCTTAGGGCTAGGAAGCCTTTCCTGACTTCCATCGTGTCCTTCGAGTAGTCTTGAGTGAAGGTGATTTTGTGGCCTCCCCAGGTGACGGAGTGGTTATGTCTAGCAAATTGCAGGATAGCTTCAGTGTGCTGGAATCGCAGTGGTTTGCAGATCAGGGGTCGAGGGCCTTTGTATCCATGAGGGATGAAGGTTGGGACTCTGTGAGCTCGGCCAAGCTCAAACTCATGGTTGAATGAAATACCTGTCACTGAAGGGATCCAAGCCTCCAAGAAAGCTACGCAGGAATCAGCATTCTCAGGAACTCCAAAGATGTGAACGTTACCCCTCCTATTTCTATCTTCCAATTCTGCATTCTGGCGTCTGAGGGAGTCGGTTGATCTTTGAAGCTGGGAAATAGTTTTGGCCGAGAGGTTGGATTTGTTTTCAACGTCACTTATCCTTTGCTCTGCTTCGGCTAAGCTCTTGTGGACCGAGTTCATGTCCGCCCTTATCGCAGAAAGTTCAAGCTGCATGGTATCAGTGTTGGTTTTCGTCAATTTTGCGAGATCGTGCACCTCCGCCAGTTTATTGAGGATCATATCCAGGGTGCTATTAAGGTCCGCTTTCGCCTTGATGGGTGAGTCAGATAGGGACGACTCCGGCCTCACCTTCTTGTTGTTCTTCTTATCGACCCCTCTGTCATTTTGTTGGTTTTCCGTAGTGGGCTAGCGATGAGGCGGAGATTTTACAGTTTGGCGGAAGTATTGACTTTGGCGGAATTCTGACAATGCTCAATGTGAATTTCAGACCTGGCAATACTGGCTAAAGGCTCAGCTGATAGGTTGCCTAAGTTCCTAAGTGTATTCCAGTTGACATTAAATGGGGAAGCACTAAAGTTGCAGAGAGAGCAAGGAAACACGGAAAGACTGTCAGCAAAGATGAGCTCCCCTGTGTCCAGGATTTTCTGCAATGGGAAGAGGAAGAGAAGCTAATGACGCCAACTACAGTAGTGAGATCTTCACGCTGGTGCATGAGGAGAATGTGCACCTCATCTATGCAGCGTGAGAGAGTTTAGAGAGAGACCTCTGGAGCCATCTTTCAGGCAGCGAGAGGGGCCTGATCGAGGAATATGTGGAGAAGAACCCAAGCCTTAGCCTGAAGTCAGTCAGTCAGTCAGTCAGCCTGAAGTCATTTAAACCTTTTGACTTTAGAAAAATGACGAAATGCAGCAAGACGGCAAGAATGCTTAAGGATGTGCCTCACTCTCCTCCCACAAGCTCAACGGCTTCCCTCCTACTTAGTCCTAATGATCCCTTATGAGAAATTACTTTTGGTTCTCTTTAGCCTCTGGATGTGACCCCAGAAGTGGACGGATTGGAGCAAACCCTGCAATCCTTTATCTGTTCTCGTGCTCCTCCCCATAGTTGTATCCCAGCAGACATGGTTTGCGGGCAAAACTGTTCTGTTATTTCAAAGAAGAAACTGCAAAATACAGAGTGTTTTGATGATGCTTTGGGTGAGTGTTTGGGTCCATGCATTTCACAAGTCTGTGATGGCAACCCTTGACCCTATTACCAGCTGGCAACCAAACCATATGCAAAGCACGGTTCTGGAGATGGAGTCAATGATATGCTTCTCTTAGTTGTGCACTTTGCATCTTTATGTCCCTGAATAACACAGGGGATCGTATCAGTCGATGCGCCTCTAATACAGGAGACCATCATGACCTGCTTCTAACCCATCCCTAATAAAAATGGTAAGTTGACTAAGGTGCAGGATGATCAAGGGCTTACTTAGGAATGCAGTGTCTCTTGGAACTGGGCCAGCCACTAATTTGAGACACCCCCGCCACCCCCTTCTGTATCCATATTCAGCTGCAGAACATGCTCCGTTGGATCCCTCCCCATCCTGTTGAACCCCACCTGCCCTTTATATACGGGCCTGCAGCAGGCGTGAGGGAAGCACACTGCTTCCCTCACTCCTATATACAAATTTGTGTGTCTTGTCTGGAGCAGCAGGGTAAGTAAACTATGCTCTCTTCAACATTCTACAGTTCTAGAGCAGTCCCTATATGTGTCAAGATGATCCTCCATGCTATTGTATGCTCTGCATCTCTCTATCTTCTACCCTAACTATCCATTACATTCTGTCTCTACTAACTGGTACCAAGGGCAGCTAAGGCTGAAGCCATGCTTTCCACTGAGTTGTGTCTTCTCATCACCCACATGGGGCCACCATCCTAGGTAAGAGAACAGCTCTTGACCTTTTGTGATTGCTCACCTTTCTGTTGCTTATTGTTATATTTGGATGTTAAACCGGTACTAATGAGGTACAACCTATGCCCAGTTTTCAAATGTGTAAACATGAGAAAATAATTAAGTAATATTATCACAGCCTGTGCAGCATTATGCCACATAATTCGCCTTTCCATGCTGCATAATTTAGTTAACTCTGCCACAAACGTTTGTCGTCCCCTGCCGCATAATTCCAGTGGCTCTGTTTAAAGTATTCCAGCGTGACGGGAAAGAGGATAAATGGCCAAACAGAAATGACACAAAATGGCTCTCTCGCAGCATTCGCACACATTTTTTCGTGCCAACATTGATTGGGTCTATCCAGCTTTGGACTGCGTTTGAGTCAAGCTAGGGAACAGCCAGTCTCAAATTTTAAAAAACGTCACATTTGTTCCTTCTGAACCACAACAAGATTACAGGGACTCTGAAGCCGTATCCACCCACCTCTCTAGACATATTTCTGCCGCTTCTCCTTTCATTTGGAATTATCCCAAAGTGTTCTTCGCTCGTAGAGGCCCCAGCAGTCGGCAAGCAGAGCAGGTAATTCCAAATAATTACACGCCGTAGCAGCTCCGGGTGATTACAGGTAAAGCGCTACGTGCTGCCTGTTTTTCAGTAGCTACGTCACTGCCTGTAGGGCATGTGGCACGACTGCTAATCTGTGACTGCAGAAAAGAGACTTAGACAGATTCACTCCATGCCAATTGTCTAGAGCTAAAAATGTCCTGTTTCCACTAGCCTGCAGAAAAAAACCGTTCATTTGTTAATGCGTTTCTGCTGTTTCTGCTACATGGATAAACTATTTATGGACATGTTAAAGAGTGTCAAATAAAATCTAGTCAACATTTTCCTATAACTTTATGTTGGGGTATGAAATGTTTATTTTTGGTTTAGGACAGACTCGCATCTATTTACACCTAATTGTTTTCCTGGAACCAGGCATGTCAAAAGATGTTTCGAGGCCTGGCCCTGATCCACAAACTACCACAAGGTCCATCAAAGTATAAAGGCCTGTCACAAAGTCTTGAAAAACATGTCCTGTGCTAGAGAGGGGGAAAATAGGACAGATGAAGCAGCTGGCGCCATCCATTGGAGGTAGTCAAGGTAGCTGCCTCATCATAGGACAGCTTTGATTTAAAATCTATAAAAAAAATGTTGCAGCACGAGCGTGGGGCCCTGAAAAAATGTGAGGCCGGAGTAATAGTGATCCACCTGCAGCCCCCTTCTGATGGGCCTGTTTGTAGCTCAAGATACGCACCCCATACACTGAGGGCCAGATTCATCATTCTGCAGCCAGCGCAAGGCAGCAAGCCACCTTGCTGCCCAGCGTGAACTGGAAAGAGCAGGAATGCGCCGTATTTACCATTATACGGTGCATTCCTGTCCTTTTCTAGCACTGGCGCACCTTTGACTGCCTAGCAGCAGTGCAGGCATACTTGTGTCATGGTGCAGGGGTGTCTGCGTTGTGGGCAGGATTGGTTTTGTGCGGGAAGGAACACCTTCCTGTACAAAAAGAGTCCTCATAGGCATTTCCCTTTTTTTACGCGTGCCGCAGAATGCAGCACACATAGATTGAGGGAAAAATGAAGAGAAATAAAGATATTTATCCCCAGGTGAGGCATAACATTTTGACACTTTCCCAGGTCTACCACTGATGGTAAGTCTGGGAATGTGCCATAATCCAAGGGTGGATGCGTGGGAACATCCACGCTCCAACCATGGGACTCCTCCCTGCCACAGAATAACGCAAGGCATAGATTTGCGCTGCCTTTCGTAACTCTCAGTTTATCAAGCCATGCATAGCCATGCAAGGTGGCCTTGCATGGCTTGATAAATCTCGCTTAGGTATTGCGTTGCACATGCGCCCTCTTGTGTGGCGCAAAACCTTGGTTAATCTGACCCTAAATGTTGTACAGCACTAATTAGCAATAAACCATTGCAGACATTCAGGGCCTTATTTATGGGGATTTGGCCTAGGTCAGCGCACCAAGTCACCTTGCTGTGCTGCCCTACGTCAATGTGAAAGAGCAGGAATGCACCATATTTATCCCATACAGTTCATTCCTGTCCTTTACCCTTGTGCTGGAGCCATTTCGGGAGCTTAGCGCCAACACAGGGGCCAATGCACCATGGTGCAAGGGTACCTGTGTTGTCGCCAGGATTGTTTAAGTGCAGGAAGGGGCACATTCCTGCACAGAAACAATTCATTGAAGTGTGTTCATCTTTCTCTGTGTGCAGCACAATGCAGCACACAGAGAAAAAGGAATAAATGAGGAGAAATAAAGTTTCTTTAATGTAAAGTGTTTTGTGACTGATCCTTTCAGAGGCTAGTAAATAAGCATACAATTCAAGTTTTTTGAATGACAGTACATTCTGATTCACGCAAAGGGGAGCAATATTAAAATTGCTATTCTGGAAATTCCATTACTCAGTCCATTCTTCCTAATTCCAACCGTTTCAAGCATGAGGTGGGCCCATCTCACTGGACAGACACTGACATACTTCATCTCCTCCTAAAAAGCTTCCTAGTTAAACTCATACTTCCACTGTTGGTGGATAAAGGGTCCACCTACCCAGAAGACATTGGCTCAGATTTGCAAAGAGTTGCCGCAACACAGGGCAGCAAATAAAGTTGCTTCACTGCATTGCATGAACTAGAGAGAGACAAACAGCACCATAATTAGAAAGATATGGGGCAATTCTGCTGTCTCCTTGAGCTGGCACATTTTCAGCAGTCATGCACCAACATAGGCATCCTTGCCCCATACTGCAAGGGTTACCGCATTCTAGTCAGTATAGCTTTTGATCAAGAAGCAGTACCATCCTCAATGAAGATGATGCTTTAAGGCAACTTTCTCTTTATATATGCGCTCCATTAGGCAGCGCACTGGCAAATAGGTAAAAATGATGAGAAATTAAAATATTTCTCCTCATTTTGCCAGCCTCAGGGAATCACATAATTTTGGTGCAAATTCATGACTACAATTCTTCGCAGATATGAATTTACGTTAAAATCCTTGAGTGGATGCACAGGAATGCCCATGCACCACCCATGGAAACCTACCTTGATGCAAATTAATGCAAGGCAGCATGTTGTGCTGCGTTGCATTGCGGTACTTTTCGTTATCAAACAGCGCAACTTGCCATGTGCATTGATTTGTAAATGCCAACCTTGATTTTGCATTGGGTCTGCGTCAAAAATGTCATGCAAACCTGATGCAAAATGTTTGTAAATCTGGGCCCACGTGTACTGTCCCCAAGCCCTCTCTAAACTTTTGCCTCAGCTCTCCAACCTTTCTATTGACATGAACAAAGAACAAGCATGTGCAATGCAATAGGTCTAGCATTTGTTTAGAGTTTGAGCTATTGGCATTGTAATAGAAATGTTTTTTACTTACGTGTTTTGGAGTCGAGTAGATTTATGTGATGGCAATTGCATGTTTTACAATGAATCGAACAGGAAGCACATTGATGGTTGAATCTATTGCACTGGGCATGTCTTCTGCTATATACGCCATGTAAATATAATGTGAACACAAGTTACATTCTGTGGTGCTGTATACATTCCAAAAGTAATAATCACCCCTAGTGAATATGCATAAGTTAACGCAAAAGGAACAACTGGCAGGTTGTGCGTCCTATAAACGAACTACTGTGTCAGCACACTATTTTAGGGATGATACATGCAAGTCTGCTATATTAAAATCCAGGCATGGGGCATTTGTCTGCTATGTGAGTGAATGGAATATGGTGGTAACACCAGTTGAGGTGATAAACACTGGTTGAAGTAATTCAGTGGTCGTGAGCATGTTACGAATGTGGTAAAAACAAAATCACCCAATATGCGAACCAAAAATTGAAACAAATTAAAAAGGGAACAACCCTCAGGAAGTGCCTTGTACAAACAAAGTGCTGTGATGGCAGACTATAAGGGCGATGCTGTGTACTAGTGCGGTAGCTTCCAAATGTAGTTTCACTGTTATCTTAGAATTGTGTTTAAACCCATGGTATGTCGAAAACGAAAGTATATGTTGTATAATTAGGCTTTCCTGTTTTCAGTTTCTATTTTTGGTAAATTCTGGTGGGGGGTTTTCAGTGTTTTCCAGTGATTTCAATTCCTTAAAAAACAGTGGTTATCAGTGGTTACACATTTTCACACCATTAAAAACAACAGGAACATTTTTTTTCCAGTGTTTATGGAACTTTTTTGCATTTATTATTGCTTTTTTTCTGCACTGATAGTGCAAGGTATATAGACAGTTTACACACCGTGTATATGAGGTCCAAATGTATTTTTACACATCAAACTTATAGTAGTACATCATACAATACTTCAGTGAGTCTTTGGCCATGCAGGCTTTCTCTTTCCTTCTCATGTAAACTTTTATCTGTGAAAAGGCCCTCTCAACATTGGCACTTGAGACAGGCAACGCCAAAATAGCTATTACACAATTTGCTAACTCTGGCCACTGGCATAGCTTTCGATGCCAATACTGATGCACCTGAAGATTGTGATTTTATGGCACGACACGGAGGCCATATTATGCAAATCTCCTTTATTACCACAGCTCAGCAGCAATAATGGAATAGAACTTTGTGAACATTCTAAAGAGAAGACTAGTCCCTCTCTGACCAGGCATCTTCCTTCTTTGTTGCTGCTGCTCAGAAAGATAAGTACTATCTCTCCAAGCTTAGTACTATAACCTGATTTAACCTTACTTAGAAATATATACTGAATGCCTGTATGTCTGAAGACTGATGTATGATATTGATAAGACTGTTTATGACTGTAATGACTGTTTATGAAGACTGATGTATGATATTGATAAGTCTGTTTATGGGCAATTTATTTTCCCTTTCTACCAGCAGTAACTCTGTTTTTCTACACTTGTTAAGGCATCGATATCTGTCTTTCGTATCTAAATTATACAATGTCTTAAATCGCCCTTACGATGTTACTTTCTTTCATTACTTGA
Organism: Lissotriton vulgaris; assembly: GCF_964263255.1. NCBI lineage: Eukaryota > Metazoa > Chordata > Amphibia > Caudata > Salamandridae > Lissotriton > Lissotriton vulgaris. The sequence continues at coordinate 819,880,526 of NC_141689.1, read as the reverse complement.
AATGCCGGCTATCGATATTATCTTGCGCGGACACCCTCGCGCTACCGTTCATTCTCCCTCTTCAAACAATCACAAGTCGGTTAGCGCTCCTCGCGCTGCTCCTACCTTTGCTCGCGGCTCCCCCCGCTCCATCGCCTCCATTCACCCTTCGCCGCGCACACGATTGACGCGGTGCCTTAGAGGAAAGCACCCTAACCGGCACCACGCACGTCGCTACGTGCGTAGCAACCATTTTGTGTACCTGACGACCATTTCTATCGGCGTCAGGCACACGAACGGTCATTTCCTAAACCAGCTGTTTTCTCTCACCCTTCGACCTCGCGTTTTCTTAATCGGTAATTTTTCCGATTAATTACCTCACCTCCCCTTATCATTTAAAACCAAAAAAAAAAAAAAAAAAAAAAGGGGGAATAGTATACTTATTAACAGAGAGGCTACCTATTATCAGAGGCACAACAATGTCTACATCACCATCTCTCGACCAAAAACTAGAGGAACTCGTCAATAAGGCTCTAGAAAAAGCCTTGGGCTCAATTGACGACGCTATTAACAAAAAATTGGACTCGCTTTCCAATCTACCCTCTACCAGCAAAGCTAATGGGATATCTAAAAGTAACAAAAAAAGGGCCATTATCCCAACCCATTCCAAAAAAGGCGCCAAAAAGCTGAAGAGCTCTACTCCTACAGGCCCTAGGGGCGCTGACCAGATTGGTGCCTCGGGCACCCCAGATGGGCATGGTACAGGCCCAGAACTCCCTACCCACATCAACAGCGACGAAAGCTGTGAGGAAGAGATTGAGCTATCGTGCTCATCAGGATTTAATACAGATGTGGAGGATGACAATACTACACGAAACGGAAACTTAGATGGTGCTTCTAAGGCCTCAGCCTCTAACAATGCGCCTCTAGACCCCTTCGGGGAAGAAATGTTTGATCCCCTCCTAATTAAGCACCCACTCTCCCCAGAATGGACCCCCTCCCAACATATCGTTGACTATCTTTCATTCTGGCTCAGAAGAGAAATACCCCAAGAAGTAAGATCTAGACTTAGATCCGAATGCCCACGCCCATCCCTACCAAATAAGGTCGCAATGACCCCAGAGTTAGACCCTAAGGTCGTGGCTTTTATAGCCAAAAATAACAGAGATCCTAGGAAAGGCATGGATAAAGGCCTTAAATCTTGTCAAGATCGCCTTCTCGATGTAATAGGACCCCTTGCTAAAATATTCGAGATGACAGAATCTGCATACGTAGGGAATAACCAAATCGACGTCAAAGAACTACGGGAATGGGTGCAAAGAGCAATATGCCTTGTTGGCAACGCTAATACTGCCATCTCCACCGAAAGGAGAAAAGGAGTCTTACTTAAAATAGACCCTAAACTCATTGAACTAGCCAAAAAAGACGGAGGTCCCGACTCACAAGGCCTCCTCTTTGGCGAGGACTTCATTAAAGAAATGGCTAAGTATGTGAGCGCGTTCAGCTCAATCCAAAAATCGCAGAAGGATATCAAAAGAGTATTCAACGATAGAGTTTTTGCCAGGGCCGGGAGAATACGGGGTCGTTTCCCCGGCCGCGGAACTCAATCTTCTAGACCCTTTAACACCCGAGGAGGAAGATTCTCCAGCAACTACGGCTCCAACAACTATGGATCCCAATTCTTCCCGCAGAGACAGAGGAACCGAGGACGCACCTTCAGAGGCGAACGGAGACAACGTTCCTTTTCCTCAGGTAAGAACCTTGAAAGACCATTCAGATATCCCTCCAAAGGTGGGAGGGAGACTACGCCAATTCGCTCGGAATTGGAACTTAGTAACACAAGACAACTGGGTTTTAGATACAGTAAAGGGTTACAAAATAGATTTTCTGGGTACTCCCTTTCAAACACGTTCCCCTCGCGAGATCACTTTCTCTCTCAAAGATCGAGACTTAGTCTCCAAAGAAGTACAAGAACTGTTACAAAAAGGGGCAATTGTCGAGACGCAAACACAAGGTTTCCTCAGCAATGTTTTTCTAGTAGAGAAGAAAAACAAGGAACAGAGGCCAGTAATAAACCTAAAAGATTTAAATCGTTGGGTAGTTTACCAACATTTCAAAATGGAGGGCATTCACCTCCTAAGGGATATTTTGAGAAAAGGGGACTGGCTCACGAGGTTAGACCTAAAAGACGCCTACTTACAATTCCCATCTGGGAACCCCACCAAAAATTCCTTCAATTCACTTGGCTGGGAAAACTTTACCAATTCTGCAGTCTCCCATTCGGTCTGTCGTCCGCCCCCTGGTGTTTCACCAAGGTGTTACGCCCTGTAACCGCCTGGCTCAGGCAGAGAGGGGTGAGACTAATCATATACCTAGACGACATCCTTATAATGGCCCAATCGAAAGAGACTGCATCTCTCCACACAAACCTTGCAATTCAGATCCTGGAACATCTGGGTTTCATCATAAATACCAAGAAATCTTGTACTATTCCCGAACAACAAACACAATTCCTAGGCTTTACGGTAGACACTCTCAAAGCGGAACTGAAATTACCCTCCGAAAAAGTCAGGAAAGTAAGGAAAGAGTTGAGGAAGGCTCTCGTGAAGAAGACCTTCCCTCTGAGAGTACTAGCGAGGATCGTTGGCCTCCTTTCTTCGACAATCCAAGCTATCTTCCCGGGACCCCTCCATTATCGGGCACTCCAAAGACTAAAAGCGAGCGCTCTAAGATCGAACCATTCATATTCCCACATGATTTCTTTGAATCAGGAATCAAAGACGGAACTGCTTTGGTGGCTCAGGAATGCGGAAGCATGGAACGGCAGAGCCATCTTCGGGGAACAACCGGATCTGATAATAGAATCAGATGCGAGCTTAGAAGGATAGGGAGCGAGATGTGGGAAATACTCCACGGGCGGTCGTTGGACCACTCAAGAGAAGAGATTGCATATCAACTGCTTAGAATTACTGGCAGGTTCATTTGCAATTCGTTGTTTTACACCCAAAACAGCGAAATGCTGTGTGACATTACGCATGGACAATGTTTCGGCAGTCCGCTATGTCAACAAACTGGGCGGTCCACATTCCAAGGGCCTAACAGACCTTGCCAAGAGCTTTTGGGAATATTGCTTGAACAAAGGTATTTCGGTTATAGCGGAACATATCCCGGGCCTGAACAACAGTGTCGCAGACTGGTACTCCAGGAATTTCAGAGATTCGAGCAACTGGAGATTAGACAGACAGATCTTTTTGGCCATCCAATCAATATGGGGTCCATACAAGACAGACCTTTTTGCAGATCGTCTAAACACACAACTGAAAGAATTCTTCAGTTGGAGACCGGACCCCCAAGCTCAGAATGTAGATGCCTTCCTACAAGATTGGAGAGGTCTGAGACCTTATGCCTTCCCGCCGTTTGCTTTACTCCCTCGGCTTCTCCTTCATGCTCGACGCTACCACGACATCATAACTGTAATAGCTCCTCTTTGGAGGTCCCAAGCCTGGTTTCCAGTCATTCTGGAAATGTGCATAGACTTTCCAATTCTAATACCCCCTTTCAGGGAAATACTCTTGGGTCCAGAGGGAGACGTCCACCCCCTCGTGGATCAGGGTCTTCTAACTCTGACGGCCTGGAGGATTTCAGGAGACAATGGCAAATCCCTGGGCTTTCGCCAAATGCTTTCAGACTCATTTCTGAGTCGTGGGCTCAAGGTACAAGAAAGGCATATCGACTGGCATGGAACAAATGGGTTCCCTGGTGTCTTCAACGAAGTCACGATCCCGTTTCAGTTGATCTAGTTTATGTTATCAACTACCTTTCTGAACTTTTTACTTCAGGACTCTCTTATAGAACCGTTAATGTCTATAGATCTGCAATTTCTGCAGGCCATTCTCTCATTGATGGTCTCTCCGTTGGACAGAATTTACTCACTAAAAAATCATGAGAAGCATGAGAGTCATTAAACCTCCAACTGCTAAATATACCACCCTTTGGGACGTAACACTGGTACTCCGGACCTTATCATCCTGGGGGGAGAACTCTTCCCTTTCTTTGAAACGTATCTCTTTCAAACTTACTGTTTTATTATGTCTGGTATCTTTCAGAAGAACCTCCGATGTCAAAGCTTTAGATATTTCTAGCAGATCCTTTCAACCAGAGGGTGTATGTTTCTATCTTAAGAGAAGAACTAAAACTTTATCTTCCTCTATTTTCTATCCCTTCTTTCCTCAGAATGAAAGACTCTGCGTGGTTAAATGTCTGAAAGAGTATGAGAGGAAGACTGCTAATCTAAGATCAAATGAAACTCAACTATTGATTTCCTTTAGATCTCCCCATAAAGGAGTTTCTTCTCCAACTCTAGCCAGATGGGTGAAAGGAGTTATGTGTGAAAGTGGTGTGAACACCTCTATTTTTGGAGCGCATTCCCTTAGGGGCGCTTCTGCTTCTAAAGCCTATTTTCTTGGTGGTGGTTTACAAGAAATTCTTAAGGCGGCAGACTGGTCTAATGATAGTATGTTTAGATCTTGCTATTTTAGACCAATCTCTAATGTGATTGATAATGTTCTTAATGCACTTTGAACTTGCATAATATGGCCTCCGTGTCATGCCATAAAATTTAGATTTTTCACAGCCTGCTGGGCAGAAAATCTGGATTTTATTAAGGACACGGAGGCTAATATTATCCCGCCTCTATTTTTAATATGATTTGTAACCCACCCTTTTTGTTTGAACAATATCTTGGTAATGTATTCTTCTTTTTCAGATTAAAATCTACTGGTTCAGAAGCTGAAATTTTAGTTGTTGGAATTCTGATGCTGAAAGTTTATTCGTTGGAATCCTGAAAGTTTATTCGTTGGAATCTTGAAAGTTTACTCCTTGGAATCCTGTTTTTCCTAATCTTTTCCTCACGTTGATCATCTTTCTTCGCAGCCTAACAAGAAGGAAGATGCCTGGTCAGAGAGGGACTAGTCTTCTCTTTAGAATGTTCACAAAGTTCTATTCCATTATTGCTGCTGAGCTGTGGTAATAAAGGAGATTTGCATAATATTAGCCTCCGTGTCCTTAATAAAATCCAGATTTTCTGCCCAGCAGGCTGTGAAAAATCTAAATTCTCTACGACAGGTTCTGCAACATATGCGTTGAACTGGGCCCATATGCCCTCAGTTATTGAAGCGGTCATAAATGAGGCAGAACTTTTGAAACTTTGGAGAAAATTTCCCTTTACGGAAGGGATCTATAACTTGTGCAGAGTACCAGAGTGTGGCTTCATTGACTTAAAATTCCATGGTTGGTGAAGGGCTATTTCTCATACATTGTAAAATAAAAGTTCCTGAATTGCTCCTCAACATTTCTTTGCTTACCAAGTGGCAAGCACACTAACATGGGACATGTTGCAGTGCCAAAGTCACTAAAAGTGTCACCCAGCTAACTCTCAAGGAGATGTTTCAGATCTTCATGAATCATGCTGAACACTTGGCAGACAAGGCTGTTTTCAGACTCTAGTTTATTTTTTTATCATGTCCACTACAGCAGTCAAGCTTTCCTGTAAAAATCCAAGAATGCAGTAGAGTGTACTTTTTTTCAAATCACCATCAATATGGATCCAAAGATCCTCACATTTCTTGCCGTTTGCATCATCACTCAGCAAAAGTTCTGTAAAAGGTTGTCACATGGATAATATAGCATTCATGGCCTCTAGAACTGAGAACCACCAACTAAGTGACACAGTTGGGATGGCTCTTTCTTTGATGCCACACAATGCACAAAATGAGAATTATATGTATTTTAGTTCCCGCGCATAACAAAACAGTGCACCAGAATCGACTCAAAAGTCAATAGCATTCTTCATTAACTCCGAAGATTCTAAAGATGCTTTCAGATTGCCATCTAACACGTGGCAAGGTTCTCTTACAGGGAAGCACAGGTCACCACACAACTTTTTCATATACGTGGCTGAATCACTGTAAATACAAACACTACCTCTCCAATCTTTGTTGAACTTGGTAAGAACTTTTTTACAGCAGCATTCCAAGTGACACTGCATTCCATGTTTTCCAAAAGTATGGTGTCATGTTTTCACCAGTATCCCAGATGCTTTGTGACTGCACTCTTTTCACATATACCTGTCACTATACCTTGCATTGAATGTTTAAATCCTGGGGTTTTTGGCAATTCACCTACTATCAATACTGACTCACTAGAAAAGGGGGATGATATATCAAGAGTTTTTACCCATTCTCTGTAAATGTGAGTGCACATATTGGGAAAGATTTTAATGAAACTTACATTTTTCTTTTCAGGGAAACACTCAAACGTAGACAAAAAATCAAATATGATTTAGATATTTCCTGATTCTCTACAGTTTATAAAATAAATAAAAAACACCTTAGAAACAATATTTTAGTGACATCCCTAAACAACTAAACTCAAGCAGAATAATATTAGCCCAGTTTTTCTCACTGCTACCTCATATAACATAGTTACATTGTATTTGCCCATTCAGGAAAAAAGAAAAATGAATCATTCACTCTCCTTTTCCTTTCTTTGAATGGCATTCAGTTTGTGGTTGTGCAGGTTTTTTTTCAGTGTTTATACGTTTACACTGGTGAGGGCTATTTCCCTTCCAGTGGGGTTTTATCAGTTATAATAGGTTTAAACCTAAAACCGGACAGCCTATGTATAATCAAAGCTGCATGTGCCCTTAACTTGAAATCCACATCCATCCACACTCCGCTGCCAGTACACGCTATCCTACTGAGATGCGCACAATCATGTACTCACGCATTGCTCCACACCCCTATCCATGAGTATGATATTTTAGGGCCAGATATACGACCCTTACAATTTGAGAGTCGCAAATTGCATCGTATTATAGTGTGCGCACAATGTGACACTCTCTCTCTCCACACCAGCACCACTTCCCATCATCCTTCACAGCCCAGGCCCCTGTCATGCCCAAATACGGTACTAAGCCCAAGGAATCACCAGACCAGTTATTAGTGTTCAAGGCGTAGAATTTATTCAAATCAAAAACATGAAAATCTCTACCATCCACTAGGAGAGTACCATTATCCTACTTGGAAAATCGTAGATCTTAACGTTTATGTATCGTTTATTATTTACACACCACATCTATGTGAATCATAGAACTTGCACTCATTTTCAGGGCACTCATCAATTCTTTGTGAGCCCCTGTTTTAGCACATGAGCACTTTAGAGTACAACTGTAGAATAAGACACCAACACACATCTATTGCATTTACTTGGGCACCAATAACAGCCAGAAGAAAGTAATTCTCTGGACAATGAGGTCGATAATACCTAAAAATAAATATAACAAAACTAAGGGACTTCAAGTATTTGTACAGATAACAGGCAAACATAAATCTTTGTCTACAGTCCGACAATCTATGTGAAAAGTAAAGACATGGCTTTAATGTCATTACACTATTTGTAAAACATCAAGGAAATGTATGCAATTTTTAAAACTTAATTTGTTTGTGTATAACTTCCAATGCACATATCACTTTATAGATACGATGCGTGGGCCATGATGTTTTATAATTGCACACAATCAATTTCAAGTGTATCGTGTAGAAGCCAACAAATTTGTATGTAACATATGGATAATGCATTGTGTTAAAATGGCGCCCTCAGAAACGTTTCGATAAGGACTATATTTGAATGCATAGTCCTTTGTCAATGTTTACTTTTTTAAATGAATTGGCACGTTTTTGTGTGTACTCTTGTTAAATAAGTGTTGCTCAATCACTCCCCATCAGTGAGCAAGGACCTGAAGTCCGAAAAGCGTCTGATGGCTTGCACCACAATCAAATAAATATTTTTGTGAAATCTGAAGACTGACTCAGGCTAATTTGTGAAGTCTGCGTACCTGCCGGTGCGGTGAAGCACATCTGCGACAAGTTGGATTGTCATATATATATATATATATATAGATGATTACTGTACTCCTGAGGCACAGCCGGGAGCTTTGTTCGAAAACTGTATTTTTAAAAATAGTGTGTTTAATTGATTTTAATAATTAGGCACCTCTTCCTCACCTGCTAGTCCGGTTGGGGCACTTATTCCGAATTCTTAACACCCGTGCAGCCGATCTGAACGCTGCCACGGGATAGGAAAGCGCCATCACCGCCATCAGCGAGCGAGCCTGCTGACAGGCCACGCCCACGTCATCAGGCCACGCCCACTTCTCCAGGCCACGCCCCCGACTACTTACTCTCAGCTTTCTTCAGATCCTGTACTCCTGAGGCACAGCCGGGAGCTTTGTTCGAAAACTGTATTTTGAAAAATTGTGTGTTTAATTGATTTTAATAACTGCGCACCTCTCCCTCACCTGCTAGTCCGGTCGGGGCACTTATTCCGAATTCTTAACACCCGTGCAGCCGATCTGAACGCTGCCACGGGATAGGAAATCGCCATCACCACCATCAGCGAGCGAGCCTGCTGACAGGCCACGCCCACTTCATCAGGCCACGCCCCCACGCCCCTCTTCCTGCATAAAATCATGTGCAGCACTCGGACGCGCAGCGGGCGCGCCGTCAGCGTGCTGAAGGCGCGCCAAAGGCAAGCCCGTCTGGGCCCGTCCGGGCCTGGACGGTCCCAGGCCCAGCCACTATGCCCACTTCTCACAAGAAATGCCCTGCCTATACCCGAGATATGCTTCTGGCCCTGAACACACAAAAACATCCCACCTGCAATTACACCCATATGGGCGATAACCCATTCACCGGCTGCAGTCTCTGCAATCCACCCTGCGCAGAAACTGAACGCGGTGGCCTTCAATTAGGCCTACTCAACTGCAGGTCGCTTGTTAAACACGCCCACGAAATAAACCTCTTGATCTCAAACCACGCCATGGACATTCTGTTTTTCACTGAAACATGGCTCACTCCCAACAACGGCCCTGACATTGTCAACGCACTCCCTCCGGGCTACCAAATTTGCTCACTGAATAGACCGTGTGGCAGAGGAGGCGGCCTAGCCATAATATTCAAAGATTCCCTCACCTGCAGAATCTTAGATGGCAACATCAAAGACTGTGAAAGCTGCCACTTCACCATTCAAATCTCACCAGTAACATCTCTGTCGCCCCCCCGGCCAACTCGCCGAGTTCCCCAGCAAGCTCATCGACCATGTCACTCTCGAGTCTACGACTTCCTCTAACTACCTTCTATTAGGGGATCTCAATCTTCACTTTCTGGACCCAGTCGACACTCATGCAGCCGAACTTCTACTGGACATCTCCTCCATTGGTCTCTGCTTAAAGAACCCACAGGCCACTCACGACAAAGGACAGCTACTTGATCCTATCTTTACAAACATTCAAGACCTTAATACCCGCGCGCACCTCCCTCTCCCCTGGACAGACCATTTCCTGGTTCCCTTCGAATGGCACATCAATACTCCCCCACCCCAACCGCCCAAAATCAGAACCCTTATCAGACGCTGGCACAAACTGGTCCCTGAAGAATGGGCAGCCAAACTTAGGGAAGACACCACCCCCCCACTCAAAACCCCATTATTGCCGACACTGATTTTAATACATGGCTCACCCAATCACTGGATTGCCTCCTACCGAGATCCAGCACCCTTGAACGTACCAAGAGAGTTAACCCCTCCCCCTGGTACACCCCTGAATTGAATCTCTTACGGAAGGAATGCAAGAGAAATGAACGCACATGGAGGAAAGACAAGACAGCAGACGAGAAAGACATGTTTCGGGCTTCCATAAAAACTTACAAACGCGAGCTCCATAAAACCAAGAGCTCATTCTACAAAGATAGAATTAAAAACTCGTCCTGCTCTGCTCAGGAAACCTTCGCCATTCTTAAAGAACTTCTTCATGCCCCAGATCCCCCTGCGAAATCCCTGGACCCCAAAGCCGCGGAAAGTAAATGTATTAAACTTGCCACTTTTTTCGACGAGAAAATTAAAAAAATTCTCGCATCCCTACCCCCCTTCGACGCCGGTCGCACGGACGGGGACCCTCCCAACTCTCCCCACTGCCACAGTCATTCCCCCGATGCCCCCACACCCCTTCTCGATACTTTCGGCCCAGTATCCACGGAAGAGGTAGCCGCGACGCTGGCCACAATTAAAAGTGGTTCCCCCAGCGACCCGGCTCCGCTACGCTTCCTGAAAAAAGTGTCCTATTATCCCTCCTCTCACGTCCTCATCAATGCCTCCCTTACTCGGGGAGTAGTCCCTCCCAGCTGGAAAGTGGCGGTGGTCAAAGGTCTTTTGAAAAAACCTTCACTGGACCCCCAGGACCTAGCCAACTACAGGCCAATCTCCCTCCTCCCAGGAAACAGTAAAATCACGGAGAAGCTAGTGAATAAAAAGCTATCACTATTCCTAGAAAGTAACAACTTACTTAGGAACTCCCAGACAGGTTTCCGCCCAGGTCAGGGCACCGACACCGCCCTCCTGGCGGCAGTGGAGAAGGCCAGAAGCATTCTGGACACAGGAGGATCAGTGGCAGTGATCCTCCTGGACCTCAGTGCGGCCTTCGACACTGTCAATCACCAGGTTTTAACCCAGAGCCTGAGGGACATTGGAGTAAGGGGCACGGCCTTGAAGTGGCTTATGTCTTTTCTAGATGACCGCTCCTTCCAAGTCTGGGAGAATGAAAGCCACTCCCCCGCGATCCCCCTCCGCTGTGGAGTACCGCAGGGCTCATCTCTTAGCCCGACGTTATTCAACGTTTACATGTCTCCATTGGAGGAATTGGTCACCCCGTTCGGCATGACGATCATCAATTACGCCGACGACACCCAGCTGTTGGTGACCCTCTCACACCCTCACCAAGATCCCTCCGATCTACACAGCTGTCTCACTGAAATCCACAGCTGGATGAACACCTCAGCGCTGAAACTGAATGGGTCCAAGACCGAAATCCTGCTGCTTGGACATAAAGGGCCCTCCTTGCCGCCTAACATCTGGCCCGACTGCTTAGGTGACCCCCCTGCCCCCAAGGAGGAGGTTAAGAGCCTGGGCGTATGGCTCGAAAAGGATCTGAGCTTCAGAACTCAGGCCAAAAAGACGGCAGGAATATGCTTCGGACTCCTCAGGGCATGCAGGAAGGTCTTCCCCCTGCTTCCCGCCACCTCCCGGAAACTACTGATCCAGGGCCTCATCCTGGCGAGGCTAGATTACAGCAATGCAATCTACCTGGGTGCCCCGGAAGCTACATTCAATACCCTGCAGAGAATCCAAATCGCCGCGGCCCGACTACTCACTCACACCCCGGCCAGATCTTCGGCAAAGCCAGCTTTGAAGCTTCTTCACTGGCTCCCAGTCACAGAGAGGGTTGCTTTCAAGGCCCTCTGTCTGGCCCATAAACTTCTCCATAACAAAGGCCCACCCATTCTCAATAATTTTATCATTCCCTACAAAGCTACAAGAGCTCTTCGATCAAGCGACGAGAACTTTATTACTGTTCCCAGAGTAAAAAAAGCTCGGTCCGGAGGCCGCCGCTTCTCGGTACACACTGCCAAACGTTGGAACAGTCTCCCCCGGAGACTAAGAACCGAACCAAACCTCCTTCAGTTTAGGAAGGCACTGAAAACTCTTCTCTTCCCCTGATTCTTCGTCCCTTCCGCTGCTGTTCCCTCCTGAATCAGGTTCAAGTGCTGGGATGCTCAAGGGTTACTACGCGCTCTACAAAAACCTTAAATAAATAAAATAAATAAATACACATAGCATCACACTCCGTATCCTATTTGGATATATATGATTATACGTGGCATCACACTCTCACATCAGTATCATGGCAAGGCAGTAAGGAATTAAGAATCCTTTTACAGTTAATCATTGTATCAAGTTGACCATACCCTTGAACGCTCCACTGTGCACATTGCGCAGTCAGGCCCCAACGCGCTATTGCAAACAATTACAAATTGTTGAAAAAAACATCTTGAAATCCAGGGCACCGCATGGCGCACTGGCCCGCCGGTGTACCTGAACACAGGCAGCCTCCCCAAGATTCACCTCAGTCGATAAATGACAGGTTAGGGCAGTAGAGTCAAGGACCACCGTCAGGCCAGTCCCTCCTCCCTACCAACCTAAAGCACACTGCAATTTTACCCCGTCCTGGGGGTCCCTCCAGGCACTGAACCACCATTATTGTGTCTGCCCCTTTGTTGTTAACTGTCAGCGCTTTGCAACAGGGTGAGAAGCTCCCCGGCACACTTGCCCTCCCATCTCCTGACGCTGATTATGCTCCAGACTAGCACCCAGTACTGTCTGAAGAAATAACTGCAACCCATCATCCGACAGATGGACCCCTTTGTCTTGAAATAACTCTATTCGTCCTAGCTGGAGCAACCTGTGTTGAATTGTACCCATGGAAGATGACCCCCGCAAAATTCTATGAATCAAACCATTCAACTTGTGCACCGATTTGTTCAAAGCATGCACTGAACCTGCTCCTACTCATACTGCCCTTGGTATCACCTCAGACCATAGTATTGACGCCGTTGGCAGGTAATTCTTAATTTGAGCCAAGACCAGAAACAAGGCCTCCTGCACTCCCGGCCTACTTAGCGGCGGCACATAATTTCTACCAGCATGAATAACCACAATAACAGGGTGTGGCACTGATTTTGATTCAATAGCTTGTTGAAGCCTACTAAACAGATCTTGCAATCTAAGACCCGGCACACCAATCCAATGGTGCGCATACCCCGCTGCCCTTTGCGCTGCCTCCAAACTGGACCCATGAAATTGCTGCTCCACTCTGCAAATCAAGGAATGTCCACACCAACATATATGCACTAGTTCGCCTGAATCGACTGCAATAGAGAAATAATCACTGTTAAGGGCAACAACAGATGGGCACCCTGGGCATCTTTCCGCCCACTAAACTAAACTTAGCTGAACACATCGTTCAAAACATGAGGATTGCCAATAACCCACCCGTTTGATAGCTTCTGCTGATAACCCCATAGCTGCTGTTGTGGTGGCCGCCCGGATGCGAAAAGAATGGGAGCTAAACTGCATAGAATCATCCCCCTAGTAGCCCAGCGCTCTTCTACACACCTGAGTAAACTGTTACCTTGTCATTGGCATCCCGTCCATGTGGACAAGCAACCTAGAAGAGGCCACTCTGGGGCGGCCGCTAAGGTAATCTCTTCCTAACAATACTGAACAACATGCGGCATGGCACACTGCGCGCAAAGCCACCTAAGTGCCCTTCCCGAGCGAGTCAGTTTTTGACCGCCGGATCCTAATATGGATAGCCCTACCTTCCAGAATGATATCCGCTAGGCCTAACCCCCCTTCATCCTTTCTTGATGCAGCCAACAACTCAGAGATACGGAGAGCCCCAAAGAAGGCCAGTACGTATGCTAGACCAAACAGTTTCACTTCATATTGAGACCGGCACACCTGCTGAAGGGCTTGTAAAAGTCTCCCCAGCCTCTCCACATTAATCGGTCAATATATATATATATATATATTTTCTTAATATGCCATATGATTCACTGTTCCAAGTTCATGCCAGGTTGAAAATTTGCCATCATCATAAAATTAGCCAGAGCACCGAATGCCATTATATGAGGAATGATATGGCCGGTGCCCCGAAAGCAGCAAAACCTGAACCCGGAAGTGGGCGGACCTAGACAGGTCCGACTTCCATCGGCAACGAACGCATGTGGCTGCAATGGGAGGAATGGGGATGAAGCTGAACCCGCTCCGCCCCCTGCTTCCTCCCGGTCCGGATCAGACAACGGCCACCACGAGGTAAAGCAGACCCTTAGCGAGATGCTACGCTGCAGGTCTAGGGGCAGGGCCAAACATGCTCAGCGTAGCCCCCCCTCTGGTCTAGACCAAGCGACGGCCACCTCGAGAGAACAACGGCCCCTTCAGATATCGGCCGCAGCTGCAGGTATGTGGACACGCTCTACTTCGCCGATGCTTTTGAAGCGACCTTGAGGGTCCCGGGAGACAAAGAGGAAGAGACTCAAGACATACCCTCCTAAATAGCCACATAAGATTCGGTTTCTATTTCGTCAGAGGGTCCATCCCTGTTCTTAACGTCACCCACAGACTCCCACCTCACTAGCCCACAGGGAGCTCCGCTTGGTCCCGTGGCGCAACTAAGGGTGCCTCTCCCCTAGTCGTGGGCGGCGCCTGATCACAGTTGATAGCTTTGATTAGAGATTATAAAATGTAACACATTTTGCTTTGAAAAACCAGAGCATGGGGCCTATTACGATTGCGGGTTTTCCTCATCCTCCAGGCCGGCGGAAGCCACCGCCAGCCCGGAGGATGCGGAAAAACCGCAGCGGACCCACCAAAGACCCACCGCCACATTAGGATGGCTGGTGGGTCCTGGTTTCCGTCTGCAGCTTTTCCGCCGCGGTTGGCTTACAACCACGGCGGAAAAGCTCTAATAAAGTGACAGTGTCTCTCAGACACCGTCAGCCATATTAGGATGGGCTGTTAAAAATGCTTTTCCGCGGCGGGTTTTCCGCCGTGGAAAAGCATGTGTAACTTCACTGCTGCGGCCCGTTGCGGGCCCCCTGGGTGAAGGGGGGGTGGGGGGTGCACATGGGGGGTACCTATGGTACCCCCCTGCATTTGTATGCAGAAATCGGCAGGCACCGCACGGCAATGTATGCATTTTTACCATTGCGGCGGATGCAGCTTGAAGCCGCACCTGCCGCAATGGAAAAAACAGAGGATGTGACCGCCAGGGTGGCGGTCACATCCTAATTGCACAGGAGGGAACTCCGCAGGCCATGCGGAGGTTCACTCCTACTCTATGGTGGCGGACGGACTCAGGTCCGTCCGCCATCATAATCGGCCCCCAAGTTTGTATATGTTGTCACTCACTAAAAGATTGAAACATAGACTGTAGACTTGTATGTAAAAGGTTAAAAAGAATATAATGATAACTGACAAACATTTGCTGTGTACTTATTTGTAGAGGTACGTTTTGTCTTGTCCACACAGTAAGTTATATGAAATATTTACGAGGCAATTCTTATCCAAAGGATACATACATTTCAGGTTATGTTCAATATGGAGCCAAAGACAGGCAAGTCAACACCAACTGAGCTGTAGAAAGGTCTAAAAAGGTCGAGTACTGTACTAGATTAGTAATGTTTTCCCAAATGCTCAGCAGGATGCTCAACACTTTTTAGTCTAGGACTGTTAGAGGAAAATGGTGTTAATATCAAGGAGTTATTTGGTTTAAGTTACATATGGAACAATTATTGTGAACATTGTGAATTCGCCTGTAGCACTGAAATTAATCTGGAACAATTCCTCTATTTGACTATACCAGATTGTAAAGCTGTGACCTTTGAAAATGTAACCAAAAACACCCATCAAAATATGACCTGTACAAACCACAGATTAAAAAGTAGGTGCAAGTTGTTAATACAAACATATGGGAAATATGTCATAGTCATGCTACAGTGATGCAGAATGGATGGTAGTAAATTAGGAACTGAAATTACAAACTTTGTAGCTGGAAAATTACCATTTCTAAATGAAGTTTCACAACTAAAGCAAACATATTTCATGAAGGAGTTAATATAACCTCTACACACTGCAAAATATATTAAAGATATCAAACAGGATGGACAGAATTTCAATGACATAGAGATTTCATTCACATCAAGGCTATGTAAAAAGCTAACACGCATATCTGCTATTTCTGGAACCAACGGTCTAAGGATAACTTATGATAACGAAATGTGTTATTGTGTTGAAGTGTATATGAATTATGAGTTTCTATGACATTATTCAGCCTATTAGGAGTATTGTCTATAGCATGTTGTAAGAAATTAAAGTCTGTCTTTACCTGAAGGAAATTAGTTTATAAAACATTACAGGACCACATTCTGTTACTACAGATACAAACTAAACAAAGGTACTATAATACCAGCAGCATTGAGTTGCATCTAAGAAGTCTCTTTTCCATTTCACCATTGTAACTTATTTTGGTTGCCTAATGTTCAAAATGAAACTCAAATACCTTTTTCTTTGCTTACATTTTTGCACAGTGATTTAACTGCTGCAATATAAGAATAATAATAAATGAACAACAATGGTTTTTCACATTCTGGAAAATTAGATCCACAGACTGCTTCCTAGCTGTTAAAATAGTGTTATAGTTTCTGCAGAAAGTAGCAAAATGCTTTAGTTCTGGTAACATTTTACTGCATCTTCTCTGCACTGTAGTTGGAACTTTGTTGTCAGGGGCCGGAGGTCTGGAGGCTGATGATCCTTCTCTTTTTTTCTTTGTGGAATTTTAAGTGCTGCTTGTGGCATGTTTTCAAGTGGTACAACAAACTTGTTGTACCACATGAATATGTTTTTGCTGTGCTCCAAGATAATCTCTTGTCACATATGCTACACTTCACTAATTTAGGTGTAAAACTGTGTAAACCAATGGAATTTCTTTGAAACTGTTGTTTTTTTAAATAAATGTTTTATTAAAATAAAGTTAAACCATTATGGGCCAGATGTATCAAAATTGCATTTTGCGAGTCCTTAATAGCTAATTTTACAGATTCGCTATTAAGGACTCGCAAAATGCAACGTATGGTTTCTCATTTAAAAAACCGTATCCTACACATTCCTTATTTGCGAGCTGCAAATAAGGAATGGCTACCCATTCATTTCTATGGGTCAAGAGGCCCATAGGAATGAATGGGAATTGCAAGCGCAATTTGCGAGTCCTCAATAGGTACTCTCAAATTGTGCATGCAATTTCAAGGGTGCAAGGGTTCCAGAGGGACACCCTGTTGCACCTCTGAAATGTGCATATGTGTACATGTGGCGCACATACATGCCCTAAGGGCATGTATGTGTGCCACATGGCACTTTGAAAAATGCAAAAAAGTTAATTTTTCTAGGAAATCACAAATTACCACCAACTTGAAGTTGGTGGTAATTTGTGATTCCTTAAAGGAATTTCGCAATTTGCGATGGCTACAAGAATAGCATTTAGGTAATCACAAATAGTGATTCCCTAAATGCAATTGCAATTTAGGTCATTGCAAATTAATGTGATTACCCATGTTGCAAAATCAAAATGTTTGATACATCTGAAAATGCATTTTTGCGTTTGCAAACGGGCCAATTCTGAAAATTGCCTCTTTTGCAAACAAAACTCACTTATACAGTCAGTCATCACCCACTGACTCATCCATACAGGCACTGA
Organism: Lissotriton vulgaris; assembly: GCF_964263255.1. Taxonomy (NCBI): domain Eukaryota; kingdom Metazoa; phylum Chordata; class Amphibia; order Caudata; family Salamandridae; genus Lissotriton; species Lissotriton vulgaris. The sequence continues at coordinate 819,863,347 of NC_141689.1, read as the reverse complement.
TACACCCACTGGTTCATCAATACACCTTGGCATATATATATATATTTAACACTCAAACGTTTTTTAAAACACTCACAGTCCCTGGATGATGTTATCAGTGATGTCATGAGTGATGTCACTAACCATGTCATGAGTGATGTAGTATGTAAGGTCATAAGCAGTGCATTGCGGGGGCACGAGTTATGGTCAAAATGCGTAACTGAAAATTTATTTTTCAACTACCATGCATATTCCTCCTGAGTGTTCAATTTACTTTGAGAGAAGAATTAATCAGTCCGGTGCACTCCGCCGGCATAGCGCACCACCTGCCTACGGGCCTGGGGTTTAGAAGGTGTTCTTTTGTGGTATAATTCATATATATATATATATTTATATTTGAGGTAAATATTATGAATCATCCAGTCAGACTAGGAGAGATTATTCCATTATTGCAGATTAATGACAAGCTTCTCATCCAAATTCAAGCCTCAGAGGACCATAGTGTAATAGGGATAGGTATCTATTTTTCTCCATCCCAATCTTGTGGTGATTTGTTGACCATGGTGAAACCAAAAAAATTCAAAAAAAGTCAGGATTGCTGCCATGTTTCTGGTGGAAATGTCTTGCATCAAGAATTTGTAATCGCACAAAGATGTTCCAGTGCTCTTTCCTTTAGTCTACGAATCACAACCCACAAGAACATTCCATAATGTATACGCAGTAATCCATTGTACATGTAACAAACTGTGAGATTACTCTCTCATTCCCATTATGTAATGTGTATGTATTAGGGTTGATACTATAGCTGCACACATTGCACTTCCCACCTTTGTAGGAGCCACTCTCAGAACTGTGCCATGTATTTGTGGTCGGTGTGTGAAAGTGGATATGTATTAATAGTTCCTTGAGGGCTCTTGCTGTTCTATATGTCACAGCTACATGTGTATCAACCGCTGATTTCAGGACAGGATCTGCTTTTAGGATTCCCTGTGTTAATTCATAAGGAATCTAATGTCAGTAGACCTGTTGAAATCAGTAATACATATGATCTGATTTGCAGGCAAGTCCCTGTCCTTCTTAGTAAATAGTAAATCATCCCATTTCTTAGATACTACCTTCGCTTTGGCTGTTTTGAGGACTTTGTTGGAATAGCCTATCTATTGGAATCTACTCAAAATATTAGTCTTTTTAATTTGACATTATTTGTCAGTTGAACAGTTTCTCAAGAGGGAACTGAGGTTCTCACTTTTCTTTCTGAGACAACCAGGGAGCCACAATTTAGCATCATGTAGCCCTGCTAAATACATCTCTAGAAACACCCTATTCCCATTTGATGTCATGCTGAGGAATGTGAACACAGACACTCATTCCCTAGTCATAAGCAAATTGGACTACGGGAAACCCACTGCACAAGGATTACCAAGCAACCCACAAGAAGACTGTAAATCATCCGGAACTCGTCAGCCAGATTAATCCTCAACTCCCACACAGAACTCACACCACACATGTCCCAGGGAACTCCACTGGCTCCCAATACACAAGCACACTCATTTAAAACTCTTCACACACATTCAAGGCACTAAACAGTGTAGCCCTCACTTATCTGAACAGTTGTATCTCCTTACACCAACAACCCAGACACCTCCACTCTCTGGGATTCCTCCTCACATACATCCTGGTACACAGAACCGGATCAGGAGGATGAGACTTCTCTTATGTTACTCCTAAAGTGTGGAACCATCTCCAACTCCACATCAGCGCCACCTCCTCTTTTCTTGAATTCTGCGAGAAGCTGAAGACCTGGCATTTCAATTAACCAACCTAGCCCAGGCACAGTTAGCCACACAGACCTGTTCAGAGCCAGGATGCCCTTGCGGGTGATAGTGCAATTTACAAATACACATAACATAATATAGTAGAAATGTTGCCCTGAGCAATGAAGACGACTGGCCCAAAAGTGAGACAAAATTAATAGCTAGTCGCCTTCATCTCAAAAGGTTGCCTAACAGGGTTTATCCTATTTAGCAAGTTTCAAACTTTTATGGTGAGGGGAAAGCAGTGAGAACAGAAAAAGAAGACTGAAAAGGAATATAATGTTATTTGGTTTGCCAGTGAACCAGCCTTCTTAGAGTGCTCATTTTTATTCTTTATAAAACAATTTCACCTGTTTTCCTGAATGGCATGTTTGTGATCTACCCCATTCCATACATAACTGCCAAGTGACATGTAAAAATAGGCACATTTCCAACATTCCGACAAAGACACATTGCCTTCCAGAAAGGAGTCAGGCAGACATTAAGCTCTCAGAGAAGTGTTAATTAAAGATGAAGAGGGACAAGCCCCAAATACATACACCTGCAAGTAAGGTGATGCATAGATTCTGGAAGTCCCTCCTCTGGAGGAGAGGCGAGTTTGTATTTTTCCCTTCACTGGGTTCGGCTGACCAAGCACAATTGTGTCTCACAGTATTTGAGGGAAAGCTGTCATCCACTCTGTAACACAAGCCAGAACAAGTGCCACCTGATATCACTACTCATTTGTAATAAATTATCAAAAGCAGTTAAAGATATTTTCTTGTTACAAGCATGTTCTGTAGTCAGAAGAGGTCTATAAAAAGAACATTAAACACAAGAGATTATTATAAATAAACATATCTCTCTCTTTTTTATTATGGCGGTAATAAACTTAAACTGGAAAGCCCAGTCGTGGAAATATCTATTTACATCATTAGAGGAATATTCAGTAAACTCGGTCTGGTAAATGCAGATTACTGCGAATTCATTTAAAAAAGTAATCAATAGCACAATTAAGCATCTATCACTACTCTTGGATAAAGAGATCTTCTCAAAAAGAAAGCATATGTGGCCTCCAATGAATGGAAATACCAAGGTAAAAGTGCAATTGTATCTCGAAATTCCTTGGTCTGTGAAGTATAAGCAAATATTCATAAATGTCCGCTTTGGAATGTTCCTGGGCACATGTCATTTAATGCCATGGCTGCTTACAGAGGCACCAACGACTTGTAACTTATGTAAACTTGGTGAAGAGAACATTATGCACCTCATCTGTGTTTGTCCTGAACTGAAGGTTGACAGAGTATCCATTCTTAAGAGACATTTTAATATTTGCGGATTAAAGAGCTGCAGGTAAGCTCTGAAAAGATGCCTTAATACTGGTGATATAATTTTAACTTTAGCTTTTGTAAAGTTCTTATCGCAACTGAGAATTAAGTTAGAACACCAAAAACTAAAAGAATATAATGTAGGATGTTCCCAATATGTAAATAATATAATGAATGAACTTTATGTCCAGTTGTTTTTATAATCAGTTACTATAATTGGATTTTATAATCAAGAATTACTACATATATATTGTAAGGTTTTATTAATCAAACAATAAACCTTTTCATTACATTCTTTTAAATATTGTCATAATATACCATTTAAGGAAAACATGTTCACGAACAAAGAAAAACTGGTTAGGCTGGAATTCTAATTCTGAAAGAAAAGCTAGAAAGTCGGAAATCTATGCACCATACTCTAACTTGTAATATTTACGCAGCTTTTTGGAAATTAACAAAAAACTAAGAGATGAAAATCAACCCAAATCATTGATTTTTATGGATTCTTATATTCTGCACTTACTATTGTATATGTGAAAATTTGCTTTATCATTTACATTTTTTTCCACAGTAAAAACATGTTTCTGTTTGGAGATACTCCTTCCACTTCACCCTTAGAAAAATGTTGGTAACTGGGAGCACTTTTATCTCAAATACTTCAAAATTTTGTTAGAGTAAATTCTGTGTTCACATTAGCTAAAATAAATTCGAAATGGTTGTCTTCACCTTCAAAGCTACTATACTGGTGTCGCCAGCCTTTCCAATGTTCCCGTCCCCACTCTTAAAATGAAAGCTCTACTACGGTGTTTCTTAACCTGTGGTCCGGGGAACCTTGAGGTCCCATGATGGCTGTTCAAGGGGTCTATGACTGCTTAGAAAATTTAATTATTTAAAAGATTAATAACATGTATGTAAATTAAAAAGCAAAAGCAAAATGTACAATAATTTTTTTTAACGGTTCTGTAAATGTAAAGGAATTTCAAATTGTAGGCTAAAAATTGGTTTCTTGAGATTGATTCATAGGAGCAGTACAAGTGCATCAAACAGAATATAGGATGCACTATGGATGATCTCTATTGAATTTAAAAAAAGCTCTAATGTTCCCATTAAAAGAATTTTTTTTATATTCATTTATGAATTAAATGAAATATTTAATCATTTACGCCTTAGTTTGAGGAATGCTGTCTGTATTGTTTTCCAGTTCAAATCATTGAATTTCTTAGGCCGGGGATTCCAGATTCCAACAAGGATTCAGTGTGGGTTCCTGGATTTCAGTAATGGTCTGCAGAAGTTAAAAGGTTGAGAACCACTGCTCGACTACATTTGCTTTAGTGGTGGATTTCCACCTGTGGGCACTGTTGAGTCTGATTCTGCTAATCTAGACTTGAAGAATTCCTCTCACAGTAGTATTTTCTGTGCATAAGTTATTTTGTGAACTGTTGCTCGCATTTGTGGAGCACTAATAGTAATTTCTATAGCATAATCGTGCAGTTCTCAAATTGGACACCCTTTCATATGGAACTGAGAAAGCTACTAATTGTTTGTGTTTGATGTTTGTTGCTGTTTTCTTTTGAAAGATTAGCTGAGAGTTCTTTCGATATTTGGCTTGAAAGTGGTGTGAATAGATTAGCGCAAAGGCATATTATGTTCCAAATTGAGATGTCTTTGTAGAAACTTATGAATGGAGGATAGATGTGTCGAAGGACTCTTACGTTTTTCTACATTGGGATATTAGTTGTCCATTGCTGGATTGGAGAAATGTATTCACTACGTTGGCATCATGGAAGTGGAACTTAGATTGGCAATAGAGTTTAGGAAGTGGTCATTAGTTTTGACAAATTAATTGCATTCTGTTCTCCACTAGTTTACATTAGAGGAGGGCAAGCCACTGAAGGCTCAAGCCAGGCAATATGACTTTCCCTGGCTCAGTTCAAGGACATCTTGGACCCTCGAGGCCAAAACAAGCTGAGTTTTCATGAAGCTTTAACATCATTGTTAGCTTAGCAGCTCACCTGAAAACCAACACTTCTGCAGGGGCGACAATAGACCTCTCATGTCTCCCCCAAAACTCTCTCAATGCGCACTTCCAAAGTATCAAGCGCTGGCAGAGGTCTCAGACGGGAAAGTGGGTTGGGATGACAGAGAGAGAGAAAGATAGTCCACCAATGATCCTCTTCTCTTAAATATTTCTGGGATTCTTGTCTCGTAGGTAATGGAAATACAACATCCTCCTAATGAGACTATTGATATGATTGTTGGGATGTGATCTCTGTCAGAAAATAGGGAACAAATTATGCAACAGTTCTAATTCTCAATCATGCACATTTAAATCTTGGTATAGATGTTACTAAAGGAACCCACCTCTTAAAGCTCTTTGGAATGATTATACAGAATGCGTTTTTAAGAAAGAATGTAGTCCATAGCTGTTGACTGCATAGCCAGAACAGTTCAACTGTTCTCCGAGGAGCTATGGAATTCACAACTAAATATCAAATATTCTTAAATTGAGGTGAATCAAGTTTTATATTCTGTGAAATGAAAATGTCTTAATTAGTCTTTCAGGAAAAAACAATGTAACATGATAACTTGGTGCTAGGAAAATCTATTTTCCAATTTGTACACTGACTTGTGATCATCTGTAGATTTTTACATTGAAGGTACAACAATGGATTCCTCTCAACTGTATTCCTTGTTGGTCTTTCAGGAAAACCTGATGTGACTCACCAGGAGCGGCTGCTGAGATCAAAAGAGACATGACACAGAACTTCTGAGAAGGTCATTGTTCTCCCATAGTAAACTTTTGTTTGCTAGGGGGGGAGAGGAAAAGCGGGAGTCTTGTGCTACAAAAAAACCACGAAGCCAAGCAAGGCCCTCGTGGCTGAGAGATGGTATTTATACCCATCTCTGTCAAAATATCACAAGAGCTTCAGTAAAACTGCCCAGACCTATTGTAAACAGATTTCTGGCCACATGAGCACAGGGCAGGAGCCTCCTGTTCTTCCCATTCCCCAGTATAGAGGCCTAAAATAAAGGAAGGAAAGGAAGGAAACGTGAATTATGGTCACTAGGAAGGTGCCAACAAGGGAAAATGACTTTGAACAAACATGATTCGACAGGGTTCCTGGTGGGATCAGACAAATCGCACATGACAGCTTCGCCATGGGTCTAACAATTATGCAGCAAGAATTTTAATTTTATTTTGAAGAGGCGTTATCATATTTTTACATGATGATTGTTGCACGATTTACAAGCCAGACATTTTATTGGCTTGGCTTGGCTTGTCTTGTGCACGGGCTCTTAGAGTTAAGCCAGACCCTTGGCTCAGCTCCCCCTGTTAATTTGCTGGCTCATCTACCGCTAGTACATATGTGATTAAAGGAGATTTTTCTTTTCTACCTCTTTATTGAATGGACAGGACAGCATGTGTATCTTTAAATCGAAGATGTTTGCAAAATGAACATTTGTTATAATTACCGTACATTTTACAGTTTTTCCATCGAAAGTACCAGGTTGCACAGCACCAGGAAACATTAGGAACCTTGTCAGATGTGCATGCCAGAGGGAACAGCATCCTGGCCAGGCGTACAAGGGCTGCAATCTGCAATAACAAGTAAAGCACACCCTGCCCTTTGTAATATTTCAAATTTACTGAATTGCTTCCGGCATACTGGCCTCTCACAGCTGAAGAATTATTTGTGTAACTCGTTCAAGCAGCTAAATTACAAAGGATATTTTAAAGTTGTTTCATCTGTCAAAGAATGAATAACACAATGGGATTGCACTTTACACTGTGCCTGGTGTGCACAAAAAAACACATTCGTGCTCTGTTGAAATCTGAAGTGTTTTTTCTTTGCTTCATTTGTCGGCTCGTTCCTTACACGGTGCCAATAAATCGTATTTTTGCCCCCAAAAAGCAAATATTCTACTTCTCTTGCCATAAACTTTCAATTTCCATATTGTTCTTACAAGATATATATTTTTTATTTTCATACTTAATTGAATACAGTGGGGTGGAACGAAAGAGGCCCTGGGTCGTCAGAAAGGCTTCCGTTTCATGACCACTCTGAGAGCAAGAGTTCACAATCCCACTGCTTCTGGCCCCGCTCGCCCCCTGCAATGTGAAAACACTGCACGGGAAGCGGGAATAATAAAAAGCAATCGCGAGGGGGGCGGAAAGTATGAAATACATTTCAGTGCTGAGCAGCAGCTCTTCCAACACTTCCTGTCTTTACACGGAATCCTTGCTTTTGCAGCAGGAACCAATTAGGGGGCTGGCGTCAGACCAGCAGAGATAATGCAAGCAGTGCTGCCTTCTTTTCAGGTAAATGTTCTTCAGTTTTAACATTCCTGTACATCAGGAATGGGAGTGGGCATCGACATGCCAGACTGCAGTATCAGGACACTGCTGATGAGAAGGGAAGGGAATCTGAGGAGGCACTGTCCAGGGGTTTCAGAAGTCCCAGACCAAATTTCTTAGAACTGATTTTCAAGTCACTCGGCGTCTGAGCTGGGCAGTGTCACCCAGAGAATGCCTCGTGCCCCTTATTGCATTTACTCTTTCACAGAGAGGCAGGAAGTAGAAGCAACAATGGGGACTGTGCAGTACAGGACAACAAGACACAGCGCAGAGTATGACTCGCCCAACCACAAGTAGAATAATGTCTAAGGGTCTTATTATGACTTTGGCGGTCTCAGAGCGGAGCCAAGACTGCCAAAGCCATAAAAAACCGCCCACCAGAGTACAACTTTTAAAGTCTCAGGTGGGCCGTTCTTTGGGGGTCCCACAGCAGTTCATTTGAAAAAGTCACCGCAATGGGAGTGTCAAAGGCAGTTCCTGCAGGCCATGGACTGTCAAGTCCATGCCCTGCTTGAACTGGGGGTGCAGGCAGACATGGGTGCACAACATGTGCCCCGCTTCATGCATCATATGCTGCAGAGGCACAAAGTGGCACTGTAGGACCCCCATTGTTTCCTCACTGCCACCCTTTTCATGGCGATTGCACCACCATGGCCTCAACACCGTCAGCGATCTTTGATCCCTAGCGGTTACGGCACTGCCAATGCGGTCAACCGCTGAAGATGTAATGGGGCGGTTGGACTGCTGATGCGGCATTGTCCACATCGTCACCTGGCTACGGCAGTTCAAAGGACAGCCTTAGTAATAATAAGGCCCTAAGTGTGGGAATCCATTAATAACGATGAGCCTGGAACAGAAACCTGATTGTATGTCCCTTCTGCCCAACAGAAATACCACAGTGGGCGACTCATGGCGCCACTCTCACCTGATATACAAACACCTAAGTGGCTTCTGACTGCCAGATACTTGCCATTCAAAAACCATTTACATCAGTCACAAAACCATCAACAGCAAGTGCCCACCCATCATCAAAGTAAACCTCCAAAGATATTTACAAAGAGGACCCTTTACTTCAGAATGGAACCACAGATCTTTCCATACAAGAAAAAACACATAAGTAGAACAACCTTCACGTACAGAAATTCTTTCCTGGCGAAGACCAGAATCATCCAAGACCACGTGGAATGCTGGAAGGCAATTGAAGACAGAGGTAACAGCATGAGGACCCCACAATGAGCAGATGGTGTCACAGGCCATTATTCAGAGGGTTGGACAACTCAGAAGTCATGGTTATATCCACCCAAACCAGCAGCAAGTCATGCTAGACATGATAGGCATAAACACCTACACAGCCACCTTCCACTACCTCTATCATAAACACACAACAATAAAACTCGTCCCGCAAACACCACACTGCACTCGCACATGGACCACACTCATTCATCCATTTCTGCTCATCTATACACTAATGCCTCCAAAGCTGAATCGTCCTTTCTCTCCCATCTGTTGCTTCACTAAAAACAAAGGTGCAATGAGAAAAACACAAAAAGAGTGTGAGTGGTCCTCACATACCACATAGAGCACTACTCACACATTGTTCCCCCAAGCACACCAACAAAATGGTTTTGACACATGGCTCGCTATATAAATAGATTTGGGGCAGTATAAATAGAATGGAACTGGAACAATCTGGGACAGTTAATGTTGTTTGCCTCCAGGGTGTATGCTGCCTGCCATCGTGCCGAGGCCTGAGACGCAGCAAGTCTGGCAGCCAGGTCGGAGCTCAAGCGCCTTTCTTGCCGGAGCCGTTGCCTCTTTAACTTTGGGCGTTCCCCTTTGTCACCGTCCCTGATGTGGCAGAGATGTGCTGGTACCTGTCTCTGAGTGGAGTCCCTCCCTTGCCAAGTGCTGGTGATTATGCATGGCTTTCAAGGTCAAACTGCACGGCTGTCAGGTGTTCTTAAATGTGTTAGTAACAAAGGAAAAAGTGACAGCTAAAATTGCCTTTTCTCCACATTGAAGCAACACTCATATCCCAGGAAAATAAAGGAGGGTGTATTCAACAACCTACTTTTACCAGGAGAACTGCTTATACCTTGTCATGCAAGATTTCAGTTTTGTTATTCCTTACAGATATATAATGAGTGCTTGCAGTTTTAGTCACCAAAGCAAGTAAACCTCTAAACAGTAATGGGCTTATTTATAAACTCCATGCGCTACCTGTGCATCACTTTTTTTGACGCACCAGCGGCGCAGTGTGCTGGCCCATATATACAAGGCCATGCGGAGCCACCCTGCATGGCGTTTCATGGCCGTGTAAATTTGGGCCCTTTTCACGCATCATGTTTGGTGAAATGGGCTTGCCATGGGTGTTGCTGTGGGCGTTCCTACGCAACACTCATGGACTCTGCTGCATTCCCGGATTTACAACATTTTGTAAACCATGGAAAGCGTCAGAATCCTACTTATCCCCAGGGGAGGCATAAGGAGGCACAATAAGGAGAAATACTTTTTATTTCTCATCATTTTTTTACTCTTTCTATGTGTGCTGCATTCTCTGAAGCACGCATGGAAAGAGGAAAAAGCCTATTGTAATTGTTTTTGTGCGCACAAAAACAATAATTCCTGCGACACAGACATCCTTCTACCATGGTGCAAGGGTGCCTGCGTTGGCGAATGGCAGCCAGTTGTGCTCCAGCGCAGGGGAAAGCACAGGGATGCATCATATTGTTGGAAATATGATGCATCCCTGAGATTTTAAAATGACGCAGCTTGGCACAGTAAAATGTCTTACAGCGCTGCACTGGGTCATTTTGTTGTAAATAAGACCATTTTTTCCTCAGGGATGCATGTAAAGTATCAACTAAGTTGAAGCCTCTGATTTCTGAAAAATGGGGCATATTGACCTGACAAAATATGTACTGGCTGTATTTCATTAAAAAGTAATATTGCAACGAGCATTCTAGGCGTCAACAAATACGAAAAGGGCGGTTTTGTTAAAGTTGCCGAAGATTGCGCTAGAGACAATGGACAAACTTTTATAGAGACAAAAGCTAGAACTGCTACTAAAAGCAGAGAAAAGAGTGATGAAAAGCATTGATGATGTTTCTTCAAGTTTGCTAAAAAATTGACCAAGGGAATTCGTGTACACTTGGCTAATAATTAAAGCATGCACTAAGGAAATGTGTTCTTCCTCGTATTTGCTGTTCCTCGTTTTACAACACACTATTTTATTTATCAAATAGGCGTTTCAGTATTTTTCCTGGACTTACAATGTGCTTTCCTATTTTTACCATAGGTATACAACTTTTTACTTATGTTGCTTTCATCCTACCTACCACACGTATTGATTCTTTAGTTATTTACACACACAACTGTACTACTCCACGCCAATCAACTTTATGCAACTCCACTCTACATCATTTCACTTTACTCTACGCCACTCTACACCACTTCACTTTATGCCATTCTATTCTACACCATTCCACTCTACTCTACGCCACTCTATGCCACTCCACTCTACTCTACATTATTCCCCCATGCCACTTTGCTCCATGCCACTCCACTCTATGCCACTCTACTCTATGCCACTCCTTTCTACTCTGCTCTATGCCACTCCATTCCACTCTACTTCACTCTACTCCTCTCTACCCCTCTCTAAGCCACTCTATGCCACTCTACTTCACTCTGAGCCACTTCACTCTACTCTACAGGATTCTACTCTATACCACTGCATACCACTCAACTCTGCATAGTGCCACTCTATGGCACGCTACAACATGGCAGTCTATGACACTCCACTCTACACTACTCTGCACAATGCCCAGACCCCCAGGATATAGCGGCATGGATTGGCAAATTTAGCGGCACAAATATGGATATTTAGCGGAACAAATATGGAAATTTTGCGGCATATTTGCGGAACTTTATTTTACCCACAATCATTTATTTTCAGCCTTGCGCCAATACACATACAATTGCATCATGGTGCAAGTGAGTATGTGTGATTTCAAGCATATGTTCTGTATGGAAGGATACCCTTTCAGTATAAACTATGCTTTGAGGTAGTTTAATATATTTTTTACGTTGTGTGTGTGTGTGTTATACAGCGCAGAAATCATTAACAGTTGGAAAAGTGTGGATACTCTTAAAAGTTGCTCTACTGTTGAGCTAACCTCAAGGAGCCATAAATTGTTGGTACAAATCCCGGTCTATAAATATTAAGAGATACTGATTTGTGTCAATACCAGTGAATAGTTGCATGGGGACATCCGAGTATCACCGATGGGACACCCACTTGATGCACAGTAGCACAAAGTAGGCTACCCTTTCAAAACAAAACCTGATTTGCATTGCAAACGTTTCCCAAAATAGGACTTTGCATTAGGTTTGAATCACTTTTGTGAAAATAGAGGAACAGGGACAGAAGGAGAAAGGAGTGAAAAAAAAAGAATCTGCAAGAGTGAAAAAAGCACAGGAAAGGTGGAAACACAGACACTGAACCGGCGTTTGCTTTCTTCAATGTCAGAGACTTGTGATCAGTTTTGGTATGGCCTGTCGGGGAGTCTGGAACTCTGGCAATGCCAAATGGGTCAGCTTGAAAGGGCCTGTGTGTGGGCCGTGGCGGGACCAAAATAAACAGCCCGCACTCTGCTCCTTTCAAGCTAACCAGTCTGGCAGTGCCAGGGTGCCAGAGCGCCATGGTGCCCACCAGGCCAGTCCCACACTGCCTGTGATGCAAATAGGAAACTATTCTTGCCAGGAACCTACTGTCTGAGCACATTACCTGACACCTTGCCAGTCTCCTACTCTCTCTCTCTCTGTTTATCAAACACTCCAGTAATAGGTGAATAATTTTTTCAGTGTGGTGTAAAAAACAATCACTGTTCAGATCAAACTGTACCACCGTTTAGACACTACATGGACCCAGACCGCGATCCACAGCACTTAAACCATTGTGCGACCGGCCACAGGTGTCTCTATATCTCTATATCAGAAACGGGACTGTACCAACTAATGGCTCCTGCATTGCGCATCGGAAAGACGAAGGCTGAACTGTAGCTCGGTCCACATCAGCCATCGCACTGTGCCAGATTATTTCTTGCTTCACCGGTGCCTGCTTCGCCTCTGGGCTGCTGGGATACAGCAGAGAGTGCATTCAAAGCAGCAGAAGCGTTAAAGTCTGCGCTGTTTGTTCCTCGCGCAGATTCGCGTGTCTAGAAATTAAGAGAGTATTATCCAACTCCTTGTGCGAAGTCTCGCAATCTTTCCTCAAGCAGGTGCACGGACGCCCCCGGGGTATCTTAGTAAATAGCAACTTGTTGTCCAAGTTACCATTGATGGTATTTAGTTTAGTTTTCTTCATGTTTTGTGCTGTTTGTTTTTCCCTGCACTCCTTCAATTTCGCGGGCACTTTTGTAAAAATCACTGAATTTTTACAAAAGTGTTGATTTCGCGGGCACATTTTTAAAAAGCGCAGCATTTTTACAAAAGAGCCGATTTCGCGGCAAGCCACGACATCGTGAAATCCTGGAGGGTCTGAATGCCATTCTACTACACACCATTCTGCGGGCACACAGCTTCTTATTTATGATGAGTTCCCCCTATCTGGCGCCTCTATTAATGCTTTAGTTACTTACACACACAACTGTACTGCTCCATGCCACTCAACTCCATGCTACCCCAATCTATGCCTTTCTCAACCACTCCACTCTACTCCACATCACTGCACTGTATACCACACTACTCTGTGCCACTCTACTGTACTCTATGTCACTCTATTCTGTCCCACACCACTCAACTATATGTCACTCTCCCATGCCACTCTACTCCATGCCACTCTACTCTACTCTACTCTACTCCACTCTACTTTACATCACTCTACACCATTCTGTTCATTGCCACTCTACTATATACCACTCTACTCAATGCCAATTTACTTTCAGCCGCGCTGAACAGCTGCCACGCTGTACAGCCGGCTATAAGAGATTGGCAAAACCAATACCTCTCAAGTAAACAACACCTTTTGGCTTTGCCAATTCTTATATATATTCGGGACATTCTGCGCCTAAGCTTGATAACGTTTTTTTCCACAGAAGACATCTGGACCGGGACTGCCCACAAGAACACTCCTAATCTGGAGCAGTTGGGAGTCGTATTATATTAATGACATTAGCACTTGGCATCTTCACAACACCTACCCTTAATTTGAATGTTACTGAAGATGATTGTTGGGCAGCAATGATGGTCGATGTTATTGTATTAACTTCATTCTGTATTAATTGCACCTCTGCTGATTCAGTTACCCAGATAGAATGAGTTGGCATCATGTGAAAGTTAATTACTTTGACTGAGGTACCTAGAAGGGGTTGTGTTTGTATTTGGTTCCTTCTGTTCTAAAACTCAGTAAACAAATGTATTTTTAAAAAATGTGTCCAGCTTTGCCCACATCGTGTAGGTTCTAAAGAATCTCATGGTTTGTGTATTCCCCACAAGAATCAGAGAAAACAGACAAAATATCTCAAAATGTTGGTTGTTTTAGGTCTTTCCTACGCAGCACAAATGCGCTGCAGAGGCAAAAAGACCTTTAGCAATGGCTTCTGCTTTTCAGCCAAAAATGTGCACGCGCTCCATTGCCTTCAATGGCAACGCGTGTATGTGTGGAGATTCACTTGCAGGAGCTTGCGGCTGGCGCCATATGTTATCAATTATCAGGGAGTCAGCCACTCGCTCCCGCAAGTGAATCACGCAGGCCACCTACTCTCTCCCCTCCCGCCGTGCGAGGCATGCACGCTTGTGCTTGGTTTTTACTTGGGTTCAGCCGCCAGTGAACGCCGCTGTGTTTTGTTGTGCCTTACCTTCAAGTGCTCTATGGCCTCTCCGCTATACATTCCTGCCACTCAATGGTTTTCCGCTTCACCAATAGAGTGGCGAGGCTGGACCTTCCTTCTTGGTGGGCTTGGCTGCTAGACTTTCCTGGACTCGATGATCTCCTACTTGGCGCCCTCTGCAGCTCGTCTCCATTTTGTGCTGGGTTTCTGGAACAGTGGCCGGGCGCTATCACTGTTTACGAAGCTGCAGCTGTAGAGGGGTCTTCACTGCCTGCCCGAGTTGTGCCATTGCGACCTGGTGCACCCTGCCAGCTTCTCCGCCCTGCACCAGACCGCTGGTTCGATGCCCCTCAGCGGAGACCCGACCCTTGGGCCATGTACACCAGCGACCTGTTTATGAGCTGCAAGAGGGGTGACGTCTTTCGAGTGCGGTGAGTGGGGCTTTAAATGTGAGGCAGGGGACGGCTGCGGTGTAAGTTCTTGTTTACAACTGGTCTTCATCTTAGAGATGGACCAGCCAATACATTTGCAGAGGGCCTGGCTTGACTAAGAACCCGTGCACAAGTCCATCTCTGAAAATATTTGGCCTGTAAATCATGCAATTCCCATGTAAAAATATGACATATCTTCGAAAATCAAACTATTTAACAAGTTGAAGCATTTTACCCAAGTACATCAAAGACATCACCACTTTTAGAGAAATGTATTAGCACCGAGACTTGAAAAAACGGAAACTTTGAAATTCCTTCACTTAACGCACCCCTTTCTCCGAGCAATTAGAGGACTAAGGAGCAATCCGTTGTCATGTATAACCGAAATGTGCCATCAACTTTTATTATAGATGTGTGGATTTGGAGGTCTTTTGGCAGACCACCAAAGGTGCAGGGTCGCCCTATAGTCCACGGGTCCGGAATACAAACTGAGACCAACGCAGGAGCCAGAGAGAAAGGATATTTATTACAATCTCATGAGATGGAGAGGTGCATCAACATCAGACACCCATAGCTGTCTGAGGAGGCAGTCTGCAGAATGGTCTTACTTTACAGTTTATATACCCTCTATTCTGCCCTAGGCATGTAAGGGAGTTGTACCAATAATACTTTATTACATTCCTAAACAATAGCCAATCTGGAGAATCAGCAGAGAGTAGTCTTTGGGGGTTTTCGCAGGACATGGGCAAAACATTATAGGTATGTTCAGACTTAGCGAGAGTAATAAAATCTTACGGAATTGCCCTGACAACCTATGCTGATGATACCCAACTTGTGCTTTCGGTACACAACCACGGGTCATCAGTGGCAGCAAATTTTCAAATGGGAATGAAGGCCATCAGCACCTGGATGTCATCTAATTGTCTTAAACTAAACTCTGACAAAACAGAGGTGATGACATTCGGGAGGCTGGACCCCATCTGGTCCCCGAACTGGTGGCCTTTAGAGCTAGGAGACCCACCTCAACCTGTTGCCAAGGTTCGTAACCTTGGAGTCATATTTGATGACAAATTGACATTTCAGCATCACGTCAATTCAGTGGTCTCCTCATCTTTTTACATCCTAAAAAGAATTAAAAAACTGCTCCCTTACCTTCCATCATCGGCCGGTAGAACCTTGGTCAGTACATTGTTTTTTTCTAAAACCGATTACTGTAACTCTCTTCTATTGAACGCTCAGAAAAAAGTTATCAACCAACTTCAATTAGTCCAGAACGCCTCGGCCAGAGTCCTCTTAAACATTCCCAAATCCAAATCCATTTCCTCTCACATCCGCCAATTACACCGGCTCCCGGTCAGGAGCCGGATAATGTTAAAGGCCCTGTGTATCACTTACAAGGCAGTCAACAACGTGGGTCCACAGTTCCTCAGAGCAGCTTTTCGCCCGCTTGATTACCCAAGAACACTTCGCTCCTCCTCGGCACATATGCTGAAAGTCCCTCGAACAAAAAAGGCGAACTGGGGTGACAGATGTTTCACTATCTCTTCATCCAAACTCTGGAACACACTGACACTCCACATCAAAACTGCCCCAACCCTCCGGAATTTCAGGAAGAAACTAAAAACTTGGCTTTTCCCAGTGTAACTTATCACCTCAGCGATGGTTCTGTATTTTAGCGCCGAGACACCCCTGGGTATTTGCGCGTTCTAAAAATGGCACAAACATAAACATAAACATGTAGTACACAGAGGTCAATCTGATTAGTTGGTACTGCAGTGCATAGCATGATCACATGTCAAACAAAGGTTAATCTGATAAGCATAAGTAACGGTGAGGTCCCTGCAGGGTGTGGGCGAAAAGCATGTTTATACAAATAAGTCCACAAATATTAGTTTGTTGGACCACTGCAGGACACAGGCAAGAGGTATGATTACACAGCAAGCAGGGATGGGCCTGTTGATGGATGCATGCAGGGTGTAGTGTGCAGGGTGAGGAAGATAAAAGTCTGAGAAACTCCCTGTCCGACTGGTTGAGCATGGGCTGGTCAGTTTGTAGCAGGCCAAAGCATGAACAGGGTGTGAGTGTCCGTGCAGGAATGTAGCAGGTCAAAAGTGGAGCTCCAGAGTGTTCGTGATACAGAGAGGTCAGTCATAGCACAAAATGGCGGAGTGAATGGCAAGATAACAGATATACTTTTATACAGAGTACAAAATGGCTGAGCGAGTGTCAAGATAAAAAGTCTATTTCCCACAGATGGAGCATCATTATTGTGTATTACATCAAACACAAACATGGTTTTTGTACAGTTCACATCATGCAGTTTAAGGTGCACTTATATTTGATAATGATAAAATAGAAGTTTGGGTGAAATAAAATATTTGTCTAGGATCATACAGTTTGCGAGCAGGCCAGCCTGATTGATCACGTTTTCTTATTTCACATTGAGTAGGTGGTTTTGTTTCTTACCCCCCCTTTTTCATCAAAGATAATGTTTTTTTTTTCAATTGGTGGTGCTGAGGTTAGAGTGCGGGTTTACCGGCAGACGCCACTCGAAAGCTCAGTCTCGAGCTTTCAGTGGATCGTTCACTACTGCTTAACATTGCTCCAGAGAAGGGGCTAGAGTGGCCTTCGTGAAAACGAGTGTGTTCAAAAATCAGTATGATTTTCCGATGTGTTTGGAAAATGTGCTAAAATCAATACCTCAAATGTTATTTAAGTTTGATCTTAAATTATTTTAAACATTTCTTCGGTATCCGAGGTCTGCCACCTGACCGAAGCCTTTTAGGTGATTTGATCCCTTCTGCAATTTAGTTATTATATATGGTGTGACAGGGGAAACCAACTCAAGACATAGTTTCGGACTTTTGAGATCTCCCTTAACACCTTGAATTTCTTGATGGCTTGCATTGTTTTTGTCTGCTACACAACGTGTTGTGTCTATTGACAACTATTACTCGTCCCTACACAGTGCCCCAAGGTCGCATCATCAATCTTCCTGGCAATATTTCGAATTTTAATTGTGATAAAATATCATTTTGGACGTCTTTCCAAAGTATTTTATGGGAGGACAAGGTGAAGAGAAGGGATTTTGAAGATCAGAATCGTATAGCTGGAGAAGAGATACGAAAGAAGCCTTTTTTGTGTGTGGGACATCGTCACTTAAGTTAACAAGCTAGATAAACAGGGACTTGAGAAACCGTCTTAAGAGGTGATGTAGGTAGTTGTTTTTCATGGGGAACGCCTATTTGCATGAAAAAAGTCATCTCCCACCCTCTAAATGGCCCAACATTTCACCTGATATTGACCCTGTGAGGGCAGGAGAATTAAATGTCCCAAAACTACAGTGTATTTTTTCTTATTATTATTTATTTAAAAACTGAATGGGAAAATAAAAAAAATTATTGTTAAAGGAAGCGAAAACTCCTCGGGGTGTAAATATTGTTCCAAAATGTGCTACAAACTTCGTTTCTTTTTGTTTGCTCTCGTCAGTCCACTTAATATTTCATTGATATTACTTCAGTTCAAATAAGCAGCACAGGATGTCCCATACCTAACAGAGTTCTGATAAACCAGTGCCTTTTATTCAAATTGCAGCTAGGACATCGCACACTTGCAATTTACAGAGTAGCTCAAATAAATGATAGCTAATGACGCCCAACGTTGATAACTGCTTCTAATGTTTCGGACTCAGCTTATCTTATAAACGCCCCCTCTGATACTTGGTCTGATGTCGTGTCTTACATGCCATGCCTATTATCGACCCTATGTCCCAAGCTCACCCCCTCTAAATGTCCAAACGGACACCCTCTCTAATATCTATCGTAATTTCTCACGACATCATTTATAAACGACCCCTGATTCCTCTTCCTTACCCTCTACGATAACTGTGTCTTATGTCACATATTCACACCATTGCTTATAAATGTCACTGGACATTCCAGGCTCATTCTAAATATATTAAGCTGTGCTATATGTCCATTACTTTAGCGGCTTTTATGAACTGCTCCCACATGTCAGAGAAACTGAGCACAGTCATACACTTGTTTATTTTGTCAAGGTTTTTACAAAATGTTATTGCTCTAAACCCTGCTGTGCCGTCGAAAAAAAAACATTGGTACAACGCAAAAGAGTTTTTCTGGTCTCAATAAAGTACACATTACAATGGTACACCTTTCATTGAAGGAAACAACCTTGTGTGTGAATGTGTTCCTTGTGGAAGGACACCATGCCCTAACTCATTGTAAAGTCCGTGAATAGCTATAGTGGGATAACATTGCTCCTTGATGCATGCTGGAGTGTGTGGATGAAAAATTTGACTGACACAATCACAGACTAATGGATGAAATATGACTGAACACCCCTAACAGTAACTATGTTATACATAATTTTAGTAAAAGGAAAAGTCTTGGCTAACACAGACCTAAACAAGCATTTGCAATGCAATAGTTCTCGCAGTTGCGCAAGTTTTGAGCTATTGGCATTGCAATGCCAATAGCTTAAACATTGCATATGCTTGTTTGGGAGGGAAATGGCCAAGTGCTGTGCAACAAATGATATTTTGTTTTCTAAAAAGGGCATAGGAGTTTTTACTGTGCTCAGTGCACCTTCTTGCCATCTTCCAGGGACAGGCAGAGTTATGAAAAAACATTATTTTCAACACTGGTTTTGCAGTTTTCACAGTGGATCCTACCTATATTCAGTTTCTGGGGTAAAAGAGGTGTGAAACCAACCCCTCAGTGAACTCAGAAAGTTGTACATTTCTAAAAAGTAGATAGAAATTCGGAATTCAACAAGGGGTCGTTGCTGTGACAGCTCATGGTTTGCTGAAGAAGCGAATAGATAAATTCATTAAAATAATAATGAAAGTAAGTAATAAAAATACAAATAGGTGAAAATATTTCCATTTGTAATTTTTTACCCCGAAGGGCGATCTACAACAGTAATATGCCAACACATCGGTAAGAGTCTTCTGTTTGCAGGGATATATAGTGTTTGTAGGTTACCTAAAAGCACGCTACACCTAGAACCATCAACCCAGCTGCAGATTATAATGATGTTTTATTGTATAAGGAGCATGAGTCAATTCATACGATAAAATCTAATAAATAAAAAATGGGCATGCCGAAAAACCATGCATTTATTTAAACGGAATTAAAAATTTGAGTATAGAAATAGTGGTTGTTAATATGACTCTGAATTTAGGGTCACACATAATATCATGTTATTCACAGGGTAGTTTGTAAGGTGTGTTCTTTCTTGCACACTGACCTACATTTTAAAAACAAAAATGGACCCAAAAGAAAGAAATAATTACACATTTTTTATTCTCACATATTCTTGATAAAAACAGTATCCCTCTTTTGTGGGTGAGCCTATAACCTGCAACAGGATAGGCCCCAAAGTAAAAGTGGAGATATCAAGATTTCCCCATTGAAATTGAAATTTTTCTGAGGATGTGTGTAGCTGCAGTATTTGGCACAAAGGGTTGGCGGGACCAAGGGATACCAACCAAATACAGACATTTCTAAAAAGTAGACACTAGAGGAAGCCTGTTAATGCTGGTTTGCATTGATCCCCCACCTTATCTTTCCCAGAATGTCTTGTAAACATCGAACTTTGGCTAAAATAACATATTTTCTTCCCATTTGTTTAGAAGCACTGGTTTTGAATCTGTGGTTTTGACAAACACCCTACCACCAAGCACGGCCACAGTTCTTATGTTAAAAACATTACCCCACTTTTTTTCGGTATGCCTATTACCTAAAACACAAAATGCCCCAACATGCAACATGGAGACATCAAGATTTTCCCTTGTAATTTCCATCTTTCCAGGGATATGCGTAGTTGAAGGGTTACCTACCAACCCGAGTCATTTCTGAAAATTATTCACCGGAAGGAGTCCAGAGTGGTGTGGCTTGCCTGGATACCATCAAATGTTCTTACCATGGATGTCCTGCAAACATCAGTCTTTGTCTAAAATAACAGATTTTCCTCACATTTCTGTCAGAAAAGTTCAGAATCGGTGGAGATCGCTAAAATTCCTACCATTCTCAGAGCAATTGTCTGGTGAAGCCTAAGGTCAAGACAGTATAGGGCTTCAACCATTTTTACTGAAGGTCTGAAGGTTTTTCATCTCCCCAAAGAGATGGTTTTATCTCATATCTACCCATTCTGCGAGTGGAGGAGGGGTAGGTGGGCTCAGACCATCAGGGAAAAAAGTGATAAATAGGATGGGGGTGTGGTAGTTGCCCATCCTGACCCTGGACTGTAGCACCCACCTCTGGGCGCAAGACATTCTTTCAGCCTTCCAAGAACTTGGATTATTATATAGTCATAACTCTTGTCAAGGTGGACCCTTATAGTCACTAAATTAACCTGAGCTCAACTCCCTAGTAGCTATGGCACAGAGCAGACAGGCTTAACGTAGGGCAATGTGTAAAGTATTTATGTAGTACCAAAACAGTGATAATGTCACAACACCAAGCAATAACATTCCTAAATTGAATTAGAAACATTAATATACAAACTGACACCAAAATCATGAAAATCCAATAAGAGGTATGACTCTTTAAAGTTTTATGTAGGAACAGCGTCAAGAAAAAGTAAAATGTAAATGATAGTCAATGGATGTGTTAGTGGGGACGAAGGTGCAATTTCAGGCCGACCATGATTGAGAGCTAGTTGGATATACCAACTAGATTGTTCTCAATGAAAGACTGGAAGTCAAGAAGTTCGAAAAAGTTTCTAAGTCTCACTGGTGTGGAGGAAATGTTTTCAAAAGTTTTCAAGCTATCTTCTGCTGACCAAACAACCAGCAGACTACACATCTAAGGCTGCCAGGACTCCAGGGGAGTAACTTAGAGGCTCACAGGGTGTCAGACAGAGACTAACAGCAGAGTCCAGGAGCGGTCCAGTTGCCATTGGTCAGCTGGGTACTTCCAGGAAAAGGCATCTTGCAGCTTATTTTGTCCCTGTAGCCAACTGACCACTTTTTGGTTCTGGGTACAAAGGGGAGCAGATCAGTCCATCAGAGCTTCGCTCAGGGAAGACACAGCAGGTCCAGACTCCTTCTGTTCCTCAGTGGGTTAAAAAAAATTCTGTCTAAATGACTTGGGGTGCTTCATTAATAGAATTTATTTATTTAATATTTAATGTGCATCCACAGAGTGCCCTTAAAACCACAAAAAGCAAGAAAGATAAATACCAAAACTCTTAGGGTACAAAAAGATTATTCAAAAGAAGTACTCAAATTAGAACAACACATACATAATTAAAACCATCAGTATGCAGTATGCAATTTGCTAAAGGGAAATGATCCCCAAAAACTCATAAGACGATAACAGACAATAACTGTATGGGGATTTGACAATAAATTAAGTGCTTCTTAATGCTTTACTATAATGTACTTTGAAATCACAGGATATATAGATTTCTTCAGCAGATATAAAAGTCCCGGACAAAAAAGTAAAACATAATTCAGATCCTGTTTCACAGCATGTAAGAAATGGGGGTCTCTCGTTGGCAATGATTTGCACCTTTGTCCGAGTAGGGACCCTTGCTTCTAGTCAGGGTAAGGGAGTTACGCCCTTAGACAACCCCTGCTCACCTTCTTGGTAGCTTGGCACGAGAAGACAGGCTTATCTTAGAGGCAGTGTGTAAAGCATTTGTGCGCACATACAGTAATACTGTGAAAACGCTACAAACGGACACCACACAAGTTTAGAAAAATAAGTAAACTTTATCTAAACCAAACAAGACCAAAACCACAAAAATCCAACTTACAGTTAGCAGGATATGACTATTTTAAAGTAAAAACAGATATTTCCATAGCAAACTATAGATGCAACACATTCAACACAAAGTACCTCGGGTCCGTCAATATCATAAGCAAAAACAGCCGCTGGGAAGGTGATGCACTGGTTCCTTGCTTTAGGGGAGGTGATGCGCAGGTTCCTTACTGCCAGGCAGGAGAGGTGATGCCTTGGTTTCTTAATGCAGCCCCGGCGTTGCTGTGGGCTTGGCGGACCGGTGCCATGAGTGGGGATTCGGGAGGCGTCACCTTTCGAGGTGGGCAGCAATGGCTATACGTTGATTTCTCCAGCTGCAGTCTCCCGAAGCGCCGGTTCATACGGTTGCACAGCATGGCCTGCACCGGAGTCAGTGCAATGATCTTGGACTTCGGGGATCAGTGCATGACACTCTCCATGCAGCGATTTCTCCAACGGCAGGCAGGCACTGCATCGGTTTCTTTAGCGGCATGGTGGCAATGCGTGGAAATCCTTCTCACACAACAGTGCTGTGTCGGAAACGGGTGCGGATGCTTCTCTTTCCTCAGCTCCCAGCAGCAGGAACAACCTCCAGAGGCCCAACACAAGCACAGGCACCTCGTGGCAGGTCAGAACTCCCAGAAAGGGGAGCTGGTGGTGAAGTCCTTGTGTCACTGAGACTTCAGAATAGCACAAGCAGGTTACACCGCACACAGCGAAGTCTTTCTCCTCTCCTTGGCAGAAACAACCACTACAGGCCTATCCCAGATAGTACACAACAATGGGGCAGTACTTCTCCTTCAGCTTTCCCAGGTCTTCTCCTTGGTACAGGGCCCTCTTGAGTCCAGAAATATTCTAAATTTCTGGGGTCTGGGCCCCAATATTTATGCTCAATTTCTCTTTGTTCCCTTGTAGCAAAGAGGCTCTGTGCTTAGTCAAAACCAGTTCTGTCCTCCCTGGTCCAGCTTCCCAGCAGGCGGTGGAGACAGCATTGTGTAAGGCAGACCAGGCCCATTCAGGTACAAATAAATCTCCTTCCACTACTCTAAATGCAGCCCAGGTCTATTCAGCCCAGCTCTGACTCATCCAGGAAAGGCAGGACACACATCAACCCCCCAGTGGCTATCTACCATGAATGTATATCCCCAGCCTCTGTCACTCCAAAGCCAGATAGTCATTCCTAAAACCAGCAGAGGCACACAGGATGGCTAAGCAAGAAAATACCCACTTTCTAAAAGGTGGTATTTCAAACACACAATATAAAAATCATCTTTACTAAAAGATGCATTTTCATATTCTGAGTTCATGCATACTAAACTCCCTCTTTCTCTCTTGCCCTAATGGGAAGTTATTCTTATAAGATGTTATAAACCAACTCCCATTCTATCCTATGGGACATGTAGCCTAGCTGTATGCCACACACATCAGTACATGTCCTACCTTTCACATACACTGCACCCTGCCTACAGGGGTACCTCGGTCCTACCTTAGGGGTGACTCATATGTAATAAAAGGGAGGGTTAGGGCCTGGCAAGTGGGTACACTTGCCAGGTCGACATGGTAGTAGAGACTGCGCACAGACCATGCAGTGGCAGGTCAGAGCACCCTTGGAAAGTCTGCTTGCGTGGGTGGCTCAATCAGTGCTACAGGCCCACTAGCAGTATTTGGCTTACAGGCCCTTGGCACACACACTGCACTGTACGAGGGAGTTAGCAGAAAATCAAACAATCCAATCATGGAAACACCAAACCATATTCTCATTCTACCTAGGGAGCACTTGCACTTTGGCACTGATCAGCAGTGGCAAAGTGCCCAAAGCATCTAGACCAGCATAAATTAAATCCAGCACACAGCAAAAATACAGGAGGCAGAGGCAAAGAACCAGGGGAAAACCATGCCATTGATGCCAGGTCTAACACAGCTCACAATATTGACAACCCGGATGACAGGATAACCCATTCTTCTTAATCCACTCTTTTTCACCAAACAAAATCTGATTACATTTCAATTTCATAAAACATCTTTATGCATGAGGACATAAATTGCCCTTTAAATAAAATTGCATCTCACCTCAGCTCAACTGACACTTTTTTATCAATAAGCAATGTTGCAATTGATTGTAAAAGCTTCTGATTTTAGCATTCTTATTTAAGTGGCACTTTAAAGCACTATTAGTTTGGCAGGATTGCACATTGTCACAATTTAGGGTTATCTGTTGTAAACTAAGATTGTAAACAGTCCCAAATATATAAGTCAATTTATTGTCCCTTGAAAGATCCAGCCAAATAACTTTTTTCAATGTATTTTCTGAACTGCTGAACAATTAAAAAAATAAAGAATAACCTGGCAGTTTATCAGTCAAACCCAGCTTGAGATAAATCTTTTCAAGAGAAGGAGAAGTGTGGCTCAATGGTTAGAGGAGGCATACCCAGAAGCTGAGGTCAGACCCGGGACCAGGGTTCAATTCCCGACGCGGCAGGGTCTGAGCCCAAGTGTCCACGGACTCGATAATTCTCACTTCGGTGCCTACTCGAATCACAGGTTCACACTCTGCAACTCTGGGCAATAGCTTGCTTAATCTCCACTACGGCCCCCCACGGCGGGATGCCTGGCTTTCACCTTTGGGATGCCCAGTATGGGCTATCTCACAGGGAAAAGCCAGGACGGGTTCCCAATGCAAGTGCTGGGACACCCCGTTGGGGTAGCTGTGCGCTATATAAATACACTAAACAAAAAAAATTGAATTTAAGGAGCTTACGCCAAGGTATGGTTTAAACAAGTCAGATTCAATAATGGATATAGTTTTAAACGAGGAAAGCGACCTTGCCTTTGTACCATACAGTGCAACAGGAATAACACTAGCAACATACCTTTAAAAGTGATTGGGCATCTCTCCTTTCCTGTGCATTAACACATTGCAAAAGGGCAGTTCCTGTAGACTTTGACTTAGAAAGCGTAAGTGAGTCTTGAGGAACCAATGACAAGTTGTTTGAAATGGTCACTCCTAAATACTCTTTTACCACCTCTAATTCCACTCAACTAAAAGACCAAGACCTGGGATACTTAACACCTCTAGCCCCCATTAGCATTAGATTTCGTCCCATGTACAGATTATGTGTAAGTGCAAATAAGGGTAAAATATCAACTTGCTTCTGTAAGCCTATAGGGGTATGTGACATTAGCACTAAATCATCTGCATTCAAAAAGGTGGAAACCTCCTTTGATCCAAACTTAGGTGGATCTGAAAATCTGTGACTTCAGAAACCGGAAAAATCTGACAACTAAAGTGAAAAAACAACCTTGTTTGAAGCCACTGTCTACTGGAACTTTATCAGAATATTAATTTTCAGTGCCCAGAAGTACTTTCAACCAAATGTCAGAATGAAGAGATATCAGTAGGAGTAACAAGTCCTACGGGATTCCCAGTCTCACAAGTTTACCCCAAAGAGTAGAAAGCACTACTGAAATCAACGAACGCTACATGTACCTTCATTTTACGTGACTTCACAGCTCTGATATCTTTGGGTCTAGTTTGCGTTATATAAACCCCCCCCAAACTTCCACAGACTTCCCATGTCAGAAAGCCGACATTGAAAGCCATTTGGAAACCGACATCATAATCCCGACGGCAGAAATGCCATCCATATGGGATTAAAGTGGCGGTTCTGACTGGGCAATGGCTCCTTGAGTCTGTCGGAAGCCAGCCGGAAACGACTGGCCGGCTTGAATTCAGACCGCTGTAATAGTAATACAGAGGTCGGAAGTCAAACCAAGTATGTCGGTCAGAAAGCCTCGAACATGCGGTCAGAGGCTTCCGACCAACATCTTAATTACGGCCCAATCATTTAATAAATATTTGGCAAAGGAAGATTGCGATCCCCTTTTATAAGAAGGGGAATGATATTACCACCTTGCCAAGACTTGGGAACTATATCTGCATTTAGACAATAATCAAACAACGGCATCAGGATGCCCGCCCATAAATGAGGATACACTTTCACGAGGCAGAGAGGTGTATAATCCGATAGCTGAGCTTGACTATTATTTAATTCTAAAATGCCAGGAGCAATTCCATCCATAGTTAATTCAAGAGAAGTAGAGCCTCTATTAGACAATAACGATCTCAAATCAGGAAGGTCGTGGGAAGGTGAGGCAAACAACACACAAAAATAAGAATGTTTTTTCATCTACTGGAGTAGGAATTATTTTAGTATCTCTACCTAGACGTTTAGCTATTACAAACTAAGGGCCCGATGTAGGTAAAATTGATTTACCGATTTTAAATTACCGAATTTTACCGATTCGGTAAATTAAAATCGGTAAATCAATGGGTCCGACATGTAGGTATTCCAGATGTGCTGGAATACCGAATCGGATGAATTCGGTATTTACCAATTCGGTAAATACCGAATCGGTAATGCCCATTCATTCCTATGGGCTTTGAAGCCCATAGGAATGAATGGGCATTACCGAGTCGGTATTTACCGAATCGGTAAATACCGAATTCACAAGGGTGCAGGGGGTGTCACTTTGACACCCTCTGGCACCCCCAAAGCAGGCTTGGGTGCCATGTGGCAGGCATACATGCCCTAAGGGCAGGTCTGCCTGTTACATGGCATAGGTGTGCATGCACACATGTGCATGCACACCTGAAATCGGTATTTTACCATCAAATTGGATTTGATGGTAAAATACCGATTCGTTAAGGCTCCTGGGACTCTGAAGAGTCCCACCTACATATGGGTGGCTCCGAATCGGTAAAATCACCGATTCAGTATTTTACAGAATCGGTAACTTTACCGAATCGGTAAAGTTACCGATTCTGTAAAATTTAGCACTTACATGCCGAATCATGTATACCGGTCGGTAACGGCCGAAAATACCGATTTTCGGCCGTTACCGACCGACCTACATCGGGCCCCAAATGTTACACATATTGTAAGAGATGATCGCAGACTGAAGATCGAACCTGAGCTTTGCCTCTCAAGTATTCATTTACTTGGAGTATTTAGAGGCTCTATGTATGTGGGAATTATCTAATTGTTTCGGAACTATTCTAGGGTATTTTAGTCTCATTGCAAAGGTGTCCCGAAGTGAGCGTAAAATAATTTCATAATCAGCAACATTCAATGTCATAGGAAGCCCCTCTAATACATCCATCAACCAATTCATAAGAGTATCTTCAGGCACATACTTACAGACATAACACGATATGAGCAAGGTATTATGTCATAACTAGACACCTTAGCCACCACCTTGCAATTGGGTGAACATCCAGTGTAACATAAAGCTGTGAATGATTACTCCATGAGCGAGGCGATTCAAAAAGTGAATGTTAGGTGTAGGAAAAATTCCATAAATTTTAAGACACGTGTATGAGTATGAAAATGTTGTGTTTCTTGCAAAGTAGTTAACCCACTATTCCTGTAATCTAACTTATTTCTAGAAGAGGACCTTACAGTATTAGGGTTAAGTTGAAAATGTTCCCCTGATTTATCAAGAGATGCCCTGGAACTACACTCACCACTGGAATTCCTCCTGCTTTCCCTCATCAAATTTACACACTGAAGTGGCAACACCTTATTACGTGTATTGTCATCAGCTGTGCATAAAGTATCTTGTAATATGATGGAGGAGACAGGAACCTCGGAAGTAGGGGTCCTTTCCTCTGCCTCAGCTAATTCAGGTAATTAATCAAACCTGATTTGCCTTCCCTTTCTCTTATTTAATCTACAAACCTTAAGACATTTCGGGGCATATCTACAAGGGAAGTGGCGGAGTGAGGCGTTAGCCTTCCCAGCTTTACGCCTCACTCCGCCATTTTAGAAACGCAGGGCTGCACCATCTTTACGAGAATATGGTGCAGCCCTGCATTTCCACCTGTGCTGGTGCTGCACTTAGCAGTCTAGCGCCAATGCAGGCACCCTAGCACCATAGTACAAGGGTGTCTGCGTGCAGGGGAAGATTGTTTTTGTGAAGGAAGGTTCTCCTTCCTGGACATAAACAATCTTTAAATGCTGTTTTGTAACTTCTATGTGTGCTGCTTAATGCAACACACATAGAAGTTGCAAAACAGCATTTAAAAAAAGCAGATTGTTTATGTGCAGGAAGGAGGACTTTCCTGTACATAAATAATCATTGGTCTTTTGCTGTTTTCATGTGTGCTGCAGAATGCAGCACACATGAAAATAACAAAAACAAGGAGAAATTACACATTTCTCCTCCTTGCACCAGGGTAAGACCAGGTTTTCGCTGGTGTTAATGGTGGAGCTGCCTCTTATTTACACCTCCTTTGTAAATAGAGGGCAGCGTCAAAATCAATAGTTGTTGCGGTGGACCACCCACAGCGACACCCATTGCCCTCTCCTTTCACGCTAAGCATATCGTGAAAGGGGGCCTTATTTACAAGGTAGTGTAAAGCCACGTTAAGCAGCTTAATGCTGCCTTGTAAATAAGGCAAAGCCCCTGTTGCCACAATAACGTTCTAAAAAGTGATGTTCCAGTGGCGATAGGGGCTTGTAAATATGCCCCTTCATCTCCTCCGACACTTAGAAGCTTCAGGCATTGATGTGTTCTCAGAAGAATCAAAGTTATTGTCAGACATACAAAGATCAACCTGAACAATATTATTGATTTAGACAGTTTTTTCATCACCCCGGTGGAAGAGGGGCTGAGCACATGAATTATTTCATCCAACACCTCAAGTCTAAAAGAGTGAACAGGAAGCTGGAGTTCTTTACAGTCAGATTTAGCCTGAAGACTAGAAACTGAGATCACTATTCTCACAGGATCAGTATTCACCATAGAGGATCTAATGCTGCAAGAAAAACTATTCATAGAAAGCAGTAAATTTACTGTGACAGAATTAACATGACCATTACTGTTACATGAACACTGGTTCGTAAGTTCTTTCAACATTGATAACATCGACAATGAATGTTCTTGAACTAGAACTGTAAGTTACTTTTTATCAATAATGAAGAATGGATCAAAGTCATTATACTAGATTTGGAGAATCCACAATCTGCAGTTGAGGCACATTATTGTCTGATTGAGAGAAATTTTCCTCTGCTCCATAATTGAAGCATATTTCATTAAAAGTTGATCTGAAGAAAAAGAGTTCGCCATACTGATATCAAATTTATCAAAAACATAATTTCTTAATTGTACATGCGATGATTCAGAAAACTCATTTGACTCACACACATTTATATCAGTAAAAAGTGGTATGAGGAAGCCCTCATCCTAGACAGCTTATTCAGATTTAAAGTAGCAGTTTTTATCAATGAACAGTTTAAAAGACCATTACTCCCCATAGTTTCCTTTTGTGAAGATGTTGTCTCCTTCTGAGGTCTGTTCTGGATTCTGCTTGGTGAAGTCTAATCTAGATTTCTTTAAAATTCCTACTCTCAAAGGAGTAAAAAACGTTGAATGATTCTCTTCTTAGGTGTTTAAATAATTCTTGGGACTTCTTAAGAGACAGTAAAGGGTATCAAGGATGCTGGCTACTCCATACTACAAGTTTGGTATGAAATCGTAATTCTTTAGTAAACAGGGACATGTCCACTTTTTGTACAAGCTAAGTGACCTGGCCCCAAGGTTGAAGGAGAGAAGAATGCTAAAATAAAAAAATCTATCCTTGTCTGAGTCAACAAGGCTTATCTAAAGCAGCAAAGCTGTGACAACGTCCTGGCCACCCAGTTTACAGAGTCGGGTGTTTCACAGCTAATCTCTGGGGGTTGGTCTTTTTGGCTAGAATCGTGTAAATGCAAAAAGATGGTACCCAAAGTGTTCAAGGCAGGTGGGAGTCACAAGTGTAAAAATGTAGTATAACTGTAACGAAAAAACATAATTTAACACTGTTGGTAAAAGGAAACAACGTTGTCGAAAAATTGCTTATGAAAAGACTTTGAAACCACAATATAATCTATCTGGAAAAAGACAGAAGGTTCAGAAACAAACCAGCAGTTTTGGACCAAGCAAGTAAATAGACTTTGACAACACATGGCAATTCATCTGGAACAATCCAGAAGTGTCTGAAAATAGCCATGTGATAGTGGCAGCCATCTTTTATTTCAGGAGGTTATGCATACCACACCCTTGGACCACACAATTTGCTAGCCATTCGGTGTTCCAGTGAAAACATCACCCATATTTCCCCCATCGACCAAGCTTACCTGTGCATCCAGGAAATCTTCTGTCTCTGTGAACCTTGCACTTCCTGGAGAGAGTTCTCAACCATCTACAAGGGATAAAAGAGGCAAAAGAAAACTAAATATATTTAATGTTTTCCTCCTTCATGCATACATGTAAGTCGGGAATTTGAGACAAAGGAATCATGATTGAGCATCAGTAAAAGAACTTAGTGGACAAAACACAAGCCAGCACTTCCAACTAGCTATGCCTCTCACGCTTACCGACAATCACATTAATACCTGGCACTAGCTAGCGGGTGTCATGACTCCTTGGCAAATCCTAACCAGTGGAGTGAAAGTTCCCAGGGGCATTTCCTATCCACCTTTTCAATAGTTTCTGTTTGTATTACTACAAACAGGCCCAAAATACCACATGTGAGGGCATTTTCAAGATGGCAATTTTCTTCAACTACACTAAGGGGTCTATTATGATATCGGGCGGATTGCCACCCCCCGCATGGAGGTGACAATCTGCCCAACATCATTCCCTCTCCGCCTCCAACTTCCCCCCCGCTGTATTATGATGGCGGGGGGTACCGTGGCGGATGGGAAGACCGTCCGCCGTTTTGGCGCCCGGTCGACGAGTTGACCGGGCGGAAAAGGGTTGATTATGGTGACGGCGTCTGCTAGACACCGCCATCCATATTACAATGTCAGCGGGAAGCAGCCTTTCAAAGGCATGTAGATTCCTCAGTTGGGGGCTAGTTGCAGGCCCCCAGGATGTTGCGGGGTGGGGGCACATGGGCAGTACCTATGGTACCGCCCTGCATTTGCATGGACGACGTAGCAGGCACCGCCCGGTTCCCGCCACGTTGTGCCTTTTTTGTATTGCGGCGGGTGCTGCTGACAGCACCGCCCGCCGCAATGCAAAAAATTTGGAATGCGCCCACCAGTGTGGCGGGCGCATCCTAATTGCACATGCAGGACCACCACACACAAAGCGGGCTGTCCCATTTCCCGGGAAGATGGCGGGCAGACAAAGTCCGCTCGCCATCGTAATAGGCCCCTAAATTTGGGCTCTGAATGTTGTTGGTGTTTAGGGGAGTGCACTATGGTAATCACTAAGGTCATCCTACACCTAAAACTAAGATCCACTTTGAAGCAGGCCCTGTAGCCCAAAACAAACCGAGAGACCTAAGGCTGATAGGGCAAAAGAAAGGTCCTTCAGCAACCAAGCAAGGAATATACAAAACTTGTCCTGGTATCATGTTCTCTCCATTTAGAGTGTGTTAAGTGTTACAAGTAGTTCAACCGATCCTTCAGGTAAGACTTGACACTGTGGTGTCAACAGAATGAACACCTAATTATCAAAACAGATAAATAAAATACATTGTCATTTACAATGCCAATAGCTTAAACTCTCACAATCGCATGACCTATTGCATTGCAAATTCTTGTTCAGACTTGGAGCACGCTTCACCCTGGAAGGCAAATGTTAGTGATAAGGCGAGCAGAAGAGTGAAAATTAGTTGTACAGATTCCTTTCGGTGCCCTGCAGTGTAAAATGTTCTTCTCATTAGAATCGGAGTGAGATTCTGCCGGTTCACTCTTTTAATGACACCTGTCATGCACATGGATAAGGATTGTCAAGCCTGGAGTCAAGCAGATACATAATACATTGTTGTGCCATCTGTGTAGATGTTCATTCCGTTATTTTGTTAAAGAAAGAAAACTTGTTATTTACAAAATGTTATACCGAGTAATAAGAGGCGCCATTCAGTCTGATGAGTATGAAATGTAAGCTGTAGTACAGACTTGTTTTTGATTGGACAGGAAAAACTGAGATTTATGGAGTGATTTTTCTGCAGAGTTCAAGTATTTCCTAGCAGGACCTCGTGCAAATAACATGTCATTTACGGCGATGCTGCGTCATGCAGGGGGAAAATTATGCAATAAGGCTTTTGCAGTTTCTCAGATTGCTGTAATAATTGTTATTGGAATCACGAGTATACTTCAGAACTTTTATTTGGATGTCTTTTTGTTTACTTGTGCTGATTTGTTGGCTGAACGGAGTTTGTTCAGCTGTTTCTACTATGGTTGTTTTGTTGATTGAGAATCAGATTCTTTTATGTTTTTTCTTTCTCCTTTGTTCGATGCTTTAGGGTTGTCATTTGGACTTACTTTATTTTGCTGAGTAATCTCCTTGTACTAAACAAGGATTCAATGTTCCTATCTTGCAGATGAGTAGCAGAAAAGAATTGGTCTGATGTCATCAGTAAATTCAGTAAAGCCAGGTCTTCACGAGCCTTTTGAATTGCACGTGATTATTGGTGGCTCGTATTGTTGCCAGAAGTATATAATTATTTAGTGGCTTAGACAGAAAAGGTTGTGAAACAAATTATGTTTTTTCATGTATCATGGAATGACTATTTGGAGGGATAACCTTGAACAAAATGTATTTTTCTGGGAGTATCTCTTTAGCTTCATCTGTATGAACACTAGTCCCTTTCCATGTATTGCCTTATGTAGAATGCACATATTTTTAAAGTATGTTTTCGATTGGTAGGGAGCCAATAGGGTGCTTTCAAAGCAGGGGTTATGTAGTCATGTAGATTTAAATGTGAGCATTGCCTTGCTTTCACATTTTAGATCCCTTGGAAGTGTCTCATAGCTGAAGTTGGCACACCATGGTACAAATCATGGGCATAATCTAGTCTTGAGATGATGTGGGCAGTAGTTGGCTGATTTTCTCTGGGAATCCCAGTTACAGAAAAATACACCAAAGTATCTGCATGGTATGAAATTTAGATGTTGTTAATTGTTTAACTTGAAGGTTCATAGTGAGGCATGTGTTCATGATAATTCCTAGGTTTCTTGCTTCACTTGAAGTTGTAGGTGGTGCTCCCAGCTATTCAGACCAGATTGTAGGTGTTGCTCCTAGTTCTTCAGTGCTCCGATCTCTTCGGACCAGATTGTAGGTGGTGCTCCGAGTTCTTCGGACCAGACTGTCAAAATTCATCTTTATCTATTGTTCCACGGCTCTGAGGCAATCACCTAGTTTTGAATCTTCAAGATTAATAGGTTTTCCAGTGTAAGTATTATCTTGGTATCTTCAGCAAAGTTATAACGTGAGGTAAAAGATTTTGAGGAGTTCTGAGTTTGGACCAATGTAAACTTTGAACAGAAGAGGTGAGATGATTTTGAACGTTGAGGTACACCTACTTTCTAGTTCAATTAAATTCAAAACTTTTATTCTGCAGCTTTGTAGCAGCCAGAAAATATATTCACGAAAAAGAAAATGATAAGAACATTTTGCATCATAACAACGTAAATTAGAATGTAACCAATACACAAAATGCCTCACCTAAAAAGATAACAGATCTCGAAGAGTATTAAATTGCAGCAGCGTATCTCACCAGTACATCGAAGGTTGTGTCTGCTTGGCAGCCTTTAAAAATGCACCTACATTAAAAGACACTTCATCAATATGTAAAAGTAATAAAAATCTAAGTGCGGGTCTGCATTGATTTGGGCCATAAAAGTACTTCTTTAAAATAGGGGTTAAAAACAACTTGGAATATTGTGAGTAAAATTTACAGAAAAATATACAAATTAAGCATAGTCTGTTTAAAAGCATAGTAAGACGGGCAAGATAAGGAATCAAGATGCTGTGTACAGTAGAAAGCATTACAGGTACTTAACGATGCCTGGTCTAAAATGAAATAAGAGGGAACTTTCCCATATGCTGCGAGCAAATCATAGATATTTACTGATGTTATCTGTGTCATATAAGTCCAAATATCTTATGACAGTTGGACTTGTCTGAAGAACCCTGAGCCGCTGGGAATCCTCGAGCTGGAAAAAAGCCTCAGTCACGCTCCGTACAACTGTAAACGGTCTTAACTAATCCAGTCAATTTACAAGCCTTTATCTTGGGATAGGCAATCCAGTATTATGTCTCTTGTTGATAACCAGAGCAGGGCCGGCCAGACACCAATCAAATCTTCCAGGTATCGCAGCCCCAAATCTTTATGATTGATGTTTTTGGCAGCAGAGATGGGAAGTGCAATCAGTCTCCTTAGAAATCAGTTTTCTTCCTGCTGGATTACCTTACAGTTGAAAACCCCATAAGTCAGCACCCTACCTAGCAATTGGATGGCACTGACATTTTAACATTTTTAACAATATGTCTAGGAATCCACCACCCAGGCGTTGGGGAAGAGAGTATAGGGACACGTTGCCCGAATACAATTTAATTGAATGATGAGAGATGTTGAAAGACCATGACCCTTGGGTGGAGAAATAAATAACCAGTGTAGGAAAGTAGGATCTGCTTTTATGGTTAGCCCCACTTTCTGCCTGGTGAAGCTGTTATTGACTAGCCTGACTGGGATCCTGCTAAATAGAACTCCAGTCTATCTGCTTTCGCCCCAAATTGTTGTGTTCAGTACTTAGGTACATCACAGATTGGACAAAGGGACTACCCTTAAAAGTCGCTAGTATATAGTACTTAAGTACCTAGGTGATAGGTACCCCAGAGGTTGCCCATGGGCTGAAGCATGCATTATGCCACCCATGAGAGACCATTCAAAACAGAACTACATGCCTGCCATTGCAGCCTGCGTAAGTTGGTGCTAGCACCACCTACTAAAGATATACGTTTTCTATATCTAGGGTCACTGCACTTAAAACCTATAAGTCACCCCCCTAGAAAGCCTTTGCAATCCTGAAGGCAGGGTGCTTGGTTCTAAGTGAGAGGGTGCTGCTGCATGAGTAGGACACTCCTACAGCCTACGGAGTCCAATCTCCCGGGTTGTCAGTGAAGAGGCCATATACCATATAGAGGGACACCGCACAATTATGCGATGACCATCTAAAACTCGCTGCAACAAATCCTATCATGAATGGTTTCAAACATGTTGGAATCATACCCCCACACCATAAATGGTTTGGAGGTATGATTCCGTTTGATACCAAACGGTGTGGGAGGTATAACTCCAAGCACTGGAAGAGCGCTCCGTTAGGCTCTCAGTGTTACCGGTGCCAACCTTCTAGACCCGGACAGCACAAAATGGTTGCTGCCAACCACAGACACATTTCTGCCCTCTACTGCTGGGCCAAGCTCAAGCAGAGGAAGTTAGAACAATAGGCATCCTGTCACAGGGAGGTGTAACCGCCTTCCAGACAGAATTTAGTGTATTGGGACCGGGTGGGTGGGCTTGCAAGTGCCACTAAGTCTGCATAAAAGGGCACATTTGTTGTCCCCGTGCACACTCAGCTCAAACCCGTCCTGTGCGCCATTGGCTCCCGCTCTGGCACCAAACGGGACAAAAGACATGGGAGTAACCTCTCCTCTATCCAGACCCTCCCCTGGGAGGGTCCCCTAAATTGTCCCAACTCTTCCCTTAGGGTACTTAAGGGCTTACCTGTGGGTGGGTCCCTAGATTCATTGTGGGATAAGATTCATATCAGACACTACTTCTTCTTCTACCGTCTGGGCACTGGACTTTGTTTGGGCTCAACTTCGTCTTCCCTTCCAGTCTGCTGCATTGTCTGTGCCTGTGCACCATACAGGAACCTTCCAAGGTCTATGGGCATCAAAGACATCTGCAGGAATCTCCCTTCGAGTGAAGGAGTCACTTCCCTGCATTCGCAGGCACCACAACTAAGTCGACTGGTCTGCTGATCCTGAGCTCCTCTGGACTTTAAAAGGTTCTGCAACACAGGTAGTAGTTTTTCACAGCTTCTGAGGCCTGCTCTGCCCTCTTACTAAGTTTGAGGCCTGTATCCCTTATGGGACTTCAATAACTGGACCCCTGTGCACCCATCAACATGCAATTGCAAAGGCTTGTTGGCTTCCTTCCATCAAGACTTTGGGCTCCAAGTAGCCCCAACCTCAAGCACTTCCAGTGACCAGAATCTTCAACCACACCGCATTGTGGGCACCGTAGCCTGCATTTTTTGGTGAGCTGCTCAAGGTCCTCTTGCAACTCCAATGCCTCCAGTCTGTGGGTCCTGTTGAGAGTCATCTTTGTTTCTCTTGGGCTCCCCTGATTGCTTGGGGCCTGCTCTGAATCCCTTGCTTGTAGTGAGTCCCCTGGACCTTGCTGGTCCTGACATTGCTCCTTCTTCATTTCCTGCATTAGTTGTATTTGCCAAGGCTTGTTGGTGCTCCCGCCAGACACCGACCCCTCAGCACTCGACATCCTTTGTGGGACAGCTTGTGCACAGATCCTGGTCCTCCTCAGCATCACCTTGTCCTCACAGCTGCAGAGTCAAGGTCATCGTCAACTCTCGTGCAACACCCAACATAGGAGGGCATTCATCTTCCAAGTCTCCTGGTCACTCCTGAGTGACTTAGCCCCTGTCCCCTCTGCTTGCAGGTACCTCTCACCTAGAATCCACCGTCCGATTCCACCGTACACATCCTCCTCCACCAGCAACAGCACTTTCCTGAAGTCCTCCATTGGGTTTGACTGTGGTTTCCGACACCACTTCACACGTATGCACCCGGCTTTCCTGGTATAGGTAACGTGGGTACTAGGGTATCCAGGGTGAGGTGGCTCGCCAACATTCTGTCTTCCACTGCATTTTTTTAGGGTGCACTAGGAAGGGTCCTTAATCTTTAAAACTCCAACTGTGACTTACACGTAGACCTCCATGGGGCTCCTAGTCTCTCACCCTGGGTGGTTCCTTGAGTCCGCAGCACTTCTACGTCCTCTCAACATTGTCCTGACGTGAGTCGTGGTTCTTATACCACTTTCTGAGTATATGGTTAGGTCCTCAATTGAGGTACACTGCGTATTCTATACTATTTACTGTATTTCTATGCAGAGTATTGAGTACATTGTGTTTATCTCTGTGTAGGAGGTAACTGAACGTATTACAGTAGTATTATATAATAAATACATATTTTTATAAATACCTTGGGGCATATTAGCAAGAACCTCATTAAAATGATCACTGTTTTAGCGGCAGGAAACTGCAGCTAAAATGGCGATAATGGGCTTGCTAATATGCGTAATAGAATTCCAATGGAAGCCCAGGTTAGATGTCCTGCACATCTAACCTGGCTTCTATTGGAATTCTATAACGCATATTAGCAAGCCCATTATCGCTGTTTTAGCGGCAGTTTCCTGCTGCTAAAACGGTGATAATTTTAACGAGGTTCTTGATAATATGCCCCTTTGTGTGGTTCTTTTTCACTTAATCTATACTATAAGATTGCATTCTGGTAAAACAAGCTGCTTTACACTTCTTCTGGACTAAGGCTGAAGGCTGTTCTCCACAGCTACCACTTCGAGAGCTTTCTAAGTTGTCTAATCCCTCCTAAATCACCATAAGGGTTGTCTGGACTGGTGCAGGGTGCCCACTTACATAAGTGGACATCAAATACCAGGCCAGCTTCTCACACCCAGATAAGGGATTGCACTGGTCAGAGAGTTGGGGCCAATTGACAGGGTTGATAAGGGACCTGCACTTGGGGCCACAGGACATGACGTGGGAATTGGCAAACTTGGTTCGCAGGTACAGGGAGGCCATGGAGATGGTAAAGGCTTGTAGTAGGAGACCATGGGCCCGATGTAGGTAAATCTACATTTACCACTTCATAAATACCGAATCATACCGAATCGGTATTTATGAAGTGGTAAATTAGAGGGGGGGAGATGTAGGTATTCCGAATCTGTAAGATTCGGTATTTGCCGATTCTGTAAATACCGATTCGGTATCCCCCATTGCTTCCTATGGGCCTTGAAGCCCATAGGAATCAATGGACATTACCGAATCGGTAATTACCGATTCGGTAATTACCGATTTGTGCAAGGGTGCAGGGGGTGTCACTTTGACACCCTCCAGCACCCCAAAAAAAGGCATGTGAGCCATGTGGCACACAGACATGCTCTAAGGGCATGTCTGTCTGTCACATGGCATAGGTGTGCATGCACACATGTGCATGCACACCTGGATTCGGTATTTTAACACCCAATTGGATTGGGTGTTAAAATACCGAATCTGAAGGGCCTGTGGGACTGAAAGTAGTCCCACCTACATCCCAAATTGAAAAAATCGGTAAAATTACCGATTCGGTATTTTTGCGATTCGGTAATTTTACCGAATCGGTAAAATACTGAATCGGACAAAAAAAGGTCCCCTACATCTCAGTAGGCCAAATACCGGTCGGAAACAGCCGAAATCGTCCGTTTCCGACCAGTATTTGGTACCTACATCGGGCCCACAGTGTCCTAGGTTCAGGTGCTAGTAGGACTGTGTCATCAGTGTACAAGAGGTGGTTACCCTAATTACCAGGAAGTACTGAGTTGCATCTAGGAGTGAGGGATGGAGATCATTCACATACAGAATGAATAAAGAGGGGCTAACACACATCCCTGCCTGACGCCATGCTGAATTTTTTCTTTCTCATGTGCCTTCTCCCTGCTGACTAATACGGACTCTAGCCTATGTTTCCTCATGTAAATGGGCCAAGCAATAGACCAAAACGGTGTCAAGCCCATAAGACATAAGAATTTGCCATAATTTCCCCATGTTTACACAGTCGAATGCCGAAGTCATATCCATGAATGCTAGGTAAAGCTGAGATCTTTTATCCACTGAATATTTACCTAGCACCAGGTCGAGATTAAGGCTCCTCTCAATGTTCCCTAGGTAACATCTGAAGCCGTACTGATCGATATGGAGTATAGATTTGGTAAAACAAAAACAAATGAAAGGAGTGTCCCCAGGACCCAAGGTCCTAGTGCGGAGAACGAGGAATGGGGAAAGAAAGAGTTCTTTCTTTCTTAGTAAACCCCTCACTCACCGACCTGGTCGGTGACATGCTTCATTATCAGGGTACACCAGAGTGACCAAGTGCCACTCAGGTGTGCTTCGACGCCTGCAACTGCAGCGGAGCGGTATTTTCTTGTTAATGGGTGAAGTGGTGAAGTTAAAAAGTGTGCTACGTGTACTCCCTATAAACTTTAATGCGGAGTCAGTATGACACTAATAAAAACAAGTGGGATACTACTGTTGGTGTAATTCGACCAAGGAGTATCAGTCTTTGAGTGAAGAAATGGTCAACATGTTTCAACCGTGTATAGATTGTCGGTTTTCGCCAGGACCAAGAGGGATGAGCCGGGAGGTCTGCACACGCTAAGGCGCACCCGTCCGTGACCCACCAGTGTGCTAGACCGTGTCCTTACGGTTTAGCTTTCTTACAACCTTCTGTGTAAGGGCAGTCTGAAACAATAAAACACAGCATAGTGATGGTGCAAGGGTATACATTTGTGTTACAATTTGCTCCATGCAGTATTTTTATCGTCTCCGTGATGTTCGGTCTTGCATGCAAAAATTAGTTCAAACGTGCATGCTATATCACGCCATTCCATGAGGTGCCACATAGTGTGACCCAGCTGGGTGTCTATCAAGTTTATGTAAATGCCCACTTTGCATTTAACTTCAAATAGTGGGTGTCTAGCGTTCAACGTAATATGGACGCTACATGACTACATTAAGTCAGGATGTGCATACAGTCAGCAGACATATATACAAACGATCATGCAAACTCGGGTGAGGTGGCCAAGGTATCTTTCACTAGTGATCAGATTTTAAAATTTAAATTAAGTGTGATGTCACGGCGAAGTACACTCAGTAGCGGACTTACTAGTAACTATTAGTAATAGCGCCCCTTGAATGCCGGTCGGGGGCCGCCTATGAGCGTTCTGTGGACAGAAAAAACAAATACGAGCGTTTTTGTTCATTGGAACATCGTGGTCACAAAAATCCACATTCAATACATTGTCTAACAAAATGACAAAATGCATCAACAAACATTGGAAAATACTGAACACTGGGAATATTCCCTGGGAGAAACCACTGTTCTCATTCAAACGAGCCAAAAGCATAAGAGACACACTTGTACATACCCGTCCCAAACTAGGTATGACAAATGAACAAACTACAGTACTCAGCGCATGGGGTCTGCCTAAAGTCACTGGCCACTACCCATGTGGTAATTGCAGTGTGTGCCACTTGACCACTGCTACAAAAACCCTACAACTGGAAACAAGAAAAGTCTGGACACAGCGAACCCACACCAATTGCAACAGTCAAACGTGGTATACCTAGTAACCTGCTCTTGTGGCTTACAATATGTGGGCATGACCGGGAGGAAAGTCAAGTATTGCATCTGTGAACACAGAAGCACAATCAGGTGCAAAAATGCGACCACCAAACTAACAGAACACTTCCTGGCGATGAACCACACCACTAATGACATGAGGTGGACTATAATTGAACCAGTCCAACCAGGCGGGAATACCACATAACGTTTGTTCGGAAAAGAACAAAGATGGATTTATAGACTCTCCACCAACATTTCTGGCTTGATTGACAACATACCCTGGTATACGGTTAAACAAAGATGATCCATGCCCTGACCAGTTTTATAAACTCAGGACTAAGCAATACAATATGTGGCCTACAATTAACTATGTGCACTAGCCACCGTCATATTTACACACCTTGCAAAGATCATCTTATGAATTAATACACATCTTAGGGTTATGATCCCAACTACTTGAACACCTAGAGCAGTGCACAGTATTACCTTCAACCTAAACTTTGTACATAAACTCTTCAGCAATCTCACAAAGAGACATATTCCCCCAGCAGCGCACAGGATTACAATGTGCATTAATCCTCTGTTTATCTCAAATAAGAAATATGGGCATCACCTTTGAACAGTAATAGTATCACGTATTATCGAACGGAACAATAAAATTCGAATTGTGAATAACATGACACTTTATACAGACCCCCCTCCATGTTACACAACTATCAACCCTGATACACGATCCCTAAAATGCTTCGAACACGCCACCAGAGCCGCGGTCACCTGACCTAGCACGGCGCGCTCTGATTGGCTAGCAATGATCCAATTGCATGGCACCCGTTTAAAACACACGGAAGTGCAGCTCGCACTATCCTCGGGACTCTGTGCAGTATGGATAGGTATCCTGCGGGCCATTTCCTTTTGACAAGTAGGTGTCCGGGG
Source organism: Lissotriton vulgaris (assembly GCF_964263255.1). Lineage (NCBI taxonomy): Eukaryota > Metazoa > Chordata > Amphibia > Caudata > Salamandridae > Lissotriton > Lissotriton vulgaris. The sequence continues at coordinate 819,821,675 of NC_141689.1, read as the reverse complement.
GAGAGGGCGGGGAGGCCAGACCCACGCTTTACAACCCCGAGATCCTAGAACGGATTTTTGTGACCACGATGTTCCAATGAACAAAAACGCTCGTATTTGTTTTTTATGTCCACAGAACGCTCATAGGCGGCCCCCAACTGGCATCCATGGGGCGCTATTACTAGTAGTTACTAGTAAGTCCGCTGTTGAGTGTACTTCACCATGACATCGCACTTAATTTTAATGTTAAAATCTGATCACTCGTGAAAGATACCTTGGCCACCTCACCCCAGTTTGCGTGATCATGTGTATATATGTCTGCTGACTGTATGCACATCCTGACTTAATGTAGTCATGTAGCATCCGTATTATGTTGAACGCTAGACACCCACTATTTGAAGTTGAATGCAAAGTGGGCATGTACATAAACTTGATAGACATCCAGCTAGGTCACACTATTAGGCACCTCAAGGAATGGTGTGATATAGCATGCACGTTTGAACTAATTTTTGCATGCAAAACCGAACATCACGGAGACGATAAGCATACTGCATGGAGCAAATTGTAACTGAAATGTACCCTTGCACCATCACTATGCTGTGTTTTATTGTTTCAGATTGCCCTTACACAGAAGGTTGTAAGAAAGCTAAACCATAAGTATATGGTCTAGCACACTGGTGGGTCAGGGACGGGTGCGCCTTAGGGTGTGCAGACCTCCCGGCTCATCCCTCTTGGTCCTGACGAAAACTGACAATCTATACACGGTTAAAACATGTTGACCATTTCTTCACTCAAAGACTGATACTCATTGGTCAAATTACACCAACATTAGTATCCCACTTTTTTTTTATTAGTGTCATACTGACTCCACATCAAAGTTTATAGGGAGTACACGTAGCACATTTTTTAACGTCACCACTTCACCCATTTACAAGCAAATCCAGCTCCGCTGCAGTTGCTGGCCTCAAAGCACATCTGAGTGGCACTCGGTTACTCGGGTGGACCCAGATGAGGAAGCATGTCACCGACCAGGTCGGTGAGTGAGGGGTTTTCTAAGAAAGAAAGAACTCTTTCTTTCCCCATTCCTCGTTCTCCGCACTAGGACCTTGGGTCCTGGGGACACTCCTTTTATTTGTTTTTGTTTAAATGATTCTAGGGGACTAAGGAGTGGAATCCCATTATCTTTATTACGTATAGATTTGGTGTCCATCCACTCAGTAATTTTATTATATATAACCATATCCCAGCCCAGTATTTTAGCTGTGCTATCCAGGAAGGAAATTGGCCTGTAGCATGCGGGAGATGAGCGGTCCACCTTTTTTAATATGGGGACGATTACAGAGGAGCTTCATGAGGCAGGTAGTGCAAGACCATTGAAGATAACTGTGAGGAGTGGGGCCCAAAACAAAACATTATGTTTGATTAAATTGTTGGGGACACCATCTGGACCTGGTGACTTGTCACCCGAGCTCTGATGGATCGCAGACTAGACCTCTGGAAGAGTTGTGCAAAAAATGAGCCACTAACATTTGGTCAACTTGAAAAGTGCCTCCTAGATGTGGAGCATCATAAATGGCCTTTGAATATTCCTCCCAATTGGTACTGATGATAAGGCAAGGAATCACGGTGGAGGGCCTGAAACTGGAATTGAGTTTGGTAATAGTAGCCCAAAATGCCTTACTACAGTGCTGTTTGGATGTTTGTAAGAATGTATCTTAGCAAGAGCTTACAACTTCCTAATGATGTTTGTTAGCTTGAACAGATTACACACCAAATAATGACCCCTGGGTTTGGAAGTTAATACAAGGCGAAGATCCCTATTAGCTTTAAAGCAAGTGGTGTAAAACCACCTCAAAATATTAGGGGAGGGTTTAACTGGTTTTAATAACCCCCCCTTCATTTTACGGCATAATTTAACGAAGTTCTCCAACACCTGTGAGCTGTGGGCCTCCTCAGACAGGTAGGAAAGCACTAACTAATAATTAGCCTGAATTATGGAGTCAAAGTACTGTGCAGGGTTTTGCAATTTCCAGGCTACTCTTAGTTTATCTGATGAGGATTGGAAATTGCAAAGGGCTATGTCCCTTTCGGGTTCCTCCCTGTGGTGTGACATTCATTTGATTTCTATTGGTTTGTAGTCACCGAAGGCTGGGAGGACTACCAGGCCATTTAGAAGATGACTGGTCAAGTTATCAGTAACAAAATGATAATCTGTTATGGAGGGGTGTCCTCTGCCTTTATATGTGGGTGTCTCACAATAGTTTGAGGTTACAATGGCCAACGAGTTTTCCATATTTAGTGAAGCGAGATGAATAAGCAGGTCGCTGTCACAAGGGTAAGTGTGAGAATTAATGGCAGAAGGAGATGATTTGAGTTGGGTTGCCAATAAATTGGAGATGTGAACATTAAAATCACCAGCCATGCAGAGATAAAATGGATGTCCTCTTGAAGCTGTGCCATCCCTTAGACTATGTATGAAGGCGAATAAAGGTGGAAACCTAGTGTTTGGGATACTTGAGAGGTCATTATTTAAAAGTTGATAACGTGCAAGAAATTGGAGGACTGGACAACTATTGCTTGGAAACTATCTGCATGTGTTTCAATGGCTTTGACAGTACCCCTCATATTAGTTTTGATCCAGATGGCTAGCCCCCCTGAGGTGCACTCCCTATATAAGGGCTTTACTAAATTAGAAAAGCACTGGTACCCATCAAATTTCCTGTAGTAAGACAATATCATACCTTCTCACAAGTTTCTGCCACTCAGCTATGTGAATCTTGGAATATAGGCAGGCCACGTTCCAGCTTAGAATTCTAACTGCAGTGTTATGTGCATTGGTAGATGGCACTAGGCGAGCGGATGTTTAATCCCCAAACTTTAGTCGAAAACTGGGAGTGAGTGCTAAGATAGGCCTATGTGAGATAGTAGTTGTTGTAGTTGGTTTAAATGTGCTCATTCCACACTTTGTATTAGCTCCTTTCTTCTTGGTGACAGCTCCTAATCGTCAATCTACACATTCATTAAGTTAAGTGCAGAGATTGGGTTTCCCATTTGTTATAACATTTGAGAATGTATTGTGGCACCTGCTTTATAGTGAATTGTAAATAATAGATTTCCATGAATTTGATGCTTATTCTGCCCATATGGTAGGAGAAGATCAAATCTAAAATGTTATTCTGGCCATATGTAGGTAGAGCCCAGTCCAAAATATCTACCTCAAGATGCAAAGCACAGGAAGAAGCTAGATGCAATAATCTAAATTTAGGATATCCGAAGGAAGGGCAACTTCTCTCAGCAGTCACATCATATATAAGACTGGCTAGAAGATGACGCCACAAAAGAAAAAACAAATTAAGGCCAAAACAATTCCAAAATGGGTCAAATGAGTAGTTTTAGAAGAAAATCAGGTGGACTTCACAAGCTGACTAAAATGAGACTGCACTAACCAGAAATCATATGCGACAGAAGAATTCAGGAAAAGGCTAAAGACTTGCATGATAGTCTGTGAAAGCTCAGTTCTACAATAATGTTGGAAGAATCTTGGTTTGTGTCTTAAAACAGATGCAGACTAGTTAATAGCTCCCACCCACATGGCATGGCAGCCAGGTTGGAAAGATGAGTGAGCCAATGGCCGTTGCTCTGTTCTCTCACCAAGCCAAGAATTGAGAGAGGGCTGAATGAAAGACAGAAAGTGAAGTGGCTGCAGGTCACACAATTGGCTCTCTTGACAACAAACTAAAAGCCCTGAGCATCAGAATTGAAATATTATAATTTAATTGTATAGACTATTGAGGTGTCCATGGAAAGAAGTGTGTAGAAAGGGGAAGACGTACAGCAAGGGATGTCAGATTTTTATCTGTGTTCTTCTGGATTGAACTTTACAGTGGCTACAGCACAGAAATAGGAAATAGTGCCTAAAACGCTAAAAACCTTAGAGCCCAAATTATTTCCCACTGTCTGGTAGCACAGATCTGAAAAAAGGGTACTGTACTAATAAGCTAATTTACAAAGAGAATTTGACTAGCCTTGGCCCACAGCAGTTCTGCGCACTGTGGGCCAGATGCACGAAATGCGTATTTTGCATTTCCAAAATATCGGCTCCATAAAAATCACTATTTTGGAAATGCAAAGTGGTATGAACAAGACAAGATGTTCTCTAATAGCAGTTCTTACAGAGTAGGAATCGCTTTTAGGAAATCACTATTTAGGTGATTTCAAACCATTTGATTCTCAGCGCCCTAACCTTGACAGCCTATTTAATTCTTACAGCTTTTGGGGTCAACGCTATACTGATTATCACCCCAGGGCAAAATTTGCTAAAGGCCCATAGGTACAAATGGTTGTGCAATTCCTAATAGGATATAGCAAATTAGGAAATGCTAAAGCAAGGGTGACGTTCTGCTCCTCCCTCCGCACCCCCAAAGAAAGTGGTGCACATTTAAAGCACACATATGACCTAGGGGCACGTATGCGCTTTATAACACTTTTTTTTTAATTACACAGGGTTACCATAGACTTTGAGTTAATGGTAATTGTATTTCCTTAATGCCCAATTCACATTTGGCGAAATGCTTTGTACATGTGCATTCAAAATCACAAATAGTCAATCCCTATTTACAATTTCCTATTTGAGTGTCGCAAAATGCGATTTCTACTGGTTAGCAATCGCGTTTTGCGATTCCCAAACAGCTTTTGTAGATGCCAAAAGGCTAGTAAGTATTTCTTAACAGGCCAAAATAGCGATTTGGCCCAGTAAGAAATGTTAAATAGCTTCATGCATCTGTCCCTATGTTCCTGCAGGAGCTTAGGTGATGGAAAGAGAAGTTAAAGCCCTAGCAGACTGAAAGGCAATTCTCTCTTGTGGGCCTTTTTGACTCTGGGAACCTTCCAGGGGGCGGTGTTAGAGACCCAATAACAGGGAGTTCTTGCCCATCACCATCACCTCTGTTTTAGTGCCATTCAACTTTAATGAATTGATGTTCATCAGGTGGAAAACCTTACCAAGACAAGAGTTACATGTTCCATCACATGGAGGGGGTCAAACATCATTATTGATATTATGTTTTGTGATGCAACTATTGTGCACATCTACTAGCGGATGGGAGATAAAGCTGCAAGGCTGTGGTGTAACAAAACCTCAGGGGCCCCCTGCAAGCAAAGATGAGGGCCCCCAATACCCATTCCCTAACTGTCTTGCTGCTTCTGAGGGTTTTATTTGTTTACACCTGGCCAGCCCAAGGTGGCTCCATTTGAGGGGAAAAGTGTGGGAGCCCCCACTCTCTGCGGGGACTGCTGTGGCGTCCATAATGCCCCTGCAGCGAGTAGTTTTGTGGGAGAGAAAATGCATGTTATTGTTTTGTACAGAAGTTGGATTCATATCTAGCACTTTATATACACCTGACATGGCTCAGACGAGTATTTGCAGATGGACAGCATGCTGCTCCAAGGGAGTGCTATGATTTGAAGATTGTATGTCTGTCATGTGGCTTATATATGTAGTGTTTTAAGGTTTTGCATGAGGACCAGATATCTGCTCCTATCATGTTTTGTCTCTGTGCTCACCCGTGTATTTGATGTGAGAGAAGTGACAGATAAGTATCTTAGACTTTAGATCCTAGTGTGTAGATGTGTAGAAATGTGTGAGCGCAGTTTGGCTATGTAGGAAGTTTTTTGTGTTATTTGTATGGAAGAGACTGCTCAAACCATGAACCAGCAACTTATACTTGCAACTATGCGTGGATGTAGAAGAAAGTTGTAAGAAAAGACACGATCATACATGCATGTGTATAGAAAGTCTGGGTTGGTCTGTACAGTACAGTTTAAACCACATTGAACATGGTTGTTGTGGAACCTGTCTCTCAGCACATTGTGTTCCTACTAAGATGATGATTACTAAAGATGGATTCATGCAGAAGGGACTCGAAGCATATGGGACAATCGTTGAAAGATTCGGCATGAATACACATTACTTGGCGGTGTTCGTTATAGAAGCGCAGTGCACAAATACATTTCAACAAGATGAAAATAAGTGATAAATTCAGTTTCAGATCAGCGAGGCAGTGAGGGCACTTTGCACACAGAGGATATGACATCACTGGTCGAAATTGAACTACCAGAAATGTTTTTACTTTATGATCTGGAAGAATATGCTTTCTTGAAGGATTTATATTGCACAACCTTGACCCGAGGGTATTGGAGCAGGCACAGTAATTAGGAATTCATTGTAACGTTAGGGAAATGCATTATGGTTTCAGAATGAGGAAACTCATACCTTGGTTTTCCGGGTAAAGATAATGGACCAGTTACAGCAGAAGTAACACATCTATTCCTGGCAGATGCAAGTTCCTGCGGTATGGATCACATCTGCCTCTGTCAGTTCTTTACTACAGTGCACAATCCTTTGAGACAACATATGTTGTATCATTGCAAAGTGGAAAATGCATGTGCATGATTCATTAAAAACATAATATTGATATAGACAATTTGGACCATGGCTTTATAGGATAATGTAAACAAAACGATCGCACCCTCAATACGCACCAATGCAAATAATAGTTTCGCAATTTATGAACTTCATTCATATAATATGCTTTGAAAATTGCTGTTGGAAACTGCTTGTTTTTGATTATGAGTTAAGGATATCACCCTCCAAAATGGAGAGGAAAAGGAAAAGAAATGACCCAGTTTATTACATGAATTTGCACGCAGGTTCTAACGTTTTTTACAGATAATATAAGTGTAGAAGAAAAATAAGGCTGTAGACCACAGCTTTCCAAACTTTTCATGTTGTTGACACACCTTTTTGTGAAAAAACTTTTAGTGACACGGTAACGCGATCGGGTACAGAGAGCTAGTCCAAACCACCCACAACCCCACACACACAACCTCTCACATGCACAACCCCCCCCCACACAAACACAACCCACCCCATCCCCACAACCCCACACACACACCCACCCCCACACCCACACACACACCCACCCACATACACACATCCCCACACACACACACCCACACACACACACCCTCACACACACCCACACACATAAACACACACACACACACACACACACATACCCACACACAACCCCACACACACACCCACACACACACCCCAGATAATGTACGTATGTTTGTATGGATCTGAAGAAAACCCACATGGTTGGTAACAGAGCATGAACAGGAGATTTGCACATTTGTGATATTATATTTTATATATTTACAATCACGTTACATTCCACACATGTTTACAATTTTATGCACAGTGAGGTCAACTAATTTGCCCAGAATCATGATTTTATTTTATTCAATTAAAATTGGCACAACTGCTGCCGCACTTTATCTTCAGCAGCTGCGTGCCTTTGGTGCCTGTTGACATTCTCACCGAAAACTGACTCCCTTAGAGCCAGCCTTTTACTGGTAAGCATGGCACCTAATTTACAAAAGATATTTACAACATTTTAAGCTATTGTCATTATAAATTACAATAACTTTTATTTAAGTATTAATTATTTTTAAAAAAAAGCCATTGTTATTTGTAATGTCAATACATCTAAGTCACGTAAATACAACACAAATTGCAATAGAAATGCTATAGGTGTCACATTTGCAAAAGTTAAAACTATTGGCATTTCATACACAATGCCAATAACTCAAACTTTAATGCTGCGAGACCTATTGCATTGTAAATGCTTGTTTAGGTTTAGAACCCTTGCACATGCACAGACTCTTACCCGTCTTCGTCCAAGAGACAAGGAGTTAATACACATTTTTTTTCATCTGTATAAAATATGAAAGAAAAAGGAAAGATCTGCTCATCAGCTGTGCAGAGAGCCTTTGATGTTTGCGCTTCAAATTCTCTCCTCCCCCTTCCCTTGCTACCTCTGAGCGGAACCTCCCCTCATGTCCTCATGGCTCCGGGACGTGGGCTGTGCTCTCTGGACACCCTGGCTCTCTCCTGGGTTTGCGCTGGTGCCAGAGTGCTACTAGCCTGCATGGAAATCTGCAGATTTCACGGCAGGCTCCCAGAAGACAATAGGGCTGGGACAATTGCGTGACAGGTGAAGTCCAACGTGTGACTGACTCCGTCTCATCTCTCATTGCCCGCCAGAGGTTATGAAACCTTGCTAAACCACCAGAGTTTTCCATAGCTCGCCTCTGTCCTGTCGTCTCCCAGCTCTGCTGGGTGTTCCCTCTCTGTGCTGACAAACATCATTCCCACACTTTCGTTTGCTACACCTCCCCGATACTCAGTTGTCACCTTTGCCTCATATAATGTAACGTTTGCTTTTGTAACACACCCACTTGTAATTTTCTCCTCTTGTAACGCTACTGTTCCTATTGTGAAGCCTCTGACACCTTCAGGTAAAGTCTGCGCTATATAAAAACGCATAAAACAAAAAAAAAAAAAATAAAATAAAAGCCTCGCTCCACTTTCAATGCTATCTTCACCTCTCGGGAACATTCCTCTTGCCACCCCAACCCCGCCGCTCCACTCCTGATAGCCAAGGAGCTAGCATCGGCGCTGCTGTTTACTGGTATTATTATGCTGCTGCAGTCTCCACCGAAGCTACATTTCCAAACAATTGGGACTTTTCACACCGCTTCAGACTTCTTGGCACTCAGAAAAGGAGCACTTCTTCCTATCTCAAATCTACTTTTTTTGTACTGTTGAGAACAGTTACCAGTTGCTTACTACCTTCACCCTCCCACACCTTCACACATCTTTTGTAAGTAAACAAACAATGACTTCACTTACAATTCTCCATTGGCTGTGTTTCTGCATGGAGCGCCACAGGGAGATGCATCTTTAAACGACCACTTAACGTACTAATAAGGCTTTGTTGTTATTCATGTTAGAGCCCCTGCAGCGCCACTCTGCCTGTTGCTGGAAGGCCCGCAGGGGTGATCTAAACAGCATGTTGATTGCGCGACACACCTAAGCATGGGGAGCGACACAGTAAAGTGTTGCGCCACACAGTTTGGAAAGCTGTGCTGTAGACCATTCGGCCAATTATCTTATTGCCATTTGTTATATGGGTTATTAAAGCATTCTCAACAGAATAAAGAACAGTATTATTAAATGTACATGTAAGAAACCATACTCATGAAAATGTATGTCATGAACAATATAAATGGAACTATAGACCTGAACAAAGTAAAAGAAAAGAGTACATTGGTGGGTTTAATAATTAAGACAAACACTGACGCATCTATCTGATGTGTCAGGTGTTTTAGGATGATGGTATTGATATGGTATGAAAGTGTTGCAGTTCATTATTTTCCCTTTCTTTTTCGTCCTTTTCGTTGCCCATTTGCTACCATGATTTGTGCTCCAATTTTTACTAAAATAGATTCCAATCAGTTTCTTTATTTGCAGAAGATTCTTTGAGTCTCTATTCTGTACCCTAATTTAGTGAGGGTTTGGTGTCTAGATTTGATACACCTGCATTACTTTTTAACTTAAAACACGAATTATCAAGATTGCCAAGCACATTTTTGTGGCTATTTCCCTTTTTAAGACACCTGATAGCTTTTGCATGTGTATTTAGTGCAGGGTGCACCGTGGCTTCTGGGAAAAGTCGTCTTCTCCTCAGGCAATCAAGAGGGAATCTTGAAAGACCTTCTCAGCGTCCTAACCTTGACAGCCTATTTAATTCTTATAGCTTTGGGTGTCAAAGCTATACTTATTATCACCCCTGGGCAAAATTTGTAGCTCGCATGCCCACTTCTTCTGAAGTTTGAGTCCTCTAATGAGAAATTTCAGGCATTGATGTAAACATATATTTTATAAGCCTAATCAAACTACCCTGTTGTAGGTAAATAAAAAGATGTAAGACTTGTGAGAGTGCTGCTCAATAAGAATGTGACAAGTCACTCATCATGCACACTTGGGCAGCACAGGTAGCAGGTTGACAACCTGATGAATGATACATTATATTGGAAAATAACCCCTTAAGTGCTGCCTCGGTGCATTGGCCGACGGCAGCACTACCTCCCCAGTGCTGCGCATGACCATTGGACGTCCATTCAGCACTAGTTCCAATGGACAGCGCAGCACTGGGGAGGAATGTTTAATAGCATCTATGAGGATAAACAGGAATGCAATGGCATATACCAGGAACACTGGTATATAAAATTGACATCAGCATTCTTTCAATAGGAGATATTGCTGTGAGGGTATCCAGGTTCTGTGATTAAAAAAAAAGCTTATGAATAATTGAGAATCAGCTATAAGTTGTTATTGTTAAATATATAAATTAAACTGGGTGGTTCTCATAACACAACAGAAAGAGGCCCAAAAAAGTGGGAATCGCTAAACCAAGGGTGGTGTTCTGGAAAAATATTCTGGGCAAAATATTGTGAGAAACAAATATTGTGTCTAACGTATTGTGATGTTAACAATATCGTGTCTCAGACTATTGTAGGTAAGTTAAATGCTTTTTAAACAATTTTTTAACATCATTAATAAAACATCCTTGTGTGTTATTATGTTGTAATTTATATCTATTTCTAGCATATTTTTTGTTTTACTATATAGTACTTGGTTTTAGATTGTATTTTCTTGGTATAATAATTTTATGAGTGGGATGTTGATTTATAGGGGAATACAGGAGGGAAGTGATTTGAAATGTTTAGTTTTTAAAGTTTGCAATAGTTAAAAGTTTTGGGAAAAAAAGATTTCAAACTTTGATTTAATATTTTTATATTTATTTATTTTTTTAGTATTTTATTTTTAGTTAAAATTTGATCAGAAGCTTTTTGTTCCTTGATCATTTAAACTATGTTTTATATTTAAACAATTGGAGTTAAATGAATTAATTTCAATGCATGTAATTGTTCTAAATGAAGGTGTTTTGTAATTGTAATTATATTGGAAAATGTTATGTATTTTTTTATACAATCTTATAATTATATTAAATCATTGATGATTTTTTTTTGTTCTCTCAATTTTAATATATATTTCTGTAATATATTCTTTTTAGTGGAATGCATATTTTATAAATCTGTGGTATGTGTTCATTTTAACACGTTGGCTGCTTCGAACGTTCTGCACCAGTGCTGAACATTCGAAGAAACGGGTGGGGCCACGTCGGCCAACGGACGTGCGCAGCACTACCGAGGTAGTGCTTGCGACGACCGTTGGCCGACGGCAGCAGCCAACGGGTTAAAATTTGGAAGTACAACATTTTCCCTAATGTTTTTAAGTTTCGAAGGGCAATAGTAAATTTGTCCCCCAAAGTCCAGTACTTTACCCAATGTGGTTAATTCCGGAATAGGAATAGTAAATTATACCCCTCTAGAAGTCCATCACATTCCCTTAAATGGTTAAGTTTGGAGTAATAGTAAATTGTACTTCACACCTCCAAAGTTCAACACTTTCCCCAGTGTCATTCTTTAAATTATTTATATTTAATAAACAATGTTATGTTTAAAAAGTAGTGAAATAGAGGTTGTAGGAAAGTGGGTAACTAGTTGAGGAGGGTGAAACCCCACTCAAGTAGCGACCCTAATTCTTGTCAGGGTAAAGCACAAGCAAAATCAAATTGACCTGTGCTCAACGCTCTGGTAGTTTGGCACAAGACTCTCGGGCTTAACTTAGAGGGAATGTGTAAAGTATTTATGCAGCATTTCAAACAGTTATAAAGTGAAAACACAACACAAGAAAAATCCCACACCAATTTGGAAAACTAGAGCAAATTTTAAATAAATTATTTGAGACCAAAACAACAAAAACTCAATTAGTAGAACTGCAGATACACAGTTTTGAAGATTTTGTGAAAATTAAAAGCTAAGACGCGAAAGGCGCCAACCACAGTTATCTGGTCACGGTGAACTAGGTCCAAGGTTCAATTCGCAAGTTTAGGCTAACCGATATGGACCATACAGGACTGAGTTCAGTCCGCTGAGAAAGTACTGTGTGGGCCTCAATGTCAAGAAAAGAAGTCCTTGCACCGAAATGTGCAGGCCAGTGTGGAGAAGCCATTGACAAGGAGCTGAGATGCCAGGCGCACTGTCGACATGCATCCTGCAGCAGCAGGTGAATCGATGACTGCTGATGAGGAGCTCTTGCGTCATCATCGAGAAAGCTGGTGGGGCTTGCGAAGACATGGGCTGTGATGAGTTCGCGCAGGAGGAAAAATTAATTGAGCTGGACCTAAGTTGGTGTCGGGTTCCGTTGGTGTAGAAAAACTTGCGAGGACTTGCGATGAGATGCATTGAGGATGAGCTGCATCGCACTGGGCCAGAGTGGATGGCAGACTGTGTTGCGCTGCGTCAAGATGTGTGGAAATGTGTCAATGTCTAAGAAGCCAACCTACCCTAAGAGATTTACTGGAGTTCTGGCTCCATACAGGCAGGCTGGATTCAGCATTGCAGCACACATCAGCAAAAGATTCCTGGTGCAGCAACAGCGGGCCTGGGCAGAAGAACAGTCCTTGATCAGCAAAGTAGTCCTTGGTCACCAAGCAGGTCAGCAGGGCAGGCTTCACAGCGGGGCAGTCCTATTTCCTGGTTGAGTCCACAGGTCCAGAAATGTTCTGAAGAGCTGGGTCTGAGGGTCCAGTATTTATATTTGGTGCCAGCTTTGAAGTAGGAGGAGTTTCTAGAAGTTTCCACACCCAGGGTTGTTTGGAATTTACAGCCTCCATGTGCTGGCTCCAGATTTTCTGAGACCACAAAAGACTAGTGGGAAACCCTTCGTGAGTGTGCTGGGGCAGAGGCTTGGTGATGTGTAAGTGTGGTAGGTGAGGGCTCCACCCCTGTCAATTCAGATATGGCACATACTGCCAACACCTATCTCTCTTAGTTTCACTGTCTGGGAGCAATGCACAAAGATCAACTGCCAGCTACCCAGGATATAGGTTTCAGGGAGCAGATGGTTGGGGTAAACAAATGCTAACTAAAAGTAGCATTTTCACAATTGCAACTTAAAATCCAACTTTACAAATAAGGAGGGTTTTAAATTACAGTTCGCTTGACACCAAACTCAATATTTATACCTGCTCCCAATTGAAAGTCAGCACTTATTAAATGCAATAAGGTAACCCAATGTTATCCTATTGTAGACGTAGGCTTGCAGTAGTGAAATGTTTCTCACTACCAGGATATAAAAATGTAAAAGTACATGTCAAACTTTTTAAATACAATGCACTCTGTGCTATGGGCTGTTTAGGGCCTACACTGGGGGTAACATAAGTATTATAAAGGACATTTTAGGCCTGGCAAAAGTTTTACTTTGCCAGGTACAAATGGCAGTTTAAAACTGCACACATAAGCTACAATGGCAGGTCTGAAACATGTTTTAAAAAGGTTACTTAAGTGGGTGGCACAATACATGCTGCAGGTACACAAGTGGATATGAACTAGTGACTGACGTCATTAGACGCTGCCCGCACTACCTGGGGCAGAACCCCATCTGCCTATATAAACTGCAAAAGTACTCGTACTTATATGTTATGTCAAATTTAATTGTAGCAGTTTTTTTCACAATTTCATTGCTTTAAACATAATATATATGCATTTCTGAGTGAACAATCAATATTTCATTGTCCTGAGCTAGACATTTAAATTACTGTCTAAACATAAATCATTAGTTCGAATAAACAAATAATCCAGTCCCAATGCATTTCGGGAATTTTTCCTTTGAGAGGGGCGCTGAAAAAAATATAATAAAAATGCATAAACTCTCATGAAATCGACGTTCAGCACATACAAAAGTGGTTCAGGTAATTGACATGTGGTCATACATGGTTCAAAACGTGAGCTGTGCAACATGAACAATAGGACTACTCTGAGGGTAAGTGTTGAGACAGACAGAGAAAAAGAGATGACAAACAAGCAAAAATAGTGAACATATCGGTCTGTATTATTGAGTGCAAGTTTAAAAAATGCAAAATAACTAGTAATAGAAAAGAATCTAGAATGCCGGTATTCCATTATGCTCTAATATGGTACTGGAGCGATACGTAACGTGGACCTGTCACTAACATGTCTCATACGACACGTTAGAGTGAGAGCTGCTGGGTAGATCAAACTGAGAATACCTACCAAAGGTTAACGGAGAAAACAGGTAATGGCAACGATGATCCGGGGAGACGGGTTAGCTTAATAACACCTACGAGATAAAGTAAAACGAAACATGTATTGCAGCACTGGAGTTTCCTGTCTTTGTGTAGTGACCAAAATTACAAATATCATACCTTGATTCCGAATTTTCCAACGTTGTTAATGCTAAGTCGCTACAGGGGTATAAATGATGAATCTTTCCAGTGGTAACAACTTTTCAAAGATTGCTCTAGTGAAACATAAATTAAAAACGTAGTCTTAGTGTGAGACCCTCGAGAAGGGTGTCTACAACCTATTTGACTGAGCTAACTTGAAACATAAAGCAGGTAGTCATACCTTACGGATCGAGAAAAAGAGAGATCCAGAAGTTTTCCCGCGTTGGAGTCGCGCTATGGCGTTGAGACTTCTTTGAAAAATCGATAGCTGGATTATAAAGGTGGGAAGAAAACAAAGTGTTTAGAAAAATGAGCTAAGGAAGTACAAGTAGCTCAGGCTGAGTGAAATTGATCATGACACGTACCTCAAGTTGAAAAAATAGGTGTCTAATCTGGCGTCTAGCCCGTTCTTAAGAGAAAAGTTGATCTGCTCGCTTCCCCGCGGTAAAACGCGAACCAGCTGTGAATGATGGACTAAGGAAGTGACCTTATTTTACTCTCTGGGAGAGGGTTGTAGATGTCAATGACGGACTACGTTAAGACGGGTTTGGAGACAATAACGCGAACGCTCAAAGTGATCGAGTGTTTTGAGTTGCAAACACTGAAATACAGCTGCTACCTGAAATAACTGTGAGCTTACTCCTGAGAAAGGGAAGGCTCGATTAATGGAATAAATCTACCTCTGTGATACGCTGAGCTAACGTAGAAGCCATGAAAAACCGGACTGTGCTGCGATGTTGTCAGCCATGTTGGAACGGTGAAATTGAGGACAAAGTTCCTCTAAACACACAAAGTGAATGGTCTGAGACAAGTAAGGAGACATAATCTGAGAGAAAAATAAGTAGAGCGAGAAATAGTATTGAGGAAGAAACCTGGAGAAACTGGAAAAGACAAACAAAGAGAGATACAAACATGTATGTGTATCCTGATATGATTACAATGACGCAAAATAAACACATTTAAACAACTTCCATTGATATTCAAAGATTGCACATTACATTAAACCTATTGAAGACAACATGTATAGTGTTAAGCAAATTCATTTCCAAAAAGAACTGTGTAAATCCTGATGTAGTAGCAAAAAATCAAGTACGATAACTTTAAATAACATGTATCTTAATTCTAGCGTTATCTAATACATAAGATGTCAAATGGCATCATAAATTGACTGTGGCGCTCTGAAAAGAGTACTACTATGTACTGAATTGCTCGTGTATGTTCCTGATCTGATACAAGTTTTGCCAGTGAGAAACTCTGCTTGCCAGGTGGCAAATCAGGTATTCCAAACATAAGGTGTTGGTTGAAAGTGTTAAGTTAAAGAAAACATATCATGTCTATTTTATCGTTAAGACCCTTTGGTATCAAGGTTTGTAAGAAATCTATCCACCATATCTCTCGTTGAGACAACCATTTTTCATTGTTTCGATCTGGCAAAATTTGGATTTGTTCTAGAACTTGAAATCTAAGTTGAGGAATAGTGTGTTTCATTTCTGTCCAGTGTGTAACTAGACTTGACGTCAAAGTGTTGTTCCGGATTCGACTTTTGTGTTCTGTTATCCTTACTTTAACTTTATGTTCCGTTTTTCCTATGTACAATTTGCCACAAGGGCATTTGATACTGTAAATAACATGTGATGAATTACAATCAGTTTGTTGTCTGAGTTTGATTTTTTTGCCACTTTGAGGATGTAATAAAAAAGACCCTTCCATGACGTTGTTGCAATGAGTACAATTGTAAAAAAATGTCATGCCTGGATTCGGCTGGGGTTGCCCTGATTCTTTTTTTGTTCGAGTGACTAACTCATGAAGGTTAGAATTTCTAGTATGTGCAAAAAGTGGTTTATTCGCGAATATTCCTTGGAAATCTTCCTCTTGTTGTAATAGTTCCCACCGTGTGTTGATAATTCTTTTGATTTGTCTTGATTGTATTGAAAACTTGGTTACGAACACTTGTGTATCTTTCTTTGACTTAGGTTTAGTTTGAATCAATTCTTGTCTTGATAAAACTGAAATTTAGTTTTCCGCTGTTTGTACAACTTCCCTAGGATACCAATGAGCTTCAAATCTTTGTCTCTGTCGTGTTATTCCTGAATTGAGTACCTGTTCACTGGACCAGATCCGTTTGATTCGCACTAATTGAGAGTATGGTAGATTACGCAGAAGATTCTTTGGATGAAAACTGTTGTAGGCTAAAGTGTTGTTCCTGTCTGTAGGTTTGTGGTACACTGCAGTCTCTAGCTTGTTGTCTTGTAATTGCAAAGGACATCCAAATATGAGACCTCTTGACTGTTGGTAGTGAAGGTGAATTGGATACGCGGATTTCTTGTGTTTAGTTCTTGAATTTTCTCAATCAACAGAGAATGTGAACCCTTCCATAGCAGAAATATGTCATTGATGAAGCGCTTGTAAAAAACAGTGTTTGTTTTGCAGGTTTTCTCAGTGAGGATGAAATCGTTTTCGAACTTAGCCATGAAGGTATTGGCAAAAGATGGGGCCTCCGAGAACCCCATGGATGTACCGCTGATTTGAAGAAAGTAATAATTTTTCCATTTAAAATAAGAGTGGCGTAGACAAAATTGTAGTAGTTCCAGAATGAAAACTTTGTTGGCTGCCATTTGGGGCGTTTGTAACAGTGCCCATTCACAAGCTTCCAATCCCTCTGCTAGAGGAATCGAAGTGTATAACGAAGTTACGTCAATGGTACATAACGTTATGTTTTGTTCTTCTAAATTCACGGTTTGTAAGGATTGTAAAAAATGAGCCGTATCTCTCACATACGTTACCCATCCTTGTACAAAAATTTGAAGAAAATCGTCAATGTATTTACCAAAAGGTTCAAACAGGGACCCACAGCCACTGACTATGGGTCTCATGGGTGGATCAAGAGCATTCTTCTGAATTTTGGGGAGCATCTATAGTCCCGGGCATCTTGGGTGTTTAGTGGTCAAGAACTTCTTTGTGTTTTCATTAATCCAACCCATTTCCAAGGATGTATTCAAAACTGAACTGGATTGTTAGGTAATTTCAAGTATGTTGTCTCATCTTTGATGTGTGCCACTACATTTGTGTCATAGAAATGGGTGCCCATGATTGCGAGAGCTCCTCCCTTATCAGCTTTTTTTATTGTGATGGTTGGATCCTCTGCCAATTTTTTGAGTGTGTTGAATTCATGCTTGTTCAAATTGGTTCTATGATGTTGATGCCAATTGATTTTTTGTAAATCTTGTTTAACTAAGATTTCAAAGGTGTCCAGAATTTTGTGAGATATTGGTGCCATGTAAGTACTAGGTTCTTTGAATTCCTTGTATTCAGATTTTTCTTTTTGTTGAGTAAATTCCGGCATCATGGGCAATACATTGTCAAAAACGTGTCTTAATCTTAGTGTACGCATGAATTTGAATAAGGACACTTCTGTTTTCAGTTTGTTGCTTTGATAAGTTGGTACAAATCCGATTCCTTTTTCCAAGATCTGTAATTGTTGTTTGTCCAATTTTTTGAGGAAATGTTTATTGCTAAACTCTGTTTTTGCTCCGTAGATTTTGACTGATCGTGTCCTTGTCCACAACGGATCTTGCGTTGTCTAATGTTTCTGGAGGTTTTCCTGCAGATGGTCCCTTCTCTAAAAAACTTTGTGGTTTAGGTGTTGTGCTTGTTGAAGCTTGTTCTCCTTCTGCTGTGGTTACAGAAAGTGGTAAAGACACCGGTTGACGAGTTGCTGACAAGTCTTTGTCAGAGACCACACTTTCTTGTGACGATGATACAAACATTGGTGGTGGTTTTCTTCTAGCATACACTTCTGCCCAAGTGTAAAGTTCGTTGGATTTGTAATCAATAGGATCTCTTCTAAATTTACGCAGTTTCATTTCTTGAATGTCTTTCCCATATTTATCCAATTTGTCGTTTAAATCTTTCAGAGTAACTGTTAATTCATCTTGTGGCATTTGTTTGGAAATTTCCTCCTTTAAGACGTAAATTTCTCCTTCAAGCTCTTTAATCGTTTTAGCCAGTTCCTCAACCAGTAGAAGTATCAGGTAAGTGAACATTTATTAAGTATGGAATACCATTTGTCCATAAAGTGTTTATTGTACTGAAATTTGTAAAGCATTGGTTTGATTGACAGTCGTAGTCGTAGTCCTTTTGGTTAACAACGCGCCTGGAAATGAATTCGAGCTGTCGCAGGGATTGGGTGACTGAACCCCTTCTTGTGTTGAATGTACGAATATCTGTAATTAATGAATAAATATCAGAGGCTTGAGCGAAGTATAGGTTTTAGTCTCTGCCTTGTTATTCGTGGTATTTGATATTGAATCAAACACATTTTTTTTATTCGTGGATGCTACTACACCGGTGGCAGAGTAGGTATAGATTCGGAAGTGGGTTGTGTAGTGCACTCCTTTGTCAATGATTGTCAATTAAACTATTTATCTCCTGGGTTTGTTAGGCTGTGTGCTAGGTGGGAAAGAGGAGCCACCCTCCGGTGAAACTAGAAATGGATATGAACTAGTGACATTAGACCCTGCCAGCACTACCCGGGGCAGAACTCCACCTGCCTATATAAACTGCAAAAGTACTCGTACTTATATGTTATGTCAAATTTAATTGTAGCAGTTTTTTTCACAATTTCATTGCTTTAAACATAATATATATGCATTTGTGAGTGAACAATCAATATTTCATTGTCCTGAGCTAGACATTTAAATTACTGTCTAAATATAAATCATTAGTTCGAATAAACAAATAATCCAGTCCCAATGCATTTCGGGAATTTTTCCTTCGTCAGGGGTGCTGAAAAAAATATAATAAACATGCATAAACTCATGAAATCGACGTTCAGCACATACAAAACTGGTTCAGGTTATTGACATGTGGTCATACATGGTTCATAACGTGAGCTGTGCAACATAAACAATAGGACTACTCTGAGGGTAAGTGTTGAGACAGAGAAAAAGAGATGACAAACAAGCAAAAATAGTGAACATATCGGTCTGTATTGAGTGCAAGTTTAAAAAATGCAAAATAACTAGTAATAGAAAAGAATCTAGAATGCCGGTATTCCATTATGCTCTAATATGGTACTGGAGCGATACGTAACGTGAACCTGTCACTAACATGTCTCATACAACACATTAGAGTGAGAGCTGCTCGGTAGATCAAACTGAGAATACCTACCAAAGGTTACCGGTGAAAACAGGTAATGGCAACGATGATCCGGGGAACGGGTTAGCCTAATAACACCTATGAGATAAAGTAAAACGAAACATGTATTGCAACAGTGGAGTTTCCTGTCTCTGTGTAGTGACCAAAATTAAAAATATCATACCTTGATTCCGAATTTTCCAACGTTGTTAATGCTAAGTCGCTACGGGGGTATAAATGATGAATCTTTCCAGTGGTAACAACTTTTCAAAGATCGCTCCAGTGAAACATAAAATCAAAAGGTAGTCTTAGTGTGAGACCCTCGAGAAGGGCGTCTACAACCTATTTGACTGAGCTAACTGGAAACATAAAGCAAGTCTAGTCCTTGTAAGTCAATGTTGTTATAGTGTATTTGTTTGCGTTTTATGTTAGTTACTTTAAAGTATTGTGATAGGCACTATCATGAAAAGTAATGTTCAATGGACTACGCAATGTAGGCCTCACCTAGCTGAACAGGCACATCTCCTTCAACTAGCCACCCAGGTCTCCTACTCGTACACATTCCATGCATACACAGACACAATCAGATGAGAAGGACAGGGTTTCACTTACATCACGCCTAAATCATGGAACAAAACCCCACTTCACATCAGAGTCTCATCCTCTGTTCATGAATTCCACAAAAAGTTGAAGACTTTTCAATTAACCCTCCCACCATAGCCAGGGCTAAGCAAACACACCTGCTCAGCACAAGGATACCTTAACAAATGATGGTGTGTTTTACTAATACACATACCAATGTTTAATTGTATTTTATATATGTGTTCTACTTATTAATGTCGATTTTTTTTCCACTTTGCTTTAGTTTGTGCTAGGCTTGTAGGTATGTTTTGTGAATTTCTTTTTTTTATTGTGGGTGGTTATGTTCCCTAATGCTTTCAGCCTTTTCATTTTTAGTTTTAGCTCTGCCATAGTCATTGAATAATATTTGCTGCTTTTCAGGTGTGTTTTCCTACTGGTGGTGCTGTTGTTACTATAAGTATATCCTTTATTATTTACTAAAAGCTTAATTTTGGGGAATTTTATGTATTTTGCTGCTATTTAATCTGTTGTTTTAGAGTATAGGAACTAGACTTTCATTTTTGTTTTTTTTTAATAGGTGATGTTACGATAATTTTAACATGTTGGCATTGCACAAATTGTAAACTGTGTTCTGGATTTTGGCTTTATTTGATTTTAGTTGTAGAATATTTCGGGTCTGTTTGTTGTTGTTTTTGGCACAGTTTTCTTTTGTTGCATTCTGTTGAAAGAATAATTTTGTTTTGTAGCTTGGTTATCATACTTACTTTCATGATGGTGTTTTTTTTAATTTTGGGCAATTTGATGCCTATATATTTTTTTAAATATTATTTTTAGAGTTTTTCCTTCTTGTAGGTGATGCAGCTATAATTTGGAAAAAAACTTGCAGCATAGTGTTTATTATTTGTTATTTATAATACTTTTTGTTATTTTTTAATTTGTTAGCTTTCATTATTTGTCAAAGTACATTGTTTGTAATGCTTAGTGGTTCATTGAAGTCTTCTTTTGTAGCTTTGCAAATTAGCAGAGTGATGTTGTCCTGCTGGAAATCTTTTTCAGGAAGCATTTCGTTATTTGTTGTAGCTTTGTTATACTTTTTTGTAAATTGAAAAAGCCTTTCTAGTTGTCAACTGTTTTTAAGTTTAATTTAATTGGTTGGTTGGTCACTATTTTAATTTATTTTTGCATACTTTATGGTCTACACCAATTAGTATTTTATTTATTTATTTAATGTATATTATTTTGACTTATTTTTTATTTGTGTATACATTTAATTTACCTGTGTATAAATTAGAAACAGGTCTATTTTCTGGTATCGATATTTTGTTTTTAATAGTTTTTATGATGTTTTCTTAGATTTAATGTGTGCATGATATGTATGTCTTTATTTTTGTTTACAATATTGTTGCAAGAATATTTGTGCATTATTTTAGTGATTGACATTTGTGTGTTTATTGGATTATACAGTCATGATATTTATGTTTTTAATATTTGTTTTGCAACATTGGTGGATGCCAATATTGTTTTTCTCTATATAGCATAATACAATCACAAAGATAGATTAATGAAGTATTAGCATACCCATGGTAGTTGATGTCAGCATGAATGGTAATAGAATTTAAATGTGTTTGGAATTTTCACATTGATGCTAATATATAGTCCAGTGGCAGTAAAATGTAAAGCAATACTTTTGCATGATTTTGTGACTGACAAATTAGATAAACTAAATATGCTCTGACTGTGTTAGGACCATTAATGTATAGTTAGAAGAGAATATTACTTTTAAACAATGCAGGAGGGTGCAACCAACAAGCTGCTGATCAAAATACATATTACTCATAAGACACTGTCTACAATACATAACAGATATTTTGGGCAAGGGAAATATAAATATTCTTTACAGCAAATACAGTGTACACCAAACATAATTTATTGCTTTAATTTATAGCCACCCAATGCTACATGTTGAATGCCTTTAGATGTGGAAAACAAACTCCTGTGTGTATGTCCGTCCTCTTCCATACCAATAACATATCTAATCACTGTGCAGCCTCTAAATGGAAACTACCTTTCCGTATCAGATTAATTATTTCCAGATTGTCAATTAATAAACTTCATCTATTAGCTGACCTAATATATGGATAACACCCACATTTTATTAGAATCACTAATGTTTGTTTTATACAAATACAGAACAATGCAATGGCAGTTGGTTAATGGTTATATTCCATGACAATTGCTGTTGATCAGCTGGCTGACGGGTCACTTTGGTGTTTGCTGAATAAACAACTTAATTTGGAATCTACAAGATTGCCAGCATCCTTTGTCCTCCATCATTGCACTGTTTGGTATAAATTGGTCTTCTGCTCGCCTGGACTGTCTCTGCATCAGCAAAGAGCCATTTTATCTTCTACTAATGACCATCACATCAACCAAAGAACAGGAATTCAATTCAAGGAACTCTGAAAGCTCAGCTGAACTGTGTGCATTTGTGTGACAGAACACTCAAGTTCATGGCATTAAACTTTCAGGTGCAGTTGGTGAGGGGAGAATGTCCAAAACGGAGAAGTACATTAAAACATGGGTGGTTATGCCATGTTCTGATGGAGGTGGCACCACTGCATAGACAGTTATCAAATTGTATTGTAGTTCATATGGCAAACACTCACCTGTTCAGTGGAGTGAGTGTTTGTTCTATCTATCTATCTATCTATCTATCTATCTATCTATCTATCTATCTATCTATCTATCTATCTATCTATCTATCTATCTATCTATCTATCTATCTATCTATCTCTATATACACATATATATGTATGTATTTACATATATACTCACATGCATACACAGACACATATATATTAACAAACACATATATATATATATATATATATATATATATATATATATATATATATATATATATATATATTCACTGAAAAAACATAGGTTTCAGGGACGTTATAGTTAGTTGGACATTTGACTCGTATAAAATCAAAGAAATTCGCCAGTTATAGTTAGCTGAGCTAACTATAACTCGCGCACCCACAATGCACTGCTGATGACGTCACATATTACATCACTCATGATATGGTCAGTGACATCACTGATGACATCACTGATGACATCTCAAATCACCTCACTGATGACATAATCCTGTGAATGTGTGTTTCTGTAAAGTTTACATACTTTTCATTTATATCTATGCCAAGGTGTATTGAAGAATGAGTGTATTTACAAGTGCCTGAAAGGAGTATTTAGTGGGTGCGTGACTGACTGAAAAAGTGAGTGATTGAACGTGTCTGACTGAATACATGGGTTAGTGACTAAACTGTGTGAAACTCTGTATTAGTCTCTCAGTTGGTGTGTAAGCAGCTGCATGGGTTGGTGAGTAGATACATGACTGTCTAATGGGTTATTGATTTGTTGTCTGAGTATGGGTGCCTGAGTGTCTGTGTGGGTCGGTGGGGAGCTGACTCTGTGCACAGATGTCTGAGTGGGTGATCCACTGGTTGTATGGATTCAAAAGTGCATCAGGGAAGGGCTGTATGGGTGAGTTAATGTGTGTGTGTATGGGTGTGTGGGTGAGTGAATCAATGTCTCAGTGGTATTTGTGTGAGGAACTACATATGTTTTAAGGCAGTATATGTGAGTGTTGGAGTATATAAATGACTACACATGAGGGTGAGTTATTTGAAGAGTGTGTGTATAAATGGGTGTCTGCTTGTATCAGTGATTGTATAAGACAGTAACTATGTGTTAGTATCTTCATAAATAAGTGATATGGTATGTGTATAAATAACTCAGTTAGTGTGCATAACTGTAAACATGAGTAAATGAGTATGTAATTCATTCTTTGCATGACTGATTAGGTGTGTGAGTAACTCTATGGATGAGTGGTAGAGTGTGACTGTATGTATAGGTGTATGAGTACATATTATAGTACTGTATTGATGAGTAACTGTATGTATAAGTCACTGGATGTGTGTATAGACCTAGGAAATAGTTGGTGGTATGTAGTATTTGTCCTTGTTGTGTGTATGATTTAAAAAATAGTAGTCTGTCTCTTAGAGCGGGTGTATCAAAGTTTATATCCGAGCAGCAGTATGTGCATCAGATTATCACGTGGATGATGTAATCAGTGAAATCATTTGAGATGTCATCAGTGATGTCACAGACAATGTCATCAGTGATGTAATATGTGACATCATCAGCAGTGCAGCAGTGCATTGCGGGCGCGCAAGTTATAGTTAGCTCAACTAGTTTCTCTGGTTTTATATGAGTCAAATGTCCAACTAACTATAACGTCCCTGAAACCTATGGTTTTTTCAGTGACTTTCGAAGATTTTTTAAATGTTAATTTCATATTTTAATAATTATAAAACCTATATTTTTTCTAATTGTTTTTTAATGTTTTGCAACTCTACTATCCTTTTTTTAACTTTAAAAATTATGTAATGTTTTATATCTTCTCCAAAAAATATGTATATAATTTTTTGGGGGAGAGAAAAGTACAGTCCCGTACCGGTAGTCTACCAAGCTCGATCAGCACGCGAAGCCCATCTATCACATTTAAATGTTCCGCATTTCGTACCCGATGGGTTTGTGGCACTGCGTACTGGCGTAACAACATATACATATAAGGTCGCACCAGCTGCTACTTTGATATGAGATGGGTACCCACTACCAAGCTCCGCATTACGTCATGTACGTATAGGGTCGCACCCGCTGAGCGTTGTGTATGCAACGAGTGCACGCTGCCATGCCCTATGTTACGTCATAGACATACAGTGTCACGCGGCGTATGCCATTCTCTCATTTTTTTGTCTCAAAACTACATCTAAATAACTTTAAAGTGTTTATGAGATCAAGCGCTAATCAAAAATATTTTAAGCATTTATATATTTCTAACTGTAATAAACTTATATTATAGTAAATATATTTTCTCAAAATCACGTTGGTGCGGTCTCCTTGCGCGCTGGGTGCACGATTGCCATGTAACCATAAAAAAAGCATTTAATTAGTTAATAACATTTCCCATTGTAACAGTTGGAAAACACCACCCATTTTAGTCAATCTCTGTAGTGCATTTGATGAGACACACCTCTTCTGCTTAGAGAGCTTTTTTCTAAACTTTTTGCTATGTACAAATATCTTACAGTACACACAGCATGCAACCATCATCTTCATCAATATACATACTTTGTAAAGTAGCCTTCCACCTGTGATAGCCATACACCTCAAAGTTACATAACCAAAGTTTTCTCCACTACCAGAGGTAACATGGTTGCATACGCTGCCCACAGCACAATGTAATGTGGTACGACCCACGTGCGCTTGACACCTTTTTATTACCAGGGTCACATATCCAGTGACGTTTGTGCTGGATGCTTGTGGGGTGACTGTAAAGCAGCCCTCAGGGAATGGTTGCTGCTAGCCTAAACTACAACAGTAATCATTGGATCACACACAGACATTCAATAATAAAAGAATCGATAATTTGTGCATCAGTAAGGTAGGGACAATAGATGTGAAATAATACAGAAAAAATTCTATTGTAAAAGAACCACAACTTGTGGTATACTGAGACACAATCAAAAGATCTGAAATAATACACAAAAAGATTATATCATAAATGCTCTATCAGTTCTAGTGCACTCACATAGCCACATCAAAAGCATTCAGCATGTGCACAGCCAACAGTGATGCGTGCTATGGGCGGGTCGTACTAGGAGCAATATCTGTTGCCATCAACACTGCATCATCTGCGATAGCGACTCAATCTGAATTGTGAACACTGCTGTCTGCAGTGTAGGCCAGACAGAGTGGTCAGCAAAGGCCCACAGCTATGTGGAATTGACTTGAGCTCCACAGTTTGCAATACGCGAAGCAACAAAAAAGCATATGCGGAGCCTGCAATGATGCGTATGAGTGGTGCAGACAGAGCGCACTGGAGCAATGTCTTTTCCTACAGGACTGCGTCATCCACAATACCGACTTATTCTCAAATGTGAACACTGCCTTCTGCAGTGTAGGCCAGAGAGAGAGCTCAGCAAGGGCCCACAGCCACATGGTATTGACTTGAGCTGCCTAGTTTGTCATACTCGAAGCAAAAGAAAAGCATGTGCGGAGCCTGCAATGATGCGTCTGCGTGGTGCGGACAGAGCACACTGGAGCAATGTCTTTTCCTATAGGACTGCGTCATCTACAATACCGACTCAATCTCAAATGTGAACACTGCTGTTTGCCAGAGAGAGCGTTCAGCAAGTGCCCACAGCCACGTGGCATTGACTTGAGCTCCACAGTTCTCAATCAGCGAAGCCACAAAGACCATGTGCGGAGCCTGCAGTGAGACTCGATCTGAATTGTGAACACTGCTGTCTGCAGTGTTAATTGAAAGCAGTACTCACACACACAACCATGAATACTTTTTCTCACTGCCTCTTCACAAAATACAACAACATAAATTACAGAAAACTCTTTAATAAATCAATCAAAACCATTCGAATTGCGATTTCATCTGTCTACAGTCTACACTATTCCCTGTTACTTCTAATTTGCAAGATGAATTTGGTCAGTCAGTCAGTCATTAAAACTTTATTAGGTTTTTTACAACCATAAAGGTATACAATTAACAGCATATCATTCGATTAAAAGGTATAAGCAAATCAGTATCATAAAATATTTAGTACACATGCCTAACACATTTTCTTTAAAATAAAAGGCAAATATCATCTTAAGATTTGTTAAAACCGAGTAATTCATTCTTGGGCAACAAGTCCTTCCGGTATGTCACCTACAATACTGTTATTCTTTAATATCTCAATCTCCTATTATCCTAAGGGATCTAACTTTCATCATTTACTCTTTACAGTTGAGGAACACTTTAACTTTTTTCCTGAATTTTTCCATGGCACAGGCTATTTCTAAATTCATCATTCCCACTAAGAGATTAACAGCTAGCATCCTATTTTTAATCTCGTATTTTTTAAAAACCGACCCTAAAATCTCCCTTCATATATCTAAAATCTTCATACAGTCTAATAAAATATGTAAAATATCACAGGTAGTACCTAAAGTGCAAGTGCATTTACCATTACTGTTTATCATCACATTTTTAACCCCTTTATTATCATAGCAGGGGTTTATCCCAATTCGCATTCATAGCACTTCACGCCTTAAACAGCAACTAGGTAATCTGTCTACATAAGGGTAATGTAAATAATTTTTTCAAGCCAATGTCATATGGGACACTGAGGTTTTCCGCGTGAGGTACTCCTGGTCATTTATACAAGACATTTCAGTTCCCAATGACCTAAGTTCATTCTTATCTATCGTTAGATGAAGTGACCGAGGGCACAGCCTAAGTTTAAACACTCCATACTCTTCGCTTCTTGAGGCTCGTGTCTCTTTTGCCCAGGTCAGCTCACTGATGGCAATTTTGCTTTTACATCATTGTGGAAAATTTTGGACCTCACCTGACCCTAAACGCTGCCAGAAACTTAATAGAGCCATGCGGACTGTTATGGCCCAAGAGGTGATCCCAATTCTAGTCTTGCTGCTTGTACCATAAATGATCATGGCAGCGAGAACAGGCTTTTAGGATATTTCCCTCCTCTTTATCCCAACCGTTTATGCCACTTAAATAAAGTACCTCTGCGCCGTACAGAAATTGTGGACGGACCATTGCTAGATAGGCCCTTATAACCGGCCTATCAGACATTTCTCCATATATACTGTTAAATCTTTTTAAACCCTTCACAGAAGCCAATGCCCTCATTTTTAAAGCATCCAGGTAGGTGTACCATTTCAGGTTACTCGCAAACCACATCCCCAGGTATCTATATTCTGTTACTTTCTCAAGCAATTCTATGCCTAGATACCAGGAAAACTTTATTTTGATCCTTCCAAAGCATAGGATTTTGGTCTTCTCCATGTTCACAACAATTTTTTTATTTAGACAGTATTCTTTAAACATGTTAATTTTCTTTGTAGACCTATCTCCGTCTGGTCCATAATTACATTACCAGATCATCTGCGTATAATAAACAGGAGATATGGTTTCCTCCTAGTTGTGGGCTAGCCCCTCTAACCTCTCTTAATTTTAAGGGCAGGTCGGCCAAGAACAGGGAAAAGAGCAAGGGGGCGAGTACGCACCCCTGTCTCAGGCCATTACCAATCTGGATCCTCCCAGACAATCCTCTATCCTTATCCCCGATTATCTGGGCCCAGTTTTCTGTATGCAGGACTTTGATCAAGGCCAATAAATCGCCATGAATTTTGTACCCTACCAAGGTTGACCATAACTGCTTCCTGCTCACAAGATTGAATGCTGCGCGGAAGTCCACAAAACAGCAGAATAGATTGCCTCTCTGTTCGATCGACTTCCGCGCGATGGACCAGTTAGCAAAACAGTAATCAACTGGTGAGTGTCCTTCTCTAAACCCTCCCTGTCCTGGGAGCACTATCTTTTTTTCATCTGCCCAATCCCTGAGTAGATCCAAAATTACTTTGGAAAATACTTTTTCGCCTATGTCCAGGAGATTTATTAAACAATAGTTTTTTGGGAAATTTACATTTCCTTTTTTATGTATTGGTCTTACAATAGCCCCTTTCCAAACTATCTGGCATAATTCCTGTATTAAGTATCCCCTGGAACATATTTGAAAAGAACTCTGCCCACCGCTCAGGATTCGTTTTTATAATGACAGCCGGCAAATTATCTGGGCCAGCAGCTCGAGTTAAATTTAGCCTGGCTATTATACTCCAAATATGGTTTGGTGAGAAATGCTCTTTTACTTCTTCCCTGACTCCTGGCCATCTGCTGGCTATTGTTTCCACCATCCTTGGCCACTTCCCATAAATTTCATCTAGATAATCCACCCACTTATCCTCCGATACCGAGCACTGCAGGGTCCCTACACCTTTCCCAGTGCATTCTTGTATTAATTTACAAAAGCCTTTCACATTTTTTTCTTCAATTACCTCAAGTAGTTTCACCCAGCATTTGTCCTTATAGGTTAATTTTTTTATCTCTATTGATTTCCTTATATTTTAACCTTAATTTCTCAAGGCTAAGTAATAGATCATCATTGTATCTGCCTCTAAGGCTTCTTTCCTTTTGCCTAATACAGGCTTTTACTTTACGGCAATCCTCATCAAACCATGGCTTGTTATTGGAGTATAGATTAGCCTTACTTACTAGCTCTTGATTACCACGTTTGATTTTTATCCTGAGGCATTCTACCAGTTGTCTTATTATATTTTCATACCAGGATATATCTTCCTCTGGTAGTAGGTTTTCTAATAAAAATGTTAATTGGAGTGCACTCAATTCTTTAATATATTCTTCTGTAATCCGAGTTGTAAGTCGCTTTGGATATTCTACCTGAACTTGTAACACTTTTTGTCTCTGCTGGGCCTTTTTTACATATAATTCCATCAGCAGTGGGTAGTGGTCACTACCTTCCACCTTAAGTATTTCGAAATGTTTAATTAAATGAAAGCTACAAGCCTGAATAAATACATAATCTATGGGACACATTTGCTGCCCTATTTTAAAGGTGCGCTTTGTGGGCCGATCCGCTTCCTTTCTTACATTGACACAGACCAGGCCCATAGCACCCAGCAGCTGTCCAAGCTCCACGTCTTGAGTTGAAGTGTCACATCTGGGAAACTTAGCAATCTTTATATTATAGGCTCTTAACAGATCTCTATGCCATGAGTCAATTGATAGGGGATTTAGTCTGTGATTAAAGTCGCCCAGTATTAAAAACACATCTCTAGGATAAATATCACATAAGCCCTCCAGGTCCTTTTTTAAGCATTCCAGGTCCACTTTATAGTCATTTCTTTTTCCTTTCTGTATATACACATTTACAATGCATAAACCTTCACCACCTATGTTATTATTTGATGTCAACACTCTACTACCTAGTGCCCAATAACACTTGAGGTCAAGGGGTTCTATATCGCTAGCTATCCTTGTGGAAACCAACGTCAACTGACCACCTGACAGCCTACCTAATATATTCTTTCTAGCAGGCTTTACATGATGGGTAAATCCTTCAGCAACAGGGGTTTTGTCGCACAGTCAAGTCTCCTGTAAACGAACAATGTCTGTCTTCTTTAAGATGTTTGTAAAGCTTTCCTGGAGCAATATTCTTTTATAACCATTGACATTCCAAGATAAAATTGGCCGGACTGTGCGACGACCCTCGTTCCTAATCAATATCGCTTAAGTACCCATCTTCCTCGCATTCCATGTATGACAGTTCCCTATATCTATTCCCGACCAGTACATCTTCGTCATCCCACCCTAGATCTTTGGGAATTATTGTGATTTCAAGTTCTTCCTTCTCACCCCAAACCATGCTAATCATTTTTATTTGTTGTTCTCCCAACCCCGCATGGTTCCTGAGAAAAGGTTTCCCTTGATTATCCATCAGCACTTCCTCCCTTTTTATTATTCTGATTCCTTCATTTAGCATCTCATATTCTGCTTTTTCCATTGCTACTTTTATTAGTGCAGAATGGAGTAGGACCTTCGTTATTTCTTCCCCTTTGGTATTTACCAGAAACGCCACTTCTTTAAGATCTTCTGTGCTAACATATCTTAAGCTTGGACATTTCGCAAATGAAGAAAGGAGCTGGGAGCGATTTAGTTTCTTAAGTCTTCCCCCCCCCCTTCCCTGTCCTATTAGCTCCACAAAGAGCCAGGAACCTGCTCGCCTTTCTGGCTGTAAGCCTGGTAGTCGTCCATCTAACCTCTCTTCCCTTCTTTGCCTAATTACTTCTTCACTACCTCTCTTCCTGAGGCCCATCCCGGGGTTGGGGTTACTAGGCCCTACGACTAAGGACATATCCAACCCCCATTCTATAACTACATCTTCCTTTTCCCCGGGATGTTTCCTCAAGGTATCATTGATGCTCTTTACCGCTCTTTTTCCCTTTGTCCACCTAAGTTGTACCTCAGGACATCGGGTGGTTACTCCGGTGTCTGCAAACCTTATCTTATTTGTTTCCTGGGTCACTACCCTATCACCTAGCCTTTGTTCTGGCATTACCCCTTTCCGGTTCTCCTGTCGCTTTGAGGATTGGCATTTAGGTACGCCTTTTCTCCCCTTCCTTAGCCGCAGGGTATTTTGTTTTTTATACCTCCTTTCCCCACATCATTTTATGATCATTGGGCAGCAGAATATATATACTATTGGTTCATCCTTCAGAGGTCTGCTCATCCTTACAGCTTCTTCCTCCCTATCAGCCTTTGTTTCCTCATGGGGTTCTACTGATCTTACTAGTGAGGGCATTAGACCTTTAATCTGTGTCAGCTCCCCAATCATATTCTTAAACTGTTTACCTTGCGTTTTTAGAATTTCTTTATTTAAAACTGAAACCTCTAAAATCCCCTGCAGGGTTTTCTGGAGCATCAGCATAACCTCAAGCATAGATACACTGGAGGAACCTGTCATCTCCAGGCTATGCAGTGAGGGACCTAAAAGGTCAGTTCGAGCAGCATAGGAATTTTCCTGTCTTTCTTTCACATTGAGGCTATGTTTCCTCTGGGGGGAGTCTTCCTCACATTTACTTGAGTGGGCTCTTTCTTCCTCCACCACCTCTACTTCTATATCCTGAATAAATAGTGACTGAAATAACCTTGGCAAGGAAAATAGGCGTGGTTCCATAGAGAGCTCATTAATATTAAAATTAGTTTGGTTCCAAGATTCCACGCTTATAGCTGCCAGGTCCTCTGTGAATAGCGGGGTCTCTAACACACTCAGCACCTTATCAGGTGTCTCCTATCCCTTTAAAATGTTTGCCTAAAAAGTCCTTAATTGACTTTGATACTGCCGATCCACCTTTTGCACCTACTGTCTTTGTAGTCATCATCGCTATCAGTGGGGTTGAGTTCAGTGAACGGGTATTCCCCTTTGCTACTTTTTTATTTCCAGTGGGCGCCACTATTTCACCATTTACATCATACAATTGTTTCGGTATTTCAGTCGAATCCTCCATCCCAGGGCTTTTATTTCCTGTTTTCTTGGGATTTATTTGGGCTTTAAGGGGTTTAGATTTCCCTAAGGCAATTTCTTTTACTTTCCTCCTCTTAGGTACCTTTATCCCTTAACTCCTTCTTTCAGATGTACGTGACGTTGGGATGTTCTGCTCCTTCGCTTTCTTTAATTTCCCGATGGGCTATGGGTACTCTTCAGAACCGCTTCCAATACACTTTATATACTTGTCCTTATTTCCTCTAATTGAGAGAGAGAAAGATTATATTTTCCACTTACCACTGTTCTGTGGGCTCACGCTCTCACCTCCACCACTTCTCAGCTACTTCTTCACTGTACCATTCTCTGGTCTATCTCCAGACAATTAATCAACCACTCCGCCACCTGAATCTTGCTGCAGTTTTATGTTTGCACACGGGGCCTTCAGTACATGAGATTATCCCCTCGCAGCTGCTTCTCTTTGTGCCTCCTGGGTAGAGGTACATATTTTACCTTCGCGGCTCTTTGCTCAGCTCCTACCGCTTGAAATTTCAGAAGTTCCAGCTTTTCGCAGGTTGCCAATCCGACCAAACTGCTGCTCGCATCCCGCATGCCTCCTGTATCCGCAGTTATACTGGCAGCACAGTTTTAACGTATGTGGCAAGTTCAGCGCCCTTCGGCGAAGTCCGTGAGTTTTCCTGCAGTCCGTGACTTTTCCTGCAGTCCGCGGCTTCACACACGCAGCGTTCCTTGCAGTGGTGACCTATGGCGGTGTCGATTGCAGTTTCCAGGTGAGGGCGGAAGTGTGAGGTGCTCAGCGAGAGCTCTGCAAAAGCGTGCTCTTTTGTCACAGAACAGACGTGTCACTTTACCTATACCTCATCTAAAAAAATTCTTCAAGCAAGTATACTAAAACAATATTGTGTATATTTGAATAGGCGTTGTAGTTACTTGACTACTGGATCCTGTAATTAAACAATTACCACTCGATCTAAATTGTGAACCCTGCTAACCGCAGTGTAGGCCAGAGGCAGTGGTCATTAACCCCTCACAGCCACGTACCGTTGGATTGGAAAGCACAGAGTTGGTTTCACCTGATCGTAGAGCGTACACAGACATCAACACAGACTTTAACTTATGACATCCTCAATCATAGAATCAAGACCCTGTTTCACTGCTCGGACCTGCTGTACCTCGGTGTACTCCACCGACTGGTGTCAACCAAGCACAATAATCATGTGCAGCAGTTAGCTACGCAAGGAAAGTCTGTTGCACTTCAACGGAGCCAGTTCTATCAAAACCAAGCAGCAAGTAATATCGGGCTTCTTCCATTGTGGGATCAAGACACCATCCCACTGTTGGAACCTAGAATTGGTTGCACCTGGTCGAAGGGAGTACCTTCATCTCCACTCAGATGCAGTTCTAACATCGTCCATTGTGGGATCAAGACACCGTTCCACTGTTGGGACCTAGAGTTGGTTGCACCTGATCGGAGGGGGTACACAGAAATCCTCACAGACTTTAACTTCTGACATCCTAAATCATAGAATCAAGACCCCGTTTCACTGTTCGGACCTGCTGTACCGCGCTGTAGTCCAGCGACTACAGTCAAAAAAGTCCAATAATCCTGAACAGCAGTTAGCTACGGAATCACAGAGTGTGATGCACCTCAATGGTGGGAGTTCTATCAAAACCAAGCTGCAGATAATATCAGACATCGTCCATTGTGGGATCAAGACACCGTTCCACAGTTGGGATCTAGAGTTGGTTGCATCTGATTGGAGGGGGTACACAGAAATCAACACAGACTTTAACCTCTGACATCCTCAATCATAGTATCAAGACCCTGTTTCACTGTTCGGACCTGCTGTACCTCGGTGACTGCACCGACTGGTGTCAACCAAGCACAATAATCATGTGCAACAGTTAGCTACGCAAGCACAGAGTCTGATGCACCTCAAGGAAGGGAGTTCTGTGAAAACCAAGCAACATGTAATATCAGACATCTTCCATTGTGGGATCAAGACACTGTTCCACTGTTGGGACCTAGAGGTGGTTGCATCTGGTCGAAGGGAGTACCTTCATCTACACTTAGATGCAGTTCTAACATCGTCCTTTGTGGGATCAAGACACCGTTCCACTGTTGGGACCTAGAGTTGTTTGCACCTGATCGGAGGGGGTACACAGAAATCCTCACAGACTTTAACTTCTGACATCCTCAACCATAGAATCAAGTCCCCGTTTCACTGTTCGGACCTGCTGTACCGCGCTGTAGTCCAGCGACTACAGTCAACAAAGTCCAATAATCCTGTACAGCAGTTAGCTACGGAATCACAGAGTGTGATGCACCTCAACGGTGGGAGTTCTATCAAAACCAAGCTGCAGATAATATCAGACATCGTTCATTGTCGGATCAAGACACCGTTCCACAGTTGGGATCTAGAGTTGGTTGCACCTGATTGGAGGGGGTACACAGAAATCAACACCTCTGACATCCTCAATCATAGTATCAAGACCCTGTTTCACTGTTCAGACCTGCTGTACCTCGGTGACTGCACCGACTGGTGTCAACCAAGCACAATAATCATGTGCAATAGTTAGCTACGCAAGTACAGAGTCTGATGCACCTCAAGGAAGGGAGTTCTGTGAAAACCAAGCAACATGTAACATCGGACATCTTCCATTGTGGGATCAAGACACTGTTCCACTGTTGGGACCTAGAGGTGGTTGCACCTGGTCGAAGGGAGTACCTTCCTTTCCACTCTCAGATACAGTTCTAACATCGTCTACTATGGTATCAAAACACTGTTACACTGTTGGGACCTAGAGTTGGTTGCACCTGGTCGAAAGGAGTACCTTCATCTCCACTCTCAGATGCCGTTCTAACATCGTCCATTGTGGGATCAAGACATTGTTCCACTGTTGGGACCTAGAGTTGGTTGCACTTGGTCGAAGGGAGTACCTTTATCTCCACTCTCAGATGCAGTTCTAACATCGTCCATTGTGGGAAAAAGGCACCGTTCCACTGTTGGTACCTGTTGGACTACTGTGTTAGTAGTATGCAGAGCACTCCACGTTGCTGGGCCTCAGGCTGGGCGCTGTGTGCCTGTGTCGCGGTAGCCAGCGGTAATCTCAGGAGACTTCCGAGCTCGCAGACCTTGGCCCAGGAGCTTCCGCCGGCATGTGGTGGGCCCTCTTTCACATACGGCGGTGTCGAAAAGTGAACTGTGGAGCATATGTGCGTTGCACCGGCCATGACGGTTTCTGGGTACCAGCACGCTGAGAGCATCATTCACGCAGCGGCCTTTGCTCACGGCGTCAGACCTGGCAGACACGTTCGCCATTCTAGAACAAAACCACACCCAGTGAAACGTGCCTCTTCTTCATACCCCCATGCTACCCTTGCGTACGCCGAGCCAGCCCGCTATGCTAAACATTTGGTAGGGAGGTACGTACATGCTACCTTTCTGTAATCTTCCCTACTGACTGTACTATCATGGTTGCATCCAGTGTCTACTTCACTCAATAGACCATCAGTGTAGGTTGACATGTACAAAACTGTGATCTGCATACTCAAGTCTGTCCGGCACATACCCTGAACACTTTGCATTGTATACTTTTATAATCGAGAATTACTTGCCACCTTCGCACATACTTTGCTCACATCTCTTCCCGTATTCTGAATTGTGTAGCAGAGGTACCATGCCATGTTTGGTTTGTATACGTGGCTAGCCACGGTTCCCACAGTACGTAGTGTTGTTGTGTTTGCTAGGTGTACATGTAGTTTGTCATGTTGCATGTGATTTTACAAAGTAGCGCGTTTATTCACGAGCAGCAGTTATTTGCTTCTCAATAACATGCACTCCTACGGAATGTGAGCTGGCATACCGTATGTCCTTACACTTTCAAACCTAGTAATTTCCTGTGGCAATGTCTATTCGCACCCACATAAACGAACTCCCAAAACTAGAACTTGGCCTTCAATCCCTACTTTGAAACGCTCGCATTTACTAACCAGCGGAGGAGCTTGCAGGCAGCAGAGGGGCACACGACCAGGAGCAAACCACGCGCTCCGGAAGGCAGCGGGGCCACGGACAGCCACACCGGCACGCCCCCCACAGGTGCATAAAACATCTCGCGTTTCCCGCTTTGCGGGAAACGCTAACATTTACTAACCAGCGGAGAAGCTTGCAGGCAGCAGAGGGGCACACGACCAGGAGCGAACCACACGATTCAGAAGGCAGCGGGGCCACGGACAGCCACACCGGCACGCCCCCCACAGGTGCATAAAACATCTTGCGTTTCCCGCTTTGCGCGAAACGCTCGCATTTACTAACCAGCTAAAGAGCTTGCAGGCAGCAGAGGGGCACACGACCAGGAGCGAACCACACGCTTCAGAAGGCAGCGGGGCCATGGACAGCCACACCGGCACGCCCCCCACAGGTGCATAAAACATCTTGCGTTTCCCGCTTCGCGCCAAACGCTCGCATTTACTAACCAGCGAAAGAGCTTGCAGGCAGCAGAGGGGCACACGACCAGGAGCGTACCACGCGCTCCAGAAGGCAGCGGGGCCACGGACAGCCACACCGGCACGCCCCCCACAGGTGCATAAAACATCTTGCGTTTCCTGCTTCGCGGGAAACGCTCGCATTTACTGACCAGCGGAGGAGCTTGCAGGCAGCAGAGGGGCACACGACCAGGAGCAAACCACGCGCTCCAGAAGGCAGCGGGGCAACGGTCAGACACACCGGCACGCCCCGTCACAGGTGTATACAAACAACACCCTACTGTCCGTCCCGCGGGACGCATGCGGGCGTGCGCCGGGAGAAGCCCGCGACATAGGCGGGACCGTCTGTGACCGTCCGGGGTCGACAGAGGACGGGACGGGCCCCCCTCTTCGACACCCGGATCAGGACAGCTTACATAAGGTCAGTGCCAAAGTGACTACTAAGCTTCATTGCTAGAGGGGTATGGCCGCCAACGGAGCCGGGAGGGGACGGAAGTCCACCACAGGAGGTGTTGTTGGAACCATAGATCAGTTCCTAATTAGGGCTTCTTCTGTCCTACAAAGGGAAATCAAACTTACTGAGAAACGTTTATCTATGGACCAATTATTCAACAAACGATCCTCCCTGGGCATGATAGCTACAGCCCCATCTCCCCAACCAATTGTGGACGCATTATTAATACAGACACCACCGGTAGTGCAAACAGGGCCCAAAATTACAGAGGACACAGTGGTGAGCGAGGCCAATAACTTGAAGGAGGTTGTGGTGATGTTGCACAGCCCACCTGTGAATAGGGCCCCTTTTGACTCCATACCAGAAACAACTCCCCCAAACTCTTGTTGCACCAGATCTGGCCAGTCTGCTAGGTTGGTCATGGACATGAATTCAGGGCTAACAAGTAAAGTTCCTGATCCAGCAACAAAAAGAAAGCGGGGAGGAACCGCTCTAACTAATAAGAATACTAAAAGGCAGAAACGCTCTACCAAGGACATTGGATTGCCTGAGGTCGACCTAGTTGGCCAGTTTTCTGGAACAGACCAGCCGATAATAGAAGTTGATGAAGCAACGTCACTACCAGAACAAGGTGGGGACTTTTGGGTCCAGATGGAGCGGATATTCATACAGTCATGCCTTCCGATTCATAAGAGACTGGACTCTATTGAAAAAAGACTGTCCTGTCTCGAATCATTATGTATACCTAAAGCAGGAGGGATGGTCAGGGGGAACTCGGAGGTGCCCAGCAATGGCCCAAGTACATCTAGGCCAAGTCAAACAGGTTC
Source organism: Lissotriton vulgaris (assembly GCF_964263255.1). Classification (NCBI taxonomy): domain Eukaryota; kingdom Metazoa; phylum Chordata; class Amphibia; order Caudata; family Salamandridae; genus Lissotriton; species Lissotriton vulgaris. Next base: position 819,783,981 of record NC_141689.1, on the reverse strand, counting down.
TCAGAACTTATCCCCCGGGGGATATATCCGGGGAGAGGGTACCAGTTGTACACTGCGATTCAGTAGATAAACCCCTAACTCCTTTGCCATCGACAGCGCCAATAATTTCCCCAATTAATACTAGGAATACGGGGGAAAGGAGTAACACTGTTGGCAGTAGCCATATATTAGGATCTAAGCAGGCAACTAACCCGGGCCTGGGGCCTAGACCACTGGGTCCCAGTAGGCCCCAGTTGCCGCGCCTAGCCTTGCCCCCGGAGTCAGTCTCTTTTGTGGTGGTCCTTGCTGGGGTCCCTTCCTTGAGTCCGGATAAGGCTGAAAATTATAGGGACCTCAAAAATAAATGTATATCCTGGTTGAATCTTTACAGACCTCTCCCGGTCGGGGAGGCCAGTGAAATTTTATTCGCTGGACGAATAGCTTGGGTGGGGGCCAGAGAGAAGAACATAGATGGGGATTGCATTGTAATCAATTTTAGGGACAGCAGGACAGTTAGGCACATCTGCAACCTGAACCCAGGTAGTCTAGATACTTGTATCAAAGCCCTGCCATTGACCTATTTTTATCCAGGCACTTATAATAAGAACTGCCCTGAGAATAAGAGGGCGGGGATAAACCGGATGGGTGAAGACAATCGAGGAGACAATTCTACATCAGGAAACTCAAATTGGGACAGGCCACTATATAGGCCAATGCCTTTTGACATGTTTTCTAATTATAATAGATACAATGACCTGGATTCTGTCGATTGACTAACGAGACCAAATAAGTCCCCTGCAGATACAGTAGGATGTAAAAATATGCTGGAAGCAAGGGTCAACTTCCAGCACATAAAACACCTTTTTGTTGCATACGCAACCAGGGCCCAGGAAAGTCTTTTAGGGGATAGAAATTGTATAATTAGTGGTCATTTATCGAGCAGGACTGGAAGTGACATGGGGAGCAGTGACACCAAGGCCAAAGATCTTGGGACTATGGGAGCTTGCCATGTGGGCGAAAAGAGTGGTCTGTCAGAGTCCAGAGGTTGGGTTTATAGGCCATTCGACTCCGGTGCTAGTAGAAGTCTAGTTCAAAGGGAGGACAAGGGAAGTGTTAACATAATTTCATGGAATGTGGCCAGGCTGTAAAATAAACTAACTTCAGAGGACTGGGGTCTGTTCATGGACAAACACGATATCTGCCTTATACAGGAGACGTGGGCAATGGACGACTACCAGCGAAGTGGGTTCGCTACTTCAACATCCGTGCAACAAAAGGGAGTAGAGGGAGACCGTCAGGAGGGCTCAGTATATGGGTAGCGACTCATTTAGGAGTTATGGCTAAGCAGGTGCCTGCAAATTCCCCAGACATTTTATGTGTCTTATTGACACTTCGGGGAAGTAAGCACTTAGCCATAATTAATATTTACTCCCGACCAACACAGAGTGGTCATGGGTCCCCGGTTATTGAACAGTTAAGGGAATTTGTTAAGTCACTAGATCCGGAGGTAAATATAATTATCGGGGGGGACTTCAATTGTCAATTTGAACTCCTCAGTAATTTAAGTACTGAGGACCCTGATTAGGAAAATCTATATTGGCATATCCCGGCAACCTCAATCCAAACAGTAAAAGCATGGACACCGTTGGTACTGCAAATTCTCTCCCTTACACTGTCCCTATCAGTAAGGCCTTGTAATGGCCGTTTAAAATCAGATAGGCCCGGAAATGTGACCTTCAATAGAGTGGGCCAATCCTCAATCATTGATTATATCATGATCGAATGTAGGTCATGGGACAATGTTTAGGACTTTAGGATCGATCATCGGACGGATAGCGATCACAACGCACTGGTATTGTCCCTGAAACCCGGGAGTTGGGGAATGAGAAATACTGTCTCTGAGACTATTCCCCTCTTTATCCTCTTCTCCTCCAGAACAACAGGAAGAGAGTTAAATGGCCGTATATTGCGGGCTCTCCTAACCGGCAGTCCAAGATATACCGCCAAGTCTTGCCTTATCTTAGTGACATGGTAGTGGTGGGGACCGAGGGGGCTGTAGCTGCTCTGGATAATAGGCCCATAGAAATTCACCAACCGTTAGCTTCAACACTCCTAGAGGTCTTTTTTCCACTCCAGGTGTGTAAAGAAAAAGCGCCTAAGACCCATCCATGGTACACTGCTGAATGTCGCAAGTTGAAAGGAGAGCTGGTTAAAGCAGTTAAAGCTAAAGATAGACTCCGAATTAAGCCGCTAAGGGTTTTGTACAAGCAAGTCCTAGAAAGGGAAAGAAAGTTGTGGGAGGAGGGACTATGGGAAGATTTGAGGGAGGCATTACAACGCAGAGATCTCAAACTGTTTTGGGCAATTGTTAGCACCGAGGGCAGGGGAGGGAGGAATGCCGTAAGTCCTAACATAGCCCCAACATTATGGGAAGAACACTTTGGAGGCCTATTTGCTTATCCAAGCACTGGCGACTCTGAGTCTCTGAGCCCCCTCCACGAGAATCGACTGGAGGGGGCCCAGGAGATATCGATCCTGGAGGTCGAGACTGCCATTGCCAGGTTGTTACCGAACAAAGCACCGGGGCTTGATAAAATCCCTGGTGAATTGTTTCGGTCCGAACCTAAAATATGGGCCCCCTATCTCTGTATTCTGTTTAACACAATATTAAAGGGTACAGGCCTGCCCGAGACATGGAGGGGGGCTGAGATAGTTCCCATTTTTAAAAAAGGCTGCCCCCTGCAACCCTCAAATTACAGGCCCATTAGCCTCATAGATATCCGCAGAAGCTTTTTGGGAGGATACTCCTGGACAGGATCCAGCAATGGGAAGAGGAAAAACAGATCTTAAGTAACTTACAAGCTGGTTTTAGATCTGGCACCTCCACAATTGACCAAATCTTCCGGTTACAAGTACTCTTTTGGAAAACAGTGAGTGTGGAGGGTGGCTGTCTCTACCTCATCTTCGTAGACCTACGGGCCGCGTTTGATCTGGTCCCCAGGGACAAGTTGTGGAGAGTCCTCCACGATCTTGGAATGCCCCACTACTTGCTGGAAGTACTGATCAGGCTCCACTCACGAAACTTTGCCCAGGTTAGATGCGGAAAAATGGGAGAATTGTCAACTCGATTTCCAGTGCAAAGGGGGTACGCCTGGGATGCGTGCTGGCTCCTACCCTCTTTTGCCAGTATATAAATGGGCTTGTTAAAGCCCTTTTAGCCATAAAGGACACGGATGCCCCTAAATTAGTTACAGGTAGAGTGCCCGCCTTAATGTTTGCGGATAACACTCTACTGCTGTCTCGAACAGCTACTGGCATTCAACGTATCCTTGATGGATTTGCTGACTTTTGCGCTGTAAGTGGACTAGAAATCAATCTGGACAAAACAAAATGTATGATTTTTAGTCCACCTAGGCAGACGCGACCAAATCCTACCCTGAACGGCATACCTCTTGAGAGAGTAAAGACGTTTGACTACCTAGGTATCACTCTCAAGGAAGACCTGGGTTGGGATGCACAATTAACTAAGACTGTTGGTGGGTTATCTAAAAGGTTTAGAACATCCACATACAAGCCGGCCGCCCCTATTATTGAGATATACAGCATCCAAGCTAGAGCAGCCGCACTATATGGGGCGGAACTATGGGGACATTGTCGACCAAAAGGTCTGGTAAGGGTCGAACACACATTTATGAGAGAGCTGTTTGCCCTACCTGTTAGTACCCCACTGGTTCTACTTAGATTTGATCTTGGTTTGTTCCCAGTGGAAGAGGAGGTTGCCTTGAGACCTTTAAGTTATTGGAGAAGATTTTGGTCTGTCCAAGAACTTGCCCCGTACCGTGCAGAGTTCATAGAGGTTTGGGCGACTTTGAGGCCAAAAAAAGTCCCCTGGCTTTCACATATCAAGGATCTCTGCGTACGGCTTGGTGTACCGGGACTATGGGAATCTCCCAAAGCAGTTTCCTTGACTATAGCCAGATCTGATCTGGTTAGAAGGTTTAGGTTTAATAACTTGCTGACCTTGCCTGTTAGCACGGCTGTAGGGAGACTAACCAGTGAATTCCTCAATGTAAAAACAGAAGATAAGAAGGAGGAATTCCTTGACAAGATTTGTCTGGCCCAAGCTAGAAAGCTGTATTTACAATTAAGAATGGGCAGATTGCCACTAAGGTCATTGACATACAAATGGGATGTAAACAAATGTGCCCAGTGCCCAGGGTGTGAATATCCACTAGAAAATGAAAGTCATGTATTTTTCTTTTGCCCAGCATACGTGCTGTCTCGAAAGAGGGGGATTAAACCCATCTGTAGGAACTTGGGGTTTCAAAAATGTGAACACACGCTTAGAGTACTTAAAATACGATACCGACCCACCAGTTGTCTTTGCTGTTTCCCGCTTTTTAAACAGTATGTGGCTCAAGCGCAGAACTTTCTTAACGACTTAACTCTAGACTCGATTTGTAAACAGGTATTTTGTATCATTTGATAACTATTCTGAAAGTTTAATTCATATCTTTCAACCATGAATATTTTTATTGTACCTATGTGTATATATATGAAATATGTTTTTAATTTATTTAAAAATTGATTTTTATCTTTCACTTTGTTTTTATTATGTACTTTTATGACTCTCTGTGGTCGAAATAAAGTTATTAATGATGATGAAAACAGATTTCATTAAACAAACCAAACTGAAAGTGCTTTTGTTCACAACAGAAGTGCCCCTCACTTCTGCAAAAGAAATTTATCGACTGCAGATACCACGAACTTCAAGTAAAATACACTCCCTTTTAAATACGAACCTCCCATTACACTTTGTGAATTGTTACACAATTTTCAACACATCTCACTCTCAAGGTCTGGCACGCTTTTTTAACACGGTCTTCTCCGAGCTTCTCACATGCTTACAAACAGTTTCTCTTTTAATACCACTCTTCATTCATTCGATCATCTCTGGAATAACAGGAACAGTGCCCATAATTCTCGCTCTCTTTGCGGCCATCCTACTACTAATTTGGCTTGTAAAAAATGGCTGCGCTCTCTGTGGTAACAACCATGTTCGACAGAATATTCCTCTACGCTAAGCTACGTCAATAATGTAAAAAAATGGAATAACTTTTCGGCTGCCTGCCTCTATTTATTATCGGAGCCAGCCACAACACAGCATTTACTTACACATATGCACTCTGCGTACAACCATCTTTTTATTGTGAAACTTGCCCATTCGATTGGCGAATGGATCTATGTCTTGCTAACATCCCAACAATCACTCCCGATATCCAGCAGGTAATGCAGTATCTTGAAAACCATGAACTTGATTGTTCAGGCAGTGGAGCCATGGCGAATGCAATGCAAAAAGATATCATGGCGGAATGGGATTTCTGCGCAGCTTCGAAAGATCTCCTGCAATGTGCGATCTTTGACAACATTGCAGATTGCCTGCCAAATCAAATTGCCGCTCCAACATTCAAGGAACATTACTGTCCCTTCGAGGATACAAACTGGATCGCTTCGCTTTTCTCACACGATAGCAACAATAGCCTTTTGGAACATTATGCATCTCAAGCCGCTAAAAAACTTCTGGACAGGAATCTCCAAGACTTGTAAGAAACTCACGTTATTCTTGGATGGATTTTTTTCCATTTTTTTCCATTTTCCCTTACATTTTTTTTAATACACTTCAAATGTACTACTTTTATATAATACATTTTTAAGTATACTCAGACATTTGAACTCTGTCTTCATTACTGCCCCTTACGTCTCCACTCTAACCATGGATTGGTGATGTATGGCCTATCAAATACGCAATTTACTTGCTAAATTAGACTAAACTCGACACCCATTTAGAAACCACGTCTATTCTTTGTGCACACGTCTCTCTGCCTGCCTCTTATCCACGAAGCCCTTTCACACAAATCTACTCATCCTCAGCCTCTGCTCACAACCTTGCGATCAAAATGAAAAAAGACGACATTGTTTAGGAACTGGTTAGCACAGTGTGGTAACCGTATCCTACTTTATTTCGATTATACAATTTAGTCATTCATGTCTAATAGCTATTGTTTATGTCACATAGAGCTGTAACATGTAATGTGGAATTCACTGATGCAGGAGCTTCAGTTTAAATACAGCAGAAGTGGTTGGAGTTTGCCTCAGTTGGATGCCTTAGCTCTCTGCACAAGAATGTTTTTTTGAAATTGCTGAAGACAAGAATGCATGGTTTGATGAAAAGAGTTCCGAATGTGCTTCTCAGAAGCACACTGTTTGTGTTCCTCCTCAAAGTTCCGATGTGGGTAGAACTATTACCAATGCTCACACGCACCAGATTGAATCTACTGTAGAAGAGATTGCTGACTGTTCTACTGTTGATAAACTTGTGTTAGAAAAAAACAGAGTACCAGATTACCTAAGAAGTTTGGTAATTACATTTTACAATTTTTTGTTTGTTTGTTTTCTTAAAGGATACATGTGGTAATCGTATCCTACCTTTATTTCCATTATAACATTTAGAGTCATTGAAGTGTAATAGGTATTGTTTATGTCACATGGAACTCTAACATTTAATGTGGAATTCACTGATACAGGAGCTTACATTTGAATACAGCAGAAGCGGTTCAGCGGATAGAGTTTCTATCAGAAAGGATATTTTGGTAGGTCCCTATTTCTTTGACGCTGCTTAATGAATATCCATGAAATTTTCACATAAGCAAAACAAAAAACTACCTAATGGTGACTGCCAGTAGGTAATGTATATGTGTATGTGTGTAAGTATATATATATATACATATATATATATATTCACTGAAAAAACCATAGGTTATAGACCATATATAGTTAGGAATTAGCATTTACAAAACCTTGAAAATTCACTGAAAAAACCATAGGTTATAGACCATATATAGTTAGGGATTAGCATTTACAAAACCTTATTTTACTCGCACAAAACCATTGAAATTCGCATATATAGTTAGTTGCACTAACTATATATCGCGCACCCGCAATCCACTGCTGATGATTTCACATATTACATCATTCATGACATGGTCAGTGACATCACTGATGACATCACTGATGACATCTCAAATGACATCACTGATGACATCACTGATGACATCATCCAGTGACTGTATGTTTCTGTAAAGTTAAATTATGTCTTACATATTGAAGAATGAGTGGATATATAAGTGTCTGGATGAAGGATTTAGTAGGTGCATGACTGACTGTATGAGAGAATGATTAAATGTGTCTCACTGAGTGCATGGGTTAGTGACTAAACTGTCTTAATTTGTGCATCATTATGTCTGTTGTTTTGTAAACTGTTGCATGTTTAAATCAGTAGCTATATGAGTAACTATATGGGTTATTGATTGGTTGCCCAAGTATTTGTATGGGAGACTGAGTATGTGTGTGGGTGGCTGGGAGGTGTATGACTCTGTGCATAGATGTGTGAGCAGTTGATTCACTAGATGTATGGGTTCAAAAGTGCAGGTGGAAACCGCTGTATGGACAGTTGACTGTGTGCATGAGTGTATTGGTGAGTGAATGGATATCTCAGTGCTACATGTCAAAGTAAGTACATATGTAAAACACAGTACATGTGAGAGTTGACATATATAAATAACTGTGCATAAGAGCCAGTGAATGTGTGAGTGGCTGTATGGATCATTGTAAACTTGTATCAGGGATTGTATAAGAGAGTAAATATGTGTTAGTATATGTTTGAATAAGTAAGGTGTGTATAACTGTATAGTTGAGGAAATGGAGGTGTGATTGATTCTTTGCATGACTGACTAGGTGTGTGAGTAACTCCATGGATGAGTGACAGTCTGCGAGTGTCTGTTTACACTGATTGTATTTAACGTTATATTAGAGTCTGAAGAGGTTCATCGTATTATCACATGAATGATGTCATCAGTGATGTGATAAGTAATGTCAAATGAGTTGTCATCAGTGATGTCATTTGAGATGTCTTCAGTGATGTCATCAGTGATGTCATTTGAGATGTCATCAGTGATGTCATCAGTGATGTCACTGACCATGTCATGAATGATGTAATATGTGACATCATCACCAGTGGATTGCGGGTGCGCGATATATAGTTAGTACAACTAACTATATATGCGAATTTCAATGGTTTTGTGCGAGTAAAATAAGGTTTTGTAAATGCTAATCCCTAACTATATATGGTCTATAACCTATGGTTTTTTCAGTGAATTTTCAAGGTTTTGTAAATGCTAATTCCTAACTATATATGGTCTATAACCTATGGTTTTTTCAGTGAATTTCAATGGTTTTTTAATAGCAAATATCAAAAGCTTAAAAATGTCAAGTACGTGGTAGGTAAAAACATTTTCGTGTTTATGCACGCTGATGTGCTTTGAACGCTGCCCCCCCCCCCCTCCTCTTTTCTTTTAGGAGTATTCTCTCTTTGCAGATAGTGAAGGGTAGGTAACACAGGCCTTTGCCCCCATTGTAATCTGTTGTGCCTGCTTCCCTCTCCATTTGATTGATTGTTATCCTAGCATTTATTGTTTTGGAATTGGTTCTCTTTGGTTCATTCTCTATTTACAAACAAGCACAGAGTCGCAATACTCTGTTTAGTCTTTACAGATAGTGAAAAATCGTTAAAAAAACAAAAGGAATCAAGCAAAATCAGTAGGCCACTAATGGGATCTCTTTTTGACCTCGCTAAAATAGAAACATTATGAACAACTCCTCATGACAAATACGAAACTAGTGAGAGGAACTGAGCTCGACACCATGATGGCTGCAAGACAGCTCGGCTCCGCCGCCCACCCCACCCAAAATAACGACAAACCCTATGCAAATATTATAAATATATACAACACACCAGCAAAGTAACATGGTAAAATGTTTTATTAAATAACTATTTACATGGCAGCCTGCTGCAACATCGATCCAAACAAGCCTTTGTATTTGGGGCTCAAAATCAACAAGTAACAGGGTAAAACGTTTTATTAAATATCTATTTACATGGCAGCCGGCTGCAACATCGATCCAAACAAGCCTTTGTATTTTGGGCTCAAAATCAACCATCAATAGTAAGATTTTCCAAACAAGCCTTTGTATTTTGGGCTCAAAATCAACCATCAATAGTAAGATTTTCATAGGTGAGTGTAGGTTCATGGTTTTCCATCCACAGACTAAAAGCCTGGAGTGGGAGTGAAAGAACAATAACTAGGTAAGAAGGAAGGCAGAGGTTGTGGGAAGGACTCTGGATATGGTATGTTGCTTAGTCCCTGAGATGCTTCGATGTCACTGCCTTGCACAAATGGCATAAGTCCTGGATGTTGAGTGCCATAGTTGAGGGTTCCGAGCAGCGCTTGTAACACTGTCTGAAGCTTATTTGCACCTGCTGCAGCTTCACTATTCTCAAAGTAAATGGGGGCTGTTTGTGGACCTGACTGCATTGGAAAACAATGTGATGCGGTGCCTCCCTGAACCGCTTGACGGAGGCCCCCGAGATAATTGCGCCTGCTCCACACCTTGTCCCACGATCCATTTGACCTGAAGACACGTCCTGCGGTGCCCTGGTCCGACCATCACATATACCTGCGCCAGGAGATGGCGTGGGGTGCAGTAGAAGGGAGAGGCGGCGCGAACGAGCCTCCCCCACCTCCCAAGGTGGAGGTTTCTCAGCTACACCCAGCGCTTCACTCGACCAGCTGACTTGCGCCCGCTCTTGCGACACAGTGCCTCGCTCGGCCAGCTGAATTGCGCCTGCTCTTGCTATTACAACGTCTCACCCGCCATCCAACGGAATTGCACCCAATCTTGCGGTACAGTGACAGACGGCTGCTACGGAGCTCACAAAATGGCGGTCGGCTCCACAGACTTGGGCCTGGCCTGCAAAGATGGCTCTGGGCAACCGTGGAACTCGGACACTTGACTGCAAGGGCATGGGCCCCATTCCCAAAAGAGTCCCCTCAGCCTTGAAGATTCTACAACAGTCACTGGGACCCCCGACTCCCGTAGACTTCCGGTGGGGAGCGACTGCCATGATTGCTCGCGGAATGGCCACGACGTAGCCACGAGATGGTGGTGCTCTCATGCTGACGCCAGCTTCAGTCTGAAACATCCAGAAACACTGTAGACTACCAATTCGATCAGTTCCGATGGAGCCCCATCATGACCCGGCAAAGAAGAACTTGCCCTTCCCTCTTTGACTGATGGTTCTTGTTGCCTGTCTCTTCTGTTGTCATTTAACAGAACTTTTTGGACTGCTGAAAGGGGTTGTGTTCCGACCGCTGGTTGGTGAAGACATTTTGACTATATTCTGGACCTGCGTTGTCGCGTAATGAGTCATATGACGCGCTGCGTTAGCGCACCCGGAAGTGCTCCGGTGCGCGAGGCGCAGCTTCCCGGAAACGATCCAGAGCGCGGCACGCAGCGCGTAACATAAGCATAACAGGTCATGTGACTCGTTAATAAAACTTTTCATTGGTTCATTTTACTTTTGTTATTCTAATGATGAAAGGCTTGGTCATATGACCTAAAAATAACACTTTTCATTGCTTTCGAACATTTTTTTTCCCAAATGATGAAAGCCCCACCTTTTTTTTTCTCACTCTGACTTGTAAAGCAAAGGACCCAGATGCATTTACAGTTTATCACTAACAATGTTCCAGGCTAATGTATTTTCCCGGGAAATTTACAACTGTCCTGCAAGTAAAATATTCCTATTTCGAGAAAAAGGGCGTTTCTTCGTCCCATGAGGGAGCCGTTGAACAAAAGAGGCTCGGCCTGCTGTCTTAGTCGCTGATAGGCATGAATATCGGATTCTTATCGATCACTTTATGTTGCAAGAGTGGAAAACACAACAGCCCTTGACCATTTATCTTTACTGCGTTCCTGCGTATTATACCTTTTAACCGTCATGTAATCGGGCTGCTTTATTTCACTTGCCTTTTACTGATTCGAAAACAGTGGCTATTATTCAAAACTTTACCAATCTAGGTACTACTACCATGTTTTGTTTTAAAAACCTTTATTGTGAAAATGTCAGTATACAAATACGGGCCTATAACCACGTGGGCTGGCCACGGAGCAAACTTGAATCGTATATGATGAAAGGACATTTACACTGTAGAAGAACGTAACGGGCGACCCATTAGGTTGCAAGAACTAAGGTGTCTAACAGTTGCGGAATCGGCGGACGTACATTTTATAATTAAAGTATGACAGGGCCAGTTACAATAAAATTATCTAGATATACATTTGTGGGCAAGTACCATGGGTGACGTTAATTCGAACTTTCAATAGTACAGTAATCAATAACACATCAGAACTTAATATCAATAGGGATGTCCAAATGTTCAATCAGTACTCGTCCCCGCCCGCCATGTGCTTCAAAACTGCATATGTATCTCGTGATATCAAGGTTGGGCAACCAGTACACAACAAGGAGTTACGAGTCCCATTTATACCGGCGCCATTTTGGGCAAGGCCGGGCAGGTCCAGGATATAGTCAAAATGTCTCCACCAACCAGCGGTCGGACCAGAACCCCTTTTGGCAGTCCAAAAAGGTTCCGTTAAATGACAACAGAAGAGATAGGTAACAAGAACAATCAGTCAAAAGAGGGGACGCTTTCGTGAATGGGGCCCATGCCCTAGCAGGCAAGCGTCCGAGTTCCAAGGTGTCCCAGGGCCATTTTAGTGGACCAGGCCCAAATCCAAAGAGCCGGCCACCATTTTGAGAGTCCTGTTGCAGCCGGCTATCGCTGCACCTCAAAAGTGGGCGCAATTCAGCTGGATGGCGGGTGAGTCACTGTACCGCAAGAGGGGGGGGAACTCAGCTGGATGGCGGGCAAGACGCTGTACCGCAAGAGCGAACGCAACTCAGCTGGATGGCGGGTGAGGCACGGTGCCGCAAGAGCGGGCGGAACTCAGCTGGACGGCGAGGGAAACGCTAAGAGGCGCCCCACTGCAGATGAGGTGCCTCCACCTGGGGAGGCAGGAGAGGCCCGTTTGCGCCGCCTCCCCCCCCCCGGGCACCTTGCGCCGTCTTTCGGCGCAGCATTGTAGGATGGCCACACCAGTGAAACTTGCTGGACACCACCTCGGTGCCATCCGGATCTCGTCGCGTTGTGCTGCCTTCGGCCTACTGTAGCAGCAAGTGCGGGCGCAACTCTGCTGGACGGCGAGTGAAACGGTAAGGGGCGCCGCACTGCAGATGAGGTGCCTCCACCTGGGGAGGCGGGAGAGGCCAGTTCACGCCGTCTCCCCCCCCCCCCGGGCACCCCACGCCGTCTTTCGGCGCAGCATTGTAGGATGGCCACACCAGTGCGGCAACTTGCTGGACACCACCTCGGTGCCATCCGGATCTCGGCGCGTTGTGCTGCCTTCGGCCTATTCGCACATTGGTCCGCTTCTGACGCTGCCTCACAGGCCAACGGATTTTGTAGGCTTTTTATAGCCCAAAGCCGCATAACATGAGACTTGTTTATAAAACTTTTCATTGGATTGAAAAAAAGAAATTTCCCAAACGATGAAAGCCCCACCTTTATTTTTCTCACTCGCCAATCCAAAAAGGTTCCGTTAGATGACAACAGAGGGGACAGGCAACAAGAACCATCAGTCAAGAGAGGAGAGGGCAAGTTCTTCCCTACCGGGTCACGTTGGGGCTCCACCGAAAGTCATCGAATTGATAGTCTACAGTGTTTCTGGATGTTTCCGACTGAAGCTGGCGTCAGCATGAGAGCACCACCATCTCGTAGCTCCGTCGTGGCCATTCCGCAAGCAATCATGGCAGCCGCTCCCCACCAGAAGCCTGCGGGACTCGGGGCCCCGATGACTTTTGTAGAATCTTCAAGGCTGAGGGGACGCTTTCGAGAATGGGGCCCAAGCCCTAGCAGGCAAATGTCCGAGTTCAAATGTGTCCCAGGGCCATTTTAGTGGACCAGGCCCAAATCCGAAGAGCCGGACGCCATTTTAAGAGTCCTGTGGCAGCCGCCTATCGCTGCACCGCAAGAGTGGGCGCAATTCAACTGGATGGTGGGCGAGACACTGTAGCCGCAAGAGCGGGCGCAATTCAACTGGATGGTGGGCGAGACGCTGTAGCCGCAAGAGCCGGCGGTAAACAGCTGAATGGCGGATGAGGCACAGTGCAGCAAAAGCGGGCGGTAAACAGCTGAAAGGCGACTGAAACAGTAAAGGGGCGCCCCACTGCAGCAGAGGAGCCTCCACCTGGGGAGGCCCGTTCGAGCTGCCTCCCCCCCCCCGGGGCGCCCCACGCCGTTTTTCGGCGAAGCATTGTAGGATGCCAAGACCAGTGTGGCAACTTACTAGACATCACCTGGGTGCCGTCCGGATCTCAGCGCGTTGTGCTGCCTTCGGCCTATTCGCACAAAGGACCGCTACTGACGCCACCTCACAGCAGCCCATTGTTGCTTTGTTTAAAATGTTTTTTTAACGTGTTTACTTTGTTGGAGCGTTGTATATATTTATAAGTTATTAAAGTGTTATAATCCTACTACTTTGCTGGAGTGCTATATATTTTTAATGTGACACATAATTGTGAAGACTTTGATGTACAAAAAGGCATCCGTGGAATCTTCCGCTTCAGGCTCGGTCCCACACACCCTCACAGTGAGAATCCCCTCCCCAATCACAATACAGGATCGTTATCAGATAGTAGGAACGCGTGTGGTGTGACAGATCTCATGGGGTGGGGGCCTTGATCTACAGTAACTCCTTTGAAGAGGGGTGATTCTTTACAGTTGGGGCCATAAACTACATCCACAGGGCTAAGTGATAGCCTGGGACCGGCCTGGACAATCAGACACAGAGGAAGAGGAGTGTCAGGGGGTACGGTAGTGAATAGGGTGAAAGGGAGGTGTCGGGCGGGCACAGGGTGTGATTCTCAGGGAAGAGCAGCGCAGATGGGGTGAGGTTTATGGCCCATGCATGAGAGAGAGAGCGGGGGTGACCAGTGCGTGGGGGAGATGCTTGCGAGGGTGGGGAGCCATGCTGAGGATCGGCGGCGTGCAGAGAGTGGGTCTGGTCAAGGCATCTAAAATGGCTGCCGTGCGCGACAAAAGTGTGGCATTGGAAAAATGGCAAGATGGCACAGACAATGTTTATCAATATGGATTAATTTATAACAATTATTTTTAACAATATATTTACTCGCAGTGACAAAATGGCGGTCAACACTTCCTGATTTCCTTCGAATCGAACGTTAACAGACGTCACGCAGCAAAAAAATAAAAATACGCTCACGCGCAGCCGCTGGAAGACATGTATCAACATATATGAGCATCCTCAGCCACCCTCAGAAAACATAGGGGGTCAGGATACGTCTCCCGTACCCCCAGAGGGTGCGGTAGTGAATAGGGTGAAAGGGAGGTGTCGGGCGGGCACAGGGTGTGATTCTCAGGGAAGAGCAGCGCAGATGGGGGGAGGTTTATGGCCCATGCATGAGAGAGAGAGCGGGGGTGACCAGTGCGTGGAGGAGATGCTTGCGAGGGTGGGGAGCCATGCTGAGAATCGGCGGCGTGCAGAGAGTGGGTCGGGTCAAGGCATCTAAAATGGCTGCCGTGCACGACAAAAGTGTGGCATTGGAAAAAAGGAAAAATGGCGCAAACAATGTTTATCAATACGGATTAATTTATAACAATTATTTTTAACAATATATTTACTCGCAGTGACAAAATGGCGGTCAACACTTCCTGATTTCCTTCGAATCGAACGTTAACAGACTTCACGCAGCAAAAAACATAAAAATACGCTCAAGCGCAGCCGCTGGAAGACATGTATCAACATATATGAGCATTCTCAGCCACCCTCAGAAGACATAGGGGGTCAGGATACGTCTCCCGTACCCCCTTATACCCATTTCTCACATTGTTTTTCCTCCATCTTGTAATTTAATTAAAATGAAACACAAAATGGCGAATTCCCGTTTTGCTACCGGTTCGCGAACCGGGAAGCGCTTCTACCGCGAAAAATCTAATTTTTTTTATTTGCCCCACGGGACCCTTTAATAACTCCAACATCATTCCTAGGGGGTCAAGAGGGGTCTACCTTGCCCCCTTTCATTAAATTCCCCCTTCGTTTTTCTCCTCCTCTTGTCTCTCGATCCTACAGAGAGACAAGATGGCGGCCGTTTTGGACTGTTTAGAATGTTGACAGACACCGGAGAGCCAATCAGCTTCGCTTCGCAAAGTTCCGTAACGCGAAAAGTACGCGAACCGGATCGCTACCCGGGACGCTGTCACAGATATATCTGTTTTTTAAAACGTTAATTTCTCAAAATCCACTGGAGCACATATATTGAGACCCAGCAAAGGCACATCGGGCTAACAGTCCCTACAATTTTGCCAAGTTTCGTGCAAATCCATTCAGCCGTTCGAGCTAAAAGTGAGGCCAAACGCCCTATGGAAAAATGAATGGGAAAAACGCGTTTTGGGACCCCCTTTTTTCTCGGCCCCCCCTTGACGAAACCCCCCCAAATTTTCAGGGGCTGCTCAGAAACAAAATGTGCCATTTTCTTGTAAATTTCAGCCGATTCCGTCCACAAACGCCAAAGTTATTAGACATAGAATTTTCAAAAGTCCCATAGCGAAAAATTCCTAACTATATATACCTACTGGCGACCGCCAGTAGGTTATATATATATATATATATATATATATATATATATATATATATATATATATATATATATATATATATATATATATATATATATATATATATATGTATATGTATATATATATATATATCCTACAGGCGGCCTTCAGTAGGTAGTCATAGTTAGGATAGAGTTTCTATCAGAAAGGTTATTTTTAGGTCCCTATTTCTTTGACGCTGCTTAATGAATATCCATGAAATTTTCACAGAAAATGTGCCCAGCACTTCAAATGGAGTCTGGAATGTTTCTGGGTGTTTTGTGTAGCAGGGACAGAGAAAAAGGGGGGCGGTCAAAAAAGGTGCATTTCCCATGTTAATTCCCATAGGACTTTTGAACAAGCCTACAACCCAAACCGCTGGACTGAATGACACCAAATGTGGCAGGAAGCTAGATGTTGGTTTGCAGACAGTGCTTTTTATGTAAATCTGTGCAGTACTTTAGGATATATAAACTGGAAAACAATGTGTATATCTCGGGCCCGAATTACCCAGGGATCCAACGGCGGGCAGTTTTGCAGATTCAGGTGCACTGGCAAACTCCCGATTGGCTGGCTGCACCTTCACAGAAAAGTTTTGGCTCCCATTTTGTTTGTCAGGGAAATGGTCCATGAGGTTGAAAATGTGTTTGCAGACTGAATGAAGGGGTCAGGTGAGAGGTTTCCCGGGTCCTTATACATGTTATAAAAGAGGGCTAAGCATGCGTCCTGGGCTCCGAGATGTAAAAAAACTGGGTTTTTCTGGCCACTTGTGAAATCCGCGGATCCCTCTTGGGGCTCAGCGTGACACCCTGTGTAACTCTGCGGGGGATCCGCAGATTTAGTGCGGCTGAGATAAATAAATACATATGGAAAGTTTCGAACTCTCTCTTACTCTCACACCCATTCAGATACCCCTACAGATACTGTCACATTCAATTACATACTCATACAGACACTATCACAGCCACTGGTATAACCATGAAGACAATGCCACAGCTATTCAAGTAGCCATAGAGAGACTGTCACACCCATTCATATACCCATAGAGACTCTGTGACACCCATTCACAAAGCCATACAGTCACTGTCACAACCGTTCAGAAATCTATATAGACACTGTCACACCCATTCACATACCCATAGAGACACTGTGACACCCATTTACATACCCATAGAGACACTGTGACAACCATTCACAAACCTATACAGTCACTGTTACACCTATTGAGAAACCCAAACAGACACTGTCACGCCCATTGATGTACCTAAACAGACACTGTCACACCCATTCACATACCCATGGAGACTCTGTCACACCCATTCACAAACCCATACAGGCACTGTCACACCCATTCACAAACCCATACAGACACTGTCACACCCATTTAGAAACCAATACAGATTTTGTCACACCCATTCAGATACTGTTAGAGATGCTGTTATACCCATTCACATACCTATATTTGACATTGTCATACCCATTTATATACCAGAAAGACAATATTACACCCATTGAGAAAGCCACTTATGCACCTGAAATGATACCCATTTACACTCAGTTATACTCACGGTGATATGCATTCAGAACCCATTAAAAGAAATATTAAATGCGCTCTTTGGTATTGAATGTGTGACTTTGGTTTGCAAATCCGCAAGGGATCCACAGAGTTGATTAATGTATTTAAAAAGATTTACAGTTAAAAATAACAACTGTTTGGGATATGGGTTGGCTTTTAAAAGAGCCACTGTGTTCATTATGTGTATATGATTACTAAATATACACGCAGATGCAGAATTTCAAGTTGTTCAGAAACGCTCTTTTGCCTTCATCTCTGAAGTGAACGCCATCTCTCCTGTATTTTCCATGCATATTGAAGCACAGGTTATTACTGTAGGCAGAATCCATGTTATGGATTTAGAGGAATGCTGAAACAGTTTTATTAGCATGTTTCCTGGCTTTCTCTGTCTGTGGAAATAATTCAGAAGACTAGTTCCATTTTTGCTCTGGCATATTTTAGAAAACATCAAGATAGTATGAGGGAAAAGTTGCATTAATTGTTCAAAGTCATTCTTCATTAGGATTTCAAGTCCTACCCCAGTCAGTGTGCCCAGATCATTGAAACCACAGTGCACAATCATGAGGTCTGGATGTTGGTTCTCAATAATGCTTTCAACTAATGGAAGCAATTGATTCAACTTTAACCCTATTTCAAGTAGGTTTGTGAACCATTCACAAATGGGAAGGGGTCCCCAAGGGACCCCTTCCCCTTTGTGAATGTTAGTAAAAGCATTTTTAAGAGCAGGCAGTAGTCCCACAGACCACTGCCTGCTCTTCAAAAAATGAAAAGAAAACTTTTAATATTTCATTTTGTAAAGCATCTCATTTTCCTTTAAGGAAAAGGGGCTGCTTTACAAAAAAAAGATTGCTTTATTGAAAAGCAATCACAGACATGGTGGTCTGCTGATCTCAGCAGGCCACCATCCCCATGATTTCTGTGATTCATTGGTGGTCGCAAATTGTGACCTACCTCATTAATATTCAAGAGGTAGGTCATTTGCGACCCCCTAGAAATCGCAAAAGGTGTACTATACACTTTCATACATTGCATTTTGCAATTTCCTAATTGCGAATTCTTGTGATTCGCAATTAGGGAATCTCAGAATGCTATCTACATACATGTGGCCCATAGTGATTAAAACTAGGTTGTGCGATAGATTTAAAATAAGAAATGAAGGAAGAAATCTGTAAGTGGTAGTGTTTAGGAATAGTTTAAAAAAAAGATCTCCGTTTGCTGAGCGGATCAGTGGATTCTCTGCGAGGTTTCAAAGGGGCGGGAGCGCTGACTCCCTCGGAACCCTTTGTATATCTGCTCATCCCGCCCAAGCTCCTGACAGAATTGGGCACTCTTTAGAGGACTTCAACAAAGGGTTCAGAAATGTGAACATTCAGAAGAGCTGTATGATTAGTAAGGAAATGAAACAAAATGAAAGTGCTGTTAGGTTGCAGTGTCTGTACCTTGAAAGCAAAGTTGAATAGTGTCATTACTGGTTGCCTTGTATAAGAGTGGTTTACCATTCTTCTGCTCATTTTTTCTATTCTCTCTTGAGATAAGTTTGACAACCTGATACTGAGAAAGAAAAATACTCACTAACAATCACATTTAACAGGTATGTGTATTAAGTTGTAGCATAAAAAGAGTTGGTACAGAAGGACTAAGTCTGAGTAGGGTGGATTAAAGTGAGCAGGATGTTTGCGACTAGTAAAATGAAACTTTCAAAGTGATTAGAAGAAATAAAGTAAAGAGTATTTATCAGGAACTATGAACAAAAACTGGTGAAGAAAAACAAAACAGAGGTATACACCAATGTGGGTGTGACGCAAGGAATGAATTGCTAGTGTATGCAGTGACATATTAAGGCATTTTATAATGTATACAGTCATGCTATAGCTAGTGGCAGTTTCTTCATTGGGGCGCGGGGCATTGCCTCCCTCTCCCAGGGTCCCAATTTGTAACGGCTTTATTAACCACAGCAGTGAGCGGCATTATCGCAAACATTACCTTTTTCCAGTAGTCAGGTGAGGGAGGGCGGAGTCAGGCATGGGTGGAGGATGAAGCTGTGTTGAGTGTGACATGCACACTTCACCCCCTTGGGGTGAAGTGTGCATGTCGGGTTGGACAGCTGGCTTTCATTGTCCAGCCTGCCACACTCACTTGAACCCTCTCGTAGCAAGCAGAAATGATAGGAAACTGGTGTGGATTACATCCATAGCCGCCAAGTCTCCAAAGGAGCATCGGAAGCCCCTGACCCAGGCAATCCTAGCACTGCTCTCATGAAGGGAGCAGCGTCAAGATTGGCTCAGGAGTCGTGGGGAGAGGGGGTGGACTGGAGGACTATCGTGAACTCTGAACTCCCATGAAGGCAAAGTCAAGAGTTTTCGGGTGCCAGACCGGAAGGTGAGTTTGTCTGCTGCCTGCTTGAGCATTTATTTTTCTTTGCATATAATGAATAATAATAATAAATAATCCACATTTGTAAAGTGCGAACCATCACCCTCACCCTTACTGTTTAATTTGTACCTACAGCCCCTTCTTGCTTCCCTCCGTAATACCCCGGTTACTATTTTCAACTACGCAGACGATCTTCAGTTAATTTTTCCCATTGACCCTCTTCCTTCCTCCCGTTCCAACTTTCAATCCACTATGCTAAACATCGCAGAGTGGATGCTTCACCGCCAGTTAAAACTGAACCCCACAAAAACGGAGCTGGTACTTGTAGGGGGCCCCACTAATCCGTGGAATTCCACCTTTTGGCCCTCTTCCCTGGGGACTCCACCTAGCCCGGTTAGCACTGTGAAGAGTCTGGGGGTGGTCATCTCTGACGACCTCTCTATAAGGCCTCAAATCAACGCAATCTCCTCATCCTGTTTTTTCCATCTAAGGCGGATTCGTAAAATCAGCAGGTTCCTCACTAGAGATGCCCTAATTCTAGTCATCCTAGCACTGATCACTTCCAGACTCGACTATGCCAACACGTTGTATGCCGGAATTCCATCAATCCATCTCCACCGGTTACAACTTGTCCAGAACCAGGCAGCCCACCTGATTTTCCGCCAGCCAAAATATCAGCATGTCACCCCTCTTCTGCGTAGCCTCCACTGGCTCCCTGTCACTAAACGCTGCATCTTTAAACTGGGCTGCATTACTTTCAAAGCCCTATCTGATCTAGCCCCTGCATTCATTTCCTCTTGCCTGACACGGTATGTCCCCCACAGAGACCTCCGCTCTGCAACTCTTAATCTCCTTGTCATTCCCAAAACCAGACGGAAAAAGCATGGTGGTCTGAGTTTCTCTGCCATGGCCCCCACCACCTGGAATTCCCTCCCAACTGCACTCCGCCTCTGTCCCAACTACGATCACTTTCGCAGACTGTTAAAGAACTTCTTGTTTCAGTCAGCACTTGAGTAACTCCTCCACCCCAGCTGCCGTTATGTCAAGAGCGCCATGAAACCGTTGGTGAACGTGCGCGGTATAAATATTTTTAACGTAACGGTCTCTAGGCGCTGGGGGCCGTCGAGAAGATTAAGCAAGCTATTGCCCAAAGTCACATGGTGCTAGGCTAATCTGCCGCCAACCCCGGGGATCGAACCGTGATCCCCAGATTCCAACGCCAGTCGCCCTAGCTGCGGCACCACACCTCTCTCTCTTCTTCATATAGATGCCAGTGTGTTAGACTGGCTTGCTATGCAAGGATTCACAGCTTTGTGTCATTGTGATGAAAGAGAGCAGCTACAGAATGTAAGCAGCTAAACTGAGGTACAGTGCTCTACCATGCAAACTAGTACTCCACATCATACTTTACTTACTGTGTTTTGCTTCTAGACGTATGTAACTCGGGTAAACTTCATGCAAATACCTTCACCGACAGCAGGATCAGAACATCCCCATTTATACCATCTGGAGCCCTACTCAACTCCTACAGCGGGCTGAGGGGTAGCTAGGATCCGAATTCTCTTTATACCATTATACCATTTAAAACTCTGCTCACCTCTCATGGGGGGGGGGGTGTCAATGAAAGTCAGAAAAAAACCACACTGTTGCACCTCTCTGAAAGAGACACTAAACAGTTCATTCTAGAATGTTCTGTCCACAGACACTCACACTTGTGACTAACTCTCTCCCAGACCCTGCTGCCTGCAAGATGATCGACTTTTCCCCAACCCCCAACAGACATGTCACTAGCTCCATCACAGCCCTTGCTGCCTTTCAGATGAACAACTCTACCACAGCCCTCTCTGCTGGAAACCATGATTTGATAGGAATTCGAACTATTTTGAGTTTGTGTTTCACATTCGCTCAGCCTAGCTGTCATTCTAAGCCTTCCATTCTTTTATTTAATTTGGGCACAGTAGCAATTACAGCTTACAGAAGTAGTGTGGTCTTTACAGTACTGCTTTTGTTAGTCATAAGTGTAAACTGACTGTCACAACATTTTCTTCATAGCCGTGGGAAGCCAAAATGAAAAATAGTCGACCCACCCTTTTAAATAGCAAATGCAACATAGTTCAAATATACACATGTGTGTATGTGTCTGTGAGCATGGAATGTGTGTGTAAGTGAGAAGAAAGCGTATGCAGATTTCTTGTGAATGTGTTTGACTATGCGTGATAGCAAGAAAGTATGTTTATGTGGCATGTTACTCCCAGCTATCCCCTGACATACCTTGTGCCCTCAGTATCTTTGCCCTTCCTCAGGAGTCCAGCACTAAAGTATGTGCTTCTGGGCACAAGCCAATCTGCTATGAAATATGGATGCATTTGTATGTATTTGTGTATGGCATACCTGCCTGTGTACATTTGCTTTTGACAAATCTGTTTATGCCACAACATTTCAGCAATTATTCCTGTATTCGCACCCAACTGTTTTTAAGGGAGTGCGAATGGGCCTAATTGTGTCAGTCTCAGTGACTAAATGCGTGCGCACACTAAGCAAATATTTTGTTAATAGTGTTCAACGATGAGGTGTTGAGGTTTTCAAAGGGTATGTTGAAAGCGCCTAGCAAAGTGTGGTTTTCTGGCGTCAGTTACGGCATCATTGCTTTCTTTTTTCAGTTATTCTCCAATCTGGGTTTTGCAATGTTCTTTGGTGCAGGTGAATCTAATTCAAGGTGTTTAGGGACGATTTGCATGTTTTATTGTTCTACCACACGATCTTCTCCCACCTTCCCTTATGAACGTGTCCAAGTAAATGCACAGTCACCATACGAATGATGCTTTTCACTCTAGATGATTATTAACAACAGGGGGTACCCGGTAAACCAAGCGGCATCTGGGTGAATATAGCACATTAAGAAAAAGGTGATGCCAATGGTATTCTCTTAAGGAAGGTTATTTGTCAAGACAAATACTACTAATTATCTGTCTTATCATGTAGTACATTATATAATAAATATCTCATCTACTAGAACGTTCATCTACTAGCCATTACCAACAACTAGAACTAAAAAGAAAAAACCTACAAACAAAGTGATTCAAAGTTTTCTTTTAGAAATCCTCTTTCATGTTTTTACATCATACATCTTTTAGAAATCCTTTTTCATGTTTTTACATCATACATACAATTCACACAATATTTAATCTTGTGTGAAAATACTTTTCAAGATTCAAAAGCAATATATCTTGTTCAGAATCCAAGAACTCAAATATCTTATTGTTGTGGATCCTTAATCCAAGGGTTGTGTGAGAAGCCCAATAGTTTATATCCAAGGAAAATCTGTCAATGTCTTTTCTTGGCCTTATTTCCTTCTTCGAACACCCAAAGAGCAAGGAGCATAAAGAAGCAAACAACAATGTCTTTATGGTTTCTAGTCAAAATAATGCTCCTAGAGATTATATCCAAATGATTTCCGAATCAAAAAAGAAGGTGTCGAAATAAATGGTAACTGTTGATGTGTTTCAGCCTGTCAAACAATTTCAGGCCTCATCAGGACAAAGGGCAACAATAATCTAACAGGAAATCCTAAAACAAAAACGTAAATAGACATTATCAGTAATTACATCCTTCTAAGTTTTAAAACAATGAGACTGTATGTTTCACGGACACAGGCACCCGAAGGGGCCACTCCCACTGTAAGAGGAGAGAATTCCTCAAGGTTTTGGTATCACAAGCTATTTATACACTCTAGATGGGTATACTCTTTTGTGCCAGAGTTTGAGGCCATATATAGAAACGTCCCGACAGAGGTGCTTCTCTTTAAGACAGATTCCCTATGCCCCCTCCCTCCACTTCCTACCCCATACTCCCAAGAATTCAATACTCTTTAATCCAACACCAATTCGTAGCAGACCATTAGTCTGGTGTCTTCTAATCCATGGTGGTGGGCGCATATCATTTAAAAATTGAGTATATGGGGGGGGGGGCGCTAGAGGGCGGGCTAGAAAAATTGCTGCACCTCGGTAAGGTTCCTGCAGCCTGGGGCTAATAAACATAATTATCCAGCCCCTTGGCGGGCCAAACTTACTGCAAACAATAATTAAGGGCTGTCGAAAGTGGTGGAGGAGCTGTCGGGCTGGTCGGAGAAGAATACGCAGCTGATTACAGTGTCTTGAGGCCGGGGAAGATTGAAGAGGGTAGCGGGCGCTGCTGTGGCCTGGTTGAGCTATCGCCGTGTGGTAGTAGGAGCCTGACCGCGGCCGTGTGGTGCCTCAGTTGTTGTCTGCAACAGGCCCTGGACAAGGGCGACCCCACAAGTCAGCCCGATGGGTGCATGGACATGGGAGGCTGTGCATCAAGCAGTCGCCCGCAAGCCGTGGATCGAGCAAAGCCGGGAGAGGCGAGGCAGTGGAGCCAGCAGTAACCGAGGCCTGAACATAGGCCCAGGAGGCCGCAGCTCGAGGGAGGCATGTGAGGGGGAACAACAGAGCACTCTGCCCCACATGGAACAACGTAAGGGGACTGTGCGCGATCCATGAGCAAACTTGCAACTGTAAGTGCGACATCGCTTGGATGGCGGGGAGGTGCCATCTTGTCCCCAGCAGAGCGACCTTAGAAACAGGAATTCAGATTTCACCAATTAGCAGTTAGACCCCCTCAGCAGCACTAGACTGAACCGGGGGCAAGCGTGGGTCCCCCCGGCTGTGGCGGTGGGCACTAAAGAAGAAGCAGGGCGGCAATTGCCCGCGATCAGCAAGTGGCTCATTGAAAAAAGCAAGTGCCGTGGCAAGCCTTACCTAGTTCAGGCAAATCATAATCAACCCAGCGGCCTACGCACAGGCAGCATCCCCCAATCGTCAGGTGCATTGCAGAGGATGCACGAAGAGAGGGAGGCACTGATCAGGTCATAAAGAATGCGTTAAACGGTGGGCGCGGGCACTGTGACTGCGGCCTGAATGCACAGTCGGACCCAACACCTTGAGGCCTGCTACCACCAGTGGGTACACTGAGCAGCGCTCGAGCTGGGATGGATGCCAGCATAAGCCCCCCATAGCCTACCCCCACAAATAAAATAGAATCAAAGCGGAAGCAGGCAGCAGCTTATAGTGCCGACCGGCCGCCTCCACAGGGCATGGCCAGTTAAATACAAGAGACAATGGGCAAGGCAGATGATGAGCAGACTAAACTGACCTTCGAAGCCTGCAAGACCACACGGGGGCATAGTCAAGCATCAGAACCAGACACACCAGAGGGTACAGACTCTGTCCAGAAGTCAGATGAAGAAAATATGAAAACGCTGCTGGTGAAAATGAAACTAAGTTTAACGTCCATAGAATCCAAAATGGACAGTATGCGTACACAAATGGATTTTAAAACCCAAAGACTCGAAAAACATGATGGCGGAATCAGAGAAGCAGAAAACAGACTATCTGAGCTTGAAGACCAAAGTGCCCAGCGTAGTGATCAAGTAAAAGAAATTGACCGCTTGCTAAAAGTATTCGCGTCAAAGAACGAAGACCTGGAAGCTAGATCCAGAAGGAACAACATTCGCATTCTTGGAATACCAGAGTCTGCTAACACAGGGAAAATGGAGGAGTTTGTAGAGCACATGCTCATCACCTGTTTTGGTAAGGAGTCCTCCCCATTGCTGGTGGTGGAAAGAGCGCACAGGACAGTTGCGGCGAGACCTCTGCCTGGAGCACCCCAAGACCTATTGTGACAAAGTTGCTAAACTATAGAGCTTGCGATACAGTCTTGAGAAAAGCCAGGGAAAGACAACCACTAATGTTTGAAAATAATAACATCTCCCTGTGCCAGGATTAAATACTGGCAGTCCAGGAAGTCAGGAAGAGGTTTCTGTCGTTAAGAAAGAACTGCAACAGTCAAATGTCGTATATGCCATGCTCTACAATGTTTGCCTACAGATAACACACCAAGGGAAGCAACACTTTTGCTTCTCTCCACAGCAAGACACGGAATTCCTCAAAAAACTACCTCGGAGCCCTGGCCACACCAATCGATCATCGTCAGGAAGCAGATCTTCGCTAAATCGTCAAGAAGAATAGCCCAAGCAAAGGGATAATTAGGCAGCAGGCGGCCTGCACTATGATGCGGAAACTTGGATGCGTTGACTTAAAGCCCTGACCACGGATTCACACCACGGAATCTCAAAATGAAGGCGGATACTCCAGCACAGACCGCAGATCACAGGACTCTTGAACCTTCGACAATTGAGCTCACATGGATCCTTTAGACGAAAGGACAAACAATGTGATACTCACAACGGTAAAGCACTTGTGAAACGCATGACACTAATGCCCCGGACTCCTTCCATCCACAGTGATTAGCCAGGAGGGAGGTCACACCGCACACCCTAGGTAGATTCCCCCAACAGGAGTTCCCTTATCACCAACATATGGAGCAGTGGACAATATTGCCTGGCTCTTGTTTTATTGTCTATGTTTTCTGTTCTTCTCTTTCTCTTTTATACTCCTGTTCCTGTGCTGACTTCCTTGCTATCAAAAAGATGGACGCTGTACCATATCTTCACATGCATCCTTTTGATCTCAATCACTCACGGAATACAGACCTGGTTACTAGATACTGCATAGGAAGAGGTCTCCTGGTTGAGTTTATTATTCTTTTGGCCCTTTGTGGGACCAGGTAGGAGGTGGAAATGGTTCACGGCGAGTTGGGGATGCCATTGTGGATGGGAGGTGGGGGTAATGCAAAATACTTAGCTGGCATGGAGCAGTTCGGAGCATGCCCAATGCGCAACACTTGTACAAGTTAGTCATACTGCAGCACCACAAAGTCATGCACAGTCCCTATAGACAAGCTCCATATAGACAGGGTTAAGCCTTCTAACTTGGAATGTCAGAGGTCTGGGGGATCCACGGAAGAGACGTCACCTTCTAGCATACATGGACAGACATCATGCAAACATAGTCATGCTCCAGGAAACACACATGTCCCCAGCAGACACCCCCACCTTTGCTGTGAAATGGGCATCACACTGATATTTTTCTTCATATTCTACATACTCAAGAGGAATAGCCATCCTTCTAAAGAAGAATAATCCCTACATCGCAGATGGAACTCTTAGGAACCATCAAGGTCGACATTGTATAGCATGAGGTAGGCTGGCGTCACAATCACTTACGCTGGTAAACTGTTATGGCCCAAACACAGACGACTAATCCTCTTTCATGAACATAGGTTCCACACACGTTATCTGGGGAGGAGATTTTAACCTCACTATACAGCCAGCGCTAGATCGCCCACATCCCCAACCACAACACTACACTAGAGCACACCAGGTACAGCAGATTAAGAAAGAATTTCAATTAACAGATGCATGCCGGGCCTGCCATCCGACGCGCAAAGAAGGCACATTGTATTCATCTGTGCATAGTAGCTGGTCCAGATTGGATACCTGGCTAGTCTCCAAAGGAATTGCGACTTGGATAGCCCACACTCAGCATTTAGCATGAACATACTCGGATCTCTTCCCGGTTTTTATGCGAATACTCCCAGCAGGGAATAGTAACAAATGCATAACATGGTGCCTCCCTAAGAGGGCGTTACAAGACCCCACCTTCAAGGCTGAGTTGGGCCAAGAATTAGATAACTTCCTTGCATGCAACATAGACTCAGTGCCATCAATCGCGACAGTGTGGGAGGCATTGAAAGTGACCTTGAGAGGTATCTGCATGGCCAAACCAGGAGGCATAATAAAAGACATCAGACGTAGTCTATCACAACTAGAGAAGCAACTAAAAGAGCTGGAAACGCTTACAGAATACAAGGAGACGGCAGAGAGGGAACGTCTGTTCCGTGGAAAATGCCATAGAGTTAGGAGCTATGGGGAGGGGGAGAGACCAGGCAAAGCACTGGCAAAACTGATGCGCCAACCCAGGTGTTCTAATTACATCTTAGATATCAAGGTCGAAAATGGTACACCCCAAAAAGACACAGAGGCTATTCTCCACGTCTTTCGCACATATTATTCAGCACTATACTCCTCGCGTAGATCCAATCAAGTAGAATCAGCCCCATACTTAGATGCTGTAAAATGGGCTGGCTGAGCAGTGCACAGCATGAGTTCCTAGCAGCAGATTTTGAGGAGGATGGAATTATAGCTGCTATCATGCAGTTGGAAGCGGGCAAAGCATCTGGGCCAGACATCCTGCTAGCCGAATTTTACAAAACATATATAGGTATATTGGCCCCTTTACTAAAAAGGTGTATGAAGAGGCGCTACAGTTTGGAATCTTACCACAAACTATGAAAGAGGCTCTTATAGTCACTCTCTTGAAGCCCGGTAAGCTACCTAACTGCCCGGGATCATACAGGCCCCTGTCTTTAATTAACTGTGATGTTAAGATACTCGCCAAGGTGTTAGCAAACCGCCTGAGTCTCCTTATGAAGAAGCTAGTACGTCCCGACCAGGCGGGCTTTGTACCGGGCAGAGCCACATCACATAATCTCCGAACGATGTTCTCCATCATTCAAGACATAGACACTTAATTAAATGCAGTAGCAGTCTTTTTAGATGCCACAAAAGCATTTGATTCCCTAGAATGTGACTACTTGCTGGAGGTGCTGGAGCATATGTGGTTTCCTCCTAGGTATGTGTCATGGGTCAGGCTGCTCTACCACAAACCTACAGCAACGCTGTTAATCAATGGAGAACAGTCCACTGGGTTCACAATCACTGGAGGGCCCAGGCAGGGGTGCCCCCTCTCGCCTCTCTTGTTTGCGCTAGCTATCGAGCCATTGGCAGCCACACCCCGGCAGTATGACAGGGAGTACGCATTGCTATACCCGTCTAGACATGTGTTGGTATTGCTCTATGCCGATGATATCACACTATATATTAGAGAGCCACAGGTCGGTCTCAACTGCGTCATCCAAGAAATTATTACATTCGGCACACTCTCCGGCATCACAATCACTGGAGGGCCCAGGCAGGGGTGCCCCCTCTCGCCTCTCTTGTTTGCGCTAGCTATCGAGCCATTGGCAGCCACACCCCGGCAGTATGACAGGGAGTACGCATTGCTATACCCGTCTAGACATGTGTTGGTATTGCTCTATGCCGATGATATCACACTATATATTAGAGAGCCACAGGTCGGTCTCAACTGCGTCATCCAAGAAATTATTACATTCGGCACACTCTCCGGCATCACAATACATTGGGATAAGTACCAGGTCCTCACCCCGCACACACCCAAATGCTCTCTGGACTATCCGCTAGAATGGTGTGAGACTGAATTCAAATATCGCGATATAATAGTCACAAGAGACCGGGAGGAACTCCTGAGAGTAAACTATGGCAAAGCTCTAAACTCCATAGAAGATGCAATAACTAGATGGATTGCGATGCCATTATCACTAGCTGGCCGTATTGCACTGATGAAAATGGTGGAGATGCCGAAACTCATATACCTGTTCACAAACATCCCATATGCACCTGATTGTCCTTTCTTTCAGAATTTGAAAAGCCAACTGATCCCACTTGCGTTGGGGGGGGGGGGGGGGCTATACTGCCCAGAATTAATTGGGGAACCCTCACATTACCTTTTGCTCTAGGGGGGTTCGAAGCACCAGTCCCAGAGCTATACTACCCTTGCGTGCAAGCGCACTATGTCATATACTTGTTCAGGTCTCACCCCTTCATGCAGCATCTTGCAGTGGAGTAGGGATACATATCACCCATCCCATTATCTGGTTTTCTAGGAACGGGGAGTAAGGAAGCGGGTGGCAGGGATTCAACAGTCGCGTGCACCAACACTGCTTGGAAATATATCGCAAAAAGCTGCAAGCACCTATGGTGTACTAACCTCCACTCACATTGGCATATTAACACTCTCTCCCAGTCATACACAAAGGTATATGTAGACGTATGCTACACAAATATGACATAAACACTTGGGGAGCATAATACGCAGAAGGGAGGTTCAACCAAAAGAGAGTTTTGGGGGGGGGAACTGACTCCCACTCCCATGGATCTTTTCATGTATACAGGACTTAGACAAGATGTTATGGTGGGAACACCGTAGTTCCCTGAGGAGCCACCCACACTACCTCCATTACACACTCTCCTTCAAGCAGAAAATCCTTCACACACAGTGTCACACATTTACAGAGCTGCTCTCAAGCTACAAACAGTGTCAGTCACAACGCGAGAGCGGGCTGGTAGGAGGAGATGGGGTATCCCCTGGGAGATGAGTAGTGCCTATACTGTTGTCAGCAAACAGGAAAAATCACAGCTAGTAGCCAGCCATGGATTATTCACTTCATGTTTTTACCTAGAATGTATTACTCTCCAGTGAGGCTGCATGAATATACATTAAAAGACAATGATAATTGCGAGAGATGTGGGATGGGAGGAGCGAATTTCATACACTTGGCCTGGAATTGCACTGCAATAGCTAAGTATTGGGAGGAGGTGGGGTAAACTCTATAGAGTATGGTGGGCGCACGGTTCAACTTCACCCCTCTGGAGTGCCTGTTGGGTTATACCAGCGAAGTGGAACTATCAGTAAGGAGGTTTGTGGTGTTAGGATTGCTTCTGGCGAAATGTGGAATTGCATGCAGGTGGGGACATGAAGGGTCCCCAATTTTAACAAGTGGTTAAAGGACATGATGTATTGTCAAGAGCAAAGCAGCACATATGCTGAGTTATTGCTGTGGAGCTGCAGACCCCATAAAATTTGGAAAACTCTAAAGACTTACCTTCTTCAGTCATCATAGTTTGGTATTGCATACGTCCCTCACCCTTATTCAGGGCAGAGAGCAGATAGTACATATTCACTTGTTATGTACCCTCTGTGCAATGAGAAAGTAGTTGTATTAACCCTGAAAGATGAATACTTTTGGATACCACCATATTCTGTACATATTGAAAAAAATAATGATTGACTGCCATTGCCGAGAATGTTCAGAACTGTGAAAATAGTGTACACAGCATACACATCTAGCAGAACCAATGCCTAAGCCATGTGACAATTGTTTTTTTTGTTTTAAATGGCAATAAACAGAGTTTTTTTTTTAAATCGAGTATATTGTGAATAAGGGAAAGGGTTGTGGCAGGATAAAGAGGTGCAGCTTGAAAGTAAAATGTAAGTATGGGTGAAATGCGCAAATCCGCGGTACGCAAATTCGCATGAAAACAAATTCACGATCCGCAAATTCGTGCGAATTTGTGGACTTTTTTGCGTGTTCGCAGGGTTTTTTGCGTATTCGCGAGCCACTTGCAGCGCACCGACGCGAAGTTACCCATGTGGTCGTACATCTTGTGCGGGTTGCGTATTTCCGTTTCCGGGCACTATTTTCAAGCTCGTGTTGTGTGCGGGGCGCGATTACGTGTTCGCGTGTGTTTTTACGTGCTCACGTGCGAAATATCGCGCAAACTTACCCACGCGATCCTCAATGGGCAAGGCCATCTTGTTTTTCATTCATTGCTATGGTTCTGGGCATTCTTTTTTCAATCCTCCACTAATCCTTGCAATCCTTGCAATCCTTTGTTTCTATGAACTTTTTTAAAATCTTTTTTACTCATTATCTATCCCTCTCTTTTTCTACATCTATATTTTGTGTTTTTTTCTACTTTTGGTTACTTTTAAAGCTACTTTTTTAAACTCTTTTCTTTTCTTTACTTTTTCCCTATTCTTTCCTATTTTTTTTCTACAGCTGTCCAGGACCATGGCAAAGGGAGCCGGGAAGAACCTTAAGGGGAAGGGTCCCGCACCCTGCACCCAGCTCCCATGCGGGCGATTGAGGGGGGAGCAAGTAGTGGTCAGGGAGATTTTCACCGCGGTGGAGGTGACCGCTCTTATATTTTTTGTTCTGCGCCACCTCCCTAAGACCGTGGCAGCAGGGGGCAGGCCCGCTCAGGGGTATGGCCTCCGGGAGCGTCGCCAGCGGTGGGATAAGGTGTGCCGAGCCATGCGGAGGAAGTCAGGGGTCCGGCGCACCTATGACCATGCGACGCACCGTTGGGCCAACGTCCTCAACTGGGAGCAGGACCTGCTCCACCTGCTAGGCATGGAGATCCCTGGCCTTGGTGAGTAGCTATTTAATAACTATTCTGTTTTCTTCTGCTCTGTGTTATATTGCTAATATATGATTTTCCCAAAGAGCAAGAATGCTGCCTATTCGATTACATTGCAGCTAAAATAATGTTTAAATAGCTTATGTGATTGCAGGTACTCGCCTCCTCAGTGGCGTTGCTACTATGCTTACTTGTTTGCAACTTTGTGCTCATTTGGCCTGAATATGTATGAGTGTAGTACTTTACAGAACTGCGTAATGCTAGAGAGGCTAGAAACTCAAGTCTAGTCCTTCCTTTGTACTCCTGCTGCCACTAAGAAGAAGAGATAGTGCTGGGTTGATAGGTTGAGTATATTATGACTTGTTATTAGTAGTAGGCCATTTTTTAGTGGTCTGCAATCAGTCTGCGAATCCAGATATACTGTACTAGTATCCTCCTAGTTGACCAGATCAGATGGGTCAATACATGTAGTGCAATTGTTGCTAATTTGTTTCCCCAAGATAATTTTAGATTATGGTCAAAGAAATCAAATATTTCCAAAAAACAATCATCCATGTTTTTGCTTATTTCATGATCATCAGCACCTCCCAGGGGCAAGAAGACAGCAACACCTCAGACTCCAGCAGAACAGAGTGGGCAGGAACGGTCCTCTGCAGGCTCTTCTGCTGGCCCCAGTAAGTTGTTCTGTTGTTAATATAATTACACTTCCCTAACTTTTACAGCTCCTATTCATTCCAAACTGTTTCCTAATACTATTTTTTACAAAATAGTCTTTGATCTTCTTGTAGACTGTTTCTACATTCTTATCCTGCCTCTCTACCATCACTCTCTGTGCTACTACTATTTACTGTTATTTTTGAGTTGGTCTGTGTAGGTAGCTAAGCTTGCCCAGTCGGCAAACAGTGTTAAACAAAACTCTGATCCAGCAATAGCTCTAGAGGCACTCAGTGCAGTCCTCTGGGTTACCTTTGCTGTCTATTCCATTTTCTTAATGTTAGTGCTTTGACAATTTCCAACAACTAAATGTCAATGTCCACCAAGAATAAGCTAGTACTTGGCTTTTTGATTTGATAGTATAGCATGCCACTAGTGTTTCAGGGACTATTCTGCACATACAGAAGTATGGGCAGGAGAAATAGGACATTGTTGATGATAGGTGCAGTTCGACTTTCCACATACCTCAGTCAGAAGTAACTGTGCGGGACTCAGGAGCCCTCCCCTTGTTGGAACTTCAAGTTCTCCTGGTGGTGATAAGGAGTAGTTGGTTCTGTATGTAATTATAAAAATGTTGCACGTTAAAGAGCAAGCATTCATCAATTGTGCCAAAAAGAGTTGCATGTTATGGCTAAGCATATGAGTTAACACCCTCCCCAAAACCATGACTTCTTTTCAGTCCCAATATTTAAAAATTATTTAACATTTTCTCTTCCATTATGAGACGAACTAGGGGGTGGTGTATGGCATCTAAAAATATGATATGTTTTTTCTAGGTGTCACAACATCGGATGCAGCACTTGCCACCACCAGTGCCGGGGCCAGCAGCGCGGAGGGGTCCACTCAAGCGGCTGATGCTGCGGCGCCACAAGTGCCACCAGGAGGAGCTGAGGGGTATGGCTCAGCAGCGGTGGAAGTTATTATTGTACTCCTTACTTATTGATATTTTAGAGTAGGCTCGCAAAGGAGTGTGTGGTGTACTGTACAGTAGACAGTACACTACTACAAGTACACTGTACTGTTAAGAACAGTTACTGATTTAGAACTACATTTTAGCCAATCACGGAGAAGGCAGTCACCCTTGACTTAGCAATAGCATTAGTGGTGGTAGTTCTCTAGTAAGCAATGGCCCCCCCCTATTTGACTTCAAATCAGCTGGGAAACTTTTATCGTGAAGCCAAGTCATATCAGATGAACTTGAAGGATGTGATGAACGAAAAAGGAAAGAACTTAGGGTCAATTGTAGGACGAGCAAGTCGTCACATTTAAGAATGTAAAGAATGATATGTGTTTTTGAATGCAGGGAGAGGTGGCTGATAGGAAGGAATCAGATGCATGGCTGCTTGAAGCAAGGATGGTTGGAGGAGAAAGAAAAATCAACTGCCTGTGTGGGTGAATCAGAAATTCATGTGTGGTGTGCATTGCAATATATCATTTGGGTGAAACTCAAATGCAAGTCAAGAAGGTGGTTTACCAAATAAAATGAAACGGGTGTTATTTGGTTGTTGAGAAAAAGTAAAGTTGTTACAGTTGAGACATTAAGAAGAATGATAGACGTTTAATTTGGAAGACTGGATGGTATCTTCTTCCTCATACATAGCAGAGGTGTAAGTAGAGCAGACGCTCAGTGCATGAAGAGTGTTACTTTGTTCGAACAGCATGTCCGTGCCAGAGTAGCAAAGCAGAGGAAATCCAAATACTACAAGTTGTGATTGTTCAGAAACTCTCCCTTGCCTAAAGTAACAGTACAGTAGTTTACTTTGCAAGCACAGCATATATTGTGTATGTATTGTATAGTTGACAAATATATCAAGTCAAGTCCCTTCCTCCGGCAATTATGGTTACCACACTCACTCCCTATGTTCATAATTTTCTTTCTGATGTGTTAATCATGGGTGGACTATCGCTGTTGTTCACTCAATCTATCACAACAAAGCACCTAAAGTCAACCATCATATAAGCATAGAGATCATGTGATCGGCTGGATACACGATCAGAAATTAATAATCTTCTCCTTTTGTAGTACTGAAGGCCCAGGGGGGGCAGTGCGAAATATAAATTACATTGAACAGTAGCCCTTGATGTAACCGAGTATGGCCAGTGCCACCCCTATACAAAAGTAAGAGCTTCCCTATCCCCACCTGCATGCACTGCTTAAAGTATTGCATGCAGTCTGCGTCATCATGGCTTCTGTCTCTTTTTCTTGGGTGCAAGCTGACTGAGCTGGCATTATGCCGACTAACACAAGTTCAAAAACATGCAATACTGCTGTCCCCAAAACATGGGAAATCGCAAATCGCGCCTTGACAAAAAAGTGCTGTTTTCAGCACTTCCACTACTTCGATCCTCTTGAAACTTACCAGGACACTTGTTCCAGTCATTACCAAGAATCTCAGCAAGGCAGAACAAAATCGATCCACTGTAACGTGTACGACTAGTTCACCCAAACACACGCGCCCGCAAAACACCAAAAAAGGCCACAATTCGGCCAATTCTGAAAAAAAAACGGCAAACCCCCCTAAAACCTTGCCAACATCATTATGAATGAGCCTGCATCAGGCCCTGAGCCCTGGACTCTGGGAACCCTACCAAATTATTCATTAAACCCAAAAACCCTAGTAAACCGCACTGAACCCCAAACCCTAGATATGCTTTGTCTGTCTGTGTCAAATAGCCTAGGTATGCTACACCAGGTTGCTTCACTCAGTGGTGCCTGCCTTGACCGTCTGCATGGCCCTGCCACAAGCCTGGGCCCAAAAATAAAAATCTGTTCCGCTCGCGAAATTTACTGTTTTTCGGCGGCAAATTCACAAAGCATATCTAATTGTATGCAGCAAGCCACATAGCCCCAATTTTACATGAACTGCTGTACTCTGTAATCTGCCTGGCATAACAACACTACACTGCCTCGACCACTCCATACCACGACTAGACAGACATGTAGTTCTGCTGTAGTAGTTGTTGTAGACTGGTTTACCTGTTTGACTCTCACGAATTGGCTATAGTTCTTCCCTAAACCGACGCTGATGATCCATCCATTCCAGAGTGACTGTAAAGAAAAAAGATATAATATTTAATCAATCATCATGGTATATTCGCAAACAGTAAGTCCAAGGACATTTTGCATATTGGAAAATGCAACGTAGTGGCCCCTGCAGTTGAAGTACAATTTGAATTAAACAAGGTAAAAAAAAGCAGAGTAGACTTGAGTTACATTTAGTGTGTAAAGGATTAAATAAAAACAGAAGACAAATGATTCATTTCATGCACAACAAACAAACAGCAATTGCTTTCATCAGAGCCAGACAGCCATTGAAGTCCACTGCATGCCATCTTCTTCTCACTATTCATTACCTGTTCCACTTTTTGTCCGCATCTTCTTCTGAAAGTTGGGACCACAGGGCAGCCTCTCCTGTGAATCAATTTCAGAAGTAACTGTCAGAAATCAGCAAGCATGTAGTCAGTAATTCCAGTGCCACTTGAGGGGACTCGTCTACGAGTACGAAGACAAAGTTTCTTGTTTATTCTGCGTAATCCAGCCATCTGCCTTGAGGGAAATGGATAGGGAGAGTCTGGAGGAGGGGGATAGAGGAGCATGATTGAGTTGTGAACTTGTGAACCTCAGGCATTCAGACTGCGACACCTTCAAATCAATAAGGAAAGAAGATGAAGACAGTGCTGCTGATGGACTTGTTGTGATTAGGTGATTAGAGTTTTGTTGTGGTAAAAGTTGTAAAACAAAGAAACACACACAGGAATAAAAGTGAATAAGGACGACAAAAAAGGAAGTAATTTTCAGGCGTCGGTGTCAGGGAAGTAGAGCTCGTCCTCAAACTCTATGAATTGAAATGGGAGTAGGTCAGCTAACAGAGAAGAACTTCCGTCACCTAAGTCGGTGTCCTTTTCTTCCTGCGTGCATTCACATATTTTGTAATCTGGTTTTATGAAGTGCTGATTCATCTTGATCAGTGTTAATCTATCCACATTTTTGGTTGAGAGGCGGGTCCTTTTTGAAGTTACAATGGCACCAGCAGCACTGAAAACACGTTCAGAAGACACGCTTGCGAGTGGGCAAGACAAATAATTTAGAGCCAGGTTGGTGACCAGTGGCCATAGAGCCCTTTTCCTATACCAATACAGCAATGGGTTCTGATTAACAAAGACCTCTGTTGGGTCATCCAGATAGGCCTGCACCATCAACTGAAGGTTCTCCAGGGTTGCTCCACTTTGCGTACCATCTGTGGCCTTTGCATCACTGGAACGAGCAAACCCTTGATGAGTTAGCCAATCCGCTTCAGACAATATTATGGCTGGACCTGGTGCAGGTGAGGATGATGATACGGTTGCTGGTGTCGTTAACGGCTGTGAGGGAAAGTGACTCCCTTAGGCCACAGATTCAGAAGTGGAACTTGACGCCGGATGGCCTGCTGATTCAGTTGTACTTCTGCTGGCTCCTTCAATTTTCTGATGCTCCTTTTCAAATCGAGTGGCTGACACAGCTAGCCAATGTTTTTACTTTGAAACATCTGCTTCATCAAAAGGAATGAATGCTTTGCTGGCCACTGCCTTTTTGTACCGTGGATCCAGAATAGTGGCACAAATGTAATGTTGTTCTGTATGTATGTTTTGAAGCCTTTCATTGGCAACTAGGCAGCTTAATAACCTCCCCGCCAACTGATATGCGTCTTGCTTTTCAGCATCATCTCGGAACGTTGAAGACATCGCCTTCTGTTGGTGCTCTAGCATGCGCAACAATGGGATAGCTTTGCCCAAAGAACAGTCCTTCCTGCTGACTTCACGCGTGAAGACCTCAAAAGGATGAAGCATGTCTGTCAGGCTTGCAACTAGCTTCCATTCCTCCAACTCTAGCCTCATGTCTTTCATAGTAGAACCCAGTTGATAGACATACTCATTTATTATCCCCCACTACTCAGACAGACGCTCAAGCATGTAAAAGGTTGAGTTCAAAGTGTTGCCACCTCCTGGATGAGTCCTTTGACTGGCAGTCTACGTTCATGTTGAATGCTCCTCAGCTGCTTCCGGGCCTTAAAAGAATGGCTGAAATGTGTGCAGATTCTTCGGCAGGTGGTCAGTAACTTGCTGACTGTGTTTTCTTTTTTCAAGAAATCTTGCACCACGATGTTAATACTGTGCGCCAAACACGGCACTCTGAAGTATTTACCATCTTGCATGGCCTTAACTGTATTACTGCTATTTTCCGTTGAAACATAACTGTGGCGGTTCAGAAGGAGGGACACGGACAACAGAGCTAGGTAAGTGGGGTTTTATTTTTATGAATGTCTTTTTCTTTCTCTGTGTCTGTCTTTCACGGGCTAAAGTGGCAGGGTCCAAGGTGTCAGCGAGCGTGCGGAATCTTCGAGGGCTGGCCCGTCTTGTATCCTCGTCTAGGGCCTCCAGGTCTCTCTTTCGGGACGGGTTCCAACGACACATGCGGGAGAGAAAGATACGGCTTTAGCTCTCTGAACACTGGACTATGGTACCCCTTAGGATGCCCGGGAAGTGCGGACACCGGTGGTTGAGTGCTATCTATTAACAGTAGGTGTGTAGTACAGGTGAGGTACACGTAGTGAGGACAGGAAAGGGGAAGGGTATTGGGATAGAAAGGGAAGGAAAGACAGGACGGTATATACACTATTTACACGGCATTTCCACGCCGGGTTAGCCAACCCAATACTCGGTCACGCACCTGAGTAAGCCACACTCCTCCGTGGGTGTGGCTGGGCGCTGCGTGGGAACGGTGGCCTCCAGGCACAGCTTTTCCCGGTCTCCGCTCCTCTGCAATCTCCTCACGTAACTCTTCTCCGTCCTCCGCCGACTCTCTCTGCTCTCCTCTCTCCCTCCAGGTGTAGAGACACGCTGAGTTCTTAACTTCCTGCTTTTTGTCCGTACCTCTGGCCGGCTCGTCATTCGGAGGCGTTTCCCGTTCTTCCAATGGGTTAGCTCGACATACCAGCGCGTCATAGATGGTAGGCGACTCCACCATGCTTCGGACTCCGTTTCCCATGGGTCCTGAAGCGATGAAAGAGAGGGTTCGGTCCCCGCCACCCCGCTACACTCCTCCCCCCCTTAGATTCTCCAGTTCAGGGAGAGAACACAGTCTAGAAAGAAAATCAGCACTGCCATGGTCTCTACCCTTCTTATGTTGGATGGTGAAGGAGTATGGCTGCAAAAACAGAAACCACCTCAGAACCCTCTGGTTTTGGGACTTCTGTCTGTACATCCACTGTAGTGGGGCATGGTCTGTAAAAAGGGTAAAGTGTTTTCCCTCGAGGTAATACTTGAGTTTCTCTACAGCCCAGCGTATTGCAAAACATTCATGTTCAATGGTTGGGTATTTTGTTTCTCGGGGGTGTAGTTTCCTGTTTATGTACAAGAGTGGGTGCTCAAGGCCATATTTTCCTATTTGGGAGAGGACTGCCCCTATTCCTTTATCAGAAGCATCTGTAGCAACCAAAAAGGGTTTGTCAAAATCTGGGGCTATTAGGACTGGGCTGGTGGTTAGGGCTTCTTTTAGCTTTTGGAACCCTGCCTTAGCCTCCTCAGGGGGAAACTGTATTTGTTTTGGGCTTACCCCCTTCTGAAGGAGATTGGTCAATGGAGCTGCTAGTTCCGCAAAGTTGGCCAGGAACCTGCGATATTAGCCAATGAGGCCTAAGAAAGCCCTCAGTTCTTTCTTTGTGCTGGGAAAGGGTGTATCTTTTATAGCTTTTACCTTTTCCTCTTGAGGCGCTATAGCCCCCTCACCTAGCATATACCCCAAATATTTGACCTTGGTCAAATGTTGGACCTTGGACATTTGTTCTTGATTTTTTTTGCGTTTATGTGCAAACCGGCGCCCCTTAAGGCCAGCAGTATGGTTTGCAGATGCTTCAGGTGGTTCTGCCAGGTATCGCTGAAAATGACGATGTTGTCTAGATATACTGAGCAGAACCCCCGGAAAGGAAGGAGAATTTTATGCATTAATCTTTGAAATGTGGTTGGCGCCCATTGTAACCCAAATGGGAGCACCGTAAATTCAAACAGTCCTTCGTCAGTAGAGAAGGCCGTTTTGTGTCTGTCCTCCCGTAGAGGCACTTGCCAATAGCCTTTTGTTAAATCTAATGTTGTTATAAAATGCGCTTCACCGATGCGCTCGATCAATTCATCTACCCTCGGGATGGGGCATGCATCAAAGGAGGAAATAGAATTGAGTGCCCTAAAGTCCATACAGAACCTCGTGGTTCCTTCTGGCTTAGGCACCATTACAATCGGAGATGACCGGCTACTCCGTGACGGTCTGATTACCCCTAGGCGCAGCATGTCCTGTACCTCTTTCCTCACTGACTCCCTTCTGGCTGCTGGAATCCTATATGGTCGTAGTTTTACTGTCTTCCCTGGTTCTGTGTCTATTCGGTGTTCGATCAGCCTGGTACAACCTGGTTGATCCGAGAATATATCGGAGAAGGGTTGTAGGGTCTCATTTAGTTCCTGTCTCATGTCGGCACTGATCTCCTCGTTGACCGGAAGTTCTGCTAGGGTGGTGGTGGTATCCCTAAGGGATGATAAGCTAAACTGCGCGTTTCGGGGTATTGGTCCTATCCATTTCTTTAACATGTTTATGTGAAAACATTGTTTTCTGGCTGGGGTTAATTGGAGTCTATAGGTTGTTGTTCCGATTACCTCCACCACCTGATAAGGTCCCTTCCACTCCCTCTGGAATTTGTGGGCTGTGGTTGGCATTAGGACCAACGCCCAATCCCCTAAAACAAGTGTTCTCCACCTTTTCCCTCGATCATAAGCTGCTTTCTGTCGCATTTGGCTCCGTTCAATGTTAGAATAGGCCAGATCCCTCAATTTCCCTATTTTACTACGCAATGCCTGCGTATATTCCAGGAGTGACCGGGTTTCCTCCAGTTCCTCTCTTTCCCAGGCATCTCATGTGATTTCAAGCAGAGACCTGGGTTGTCTCCCGTAGAGCAGTTCAAATGCAGAAAATCCAGTGCAACTCTGCACTTGGGCTCGTAAGACGTACAGGGCCAATGGAAGTAAGCGGTCCCAATCTTGATTTTCTAGGGAAAGCATTTTCCTCAAGGTGGTTTTGAGCGATCGGTTATAACGCTCAACCAAGCCGTCTGTCTGCGGGTGATACGCAGACGTCTGGATTTGCTGGATATTCAGTGACTTAGTGACCTCCTTCATCAGTTTAAAACCGAAGGGGGTTCCTTGGTCCGTTATGACCTCTTTGGGGAACCCTACTCTACCGAACAACTCCAGAAACTTTTCAGCTACATTCTTGGTGGTGAGAGATTTTAAGGCGAAAGCTTCTGGGAAGCGGGTAGCGTAATCTACGATTACAAGTGCGTAGGTGTTACCTTTGGAGGTACGTGGCAGGGGTCCATTCCCACCCTCTCGAACGGCTGGCCTATTATTGGCATTGGCTGTAAGGGAACAGCTGGGGGTCTCTGAAGGTTTTTCTTCTGACACACCTCACAGGTTCTACAAAAGGACGTTGCTTCTTTATACAGTCCAGGCCAAAAGAACCACTTCAATATATTCTGTAACGTTTTCTCTGCCCCAATGTGACCAGCGGTTAAGTGTGTATGTGCGTAATACAGGACCTGTTCTCGAAACTCTTTAGGGACTACCAGTTGTTTCGGATCCCCTTCTTTTCCCTCCCTGTACAGTAAGTCGTTGTCTATGATGAACCTAGGATAAGGTGTAAGAGGATTACCCTGTCCTGCGTGGGCCGCCTCCCAGGCATTAAACAGTGTGGCGTAGTTTGCTTGGGCGAACCTGAAGTTACGGTCTAGTGCCCACGGCTCTGCTGCTAAGAGCATGTTTATGGTTGTATTCTGGGTTTGTTTTGTAAACATAGCCACAAAGTCTGGGTTGTCTACTCCGAGGATTAGGTCTTCTGGAAGTGTCTCTATAGCTCCTACCTTCACCTTACAGGGTTTCCTACCCACTGGTTGTATCACTATCTCAGCCATGGTATAGGGTTTCACATCCCCGTGAACACATCGGATAAACACCTGGGATCCTGTCATATACTGTTGGGGTAGTACCAGGGACTTTTGTATCACTGATTGCCGGCAACCTGAATCCAGCAACGCCCTAACCCACTTCTGGTTCACCATGACTCTTACGTAAAA
Source organism: Lissotriton vulgaris (assembly GCF_964263255.1). NCBI lineage: Eukaryota > Metazoa > Chordata > Amphibia > Caudata > Salamandridae > Lissotriton > Lissotriton vulgaris. The sequence continues at coordinate 819,742,515 of NC_141689.1, read as the reverse complement.
GGATGGGCCCATTTCGGCTGTATACATGACGGCTCTAGGAGCGTAGCCCACTTCCATAGATTCTTCACTTGTTTTTTTTTTTGGGCACATCCGTGCTATGTGGCCCCACTCCCCGCATTCGAAACACTGGGGACCCCTCATCACAGGATATTCCACTCTAAACGGTTTTTGCTTTATGGGCTCCTGAACAGTCTTCCCTCTTTTTTCTATCTTGTTTGGTAGTGGTGTTTTTGGCTTTTCACTGTCCCAGGGGTAAGTCTTTGGTTGAGCCCTATTGTAAGTAGAGACCATTTCGATCGCCTGAGCTGGGGTTAACCCGGCATGCTGTTTTAACCACCTTTGGGTAGCGTAGGGTAATGCCTCCATGAACTGTTCTAGATATATGCAGTCCATACCTCTTCCTTACTTTTGCTTTCTGGCTGTATCCACTTGTCAGCTGCATGTTTCAGGCGAAAGTACAGTGTCTAAGGGTTTTCACCCGTCGCTCCTTTTTCCTTGCGGAAGCGGACTCGGTAGGCCTCCGAGTCCAGACCCAGGTGATCCAAGATAATTTTCTTTATTTGGGAGTATGGGGTTGTACCGGTGGAGTTTGCTACTTGGTACGCCGCCTGCGCTTTTCCTGACAACAAAGGAGCCAAGAAGAAAGGCCACTTGTCTTCCGGCCATCCACAGGCTCTGGCTGCTCTCTCAAAGTTAGTCATGAAGGCATCCGGGTCCTCGCCAGGACTGTACTTCTGTAGTGACACTCCTGAAGGGTGTGGCACCGGCGTTCTCCTGTCTATCAGGGGGACACTACTGGGTTTTTTCAAAGCTCTTTGAAGTCCCTCCATTTGGGCAGTCATGGCTGCCTTCAACGTTTCCCTGTCAGCTTGGGCCGACGTCATCTGCCGTTCAACCGCCCATTTAAGCTTCTCTTGTCCTTTCACTATATGTTGAATCAACTGATCCATCTCTGCAGATGGGATGAATGGCTCAGATCCCACTTCTGACACCAGTTGTGGCGGTTCAGAAGGAGGGACACGGACAACAGAGCTAGGTAAGTGGGGTTTTATTTTTATGAATGTCTTTTCCTTTCTCTGTGTCTGTCTTTCGCGGGCTAAAGTGGCAGGGTCCAAGGTGTCAGTGAGCGCGCAGAATCTTCAAGGGCTGGTCCGTCTTGTATCCTCATCTAGGGCCTCCAGGTCTCTCTCTCGGGACGGGTTCCAACGCCACATGCGGGAGAGAAAGAGACGGCTTTAGCTCTCTGAACACTGGACTAAGGTACCCCTTAGGACGCCCGGGAAGTGCGGACACCGGTGGTTGAGTGCTATCTATTAACAGTAGGTGTGTAGTACAGGTGAGGTACACGTAGTGAGGACAGGAAAGGGGAAGGGTATTGGGATAGAAAGGGAAGGAAAGACAGGACGGTATTTACACAATTTACACAGCGTTTCCACGCCGGCTTAGCCAACCCGATACCCGGTCACGCACCTGAGTAAGCCACACTCCTCCGTGGGTGTGGCTGGGCGCTGCGTGGGAACATTGGCCTCCAGGCACAGCTTCTCCCGGTCTCCGCTCCTCTGCAATCTCCTCACGTAACTCTTCTCCGTCCTCCGCCGACTCTCTCCGCTCTCCTCCCTCCCTCTAGGTGTAGAGTCACGCCGAGTTATTAACTTCCTGCTTTTTGTCTGTACCTCTGGCCGGCTTGTCATTCGGAGGCGTGTCCCATTCTTCCAATGGATTAGCACGACATACCAGCGCGTCATAAGGGGGTGGTTTCTTAGTTGTATCCTCGGGACCCTTAAAGGTACAGTTCTCCGACTGAGACGGTAGGCGACTCCACTATGCTTCGGACTCCGTTTCCCATGGGTCCTGAAGCGATGAAAGAGAGGGTTTATCATTGTCAGGCGACCACCAGTCTTTGTCAGGTTCGGTCCCCGCCACCCCGCTACATTAGCCAATTATGCGATTTCTTGTAGGCAGCCATTCATTGACATTCCTATCAAACTCCTCCAAAAGGTTAGGTGCAGTATGAGTTTTCTCCATGGCAAACATGGCTATTGTTGCATGTTTCCGAGTAGCTTGAAAAACTGTTTCCGTGTCAACACCTACTTTTAACTTGTCTTTCACCCCTGCAAAAGAGACCCAGTGTGCAGTGATGCACATGTAATCAAGGGCTTGGCAACTGGTCCACATGTCTGTTGTCAGGTGGATAGTGTGAACAGCACTCTTCTGAATAGCTGCACCAATCACCTCCAGCACATCTTGATGTAGTGCTGGAACAGCAAGCCTGGCAAAATAGGACCAGCTAGGAACCTTCAATTTAGGGCAGACTGTTGCCACAAATTCTAGAAAACCCACCCCTTGCCCGAAAGAAAAAGGGAGAAGGTCCAGCGCTAGCATTTTAGCCAGCTTTGCGTTATACAGACGTGCCGTTGGGTGGTTCAAATGGCGCATCTGACCAAAATATTCTGCTAATGGTGGTCTGGACCGTTTTACGTGATGATGATGATGCAGACTTCTTCAAACCAGTTAGGCTTATTGATGTAATTTTTCGCATTGGATGTCTCTCCCAGACATTTAGTGTCCCTCATACATGTTGCAGGGGTAGAGGGTGTGGGTGCTACCACTGCAGTGCTGCTGCCAGGGGTACTGGGTGTACCAGAAAAAATGTTGGTCGCTTCTTCACTTCCCCCCTGCATGATCATCAGCTCTTCGTCATCATCAGATGCAATATGAATGGATACATTTGGATTTGTTGTACCCTTGGCTCCCTGGATCTTCCTTAGGTGTGCCTGCCAAATGAGAGTGTGGTGTTTTTGGAGATGACCTCTCTGGCCTCCGGTACCATAGTTGGTACCAAGCTTACCCCGACTAACTACAGTTCTACAAATAGAACAAACGACCATGGTTTCCGCCTTTTGGCTAACACTAAAGAAGTCCCAAACTGTGGACTGGAAATGTCTGCTGGTGGTTGAGGTGCTACTTTCAGTTTCAATGCCAGATGAAGTGGAGGATGGGCGTGGCTGAATTTGACTCTGTTGTGCACTTACAGCACCACTACTTGAGGTAATGAGGTCGAGCTGGATGGAGGTCTCTGACGGCCCTTCTGAAGAGAAAATATGGAAGCTGTAGGTCGTGTTGGTGTAGTAGTTAAATTCGTTGGTGGTGGTACCAGTGCCACGCCGCCCACATCCCGCTCAGCAGCAATTCGGGATAGGGTAAAAATGTCTGTCTGCTGCATGCCCGCTGGGGCTGGAGTGACGTTTGTGATGACTGGGTCGTCGTCAGACTGTTCATCAGCAGCATACACCACTTCTTGCTCGTCGTCATCATCAGCCATAAGTGAAAGCCTTGCGGGAACCTTCCTTTTAGGCTTAACTACCTTTGTCGGCTTGTGGCGTGCCTCCCTCTCAGACTGCATTGCTGGGTTCCAATTAAGATCAAGGTCATCATAAGGAAGGGGGCTTGAAGGAGAACTTGTAGTGGGCCTCCTTGACCTTTTTCTTGCTGGGGATCAGGAAGACAATGGGTCATCCTCAGGAGGAGTGGCTTCCTTGGATGATACCTCCGCTTGAATCTCGATTTCCTGATGTGCCCCTACTTCTGGAGGAACAAGCATTGTGGGCAGTTGTGCCTCTCCATGCGCCTCTAGTTGTGCCTCTCCTTGCGCCTCTACTTGCGCCTCTCCTTGCGCATGTACTTGCGCCTCTCCTTGCGCATGTACTTGCGCTTGTACTAGTTGCGGCTGTGGTTGTTGAACACTCGTCAGCTGAGTTACACCCTGCGTTGATTTGGTACTACTTTCTTGTGATGAGCCAACATCACTGGTCGATGGTGATTGAACAACCAAAGTGGCTGCCTCTGCAGCACTCATGGACTTGGACCTAACTTGGTGTGGTGGCACTGAGCCCAATGAAGCTGAGGTGCTGCTCCCAGCTTGGTCCCCGGCGGACCCAGCTGCTGCAGGCGTCGTTTTTTTCCCCTGAAAAAAGTGTCTGTGGGCACACCAGTCTCCTTAGTAAGTGGCACCACTTGCTTCTTCTGCTCCTTCTTACTGGCAGTGGCAACTTTCTTTGTAGAGGAGCTACGGCCCCCTTTCTTTGGGCCCATCTTCTTCAGATGTCCGAACAGCAGGCCGCAGTTAAACGAGTTGCAGAGTTGTCTGTGGCCACACGTGAGGTCATGTGATGTTGTGCTGTACACACCGCTGCAGGACTTCTTCCTGGCCCTGGTGGTTCTCTTGTGCACCTAAAAGCAAAGGAAGCCAGAGGAACATCAGTTAAACAACCCAAAAAGTAAAAAAAACACAAAAATCAACACAATCCAATGCCATCCATGCCCTCAATGATGTTTAAATTCAAGAGGCCCACACAAAGCATTGGTCCATGCACCACTCACTACCCCTGGGCATAATGGGTGAAAGCAGGGCAGGCTGGGTGCAGGCCTATGGCTCAACGCACACTGCCTGGCTTTAAAATGGCCCCTTGTCCCCCAACCACATTGCCAGGCCCTGCCTGGACCAGGCCTCAAAATGGCACCCACCCACATGGCCAGGCCCCAACAACACCCAAAGAAGTCGAAAAACACACAAAAATCAACACAATCCTATGCCATCCATGCCCCCAATGATGTTTAAATTCAAGAGGCCCCACAAAAAGCATTGGTACATGCACCACTCACTACCTCTGGGCATAGTGGGTGAAAGCAGGGCAGGCTGGGTGCAGGCCTATGGCTCAAAGCACACTGCCTGGCTTCAAAATGGCCACATGTCCCCCAGCCACATGGCCAGGCCCTGCCTGGACCAGGCCTCAAAATGGCCCCCACCCATATGGCCAGGCCCCAACAACAACACCCCAAGAAGTCGAAAAACACACAAAAATCAACACAATCCAATGCCATCCATGCCCTCAATGATGTTTAAATTCAAGAGGCCCCACACAAAGCATTTGGTCCATGCACTACTCACTACCCCTGGGCATAATGGGTGAAATCAGGGCAGGCTGGGTGCAGGCCTATGGCTCAAAGCACACTGCCTGGCTTCAAAATGGCCGGACCAGGCCTCAAAATTGCCCCCGCCCACATGGCCAGGCCCCAACAACCACACCCCAAGAAGTAAAAAAACACACAAAATCAACACAATACAATGCCATCCATGCCCTCAAAGATGTTTAAATTCAAGAGGCCCCACAAAAAGCATTGGTCCATGCACCACTTACTGCCATTGGGCATAATGGGTGAAAGCAGGGCAGGCTGGGTACAGGCCTATGGCTCAAAGCACACTGCCTGGCTCCAAAATGGCCCCTTGTCCCCCAGCCACATGGCCAGGCCCTGCCTGGACCAGGCCTCAAAATTGCCCCCACCCACATGGCCAGGCCCCAACAACAACACCCCAAGAAGTCGAAAAAGACACAAAAATCAACACAATCCAATGCTATCCATGCCCTGAATGATGTTTAAATTCAAGAGGCCCCACACAAACCATTGGTCCATGCACCACTCACTACCCTTGGGCATAATGGATAAAATCAGGGCAGGCTGGGTGCAGGCCTATGGCTCAAAGCACACTACCTGGCTTCAAAATGTCCCCTTGTCCCCCAGCCACATGGCCAGGCCCTGCCTGGACCAGGCCTCAAAATGGCCCCCACCCACATGGCTAGGCCCTAAAAACAACACCCCAAGAAGTCGAAAACACACAAAAATCAACACCATCCAATGCCACCCATGCCCTCAATGATGTTTAAATTCAAGACACCCCACAGAAAGACTAGGTCCATGCACCACTGAGTACCCCTGGGCATAATGGTTGAAAGCACGGCAAACTGGGTGCAGGCCTGAACACACTGCCTGGCTTCAAAATGGCCCCTTGCCCCCCACCACATGGCCAGGCCCTGCCTGGACAAGGCCTCAAAATGGCCCCCACCCACATGGCCAGGCCCCAACAGCACCCAAAAAGTCGAAAAACACACACAAATCACCACCATCCAATGCCATCCATGGCCTCAATGATGTTTAAATTCAAGACACCCCACAGAAAGACTTGGTCCATGCACCACTGAGTCCCCCTGGGCTTAATGGATGAAAGCAAGGCAAACTGGATGCAGGCCTGAGCACACTGCTTGACTCCAAAATGGCCTCTTGAGCCTTGAACCCCACCACATGGACAGGCCCTGCCTGGACCAGGCCTCAAAATGGCCCCCACCCACATGGCCAGGCCCCAACAGCACCCCAAAAAGTCACAAAAAACATAAAAATCACCACAATCCAATGCCATCCATGCCCTCAATGATATCTAAATTAAAGACACCCCACAGAAAGACTTGGTCCATGCACCACTCACTACACCTGGGCCTACTGGCTAGTGAGGCTTTACAGGCACCCCAACATTAAAAAAAAATCAACATATAACAGTGAGCTAAAATTCCATGGCAAAAATGAGAATTAAGCCCAAAAAAAATCACAGAAACAGTTGTATCATGCACCGATGACTAACCCTGGGCCTCATGGATACTGTAGCTACCCACAATAAAAAAAAATGTAAGTTGTGAAAAAAGTTTTAAAACTGTAGTTGCAGCAACTGCAATGCCCCAAACAAACAACACCAATTTACTTGTAAAATCTCAAATCCAAAAGTGATCCCAACTCCAAAGTCCAAAAAGTCCTCAACTACAAATATCCAGCAGGAGCCACAAAAAGTAATCCTTCCAGCTCCAGATCCAAATCAAAAGTGACCAGGACATGGACAAAGCACTGGGAGGAGCCTGCTGGACAGGAACAGGAAGTTGGAGACTCTGGGGCACTTCCTTGCACCCACCCCCCCAAAAACCCAAAATCTGAGGAGTTATTCTGATCAAAATCATAATTTTCAGAAGGTTTATGCTGCCTGCGGTGGATTTCTTGTGCAGAATTGCAATTTTTGCAATTTCGGGAAAGCGAGCTGTTGAGATCTCCCGTTCGGCATTGTTTACTCCTGCGATGCGTGATCGCGGGCCCTTATGACCTACTCGCGCTGTCAAACTCTCGCTGTGCAAGATGGCGGGCAGCGATGACGTAATCGCGGTCGAATAACTCTTGCGCGATCACGCAGCAAGATCCAAAAAGGCGCAGCACACGCAAACCGGGAGAAAAACAACTCGGCGAACACAGAATCACGATAAGTCAACGCAGCGCGTGCGATATTGTATTTTTCAAGCGCTACCAAGCAAAAAAATCCGCTGCTTGCGAATTTGTGGATTTTTGGGCAAATTTGCGCGATTCGCGGACAGCAAATTTGCCAAAAATCCGCAAATTTCGCGAACAAAATGGATTTTACGCCCAAGCTTACTGAAAAGGAAACATGAAGGCTGGTGGAGGTGACTGGAGGTAGTGGGGAGGCATTCCTTTTTTTGCTATTAAAGTGGTTTTCCGCCGAGATCGTGACAGCCTGATTTAAGCCACATCTGATTACTGGTCGCAGGGTTACATAAAAGGGACAATGCCAATGTTAAATGAAGGCGCGTGGGGCCCCATGGTCAAAAGGAAGGGAAGAAAGACACTTCAGTAAAAATGGACCCCTACATAGGGAACAGGAACAAAGTAGATCTGTGAGGAGTATTATTATTGGGTAGTCAAAAGGTAATACATTTTCCAGCACGATAAGGGACCAACATTCGGTAGGCAACCTGGCATACCATATGGAGGCGCCAAGTGCAATGCCCCTGGGACAATCTAACAAGGAATTTGTGGTGTAATATTGTTTTAAAAAGCCTGAAACCTATCACCATGCCATACTACAGAAGAAATCATTAAGCAGCAACCGGAAGGAGAGTGAGAGGAATATAATCAGTGACTCTATCATTTTAGACTCAGTACTGGACTTGGACTTGCCTCTGGGGGACATAATGTGTGAAAATATAGAGGGGATATTTTCACTGGAACCAAGGCTATCCTGGTCCCCTGGCCACTCCCTTTTTGTGCTAAACAGCTACACAGAAGATAGGGAGGCCATGCATGAAGTGGTGGATGGGCCAGGGGAGGTGGGAGTGGGGTGTGGGGAGAACATCTTATTGGAAGAGGCAGGAAGGGATACCCCAGATTTGCACTGTACCTCCCGGCCCCCGTCGGCTCACAGTCCTCTCTAATCTTAGATATAACAGCAACGCCAGCCACATCACTATTAGAGATGATGTTCTTAATGCAAAAAACCCTCCAGGCAATATTCAAAGCCATGATTGAGAATAATAGGCTGGAGAAATCCCATAGAAACCAATTACAAGGGATTATAGGGGAATTAAAACAAACTAATATTTGCATGTCCACCTTATTGCGGCCAGTACCAGAGAAAAGAGACCAGGAGGGATTGGCAGTGTGTGTGAGAACATTCCAAAATGGCAAGCCTCCCAAATATATTTATCTCAAAATGCCTTCTGTTGCTGTTAAAGAGGGGCCGGTACCGGGGGGGGGACAAAGAGTTATAGCCCAGAAAATTAGGGAAACAACAGAAAAAACTTAAAAAGAAAGGTGCTTCTAAAAAGAGGTGGGGAGACTGGGCAGCGTAGGGCCCATGTATAGAGACCAGGCTATGGAAAGAACTGGAGAAAAGAAAAAGGGAAAGTGGGACTGCGAGAGGAGTTAGAATACCATATAGAGGGGTTACCCAGCCATCGTCTGGACTCATACAGCCCCGAAAGAGTGTGGAACAGAGCAGTAGTGGATCAGTTGACATCTAAGGAGAGGAAAGAAATGTGAAGGGTGCAGTACCTGGCATATGCAAAAAGAGGGAAGCCACCAAAGCACAGCCTGGGAGGAGTGGATTCTTAATGTCAGTTACAGCTGCCAGAATTGAGATGTGTGTAGAAGGATATAATGGAAAGCCTTTGGGTATACCTGGAAACCTGGGGAACGGAAGCTGATACGAAGCGTCAAAGGAAGGTAAAGCCTCTGAACATCATACATCTGTTACAAGTACAGACCAAAGGCCCCAGTTTATGTGAGATTGCATCCGGGGACATGAGGCAAATAGGGTTTACAACAAATCTGGAAGGAAAAGAGGCGACAAAGGCCCTTTTTTACTCTGAACCGGTAAACCAGATGGTGGTGATGGCTGAGGAAGAATTTGAAAATGAGGGTATAAGACTGGTGCAGATGGGTAAGTAGGGAACAGAGGGGAGCTGCACTAGAAATGATAATTCCCTGACTAGCCATACAGGGCTATGTCCGGAAAAAGTACAGTATAGTCCTTTAGGGAGCCAGCACAGATGAACATTTGCGGATAGAAGCGAAGGTGGTCTAAGTGTAACCATAGCAAGCACCGCCAAACGTTTCATGCTGCGGATTTGCTTTAGCCTCTACTTGTACTTGGAATATAGGGTGTTACATGAAATTCCAAACCCAAGATAGCTTCAAAGAGGTATTGAGAAATCATGAAATTGTGTGCTTTCAGTAGACTTGGCTGTGTGAAATACCACACGCCAGTAGACAGATTTTTAATGCTTTCTAAAAATGCTGTGCGCCTGGGCCCAGGCCTGCCCTCGGGCAAATTGACTACTTTAGTTTCCACAAAAATAGCTAATAAAATAACCATGCTGAAAGTTAAAAGTTGGTGGTTACTGGCCAGTCAAATAGAACTGTATAGTGGTCCCTGGGGGAAAAGACAAATAATTGTGGGCAACACATATGTCCAACTTGGGGAATATAGTAGATTATGAAACCCAGTAGTGAATTAGTATGGCAAAGGTGAATCAGTTTTTAATGGTGCCAGGGGACTTTAATCATGAATTAGACCCAGCCTCCAGTGATAAGATGCATAGGAAATTGTTAGATTATTGAGGAAAAGGCACAATAAGTGAACAATGGAGAGCCTCCGCCTGGCAAAACCTGACTATAAAAATAAGTTGCGGGAAAGTAAATTGGGGTTTGCTAGTAAAAATTGGCAAACTATGCTTGAAGTAATAGGCACAAATAACATCAATAACTTTTGGCAGTTGGTGTGTGGTGGTAATATGCAAGGGGAAATTGGGTGTTTAGAAGGGGAAGGCAATTGGATTAACCACCTAAGTATCCTATAAGACAGTAACAATGTAGATAAGAATTTGAACAGTACTATTGATGTTTATCACATATTAAGCCATACTTCTCCTTCCAAATTATAAAATAAACCATATAGTCCCTTAACTTAACCAAAGCAGCAGGACCAGATAACCAACCAGCATTTATAATAAAAAATTATCTAGACGGGTGGGAAAGCCTCTTTTATGTCACCTTTCAAAAAGGTTTGGACTTTTTTCCCTTTTCTTTTTTTCTCATGAAAGTTACAGATGATGACAAGGTGAGTAAGCTGGTGAGTACCAAACCAGTAGCTCTATGGGTGGTGAATACGTAAGGTACTTTATTACTTCCCACACCTTTTTTCTTTTTCTTTTTATGTGACCTTGTGTGTGGTGTTGGTTGACAAACTCAATTTCTTTTTAGAAAAGAACACTTGGAGGTAGGCACGACTGATAAACAAGCTTAGCCTTGCCTAGAAGTAAACGAATATCCCTTTTTGTTGATGTAACATTTAAAGGTTGCAGTGTTCTATGTAACCAGGTCATTGGTGATAAATACAAATACCTGGGTATGTGGTTTGAAACCAAGTTAAACTGGAGAGACCACATAGGTGCACTAAATATTCTGCATTATCCTTGGTCTTTGGCCAAAAACAGTTTAGTCATAAACATGCCCCAGACTGTTGGCTTTACATGCAATGGCTCACCCACAATTTCAGTACAGGTGGAAGTATTAACCATAGGTGGTAAATTGAATTGGAATCCCGAGGCGGGCAAATGTATGAAACAACTCTTTGCTCTCCCAGGTTAACTATGATACAGGCCGTTATGGCAGAATGTCAAGATACAGCTTGGAGCTATCAGGGGTTGCAAGCTACATTACATTTTTGTCAGAGATTAAATAGGAAGGATAATCTTAAAATATCATACCTCTGTAAGAAAGAGATAGAGAACAGTGAAAGGAACTGGACCCTTCAAGTTAAACACACCCTAGTGCAGCTCTGCATTAGATTGTCATTATCACCAGATCAGTGGAAGGAAGGGCAAACGATCCCCATGCAGGATTTACACACCATTATAAGGAATAGCGCGAGAGAGGAGATCCGGCTATATTTGGGGAGGGGAAACCATCTACCCAGTTCTTGGTCACAGGCTGCAGTAATGATGGTGTGTTCTCTTATATTGCCGCCCTTCCGAACCCCAAGTTAAGGAATGTGAATGCCGTATTAAAATGTAGAGTTCGGCTTAATCCAGATCACTAGATAAGAAAACAACAGCAGTAATGAGAGAAGAGCAGGGCCTGTGCACATGTGGACTAAAAGTTAAATCTAATGGGCTATACATTTTAATAGATTGTCTTTTTTAGACAAATGGAAAGAATGTTTAGGGCCAGTTTTTATTGCCAAATAATTATTAACCAGAATCAAGCCATAAGCCTATTAATAAACATGAGTTGTTTAAATGTTGTGTGTGTGATTGGGAGATTTTTAAATGCAATAGGGGAGACCCTAAAAAGGCAGCTAAATAAAATGTAAGGGACAAGGGGGTGACATGAGACCCTTAGCAATTGATTTGTTGTTAAATTTGTTTGCACAATGATGAAGCGCTTTTAATCATTTTGCATGTGGAAGGTTGTAGGATGTAGTTATATTCATAATCAAGTTGACTTTTATAAACAAAGGTCTAAATAAACAGCATACTGAATCTGTAAAATGGAGAGGGTGGCGTTCAACAGAGTGTGCAAAGGCGCCACAAAAAATTTATCTTTTTTAAACGACAAAACTACAGCGGCAAAACCTAGCCATTCTTGGACAGTGATAAATTCTTATGTAAAACTCAAAACACAATACTATCTAGCGGCTCACTTCAGATTGATACTAAAAAAGAAGTATATGCTGTATTGGTTTGGCGCACCCGAGACCAAGGATTTGCAACCAAGTTGAAAAGGAAATATCAAAACGCAACTTGCAGATTATGTGGATATTATAACGAATCCCTATGCCACGTGATATGTGTCTGTCCTATAGTCAATGAAGCAAGAAGAACTTAACATCCGTACCTGTAGGCAGACTATTACCCGCTGGGTGAGAGGATCATCAAAACTCTTAATTTGTCGAGGGGTAAAATTTGTACCTCGGATTGACTCACTTTAAAAAAAGACGACATTGAGCCTGTGAATATGGTTACTAATGAATTAGAAAATCTTGTATATACCCAGTTATAATGATGCACTTTATTGTAAAACCGTTTTTAACTTATATTTTAATAATTTTTAGTGTCATGCTTTATGGTTGTAAAAACCAACTAAAGAAGTTCTTCTTCAATTATATAAGAAATCATAGGGAAGGTCTTAATGCTTTAAATAACTGTCTATACTAACAATCTGAAAAATATGTCTATTGTCATATTGAATCTGAATCTCCTTATTCATGAACTTCAGACCCAGCAGTGACCTGAGCTGCTCATCCATGCATGGTCAGTAAATTGAGTGTCATTAAAAAGTGTAAGGTAAGAGCTGATATTTACTCATTTGATATGAATAGGCAAAAATGTGTTACGCATTGCGTATGCGAACGAGTTCTTATTATTTTATGCATTGTTTTCTTTGTTCCTTGAGGATGGCACCACAACCAAAAGAACACATTAGACTAAACATCTCACATCTATCCAAGAGAAAAGAGTTATGATGTATAGTCAGTTGCTACAGAAAGGGCTGGGCCCATAAGTTCTGGACCTATTCTGGAATCACAATGCAGTGCCTCTTTTTAGCAGGATGTAAGCGTAGAGTGGAGAAAGTCACTATTAGTGTCAATCAATTCAACAGGAATTTCTCTGGACACATAGTACCCACAGACAATAATGTAAGGTTAGTTAGTTTATTACAAAGCTAAAAACAACTGAATATAAAGACACCTCAAAACAAGAGTGTAATAATACATCGGAATCAGCATAAAGCCAAACCTACATATCAAGGTTAAATGGTGCAACATAAACAGAACAACTAATTCAAAAAGCAGAATGCAGAGGATCAAAAACCGTATGACTCATATCTGCTCAGAGACAGGACATGCACGGGTCAAGGCAATGATTTTGGCCACTTGTGCAGAGTCTACTCATTGTCAAAAAGCAGCTTCCAACACTCCAGAGATAGTACAAACAGCAAATACTGCTTGCAAATTACCTTCATTGTCTCTTAGACATGACATCAACAAAAAGGACCTGATAGGGATCTGATAGGGATCTGGCAAAGGTTCATCGACAATGTCAGGTCTCGGCTCGGTGCAAAGCTCAGCAACGTCCAGACAGTCATGGTCTTCGCAATCTTCCCCCTCAGTATTTGGAACAGGTAACAATTTAGCAGGATTTATCACAGAGCAGCGCTTTTGATGTTGCATTTTCTGCTACAAGCAACACCTGTTTATATCTTGTCAGCCTGCTATTAGTCAAGTACTGTGTTTTGGTCCTCGTCACCAGGAGCTCAACTAGTGCAGTACATATACAGTAATTGGATGACCCATCACAATGCTTTCACATTGTTCAATACTGACAACTGTTGTAGCCACTGATTTGAGAAATCCTGGCAATGCTGATGTAACAGAATTTAATGTAGCTGAAAAATAGGCCACTGGTCTTAGGGCACCTCCATGTGTCTGGGTGAGTACAGAAAAAGCATAACCTTCCTTTTCATGGCAGAAGAGCAAAACATTTTGTTGTAATCAGGCATTCCTAAAGCTGGAGTGGGACAAAGGCACTCTCTCAGCCCCAAGAAGGCAAGCAAGCAGTTCTTATCCCAAGGTAATGGATCACTCACATCCTTGTGGGTCAGCATCTGCAAAGGCTTTGCCATCAAGGAGAAATTCAGAATCCATTGTCGCAGTAGCCAACCATTCCCAAAACATCCTGACCTCTTTCTTGGTAGTATGCGGATTCCTTTTCAGGAACGCCTCCACTTATTCTGGTGATACCTTCCTCCTGCCTCTATCAATTTGATGACCAAAATATTGAACTTCAGTCAGACAGTACTGAATTTTGCTCAGAGACACTTTATGCCCATTGTTAGCCAGATTGTTCAGTAAAGCAATTGTATTGTGCCTACAAGCCTCCCTTGTTTCAGATGCAATGAGGAGGGCATCAATGCACTGAACTAGCACTGGGCAAAATCAAGCTCTCAAGGTTCTTCTTCAAGACCTGATTGAAGATGGATGGACTTTCAGTATATCCTTGAGGGATACAACACCATGTTAAGACACGATTTTTCAGACCGAAAGCAAATAAACATTGGCTTTCCTCGTGCAATTTAATGGAGAAAAGTGCCTAACATAGGTCAATCACTGTGAACCAGACAGCTTCACAAGGGATCTGGAATAGGATCACAGATGGATTCTGTACCACATGACAACATGGAATCGCAATGTTATTCACCTTTCTAAGATTCTGAACAAAGCAATATTTCCCACTCGGTTTCTGCAATCCCATGATGGGGCGAATTGCTCGGACTTCCTATTAGCTCCTTCAGAACGCCCTGCAAAATCATGGAATCAATTACAGGTGTAATCCTAATCATCATTTCTGGGTCAGATTGTACTGAGGTGTCCATAACGTCCCTGCGATGTAAAACAATGCTGACAATAAGATAAGTGCCACATTGTTATTAGACCTTGACATTCACTCAAACAATCATCCTAAATTCCGTATTTGTCTGCCATCTTAGAGATCGATAGAATTCAATCATCCACAAACATACACGCAGTGACCCTCAACCTGCGCTGATCACTCAAATCAGTATAGCTCACCGCTGTACACATGGTACAGTAAACGATGACCATATGTTCCATTCACACAAAGTTCCCTGTCTTAGATGAAACTGCAGATGACGTCTTATGACAACGCCCTACTTCTTTGGTCAGACAATCACAATCAATCTCTGTTTCTTGTGCACCATTTAATGTATCTTGGGATCTCAGGGAACTTCGGGCCCGAAACTCAAATTTCAATCCTTGGACCATGTCCGTCCGTATAACACATTCACTCGACTCTCACACTAACTCTGCCAGACATCACACAATCAATTCACTCCCGCAATCTAACACACAACATACACCCAACTGATATTCACTCCTCCACTCGCCGCTGATCTCGCTGCACATCAGACTCTGTTAGTCTCCGTCGAAATCTATTGCTCTCCGTTCTCAGTCATTCAGCTTTAATTTAGGATTTTGGGGTTCTAGGTTCCGCTCTGGATTCTCTCCTCGTTTCATGTGCTAACCGTCCTACTCTGCTAGTAGTGAAAGGGCAGGGCTCATAAGTTCTTGACCTTTTCTAGAATCCCAATTCGATGGTCCTTTTTTTGCAGCATATACGCGTAGAGGGAAGAAAGTAGGTATTAATGTCGATCAATTCAATAGGAATTGCTCTGGACAAATAGTAACCCCAGACAACTATGTATGGTTAGTTAGTTTATTACAAAGCCAGAAACAACTGGACAGAGAGACAACTCAAAATAAGAGTGTAAAAAGACATCGGAATCAGCTTAAAGCCAACCCTATGTATCAAGGTTAAACAGTGCAACATAAATAGAGCAATTAATTCAAGAAGCAGAAAGCAGAGGATCAAAAAGCATGAGTCCAAGTTTCCTTTTATCGACAGTTGACGAATATAAAGCATTAATCTATCCCTACAATAACGCTAAAATGACTTCCCTACTTAAGCATCTTCAGAGACAAGAAATAAACAAGCATTTGCAATGCAGTCGGTCTCGTCTTTGGGACCTTATATGTATTTAGCTATGCAGCACATTAGCCTGGGTGCTGAAACATCTACTGTTCTTTACCATGGAGGGAAAGTAAGCACAAAATTGCGTGACATGCCAGGTATGGGAACACATGGAGAGAAATATTGCCTTTCAGCGGGAAATGGTATAATCCAACGCTCTGGTTGCAATATAAAATCAGGCCTTCGGTGGTCATATCACTGAAAATACAAGAATTGAATAAACATAATATTGTCAACGGGTGCTCGTGGAAGACAATTTCTATGGACTGGACTGGAATCTAGAGAATGCTAAAGTGATTCTGGCATTTTACTGACCTCTGCTGGTCGTTTTACATCAAGAAAGTTAAATAGAGGCAGCTGCCAGAAAAATTAAAAAAGGAAAGTCCCTCAGCAGAAAGCAATCCTGGTATTTTACTGACCTCTGCTGGTCGTTTTCTATCAAACAATTAAATAGAGGCAGTTGAACAGAAGAAAAGTCCCTAAGCTGAAGCAAACAAGTCCTAAGGCTGATCTCCAGACCCCCCAAAGTGCATACACATATAAGTATATACTAAAGTATTTACTCGAGGTCTCGAATGCTCTACCTAAAAAGGTGTCAGCATGTGGAGTCTTCAATAGAAGTCTCTCCACCATCGATGAGTAAATTAGCGTAAAGCTATTAAGACAGAGCTTGTTCTAAGATGCTCTCTCTCCGAAGGCAAAAGGAGAAGTGGGCACTTTCCCTACTTTCAACATCGCATTATTACATGCGTCTTTCCAAAGAGTCTTTGCGGCTCACACCATGCGCTCTGGGTCTCATCCTAAAGGTAATTTTCCATGGGGCAGCAATGTTCTTCTTCTCATGACTTCTGTCCTTGGTTCCCAAGCCTTCTCGTGTGCGAAGGACAACGGTCTTCCCTTATCGATTCAGACAGAACAATGTAACTTTTTCTCTCCTTACCTGACTACTAAAACAAAGACATCATTCTAGCTAACAAGAGCGCTTCTTTCACCTGCAATGCAAAACGTGAGTAAGAACAAATTCCACAGCACATACTAAATTCAACTTGTTAATTGTAAAGCAAGAGCTTCCAGGGAAAATGCGTTTCACGCCTACAAGATTCGGTTAACATTAAGATTATGAGCTTTACGTAATTGCATAGGAAATAAGGCACATTCAATTAATACATTTACCTACATGTAGAATTACACATATCATGCATTATCTTTATTTGATTTTAAAAATAAAATCATAAAAGACAAGTCAATTAAAAACAAATGATGACATCCACATGATAACAGCTTTAAAACCCCCAAGAGGTAACATACAAGAGAAAAACAAACTGTGGGTGAGTTTAAAAACTATAAATACAGTAAAGCCAGCCTAACTTGCATAAAACTCATTGGTTTTAAAATTGGTCGCAAAAAACTTATATCGTAGAGCATTATATTTTTAATAAATCATAACATCGTGTGGTGGGTCAATAATCAAGACATTGTCATAGTCACATAAGGGCAGCTCTGATTCCTTAAAACAGCAGTGATTAAAATAGACTAAGCGCGGAAATATATTCAGCCTAACATAAGTCAATAAATATCGCTGATGATGAGTCATATTCCAAGTCAAATAAGGTTCTAAGTTACTAACAGTTTTTACCAGGATGGCATGTCTGACTGAAAGTTTCAATATTGCACAGTACTCTCTGTCCGTTGCCATCTTACCTGTGAATGCTGCTTCAACCCATTTATGATTACTAAGCAGCTAGGATTAGCGTATAAATCGGGCCTCCCTATAGATGTCATATTATGGGTGATGTAAGCCAGTCACGGGATCAGGAGGGACTTATCCCATTTTAAACAATACTGCAAATGTAATCTATTAAAACCAAGCTCCTCCTTTGTCCAAATTGATAACCAAAGTTTTATGGGGGAAAGTCAGATATGGTCAATAACATAACCTAATCCCAGTTCTTCGTGAATGATTTCATAAGGTACACTTTGTGGGACTCCCAGGAGGCCCTTTAAGAATGTATTTTCTGCTACTTGAATCGGAGCAGCCGGGCCATAGCCCCATATTCTACTGCCATTGCTCACTAATGGGACGTGCTTAGCCTTGAAAATTTTCCAAGACGGATATAATCTGAGTGCACCCATACAGGGTGAGAAATCACCAATACTAAACATAGCCCTATTAAAAGACATCACATTCTGGGTTATAAGTGGGTGCCAATTTAGACCAGAATCCAAATGAACACCTAAATATTTAAACTTGTCTACCTGACTGACGTTGAGACCGTCTACCACAAATTTCGTTTTCGTGTTGGGCGGACCAAACTTCATGACGTGATTTTGAGAAGTTGGTCAAAAGGTCAAGACTGTTCATGAAATCAATAAAAAGATTAAGAGGTTTTTGTAAAACCTTGGCTGTCCAAGCAATTAAGACAGTGTCATCTGCATAAAGCAGGGCCAGTAAAGAAAGTCCCTTTACTTTGGGGAAAAAAACGGATCTAAAATACAGCCTTGACACACCCCACGCTGCAATTTAAAGTGCTCAGTGCATTTCCCTTTAGGGCCAAACCTGAGAATTGCTGAGAGATCCTTGTGCAAATCGTCCAGAGAATAAATTTATGCAGAGTCCACTCCCATTTGAGCCATTATGTTCCATAGTTTGGAACAGTTGACTTTGTCAAAGGCAGAGCTAAGGTCCATGAAGTAAGTAAAGGTTCAGGTTTTGCTCAATAGTACCCCGACCTGGCCTAAACCCACACTGTAGGTTGGATAAAAAGCCTCTCTCCTCCGTCCAATCTGAGAGCCGATCTAATAAAATCCGACCAATAATTTTCACCTCTGAATCAATCAGAGAGATGGGTATCAAATAGGCGGGGTCTGACCTGTTGCCCTTTTTAGGGCTCGCCCCTTTCCTATTCCGCAGGAATAGGAAAAGTGCCCTAATGCAGCCAAACCATACTTAAGGCCAAGGGCTCTCCAGCGGATTTTGGGAAGTGCACGCCTCGTGCACAAGCTTGCCTGAGTCTTCTGCCTATCAGCCTGCCAGTTCTCCTCCCCTAATTATTCACTTCACTGACTCTGGCTCTTCAAAGGCTCTGCACCCCGCCCCCCACCTGCACTACATAATCGATCCTTTTTTTTTCAAACTGTTTCCCTTCTATTTACTTCCCTCCCACTGACCATTTGCTAAATATAATTATCTTGACTTTCCTATAGTTTATCCGAGTCATTCCTCTTTCCTATTTTATGTTTATACAAATGTTCTTTGTGCCTTGAAGTTCAGAGAACAGCTACAGAATATTTTCATGGTGTCCAAAATCTGCTTGTCTTTCCTTCCTTCCTTCCTTCCTTCTTCCAATCTCCATTTTATTTTCTTCTTTACTGCCTTTCGTTTTTCCATCTTTCCTTGCATCCTTCATTATTTTATTCTTTGTTTCATTATTTCCTTCTTTCCTGCATTTTCTATTTTCTGCTTGTTTTTTTTTTTTTTACCAGCGGGCAGTCGCTTGCCCTCGGCTGCTTCTATAACATTGTCCGAGCTTAAATTAGGTCGCTGTCTGCCGGGACGCTTAGCCCTCTCTTTAAGTTTATGTCTTAAAAACATTCCACTCTCTGCCTCTGTCACATACTGCCCCCCGCCCATGCTGTGTGCTAAAAATCAACATTTCTGCCCTTCTCGCGCTGATAGTCTGCCCCATGCTAAATGTCCCTCTCAACCCAAGTACTCTGTGTGCCACGCTGTCTCCTGCCCACGCTCTGCCTCTTAGTAACATGCTGCCTTCTCCGTTCCCCGAACACCGTCCATGCTGTGCGCCACTCTGTCCGCCCCATGGCACGCTCTGCTCCCTTCACATATTGCCTCTGATCCCCCACCCCCGTCCATACTATGTGCCCCTCTGACCCCACATCCTTGCTGCGTCCCACTCTGCCCACGCTCTGCCTCTGTCACATACTGCCCCGCCCATGCTGTGCGCTAAAAATATGCATTTCTGTCCATCTCACGCTGCTACTCTGTCCCATGCTAAATGTCCCTGTGTTCCCAAGTACACTGCGTGCCACGCAAAGGTCCGTCTGGCCGTGGGAAATCCTAGCACTTCATCAGCCCTCCACTGATGTGGCCGCTCCTCTCCCCTGACCCCCCCCCCCCCATCATCACACTTCAAAGGAATGCACACCGCTCCCCCCGCCTCCCCCACAGTATTGCCGAGAGCTTGTTGTTTATTGTCTCCATTTACCACATGTTTGTTGTGGCTTTAGTTTAGGAATTACCATAGTAACACGTGTACCCCACTGGGACTTACAGGGTCTGTTGGCCACTCGCTCATTATGGCTCCGTCTAAGATGGATTCCCAGTCAGGTGTTCTAGACTGTGGCTTGAGGGCACCGTGAGCCTTGTGTTTAATTTTGGTTCATCTTAGATTTCCATAGATATATGTATGCTGCGCTTTGGGTTTGCCTAGCTCTATCTTTAGCTCTTGCGGACTTTGTAGTGTGTTCTTGAGGTTGTGAAGTAGAGCATTTTGTGTGTGTCTATGTCTTACAGACTGCTTCGTAGTCCAGCAGAAGGAACATTTGATCTCCATGCAATGTGCTTATTGTCTATCTATGACAAATTGTGTGCAGATCTGATCGGGCCGATGTTCACAGCTCTGCCGCTGCAGTGTGTTCAGAGAGAGCACATCCAGTCTTCAGGTCTGTAACTAGTGACCAATTCCAGCCTTGGTCGGAGTAGAGAGTATACAAATGTCAAGATCGACTTGCTAGCTGCAATAATGTCTGCCCTGCCACCATTTACTTCGGACCCTCACCCTCACACCCTCACTCACCCTCACTCACCCTCACACCCCTCACTCACTCTCACACCCTCTCACCCTCAATCACCCTCACACCCTCACAACACTCTCACCCTAGCTCACCCTCACCCCCTCATTCACCCTCACCCGCTCACCCACCCCCTCACACTCATTCACCCTCACACCCCCCTCACACACCCTCTCACCCTACTCGTTTACCCTCTCACCAACCCTCTCACCCACCCTCCCACTCTCACACACCCATTCACCCTCACACACCCTCTCACCTTCACTCTCACCCACCCCCACCCTCACATGCCCTCACCCCTCACACCGCCACACACCCTCAGAACGCACACCCCCTCACCCTCACACACCCCCTCACTCCCCCTCACATCCCTCACCCTCTCCCTCACACCACCACACCCCCTCAGAACCCACACCTCCTCACCCTCACACCCTCACACACCCTCACACCCCCTCACCCTCACACACCCTCACCCTCACACACCCTCACTCACCCTCTCACCCTCACTCACACTCTCACCCTCACACACCCTCTCATCCTCACACACCCTCTCACCCTCACACCCCCTCACCCTCACACACCCTCACCCTCACACACCCTCACTTACCCTCACACATCCTCACTTACCCTGACACACCATCACACACCATCACACACCCTCTCACCCTCACACCCTCTCACTCTCACACCCCCTCACCTCACGCCTCACACTGCTGCACGCCTCACACTGCTGCTTGCTGCACACTGCTGCTTGCAGCACACTGCTGCATGCTGCACACTGCTGAACGCCTCACACTGCTGCACGCCTCACACTGCTGCACGCCTCACCCTGCTGCACGCCTCAACCTGCTGCACGCCTCACCCTGCTGCATGCCTCACCCTGATGCACACCTCACACTGCTGCACACCTCACACTGCTGCACACCTCACACTGCTGCACACCTCACACTGCTGCATTACTCACACTGCTGCATTACTCACACTGCTGCATGCTGCACACTACATCGGTCTCCTGAGGCGGAAGCCGGGAGCGCCAAGACCCTTTTTTTTTTAAATATTGTAATCTGTGATACTCTGTGCTTTTAACTCACCGGGAAATTGTTTTCACACCCTTGGCACCTTGAACAGCGGTAGCGCTGCAACGATATCCTCATAATCTTCTTCGCCATTCTCGAGGGCGAGGCGCGTCCTGAGACACGCCCCCTCGGCTGGCCACGCCCCCTTTTTGGCATATAAATAAAGCGCCGTCGCTTTACACCACAGTGACATCGGTCTCCTGAGGCGGAAGCCGGGAGCGCCAAGACCCTTTTTTTAAAAATATTGTAATCTGTGATACTCTGTGCTTTTAACTCACCGGGAAATTGTTTTCACACCCTTGGCACCTTGAACAGCGGTAGCGCTGCAACGATATCCTCATAATCTTCTTCGCCACTCCCGAGGGCGAGGCGCGTCCTGAGACACGCCCCCTCGGCTGGCCACGCCCCCTTTTTGGCATATAAATAAAGCGCCGTCGCTTTACACCACAGTGACATCGGTCTCCTGAGGCGGAAGCCGGGAGCGCCAAGACCCTTTTTTTAAAATATTGTAATCTGTGATACTCTGTGCTTTTAACTCACTGGGAAATTGTTTTCACACCCTTGGCACCTTGAACAGCGGTAGCGCTGCAACGATATCCTCATAATCTTCTTCGCCATTCTCGAGGGCGAGGCGCGTCCTGAGACACGCCCCCTCGGCTGGCCACGCCCCCTTTTTGGCATATAAATAAAGCGCCGTCGCTTTACACCACAGTGACATCGGTCTCCTGAGGCGGAAGCCGGGAGCGCCAAGACCCTTTTTTTTTAAATATTGTAATCTGTGATACTCTGTGCTTTTAACTCACCGGGAAATTGTTTTCACACCCTTGGCACCTTGAACAGCGGTAGCGCTGCAACGATATCCTCATAATCTTCTTCGCCACTCTCGAGGGCGAGGCGCGTCCTGAGACACGCCCCCTCGGCTGGCCACGCCCCCTTTTTGGCATATAAATAAAGCGCCGTCGCTTTACACCACAGTGACATCGGTCTCCTGAGGCGGAAGCCGGGAGCGCCAAGACCCTTTTTTTTAAAATATTGTAATCTGTGATACTCTGTGCTTTTAACTCACCGGGAAATTGTTTTCACACCCTTGGCACCTTGAACAGCGGTAGCGCTGCAACGATATCCTCATAATCTTCTTCGCCATTCTCGAGGGCGAGGCGCGTCCTGAGACACGCCCCCTCGGCTGGCCACGCCCCCTTTTTGGCATATAAATAAAGCGCCGTCGCTTTACACCACAGTGACATCGGTCTCCTGAGGCGGAAGCCGGGAGCGCCAAGACCCTTTTTTTTTAAATATTGTAATCTGTGATACTCTGTGCTTTTAACTCACCGGGAAATTGTTTTCACACCCTTGGCACCTTGAACAGCGGTAGCGCTGCAACGATATCCTCATAATCTTCTTCGCCACTCTCGAGGGCGAGGCGCGTCCTGAGACACGCCCCCTCGGCTGGCCACGCCCCCTTTTTGGCATATAAATAAAGCACCGTCGCTTTACACCACAGTGACATCGGTCTCCTGAGGCGGAAGCCGGGAGCGCCAAGACCCTTTTTTTAAAATATTGTAATCTGTGATACTCTGTGCTTTTAACTCACTGGGAAATTGTTTTCACACCCTTGGCACCTTGAACAGCGGTAGCGCTGCAACGATATCCTCATAATCTTCTTCGCCATTCTCGAGGGCGAGGCGCGTCCTGAGACACGCCCCCTCGGCTGGCCACGCCCCCTTTTTGGCATATAAATAAAGCGCCGTCGCTTTACACCACAGTGACATCGGTCTCCTGAGGCGGAAGCCGGGAGCGCCAAGACCCTTTTTTTTAAAATATTGTAATCTGTGATACTCTGTGCTTTTAACTCACCGGGAAATTGTTTTCACACCCTTGGCACCTTGAACAGCGGTAGCGCTGCAACGATATCCTCATAATCTTCTTCGCCACTCTCGAGGGCGAGGCGCGTCCTGAGACACGCCCCCTCGGCTGGCCACGCCCCCTTTTTGGCATATAAATAAAGCGCCGTCGCTTTACACCACAGTGACATCGGTCTCCTGAGGCGGAAGCCGGGAGCGCCAAGACCCTTTTTTTAAAATATTGTAATCTGTGATACTCTGTGCTTTTAACTCACTGGGAAATTGTTTTCACACCCTTGGCACCTTGAACAGCGGTAGCGCTGCAACGATATCCTCATAATCTTCTTCGCCATTCTCGAGGGCGAGGCGCGTCCTGAGACACGCCCCCTCGGCTGGCCACGCCCCCTTTTTGGCATATAAATAAAGCGCCGTCGCTTTACACCACAGTGACATCGGTCTCCTGAGGCGGAAGCCGGGAGCGCCAAGACCCTTTTTTTTAAAATATTGTAATCTGTGATACTCTGTGCTTTTAACTCACCGGGAAATTTTTTTCACACCCTTGGCACCTTGAACAGCGGTAGCGCTGCAACGATATCCTCATAATCTTCTTCGCCACTCTCGAGGGCGAGGCGCGTCCTGAGACACGCCCCCTCGGCTGGCCACACCCCCTAAACGCCCTGATCCCCTTGCATAAAGCATGTGCCTGGGTAGGAAGCGCAGCGGACGAGCGCAGCGGGAGCGCCGTTTGCGCGCCGAAGGCGCGCCTAAGGCAAGCCCGTCTGTGCCCGTCCGTGCCCCGGCCGGGCCCAGGGCCGGACACGCCGCCCAACCGAAGGTACGTACTGATCAACTATCTACCTATACCCGAACTGATTTGCTTGCTCTAAATCTCAACAAAAAAAACTGTCTCAACATCATAAATGCCGAGACATGGTTAGGACCTGTATGCTGTCACCATTGCAGAACTCTCCTCACCCCAGTAAAACAGCTACCAAACGGGAGTAACGCAACTTTGCTTCGTGGAGCCTTGATCAACGCAAGGTCCATGTGCAAGAATAGTGAGCACATCTATGATCTCATCACGGAAAATGACATTGACATGTTTTTCATAACTGAAACATGGCTCAAACCCTGGTGTAACCCGATCATTGCTCAAACGGTCCCCCAAGGATACCTCATTCAGAGGATCGACAGACAAGAACTTAGAGGTGGTGGATTGGCCATCATCCATCGAGACTCGCTGAAATGTAATATCACTGAACTCCCGGACGTAAAAGGGGCAGAAAGCATGGCTTTCTGTATCCAATTAAATGAGGAAAACACCTTTGCGGGAGCTCTCATATACCGCCCCCCAGGACCCCAAAACGGCTTTTCTGAAAGCTTTGAAGAGACTCTCAGCATGCTCACTTTAAAATATGCAAACTTCACCGTTTTGGGTGATCTAAATTTCCATCTAGACAAACCCGACGACCCCAACACCATGTGGCTCAACGACCTGACAAACATTTTAGGAATGAAAATACTGACCAAACTGCCCACGCATAAAGCAGGCCACATATTGGACTGCATCTGCACCAATGCCCAAACAATAACCGTCGAAGACCCACTGACCCAAACATGGACCGACCATTGTCTAATCCCTTTTAGTCTAACCACCAATAAGAAAAGGTCTAACACCGCCAACCAAAAAATCGAAGTCCCTATGCAAAAAGACTGGAAAAAGCTTACAAACTCACCTAATCTTCGGCTCACCGCAGAAAAATCTACACCTTCATTGTCGGGAGATACAGAATCCGACTACAAAATATTTTGCAATTGGATCTCGAAGTGCTGTGGTACGGCCAACTCAGAGAAAGTCAGGAAAAAGCAGAACAGAAAATCAGCACCCTGGTTTTCCCCCGAAATTAAAGCAAAACGTACAGAGATCAGATCCCTCGAAAAAAAATGGCGTCGTAACTATGATCCAAATGAAGCTCTTGCCTATAAAACCGCGAGGAAAGCATATCACTCTATGATAAAAAACGCCAAAAAAGACCATTTTCTTCAAAGAATTAACCGGTCCAACAACAACCAGAAACAAATTTTTAAGATCGTCGACGAGTTCATGAACCCCAGAATTCTCAGGCAAGAAATACCACCCTCTCAAGCCCTCTGTAATGACATAGCTGACTATTTCGAACAAAAAATACTTAAACTCACCTCAGACTTCCCTGACCCTCCTGAACCCCCCCCTACTATGAAACATTACCAACCAACAATAAACCTCAGTTGCAAAATTTTACCCCCATCAGTCTCGATGAATCTCGACAAGCCATCCTCTCCAGTAAATCTGGTTCCCCATTCGACCCATGCCCCCTATGCTGCTTCACTCTCTGGTAGACACGGTACATCCAACCATAAACTCTATTATAAACTCCTCCCTATCTACTGCAGCCATTCCGACTGAATGGAAACTCGCGGCAGTTAAACCTCTGCAGAAGAAACCCCTACCTGACCCCACCACGCTTTCCAACCTTCGCCCCATCTCACTACTCCCCCTACTGTTTAAATTGACTGAAGCTGCAGTCAATAAACAGTTGACAAAGCATCTAGAGGAAAACCACCTTTTCCACCCCAACCAAGCTGGTTTTAGGGCAAAACACTCCACAGAGTCAGCCCTCCTACACACTGTAGAGACCCTCAAGATGGCTTTGGACCACGGGAAAAAGGCCGTCCTGATCCTGCTTGACCTGTCGGCGGCCTTTGACACGGTCTCACACGCCGTGTTGATTGGCCGCCTGACAGAGTCAGGAATATCAGGTACCGCCCTCGAATGGCTGAAAAACTTTCTAAGCCAAAGGAGACAAGTAACCGTGCTAGGAAACTACTGCTCGGATGAAAAAGCGATAAAAACAGGGGTTCCGCAGGGCTCAAGCCTGAGCCCTGTGTTGTTCAACCTCTATATGACCCCCCTGATAGAACTCATCACATCCTTTAACATCAGCACGATATCTTACGCTGACGACACCCAGCTTATCCTAGTATTGGATAATAACTCCTCCAAAGCAGAGGAAAACTTACAAAACTGTCTGACGGCTACATTTGACTGGATGCGATCAAACCACCTCAAATGTAATTCAGGAAAAACTGAAATCCTCCCTTTCGGTCAAAACAACTCCTTTTCCCCCTCAAATTGGTGGCCTCAAGACACCGAAATTCCCCCCAATACCATCACGTCGGCCCGTAACCTAGGGATAAGGTTCGATGCAGCACTATCTTTTAAGCAACAAGCAGGTACTGTGGCAGGGTCCTGTTTCAACATCATTAAAAGTCTCAGAAGATTCTTTGATCTCCTTCCCCTAACAGCCAGAAAGACTGTGGCAGTAGCCCTCATTACATCCCGCTTAGACTACTGCAACAGCATCTATGCAGGCACAAACAGAGCTGTTCTGCACAAATTGCAGATGGTTCAGAACGCTGCCGCTCGCCTGGTGCTACGGCTACCCAGGAAATCATCTGCCTCAAAAGCACTCAAAACCCTGCACTGGTTACCCATCCACAAAAGAGTGCTTTTTAAAATCCTGCTCATCACTTTCAGAGCCTACCACCAGTCAGGACCTACATACCTGTCCCAAAGGTTTGGAAGATACACTCCCCCACGATCACTCAGATCATCCAACCTCAACCTACTCGCAGTTCCCAGTTTCAGACTAACCACAAAAGGCGGAAAATCCATTGGAGTACTGGGAGCCAGGGCCTGGAACAAGCTCCCACCACAGATGCGCCTGATACAGTCAGAAAAACTGTTCCGGAAAATGCTCAAAACTTGGATTTTCAATACCGAAGACTCATCCTGCTTAGCTTTAATCTAATTCCATTTCTTCACCTATAGACCATGCTCTATAATTAGGATCCACCCCAGCAGCTGCCCTACTTTCTTCTCTATTGAGACAGCGATGTCTAGCGCCAAGATGCTCCCTGGAGTGTAAGCGCGCTTTAGAAAAGCCCATTCACTTCACTACTGCACGACTCACACTGCTGCACGCCGCACACTGCTGCATGCTGCACACTGCTGCATTACTCACACTGCTGCATGCTGTAAACTACTGCACGACTCACACTGCTGCACGCCTCACACTGCTGCCACTGCTGCACGCCTCACACTGCTGCACACCTCACACTGCTGCACGCCTCACACTGCTGCAGGCCTCACAACACCACCATGTCACTCTGGGACACTACCATATCACTCTGGGACACCACCATATCACTCTGGGACACCACCACACCCTTCTTGGACACCACCACATCACTCTGGGACACCACCACATCACTCTGGGACACCACCACATCACTCTGGGGCAGCACCACATCACTCTGGGGCAGCACCACATCACTCTGGGGCAGCACCACATCACTCTGGGACAGCACCACATCACTCTGGGACAGCACCACATCACTCTGGGGCAGCACCACATCACTCTGGGGCAGCACCACATCACTCTGGGGCAGCACCACATCACTCTGGGGCAGCACCACATCACTCTGGGGCAGCACCACATCACCACTCACAAACATCACCACATCACCACTCACAGACACCACCACATCACTCACAGACACCACCACATCACTCACAGACACCACCACATCACTCACAGACGTCACTCACAGACACCACCACATCACTCAGACACCACCACATCACTCACAGACACCACCACATCACTCACAGACACCACCATATCACTCACAGACACCACCACATCACTCAGCCCAACCACATCACTCAGCACCACAACAGCATCACTCAGCACCACAACAGCACTGTCCTTGTTTGCTACCAACAACAATTGCCATAGCCAATAGGACTCGCATTAGGAAAGTGTAAGCTATTGGCTTTGTAAATAAAACTGCTATTCATTTATATATTTTCAAAGCCAACACATATTTAAAAAAAATTGTCATTTACAATACAAATAGCTCACACTTTCCTAATGCGAGACCTATTGCTTTGCAAATGCTTGTTAAAAACAGAGCCTGTTATTGATTGAGACCAGGTTAAAGGGAAACGTCCAGTGACTGCTAAATTTAAGTGCAACGTTAGCAAAGGAGCCCACAAGTCTATATCAGTTTTAAATAGATCGCCTGGCACCCATCAGTGCCAGGTGCTTTGTTAGAATGTAATCGGGAAATGGCTGCTATAACCTCAGGTAATTGAAAAACAATTTGCTGACTACTCCTTTTGTCATTCAATTCCCCATCCTCAACTTCAAAGCTATAGATGGCCTTAAAATGATCAACCCAGGCTTGTGCTGTGATTGTGCAAGCCTGGTTAGAAAAATGATCATTGCTGAGATGGAGGGTAATGAGCATTCAACGTGGTAGCCAACCAATGAACTACTTTATTCTTGAGCCATGAATACTTTTCCTGAGAGTCCTTCCTTATAGAGGGTACATCGACCAATAAAGAGAAGTATGGAGTTAGAGTAGGAGGCAGCTGGAGAGTGGTGTTACAAGAGAGATCCCCCAAGGAGATTATTGGGGATGCTTGGGGAGCTGTCATTACTGAGGTGAAGTAAAGCACGCTAAAGTCATTCCGTTGATAAAAAAGTAGTCTCTTGATTCTGGCAACTGTCGCCCCATATCCCAGCTGCCTTTCCTGGCCAAGCTGGTGGAAGCGCATGTAAACTCCATCCTGTCCAAATTTATCGATGAGTTTAACATCTTCGATTCTTCTCAACATGGATTTTGCCCTCGCCATAGCACCGAGTCAGCACTCTTGGCTGTGACGGAATCCATTTGGAGTAGGCTGGATGTGGGAGACTCCGTGGCCTTGGTCCTATTGGACCTAAGCGCCACTTTTGATAAGTTTCTCATGCAATCCTTCTTGAACGTCTCCGTGCAGTTAGAATCAGGGATGGTGCCATGGATTGGATCTGGTCCTTCCTGATAGGGCGGTCCTGCCAGCTTTCAGTGCTGCCTTTCCACTCCCAGGATTATGCCCTGCGCCAGGGGGTACATCAGGGCTCTATTTTGAGCACGCTGTTGTTTAACCTGTATGTGAGACCCTTGGCGGTAGTGGCTAGAGCCAGGGGGCTGTCCTTGGTGTTGTACGCCGACAACACCCAGCTGGTGATTGCCTTTTCTAAAAACTGCTGTGCCAACCTGGAGAAGTTTAAGGAGGATTTGTAGGTCATCTCGGATTGGATGAGGGCTAACTGTCTTCAATTAAATGCCAGCAAATCCGAGATCTTACTGTTTGGGAAGGACCAGGAACTCTGGTCCGAACAGTGGTGGCATGACCATCTTAAACCCGCCCCGTCACCCAAGGAGGCGGTTAAGAACCTGGGTGTCTGGTTTGATAATGATTGACATTTGAGAAACAGACAAAAGCTGTTGCCGCTGTCTGCTTTGGGCTCTTGAGAGGACTGAGACTCTTGCTTGTCTTTTTTTCCTCCCAGAGTGCGCCAGACTACCGTGCAGGCTTCAATTCTTGACAAGCTTGACTATGGAAATTCTCTATATCTAGGTGCTAACAAAGCTAGCATCAAACGCCTGCAGAGGGTTCAGAACGCGGCGGCGCGTCTGTTAGTGGCTCTACCAGATCCTGTTCGGTGGTGCATGTGCTCCCTAAGCTTCATTGACTGCCCATCGAACAGCGTATTCAGTTTAAGGTGCTGTGTATCTCTCATAAAATCTTGATGCACCAAGCCCCTGCTGGGTTATCCTGTTTACTGAAGCCCGATATGCCCAGACGCGCTTTTAGATGTGTCGACCGGGGGCTTGTTTGTGTCCCTCGAGTGTGGAGAGCGAGGGCTGGGGGGCCATTCATTTAGCCTTCTAGCGCCTAAACTCTGGAACTCTCTCCCAGCCACATCAGAGGTATTCCTAATCTCTTGATGTTTCGCAAGACCATAAAAACCTGGCTGTTTTCATTATCTGATGTTTAGGCGCCTTTAGCTCTCCCTGTCCTCTCTCTGGTTTCTGGTTTGCGCTAGGACGCCTCCTTGTTGAGGCAGCCATGCGCATTACAAATCCCAAATAAATTGCTATGACCTGACAGCTGTCAAGAAACAGTAGCTGGCCGATGGGAGACGTCACCATTATCCAATGAAGAAATAATTTGATGAAGTGAGCAAGCATTAGGAGGGACGGGTAATGAGGTAGTACATATATCCTGGGACTGAGGCTGGAGGGCACTCCTTCACCCAGATTGCGAGTAGGATCACTTGTAGAAATCGTATCGCCTAACATAGGCGTAATTCTGGAGGGAAGATTGCTGGGCAGGTTATGAATGAGCAGTTGTAAATTATCCACAGACCCTTTGAAAGTTCCCACTACTTTCTCCAGTGCAGTGATGTGGGTGCCAAAAGTTTTTAAAACTGCTGAAATCTTTAGGTCCAATTTATTAATAAGTTCCATAAGGAAACTCTCCATTTTGTCTTGTAGAGGGCAGCATTAATGTCCTGAACTCATTTAGCTGGGGACTTAATAGAGTGAACCTGTCCCAAATGTGTTGTTTTACAGCGGGCACCCAATTTTTGAGTAATTTCTGAATTTTTACATGTCATATCACTATCTTGGTGTGGTGGGCCTTGGTGTTTAGAAGATTAGCCATTGGGACTTGAGGGCGAGATGACGGCTTAAGAGAAACACTGATGGGGGCCATACCAGACCCAGTAGCAATCTCACTTTCTCTATCTATTTCCACAAAGACCAGGGAGTCTGGGGGATGAAGTCATCTCTCCACTATGCTCACGGTGGGATTCCCGTGCTGCTGGACCCACTGCAACAATTTAAAGCGCCTCTGGCATGGTGGTGACGTCCACAAAGACCAGGGAATCTGGGGGATGAAGTCCTCTCCCCACTACGGTCAAGGTGGGTACACAATTAATAACAATTTTGGTATATGAATAAATGTCAATACCACAACACAAGCTCTTCAAGTTAATATTTGCTGCTAGTTACATTCACCTTCTTCATTAATTCTCCATGTTACTTTTAAAAGGCCTAAACACACCACGTTTCATGTTATTACATTTCAGAATTCTAACACTTCACTTTATTATGATAAACGTTATATACAGGTGCACTCTACTCGCGTGATTATAATACACAAATGCTACAAATAAATTGCGGTTTCCGCTACATCACTACAATGCCGCAACGCTACCCAACACAAAGAAATACAACAGAACACGTTAAACTGCCTTTCTCACATACACTCATCACAGTTCAGATATGTAATTAGTTGATATCACAGAACTCCCAACATGACCTAGCATTCAACCATGCATTTTATTCAGACTCATCTATCTATACTACTATAATAAAGCAGAAACTTTCAGGCTTTGAGGCGGGTAAACTCGGGAACCACTGCGCCAATCTACACACCCGATACACCGTTGAAATTGGCAGGGTGTGTAGATGGTTATAGGCTACATAAATTAAAAAAATAAACGCTATTTAAAATTTTAGATAAAAAAAAGTAGTCCCTCAAAAGTAGCACCGGCCGCGACGTGCCTGGTCACGGTAGGAGCACAGGGAGGAGCGGCGTCCGAGGAGCGGCGGACATGGTGCGGGGGAGGAGCGTGACGTCAGGAGCAGAGGAGCGGTGGCGGAGGAGGAGCGGCGGACATGGCGCGGGGGAGGAGCGGTGGTGCGAGCGGAGAGGCGGGAGCTGCGCCGGCGGAGGTAAGGGCACTCATGTAGGGGCAGGCGGGGGTCGGGGCAGGCGGGGCAGGTGGGCCGGGCGGGGGGCGAAAAGACAAACGGTGCATTACAGGAGGAAAAGGAGGAAAAAGTGGCGTGTAGCCACAGGGGTTTTAGATGGAGGAGCGCCGGCGGAGGTAAGGGGACCCCAAGTCCATTTAGAAGTGGTTCGGGTCAGAGAAGGCGGGGGACGGGCCGGGCGGGGGCCCGCATAATGGACAATGTAGGGGCGGGCGGGGGGCGGGGAAGCTGCCTGTTGCTCCCGGACAAGGTCGGGACGGGCTGCTAGTATGTTTATATTTCTAAATCGCTCAACTCTAGAAAGACGTGAGATGGGTCCCCTGGCAGCCTGCAGCGCAGAAAACAACACCAAAAGCAACATAGTCGACACCGTGTTTTGACCTAAAACGCATAGCCCAATCTTTTCACAAACATCCATCTGAGAGCCATGCAGAACAAGTTACCCTATCTGTAGCACACCGACAATTCCACAGCATTATATCAAAAGTAAATAATTGACTAGAGCTAATTACAGTCAGTCTCCTCAGGTTGGGCAGTGATCAATCTGACATCCACACACATACTTGAGTACAACATTTTCTGACAGGTAAAACATATGTTATATATCTCATTAACAGTAGGAATCATTTCTAAATAATACATTCAATATATTAGTCTTCTAGTCTTCTCAAATCAATCAAAATGGCACCAGTTCCCTTAACATCTGTCTATGAGAATTGCATTTAAAGGGTGTCCAGGCTCCTAACATTCTACAGGGATACAGAAACGTGCTATATAAACTGGAAAGCATGACTTAACAATGCAACATCTTGTTGGTATCCAAACAACGGTATTCTATGTTTTATTAGAAGTCTGTGATCTGCAGTTCAACACTTCCTGCAGTTTTTTTCTTTTAGGTTTGAAGTCCTTTCAAAAATCCGCTATGCACTGGTGTTTTCCAGATGGTGATTAATTTACAGGATTTTCTCACCCCATCTGCTGTGGTTACATTAGGGATGACGTCCAATCACAGACTTGTTCTAGACAAAAGTTAATTTAATGAATATTGCAACACATCAGAATTTCCAAATGCATATTTGTAATCTGGTTCTCAGTATTAAAAAATGTCCTTGCACAGAGAAACTGATTGATCCTGTTTCTGAAAATAGAGATTGTGATTGCTTTCTACATCTTGCTGTTTGCCATAAGAAGGTCAGAAACTCTTGAACTTCCATTCTGAATTATACTAGTTTTAAACACGTTCTTAAGAAATATAATAATTTTGAGAAAGACAGTGCATTTGTTGAATGCGTATGTCCCCTGGGAGCAGCAAAAAGACTTCGAAGCTCTTATTTATTATGATTTATATATCATTGCAACAAGAAAGTAGATACTGCCAATGCCATTCCACAGTGCAATTAAAAGCTTAAAAAATAGCTAAACCTAAATCTGTGCAAATCACTACACAAAAAGGGGGCTGAGCTCCTTATCCTATCAGATTCTCCCTTGGAGTTCCTAAAAGCATCCAAATTTCATGAAATGACTCCATCCCATTAATAATATATATAGAATGAGTCTTCCACTGAAGCATATCTTGAGAGCTTCTGTAGCCAGGAAAGGACATCCTCTCACACTGGCAGCTCGATGGTTCTGGTCATTTCAGCATTTCTTGGCCATCAGCGACGAACACTTGCCTCTCGCGTGCCTTGCAGTACGCGGCTAATTTCCAAGTCATACTTCAGTTTCTTGTTTTCCGAAACAACTGTTTTTTATTTCCATGCTAGTTTGTGCTGACTGCGAATGCAAATTGAACCTTAATGCTGCCGCTCTTTGTTCTTTGCCTGTGGACGTGTGGTTTGTATTAGGGTGCATGCATAAAGCAGAACAGCCTGTATATCACCCTTCAGCTTTTGTTTAGCATAAGAGCCAAGAACAGATAGAGCATGTGCTTTATGCCGAACAGATGGGACAATTCGTATCATCGACTTTTTTATGTAAAGAGTTCGCGGGTTCAGTCTCCATCTGGACACTTCTTGGAGTCTACATTACATCTGAAATATGTATTCACAGTGGCAATAAAAAGCAGCACTTGCCCTGGGGCTAGGAAGCATGCTGTTTTCTTGAATGTATAATGGTGGCTCGCCTCTCTGACCCGCAGCCCTGAGGTGTTTTTTCCCGCTCAATCTGCCATTGTCGCATGAAATATTGAAGTCCCGTGCCTGAGGGGATTGTTCGGAAAGGCCCGCTATTGAAGACTGTCCCTGCCGCAGGACATCAATATCTGAGATAGGTGCAATGTTACATTGAAGTAAAAGGATTTCAAGACCTTGACGAAATCATGTCTAATTTATTAAGGTTGGTAAATGGTCTTTGATGAAAAATCTAGTAGTCTTTGAACTCAAAATTCCAGTTGCCTCAGTCACAGTCAATCTATTAGCCTTAGTGAGCTCCTAATGCTTCTTAGCAGGTGGCCCTCCCTTCTGAGTGCTGGTAAGCAAACTCAGGGTCTTATTTATGAGAAGTGATGCATCGCTGCGTGAAAACAGCGATGTGTCACTTCTCAGTGCGCACTCCTTGTGACATGATGGATGTGTCATATTTACTGAATGATGCATCGTGTTGCAAGTAATGACAGCTACGTCTGTCGGCGCAAGACTAATGCATTGCTGCAGTTTGGTCTGAAGCATGACACAACTCCAGCAATGCAGGCGGGAGGACTATGAATATAGCACTGTGTCACCCTTATGCCTCCTAGCAGGCATAAGGATTTGATGCAATGGCATCCTACAAGTGGTGCACTGAAATCTTATAGATTTCAATGCGCCACTTCTACGAGGCTGGGATGCGGGGGAATGCCCACCCAGCATAAATTATACCTGGCGCAGGTATAATGTAGCGCAGGGATTCAGAAAGTGACGCATCTTTGTAAATATGTTGAAACATGGCACATTTTTTACGCCGCCGGTGCGTCACAAAATGAGCAAAAGTGTTGCAAGGGCTCACAAATGATCCCCTCAATTCGAGAGAGGAGTAAACTGAAAGAATGTTCTAACCCCAGGAAGTGAGGCTTATAAAAGGGATGAATGTGCTACAAGTGAAAGTGGTGAAAGTTATTGCACACCCAACCATTTTTGCTGGCGGGGGGGGGAGGGGGTCTGGGGGAGGTGCTAAAGAAGTTTTTGGTAGCCATGTCCGATGCCCAATTTACCTTGTCAGCCTCAGTGCCATTTTAGTCTCTAGGTAAGCAGCACGGAAGGGAAAAAGAAGGGTAGTTTAGCTGAAACTGTCCCATCCATTCATAGTTGGAGCCCAGGCTGCTGCACCAGCATCATAAAGCAGCCTTTCCCTTAGTTCATATGCTTCCAGCTATGCAAATCAAATCAGTTTCAAAGGCACTAACGCTGTGCCAACAGGCCTAGATTATTGACCTGGGGTGCAGGACTCAGTTTATTGTAACACACTATGCTACTGTGCATAGTTACAGTACATAGGACCAAATTTAATAAGGCATTTTGCTTTTGCAAACCATGCAAATTGCTGAATCAGTCCATTTGTGAATGCAAAAGGCCTTTTGTTATGTACTAAAGCCATTCACTGTTCAATTTAAAGGGTTTGAATGGTTAACAAATCGCTACAACTGCAACTCCTAATTGGTAATCACATTTATCAATTTCCTATTCCCTGTTCGCTATTTCAATGTACTAAGCATTAGCAATTTGCAACTATTTGCTAAATGCTAACTTTTCATGTGCATTTTACCACCATCTCTAAACAGGTGGTACCAAGATGCAGCCTATATAAATAGATCCAGCATGTATCTGCGTTTCCACAATAGCTGCGCTGTACGTGATGATGAGGAGGATGAGAATGTTGGCTGTGTGCGGAGAAGGAGGTGACAGTACCACATGTTTTTTAGGTAGAGTTACTGTTTTTTAAGCAGACAGAGGAGGACATCTTTGACAATTACAGGCTAATTAGTGCACTTACATTTAACAGCTGAAATTAAACCTCAGCCAGAGAGTAACTCTTCTAGGAGCAATTCTGTATCCCCACTATCCCCACTCATGTGCAGCTATTATACTCACTGCACTACTTTGCCTCTGGGAGCTACTAGGGCTTGACAGCTACAATAGGTGGGGTTTCCCAAAGTGGGCTCTCATGCTTTTCCAGGGCATTTCTAGATGCAATGCTAAGCAAAATCAATGATTACATTACATTTCCTACTAAAGCACAGGAATTGTAGCTAACAAAATTCATTTTTATCATGTCCCTCATGTCATAGGCTGAATTGATGGTACTTATGTTCATATATGCCCTCTATCTCAGAATTAGTTTATATTTAGAAATCGTAAAAACAGTCATTCATGAAACATTCAAGTTGTTTGCAATGTCTCAAATTTAATTACTGCTATGGTGGCCAGATTCTGAGGAAGTAAACCGGATGTCTTCTACATTGCGGGTTTTGCGCAGGCTTTTTTAGAGGAGAATTTGATGAAAGATATATACTTGGTAATTGTTCTATACTTGCCTAAGTACATAGTAAAGATGTATCTTCTTTGTGCAATTAATTTTTACCTTTACATTGTAGGAGGCTTTGTGCTCCTGGATTTTAAACCCTTATCTGAACTCAGCTTCTGCAAGTGAGAGCCGCTATAATGCAGCACTGAAATGTGCAAGAACTTTCAATCAATCAATCAAGACATTTGTATAGCGCGCTACTCACCCGGAGGATCTCAAGGCGCTTGGGGGAGGGGGGTGCGCTACTGCTCGAACATCCAGGTCTTGAGTTGCTTCCTGAAGGCGAGGTGGTCTTGGGTCAGGCGGAGGTGGATGGGGAGGGAGTTCCACATCTTGGCAGCCAGGTAGGAGAAGGATCTTCCTCCCGTTGTGGCTCTTCGGATGCGGGGTACGGCGGCGAGGGCGTGGCTGGTTGATCGAAGCTGGCGGGTGAGAGTGTAGAAGGTCAGGCGGTCATTGAGGTATCTTGGGCCTTGGTTGTGGAGAGCTTTGTGTGCGTGGGTGAGGAGACGGAACGTGATTCTCTTGCTGACGGGGAGCCAGTGCAGGTTTCTCAGGTGTTCGGAGATGTGGCTGTGTCGGGGAATGTCCAGGATGAGGCGTGCTGAGGCATTCTGAATGCGCTGGAGTCTTTTCTGGAGTTTGGGTGTGGTTCCGGCGTAGAGGGAGTTGCTGTAGTCCAGTCGACTGGTGACAAGGGCCTGGGTGACCGTCTTCCTGGTTTTGTTGGGGATTCACCGGAAGATCTTACGTAGCATGCGAAGGATGTTGAAGCATGACGAGGAGACGGCGTTGACTTGTCTGGTCATGGAGAGGGAGGAGTCCAGGATGAAGCCCAGGTTGCCTGCGTGGTCTGTTGGGTTGGGTGCGCTGCCCAGGGTGGGGGGCCACCAGGAGTCGTCCCAGGCGGAGGGCGAAGATCCCAGGATGAGGACTTCCGTCTTATCTGAGTTCAGTTTCAGGCGGCTGTTCCTCATCCACTCGGCTACGTCTTTCATCCCTTCGTGTAGGTTGGTTCTGGCGGTGGCGGGGTCGTTGGTGAGGGAAAGGTTCAGCTGGGTGTCGTCGGCGTAGGAGATGATGTTGAGGTTGTGTTGGCGTGCGATGGCCGCCAGGGGGCTCATGTATATGTTGAACAGTGTGGGGCTGAGTGATGATCCTTGTGGTACGCCGCAGATGACTTCGGTGGCCTCGGATCTGAGTGGGGGGAGTCGGACTCTCTGTGTTCTTCCGGCAAGGAAGGAGATGATCCACTCCAGTGCCTTCTCCTGGATTCCGATGTTGTTGAGGCGCTCCACTAGGGTGCGGTGGCAGACCATGTCGAATGCCGCAGAGAGGTCCAGGAGGATGAGGGCCGCTGTTTCCCCGTTGTTGAGCAGGGCTCGGATGTCGTCGGTGGCTGCGATGAGGGCGGTCTCTGTGCTGTGGTGGGCCCGGAAGCCGGACTGCGAGTGGTCGAGGAATCCATTCGTCTCGAGGAAGGCGGCCAGCTGTCTGTTGACGGTCTTCTCAATGACTTTGGCAGGAAAAGGAAGGAGCGAGATGGGGCGGTAGTTTTTGAGGTCGGTGGGGTCCGCTGATGGTTTCTTCAGTAGGGCGCTGAGTTCGAGGTGCTTCCAGCTCTCTGGGAAGTTGGCGGTGTCGAAGGAGGCGTTGATGATATCCCGCAGGTGGGGTGCGATGACGGAGTCGGCCTTGTTGAAGACGTGGTGAGGGCAGGGGTCGGTTGGTGATCCGGAGTGGATGGAGTTCATCATGCGGATGGTGTCTTCGGTGTTGACTTTAATGGAGAAAACTTACTGGCTCCTCATAAGTCGCTTTCAATGTCATCACAAGACCAGTGGGGCACTACAACGTAGACAGACACCTGCTGCCAAATAGTAGCATGTGGTATATTGCGCAACTTCGCCACATTAAGGCAGGCTCACTGTTTCCTGACTAAAATGCTACTAAGGCTTGAAACCGTCTCCCTTTCCCCTCATCAAATTCACCTTTTCCATAGAGGTTTGATGTTTGGATGTTTTCCACTGCACTGGTGTCTTGAACTTGGCCATGTGCTGTATCACCATTGTAGTGACCTATCTCTGCCTGCACGTTCACCTTGTGCCTTGAAAATGCTGCTGTTGAATGTGTGAGCAGGTAGAAGATGGTTGCCCCTGTGTTAGCAAAATAAACACCCGTGTTGGATTCCCATCAATATCATGTATGATCAATATTCTCATGTGGTCCTCCGTCCTAGGTACAGTGTCTCTAGATCATTGAGACAAAGTGGTACCATCTGTGGACACATGGTTTACACATGCCAACACAAGGCACAGTCATAAGAATCTGATCAGACGGGTAGGTGCAGTGCAACAAAGGAAAGTGTGTGAAAAGTTAAAATAGGATAGAGAATCTCATTCCTACTTTATTCTACCAAGACCTCTTCCTAATTAAAAACAAGGAACAGCGCAAAACTATACTCCTGCAGTTTAACAAATATCTGCATAGGGGCCGACATGTTTCTGCCTAAGCGGGAATATGACCCTAGGCTTTCATCAGGGCCTCTGTTCTCTCAATAGTGCGACTGCAAAAAATGTGTTTGTGAAAAAACTCAAAACAATAATTATGTGATATTTCAGTAAAGGATATGAGTCTCCAAATACTGTGGCTTCACTCCTCCATGACACCTGGTAAATTTGTTAGATCTGTAGAGGAAGAGACAAAACACAACACAGGAAAAAACCATCTATAAGCAAAGGGCTTGCCTTGAATATATGTCTAAATACAGTACATATAATCACTCACCCAGGGTGCCCGGGGAAGAGACCTCACCTCGTCCTGGTCCTGGCTCAGGCGTAGTGAGACCCCGCTCTGTAAAAGGAAAGCACACCAGAGCTAAATGTAGGCTGCGGGACAAATTAATCCACTGCAGACCTCATTCATATATGTACCAGTGAAAGTTGCTCCCCTTTATTTAAAATAACTTGTATTGCTGTGACCTTGCTAACTGGGACCTCAACCCACTAAAAACCACTCAATTGCTCCTCACATAAAACAGTAAGTGGGGTATCCAAGGGATAACTAAGCCCCATTTGAGCTGGTACTCTTACTAATCTGAGACCATAGCTCCTTTCCTGATACATGATTCAGAAGTTAGACCCATAGGTTTTCTAGGTTGATCGGATTCTGGTATACGGGGGATATAACCTATGCGAGGTCTTTAAATATCCCTTAGGCCCTCCCCAATGATGTGTTTATATATGTGTGAGCAGGTAAACAGACCAACTTCATTAGTATGCATAAGTTTGTTAAAGCATCGGTGAGTTGTGAGAAAGTGTCTGAAACAAGTGTTTAGTTTTTCTAAGCCATTTTTCATTTGAATAATGCTTTATTCATGGCCACTAACTGTATCTTCATTGATGTAATGTTTTTATATTGTAGGCGTTGCACAGATAACATTGAAACCTCCAAACCACTAGAAATAGCAGTATTATCACCTTATTCTGATGCACCACTAATGTGTAAACCTCGCCTTCTGCTTGCATTGCATTGGCATTGAAGAAGGGACTTGATCATTTGTCTGGCTCTAGTACCAGAATGACTTGTAGGCATGTCTGATAATTAGTTTTCTGTTTTCTATGGAAACTCATGCAGTGGCGAGACTATTGCTCTGCTTGTGGGTGGCATGGGTGTTGTGAGTGTTGGTGTCCTTGTGTTGTCTCCATATCTGAGAGAGTGTCTGTAGCTTCCTCAACTCCTGCTGATGATACATCTGTGAGATATATGAGAAGTATTTTAGTTTACTGTCTACCAAAGTTGTTTACTTATGACTCAGTTTCTTCTCTCGTTCTTCATTGTCAATGCTTTTTGCATACTAGTTATGGACATCAAAAATTGCCAAAAATACATCTCAAACACAGGTTCATACTACGGACTATAACTCCCAGAACACAGCAGTACAGTAATAGTATGGATTGTTCAAGATTGGTTTTTTATAAGAATTAATTAAAAAAAATCAAATATGATGAATACACCAAACAGGAATGCATGGTAAAAATGTATCTTACTTTTCAAAGTAGTCAGTGGGGCAGAAGTATCAATGTCTGACAGACCAACAATGCTTTCAGATTGAAAGGTACTCTCTACCAAGTCTTCAATAGGTGTTGCAAGTGGTTGGTTGAAGGGTCCATCGCCTGTTCCCCCGACCTTTGAAAGTCTGATTGTCCCCATCTTTTTGGTATGAGACCACAGATAATACCAGAGCTTTCTAATTTCTTCAATTGTGCGCTGTGTCACTCCCATATTACCTGTTTGTCCTGGATGTCCTTCCGGATTTTTCATCTATGGCCATCTCTTACCTGGAAAGAGCTTTCCCAAATAGCTCATCATTATGTGTGAAACTCCTTCTCTCTGAACTTCAATTTCTTTTGCGCCACCCTGCATCCTTCTCATTATCTTTTCAGGATATACTGAGCAAAAACAAGCAAACTGACTCCAAGCAATAAGAAAGTTTGAGAGCTCTCACAGCCTGCCTTCCTCTGTGAAACTGTGAACTTACTTCCTCACTATATGGTCATCAAGATATGCTATTTCCAAATGCGACTTTCGCAATTTGCGATTACCAAAGAACATTTGTCTACTTGCAGAATCACAATTTGGTTATTGAAAAATAGCTAAATGCATACTAATGATTCAGTAATTGGGGAATGGTGACTATTATACTGTTGTAAATAAAACCAGGTAGTCCATATACTTTCTTGATGCTCCTTTATTCAGGTAAGATGGTAAGTTAGTTATATAAAGGGGAAACCCCACCAGGAGTGGCCTCCTGCCACTCAGCCCAGATTCAACTGCCAGACATCCACACAGAACATTCTAACAAGCTCTTGCATCCCATATTCTATGCTGGGCAGCAGGGACAAGTATAACACATCTCCCTTCTTTAATTTGACGAACAAGAGATATGAATAGAAATTGCGGAGAGTAAGTGAGATAACAAGTCACATCACGCAATTTCAACATAAATGTAAAATCAGATAAGATTAGCAATTTT
The DNA here is from genome assembly GCF_964263255.1 of Lissotriton vulgaris. NCBI lineage: Eukaryota > Metazoa > Chordata > Amphibia > Caudata > Salamandridae > Lissotriton > Lissotriton vulgaris. The sequence goes on along the minus strand of NC_141689.1, from coordinate 819,700,766 downwards.
AACATCTTCACAAACCAAACACGCAAACTAATAAATAACATTCACACCACCTCCTCTCTTCCTTAAACAGACATTACTCACACAACGAAATGACCAACACACTATCACGCCCACGCATCACATACTCAACCCAGAAACCAAACAAACCGACTGGCCAGGTCAGTAAGAGGCAAAAAGGTCACAACTCACAGCGTAACAGTACAACACCCAAAAATGGAGCTCCAAGCGCCCACATATTCCACGTAGAAGTGAAAACATCCAGAAGTGGAACTTCAAGCTCCCTCAAACTCCATGTAAATATTTAAAAATTGGAACTCCAAGCTCCCTCAAACTCCATGTAAATACTTAAACGTGGAACTCCAAGCTCCCTCAAACTTCATGAAAATATTTGAAAGTGGAACTCCAAGCTCCTTCAAACTCCATGAAAATATCTAAAAGTGGAACTCCAAGCTCCTTCAAACTCCATGAAAATATTTAAAGTGGAACTCCAAGCTCCCTTAAACTCAATGAAAATATCTAAAAGTGGAACTCCAAGCTCCCTCAAACTCCATGAAAATATTAAAAGTGGAACTACAAGCTCCCTCAAATTCCGTGTAAAAGGATACATAGGTTCCTTGCAAAAAAAAAAAACATCACCCCCCCACAAATACACCTCCCCAGGGCACATATATATACACCTCCCCAGGGACAAGTATAACATATACATTAAGAATAGCGATTTCCTGACTGCTATTAGGATACAATCGCAGTTTGGAAATACCTACCCTAAAGTATTGTACATCTTGCCCATATTTACTACACATTTATGTCTTTCTTTCCTTAGGTAAAAGACATAAAAAGTGGTTGCGTGTATTGCATGGGTCTTAGTATTATATTGTACAGAATACACAATTACATTTTGAAAATTCCAGAAACTCCACCATTCCTCTCTCTTTAGGAAAAACCTTTACATGCATAAGGGCGACCCAAGGCATGTACAAAAACACAAATAAATTTAGAGGATCTCAAAATTGTAACTGAGATTGTTTTGTGTCCGACAATTATGTGTCGAAAATACATTTTTGAGTATTTATGTTCTAAAGCATAATATTCATTGGGCATATTCTCAAGGAGCTATCGCTGAGTTAACCGCACTTTATCGCAGCCAAAGCCACGATAAATTCATCACCCCCTTCACAAGCTGGTGCTAACAGCCCATAGCACCAGTTTACGTATGATTGCAGCCGCAAAAAACATCGCCACAGATGTCCCCGCAACTATCGCTAATGAGATGCAGAGTAGGCGTTCCCGAGCAAAAAGACGCAACAACACCACTCGGCAACATTCTCAACGACCAGCCACATCGCCCATAAGATCACAAAACAGGCGATAACACGCGTTAGCAGCAGGAAACTAACACCTGCTCTGACCTGGTGTAAAGTCGGACTCCAGCCTGCAACACAAAAGGGAGGCCAGCCCACAGCCACACATGAAGAACAACAGAAGCCATGGAGCCACTGATCATGCGGGTCAGACACCCAAGATGGCGGCAACACCCACCGCCACCCCCCCCAGGACCACCCTCTACCCCCGAACCCCAACTGCCGTCCCCGGACCAACACAGAAGCAGTGCAGACAAAGACAGCGACCCTCCGAAAATGTACCAACCTCACAGACCCAACACCAGAGAATGTCATTGCCCACTGCAGGTTCAAAAGGACAACCCTCCTCCACATCCTGACCACCATTGTACACAAGAGTTACAATTAAAGGGTTGAACCAATGGCACTGGGACCTGGGTATCAAATACTACAGAGATAAGGGTCCCAGACTATATAGAGTTTATGTGCACAGAAGAATTCACAGACTTTAGATACATATTACTCTTACCATGATTTAGAGGAATGTTGTTTATTCACATCCTCTTAGTCATACATTTCATGTGCAATGCATAACCAACATTTACATTTGTGCCCATAAGGAAGGAAAAGGGGGGGTTTGGGAGAGAAGGTTTTGTGAGGGTAAAGGTAGTGAGTGGACAGTCATAGAAGTTGTATGTGATAGAAAAACATTCAGTTTGTTTAAATCATAACGGTGCTGCAGTCAGTCACCCCATAGATTGGTTCACTTCCGTTCAATCCTATCCCATCTATTTTGTAACACAGTATTAATACAAAGTTGCAAGCTGGGTAGGTCACATGTAAGACAGTCGACGTTTCGACCCCTGTTGTGTGTAGGTTGATTGCACCTTACAGTGGGGTCTTCATCAGGACGTGATGTGAGAAGGGGCACCTAAGATTAAAAACGGGGAAATTAGATAAAAGGACCTTGAATTAGCTAAATTGCAAAAAGCATCTAATGTGTGGTATTTACCAAAAAGGGGTTTGGAGGTATGGATATTTCTCGAAAGGCTCCTCTTGGAGGTGAGCATAGGGTAGTACCTGTGAATGGGAAAGGTGGCATACTAATTATCAAGGGTCTCACTACGGGTTGGTTGCAAGAATGAGCCATGTGTATCGTAGATCCCAAAAGGGAAACAATTTACAAAAAAACACACATACTGAGCCATAACATTAAAACCAATATGTTGATATTTACATGTTGAGACAATAAACATGTCATAATGTATTGCATAGTTCCATAAGTAGTGAACCCATCCGGGTTTAAGCAACCTGAACAATTATGACTTATACCCATCCGGGTTAAAAAACAATCGTACATTGGTGAGTCTGTAAGAAATTCATTGGTTCATATTCCAAGCGAAGTGCCCTGGTAATGGACACCGTCTACACCCTACAGTGTAAATACGACTAAATCATAATCACGTAAACCAGCCGGGCTAGACATATTCTAGTCGAAGACTTTATGAAAAGGCACCCAGCTGGGATGGACAACGTTCAACAAAGTAGGTCGGTAAAACGCGTTGTAGCATATATAAACACCTTAGGGAGGTTAACAACGTCTAGCATGGTAAAGTGGTGGAATATCTATAAAGTTCGCTACAATGCACAAACAAATTAGGCTGGTTGTTAAATACCTATACACGGCCCGTCAGTGGCAGCGTTCACAGGGTGACGCTTGGCAATCCCCACGAAGTAAGCGATTCTAGTAGCAATCTAAAAATAATTAAAGATATTCAAGGCCTTGTTGACTAGTAGGGCTATCCGCTATGTGTGAGAGGACTCCCACAAGCGTGCTTACCGTGAGAAATGGTAACTCATCCCAGCGGCTCAGTCGGGGGAACAGCCGCAGCCCGGCGAGGTCGTGTTTTTGTTGATGGCGCGCGCGCGCATGCAGCAGCTGGATGCTGGTGCAGCGCGGTTAGTGAAAAAAGACTAGTGTACCGGGCACGTCAGTGATGTGATTGAAAAAGTTCGGATAAAGTGTCTTGTAGAAGTAGAATGATACATTAATTTGATACAAATGATTTAGTGAACCCACAATTGTTGTAAAGGGTGATATAGTGACCACTAAGTATTATAACAAATCTGACATTAACATAAGATTAAACTTTTACAATTCTTCTGTGTTGGTCTTGATCTGTGGGGAAATTGAAAACATCTGAACAATACATAGGAACCAGTACATGAAAAAACAGGGCCTCATTTATGAAAAGTGACGCATCGCTGCGTGAAAACATCGATGCGTCACTTTTCACTGCGCACTCCTTGCGACACCAATGATGCGTCATATTTAATGTATGACGCATCATGTCGCAAGGACTTACAGATACGTCAGTATTTCTGACGTATCTGTAAGCGCAAAAGTGACGCATTGCTGGAGTATGTCACAAAAGTGAAGCAACTCCAACAATGCGTCCTTTCACATGGGGAAAGCCCCATGTGAAAGGGCTTGCGTCAGTCTTACGCCTGCTGTGAGGCAGGCGCAAGATTTTGACGCAACAGCATCCTAAAAGTGACGCAGTGAAATCTCATAGATTTCACTGCGTCACTATTACGAGGCTTTTTGCGGGGGAACGCCCCCTCTGCATACATTATACCTGACGCAGGTATAATGTGGCGCAGGGGTTTAAAAAGTGACGCATCTACCTAGATGCGTCACTTTTTAAATATGGCGCAACAAGGCGCTTTTTTTACGCCGCTGGTGCGTCACAAAAAGTGACGCACCGGCGGCGCAAAACTGAATCAAGGCCTCATAAATAAGGGCCACAGTGTCAATGTTCAACGTAAACAGGCTAATTGTGCATAACTTGCATCCTGCTCGTTAAGACCGCTAAGGATAGTATCAAGCAATGCCATCCATTTACTCTCCCTGAGGTTGAGGATTCCTGATATGTTACCTCCTCTTGGGCCTGGGGAGACCTTTTTGAGTACCACCCACCTTAGATCATTCGGTGTGTGTTTCTCTGTTTTACACTGGTCAACTAAGGGAGCCCCCTGAACCTCACATCTGATCATACTGTGGTGTTGTAAAATGCGTACCTTTATTTTTTGTTGGGTTTGGCCTATATAGGCTAACCCGCAAGGACACGTGATGCAGTAGATGACACAGCTAGTATTGCAGTTTGTGAAGGACTTGAGTTTTATGGTATGTTGTTGATACTCCGCAAGACACAGATATCCATGCACAATGGTGCAAGGGTGCCTGTGTCACCGCATGGCTGCAGTTTAAGCAACAGTGCAGAGGGAAGCATAGACTTGCAACATATTTATGTACATATGTTGCATCCCTGTGCTTCGGAAGTACCACAGCACACTACAGCTAAAGAGCTTACAGTGTCATGCTGCAGCACTTCCTTATAGTTCTGCACTTATACATTCACCATACACTACTAATGCATTCGTTCAGTCAAGTATGCACTACGCATACATTCAACTAAACTTTCACACACTATCATATAAATATAGCTCTTTTTTTAACCAGAGAAGTTAGTTCTGAAAATAACTTTTTTTTAGTTTTATATATTTTTTGTACTTATTTGAATGATTTTGTTATTTTTTTGGGTTTTTTTCACAAGAAAAAAATTGAACAGGATGAACAAAACAATCAACTTCAGGAAAAAAAAAGTCTAGCACCGATTATTTTCCTGTGCTCTGCAGATTAGATTTACGGACTGCTCTCCGTAACACACTAATTTGTTGCACTTAATACAGTGCACCTTCAGTTGACCAAATTGTGGACATATGTCCGGATGTTGTGGCGATGATGATGTACCAGAAGAACTTGCCACTGCAGGTGGAGGGTTTTCGCGAAGTCTTCTGCACTCTTCATGAGCCAGGTTGACGGGGTGCAGCATCTTGAGGTGTTTGTACATGCTTGCCGTACCACAGGAGTATTTTTTGGTAGGATCACCTCTCAAAAGAACCCTTTCGCAAATCCTTCAGGTCACTTTGGTTGCATTTACTTTTTTTGGCCTTCTGGGATCGTAAAAAATGTCCAGATCACTGCAGTGGCTCTTTGAGGGCGTGGAGGCTCAGGAAGAAATTCTTGATCTGAAGAGTGCTCTGACTCTGATGGTGGTTGCTGTCCTGAAGCCATTTTGTGCAGTATTGAGTAAATAGCACAAAGGAATGGAATAAAAAAAGGCTCTTCTCAGCTGAGAGATGTTCCTCCAAAGAAGGTCTAAGAAGAATGATTGAAATGGGTGGGGTCCTTCAATAGTTAGAATAGGAACTGTTATGAACCAATCAAAACTCTTTTTATCAGGTCACATGGGGCCCGCGCACCGTGCGCACAGGCAGCATGCACCCATCGCGAGTTCGCGAAATTGCATTTAAAAGTAATATAGGTTTATTAAAAGTAAATGTATATTATTTTTATGATTAGTTTAGATAATGTATTGCCCTAATATGTATATTAAATACATATATATCATTTTAGACCTTAACATTTTTTGAAGGAGTCGCCCACCCACCACGTCGAACACGTATATGACGTCACGCCGAAGCATGCCAGTGTCGCGTAAAGTAGGTTCCGGCAATGATCGAGAAAGGTACACTTTGGGTGCAGAACTCCCCTAAAAAATTCTTAAAAAACAATAAAGAAAATAATATAAATATATTTAAAAAATATGAAATACAAAAAACAATATTAGAGTTTCAATATTTAAAAAAATATTTTTTTCAATTTACATTGAAAATATATAATGTAATTTAAAAAATAAAATATGTGAAAATAAACAGTTTAAAAACTGTAGAAAATCAGTATAAAAATACATATAACTATTATTACATTTAAAAATTATCTTTTAAAAAACATTTGAAATTCACTGAAAAAACCATAGTTTACAGACACGTTATAGTTAGGCATTAGCATTAAAAAAGCCTTTGAAATTCACTGAAAAAAACATAGTTTTCAGGGGTGTTATAGTTAGCTGGGCATTTCACTCATACAAAACCATTGAAATTCCGCCGTTATAGTAAGTTCTAACTATAACGCGCGCCCCCGCAATCTACTGCTGATGATGTCACATATCACATCATTCATGACATCACTGCAGTCATCCTACTCACTTATGCAAACAATTGATCATACTTACATTTACTCATCTACACAGTTATACAAACACCACTTCATTTATTCCTATGGATAATAACTCATACTTAGCCTCAAAAAATCACTATTACAAGTACACAGTTATCCATACAGTCACTCATACAATCACTAACTCTTATGTATACTTATTTTTATACAACTGTTGCATACACTGCCTTTTATTTTTCTACTTTGTTGAACATGTATCATTGAGAGATATATTTACTCATTACCACACTCATAAAGACATTCACTCACCCTAACAACTGTTTCCACATGCAGTCTTAACTTCATATACCTACTAAATCAACTACTTACACATCTTTGGACAGTCACATCCCCCCATCCAACCACACACACATTCATTCTCCCATACAAATGCTCAGGTAACTAATCAATAACTAATATAGAATTTCATGTAGCTAGTAACCAGCTTATGCAGTAGTTTACACACAAAAGACAGAGTGATACAGATATTCACACAGTTTAATCACTATCTTATATATTTAGTGAGACACTTTAAATTAGTCACTTAAACAGTCAATCACACTGCTAATAAATGCTCCATCCAGACACTTATACATCCACTCATTCTTCAATGCAGTTTGCTATATATATATTATATATTTAAATAACGAACCAAACCACATTCACTGAATGATGTCATTTGAGATGTCATCAGTGATGTCACTGACCATGTCATGAATGATGTAATATGTGACATCATCAGCAGTAGATTGCGGGCGCGTGAGTTATAGTTAGTAGACCTAACTATAACGGAGGAATTTCAATGGTTTTGTATGAGTGAAATGTCCAGCTACCTATAACACCCCTGAAACCGCTGTTTTTTTCAGTGAATTTCTATGATTTTTTAAATTCTAATTCCTAACTACAACGTGTCTGTAACCTATGTTTTTTCAGTGAATATATATATATATATATATATATATATATATATATATATATATATATATATATATATATATATATATATATATATATATATATATATATATATTCACAGAAAAAACCATAGGTTATAGTGGATATATAGTTAGGAATTTGCATTTACAAAACCTTGAAAATTCAATGAAAAAAACATTGGTTTTAGGCCATATATAGTTAGGGATTTGCATTTACAAAACCTTATTTTACTCGCATAAAACCATTGAAATTCCATATATAGTTATAAGCGCTAACTATATATCGCGCACCCGCAATCCACTGCTGATGATGTCACATATTACATCATTCATGACATGGTTAGTGACATCACTGATGACATCACTGATGACATCTCAAATGACATCACTGATGACATCACTGATGACAACATCCAGTGACTGTATGTTTCTGTAAAGTTAAAATATCTCTTACATATTGAAGAATGAGTGGATATATAAGTGTCTGGATGAAGGATTTAGTAGGTGCATGACTGACTGTATGAGTGAGTGATTAAATGTGTCTCACTGAGTGCATGGGTTAGTTACTAAACTGTCTTAATTTGTGCATCATTATGTCTGTTGTTCTGTAAACTGTTGCATGTGTTGATAAGTAGCTATATGAGTAACTATATGGGTTATTGATTGGTTGCCCAAGTATTTGTATGGGATACTGAGTGTGTGTGTGGGTGGCTGGGAGGTGTGTGACTCTGTGCATAGATGTGTGAGCAGTTGATTCACTAGATGTATGGTTTCAAAAGTGCATGTGGAAACAGCTGTATGGGCGGTTGACTGTGTGCATGAGTGTATTGGTGAGTGAATGGATATCTCAGTGCTACATGTCAAAGTAAGTACATATGTAAAACACAGTACACGTGAGAGTTGACATATATAAATAACTGTGCATAAGAGCCAGTGAATGTGTGAGTGGCTGTATGGATCATTGTGAACTTGTATCAGGGATTGTATAATAGAGTAAATATGTGTTAGTATATGTTTGAATAAGTAAAGTTTGTATAACTGTATAGTTGAGGAAATGGAGGTGTGATTGATTCTTTGCATGGCTGACTAGGTGTGTGAGTAACTCCATGGATGAGTGGCAGTCTGTGAGTGTCTGTTTACACTGATTGTATCTAAGGTTATATTAGAGTCTGAAGAGGTTCATCGTATTATCACATGAATGATATCATCAGTGATGTTATCAGTCATGTCAAATGAGATGTTTTCAGTGATGTCATCAGTGATGTCATTTGAGATGTCATCAGTGATGTCATCAGTGATGTCACTAACCATGTCATGAATGATGTAATATGTGACATCATCAGCAGTGGATTGCGGGTGCGCGATATATAGTTAGCGCTTATAACTATATATGGAATTTCAATGGTTTTATGCGAGTAAAATAAGGTTTTGTAAATGCAAATCCCTAACTATATATGGCCTAAAACCAATGGTTTTTTCATTGAATTTTCAAGGTTTTGTAAATGCAAATTCCTAACTATATATCCACTATAATCTATGGTTTTTTCTGTGAATTTCATTGGTTTTTTAATAGCAAATATGAAAAGCTTTAAAATGTCAAGTACGTGATAGATAAAAACATTTTCGTATTTATGCACGCTGATGTGCTTTGAACGCTGCACCCCCCCCTCCCCTCTTTTGTCTTAGTAGTACTCTCTCTTTGCAGATACTGAAGGGCAGTTAACGCAGGCCTTTACCCCCGTTGTAATCCGTCGTGCCTGCTTGTCTCTCCATTTGATTGATTGTTGTCCAAGCATTTACTGTTTTAGAATTGGTTCTCTTTGGATCATTCTCTATTTACAAACAAGCACAAAGTCGCAATACTCTGTTTAGTCTTTGCAGATAGTGAAAAATCGTGTAAAAAAATAAAAGTAATCGAGCAAAATCAGTAGGCCACTAATTGGATCTCTTTTTGACCTCGCTAAAATAGAAATATTAGGAACAACCCTTCATGAGAAATACGAAAATAGTGAGATGAACTGAGCTCCACACCATGAGGGCTGCAAGACAGCTCGGCTCCATCACCCATCCCGCACAAAATAACGACAAACCCTATGCAAATATTAAAAATATAGACAACACACCAGCAAAGAAACAGGGTAAAACATTTTATTAAAAAACTATTTACATAACGTTGGTTTATAAGATGATGTCAGTAGTGGACCGATGTGTGAATAGGTCGAAAGCAGCACAAGGCTCCAAGATCCGGATGGCAACCTCCTGGATGTTGGGTGCCATAGTTCAGAGTTCTGAGTTTGAGCCTTTTTCAATGCCTGTGCTTTGTTGAATCAAAATGGCGGCTTGACACAAAGCTGACTCAAGCGTTGCTACTGATGCTATGCAGACCAAAACTGGTTTTCAGTTTGTACATTTTTCTAGATTTTTCAATCCAAGTTTGGTTGACTTTGTAGAACGATGGCTTCAAATTTTCAACATACGGTGTGGTGGCGCTGACTGGGAGGGGGCGCTTCGCTCCTGCCCCCTCCCCAAGTAAGATTTTCATACGTGAAAGTACGTTAATGGTTTTGGTCCCTGAGTTGCTTCGATGTCACTGCCATTCTCAAATGGCATAAGTTCTGGATGTTGGGTGCCATTGTTAAGAGTTCTGAGCAGTGCTTGTAACACTGTCTGAAGCTTATTTCCACCTACTGCAGCTTCACTATTCTCAAAGTAAGTGAGTGTCGTTTGTGGACCTGACTGCATTAGAAAACAATGTGATATGTTACCTTCCTAAACAGCTTGACGGAGGCCCCTTAGGGGCGGTGTGATGGCCATGGACTCGGAGAAGACGCTTGGCTCCGACACCCTCCCCAAGTCTTATAGCACTGGTGTAGCCTGAGATCGCCCCCGACATAGGCAGCCGGCTCCCGGGGTCCGGCAGAACTTTTTGCCTTTTGATGACTCTTCAATTCTGAACCTTGTCCCACAATCCGTTTGACCTGAAGACACGCTGTAGTGGGGCGCCCCTTTACCGTTTCAGTTGCCATTCCGCCCGCTTTTGCTACACTGTGCCTCTTCCGCCATTCAGCTGTTTACCGCCCGCTCTTGCGACTACAGCGTCTCGCTCATCATGTAGTTGAGTTGCTCCCGCTCTTGCGGTGCAGCGATAGGCGGCTGCCACAGGACTCTCAAAATGGCGGCCGGCTCTTCGGTTTTGGGCCTGGTCCACTAAAATGGCCCTGGGACACCTTTGAACTCGGACGCTTCCCTGATAGGGCTTGGGTCCCATTCTCGAAAAGCGTCCCCTCAGCCGTGAAGATTCTACAAAAGTCTTGGGGGCCTCCGACTCCCGCAGGCTTCTGGTGGGGAGCGGCTGCCATGATTGCTCGTGGAATGGCCACGACGGAGCTACGAGATGGTAGTGGTCTCATGCTGACGCCAGCTTTAGTCTGAAACATCCAGAAACACTGTAGACTACCAATTCGATCAGTTCCGGTAGCGCCCCAACATGACCCGGAAGAGAAGAACTTGCCCTCCCCTCTTTGACTGTTGGTTCTTGTTGCCTGTCCCCTCTGTTGTCATTTAACAGAACTTTTTGGACTACTGAAAGGGGTTGTGTTCCGAACGCTGGTTGGTGGAGACATTTTGACTATATTCTTGACCTACGTTGTCGCGTAATGCGTTATATGACACGCCGCGTTAGCGCACCCGGAAGTGATCCGAGGCGCGGCGCGCAGCGCGTAACGTAAGCATAACAGGTCATGTGACTTGTTAATAAAACTTTTCATTGGTTCATTTTACTTTTGTTAATTTAATGATGAAAAGCTTGATCATATGACCTAAAAATTACGCTTTTTATTGTTTTCGAACAATATTTTTTTTTCAAACATATGTTATAATATTCCAGGCTAATGTACTTTCCCAGAAAATTTACAACTTTCTTGCAAGTAAAATATATTTCTTTTTCGAGAAAAAGGGCGTTTCTTCCTTCCATGACGGAGCCGTTGAGTAAAAGAGATTCGGCCTGCTGTCTTAGTCGCCGATACGCCTGATTATCAGATTCTTATCGATCACTTTATGTTGCAGACATGAAAAACACAACTGCCCTTGACCATTTATCTTTACTGCGTTCCTACATATTATACCTTTTATCCGTCATGTAATTGGACTGCTTTATTTCACTTGCCTTTTACTGATTCGAAAACAGTGACTAAAAGTAAAAACTTTACCAATGTAAATACTACTACCGTGTTTTGTTTTAAAAACCTTTATTGTGAAAATGTCAGTATACAAATACGGGCCTATAACCACGTGGGCCGGCCACGGAGCAAACTGAAATCGTATATGATGAGGAGACATTTACACTGTAGAAGAACGTAACGAGCGGGCCATTAGGTTGCAAGAACAAAGGTGTCTAACAGTTGCGGAATCGGTGGACGTACATTTTGTAATTAAAATACGACAGGGCCACTTACAATAACATTTTCTAGATATACATTTGCGGGCAAGGAGTTACGAGTCCCATTTATACCGGCGCCATTTTGGGCGAGGCCGGGCAGGTCCAAGATATAGTCAAAATGTCTCCACCAACCATCGGCCAGACCAGAACCCCTTTCGGCCCTTTATGCTACAAGATGGTGTCTTCCATTCAGAAAATATTGTTGGCAGCATTTTGAAAGGAAACAGAAACAGCCGTTCTCCTAGTGAGTTTCACATTGTTACATTTAGGAAGAATGTTGAAGAGTAGTATGTGGAAAATCTGAAGCCATTTTTCTACAAACTCTCAATCAGACTTGGATGGAAAAAAAAAACATGAAGAATGTACAAACTGAAAACCAATTTTTGTCTGTATAGCATCAACAGTAACGCTTGAGTCAGCTTTGTGTCAAACCGCCATTTTCATTCAATCAATAGCGTCCCCCTGCACACATTCAGGGACCTGGTTGTGTCTTCAGATGAAACGGATTGTAGGAAAAGAAGCAGAAAGGAAAAGGAAAAAAGTTCCGCCGGACCTCGGGAGCCGGCCGCCTATGTCATGTGCGACCTTTGGCCACACCAGGGCAATAGTGAAGCTGCAGCAGGTGCAAATAAGCTTCAGACAGTCTTACAAGCACTGCTCAGAACTCTCAACTGAGGCACTCAACATCCAGGACTTGCCATTCGGATCTTGGCGCCTTGTGCTGGTTCCGACCTATTCACACATCGGTCCACTACTGACATCACCTCATAAGCCAACGGGGCACCCTACACTGACTTTCGGCGCAGCATTGTAGGATGGCCACACCAGTGCGGCAACTTGCTGGACACGACCTCGGTGCCATCCGGATCTCGGCGCGTTCGAGTCACTGTACCGCAAGAGTGACCGGAACTCAGCTGAACACGCCGTCTTTCGGCGCAGCATTGTAGGATGGCCACACCAGTGCAGCAATTTGCTGGACACCACCTTGGGCAATAGTGAAGCTGCAAAAGGTGCAAATAAGCTTCAGACAGTCTTCAACTTACTCTGATTCTTATAATAAACTTCAGATAGTCTTACAAGCACTGCTCAGAACTCTCAACTATGGCACTCAACATCCAGAACTTGCCATTCTGATCTTGGCACCTTGTGCTGGTTCCGACCTATTCACACATCGGTCCACTACTGACATCACCTCATAAGCCAACGGGGCACCCCACGCCGACTTTCGGCGCAGCATTGTAGGATGGCCACACCAGTGCGGCAACTTGCTGGACACAACATCGGGGCCATCCAGATCTCGGCGCGTTCGACTCACTGTACCGCAAGAGTGACCGCAACTCAGCTGGACACGCCATCTTTCGGCGCAGCATTGTAGGATGGCCACACCAGTGCGGCAATTTGCTGGACACCACCTCGGTGCCATCCGGATCTCGGCGCGTTCGAGTCACTGTACCGCAACAGTGACCGCAACTCAGCTGGACACGCCGTCTTTCGGCGCAGCATTGTAGGATGGCCACACCAGTGCGGCAATTTGCTGGACACCACCTCGGTGCCATCCGGATCTCGGCGCGTTCGAGTCACTGTACCGCAACAGTGACCGCAACTCAGCTGGACACGCCGTCTTTCGGCGCAGCATTGTAGGATGGCCACACCAGTGCGGCAATTTGCTGGACACCACCTCGGTGCCATCCGGATCTCGGCGCGTTGTGCTGCCTTCGGCCTATTCGCACATCGGTCCGCTACTGACGCCGCCTCACGTGCCAACGGATTTTCTACGCTTTTTGTAGCCCTATGCCGCATAACAGGTCATGTGACTTGTTTATAAAACTTTTCATTGGTTCATTTTACTTTTGGTTTCCTAAAGATGGAAGTCTTGGTCATATGACCTAAAAATAACACTTTTCATTGGTTTAGAACATTTTTTTTTCCCAAACGATGAAAGCCCCACCTTGTTTCTGGATCATTCAGACTGAAGCTGGCGTCAGCATGAGAGCACCACCATCTCGTGGCTCCGTCGTGGTCATTCCGCGAGCAATCATGGCAGCCGCTCCCCACCGGAAGCCTGCGGGAGTCGGGGGCCCCCAAGACTTTTGTAGAATCTTCACGGCTGAGGGGACGCTTTTCGAGAATGGAGCCCAAGCCCTAACAGGCAAGCGTCCGAGTTCCAAGGTGTCCCAGGGCCATTTCAGTGGACCAGGCCCAAAACCGAGGAGCCGTCCGCCATTTTAAGAGCCATGTGGCAGCCGCCTATCGCTGCACTGCAAGAGTGGGAGCAACTCAACAACATGGTGAGCGAGACGCTGTAGCCGCAAGAGCGGGCGCAACTCAGCTAGATGGCCGCCACCTGGGGAGGCCCGTTCACGCCGCCTCCCCCCCCCCCCCCCCCCCCCCGGGCCGCCGCACGCCAATTTTCGGAGCAGCATTGTAGGATACCAAAACCAGTGCGGCAGTTTACTGGACATCACCTGGGTGCCTGTCGTACATGTTGTGTCAGCCATGGGACACTGGACACAGTCCCATCAACATCTCAACGCGTTCTGCTGCCTTGGGACTATTCGCACAACAGACCGCTACTGACGAGGCCTCCCCCCGCACCACCCGGGACGCCCCACGCTGTTTTTCTGTGCTGCATTGTAGGATCCCAAAACCAGTGCGGCACCCAGGCGACATCACCTGGGTGCCGTCCAGAACTCTGCACGTTGTGCTGCCTTGGGACTATTCGCACAAAAGACAGCTTCTAACCATTGTTGCTTTTTGAGTTGAAAAATGTTTAAATGTTTTTAGTTTTTGTTCCGTTCATTATAGTTAAAAGTTAATAAAGTTTTATAATCTTACTTTGTTGGAGTGTTATCTATTTTTTTTAAAACGGGTGAATAGGGCCTTGAATCGGGTTATTGTCATGTGTGGGCTTTGGAAGTGTGCTGCTGCAGGATCGGACATTTCAAACTCAAATGCACGTTCTTTTTCTTACCTTTCCGAAGCATGGAGCGCAATAGCAGGCAGAGAAAGGGTGATGCACGTGTTGAACACTACCTGACCTGGCAAGTTGCTGGCAGTGCCCCCCCGCCCGCTCCTCAAAGAGGGCACACACACACCGCCGCCCCGAGTACTTCACAAATCTTTAAAAGACCATGCGCTTGTTCATGAGGCTTAAATGGTTTATCACCTCTTCTAGAACCCCTGCATCGACCCTCTGACGTTTCCTGGAAAAATTACCATGTAACACAATACCAAGCCCTGTCAGCTGAAACCCCCAAGGAATCGTGGGGCATATTATCAAGGGGGTTTATCTCCGCTTTTTTGGCTTTAAAAGCCATGAAAGCGGAGATAAAATTATCTCCCTATTACCAAGCTGTCGCTAACACCAGTTAGTGACAGCTAAAAGGAGATAGCGACCATCTTGGGCCCCGCTTTGCATGTCAGTGATACTTATCACTAATAACATGCAAAGTGGCGTACCAAGATGTTAGCAACTGGAAACAGTCCCTAACATCGCTTTCTCCTATTACCAACTTTTGGAGATATTCGCGCTAAGCGCGAATATCTCCAAAATCTAACACCTGCCCTGAGCAGTTCTTAGCCATGTTATCCAATGGGAGGTGGATAACATGGCTAAGAGCATTTGCTCGATAATACATGAATATCGCTGACTTTTCTGCGATAATAGCAAGGTTTATCTGCGATAAAAATCGCCGATGTGCGGCGATAATTTTTGTCTCTAAACAAGTTAGAGACAAAAATTATCGCTAGTTGTTCGTAATATGCCCCCGGGTTTTTGCTTGCAGAAATCGGGAGGCGGGAGACTAGCACTGAAATCAGTAGTCACACGCCTGAATCGGGAGGGTTGGCATGTCTGAATTCTCTACAGCTGGGGCCATAAACTACATCCGCAGGGGTAGGTGATAGCCTGGGACCAGCCTGGCATCTAAAATGGCTGCCGTGCACGACAAAATTGTGGCATTGGAAAAAAGGCAAGATGGCGCAGCCGCTGGAAGAGATGTATCAACATATATCAGCCTCCTCAGCCACCCTCAGGAAACATAGGGGATTAGGATACGTCTCCCGCACCCCCTTATACCTAGTAATTTAATTAACGAAGCACAAAATGGCGAATTCCCGTTTCGCTACCAGTTTGCGGCCCAGTTCGCGGCCCGTGAAGCGCTTCTACCGTGAAAAATCATTTTTTTTTCTTTTCCCCACGGGACCCTTTAATAACCCCAACAACATTCCTAGGGGGTCAAGAGGGGGATACCTTGCCCCCTTTCATTAAATTCCCCCTTCGTTTTTCACCTCTTCTTCTCTCTCGATCCTACCGAGAGACAAGATGGCGGCCGCTCCGGACTGTTTAGAATGTTGACAGACACCGGAGAGCCAATCAGCTTTCTGCGCGCAAAGTTCCGAAACGCGAAAAGTAAGCGGACCGGATCGCTGCCCGGAGCGCTGTTACAGATATATATCTTGATTTAAACGTTAATTTCTCAAAATCCACTGAAGCACATATATTGAGACCTAGCAAAGGCACATCGGGCTAACAGTCCCTACAATTTTGCCAAGTTTCGTGCAAATCCATTCAGCCGTTCGAGCTAAAAGTGAGTCCAACCGCCCTATGGAAAACTCAATGTAAAAAACGCGTTTTGGGACCCCCCTTTTTTCTCAGCCCCCCCTTGACGAAACCCCACCAAATTTTCAGGGGCTGCTCAGAAACAAAATGTGCCATTTTCCTGAAAATTTCAGCCGATTCCGTCCACAAACGCCAAAGTTATTAGACATAGAATTTTCAAAAATCCCATAGGGAATTAATCCTAACTATATATACCTACTGGCGATAGCCAGTAGGTAATATATATATATATATATATATATATATATATATATATATATATATATATATATATATATATATATATATATATATATATATATATACATATACATATATATATATATATATATATATATATATATATATATATATATATATATATATATATATATATAATTATATATATATATATATATATAATTATTACCTACTGGTGGTTGCCAGTAGGTAGTTATAGCTAGGACCTAGTTTCCATTGGAAAAGGGTTTTTTTGTTTTCTCAATAACTTTGGCGCCGGTTGACGAATCGTAACGATATTATCAAAACTAGTGGCTCGCTCCGATCAGCTCCTGTGTTGGAGTCGGGGTGATTCGACAAGCGTGGGCCGAGAAAAAAGGGGGGTCTCAAAACACGTTTTCCCCATGAAATTTTCCATATGAAACTTTAGGCATGGCTACAGCCCGAACTGCTGAACGGATATATATATATTTATATGCACACAACTTCTCCCCCTTCGGAAGAACATGAGCCGCACTCGTAGTACTGAAGGTTAAAACCAATTTAATGAGCAGCTGCCAGGATCCCAAGAGCAGAACATGCCAGCTCAAGCAAGGGCACAGATTCCAGTGTAGATGCAAACAGGAAAGATTTATGGTATATTAAATGTCAAAATCACGCGTTTCGCCCGCAAGCCTGCGGCCTTGATCACATTAGGCGCTGCAGTAAAAGACATAGTATATATAGGGAAAAACAACCACACACAGAGGTAGTGACTTTACTGTTTCCATCAAAATTCACAGTGTTGTGTAATCCTTATGACATGCTGTGAATATACTGAGTCATCAGGCAATAACTAGGCATACGCCGTGAGGCAAGTCACATGCAGACATAAACAATAGACTTCCACTCCTGATATAAGGGTCCCGATAAATTTAACAAAGTGGCATGAAGTGTTAAACAATATTTTATAAAACTCTGAGGCCATCACCTGTGTAATACAATGCAAAAGGAAAACCACCATTCAAACAGATTTTGCACAATAGGAGCTGGAAATGAAACGCTAGGAAATGTGTGAATAATCAGGCCTCAATGCTAAACGAATGCCGCTGCATTGATCTGGTTAAAGAAAGACATGAGTTCTCTTAGAGAAGGGAATTGTGCCACAGTGACACTTGATATAGCTAATCCAATGTACCCAGGAAAGTTGGAAAAATCAAAAGAGAATCCACGTATTGCGGTAAGCCATTAATGTGAGTGAAATACTAACTGCATAGTGCATAGAGGTTTAAGCCATCTATTAAGTCAGCAATCAAAATAAAATCAAGCCTCCGATCGATATGTGCCATTAAAACGTGTAATTAATTATGTGCAGGGTCACTAACTGCGTTTAACATAGATGGAGATAAAAAGAGGGATAGGGAAGGCGGGGAAAGTGTTGTTATATCTAGTGTGAGTAAATTAAAATTAGTGCTACATAATAAGTGAATTAATAACAAAGTTGATTCTAATGAATTCAAATGTGTGTGTTTAAAAGTCATGTGTATGTAGTGAAGAAACAAGTGCATTAAAACAACAACGGAACACAACAAGCAGCTATACAGACTCAAGAAATAGGGCGCAAGTGTGAAGGATAAAAACCAAAGGAAAGTCTGGGAAAAATAGACGCTGCACAATGTCTGCGGTGGGGCCTTGATATTGCGTTGCCACCAAATATTTACAATCATATGTCACCTTGGATGAAAGCTAAATACATCAGCATACTAGCCTGGAATAGTAATGAGGTACATATGGACCAGGAGTGGCACAACAAGAACAAATATATGGACAGAAGTCATAAAACTGATATAATTAATCAGAAGGGCTCTAGAGAGCACGGTGGTATTCAGGGTGAGAAAAGCAGTAACCTAGGCGGGTGGATAATGCAGTGGACCTATAGGAAATTGTGTAGGTCTTCACTCATATTGAGCCCTTCAGGGGCCTTGGTATTTAGTTCTAGAATATACCTAAATTCAAGTTGCAGGAGCTGCCTCTCTCTGTTCCCTTCCCTCTGGAGTGGTGGCACACAGTCTACGACAAAGTACTTTAAGTGGTCCAAGTTGTTGTTATGGACATCCTTGAAGTGTCTGGCAACAGGATACGTGGGATCACTGTTGACAATCGCCCTCAAATATTGGAGGATACAGAGATGTACCTGCAGTTTAGTGCTGCCCACGTACCTGAGGCCACATTTACATTCCAGGACATAGACTGCATATTTGGTTCTGCAGGTCAGTCTGTGTTTGATGACTATAGGCTCACTTCTAAACCTAGCTGTGACCTGACTTACATTGCTCCCAAATCTGCACGCCCTGCAGTTGCTGCATTTGAAGAATCCCTCAATACTGGATAGCCAGTTGGTTTTGTTACAGAATTCAGGACTACTTCTGACTATTTAATCATGCATGGAATAGGCCCTTCTATGTGTGATGTCTGGTCGTTGGGCTACCATGGGACCAAGGGTGGGGTCTGATTTAATGATGCCCCCATGCTTGTTAACAACCATACTTATGGAAAGGGGCGACCATTCGGTCCCCCCGAACGTATGGTGGAGTACCACGATCCCCCCGGGAAGCCATCTTGGGCGGGAGGCGAGTCTCGGCTGGTATGCCCGAAGCGGCGTAGCCGGGGCGCGCCTTTTTCCCGCCCTAGAGTGGGCTGTCCTAGACACTGACGCGGCCGGCCACGCCCTCGGAGGCAGGCGGGGGCGGGTTTACGCCCGCCCTGAAGACGGATAAAAGGAGCAGAAGCCAAGAAAGCATCCTCTTGTTCCTGTGCTCTGAAGCTGCACCTCCCCGCTGCACGTGAGCTCGAGACGGAACGAAGAGCCAATTTTGAGCGTTGTAATCTTTCTTTTTGTTTTACAGATATTCCGTCTGAGAATGCCCAAGAAAGTCGGGAAGCGGGTCAGTACCGATCAGATGCTCCGCATGCTCATGAAGGAGGTAGCCGATTTGAAGAAGCAGGTGGCGGCTAAGGACGGGGAGGGAAGACCGAAACGGCCTTTGCCGGGAGCAGTCCCCGGTGGGAGAGGCAAGAGGTCCAGAAGGGGGGCACTCGGGGGGGAAACCCCGGTTCCCGATACCCCACTTGAGGAGCCAACCCCGACGCCGAAAGAAGGGAATCCGATCCCCGTGGTGGTCACCCCCGTGAACGGGGAGGATATGCCTCCCGAGTTAGGGGCACAATTGGCAGCGTGGTTGGGAAAAGGTAGCGAGGGCACCACGGCTGACGACGCCCGCGCAGTAATGAGGCAACTGCGGGAATCTAGGGAGGCTGCGAAGGCACCATCTTCTGTTAACGCATCAGGCCCAGGTTCGGTGGCAGATGCAGCGTCTGGTTCAGGTAAGCGGCCATTGGCGATTGCGGGGGAGGGGTCTGTACCTTCACGAAGGGAAAAGGTGGCTCAGCATGTTCCACTGGAAGTTAAGGAAAAGATTTGGGCGAATAAGTATGTGAACATTTTTTCTTTGCTTACTGATCATTACGAGATGGAGCATGTAAAGAGCCAAAAGGAGCTCATGCATCCGAGTGTTTGGCGCGCAAAAATGGCCGCCTTTAAGGTTGACGAAAACATTGGTACTTGGGGCAGAGCATGGGGCATTTTTACCTCCATCATGGGAGAGCGCAGGCCCGAGTTGTTGACCGAGTTGCCAATTTATCAATCACGTATCATGGAGTATTCCGTAGCATATGGGGGCAATCAGTGGTTCTGCTATGACAATCTTTTTAGAAAAGCTAAGGAACACGACCCGATTTTGACTTGGGATTGTTACGACTCCGTGTCATGGCAAAAAATGGAGAGTACAGGAATGTTGAAGGTACCATTGTTAGGGAGTAACGGGGGGAATCTTCCCGCCAAAACTCTGGGACACCCTTTCGGACGGGTGCAGGTAACGAGTACCACTCGAAGCCGAGTGGCAACACAGGTAAAAGGGGGATCTGTTGGAATTTTAACAGAGGGAAATGTACGAGGGCCCAGGGGTCATGCAAATTCAGACATGAGTGTGGGGGGTGTGGGCAACCATCCCATCCTGAGTCCATGTGCAGAGCCAAAACGGGTGATAACGGTGATAAGGGAGGCGCCAAACAGGTCTGATATAGTCCGAGGGGCGCCTTTACCTACCCCGATTGATACCATGGCAATGATTCCTTGGCTCAACGAATACCCGGATCATGCTTCCGCTGGGGTGTTACGAAACGGGTTTTCATATGGTTTCCGCATCCCAGTGGGGGATTTTCAAGGTGTAGCAAATTGTAAGAATCAACTGTCGGTCTTGCAGCACACGGCGGTGGTACAGGTAAAGATTGGGAAAGAGGTGACTCGAGGTCGCGTCGCCGGTCCATTCGATTTGCCACCGGTTGCTAACTTTGTTTGTTCCCCTCTAGGGGTGGTCCCCAAGAAGGACCCGGGTGAGTTTTGGCTGATACATAACTTGTCAGCCCCACGTGGTCTTTCCGTGAATGACGCGATAGACCCGGAAGTGTGTTCGGTGCGGTACGCATCTTTCGATGAGGCCGTTGCCATGTTGAATCGCCTGGGGCCCGGGACGCTGATGGCAAAATCGGACATCGAGTCAGCGTTCCGGTTGCTCCCGGTACACCCAGACGATCAGCGTCTCCTTGGTTTTCAGTTTCAGGGTCGCTATTACATGGATAGATGTATGCCAATGGGGTGCTCGATTTCCTGTGCCTATTTCGAGAAGTTCAGTTGTTTTCTGCAATGGGTATTCACAAGGAAGACAGGTTTTCAACATGTTATGCACTATCTCGATGACTTTCTGTTTTTGGGGGCAGCCGGGGATCCTGAGTGTGGACAGGCTTTACATGAATTTCGTGTCTTAATGAATCAATTCGGTGTGCCATTGGCACCAGGTAAGACTGTGGGTCCCTCGACCTTGCTCGAGTTTCTGGGGATCGAGCTCGACTCGGTAGAAGGTTGTTTTCGATTACCCAAGGAAAAAGTGTTAACATTCAGGTTATCCCTTGAGACATGTATTCGTGCAACAAAAGTAAACCTGCATCAATTGCAACAGGTGGTGGGTCAGTTGAATTTTGCCCTGAGAGTGATGCCAATGGCACGCCCCTTTTCCCGTTCGATTGCACAAGCCATGGTCGGCCTGAAGGAAGGTCATCATCGCACGAGGCTCTCGGCAGAGGTTCGCCAGGACATGCGCATTTGGTTGGCATTCCTGGCGGATTTCAATGGTCGAGTTGTCTGGAACAGGCCGGCGATGTCCTCCGAGGAGCTGGGGCTGTGGACAGATTCGGCGGGGAGTATAGGTTTTGGTGCCATATTTGGCGCACAATGGTCGGCTCAAAAATGGCCGTCATGGTGGCACGAGTGCGGTTTGACAAGTAACATTGCTTTTCTCGAACTTTTCCCTATTTTGGTGGCACTGAAAACTTGGCCCGAGGGGTTCCGTGATCACTCTGTGGTATTCTGGTCTGATAACATGACCGTGGTTGAGTGTATCAATAGTCAGGCAGCACGATGCAAATTGATTCTGAGACTGCTCAAGGAAATTGTGTTGTTATGCATGCAACTGAATGTACTGTTTAGGGCAAGACATGTGCCGGGGGTGATGAACCAAGCGGCTGATGCGCTTTCTCGTTTCCGTATGCAGGCCTTCTGGGGTTTTCTGCCCACAGCGGACCCGGTGGCGGCACCCTTTCCCGAAGCTCTCTGGTCTCTCGGTGCCCCGAACTACAAAACCTCGTGGGAGAGAGTTTAGCACCCAGGACGAGGAAGGCATATGAAGGGGCGTTCCGTTCCTAATGGGCCTTTTTGGGTACTGCTATTTCGGCTCTCCTTACGTCAGGCAGGCAAATCAGTAGCTACGGCCCAGAGGCATCGGGTCGCCATTTCCTTTATGGCAAAGGCTCATGGGATCCAGGACCCGACAGCGTCTTTCGTTGTGCAGAAAGCACTACGTGGGTGGCAACGCCTTGAGGGTCGCAGGGTAGATGAGAGGCACCCGATAGGTCTGGATAGGCTAACCCTCTTATGGTCCGTACTCCCGGCAACGTGTTCATCCCAGTACGAAGCAGTGTTGTTCCGAGCCGCATTTGCACTAGCATTCCATGGGGCTATGCGGGTAAGCGAATTAGTGGCGAAGAACAAGCGGGATACGATGGGGGGATTGTGCCGGGAGCACATTCAGGTCAGGGGGGAGACGATGACGGTCTCGTTTGTTAGGTCCAAATCCGATCAGGGTGCAATCGGGGACTGCGTAATCATTCAGAGGATCCCCGGTTCTTCCATGTGCCCTGTGGTGTGCGTAGAGGAATACTTAGCGCAGAGGGTGGCAGCATGGGGGGGGACCTTGTTGCGACACGCTGACGCCACCCCACTGACGAGGTTTCAGTTCCAGAGGGTGCTTGCAATGTCGATTTCGGCCGCGGGCTTGAACCCCGGCGAGTTCGGGACCCATTCCTTTCGGATAGGGGCTGCTACTGAGGTTACAGCCAAGGGTCTGAGTGTAGAGGAAGTAAAACGTGTGGGGGGTTGGTCCTCGAACTGTTATAAAAGGTATGTGCGCTTGCACATGTTGTGAAGCTGTAATGATATACTCACGCTTCTTGTTTTTGTTTGGTTTTCAGTTGCGCAAGCTTACGAAGCGGGGCGGACTGTGCAGTCGACCCGACACCTGGGGACCAGCGGTCAGAAATCACCGACTGCGAAAAAGGAGGTGTGGGTCGTGGGCCACTCATACGTGAGGCGTGCCGCGGACGTATTCAAAGCAGGTGATATGATTCACGTGGCTGGGGAATACGGGTACAGGGTGTCCTTCTACGGAAAGGGCGGGCTCTGTATTGACCAGTTTCAATCCTTTTTCGAGGGTTTGTTAGGGCGGACAAGGTCACCGCCGTCTATAATCATAGTCCATCTTGGGGGCAACGATCTGGTGGCCACTGGTAGACGACTTCTTCTTGAGGCAATGCTTTCCACAGTAAGTTGGTTGGCAAGAAGAGTTCCAGGGTGCACAATCGCATGGTCCCATATGATCCCACGGAAAGTGTGGCGGGGGGCTATTTCGGTTTCTGCTCTGAATCATTCCGTAAGGAAAATAAATAACAAAGTGAGTAGATTGTTTCGTTCAAGTACACTGCATTCTGTTTCGCATGGTTGTATCAAAGGGGACAGTATGTATTTGGGGGACGGGGTTCATTTGTCCCGGGTGGGGAATGAGTTACTCATAGGAGACCTCATAGCTTGGTTGAAGGGTTTAAAACATGACCTTTAGGCAGGAGTGGGGGGTCCGGATAGCCGGTCAACTATCCGGCCTGTGGCGGTAAGGTCATGATCGGTGAGCAGTAATTGGAAGATCCCTATGGGGGGGCGTCACCCATTACGGATGGGAGCGCTCGGGGGAGGTGGCCAATTGGCCCCTCAACGGGGAGGTGGTCCCGTCTAAGGATAGGCCGCCGGAAGGAAAGGAAAGGTGGTCAAGGCCCCTTCCTGGATAGGAGGGGCTACGGGCCCTCCTGGGGAATTTCCCGGGGCCAGGACATCTGCGACGGCAGATGGGTAAGTTGTGTGGGGTGCGGGAGGGGGTTTACGCTACCTTTTAGACACCTCACACGAGTCCTCGAACGACCGTTAAATGGCGTCGAGTTCATTGGGGCCCCCGTCAAGTCCAAGGGAAATTGGTAGATGCACTTGAGGTACGCCTCTGTGCGGTCGCTCCTCTCACAAGTGAGGGTGGTATTTCTGGTTTAGGGATCTGACACCGGTTACGACCTTGCCGTTGGCCCTTAACGTTAGGATGTACAATTTCAAGTCAAATGTTTTGTAGGATGTTAGTTCGGCTAGGAGAACCTTTGTATTAGAGATCTGTTAAGGTTAGCCAAACATCGTAATGTGGAAATGAAATTGTACATAATATGAAACTGTTATTTTAATGTTTTGATTTTGTTTCATATTTTAATAAATACGGCCGGGAAGGGTAACTCCCTTCCCGCCTTCCAAAAGTTCAAGAACTGTTTCCGGTTTCCCAATTCTTGGGGATTGTGTTGAGAGGGGGTGGCGGGTATCTCAGCCATATGGAAAGGGGCGACCATTCGGTCCCCCCGAACGTATGGTGGAGTACCACGATCCCCCCGGGAAGCCATCTTGGGTGGGAGGCGAGTCTCGGCTGGTATGCCCGAAGCGGCGTAGCCGGGGCGCGCCTTTTTCCCGCCCTAGAGTGGGCTGTCCTAGACACTGACGCGGCCGGCCACGCCCTCGGAGGCAGGCGGGGGCGGGTTTACGCCCGCCCTGAAGACAGATAAAAGGAGCAGAAGCCAAGAAAGCATCCTCTTGTTCCTGTGCTCTGAAGCTGCACCTCCCCGCTGCACGTGAGCTCGAGACAGAACGAAGAGCCAATTTTGACCCACCCACCAGCCCCTGAGGACAGCGAGTTGTTTTGAATAAAGTTTTGATATGGTAACTCTTTTTCTTGCAGGTTGTGATGATTGTCGTGAAATTTTGAATATGCAATAAAGAATGGTTATTTTCAGTATGTTTTGCAAATAAAGTAATTTTGCACTAGGATTGATCAGTATTTATGCTTGTAATAAGTTATGTTTGTTTTGTAATCTTAGTAAGTTAGGTAGAATTGTCGTATTTATTTTCGTCGGGCGGTAAGGTCATGATCGGTGAGCAGTAATTGGAAGATCCCTATGGGGGGGCGTCACCCATTACGGATGGGAGCGCTCGGGGGAGGTGGCCAATTGGCCCCTCAACGGGGAGGCGGTCCCGTCTAAGGATAGGCCGCCGGAAGGAAAGGAAAGGTGGTCAAGGCCCCTTCCTGGATAGGAGGGGCTACGGGCCCTCCTGGGGAATTTCCCGCGGCCAGGACATCTGCGACGGCAGATGGGTAAGTTGTGTGGGGTGCGGGAGGGGGTTTACGCTACCTTTTAGACACCTCACACGAGTCCTCGAACGACCGTTAAATGGCGTCGAGTTCATTGGGGCCCCCGTCAAGTCCAAGGGAAATTGGTAGATGCACTTGAGGTACGCCTCTGTGCAGTCGCTCCTCTCACAAGTGAGGGTGGTATTTCTGGTTTAGGGATCTGACACCGGTTACGACCTTGCCGTTGGCCCTTAACGTTAGGATGTACAATTTCAAGTCAAATGTTTTGTAGGATGTTAGTTCGGCTAGGAGAACCTTTGTATTAGAGATCTGTTAAGGTTAGCCAAACATCGTAATGTGGAAATGAAATTGTACATAATATGAAACTGTTATTTTAATGTTTTGATTTTGTTTCATATTTTAATAAATACGGCCGGGAAGGGTAACTCCCTTCCCGCCTTCCAAAAGTTCAAGAACTGTTTCCGGTTTCCCAATTCTTGGGGATTGTGTTGAGAGGGGGTGGCGGGTATCTCAGCCATATAGAATGCTCTTCTATGTTATGCCTGATGATCAGGCATGTGCTGACTGTGCACATAGTGGACGGCTCAATCTGTGTATCAGTACTAACCGCATCAGTGGTCAGTCTACCTTGCAGCAATGTGTCCCTGGGTATAGCGTTGACCTTGCTAATGGCCACAGTGATGACTTTGTCCGTGTAGCCCTGGCTCTGAGTCTGAATCTGTTGTATTCGTCCCTTTGTCAGGAGACCAAGTCATTGGAGCTGCAATAATTATAATTATAGGTAGATAGATAGATAGATAGATAGATAGATAGATAGATAGATAGATAGATAGATAGATAGATAGATAGATAGATAGATAGATAGATAGATAGATAGATGTGTGTGTATTATATTGTAGTGATTATTGAGTATATTTAAACAGCCCCACAGATGCAGGTGTGAGATGTTCTTACTTACCAATGAGGTATACCCAACATAGGCAGCCATACTACCCAGAATCTGGGGCATTAAATAATAGCACAGCAACAATGGTTCAGGAACCAATTCATTCACACCAACTCAAGTTGAAAAGTAGAAGAGAAGAGGTACCCACAACAGTAAATAATAATAAGAATTTTCTAACCTGATAAAAAATTTACAAAGACATACATTCATGTAAACTTAAACCAAAAAGTTGTGCTCACTGCATCCTCTACTGCTCCTCTGCAACGTGGGATAAGCTGGGGCTGCCCTCTGTTGCCACTCATATCTGCCGTGGTCCCCAAGACTCTAGCCACCTGGATTAGACAAGGTCCCCTGATTAGGTCGATGGACGGATGAGAAGTCTGCATCTCCTTATATGTAGATGACATTCTTCTATACCTCTCTGACCCTCTCACTCCCACCGACAGAGTAATGCAGAGCTTTATAATATTCCAACACTACTCAGGATACACAATACATTGGGATAAAACACTCATGTATCTTTCACATGGAAAGGCCCTGAGACTGCCCTGGACTGTACGGTAAATGTAGCGACAGATGGGTTCAAATACCGGGGAATTTACATATTTGGGAATTTTTAGACCGTCTGCGCTCAAAATCTTTTACCCCCCCACCCCCTGGACGCGTCTTTGATATGATATATCCAACATTGGAGGGCTCTGCCTCTGTTCCTCCTGGGGCAAGCTCCCCTGTTTAAAATTATAGTAGAAGAGACAAGGGGGTTGGCCCTAGGGTGGTGAGGTAGGGCCAAAACAATTTATCAACTAAGAAAGGACCCAACCATCTGATTTCCCGTGCTGAAATGAATTTCCCAGACTGAGAGCAGAGACGTATTTGAATGCTCTAAAGCATTTAAAAGCTTATTATTTATAATGTTTTCAGTTAACCATAAGACAGACCATCTTGTAAATGTAAATGTAAATGTATAGGCATTTATATAGCGCACTACTTACCCGTAGGGTCCCAAGGCGCTTCGACCGCTGCGAAACCCTTCCTGGCTTCCCTGAGAGATGGTCCCTTAATGGGTATCTCTGGGGTGAGACCAGGCATCCCCGGCGGTCTGGTGGGGCCGTTAGTGAAGATGAGGCAAGCTAATGCCCAGAGTTGCCGAGTGTGATCACTGATCAGAGTGGGCACCGAGGCGAGAGAATTATCGAGTCCGCTGACCCTGGTCTAGAAACCTGCCGCGCCGGGAATCGAACCCTGGTCCCGGGCCGTCCTCTGCTCTCGGGTCTGCCGCCTATAACCGGTGAGCCACACTACTTCACTTCTTCACAATGAATTACATGTATTCAACAAACATTATGAATTTTCAACTTAAATGAAATTGAAATACATTCAATATACACAATAGACATAAATGATGATACATAAAACATAAATGGCAAAATGCATTGAAGTTGAATCTAGTCAGTTTAAAATTCAACAACCAGTATTTAACTATGCAGTACTAATTCTGTGTAGAAAATCAAAGATTGGTAGCTACTGGGTATATGTAACTATTATGCAAGGGCAATTCATTTACACTTGCTCCCTGCAGTAAAACATATTTATTGGTTGATTTATCTCACCAGTACTAGGCACTGATGTGTTTTGAGCCCCATCCTAGTTATGGGGTTCTCCGCAGGGCTTTTATTAAATTGAAGGCGCTCAGGAGAACCCTGTAACTAGGATGGGGCTCAAAACCTGTCGACCAATAAATATGTTTTAATTCAGGGGGCAAGTATAAATGAATTGCCTTTGTATAATAGTAACATGCCAAATGCAGCAATGCTGTCTGTAAGTGCATTATAATAAAAATATCAATCCAGGACTCATGATATGTGTTAAAATCTTAATATATGGTCCATCCCAAATGCATGTTGCCAACAGACATGGTACACTAGTAGTTTGTCAACTGTTGTTAAAGTGAGATTGAAGTGACTACAACTGCCAAGAGGCCTTCTCACTCCAACTCTAACCAAGATGCTACATTCCCTTTTGCCTTTCTCACTTGTCTGCCATGTAACTGCCGATCTTCACCAGTCATGCAGCTTACCCTTTATCAAGTGTTGGTAAGTCTAGTTAGAAATTATTTCAACTACCATGAGGCCCTGTGACTGGAACTCTAACCAAGATGCTAGACTCCTATTGCCTCTCCTCACTTGTCTGCCATGTTACCACTGATCTACACTTATCATGCAGGTTACCATTTCTCAATTGTTGGTAAAGTGAGATTGAAATGGCTACAACTGCCATGAAGCCTTATTTATTTATTTAGTTCATTTGTATAGCGCAACAGCTACCCAACAAAGGGTTTCCCGGCGCTAATGATCCAGTGATTTGATTGATTTAGGTCTTTAGATGTTAAACAGCCAGGTTTTTAAGGCTTTCCTGAATTTCATGTAATTTATTTCATTCCGTAATATCAACGGGAGAGTGTTCCAGAGTGAGGGTCCGAGATATGAAAATGATTTGCCGCCCATTCGTGTCAACCTAATTTTAGGAATCACAAAGTGGTTAGCCGTGGCTGATCGAAGGGTTCGAGATGGGCGGTAGGGATGTACAAGATTTTGTAAATACTTTGGGGCATTGTTAGTAGAGATCTTATGCATAAAGCATAGGGATTTAAACTTAACCCGATTCTCAATTTTCAGCCAGTGCAATTCCCGGATGTACTTGGAGGTTGGTGTGGAGATGGGAATTTTCCACAGTAGTCTTGCGGCTGCATTTTGCACTGTCTGTAATCGGCGGGTTGTAGCCTTATTGGCCCCTAAGTATAGCACGTTACCATAATCA
This sequence comes from Lissotriton vulgaris, assembly GCF_964263255.1. Lineage (NCBI taxonomy): Eukaryota > Metazoa > Chordata > Amphibia > Caudata > Salamandridae > Lissotriton > Lissotriton vulgaris. The sequence continues at coordinate 819,671,452 of NC_141689.1, read as the reverse complement.
AGTCTGGAAGTAATTAAGGTATTAATAACTGTTTTCTGCGTGTGTATGGGCAGCATCCAGCAAATTTTTTTTAACCACTTTAATATCGCAAAGCAGGTGGCTGAAGTCTTCACAGCTTGCCGATTAAGATTAAGCGACTCATCAATAATGACACCTAGGTTGCGGGCCGATTTGGCTGGAACCGGAGGGGTACCCATATCAGCTGGCCAATGTTGGGGTCCCCAAAGCTCTTTGTTCTTACCTAAGACAAGTAGCTCGGTCTTCTCACCGTTGAGCTTGAGAAATTTTTTTCTCATCCACTCAGCAATCTTACTTAATCCGAGTTTTAATGAAGAGGGGTTATCAGACTCCGAGGATGATAAAGAGAAGATGAGCTGAGAGTCATCAGCATAGGAAAACATAAGTAGACCAGTCTCTTCTACTATTTTGGCCAGCGGGCTCATATAAATGTTAAAAAGCAGCGGGCTCAAAATAGAGCCCTGAGGTACTCCATGTTTAAAAGTCATAATATCGGAGCAAGCGGATTGGGAGCAGACTTGGAATGTACGCTGTTCCAGCAGGGATTTAATCCAGTTAAAGGCTGCGCCCCGGATGCCTATGGATTGAAGTGTTTGTGCAAGGACGGAATGTGACACAGTGTCAAATGCCGCACTGAGGTCGAGCAGCACCAAAGCTACAGTTTATGCCTTGTGACTGGAACTTTAACCAAGATTCTAAACTCCTTTTGCCTCTTCTCCCTTGTTTGCTATGTTAGATCTTCACTCCTCATGGACGATGCAATTTACAGACAATGCTTCACTCAGATAAATGTCTGAATATTTTGTTTGATGGTTATCCTGGACCCATCAACTGAAACTAATGATGGCATGAGTGACCCCATAACAATGGTATACCCCTAATACTTGGAGGCCAATAAGGCAAATCAGCTGATTAGCAGTGCCAGGTGACCCCTTGACTCTGGACTTCTCACATAATGAGCAATGCTAAATATACAAATAAGTTGTGAGTTTGCCTGTATTAGACACAACGTGGCCTTAGAATGGACAAGTACGCATGTTATGACTGCATTGTGTTTATAGCAGGTTTTTGAAATGTCATGTCTAACACTAAAGCCAAAATGCCACATATCTGCACATCTAATGAGCTGATAAAATCTACTACATCTAATAAATGTCAGCAAATGTCTGGTAACCAAGTTCAAATCCACAAAAATAGGTGGCAATTCTGATCTCCATCCATTTTCATCCACTCTAGGTCCCAATTTACTTTGACACAAACAACATGAATGTAGATACCTCACTTTCACCATTAATAATGTTCTCTATTTCTCAACAGGACATTAAGCCACTGCACCAGCACAGAGATTGGAGACCAAAAAGAGTTACTCTCCACCTCAAGATGGCACCCTCAGTGATAACAATGCTCCTGAAGAGGTGGACGTGCATGACGGTCCTGGCCCATCTGGTCAGCCTGGGCAGAGGATAACAGTGCAGATCACTATTCCCTGAACAGCACCTCCCACCACAGCTGCAACACAGCCAACCACTGCCTCCCCAACCCTGTGCACCTAGCACAGTCAGTCCCATCCTGTGTACCCCAGTCCTGGATTCTGAGATGGCTATCACTACTCCAGTCATGGAGGAACCAGGACTCAGTAGGAGGGTGCCTTATATACCAAGGACACAGGGCTGTGTGTGTAGGAAGAGTGGGAAGGTAACTGTGGGCCCACAGAAGGAGCCAGATGAGGTCATGGATACCCAGGCTGCCATCAACCAAGTTCTGGAAGTCTACCAGGACCCCCAAAGTGCCATGGGACATGTATTGACTAAAATCTGGGAAATGACGGAGCTGCAGAGGAACACATACCAGGAGGTAGCCGGCATCCATACCAACATGGCCGGCATCGACCCTGACGTGGCTTCCCTTGTTGGAGTCCTGTGGGATATCAGCACCAGCATCTGCAGGGATTTTTCAAATGCATCCACCCCTTCCTGTGGTCCAAGTACTTCCAGACAATCAGCATCTTCTGCAGCCACAGGAAAGGAGGCCCTGTCAGAGGAGGACATGCCTGCACACGCCCCTGTCTCAGCAGCTTCAGATCCCCCCTGGCAAAAAGAAGAGGGTATGTCCATCCAAAAATGCAGGAGCTCAGGACGGCAAGACACCCACCACCTCCAGGAAGAAACCTTGCCCCTAATGTCCTCGTGTGTGTGCTACACTTTAACTTTGTGGACTATTCCTGCCCACTTTTCCATATCTGATGGAAGGAGTATTTTGGACTTTGGACTCCTAACAATTTGGACTCTACTACAATAGTTTTAACCACCATGACTGATGACTTTACTTTTTGTTTGCACAGTGTAATTTTAAGGTAATATCTTGATCTTATCCTTATTCAGTTCATTAAAAACACACGTCACCAAATCATTGTCTCCGGTTGTAATTCTAACATATAACAATGCAAATGTACTACCATGTTAACTTTGCAATGTTAAAACTAGGGACTCCTGGTGGCATGGCTATGTTGTATGTAAACAATGCCCAACTCTGGATCACTACCATGTCTCAAGCTCACATACAGAGAGGTGTCTGGTCTGAGAACATCTTTATTTTTTCAATTGTTGAAATCATAGGCTGACATGATGTCAGAAACAAAGCAAATAAGACATGATTCAGTGTCAATTATCACATAATCAGTTGCAGACTTTACAACATGGAAGGAGGGGAGACATTTGACAAAATCCAAAACAAAAGGGAACAATAAATTAGGTGTACATCATCAGCAAGAGCCATATTGCCCACAAAAGGAATCCGACATCTAATAAACAAATAAACAGACCCACCATTACAACAGTTTTTGACCACACGGTCATCTGGTGAAATGTCACAAATAAATGTTAGTGATGTGCCACAAGCACTTTGGCCTACAATGAGGAGACACATCTATAATAATAATATAATAAGGGAAGTTTGTAAAGCGCATGGTTGCGCTGAAAGCGTGTCCCCGTGCTGAGACAGAGACTCAGAAGCAGAAAATGAGGAGTGGGCTCGGTTATCTTGAGAATAGGAATGTTTTTAATTTCCTTCGAAAACTAGATTCGGAGGGATCCAGGCGGAGATTAAGAGGTAGAGCATTCCAGCTCTTCGCCACCAGATAGCGAAAGGATCTTCCTCCCATGCGGGCCCTTCTCACCCTAGGGACCTTTAATAGGCCTCCATGTGAGGAGCGCAGAGCGCGTGATGGTACATACCTGGTGACTAGGTTCTGGAGTGGTACTGGCCACTTGCCAGCAAGGATGCGGTAACAAGTGCAGAGAGATTTAAATTCAACTCTGCTCCTTACTGGCAACCAGTGAAGGGTCTGAAGGGCAGCTTTAGAGTCCGACCTTTTAGGGAGTTTTAATATAAGGCGGGCTGCAGCATTCTGTAGCACCTGAAGGCGATTTATTGACTTGCAGGTTGCTCCCAGATACAGCAGGTTACCATAATCTAGACGAGATGTGACTAGGGCATGCACTAGCGTTCTGCGGGCGGACATAGGAAGGAGGACTAGGACCTTCCATAGACTTTTTAAAACGCTGAAACAGACGCCCGCCACTCTGTCTATCTGGGGTCCAAAAGACAGGTTAGCATCGAGCCAGACCCCAAGATTTCTAACTTCCTGCCGGGGTATTGGGGCCTCACCTAGGCATGGGGGCCACCTCGCTGACGACCAGACAGATGGGCTCCCTCCCACCACGAGCACCTCGGTCTTGTTGCCATTTAATTTAAGGCAATTAGTGGACATCCAGGTTGCAAGATCTTGCATGCAAGCCCTGAAGCTGTCCATAGCAAGGCCGGGTGCACGTGAAAGGGAGATAACCAGCTGTGTGTCGTCGGCGTAGGACACAATTTGCAGCCCATGGCCCACAGCAATCGGAGTCACTGGAGAGACATAGAGATTGAAAAGGGTGGGGCTCAGGGACGATCCTTGGGGAACGCCCTGGCCCAATCCTATGTCTCTGGAATAGTGGTCACCCTGGCGGACCTGGAAACTTCTCCCAGTCAGGAAGGATTGGATCCATTGGAGTGCAGCACCAGATATTCCTCCGCTATTCAGACACTGTAGCAAAGTGGTAGGAGCTACAGTGTCGAATGCTGCACTCAGGTCCAATAGGACGAGGGCCATAGTATGACCCTCGTCCACCCCCTGACGTAGGGTCTCCACCGCCATCAGGAGCGCAGATTCCATTGAATGACGAGGACGGAAGCCAAATTGGATATCGTGTAATAAGGCAGCCTTTTCCACGAAGTCCATTAATGGCAAATTGACCGTTTTTTCAGCCACTTTGGCCAGATAGGGTAAAAGAGAGATTGGCCGTAGGTTCTCTAATTTATCAAAGCTAATAGTTGGTTTCTTCCTAAGTGGCAGGACCACTGCTTTTTTCCAGTCTTTAGGTACGGTCATGGTATTGAAAGACACGTCTAGTAGATGCCTAATGTAAGGTTCCAATACCACTAGGCTATTCACTAAGCGTTTTGGCGTGGTAGGGTGCAGTGGAGATCCCAATTTTACAGACCTGCAGATTTTTAAGAGATCTTCTGGTGGCGGGGTGACAAAGTTGGTCAACCTATGTCTATCTCCCCATTCCCTTGGGCTTTCCACAAATTCTGTCCCATTAATGGGTTGTGTTGGAAATGCCGAATAGATTTTTGATATCTTTTCGGCAAAAAAATCTGCGATCCTGTCGCTGGACTCAGGTGAACAGTTATCAGGAACAATGGCTGGTTTACCGCTTGAAAGAGTTTTGTAGAGCGAAAACAACTCTTTCATTGAATTACCAGCTTCACTAATTCTAGTCGTGTAATACGCTGCTTTAGACTTCCTAATTAAGGCATGGTAAAGTCGCCTCTCAGCCAAGTAGGCGTCTCTAGTATCTTTGGAAGGAGCCCTGCGCCATTGTCTTTCGGCTCTCTTCAGTGCGGTTTTCATGACTCGTAATTCATCATTGAACCATGGGGCAGTTTTTTGAACGCGGCCACCGGATTTGGCTTTTAGGAGAGGAGCTGTACAGTCAAGCGCCTCATTGATGCGTTTGCAGAGATAGGTGTTGGCTGTGTCTGCATCATCCCCCCCAGGGTTTCCTCCTTTAATCAGCGCCTCGCAAAATTTAGACTGGGAGAAGGTAGCCCATTTTTGCCTAAGATGATACAGTGTTGTTGGCTGCATCGGTCTAACTCCAGGAATTCGTATAGTAAAAGGTACTATGTGATGGTCCGACCAGGGGATGGGGATAGGGGTCATAGCTTCTACTTCCCCCCAGTTAGCGAATATAGGATCAAGCAGGTGTCCTAACTGATGGGTAGGACCACTTACGATTTGACTCAGTTGTAGGGCTCCTAATGCTTGACAGAAATTGCAAGCTATCTACAGCTATGTACAGTTCATACTCAATGAGGAATTAGCCAATGCGAAGGCAGGATAGATTAAATTGGGCACACCACAAGGTTGTGTTGGAGCACATGATAGCACACATATTGTATTAGCACCAACACACCACAAGGAACAAGTCCAATGGAAGCCAGGTAACTTCCAACATATCTATGTGCAAGCTGTCTTAGGACCTGCTTTGTACTCCCAAACTCTGTGACAGACATCCCCAGGACCAATCCATGTCCACTTCATACATCTGAACAGGATCATATACCTGCTAATGTCACAACTCTGAAATGTTCAAATGAAGATGACATGGCGGAGGTACCCAAAACATACCAGCACAAAGTGATTAGCAAGGAAAACATACATATGACACACACCACATATGTCAACAGTTGTCAACATCTAGAGAACACAATTTAAGACATTTACAGCTGAACAAAGCTACATTTAAAAAACAAACACCTTTCCCCAAATATTTCCAGACCCATATATTACTAGTACGTGGCATTAACATCCTTCTCACAATGTCACTACAAGAGTTGCAAGATATGGTCAAAGTCATCATATCTCACACCATACTCACACTCAGGAGAAGTAGTTTTAGATGAGTTCTTGACACAAGTCAGCTCCTTCCTCTTCACCACTATCATCATCTTCATTTGGCATTTCCCCACCCGGTGTGTCTTCATGGATCCTTTGTGATGTAAGGTATGTTCCGTTGCAGGGCAAAGCTGTGAAGTATGCCGCAGGCCACGGTGATTTTACAGACCTTCAAAAGTGAGTAGAGGAGATCTTGCCCAGTCTTGTCCAGACATCTGAGTCTGTCTTTCAGGAGCCAAAAAGCCCACTCTACTGGACGCCATGTTCTTCCCTGAGCCTCATTAAAGCGGAATTCCCCTGCTGTTGTATGATTCCTCAGCGGTGTCTACAACCACGCTGGGTCCCCTAGATGGAAAACAGACAGAAGTGCAACATTTAGTTATAGACTTTCAGATCATACTACATGACATTACCCACACAATATTAGGACAGATCACACTTACCTACAAGCCATGATCTCTCCGGTAGTAGTTGTGGCATCAGCTAGGGTATCGTGCTGCTCCACAGTACGAACGAATTATGTGCAGATGCTGGGAATTGGGCACAGCCGTTTGAAATGTACAAATCCAGTTAGCAGACAACTTGTACTTTGATAGATTGGAAGTTCTTTCTGTTGCGGTACATTGACTTGCGGTGGTACTAATATGGGTGCCATCAATGGATCTAATTACATGTGGGATGTGACTAAATCCATAGAAATCCGCTTCACAGTGACTAAAGCCTCACATCTGTGGAACTGGATATAGCTGGTCACATGTTTCAAAAGTGCCGCTAGCACCTCTGTGAGTACCCAACTAAACATAGGTTGTGACATTCCACCTGACATAGCGATCAGGAATTGAAATGTGCCAGTGGCCAAGAAATGCAAAACTGACATGAGTTTCACAATTGGTGGTATTGATGTAGGATTATTGATGTGAGGTCAAAGGTCAGGCTCCAACTGATTACATAGATCCAGCATTGGTTGACGATTCAAACGGAACTTCTGGATAACAGTTGCTCTTCCATGGAGTGTAGGTCTGGAAAAGGGTGGTAAACTGGAGCCTCAAGTGTCGTCCCACTCCCAGGGTACCTATGTGAGGAGTAAGACAGACATATATATGGTATGCCAAGCTCTAAGGCTCACCAGAGGAACAGGTAAGTTTCTCAAATACATATTGAACTCCCTCATGGTCTATGTTTATTGATATGTATAGGCTTCACACCATGAGCCAATTCTGTTAACTGTTGACGATAATGTTAGCCAAGTGTACCATCCCACAGATCACTCAACCCACACCTGACTTAGTAAAATAGTTGTCTGGGAAGTAGCTATACCTCACAGACCCCTTCAGAATGCTGCACAACCCTATGTTCACAAACAAAATGGGCGGAAGTTTCACTTTTCTGAATTGAAATGGTGGAAATGTGAGGTTCATGTGGGAAAAGTAGCCTCTGCCTGCAGAGAGCAAGGCTTGACTCTGGCAGAACTGATGCAGAGACTAATATCCCTGTAGACTTGCTGCTCCCTGGATGTTCACAGAAAGAGTTATCTGTACCACTAGTGGCCCTGATAGCTGTTACATGGATAATATGAAGCATGGTGACTGAGGTGATACCCTGACCTGATACTTCTTTAATTTGACCCACAGTGTCAATGTGTCTGTCATTAATGACTGTCCCCTTACTCGCAAAGGTCTGTTGACACTTTTCTAATAGTCTTGCTTTAACTGTACAGACCTATTGCACATCTGAGACATCAACAGTGTAGATAGTGGGTTACCTTTGAATAGATTTAGAAATGTGAATCATCTGCTTGGCTAGAATATTCCCTATCACACTACACAGACAATAAATAGTATGGTGATTGTCATCCCTGTTGCAGTGCCACATATGGCAAAAGGGATATCCTGTGAAGGCAGTAAAAACAGCACAAACATATTATTATTTACTAAGATATTCAAATAAGGAGTCCACATGTCCACACAGCCCCCAGAGAGGTAGCTCTCAGTGTCATACATACCAGCCCTTACATTGTGACTTTAGTCTAAGGATGTTGTTTATACTATGGTTTTCTCCTCCTTGGACCATATGCATCAATGCAATGGGCCTGGCAGTAAAGGTGTCTGGACAGTCATGCACAGGTAGTTACCCTTCAGAAGGTATAAATGTTGTGTTGCGTGTCATGGTATCTCACATCAGATTCCAAGTAGGATGGCCCTCGTACATGTTAGTGGGCTGCCTCGGTCAGTGTAGGTCATGACCAGGGTTGAGGTTAGTAATCAGATGACTACACATTTTGCGTATCCATGATTTAGTTGTGCTTAGCATGTGACATGTACACATGTAATATGTTGACTCTTGATGAAGGCTTGTACTAGATGTCAACGTAATGTGTATCAAGCTAACAGTTAACCTCAAAGTTCCAGTTGCAATCTGTTTCTACATCTAATGCCTCCATACAGAACAACGCCCATCAGAGGAAGGTCATTTGGATCGCCATCGCCCGGAAAGGGTAGACCCTGTAGTCTACAACTGGTGCAGTGCCCACTGCAGAAAGAGGTGGGGGGACCTGCAGTGCTGGACCCGGCAGATCATGGAGGTCCAGCTGGGTAAGTCCTCCCAACACGGAAAGGGGCATGCGTTAGACCCTGACCTCCCTGATGGCTCGCATACTGGCTGTGGCCTACCCGGATCTTGATGGGCAGTTGAGTGCCATATAGCAGCTACCGGGGCGGGGGTGTGAGTCCTGGCCAGAGTTATAAATGTTATATTGCCAGCTTTGAGTGTTACAGTCAGGCTTTTCACCAACCATATTTGTGGTGGTCTATGTGCCACACACAAGATGAGTCATTGTCAGTAGTAGTAGCTGCATGCTGTTGTGCTGTGACCATTGTCTTTCTGACCTGAAACAGAGTAGAATCCTGTCCACGTCCAATTCTCTCCTTTTGTTCAGACACATGGCTGAGTGAAGTGAGTAAGAATCTCATGTTCTCAGTAAACCTGGGTGACAATTGTACCACACAGGCAACTGGTCTTGCTTGTGTGGGGAGTGATGTTTCCTCACTACTGTTTCTCATTTGATGGTGGCCTTATTGCATGTGACATGACATAGAATTCACAGTATATGCAGTGACTGTACAACAGTTCCCATTGGTTATACAGTGAAATGAGAGCGCAAACATCACTGGTGCTATTAGCATTAGTGCCTAAATGTTGGCTAGTGTACATTTTACAGTTGATATTTCATCTGCAATAGTGTTTCAAAACACTCATTCACTGTCTGGTGACAAGCATGAAGGAGTGAGATGTAAAACTGTAGGAATCATTTGTGAGTGCCTACACTGACCCTTTCAAGGCAATCTGAGTAAGCAATACCAAAGAGTGGTCTGATGTGCCTGTCCATTGGGACTCCAGTGATCCCACATCCTAATCTCATGGATGTTCAGAGACACACAAAACCTTCAAAGGGATATAGGCTTGTGGATATACAATCTATGATTGGCATCATCGCCTGTACCAAGCAGGACTGGGGATGTTCACATTGCTATATGGAGCCTCAGGTTGTGTGAATCTAGAGCATCTGTCTTCTAAATGTTTGGATCTCAATGTTTTCAGGAAACGTTATCTGTTACATGTGATACATAACTAAACTTATATGTGTCCAGCTTTCATTTGACTTTTCAGTAGTGGACATATGATGTGATTTGGAGTTTAAAGTGTCATCAGTGTGCAATGAGCATTTGCATGTGACATGATGTCTGCCACAACAGTAATTGATGGTACATTGGTGTTGAACTTGATCTTCAGCACGTCATAATGTGTTATGAGTAATAGTTAAAAAAAATTTACTCTGGGACTTGTGTGAGCATTGTGTAAACATCACACCTGGATCCATCCTATTTATTTACATTTGTTTACAATGGTACACATGTAAGGTGATCAACTATCTATCCTAGTATGGACAATAGGATGGAGTGTAGATAATTCCATCAATGCATTTGGGCCTGTCTGGAGTTATGACGATGAGTGGACCAGATTGTTGGCAGGGTATATAGCATGCATGCATGTGCTCATGCTATATTTGAAGCCTATGGACTTAACCAAGAAGGTGGTGTGATATGTGGACTTATTAAACATTTTCTGGTGATTTTGTATGGTCAGGTGTGGAAACATTGTTGCAATAAACCCATATTAGATGTAATTTCAAATACATCCAGGGCAAGTGGAGGAGAAGCGGCCAATGTTGGTGGGGATCCAGCTGGTCACAGCAGTTTCATACATGAGATGTCAGATACAGAGTGACCCAGTGACTAGGAGGGTATTAGGAGTGTCCTGGAGGACAGCAGCTCAAGCTCATCATAATCTGAGTCATCCTCCTGTGGACACCCCCATGTGGTGGCGGACCCAACAGGATTAGTTCCACCGTTATTCTTGTCTGCCATCTTCAGTTCCATCGCTACCCTCCCTGTTGTCCCCCTACAAGTTGGCCGCTTCCGCTCCCCTAATTGGGGAGCAGTCCCTGCCCTGAGTGAGGATGCTATTAACCTCATAACGAGCATCTCTGTGGGTCAGACTGCAGTCCTCAATGCCATCCAGGGGCAAGGCACCAAGCTGACCCAGATGGTTGCCTACTTGGAATGTATTGACACTGCCATGTCTGCCCTACAGAGATCTTTTCAGGCTCTTTGCTCCTCCCTCACGGCAGACCTCCTCCCATCCCAACCTTCCACGCCCCTCCTGACTCTTTCCCAACCACATTCCTTATTCCTATTCCTATCCCAAGCACACGCAAACCTAAGCATGCACAAACTTCATCAGACACAAGCACCACACACAAACAGAAGACAACTAAAAACTCAAACATGCAAGCACACAGCAGACACTCACCTTCCTCACCACCCTCATCACCCCCATCACCACCAGCATACCCCCAGATACCACAGCAACACATGCAGAGCCCTCCACAAACACACCCATACCAACAGATATCACACCGACACACACTGATCCCTCCACAGACACACCCATACCCGCAGAGACCACACCAACACACTGACTCCTCCAAAGACACAACCATACCCACAGACACCACAGCAACATTCATTGACCCCCTCCACAACACCCAGCACAGCAACATCACTCCCACCAAAAAAAACGCAAATGCTCACAGTCACCCACACAACAGACACCAACACAACACACAGGGCAGACAGCCAACCCATCTCACACTTCCACTCTCTCATACTCCCAACCCAAACTCCATACAGAACACCCTATCCATTTTCCGCCGTGAGGGTGTCATGTTTGGCATTACCCCTCTGAAACCTGACACCCCCTTCCAAAGCACGAAAAACCCCTTCCAACCTCATTCCTTCAATTTCCAACTGCACTCCTGAAAAACAGCCTCCCCACCACCCTGAACCCAGACCAAAAAAGATAAGAACCCCAAAAAAACGCTCCTAAACATAAACCCATCCATTCCACCTCCCACTCCACCCCTGAAAAACAGCCTCCCCTCCACCCTAAAACCAGCTCAAAAGCCACCAAACCCAAAAAGACCGAAACACTAAGGGCCCAATTCACAAAAGTAATCTGAGAAAAAATCTTAACTTTACAACTTTCGGTATTCACAAAGTGAATTTAGGAGTAGTAACGTTAGGAATCCTAACTTTACTACTCCTAAATGCCCTTTGTGAATACCGAAAGTCGTAAAGTTAGGATTTTGGCTCAGTTAAACTTAAGCTTTGTTAACTTAAGCCCAAAATGTAAGTTTAACTTAGACAAAATTCTAACTTTATGACTTGTGGTATTCCCAGAGGGCATTTAGAAGTAGTAAAGTTAGGATTCTTAACTTTACTACTCCTAAATGCACTTTGTGAATAACGAAAGTCGTAAAGTTAGGATTTTGGCTCAGTTAAACTTAAGCTTTGTTAACTTAAGCCCAAAATTTAAGTTTAACTTAGACAAAATTCTAACTTTATGACTTGTGGTATTCCCAGAGGGCATTTAGAAGTAGTACAGTTAGGATTCTTAACTTTACTACTCCTAAATGCACTTTGTGAATAACAAAAGTCGTAAAGTTAGGATTTTGTCTTAGATTACTTTTGTGAATCAAATCCTCAGCCCATGACTCCCTAAACCTCTGACCACCCCTTCCCAAGTACCATCTTCGAGGTGCCTGCTATGTCCAATGGATTCCCCTTTGTGAAGAGGTTCCCTAGCAGTGTCAAAAAGGGCAAGTGTCTTGCCACAGCATTGTGCTGTGGCACAGGTTGTAAAATATGGACTGGCCATTGACCTATGTTTAATTTGATGATTTTGTCATCCATGCATTATAAACTTTTAACAGTTTGAAATACATTAGTCCTGCTATTACTTTTCTGACTATTTGATGTTATTTTATAGTTAGTGGTGTGTGAGTACAGCTGTGTTTGTTTAGTCTCTTATTGCTGATCCAGATGAAGTGGTTTGTATGATGTGACCTTAGAGCCAGTGCTGGAGATACACAGGACAAGGATAAATGTTGGATGGATGTCTATATGGAATGACATCCAAATGAGGCAGACATTGCTTGTTATATGGTAAGTATTTCAGCTTGGTCTGGTCACTGTCAACATCATTTAGGTTGTATCACTCACAATTATGTAAGATGGATATGTTCTGAAGTATTGGATTTATATATTTGTGTATCCACATATGGGGGTGTCAACTTGTCATATCTTTGTGGAGTTCTGCATGGGTATGTGTCCATCCAGATATACGTCAGTTCCCAGGGCCAGTGCACATAGTTTTTCAGACATGTGCAAAATGTACTGTCCCAGGGACCCAGCCTTTCAGGGTTCCCCCTGATAGAGGCATAGCTATCCTGCAGAGATTGTTTCAATTGTACCTTTAGAATTCTTCTCACACTGATTCTATGTATTTCTATTGGCTGACATTGCCTTTTCATGCGAGTGATGTGTGAGAGTACAATCCAGAGATGTAGCAGAGAAGGTATGTTTCTGTGAAGAAGTACATAGTTTGGTAGTAATAGTACAATCTTCTTTATTCAGGTAACATGTAATATAAGGTCCTATCCACAGGACATCCAGCATCAACTGACCCAGCATTAAGCAACTAATCTAAACAATTCTAGATTGTACTATCACATTCCAATAAAAGAAAAAACCTTTAAACTTAATTAAACATTGAAGGATACCACACACCTTTCCCCGACCTAAACAAAAGAAAAGAAAAACAACATATTAAGATACAATTACTTCAAGACATAATCATGTAGAGCCAATGGAACCTTGACAATACGTGAGCTCCTACGCAGAGGAGAATTAGGCACAATTTGATCAAACTTATCATTTGAGCTCAAAGAGTTGTCAGTACATCTGGGTAGTCACAGGAATAGGTGCAATTCTATTTAAGTTGCAAATGCACCCAGCATTTAGTTTGGCAGCATTTTAAAAAAGTTTAACAACTTTAAAAGGAGAAGAAAACTTAGACCTAGATTATTTGTGAGGAAGACGAACTCTAACACTGTCACCAATGAGTCCCTTTGTGTGAGCAACAGCATGTCTAATGTCAATTTTTTTTTCCTTTAGTGGACTTGACTTGTTGTTTACTCAATATTTGTGCTTCATCAGGATTCTTGGCTTCAACACCTTTTTCTCTCATCCAAGACTGAAACATGTAGGTGTTCGGTGTGCGACCTCTAAATAGTTGAAAGGGAATTCCACCGGTGGTGGAGTGTGGTGTGATTCTATACACCATGACTCTCTCATGTATCTTAGCTATCCAGTCATTACCTTGTTCTCTAGCTAACTGAATAGTTTCCATTAGTACACGGTTGAACCTCTCTACCATTCCGTTACATTCGGGATGGTAGAGAGAGCAACGTTTGTGTTTAATACCTTTTTTGCTAAGAAATTCCTCAATCTCCCTTGACACCAGCTGGACACCATTGTCCGTCAGAAAAGACTCCGGAAACCCTTCCCTTCAAAAAACATCTTGTACAAATTTGGTGATGTCTCTGGTTTCTATACTCTGAGTGACTTTTATTTCTGGCCATCTTGAAAACATGTCCATAAGGACAAGTATATAATAATGACAACTTTTGTTAGAGACAGGTCCCAATATATCCAGAGCTACATCTTTACAACACCGTACAGGTGCTTCTCGAATAACCATAGGTTGTACTCTTGTTTTACAGACTTTATCTGAGGTACAGCAATCAACTCAATCTCTTATTAAACGCTCAACAAAAATGTCAATACCCAGCCACCAAAATTGCAAGCGTACCCTTTCTTTAGTTTTGAAACACCCTGATGTCCTTGGTGAGCCAAATGAACAATTTTTGTTCTAATCAAAGAGGGAGAAACCAACCTAGTACCTCTCCAAAGTAGTCCTTCATTCACAGAAAGCTCACTTCTTACATTCCAAAATTTGAGAGCATTCTCACTTAAGACTTTCAAACAAGACCAACCTTTCAACACTAGATTACAAATTTCTTGTAGCTCTGAGTCTTCACACATCGCATTCTTCCAATCATTTTCTGAAACTAAATTTTCAACAATCTCGCACACTTTAAATTCATCAACCTCCCAAGTGTCTTCAGGGTTTACAGCAACTCCAGCAATCTGTTTAGGAACTAAACGAGAGAGACAATCAGCAACTCTATTTTCTACCCCATGTATATATTTTACTACAAAATCGAAGTCTTGTACAGCAATTACCCACTTACAAATCCTGGAGGAGATTGCATCAAGAATTTTTTTGCAAAAGACATCCTTCAATGGTTTGTGATCTGAATGCACTATAAAAGGATTAACCCACAGGAACTTTTTCAACTTCTTGATGGCCCAATAGATACAGAGTGCTTCCTTCATAATTACTGAGTAAAGGAGCTCAAAACCAACAAGAGCTCTGGAGAGAAATAATATAGTGACTTCTTTTCCATCTCTCATCTGCTTAAGAACAGCCCCCAAACCACGTGAGCTGGCATCTGTAACAAGTATTGAGGTGGACAGGATGGCAAAGCTTTGAAGAGAAGATGAAGAATTAAGAGCTTGTTTGACATCATCAAATTCAACTTGGCACTGAGAGGACCACCCAAACTTCATGCCTTTCTTCAAGCGTGACCTTAAATTGGGATTACGACATGCAAAGCATGGGACAAATTCATTGTAGTATTCAGCCATACCTAAGAAGGTAACAAGTTCATCTCTTGATTGTGGAGCAGGAAGTTCACTAATGGTTTTGACAAGGCGATCCTTAGGTTTGACACCTTCTGCTGTCAAACAGTGACCTAGATAATCAATCTCTGTCAGATTGAATTTACACTTATTCTGCCTGAAAGTCAAACCTCTTGTATGTGAAACGTTCCAGAACAGCCCTCAACCTTACATCATTCTCCTCTTGTGATGATCCATGGATAAGTACGTCATCCTGATATATTTTAACACCTTCAATACCACTCAGGACATCTTCCATAATCCTTTGCAACACGGATGCCGCAGAGATAAATCCAAATGGCAATCGTGTGAACTTGTAAATTCCAAACGGGGTTATAAAAGATGTGAGATTCATGGATGCATCATCAATTGTGACTTGGTGATAGGCTGCTCTAAGATCAAGGGATGAAAATACACACATATCATCAAGTTGAGTTAGCATAGTGGTGATGTTGGGTAGGAGATATTTATAATCCATTGTGCTTTGCACAAGTGGGTTTGAATCCCATCCTAGTCGTCAGTGTGAAGAAGTACATAGTCTGGTAGTAGTAGTACAATCTTCTTTATTCAGGTAACAGATAATATAAGGTCCTATCCACAGGACATCCAGCATCAACTGACCCAGCACTAAGGAACTCATCTACAACATTCTAGATTGTACTATCAACATTCCAAAAAAAGAAAGAACCTTTAAACTTAACTAAACATTGAAGGATACCACACATTCAGTTTAATGACATATACATACAGCTGTTTTGTTATATCAAAACAGGACCTGAGATGTGTGCAATGTGAATGTGTCATTTTAATGTCACTTTACCAACACTTGAGAAATGGTAAGCTGCAAGAACAATGAAGATCAGTAGTAACATGACAGGCAAGTGAGAAGGGTCAAAATGAGTCTAGCATATTGGTTAGAGTTCCAGTCACAGGGCCTCATGTTAGTTGTAGTAATTTGCAATGTCACTTGACCAACACTTGGGAAATGGGAAGCTGCATGAACAGTGAAGATCTATAGTAACATGGCAGACAAGTAAGAAGGGGCAAAAGGAGTCTGGCATCTTGGTTAGAGTTCCAATCACAGGGCCTCATGGCAGTTGTAGTCACTTTAATCTCACTTTAACAACACTTCAGAAATGGTAAGCTGCAGAACTAGTAAAAATCTGTATTAAAATGGCAGACGAGTGAGATAGGGCAAAAGAAGTGTGGTAAGAAAAAGAGAGGTACCCCTTGGAGAAGTCAAGGGAATTGAGGTATCACAGCCTGAAAAAGTTAAGTCCCCTTGATCTTCATATATTCTAAAACCGTATGATCATCAATCATACAAATACAACTAAATGTATTAAAAGAACATCAGATTTATTCCATATATAATAAAAATATATAATCATATAAAAATACAATGACAAACAAGGTACTTAAAATCAATAGGAATCACTTAAAAAAATTCAACAGAATAATGCAATTCAAATACAGTTCAAAACCAGACATTAATGATTATGACCCGCATAATCACATGGAAGGACAGAAACAAAGCAAGACATTAACAATTGTGCAGTACAGTTAGTACACTCGATGTCCTAGTGACACTCTAAATATCGCACACTGTATAATTTGTGTTGCTATTAGGGTACAGGCGCCTTGAGTTGTACGTAGAGGATGCGTCAACGCGTTTCGATGGAAAAATGGTCACTCCATCTTTATCAAGGCTGTAAAACCTTTTGGATCTGCCCTAGTATCAGGGTCACATATAGTAATACACCCTACAATAAACATACATCATATTAGAATACATTTTTTTGAATTCATGGATTACATGTTATACAATGTTGTACATTATTCAAACAGAACTATATATTGTGTAACTTACAGGGTCACATTTGATTAAAACACCTACCCTACTTTATCATAATGACACTTGTGCTATATTCATAGTGCCCCCTTAACGTGAAAAAACTCCATGGTTAATTGCATCATCACAATATATATGATTTGTTTGGATAATTCCATTTGTATTGAATGACCTAGTTTATTTAGATGTCCAATAAAGGATGCATAATAGAGGGGGCATTCCCTAGGTTAGCCCTTCAAGGTTTGTTGCCAGCCACTTTGTGGTCGGATTACACGAGGATATTTATTGGCTCCTCGGTTGATTACAGGGGATAAAGTCACTGCCATTATTAAAGAAGTGTGGGACAGAGATCAATAGGTGTGATATTGAGTAGGAGGTGGTGTTGTGGAACACAAAATAATGCACCCATCACTATCACTGAGTATATATTTTGTAAGCACATGTCCATTTGTGTGGAGTATGCCTGTGCAGTACCAGAATATTGGACTAGAAGGGCATCTTACAGATGTATTTTTTTATATTGTTTTGAAACCATCCCAGACAGGGTCCCTGTATATATGTAAATTACTTAGTACCGCAACTCCCTTGCTTGGTCAATGGCAGGGCAACCCTTTTGCAGAGGAGTCTACGGAAACTGGTAGTTGTTTGACTTATCACCGATTTCGTCCTCGACGGAGTGTATTTTGACCGTGGTAGAGCAGCGGCAGGACGTGCCCGATGGGCTCCATGAGGGTAGAAGATGAGTAGCAGTGAATACAGGTGAGTTTCGGCCTTATATCCCTCCCTTTCCACCATCTCAGATATGGTGGTTAGACTGCCACAGTCATGCAAGCTGTAAAGTGATTCATAATTAGGCCGGCGGTTTCACTGGTGATATGAGCCTCCCACAGACTCATTAGCCCATTCCACGGCGGCTGAGGTCGGACTGGGCTGGCAGTGTCAGTGGTTCAGCCACAGTCTTTGCAAAGCCAATCCGCCTATCTCGTAATACGGCGGTCGGACAGCTGAGCTCATCGCAGTCGAACCACCGGATAAGGCCCGAAGTTATCAGACCAATAGCATGTATGGGCCGATGGTGTAGAAGGTGTTTGTCCAAAATATTTTGTTTGAAATATCAGGTAACCATAATAGTGTTGCATTTATATCTTGACCTAAAAAATATCATGGACAAGAACATTAAAGGTTAGGCATCATTTCTTTGTGCGGTTTTTAAAATAGTTGTTAAAAATATCCTTATTAAAAATATAGTTGTATATTACATCACGTGTTTCCATATTATTGTAGTATCATCAGTGTTATATGCTTTTTAATGTTTTTGTTTGAAAATGTTAACATTTTTGATGGAATTTTGGGCTCATATTAATACAATTTGTTTTTTTAATTGTATTTTTAATTAATAAGCTAATAAAAATCTAATAATTATTTTTAAGTATTTGTTTGGTTTAAATATTGTAATTTAAATAGAGGGAGAAGGATTTATAGGGGGAAAGGATGGGAGTTTATTAAATATACTTCTGACTTTATTTAATTAAATATTTATTGCGTGGTTTTTAGTGCAATGTAAAAGATGTTTAAAAATGTTTAATATTTAATTATTGCAGTTTGAAGATTTGAATTTGAATGTTTATCAGTAGGAAAGATAGGACAACAACGGCCTCAAGCAGCTTGTCACTGACCCCATGCATAAAGTAGCACACATGCTGGGTCATATTTTTACATCTAGCAACAGAATCAGATACAGTCACACCTCGGAACTCACCTGGTCGGTCGATTCCATCGTACACTTGATGCTTGCCGGACCTCTTCGCAACCACCACAGTGCTCCCTACCCCAGCTGAACCAAGGTTACTCAGCAACAAAGGACCAATGCCCCTATTGACCATAAAGCCCGACATCACCACCAACCTGGACCAGCCAGTAAAGAACTTCAATGCTTGGCTAACTAGTGCCACCAATCGAGTTGCTCCGTCCAAACCAGCCAAAATACCCAGACCCACCAAACTAGCTTGCGGGTACACTCCGGAACTCATCATGTTGAAGCACAGGTGCAAATAACTGGAAAGAAGAAGGCTCACCAGCAAGAGCCACAATGACCAAGCCACCTACAAATCAGCACTCAACGACTACCACCGCCAGCTGAAACAAAGTAGGCTCTGACCCACTGGATCGAGATCAGCCCCAATCAAGCCAAGGAACTCTTTACCATGTTCAGAGGGTTCAACTCCCTGTCAGCCACCAAAAACTCGATCCCCTTCTCACAGGATCTTTGCGACACCCTCCCTGACCACGTCAACAACAAGATAGCAACCATTTATATAAACTTTGATCCCAACCCCTCCGACCTCTTCAGCAATCCACCGACGATCACCGCCGACCAGCGACCACCCGCTCTCCGCATGGGAGCAACTCAGCACACCAAGCACAACCACTCTTATGAACTCCATCCACTCATGAGCACCCAATAACCCATGCCCCCATTGACTCTTCAAATTTGGAAGAGACTAGATTAGCCACCAGCTCACCACCATCCTCAATGCCATGTTGGAAAACGAGGCAGCATCTGTGAGGCCTGCACAAATAACATGACTACATTTGTCCTTCACTGGGAACCAAACCCCCAATTGTAGCACCTGACTCTCAGAGAGTAGCGTCGTAGAGCAGTCTGAGGTTTACTCAAGGGAGGTGGTGTGGGCTAGTAATCGCCATTGGCAGGTGCGCAGAAATAACACTCAATAATTGATTGTCCAGTCTGTACTTTGCTTAATAAAAGTAAGAGTACATTTATTAAACACACACACTACTCAATACTATGCACCAAATTACAAATATACATAAGCTGTTGGAATTACTTTGTGACATTGCATAACATCTCCACCCCTCCCACTGGGGGTGTGGGGTCTAGTACCACCACTCCCATGAATGCACATCATCTTGCCCCAAGCAGTTAATTGAACATAACCTGGAGCGAGGGCCCTGCGCACTGGCATCATCCCAGTGACGACGCACCCCATTATCTCAACAATCATTTAAAATAGGTAACCCAACCTTGGTGACACACAACCCTGACTGTGCATTTCCTACTGACCATTAAGTATACACCACTACATCTTAAGGGCTAGCAGTCGGGATTCTTCACCAGAGCGCAGCAGCAAGAATACATGTTTAAGCATCACTTTAGAATGAGGGGTTATTTCTTTGACGTCCCCAGGACACTTGGGGTGGGACTTTTCTCTGTTGTGCTAGGGGAGACTGCATTGCTCATGCAGTTCCCCCTGCACCTTTGCATTCATGTAGTGGTGACCTAGTCCTCCTGGGGCCATCATAAGCATCGAATACGCTGTGTTTCCCTTGCAGGCTCGTCCTGGCCTGCAAGGCATTATGGGAATAGCCGCTTGTTTGATGAGCGGCTGTCCCACTGTGCGGGGAAAACCGCTCTGTCAGTCCACTGCCGCCTTTGCCTCTCTTTGGAGGGTCCGGTCCCACCCAGACCCCCAAGTGAGCAATCCAGCTCGGGAAGCCCACCCCCGGCAGATCGGTCCCTTTTCGGGGAGATCCCACCCGGGCCCCTTTCACTGCATTCTGCCCTTCTCGGGGTCCCGGTCCCACCCGGGAACTCTGTGCTTCTGACTCGCCCATTATCTTCCAGGGCTCCCCGGGCTGCCCTGGAAGATAATGGGCTCCTGCTGGCTCCCTACTTGGCCCACACCTCCGTGTGTGGCCGCGGGAGCAGGCGCATCCAGGCTGGTCTGCCCGCTTGCGGGCAGATGAAGAGACCTGCTCGGTCTCACAGGACCTCGGGGAAGGGCAGCGGCACTCCCACGGCCTGCTCCTTCACTTCAGGGCCCAGGGATGGGGTCCCGGGCCCTCAGACATCTTCGGGGGGTGCAACGGTGCTCCCCTCCATTCTGCCACTTTGGGGCCCAGAGATGGGGTCCCGGGCTCCCAGACTCCTTCAGGGCGCGACAACGCTCTCCTCCATTCTGCCACTTAGGGCCTAGAGATGGGGTCCCGGGCATCACCTCCTCATCACAAGGAGTGCGACGGCACTCCCCGGCGGCTCTTTGTTGGAACGGGCCAGGGTGGGCTCCTGGCCCCCCGTGGGGGGTAACTTCAAGGGGAGCACAATGGCGCTCCCTGTCTTTGCTTCAGGGCCTGGTGTTGGGATACCGGGCCCGAACCTACTTGAGGGTGGTGCAATGGCACTCCCCTCCATGCTCAGTCCACGGGGGCCAGGGTGGGCTACTGCCCCCCCCCCCCGCCTGGGTCATTTTCACAGTAAGCGTGACAGCGCTTCCCAGCTTTCTCTTCTTGTTGGGGTCAGCCCCTGAGACCTAACCCACCCCGGGGGCATATCCAAGACCGGCGGCGGAGCCCCACGTGCTTCGTCGTCAGTCTGCCAGAGGTCAAAGGTTGCCTACCTTCTGGGGGGCATTTCTCAGCCCCAGGGGTGCAATCTTCATGTTCTTGGCCTCCTCTTGCTCCTGGTGGCACTCCCCAGCCACCAGGAGCACTCTCCTTTGCCCTCTGGGTCTTTGAGAGGGGGGATTCAGCAAGGAGCTGTCTTCACTGGCTTCCTGTGCCAGCTTTTTGCCTGTTCTTCTCCAGGGCCTCTCTTCTCCCTGCGCAGAGGCCCCTGCTTCTGCGCACTGGTCCTGGACTCTTCTCCTGGCGCTGTTCAGGATCCTGGGGGAAGTCAGGGGGTATCTCCTTCCAACTGCCCATTGCGCCAGGCACCAGCACCTTCTGCTTCAGCAGACCACACTCGAGAGAGAGAGCTTCTCTTCCTGTGCAAGCACTTTTTAAAAGTTGAGTAGGGGGCTGGCAGGAAGTCTCTGTTGGACCTATCAAACAGCGACACATCAATTCCCTTCCCCTGCTCACTCCTTCTTGTCCAGCCTTTGGATTTGTTCAAAATGGCGTTGTCCAGGGTCTCTGGCCATATGGTCTCTGAAAAAGCCTCTTCCCCTTTGCTGCCTTCCCTCCTAGGTGTAGCCTGGTGCCTGGCACCCAGTGATAGCTGCTGATGGATGAGCCTGTAACCCCACCCATCTTCTCTTTGTGGAGAGGAGGCCTTAGCTTGTGAAGGAAAGGCTATCAATCCATCCTGCTGAGGTCAGCCCTCAGCTATGGTCTGGTTATGGCTGGCTCAGAGAAATATGACAGTTCTGGAAGTTCCGGATAACCCAAAAGCAGTGCAAATATGACTTTGGACTCTGCAGAATACTCTTTCTCATATCTGTTACAGTGGACTTTAGTGCATGTCTGGAATCTGTAGGCCTTATGAAAGTTACTCTAGTCCATGGGCTCCACATCCCCATAGGGGAATAATGAAGTGAAAAGCAGTAAAACACACTGACTTTTCCTGGCATGTTACTTCCCAGTTTATAAAGCGTATTCCTTGTCACCCCCCAATTGTACATAAGTCCTGCCCCACTATTCACTATGTAGCTGCTCCTGGACTGTGCACACTAGGAATCTCCCCTGTGCAGCCCTTACACGTGTGCACACGCATGTACACCTGTGTCTGCATGTAAACAGCCTGGTGTCCCTTACTCCAGCTGCTGCGCAGTGGCCTGGTCAAGCCAGGGGGACATCAGTAAAATCCCCATGCATTCTTTTTCATTATGAGTTTACTGTGGGTAAATTCCAATTTATGAGGCTCCCCAACAGTAAAAGCTCAACAATTAGGTGCTCAAAAAGTGAATATCCGGGTGGTCCATGGTGTCAGAACCACCTTCTAACACTCCATACCACAGCAACCTTTCCTGATGCATGGTAACACGTGGAGGTTAGACCACTTCTCCAAAAACCTTTGACAGACCCCAGTGAGCTCCTGAACTACCGTCCCATCTCCCCCCTACCGTTCCCCGCCAAAGTCCTGGAGAAGTCCATCAACGTCCAACTCACCGAACACCCGGAGAGAAACATCAAAGCAGCGAGTCTGATTTCACCAGTGGTTCACTAAAATGTTTCTCCTCCCCCTTGTCAGGTCATCAGGAACTTCACATTCATCTTAACACTCCTTCAAAAAAACAAGGTCTTATATTGCAGCATATTTGTTTCATTCTTTATTTTGTAACTGTTTTAATTAACTGTACAATAACCTTTCTTACTTACTTGAGCATGTTTTTGCATTTTCTCTGTGCTACACACATCATGACTGTACTTGCTATTGGTTTAATTACAATATATGGTATTGTTACCTTGTCGCAGTTAGACTTAAGGAAATGACTGCACATCAAATAAATAGAGAAATAACTGGTAACTATACCTAAAATTGGGCATGTCTTTTCCCCATAAACAGCAGTGGGGTAAGAAGCGGACAGGTTAGCTGAGTAAAACTGGGAAACACTTAAGGTGTATAGGTATACCTTATCAGGTTAATGTGCATCTTATAGCATATAGGGAATTCTTGGTGGCCATTTTGGTAAGCAGGATGGTCTATATTTAAAGTGATTGATTAAACGTTCTTTGTTTGTTTGAGCATCTTCAGAATGGGGTAATATAGTAGTGTGAATGGTAATTCTTATTCTGAGTAAAATCAAAGTTTAGAAGTATGTGGCATGGACCGCTTCAATTGTTTGTAAATAACAAGACTATACAGAATTTAAAAGAATTACATGTATTTGTTCAGATACCTTCCATATTATCAAACAATATAATCATGAAACTGATCTCAGTTCAAATGAAAATTTCCATCATCATAAAGAGGTTGTTGTGTGCGCGTTATACATTTCAATTTACATACATTGTGTATGTTATTAAGTATTTTTTGTATAACTTATTTGAGGGTGCCCTTATGAAACTGGAAGATTCAAGTTTGCATGGCATTGCGTTCATAGAGAGTTTATATACATACTGGTAATTAGATTAGTGTAGTCTAAAGGAGTGTAATAGTACATATGGACAAGTAATTTCCCAGAACCAGGGCAGCATTTTTTATTGTTGATCCTTATTTTGTATTGAACATTCAGTCTAGATTCATGATCAGTAATGGTACTTGAAATCTCCACTTGTGATTCCCTAAAAGACCAGATGTAAACATGGATGGGGATGAAGAAACATCTAAACAGACTCCACAAACCATCTGGTGTTATAATTGTTCGAGATTTGTGTCCAAGGCACAGTGGCAACATATCCCTGCCATCTGTTAGCTTTACTTTCTCACTCAGGATTCCAAAAAATGCAATTCCAGGCTGAGTACAGAAAACAGCCCAGAAGTTGCAGGTATTATAAGAAAACCTCCATCGCAGCCTAACCTGTACTATCGATAATCAACATATTTCTTGGAGGTTTCAACCTGCATTGGGGAGATTCGAAAGAGAAGTCTTACCAAACCTTTTCCTCATTCCTGCTTGAAAATAAACTGATCGAACAATCTCTGAAACCCACACATAACAAAGGAGCCAAGTGGTATCTTTTTAGTGCTAAAAGGGAACGTATAGCTACTGATAATCCAATTATAATAGATTTCTCTAACCACTATCAAATCCCCTTTGACTTCTCTTTCTTTAACATATAATCTATAACTTTGTCAACCTAAACAACCCAAAATCTTGAAATGGGTCACTAACAGTATTAAGCATGATGTCATGAAGGCATGTCTAACATACAGATTATCTCATCCCATAGAACAGCAGGATGTAACTACAATCAATAATCACTTAAGCAACACCTTACTTACGTTCATGGACGATTTGCCACCCTTCAAAAAAATAAAGGTTCTTCAGAAAAAGATCAGACTTGAGGTACACAAAAGATCTATATGAAGAAAGAAAACTCCTCAAATCGTCTGAACACTCATGGCAACAAAAACCCTCCATAAACAATCTCATACTTCTCTGTGGTGTTAGAAGATCTGACAAGAAGCATATCTTTCAATCAAAATCTTTGTCCATTCGATCCTAGATTGAGTTGGCAAGCAACAGACCCAGAAACATTTTGAAATCTTAAACACCTAAGCCCACTTAAGACAAGTGGAATGTGAATAAAAATTGTGAGGAATTTGCTTGCTTCTATCATACCAAGAACCAAACATATTAAGCATATTTTCCCATTCAAACTATTAACACCTGCATCACACCTGAAGCACATCCTGATGCCATAGAGTGGGCTAATATTATAATAATTATCTACCTACAAACAGGCACTTTCCCGGATTGCTTAATAATAGGACAGGTATCCTCTTTACTAAAGAAAACAACTGATGATTTAGAGGACTTCAGCAACTACCATCCACGCTCATGGTTCCCATTCCAAGCCACATTTTTGACAGCTGTGTCAACATTTAACTACAACAATTCAGAAAGGACAATAAACTGCTGGATTTGTTTTAATCAGGGTTCAGAGAAGTCAAAGTACAGAAACAGACATCCTGCAAATAACACATGATGCTCTCAGTATCATGGACAGTGGTGACTCATGCCTACTCATTCTACTTGATATGTTGGTGGCTAACCATAATATCCTCATCTGCACTCTAAAAGATTCATTGGCTTTGATGGGAAAGTCCTGAAGTGGTTCAAGTCATACCTGGACACAAGAGATCAAAGTGAAACATGCTGTATCAAACCCTGTAGCACTCTCCCAAGGAGTACTTCAAGGTTTTGTTCTAGCCCCTACCATGTTCAACCTCTACCTTGAATCACTGGGTGCTCTCTTAAAGAGCTTGGATATATAATATATATTTGCGGATGACACTCAACTCTATTTGAAAGTCTCCTCATCTGCTGACATCTGACAACTGGCATCGGGACAGAGTATAATCATAGATGACAATGCACCCTAGAGACAGAGGCCAAGATTTACGAACGCTTTGTGCCACATTTGCGTTACTTATGTGACATAAACCTCATGAAAAGCATTATGCTCGAATTTATTATCCAATGAAAATCTGCATTGCATTGGATAGTTTTGCAAAGTAACACCAAGTTGCACTATGCGCTTTTTTGCATTACCTTACATCAAGCGGGCATTCCATTGGTGGTACATGGGCATTCACATGCAACCTCCAACAGGTTTTAAAGCAAAGCCCTAGCTACAAACATTTGTAGACTAGAACTTTGCCAAAGTCTTATGCCTCAACTAGGCAGACGTAATGAGCAGAAATTCTTTACTTTCTCGCTGTTGTTCATACTTTACATGCATGCTGCATTGTACAGCAATATACAAAGCACAGAAAGTGTTCAAGGATACTTTGTGACAAGAAGCATCCCCTTCCAGTACAAAACTATTTCATATGAAACACACACACCCTTGCTCAACGGTGCAGGCGTGTGTGAATTGAGAAGGGTAGACTAAAGTGCACTAGCGCACGGAGCGAGGAAAACAGCACCATAACTTAGTAGATATGGTGCTGTTCTACTTTCTCCCTTTCATGCAACTCAGTGCAGCAACTTTAGTTGCTATTCTTTGTTGCATGGATTGTTTCTAAATCTGGGCCAGAGGTTTCTTTCTTCTCACTGGTCATCATTAATGACAGTTGACGAATGGCTATGTTCTACTAAAATCCAAATATGCTCCTCTACTATCTCTGAAATTGCAAACTCCTATGATTTCACTCTAGACAAAAGCCTAAACTTACTCAGCCATATTGACACAGCATCAAGAAATGCAAATCACCAAATTAAATGAATCTAGGGAATTAAGCCCTTCCTACCCACAAACCACTTGAAAACAATTACTCAAGTTTTGGTACTGCCCAATTGGAATATAGAATGCCATCCTGACTGGAATGACCAAGATTCACCACTTTGATACCATCATTTCTATTTTGTCCTCCTGAAGTTGGATGCTTATTGAAGGGATTTCCAAGTTTTGTAGTTCCCTGCCTAGTTCATAACTTCATCCACAATGACCAACCGCACTATCTAGACAAGAATCTGAAGCTCTCAGGTGGTTCTCCGTAATTCTGGAGTACTGACTCACTATGCTTGAAATCCCAGCCTTCAAGAAAAACAGACCTTGATCCAATTTGTGGGATGTGGCCCTTTCTGCAGGGTCACCCCCAAATGTTTTACCTTCCTCTTCCCCTATATCTGAATTTGTTTTTATTGGCATTAGGACTCTGTGCACTTTACCACTGCTAGCCAGTGCTAAAGTGCTTGTTCTCTTGCCTTAAAGCATGGTAGAATTGTCTGATAACCAATTGGCGGCAAATGCCGTTAACAAAGAATCTTTCTCCCCACAGGGAATTACAACGCGGTTGTTACAACAACCGCTTTGTGATTCCGCATACCATTGCTCCACAAGTCGGAACGACGACTTGCGGAGGGGAAGGGGGAGGTGTTGGATTCAGAATCAGAATCAGAAATGCTTTATTCAATTTTAGCAAAGTATAAAATCATAAAAGCATTGCAATAAATACACATTACATCATACACTCAAACATCCTACTTTAAAAACAGAATTTGAAAAGACATTAAATTAATAACTTTTCGATATAAAGCAGATCCTTATAGACATTACTTTTCAAATGAGGTCATTAATCAGTCAGTTACCATCATTCATTTACGTTTTTTTAAAATACTTTTAAAAAAACAAGTCATAACCATAATGCAATTCTCACTACCTAATTGCAGGAGGCTTAGATATGCCGGTCTGCATTGCGCCAATGACCTTTGCTTAAATACTGTCTAATCCATCTTTTACGTTCCCTGTCATAATGTTTGCAAAATAAAATCAGATGGAAAGTAGATTGATTTGACAGGTCATCACAAGTACAGGGTTCCAAATCCCTGGACCAGTCATTCCTTGTCGGAAAAGTTACCATGCGAAAGAATAACTAAAATCTGAACCGCGTTAAGAGAAAACGGTCAAAACCCACACTGCAAATAGATAGATATGGTTGGATCGTCTGGCATAGCAGGGTCATTTGATGCTTTAAGACGGTACGTTTTGGAAGTTCACAAGCACTTCTTAACATTCCAAAATGACTCGTACATAATAGTTTCAAGTCTTTCCTGGATATCCCAATGATATTTTCCGGGTCACTGTATAATTCTGGTCTTTGCAGATCCGTAAAGATATTTTTAACATACATTAGCCACGGGATACAATTTACATTGTCGAGGGCCATTGCATCCTTTATGATGTCCCGATTTAAGTCCAAAGATTCACTGGTCCATACCCTATGCCAGAGTAAGATTGGTTGGATTTTTATAAGGTCAGAAATATACTCTAGACCTAATTCCTCATGGCAACTAAACGTCGCTGTACCCTGTGACAATGCCAATAGATATGTTAAAAAACAATTCTTAACTACCTGAATAGTCGGAGCTTTCTGAATTTCCCAGATTCCAGCCCCATATAGGGCGATACTTCTGCATTTTGCCTTATATATTTTTAGAAGAATTTCCGGGGGTCTTTTACCCAACTGCTTCGAGAAGTTCATAAGTACCGCTATAGAGCGCTTCAATAACAAAGTCCTACTTTTTATGGCAGCTCCCCACTGCCCCGTACCATCAAGCAGAACCCCTAGGTAAGAAAACGTTTTTGTACATTTGATTGTAAGGCCATCCTCCCTTAATCCCTTTGCTTCGGCCCCCCCTTCCCACAGACCATCATAAACGATTTCTTGGCGTTAATTCTTAGCCCTCTTGAAGCCATAAAGTAATTATATTTTGCTAAAGCCCTCTTGGCTCCTATCTTAGTACGGGCCATAAGCACTGCATCATCCGCATAAAGGAGTGATACAGCTTGTTACTTACCAAATCTTGGGCAATCAATGTTGCAGGCCTCCAATTCTTTCTCCAAAGCATTAGTATAAATGGAAAATAAGAATGGGGCCAGCACACAGGCCTGCCTGACACCCTTCTCTATGGGAAAAGGCCCAGTGCATTCTCCCTTGGTCCCGTGCCGTACCCTAGCTGTTGCCCCAGAATACAGCTGGCGGAGGAATGAGACTAGGGCTGGTTCCACTCCTATTTCCTCAAGGGTCTGCCATAACTTCGCATGATTCACACAGTCAAACGCAGCTGTGAGATCAACGAAGATGGCATATAGGCGTTCTTTCTTAGCCCGAGCTTATTTCCCCTGAATAATTACGAAATTGAGGACCTGCTCCACAGTAACCATCCCCTCTCTGAAGCCATATTGCACCGGACTCAAAATATTGTTGTCATTTGTCCAGGTTTGTAGTTTGCTTAGGACCACCCTTCCTACTAGCTTCATGAGGGAGTCCAGTAAGGATATTGGCCTATAATTAGATGGGCTCTCTCTATCCCCCTTCTTGTATATCGGTATTAGCACCGATTCAGCCCAGGTTTTAATGAATCCTATAGCACAGCATGATTGTATGACACGCGTACATATTGGAGCCCAGGGGTCCGGGGTTTGTTCAAAAACATCGTTTGGTACCCCGTCAGGGCCTGGAGCTTTATTTCCTTTACTGATGTTTATGGCCATTAAAACCTCATCAAGGTGAATTTCTAGGCCTATTGGTGAGTGGGTAAAATATGGTTCATCCTTATCCTTAATAGGGCACAGGCTTTCCCCATCCCTTTTATAAACATTAGAGAAAAAGTCAATCCATGCCTTTTCATCAATGGCAACCTCAACTTTTGACATGTCCTCTTTAGTAAAATAAGGTGCTTTCACTGCTTGCCAAAATAACTTAGGGTTTCTGCTTTCAGAGACTTGGAGTAAATTTTGCCATGCTTGTTTTTTTAAATCCCTTCTACCTTGTGCCCTAGCTTGATTATATAGCCTTCCACAAGACCTTACTAGTTCGGCATCTCTGGGTTTAGCACTAAGCGTAGTTTTTAATTTGGTATAAGCTTTAGTGCATTGGGTATCAAACCACCCTGTCGTTTTTGGGCGCCTTTTGACATTTCTTCTAAGAGTCTCCTGGATTATAGTTGTAATGCTACCAAAGGCATCCAATATCTCTTTACTTGAAGCCATTTCATCTAAACAGGTCTGAATATATAACTGGGCTTTAGTAACAGTCCCCTTATTTGTTTCAACGGGGTCTAACGCACTCCACTTTAGGGAAAAACCATTTTGCCGAGACAAAGTTATATTCTGTACCCATGCCAGAGACTCTATTGTGGAGGATTTAGTGGAAGATGGTAGAGATAGCTGAAGACTAATAGGCAGATGGTCGCTTAGGTCATTTGAGTGGA
This sequence comes from Lissotriton vulgaris, assembly GCF_964263255.1. Classification (NCBI taxonomy): domain Eukaryota; kingdom Metazoa; phylum Chordata; class Amphibia; order Caudata; family Salamandridae; genus Lissotriton; species Lissotriton vulgaris. Next base: position 819,641,254 of record NC_141689.1, on the reverse strand, counting down.
TCTCAAACTTCTCCACCCAGTTATGAAACTTATTGGGTACTAATATAAAATCTATGAGTGATTCTAGGCCCCTAGATATAAAGGTTAGGCTAAATTCCACCGGTGGGGAGCTCATCATGTTTGCAAATTCCAGGTCGAGGGTAGCCATAATGTCATTTAATTTATCCCCTTTTCCTGAGTGCCTAAAATGGTTTGTACTTCTGTTTCCTTCCCACTCTACCTCACTCGCGGTACAAACATTCAAGTTGCAAATGCTAACATTAAAATCCCCTCCCCACACAGCAATTATATCATTAACATTTGCAAGGTACAAGTGTTTTAGGTCATCCATTAAATTATTCAGTACTTCCTCAAACCCTTCTTTTATGTTATTATAAAAATTCCAACACCAACAAAACTAGTCCCGATGTAAAATAAATCGCCACCATTTGATAAAAAGGGGAGCTCTTCAACATTTTTATCCTCCGCACACTTAACAAGTTGGATACATACACACATATAATCCCCTTGTGCCTACCATGTGCAGAGTGTACAGCCGGGGTATGAAATGTTTTGTAATCATCCAAATGTTTTTCCTCAATTAGCCATGTTTCCTGAATGCACAGGATGTCAAATTCATCTATAAAGTCTCTCCACACTGGATTAGAAACCTTATTCTCCAAACCACAAATGTTCCAAAGACAATCTTAACTGAATTTCGTTGTTCCACTGCCTTAGGTGGCGGTAACTTGACATTTCTTTTAATTATTGGGACCACTTTCTTTTCCGAGATCGCCACCGCACGGGCTAACTTCCTGTTATCTTTATCTTCACATGCATTCAGCCTCCCTTCAATTCTCTTCACCACATTGTGGTCTCTTCCCACATTACTGGGTATACAGTTGGCTACTTTAATGTGAACCTCTGTAGTTACGTTAGTTCTCAATGGCAAGACATGTACATTTTGGGGTTCCATTAGAGCACCTGCTGTTTTACGGGACTTTAAGTGGATCCCAAATTGGTCTTGCATAGAGGTTACCTTCAGTTGGTCGCCCTCATTGGCCACCAATGTATTTTCTGTCGTGTTTTCTGTAACCAAGCTAGAGATAGCGGCAACTTCAGTAAGTGGGCGTCAGTCGACTCCTTCCAGCCCGCTCAAAGCTGAATAGCGATTGACCACTTCAAACCTTCCTGCTTGCCCATCATTTCCTCTCCGTGGCCGGTTAGGATAAAACTTTCTAGGATATTCCCAACCTTGCCCGGTTGGACTATGATAATTTCTCCTGCCACCCTGGTTAATTTCCCTACTAAAGTTGAGTCTATTCATTTCCCTGTAAAAATAGTCAAGCGGGAGGATCTCAATGCCCTTCCTTTGTGATTTGGATTTGAACCTAGACTCATTAATGATACGTCTGACTGGATCAGGCCTTCTAAAATTTTGTATGATACAATCCCCCGTTTTATTCTATTGGGTTCTGCCTATCCAGGACACTCTGCGGGCCATAATGATATCTTGCCAAATCATATTACCCTCTAATTTATTATTTGTGATCAAATGGGCCGCCTTATTTTTTAATTGGCCAAAATTCTCCCTTGTGCCTTTATTCAGTACAGGAACGTTCGCAAGCACTACTACTAGAGGTGAGGATTCAGGCGGGAGGTTAATTACTGGCAGGGTGTCCCGCTCCTCATGACTCGCTTGCACTATCTCCCCCCCAGTATTCTTACATGGTTCCGGTAGTGGCATAGTAGGAGTAGTAGATTCAACAGGTTTATTTACTGACGGATTCGACAATTGGATGGTGATATTATATCCTGTAGGGGCCGTATTGGCGGAATTAACTACAGCTATTGGGTCTTTATTATTACCACAGAATATCTCTTTATCAGTATTGAGCTTAAGTTGTGCTAGTATGTCAAGCCTGCATGAATTATCGTTAGCTAATTCACACAGGGCGTCAAGCTTCCCGTTAAGGACTTTCAGTCTCTCAATCAGCGGGAGGGTAAAAGATCTTAACAAATGTGTCATATCTGAAAACGACATCACTAGCTCCTCCTCGCTTCCCTTGATTATTGCCCTTTTTATTTGAATTTGTGTGGCCCTAGCTCTTGGATCTATCGGGCCTCTCGTATGCCTATTAGATATCTTGGTAGGTTTCTTTGGCAATGAAGCAATCTGGTTACGTGAAAACTTTGTTACTTTTGGTGACCTGCCAACTTGACGACCCCCAATCCTCTTCCTTTTACCGTTTAATTTTGGACGAAACTGCACTTTTTCTGGACTAACTTGAAAATCTATAGGCTGTAAGCTTTTCCTAAACTCAATCGGATAGAAGCCCTCAGAGGATGTACTCCTACTAGACGAAATATTCAAAGAAGAAGGAGCAACTTCATCCCCAGACAAGTAATCAAACTGTAAATCAAGTTTTTCCAGGTCAATGGGGCTACATGTGAGTACGGTCTTAGGTTGTACATTAGCCGGGGAAACAGCATTAATTAGGTCACCTAAAGAAGAACGTCTAACGCTCAAAAGCTCCATCGACAAGCGCTCTTCAGTCAATGCGATCTCTCTGCCCACTACGCCGGCTGCTCTTGTGAAAAAATCATCAAGTGTTCCAGTAAGTCTTTCCCCCACAGTGGCTGGTGTCAGGCAGCGTTTCCCCACAGATCCAGGAATAGGGGACATAGTCAGTCTGTACCACAATACCAAAGACTAAGCTAGAAAGATCTTACCAACGAGTAGAAGACTTTAGGGGGGTGGTCCAGCCCAGTCTTGACCAGCTCTGGACGGCCGTAGACGGCCCGCCCTTTGCCCGGGCTTCTCCCGCGCGCTCCTGCGCAGCGGTGAAGTGTCCCACTTATGTAGAGGAAGTGGCGGCCAGGGGGCGGGGCTTGTCAGGGGGCGCAGACCAGGTGACAGAGGTCACGCAGGGACTCCTGGGAAGGCGAGTCCCTGCAGCGCTCTAGCCCCGAGTCTGCCTCTCTCCCCAAGCACGCAGGACACTCAAGAATTCCCCTCACAGCATCCCAGCACAAACGGCGCCACGAAGCATGTCTCTGCAAATCCAGGCAGCACAGGTGGGCAAAATCAGCAAGTGTCCCCTGCAAGGTCCGATTCCACTTTTGGACAGTGTTAGCAGTCCCCACTCATATCAGGGAAGGTAGGTGCTTATGAGGATTTTTGGCAGCCAGGGGGCGGGGCTTGTCAGGGGGCAGAGACCAGGTGACAGAGGTCACGCAGGGACTCCTGGGAAGGCAAGTCCCTGCAGCGCTCTAGCCCCGAGTCTGCCTCTCTCCCCAAGCACGCAGGACACTCAAGAATTCCCCTCACAGAAGCCCAGCACAAACGGCGCCACGAAGCGTGTCTCTGCAAATCCAGGCAGCACAGGTGGGCAAAATCAGCAACAGTGTCCCCTGCAAGGTCCGTTTCCACTTTTGGACAGTGTTAGCAGTCCCCACATTTAAAATACAACACCTTCCCTATTGTCCGCACAGACTGGAGTTGGAATAGTAAATGATACTATTCCAACATCCAGCGCCCCCCCTCCGCAAGTCGTTGTTCTGACTTGCGGAGTATTGGTATGCGGAATCACAACGCGGTCGTTGTAACGACCGCGTTGTGATTCCCTGCGGATTGAAAGACTGCGGGATGGTATATTCCCAATTGGCATATTTAATTTACTTATACGTTCATAGTAAAGTGCACTACATGTGCCTAGGGCCTGTGAATTAAATGGTACTAGTTGGTGCTGCCAACTTAAATAGCACTGTAAACATACATGATAAAGGAACTCAAGAAAATCACTCTCCTTGCAATTCACACTTCCCAACATAGTCGTGGATAACGGTTTATAGCCCCCCCCCCTTTTTAACTCTAACTCCTCTTCCAGTCTTTAAAAAAAATAACTCAAAGACTCTAATAAATTCTTCTCAAACTCAACCCTAACTTGATTGGCTGGATGCTGTGATGAATGCTGATCGTTTGTGGATATGTCTGTAAACTAGTCCTGACTAGAGATGTGGATTACTTTATGACCCTCAACTGGACTGAGGGTGCAGTGCTTAATTTGAAGTGGTGGTTGCCGGTGGGGGGGAGTGGGAGGGGGGGGCAGCACTTTTTGGGGGAGAACGGAACTTGTTTTCAAGCACTAGATATTTACTGAGTGCAAGAGCACAGATTGTAAAGATGGGGAAGAGAAAGACAGCAAAATTGCCACAAAAGGAAAAAGCAGGAGCCTGCAAGAGTGAGGTAAAGGGGCTGAAAGTATCTGGTGGTGGATGAAAGATCATCAGCCCAGGTATTGCGGACACCAACATTTAATTACTCTGGCCACTGGCTTCTGAACAAAACTTTGGGTGCCAGCACTTTTTCTTTCACAAATTAAGCACTGCTCAAATGATGATACTAAGGCACCATAAAAATTATTTTGGACCAGAGATGGGAGGACTGCTTGTCTCCCAGACCTATCCCGTGAACTAAACATTGCTCTACTTGTATATAACCTGATATTAACGTTTTTACTTTGTTTGCCACAATGGTCACTGAATGCATCCTCCTCAATACACACCTGTATTCTCTCTCATATCACTCTGCAATTTGCTCACAGGTATGGAGACCTGCTTGCCTTTACCATAAGTGTGTTAGCGCACTCTTTTGTTCAGTACAGTCTTTCGCTTTGCACAGTACTCTTCCCTTGTCTGTCCAATTGAATTGTTTTTCTGTGTTGTGTACAAAGTTCTGATTCTCTACAGCCTAATACCCAGGATAAAACAAATACAAATACATGTAAAAAAATGACCATGTTGGTGTGCGGGAATGCCGAAAGACATTCTTCAACTATGGGTGTGCAAAGTTCTCTTTCACTGGCGAAGGTTTGCAAAGCTCCTGAAATTTGCCCCTTGATATTTGGCCCTTTCACAGCTTTCAGAGTTTTCCAGTTTACTTTTGCATTTGCAAAATTAGTCTCCACATAACAAGATCATTTTGATCGCCTGCAAAAATAAGTTCACTTAACTGAAACCAGTCGAAAAGCAAACCGCATTCAGACTTTCTCTGCAGGCTTTCTGTGCGCAGAGGCAGTAGAAAGAGAACACTATTTTCTGCGAAGTACCTCATCACTTGTTGCAAAAGTCGCGATTTTCAGATGAATGTTCCAAAGCAAAGACCTTTCCAAAGTGAGAACGCTTCCCATAGGCCTGTCAGCAGATTTCAAAAGACAACTTGGGGGCTTGGTGTAGATTCAGAGACAATCAGGCCCATTGTAGTCACCCTCGGCCCTGGCAGCTATTTCACTTGTAACTGCTTTTCTTTGACTACATAACGATACCTTACAATGTATTATATTTAACACACTCTTGCAAGAAGCACAAACTTCTTGTGGCACTCTCCTAGACTAGCTATATCGTATCATTACGCGCGATTTAGAGAGGATTTATGAATACAATGAGATCCTGATGATTATATATCATTCTTCGAGTCATTCCAGCATGTGGGAACATCAGATGCTGCCGTCACTTGGGAGATCAGTGCATACTAACACCCCACAACCCTGTTCAAATTAACAAAGTCCAGATGCAGAGACTTAAAAGAGACAGCAGACCCTTTTGTGGAGAGACCTGCATCCTATTTCAAACGTGTAAAATCAAAGCAACTTTGCCATACCTTTGTTTCCTAACACAACCCTTATGTGTCCTTCCTACAGAGCAGTGTCACTCATAGACAGCTCGCGGGGCCCTGTTGTCTCAAAGAAGGCCTAGATGCAGTTTTGCATTATGCCTTGTTCATACCGAAGTTATTATTCTGTTTTTTGGAAAATGAATGTTTATTTTCATAGTGCCAGAATCAATTAATTTTCTGTTTTGTATGCAGTTTGGATTAGGAACCACAAACACGGTGATCAGACCCAAATGTGGTTGTCGGCTCAGCTCCACATCTGCGAGCAGCCATTGCTTCATTACTTCACAAAAGAATTGGTTCGACCAATTTCCGCATCGCTCAGATTTCAACTTAATTACCCTTGCTTTTTTCCAGATGCTGGTTGCAAAATGTTTTCTAAAGCAGGGTTTGGTTCGCCTAGGAGCAAGGGAAGCACAATGCCCAGCCCCGCTTCTAAATAATGCTCGTTCTGTGGCACATCTTGAATGCATGAAGCTACGCAGGAATGGGGAGAGGAGGGGACCCCGGAACTCCCATCCTGGATGGGCCATTGGGTCCCGCAGATTTCTGCTTACTTCACCAGTTTTACCTTCAGATGTTTTTATGGTGCCAGTAAATGTTTTAGAATATTTCCGAAATTATTCGAAATTCAGATTAGTAACATCTTATACCCACTTCAGATCCCTTCTGAAAACCCTGCCAACCATTCATCTGCTGCCCCCCCCCTCCCACCGTCCCCCCCTTCACAGCGCCATGAAACTGCCTGGTGAAAGTGCGCTCTATAAATACTTTTAACATCACATAACATAACATAAATTAAATACGCCAAACAGGTGTAGACCAATCTTACCATGTTTACCACTGAGAGCACACTCACTTTACACTGGACAGTAGGGGTAAAGTGCTCAGAGTCGCAAAACCACCAACACCAGGTCAGAAAAAAAAACTAGAAGGAAGGCAAAAAGATCAGGGGTGACCCTGCAAAAAGGGCCAAGTCCAACACCCTTGAACCTGTTTGTGTCCTACACCTAATGTCATATTTTGTTGTGCCTGTTTACTGAGTTGCTGCTGTCAGTAGCTACCTGCATTAACAAACCTTGACATTTGCAGAAGACCATTCTCTGTAGACAGTAAATAGATTCCAGTCCTTGTAAGTGCTTTCAGTTCTGCAGCTTCCACAGGTTATTCAGGAAAGTGGAGGCCTTCTTCTACCTTTAGTAGTTATCAAACCAAAAGTATGTTTTATTGTTGAATGGTAAAGGAAAATCCACCTATTAGATATGGTGGAGAATCCACAGGTGTCATTTCTTTTACCATACTATCTCTTTCTTGGAGAGATGGTATCATATTAGCCTTTCCTGGGATTCTACTCTTGATTTGGCACTTCTTCTAGGTATCGCCAACCTCTAAATTAAGCTGTAGACTGCTACAACATCAGAACTAAGAAGTGCGTGTGAGGCCTTGATCCATTCTTTCCTTATTATTACTGACCAGGAAACTGCTATCAGCCTCTTCCGCATCCAACATTCACTTTGTCATTCACTATTCTTTCACCCCCATTGCCATCGCCCTTCTCTCCACTTTTGTTTCCCACTCTACCTTTACTAATCTCTTGTTCTACCCTTCTCTCCACTTAGTCCTCACTTCATCTTTTCCTTTGCTGTTTCCCTCTCTCTCCTATAGTTATTTCAATCCCCTCTAGCCTCTTTTCCTCTCTTGTCTCGTCAATCATTTATTTCGCTTTCCTCTCCCTCTCTCAGTTTCTCACTACTCTCTACTCCCCATTCCATCTCTTATTTCCTTTTTTCTCTGTCTCTCTCTGTATCCCTTCTCTGCTCTTAACTCTCCTTCTGCCACTACATGGAGGGTGATTTTTTCCCCCTGCCACATTGTCAAAATCGAATTCTTTAAATGTAAAGTGATTTCAGTCCTTAGTGTTCTTTCTCAAGTTACATTACTCTTAGCTGTGTACAGAACCCCTCCCAATCCACAAAGGATAGAATGTCATTAGAATGAAACTTCCTATCTCAATCTGGTATGTCACTGCACAGTTTTTAAACAAAGAATTCTGGCACTAGGCCCCAGTAGTTTAAAGCCTGCTGTGAGGGACTAAAGCCAATGTCCCCCACCTAAGACTTGTTAATTGTGCTGCTCAAAAGCATCAGCAGCATGCCAAGGAATTAAAGTCACCTTCTGAGGCCTGGGATGGGAACAGATACACCATGCTGTGCCTCCTCTGCCAGCCCATTGGCATTCTGCCCATGAGAAATGACCAATGCAAAAAGGACAATTGATGGACAGAATGCAGAACAATGTCATACATTCACCCCAGTACAGTATCTGGGCCAAAATCCATCGTTTTTTTGCTCACCATACCATTCCAGTTTGGACCCAGTCATATGCAAATCAGGCTTGACCCTGCATCCAGTTGGGAACAGTTCAGCCCAAACTGCCAGGTCAGGTCCTCCCTGGACTGGAAACAAGCATCCTAGGACCGGTTTCGGGCTGTCAGCCCTCATCAGCCAGGATAGCTTGACTCCAGTGGCATGGAAAGTACAGGACCCACGCTGGGGCATCCCCATCCCACTATGTTATGTTATGTTATGTTAAAATGTGTTTATATAGCGCTCGGCTACTCTAAAAGAGTGTCCCGGCGCTTTCCACATACAGCTACAGTGTATAACAACATAACAAGAAAAACAGAAGCCCCAAAAGAAACAGAGAAGAAAATCCACCTAAACAGAAAGATTAAAAAGCCAGGTCTTCAAATTCCTTCTGAATTGAAGCAAATTGGGAGTGCTGCGAAGTTCCAGTGGGAGCGAGTTCCACAGCTGGGAGGCCTTGAGGCTGAAAGAGCGCCCCCCTATCCGGGCCTTCCTCACACGTGGAACCACAGCCGTAAAAAGAGATTCCGAGCGCAATGAACGGGCAGGGCGATAGAAAACCAGTCTCTTCTGTAGATATCCTGCGCCTGAGCCAAACAGGGGTGACAAATGCAAAAAGAACAATTGATGGACAGAATGCAGGACAAGGTCATACATTCACCACAGTACAGAGATCTGGGGCTAAATCCATTGTTTTCTTGCTTTCTGTTCCCATGAGGCACAGGGTCAAGTATGATTTGCATATGGCCTGGTCTAAACTGGGGTGGCATAGTGAGCAAAATAATTATGGACTTGACCCAGATCTCTTGACTGGAGGTGAATGTTTTGATTTGTTCTATGTTCCATCTATCAATTGTGTGCCTTGTGCATGAGAATTAACCAGCCTGACTCTGAGGCTTGCAGAGAGTCACACTCGAGCTGTAGATGCCTTTTGGGTTGTGCGCCAGCAGGAAAGTTGGGTGGGCCAGGATCTTCCATTGGTGGGCCTGGCTCACCAGGTCCATCCTCTAGAACCGTGCCTGGGAGAAGCTCTTTTCTGGTTGGCTCCCCTTCATATAATGAAAGGCAACATTTCGGACGAATTCAAGGGAGAAGAAGGGGCCGGCTTCAGTTTATGTATGTCCACAAACCGTGCTTTGCAGTCTCCACTTCCCACCACTTGCACAGAATTTACTGCTGTGGATTCTCTGCCCTCATCGTGGAGAAATCTGCAATTGTAAATGCAGTTCGGTCTGCTAAGAATCTTTTTGTGGATTCCTGTCAGGTGTAAAAGGGGTATTTTTAGCAGTAAACATGTGTGCTGGGCGAAAAATACCTACGTGATTGCACCAAAAGTATTTACAATAGGTTGAAAGATACACTTTGGTTTTGGCTGAACACAAACAATTCTGGAATAAAAGCATTATGGGCCATATTTATTAAAGGGTTGCATCACTTTTACACCATTCAAAAGGGTGCATGCGTGACACAACCTTTAAGTTATCAACACACGCAAGGCCACCTTGCCTGGCCCTGAGTGGCTTGATTAATCCAGAGTCATGCAAAGCAGTGCAAACCGCTGCGATGCATTACTCTGCCCAAGGGAGGCAAGTGTGGGTGTTCCCAAGCAACACCCATGGTTTTTGACACATCCCCAGATTTGCCATGAGTTGTAGATCTGGGAATGCTCCAAAACTGCTACATCTCCACAGGTGAGGCGCAATGACAAATATGTTTATTTCTCCTCATCTTTTCGTCCTTCTATGTGTGCTGCATTCTACATCACACATAGAAGGAGATAGATGCCTCAGGGGATTGTTTTTGTGCCTTTCTGGTGTCCTTTCTGGCACAAAAAGAATCCTGCTTACAACACAGACACCCTTGCACCATGTTGCAAGGATGCCTGCATTGGTGCTAGGCAGCACATTGTGCGCCAGCACTGGGAAAATTCAGGACTGTGCCATGTTATGTGAAATAGGACACATTCTTGCCCCTGCCCTATCATGCAGTGCAGCAAGGTGAATTGCTGCCCTGTGCTGCGTGATTTTTTGCTAAATATTCCCCTATATGTTCACATTGAAGCGAATAGCTCAGTCTTTTTTCAATAACAATAATCTTAAAACTGATGCCATGCCTGGTTCTACCGTACCAGTCGGGTTTTATATCCGAGCGCTCTACATCGCACAACCTGCGGACTATCTTAACAATGCTCCATGCATTGGAACCAAGCGTACCTGCGGCGGCGGTGATGATAGATGCAGCTAAGGCCTTTGATTCGATCAGGTGGAAGTATATTTTTTTGTTTTGCAGCGCATGGAGTTCCCGTTAATTTTCACAAAGTGGATTATGTTATTATATGCTGATCCATCGGCCCGGGTAGGTGGACTGACGTCGGGAACCATTTTCTATTGAGCGAGGCACCTGACAGGGATGTCCTCTGTCCCCACTGCTTTTTGCTCTCGTGATAGAACCTCTGGCATGTGTGATACAGCAAAGGGATAGGGAAACAGCCTTAAACTATGATTACCGCCATATCATTTAATGCGGATGACATGGTGTTAATTGTCCATGAACCCTCTCTGAATCGGGTGCAGCTGCTGCGAGAATATGTCAGATTTGGCTTGCTATCTGGACTGGCTGTAAATTGGGATAAGTCCACCATTATTCCCTTGACGGAGTTCACAACCCAGCTGGATATGGAATTTCCGCTAGTCTGGTCTGCGGACCCGGTCAAATACCTTGGGGTCTGGATCCACTGCATCCCAGAGATGGTTATTCGTTAAAATTACAGATGGGCTTGCAGCTCTTTAGATCAGCAAGTTGACAGATGGATAGCCTTGCCGCTGTCCCTTGGGGATTACACCACACTCACGAAAATTGTGGTATTGCCGCACTTTTAGATCTGTTTACCAATATACCCCTCACTCTGATTAAGGGATTTTTCGATACCCTCCGCACGACTTTACTCAGACTGGTCTGGGGGGGGCAAAAAGGCCTGGGTAAGCTGGACTGTCCTTACACAAGGTTATGACAACTGGGGGTTTGGGGCGCCGGACCTGCATGCCTACTATTTGAGGGCTCAGGCACAGAATGCGTATTATTGGGTCAGACCGCATGCATTCACCCCTCATGTTGCAGTGAAAGAAGGAGATGCCTCCTCTGTCCCTCTACACAGTATGCTCACTCACAACAAGTGTGGAGTCCTGAAAACAGACATCAAAACGATAGATACAACTGTAGCTGCGTGGCAGGCGATAGGGAGACTAGCCCACAAATTACCCATATTTGCCCCGGCCATGCACACCGAGCACCATGCTGCACTATCAGTAACTCACGAGGCAGGGTTGATGCGTCTCTTGAAAGAGGCAGGCTTGCAGTTGATGCAAGATCCATACCCAGAGGGGACGTTTCACACCACAGACACCCTGCAATACATAAGCAACCCCGCACTGCTATTCCGATTTGAGGTTCACAAACTTAGACATGCAATTAGATCGCACCATGTCATTTACACTCTTGAGCCTCCCACACTGTGCTACTTGCAACTGGTGCTAACTACTCCCACCAATAAAAAACTGATCACTAGACTATATAGGTCAATATGTGACGTGAGAAGTGATGGCCCAGACAAAAGTCGGGAGAGACGGAATGACAGTCTTATTTCCCCGATATCCGTGGCAGATTGGGAACATATATAATAATAATATCCCCAGTCGGGTCAGCGCTAGGAATCACCTGCAGAGCCTGCACTGGCTGCCTGTCTCCCAGAGGATTACTTTTAAAATCTTGACCTTGGCCCACAAAGCCATTTATGGACAAGGCCCCGCCTACCTGATGAAACGATTTAGGCGCTACTCTCCTAAGCGACCTTTGCGCTCTGCCACCCAACATCTGCTTCAGGTCCCGCGCTTCCGGCTTTCTCGGCTGGGAGGGCAATCAGTGGCGGTGAAGGCCGCTTTGGCTTGGAATGAGCTCCCTCTATCCTTGCGAGCTACGGTGAACTTTATCTCTTTTAAAAAAGGGTTGAAAATCCATTTGTTTCGACTAGCCTTTTAGTTTTTGTCCTGTGTAGGGTAGGCTGTTTATTCTGTTTTTTCTTTTTCGCGCCAGGATACTCCGGCAGTAATAGAGCGCGTTATAAAACAGCATAATAATAATAATAATAATAATAATATATGTGGACTGATGGGCAAACTTGCTCCGAATGGAAATTTACGTATTATACATTTTAAGTATATACACCAGGGGTATTTTACGCCAGTGAGGTTACACTGCTATGGACTGCGTGACTCCAGCGCTTTTGTGAGGTGCAGACAACCTGAAGCAGACTTCCTACACCTTGCATGGGATTGCAGAAGGGTGGCCTGTTACTGGAATGCTGTGGTGAGGGATATAACAGAAATGTTGGGGTTGGAAATACAATGCACACCCTTAGTGTGTTTATTGTGCTGTGTTCCACAAGTGAAGAGGGTGGCGGGCCGCTTTGTACGCCTAGCACTGTTAATGGCCAAACGTAGGGTTGCCATTACATGGGGAGGAAAACAATCACCAAAAACTGAACATTGGATTAAAGACCTTGTGTATTGTAAAGATGATATGGAATTATACGCAGAGAGATTTGCCGACAACATCAAGGCCGAAGGACATATGAGAACCATTGAGACAATTCCTACACCAAAGGCCAATGGCGGATGCACAGAGTGACGTGGGTTAGACATGACATATCTAAACGTTCTGCATAATGAAGACGCAGCATAACTACAGAGACAGTACAGTACTTCTATCTCTCAGTTCGACTGTATAGTCACGATTGTCAAAGATAAGAGCTTTTGTTTGTTTGTTATAATTTGATGTTATTTTTTATTTTTAAGGGGGGGTAATGCTCAAGATCGCCCTGTACAGTGGTATTGTAGAGTATGTCTTTTTTGAAATGCAATAAAAAAATAAAAATAAAACAATATTCTTAAAAAAGAGTAGCAAACAATTCTCGGAGGCACACTAACTTTAAGCATATGTGTTGAAACGAGGCAGGTGAAAAAAAGTCAAAGTATGATGAAAGAAGGAAGTAGTGAGGGAAGATTGTGATAATGTGTAGTCGGGAAAGACTCAAAATGAATAGTCGAAAAATTATTATTACTTACAATAAGTTGCGTGTAATCATTGTTTCCCAATTTTGCCTGGTGGCCATTTCATTTGTCTTGGGACGAAGAATGGCGGGCTACCCAAGTTGGAATCGGAACATGTGACCTTTGGACAAATGCATAATCTCCGTTATAAATGCACAATCCACTGAGCTTTAATAATTTCTTATTATTTTATTATATTTTAAAGTAAAATACACACAGCAACACTACAGAAATAGTACAAGGGTTAAGTAGTTTACTTTATTGCTTGATATAGTAGCATAATGCAAAGCACTTCACAACGTAATAGCAATTTCAGGAAGGCTTTACAAAAACAAGATACTTCATACAGCTTTCGGTACAGATTATACTGACCTTGACATCGCATTGAAAAAAGTGGACATTGACACGCATATTACAACAGTAAAAATATATAGCAACAGCACAAACATAAAATTGTGGTTAAACATAAAATAATAATCTCTTCCTTGATATCATACAGTATAACAATTATCTTTGTAATAGCCATAGAAGCAAGGTTATACAAAACATTACATATAGCTTCCTGTGCAGATTATATATACACTGACACAGTGACAAACACAGATATGGGCACACACATAACAAGCATTTACAAGGCAATAGGTCTTGCGAGTTTTTGAGCTATTAGCATTGTAAGTCGCAATGCCTTTTATAAAACATTAAAAGACATTGTCATTTACAATACAAATAGTTCAAAGTTTTGCCAAAGCAATACCTATTGTATTGCAGAGTGTGGTGTCCGTGAAGTGGGCGCTGTGCCCATTATTAACGTTTTTTTTAAAAAGAAAGAGCACAGAGTACCTGAAGCGGGCGCCACCATCAGAATTAAAGTGAAAAAAAAATTAACTGAGCGTGGTAGTGAATGCAGCACTGAATGGCTTTAGAAGGTTTTTTAGGCTTCCAAACCATAACCAATTTAATGTGACATTATCAGAAATGACATTGCTTGCTGTTTAGCCCAATGATATCACGTCACATCACCTGGAAGTCAGCTCTTAATGACGACAAATAAAATGTATTACATGACTTAAGTTAATTCAGCTTACCCACATAACCATCAGTACCAAATCCCTTCACCAGCAAACATACCGTGCAGTACGAGGGTGTTATTTGCTGACACCAGCTACAACTAGAAGGCACGCATTAAAAAATGAAACACATTTCGATGTCTGTTTTAATTACTGCCGATCAGGGATCCAGCCCACTTAAAGCCCTGTCAATGTCAGTATTGCTTGCAACAAGATAGCGCACTTTGTTGTTCGTTTCAACTGATCCATATCATAAGACTGCAACTAAAGGTCAAATCAGTGCACGTAGAAGCAGCCGCATCCACAGAATCTTCTGCGCTCCTCCTGCTGCAGTGTGGAACAACCCTGGAGCGACAGGCGCCCTCGTATAAAAGTTAGACAAAAAAAATGAAACAGAGAACGGTGTCCCTGAAGCGGGCCCCGCACTCAGTATTAAAATTAAACAAAAAATTAAACCAAGTGTGGTATCTTTGAAGCACCCGCCACGCTCAAGATCAAAGTTTTAAAAATAAAATTCGAACAGAGCGCAGTGTCCCTAAAGCGGGGGCAGCGCTCAGCATGCAAATACAAAAAAAGCAGCTGCCATTGTCTCCATCAGTGTCCATAAACAAAATAGTGCTCACCCACTTATAATGCAGACCATGTAACAAGCCAAGTAAAAGGTCCATTCATTACAGGCGGTAACAAATGCAGACAAGGCGGTATAAGGAGGGACTAACAAGCCCATTTACGACTCAGAAGCCAGCAATTAAGAAGGACAATGACACAAGCCAATGAAAATGGGCGGGGCTTCCAGTGCATACCCTAATACAGCATGCCTCTCAGAGCGAGCAGCGCATGCGCGCTGCCGCTAGTCTCGACCTACAAACTGAAAAAAGAAATTCAGAATGTACTTGAAGACAAATTAGACTGAGTTGACTAAGAAAAACTTATGCCCAAATGGAACTGCCTTTCCCTAGACAATTTCTACTCAAGATAATGGATTTTTATAAAGTGGCCAGCTTACTAAAATCTTGTGCCTAGTTATCTACAAAGAGGGATTCAGCAGATTTCGAGTCTCAAACTCTCTTTTTTGACCACCATTAAAGTAGGAAGTGTGAAATCTCTGCGACTCCATTCCAGTATAAGAATGTTTACATCATACTGTAATAAAATAAGAGAGGACAAACTTTGGGTTGTCAATTGCACAGTCAAGAGGAGGCTCCGAATAACATCCAACCAATATAATTTTTGTCTGACACAAGTCTATAAGACTTGCAAAATGGTTCCTCATTCCTTTCAACAAATCCTCGCTACTCATTATCTTGAAAATAACAATAATATACTTGTGTGGGATTACATCATTTTTAAGCATCATATTTTGGTGCATATGTCCTACTGTCATATCAGGAGAGCTTTAATAAATCATATACATTTGCTTTCATTGTTAAAATCTAAAGGTCATCAAAACTGCACATTAGATCACACCTACATAAAAATGGTTTCTAGTTCAACAACTAGCTTGCAAGACTGGCACTGACTGCGAATTAGACCCACTGCCATTAAATCCAGGCGAACGAAATGTCTGTGACACAATGATCTGAGGTCGCTGCACGCTGTGTTTGCTAAATAGCCAGCTCACTGACTTTCGTTTTCGTGTGTCCTTGCGGGTAGTAATTGTACTCATTCTTTTAATCTAAAAACACCAATTCCGATTAAAAGTAACTTGCCTCAACATTGGGACTTTCAGGAATAAAAGAACAACACAGGGTTATAACTGAGTATAATCACTTTAGTCAGAAATTAGAATTTTCTACATTTCTCCCAATTTTATTTCTACATACTAAAAATATTCAATGTTTACTTTGCATTTTTGCCTGCATATGTATCTATCAGTCCAACATAACCCATGGCAAATGGCTGGATTGTTACGTTACAAGACGGGGCCTGTTCAGTGCTCCCATTTGCTGACGGTGGTTGGCCCTCATTATGATTATGCTTCTTTTTGGACTCGTGTAAATTAACAAAAGTTCCCACTTCTGTTCACCATGTCCCAAAATCCCTAGTATGTGGTTGTGAGTTCCTTCTGACTGCCTTTGTCTTCTTACCAGTGCAAAATACCTCCACCGCCCCCAGAGCCCTACTTGTGTCTACCTGGAACCCCTTTGCCTTGACATATCAAGGAGTTACAGAGCTAAGGGTCTCCACTAGATCTTGGCTCCTCCTAGGTATGGGCCAAGGCCAGGTAGCAGCAACAGAGGAGGCTCCTAGACGGAGATGTACAGCCTCTGCTGCAGTGGAGCTCCAGGTGCTTTTCCACAACAAATGGGACTTATCACAAACCCTGGTATGTCACTGGGTGGAGAGCAAACAATCAGAAAATGTGGTCTGGAAGAGGCTAACATCCGGACCGGTTTTAACCTAGTTAGGCATCATCAGTGAGGTATTGCTTGCATCGTGTGGCACATTGAGCATGAGAGTGAGACCCACGTCAGGGCATGCCAATGACAATTACAGCATTCCACTGAGGTACACAATAACGTGATGGATTGAATTAATCTCAGCCACAGGTAACAGTCAACATCCCAGTCCATTCTTTTTTGCCCACGTTGGCACCTCAGACAGGAACCAGGTTTATGCAAATCAGCTTAGGTCCTGCTCCAATAGGAACAGTCCAAACTGTTAGGCCAGTCTCCTCTGAACAGAAACTGGTCCGAAAGATTGCCAATGACTAGATTAACTCAAGCATTCCTTCCATCACATTGTAGATGTTGGAGTAAATGCTATAAGTGAGGTAGGTATGCCCAGACGTGGGTAGCGTGCTCACTGTGTCATAGGCCCAAGGTATACCTCACTGAAGAGATCTAAGTAGGCCAAAACCAGTCTGGGTTTATTTATACCATCTGGCGGAGACCGTACCTGGCAGTTCAGGCTAGTCAGGTTGTATATGAAAAAAGAACAAATAATGAGTTGCTTACGCATGGGCTCTATCCAGAGGGGCACAGTAGTTGAGAAACGGGGGATTGAATGTGGTCTGAGCAATTGCAAGTGGCTTATATTAATTCAAGCATTCCTTCCATCAACTTGTTGTTGTTGCAGTAGACCCCTAAGTAGGACAAGAATGCCTAGAAATGCGACCCATGCTCGCTGTAGAAAGAGACTCAAGCTATACCTCACTGACCAGGCTTAAGCAGGTCAAAATCAGTCAGGTTTGCTTGTATAGTCTGGAAGATACATGGCCTAGAGTTAAGTCTTGGCAGTTCCTATTGGAGTAGGATCAAAAACGAATCTGATTTACATATGGCTGGGCTTTGCTTAGAGTAGCAAAACGGACAAAAAAAAACATGAACTAGAATGCAGCCCAAACGATTGCCAGTGGCAGATATTAATTGAAACAATCCTCCTATCACTTATTGTTGCTGCAGCGAATAACAATGCAGGCGCACCCAGTAGATTAACGAAATACGATGCCCCCCCTGGCAGACTGTGATATCAATCAATCAATCAGTCATTTGTTAAGCGCGCTACATACCTGCGAGGGTCTCAAGGCGCTGGAGGGGGGAGGTGGGGACCACTACTGTTCGAACAGCTAGGTCTTTAGTGTCCTCCTGAAGGTTAGCAGGTCTTAGGTCTGTCATAGGCTCAGTGGGAGGGTGTTCAATGTCTTGGCGGTGAAGTGGGAGAAGAACCTCCCGCCGGTGGTTGTTCTTCGGATGCGTGGGACAATGGTGAGCGAGAGGTCGGCGGAGCGTAGCTGGCGATTGGGTGTGTAGAAGGAGAGCTGTCTGTTGTGGTAGGCTGGGCCGGTCTTGTGGAGTGCCTTGTGTGCTTGGATGAGGAGCTTGAAGGATATCCTCTTGTTGACGGATTCCCAGGTTGCGTGCGTGGTCGGTGGGGGTCAGGGCTGCCCCCAATGCCGTTGGCCACCAGGAGTCGTCCCAGGCTGATGGGTTGGAGCCGAGGATGAGGACCTCCGTCTTGTCCGAGTTCAGTTCAGACAGCTGATCTTCATCCAGTCAGCGACGGCCTTCATACCTTCATGGAGGTTGGCTTTGGCAGTGATGTGGTCCTTGGTGAGGGAGGGGATCAGTTGAGTGTCATCCGCATAGGATATTATGTTGAGGTCGTGCTGTCGGGCGACATGTGCAAGCGGGGCCATGTAAATGTTGAACAGTGTCGGGCTGAGGGAGGATCCTTGGGGTATGCCGCAGATGATCTCAGAGGCTTCGGAACGGAACGGGGGGAGGTGGACGCTCTGTGTTCTGCCGTAGAGGAAGTAGGTGGTCTATTCCAGAGCCTTGTCTCGGATCCCTGTGGTGTGGAGGCATACACATAGTGTGCGGTGGCAGATGGTGTCGAAGGCGGCGGAGAGGTCTAAGAGGATGAGTGCTGCAGTCTCCCTGTTGTCTAGCAGGGTCCTGATGTGGTATACACCTGTTACAATGCATTTGTTACAACGCACTACTGTTACAACGCGACTTTTACAACGCATACCATTACAACGCATTGCGCTGGGGGGCGCTCTAGGATAGGGAATAAGTATAATTTACTAACCAACACCTTCCCTAGGGTCCACGGGGACTGGAGTTAGAATAGTAAATTATACTTACCACTATCCAGCACCTCAAAGCGCTATGCGTTGTAATGGTATGCGTTGTAATGGTCGCATTGTAACAGTAGGTAGTTGTAATAGTATGCGTTGTAACATGGTACATCCGTCTAGGATTCTGTTCTCTTTGAGGTATCGGGTCAGCTGTCTGTTAACGATTTTCTTGATGACCTTTGCCGGGAAGGGGATCAGAGTGGTGGGTCACTAGTTCTTGAGGTTCTTGGGTCTGCCTTGGGTTTTTTGAGTAGGGCGTTGATCTCGGCGTGTTTCCAGCTCTCTGGGAAGGTCGCGGTCTCAAGGGAGAGATTGATGACGTTGCGTAGGTGGGGTGCGATGGAGCCGCTTGCTTTGTTGAAGACGTGGTGCGGGAATGGGTTTGACGGAGAGCCGGAGTGGATTGTGCTCATGGTCTTGATGGTGTCATTGACTCTCACGCTGGCCCAGGCTAGCAAGGGAACGTGGTCAATGGTGTGCGAACAGTCTGCTGTGTTGCTGTCTGTTGGGGCTGTCTGGGTGTTGAAGCTGTCATGGATGTCTGCTACTTGCGGTGGAAGAAGGTGGCAAGGGAGTCGCACAGGGCTTGCGACGGCGGGATGTCGTCGGTGTTGGGGCTGGGGTCGGAGTGTTCCTTCACGATGTTGAAGAGCTCCTTGCTGTCATGTGCGTTGTTGTGGAGACGGTCTTTGAAGGAGGTCTTCTTGGCAGCCCTGATGCGATGGTGGTGGTTGCGGACGGCGTCCTTGTGTGCTGCGTTGCTGTCCGTAGTTTGTTCATTGTGCCATTACTTCTCTAGTTTCCGGCAGGCTTGCTTGGAATCTAGGAGTTCTGCGGAGAACCAGCTGGCCCTCTTGCTGGTGTCTCTGTGGGGGTTTTCTTCAGCAGGGAGAGGGTGTTGGTGCAGTCCTCGATCCAGCGTGTGAGATTATGGGCAGCGACATTGGTGTTGGAGGGTTTGGTGGGTGTGCTGAGAGCGAGGTTTGCATGTAGCTGGTCTTCAGTGATTTTGCTCCAGCGGTGGCGGGGGATCTGTTGGATGCAGTGGTGTGTGGTGGGTTTCAGGAAGGTGAAGTGGATGCAGCGGTGGTCGGTCCAGAGGAGTTAGGTGGTGTGGCTGATGGAGACGTGCGGGCTCGAGGAGAAGACGGGGTCGAGCGTGTGGCCGACGGAGTGGGTGGGCGTTGTGACGAGTTGTCTCAGTCCGAGGTTGGTGAGGTTATCGATCAGAGTTGTGGAGTTGTTGTCATTGTTGTTCTCGAAGTGAAAGTTCAGGTCTCCGAGGAGGATTTAGTTGGGGAGGTCAGGGCGTGCGTGCTGATGAAGTCGGCGATGGAGTTGCTGAACTGGGTGCGTTGTGTGGGGGGGGCGGTAGATGAAGGTCCCACAGAGGGTGGAGTTGGGGTCTGTGTGAATCTGGAAATGCATGTGTTCGGCGGTGCTGAGCGCGTCATCGGTGCTAGTCGAGACCCTGATGCTGTTCTTGTGATGATGGCGATTCCTTCTCGGACTCCATTGGTGCGGTCTCTGCGGGTGATCTTGTAGCCATCTGGGATGGATATGGAATTGTCGGGTGTGGAGGAGTTGTTCAACCAGGTCTCTGTCAGGAAGGCGACGTCCAGGGAGGGTGTTTTGAGCAGGTTCCAGAGCTCGACGGCGTGTTTGCGTGCAGAGCGGGTGTTCAGTAGTATGCATCGGAGCTGGTTGAGGTCTTTCTTGGTGGGTGGTTCATCGGCTCTGTGGCTGGTGTAGCTGCAGTTCCGGCAGGTGAAGGGACCTTGTGTGCATTTCGGGGCAGCCTTGAAGCAGTTATGGGTCCGTCTAGGGTTGAGAGCGTACAGAGTGCTGGCGTCGTAGTGGCGGCGGTCATCATGGTGGGTGCGGGGGCCAGGGGTTCTGGCGCTTGGCGAGGTCCAGCATGACCGCGCAGCGCCGGAATGTATGGGGAGGTGGGGGTGAAGAGCAGCTGGAAGGCGGGAGGCTGGGACAGCGTATGGGCAGTCAGGGGGGCGGAGCCGCAGGGGTCACAGCGGCGGGGGCGGTGAGGGGCGACGCAGGAAACAGAAGGCAAAAGGGCACAACAATTGAGGGGGGACGAATGGCACAGAGGGTAGAAAGGTCACAAAAAGGGCAAAAAGGTCACAAGAGTACAGGGGGAACGAGTGGCACTGAAGGCAAAAGGTCACAAGAAAGGCAAAAAGGTCACAGAAAAACAGGGGGAAACGAGTGGCACAGAAGGCAAAAGGTCACAAGAAAGGGCAGAAAGGTCACAAAAAACTGGGGAAATGAGTGGCACAGAAGGCAGAAAGGTCACAGGAAAAAACAGAAAGGTCACAAAAAACGGTGGGAAACGAGTGGCACAGAAGGCAGAAAGGTCACAAAAAAGGGCAGAAAAGTCACAAAAAAGGAGGGAAACGAGTGGCACAGAGGCACAAAGGTTCCAAGAAAGGGCAGAAAGGTCACAAAAAACGGGGGGAAATGAGTGGCACAGAAGGCAGAAAGGTCACAAGAAAGGGCAGAAAGGTCACAAAAAACTGGGGGAAACGAGTGGCACAGGGGCACAAAGGTCACAAGAAAGGGCAGAAAGGTCACAAAAACGGGGAGAAACGAGTGGCACAGAGGGCAGAAAGGTCCCAAGAAAGGGCAGAAAGGTCACAAAAAACAGGGGGAAACGAGTGGCACAGAGGCACAAAGGTCACTGGAAAGCGCAGAAAGGTCACAAAAAACAGGGGGAAACGAGTGACACAGAAGGCAGAAAGGTCACAGAAATGCAGGGACAGCTAAGCAACCGAAGGCAAAAATGGGCTGAGAGACACGGGGGCAGCGAGGGGAACAGAGGGAGAGAACAGGCACAGACCATGTACAGGCAGCGGGGAAAACAGACAACAGCAGTCACAGGCACAACAATGAAAATGCATTCACTACAACGGGAGCAATGAAAGAAAATACAGGCAATACAATGGAGGATGACCAAATCGACGACCTACCACTGGCCACCAGGGATGAGGCGCAGGTGGTAGTCTGTGGGTGGAGGAGGGCATCGAACTTCCTCAGCAGCGGCAGCTGGGCAGGGAGGCACTGGTGGTGGTGTGCGGAGGGGGAGGAACCTACCTGGAAGGGTCAAGTCCCCAATATCTCAAAAATATTCCTAGACTTCGGTCTGAATGGGGGCCGCCTGATGGGTTGGGGGGCACCTTGCACTGCAGGGGCCTCTGCTGCGCCCATGGCAGCCCCAGCCAGTACCTTCTACCATCATGTATAGGATCCTACCGCACTGGCTCATGGCTGAGACTAACAGGGAACCTCAGTTAGCAAGCAGATGATGGAGGGGTCAGGGAGAGGCCTTTACCTGCATGAGGGTACAAGTGAAGCTGAAGACTGGTTTTTCACATGCTAGGCAAGAGAAACGCTGGTGGCCTAAATTCAGGTAATCAGCATAGCTAATTTCTGCACCAGAGGTTGGTTTGCTTCAAAGTGGCGAGTCCATGTCTATTGTGCCCGGATGGTTCAACAATCGTTAGTGAAAGTCAGGTGCACAAATAATGCAATTTTCGGATGAGAATTTATGTTTTCAAAACCATAATGTGAATTTGGAAAAAGACCCCAGTTAGCTAATCTTCACTGTGAGTAAGCCTTTTACACTGGAAAGCTGATAGCGATACAAGGTTAGGACACCAGTGAAAGGTGGTACATTCATGCAATCATTCGTTCTACAATTGTGAATTACAAGAACATTGCAGATTTACCCTAAACCTCGAAGTAATATTATGTGAGAAAATTCCTGACTTTCCTTGTGAAGGAAAGAATGTATGGTTGAACGACTTGTTTTATTTTTAGTGTGTATTATTTGATATTTAAACACAATTGTTCACCGCAGTGATATGGTGGAAATATTAATCCTTGTTTTACAGGAGGCAAATAATTTGGAGTTAAATCCAGCGGTGTAGTTTGGTCAGTAAGATTGGGGTAAGGGTGTGAGCTTCACATTTCCCAACAATCACACTGTGATTGTTGGGAAATGTGTGTAGTGTGGCTCACTGGTTAGAGGCGGCAGACCCGAGAGCAGAGGACGGCCCGGGACCAGGGTTCGATTCCCGGCGCGGCAGGTTTCTGGACCAGGGTCAGCGGACTCGATAATTCTCTCGCCTCGGTGCCCACTCTGATCAGCGATCACACTCGGCAACTCTGGGCATTAGCTTGCCTCATCTTCACTAACGGCCCCACCAGACCGCAGGGGATGCCTGGTCTCACCCTGGAGATACCCATTAAGGGACCATCTCTCAGGGAAGCCAGGAAGGGTTTCGCAGCGGTCGAAGCGCCTTGGGACCCTACGGGTAAGTAGTGCGCTATATAAATGCCAATACATACAATACAATACATGTTTAAAGCTATTATACATGAAGCAATGCAAAACCAGTTCAGCAACTGCCAGTGCTGGCTTGACCAGGACACAACGTTCTAAATTCCACCATTTATTGACATAACGTTGCGAGGTTACAACAAATGGTCTACTACGAAAAATCTGATGCATAATTTTAATAGTTAACAATACAAAACAACTCCCATTCCAACATACATTTTTTCTGCTTAACACACATTCCCTGGTATATCACTGGGTGGATAGGAAACAATCTTGAAATTTTGTCTGGGAGAGGCCCACATCCAGACCGGTTTCAGCCAAGTTAGGCCTCACATTTTCTTCCTTCCTTCTTCCCAAAACTCTCAACCTATTTTCCTCACATCTTCTTCCCCTTAACTCTCACTCCCTTTGCTCCCCTTCCTTTCTTTTCACTTCCGCCTCACTACACTTAACCACACTCCTCAGATTCGATCTGTTTCCATCCTCCAACACCACACAGAATTTTTTCACCTACACAATCCGCTTAGGACTGGACCACTTAAACATTCCCTTCCTAACATTACCCAACAGCTTGGTATGCACCAACTCTAACACTTTTAACCAATGCAAATGGTACTCTCTCTGCCCTCCTTGGCATACTCCATTTGTTTACACCGTACCCTTTCCAACAACTCCATTTTATTTATTCTTTTCCTTCCCAGCCTTGGTGCGTGGTTTCTTTCTTTCAGCAACACAAACAATACTTACGTTGTTGTAGAATGGGGCGTAGTGCTAAAGCTCCACAATACGTTTTTTAACTCCTTTCTCCACGCTAACCCATTTTGTAATGACAACTGTACATTTTCACTCAACACTCTATTAAATATTTCCACTGGTACGTTTTCGCAAGGGTGTCCCACTGCTGTCTTAACATGCTTTGTTAAGTACAATTCGAACTTCTCCAATACAAACTGAGGCCCGTTATCCATCACCAGCTCCTCAGGATAACCTTTTCTTCTCCATACTTTCTCACAAAATTCCTTTATAATTCATGATTTCACATCACTCACTACACTCACTTCCTCCCATTTTGCATGATAATCCATTATTACTATAGCAAACTTTTTCCCACTTCCTTCCAACTCAAACTGTCTACTAATGTCCATTGCCACCTTTGCCATGGCTTGAACAGGAAAGAAATAGGGACCACAGGTGTTTCCTTTATCACATGCGTTTTGTCGCTACCGGCACAACTCATGCAATTTCTCACTTAGCTCTCAATGTCTTGATCTACTCCCAGCCACCAAAAATCCTCCCTAACCTTTATTATCATCTCAGACATAGCTCCATGACCTTCATGCAGAACCCCCAGCAATCTTTCTGTCAACTCTAATGGCACTACAGACCTGTCACCTCTTCTTCTGACACCCTCCTGGTATGACACCTCAGACCATACTTCTTTATAATTCATCACTTCCTTCATATCTCCTTCCAATTTTGACCACTCATTTGTTAAACTTCAAATAATAACCTGCATTTCTGTATCCCTTTTTCCATTCCCTTTCAGACACAGCTTTGACCGTCGTGTCCATAATGTTGGCAACCATCCATTCTTCCTTTTCCACTTCATTGCTTGTCTGTACTGGAAATCTCAATAAACAATCAGCATTTACATTAGAAATGTCTTTGACATACTTCACCGTAAACGTGTATTCCTTAAATCTGTATATCCACTTTGATATTCTAGGGGAAGCTCTGCTCGCCCCTTTCGTTGTAAAAACATCAACCAAAGGTTTGTAATTGGTCCACAATTAGAACATTCTTTCTCACACAAACTTTCTGAAATACTGGACTCCCCACTTTCAATCGTAGAATAACTTGGTTCTGCCCCTTTAACGTTCTTGATGCAAATGCCACTACTCTTTCCTTCCCATTTTGTACTTGCATCAGCAATGCCTCAATCCATGCATGCTGGCATTCGTGTACAAAATGGTGTGGTCACGCAAATCAAAGGTTTTTAACTGAAACCGCATTTACAATACTTTTCTTAGTATCATCAAATGCCAACTGGAACTCCTTTGTCCTTTCATATTTTTGTCCTTTTTTAATCAACACAAGCAATGGCTGTGCAATATCTGCAAACCCGGTGACAAGTTTGGAATAATATTCTGCTAAGACTTAAAACAACTTCAATTGGTTCTTATCCTTTGGGCATGGTGCATTCTCAATAACCTCCATCAGCTTGTGCTTGGGTTTGATCCTCTCATGCGATATGGTGTGGCCTAGGATCTCCACCCACTGATACGTAAACGTACACTTGTTTACTTTAACTGGGAGTCCAGCTTTTTCCAAAGTTTCACACACCTTTCTCAGCAGCCCATGATGCATCACTTTGTACTTAGGCCTCACTAATAAGTAATCGTGGGAAAATCGTCTATTGTCTACCTCGCCCAGTAATTTTTTCATAACCCTTTGAAACACTGCCAAAGCAAATACAAGTCCAAGTGACATATGTGCAAACTGGAATGCTGCTTCTGATGTTATGAATGAGTTCAAATTCCTTGATTTTGTATGCAACATTAAACAGTGGTATGCACTTCATAGATCAAGTTTTCAAAATACTTTTCCACCTGGAACACCGTCCAACAATTTATTGATGTTAGAAATAGGATGACGGTCCACCCATACATTATCATTTAGTTCACACACATGCTAATGCTACCATTTGGTTAATGTGCAATCAGAACCGGAGGTAACCAATCCAATGCTTTAATGTGTTCGATCAAACCCAACTCCAATAACCTTTTCAATTCAGCTTTCAATGCATCTTTCAGTACCACAGGCACATTTCTTACTTCATGAAATTTTGCAACAGCACTCTCTTTTAGCACAAATTTGTGAGAGAACTTCTTTAAACACCCTAGTTCATGGGGATAAGGCAAGGAAATTGATTGCATGGTTGGATAGGAAGGAATGGGCATCACGGCTGGTACCTGAACTAACAGGTGGGGTGCCGATCCCATCACAGACCCGCAACGCATAGCAGACCGCTTTGCGGACCACCATCAGAATGTTTACAGAACGGAGGGACAGTACACAGAGGGAGACAATGTAGACCTACTTCGAGATATTGCACTCCACACCCTGGCAGATGAGAACCGTGAATACCTGAAGTTGGATTTTTCTATTGATGAGGTGGCTCAGGCTAGATTAATTCTGGAAAAGCGTCGGGTCCTAATGGTATTCCGATCGAGCTCTACAAGCTGAGACTGGACAAGATAGCTCCTCGACTCCATTCAATGTTTATGGAAAGTAGGGACAAGGGGACACTTCCAATAGATCAAAGGATTGCCAATATTGTGGGTATTCATAAAAAAGGCAAGCCTAAAACTCTTTGCACGTCATATAGACCGATATCACTGCTCAATGCTGAGCCTAAGATGCTAGCTAAGATGTTGGCTACATGCCTGGTAAAAGTGATCGATACCTTGGTGCACCCTGACCAGTCTGGCTTCATGCTACACCGTAACACCGCCTTAAACCTTTTTTTTTTTTTTTTTTTTTTTTTATTGATAAAAATGGTACATAAATGGACAAATTTCAACAATTATTACATACATGATAAGAATTTGATAAATATTTGATATATTTACATACATTTTTAATTACATCTTGTTAGCGGGAACGAGAAAAATAAATAGATAAATAGGGTTAGAAATCAGTTTCAATTAATTGGAGACGAACAAAAATTTTATCCATTTCTATCTGTTCTCCAATTAGTTACAGGAGCCCATAAGCGTATACCCTCCTTACGCTGCCTCATGCCTTTATATTCATAGAGGCAGGATTCTATGTTATGAATTCCTAGAAATCTCGAGAGCCACATCTGAAAGGATGGGGGGTTCGTATCTTTCCACGCCGCAGAAATTAAGATTCTAAGTACAGCAACAGATAAAAATATTAGATCTCTTTCAGCCTCGCCTAAACCCAACTTAGAGTCTGTACCCAGTAAAATTAAGGTAGGGGATAGGTCGATGGACTGACCTAGCAGCCCCTCCATAAATTTCATTATTTCTTTTTTAACATTTTCCAACTGTTTACATGAAGAAAACATATGTACAATGTCTGCCTGGCTTTCATTACATCTGGGACAATTATCATTTTCGCTTAGACCCCAGGCAAATATCTTCGCGGGTGTATGGTAAAGATTAAAAATAGTCTTGTAGTGTTGTGCGCGAAGATTTGATGCCCGGAAATTTTTTTTATTCAATACGAGAGCAAGATCCAGATCAACATCAGAATCTCCTAATTTTGTCGCCCAGTTAGACTCAACCTTCTCAATATCATCCGGGATTTGGTCCAATAAGCAATTATATAAAATCTTAATCTTCCTACAACCTCTATTTAGTAACTCAATCAGTGGGAAATCTGCTGTGTGTGAAATCTGTGGCTTGACTGCCTTAATTGCCCTGGTAACTTGACCATAAACCAGCCATTGACTGTCTGGAATACCAAATCTTTCCTGCAGCATTTCGAACCCCAGAATTTCACCTTCTTCCAATAAATCTCCCAAGGTTCTAAGCCCCAGCATTTTCCACATCAGCAAATTATTATCATTTTTTAGTTGAGGAAAGAGAGATGAGTTATACAGTTGCAGATAGGAATAGATTTTCGGGATATTAAACATTTTCATAATTGCTTTCCAAACTTTCCATGCGCCAATCAGTGTCTTCAATCTTGTTTTTTTATAAAAGCTTCGTTCCAATTCACACTGAAATACATTTATAGTCTTTTCACCCAATAGCATCCTAAATATCTGGGGCGGACATTGTTGATCTACAAACCCAGGTGTTATATCAGGTACAGATGTAGATTGAAATAGAGTGGTCATATGGGTTAGCAAGCAGGCCCAATGATATAACTTTAAATTCGGCAATCCCATCCCACCCCTTTCTCTAGGCAGTGCCATTAAGTTTGTAGATCGCCTTACCCTGCCATATTGCCATACGAATCTGATAAACATAGATTCGAGTTGTTTCATGATCCTGTCCTCTATTGCTAAAGGGATGGCCCGAAATAAGTAGAGAACTCTAGGGAACATAGACATTTTAACTGCATTTACCCTTCCTATTAATGAGAGGTGTAGCACATCTATTCTTTTTAATTCCTTCTCAATATCCTTAATAAGTGGCAGATAATTCTCACTTACAATTTTCTCAACATTGGCATTGATTTTTACCCCTAAATATATGGCAGAGTCGACGAATCTATAGTCAGTTTTGGCTATATTTTTAGAACAAATAACCTGCGTTTTTGTTTCATTTAGAAGATAGCCTGACTCTTCCCCAAACAATTTAGCCATCTGAATTAGAATAGGAAGAGTTTGTTGTGGATTATTTGTTAGCACTGCAAGATCGTCAGCGTAGGCCAGTATTTTACTTGAATAGCCATTGCATATCACTGGAGCTATCTCTGGGCAGTCAAGAATACACTGTATAAGGGGGTCAATATACAGCGCGAATAGGATAGGGGAACAGGGACAGCCTTGCCGAGTCCCTCTTTTTATATGTATAACCTCTGATTTCTCGCCCATTGCTGTTACCTTAGCTGTTGGTTCTACATACATGGCTTTAAGGGCCCCTATAATATTGGGACCAAATCCCCCCTCGCCTCTAAAATTGCCCAGAGAAAGCTCCAGTCCACACGATCAAACGCCTTCTCTGCGTCGAGCAGGATCATAGCGACATCCCCCCCCCACGGCAGCCTGGGCATCAAACAAAGATATTGCCCTACATGTATGATCCGTTGTACCCCGACCGGGGACAAACCCATGCTGCCATGGGGATACTAGACCGCCAATGACCCTGCCCAACCTCTTTGCCAAAATTTTAGAATAAAGCTTAGTATCGGAATTTATTAGTGACACCGCCTTAAACCTACGCCGACTCCATGGGGCGTTCGGCAGGGCTACAACCATTTTGGAACCTGCAGTCCTGGTTTCACTAGACGCCACCATGGCATTTGACATGGTGGAGTGGCCGTATTTCTTTTCTGTTCTAGATAAGATGGGATTCGGACCCCAGTATGTGAGCTGGATCCTGTTGTTTTATTGTAAACCTATGGCCCAAGTTGTTGTGAACAATCGCAAGTCAGTTACATTTGAGCTTAGCCGCGGAACGCGCCAAGGATGTCCCCTGTACCTGCTTCTCTTTGCCCTGGCGTTGGAACCATTGACGGCGTGGATCCGTGGCGATCCAATGATTTGCGTTATGCGCTGGGCCAAGGACTGGGAGGACCTGAGTTTGCTATATCCAGACGATGTGCTGCTGTATCTGACATTTCCGAGGGCCTCCCTGATTTGCCTATTAGATATCCTCGCAATATTTGGCAGATATTACGGATTTACCATAAACTGGTCTAAATCTGTGATTTATGTTCTGCACAGCAAACCACCAGTTCTCCAGAAAGGCTGCCAGATATAGATTGCCACAGATGGCTTTCGATACCTCAGTAATTTCATCACATTAAACGCTATGCTACGGTTCACCCGTAATCTCCTACCTCCCATTCAGAGATTGAAAGGGGATATCAACCACTGGAAGTCTCTGCCCCTCTCTTTATTAGGTAAGGCTGTTCTTTTTAAAATGATGGCTTTGCCCCGCTTTCTCTACACCCTCCAGAATTCAATGGACCCAGTTCCCAAGTCATATTTTAAAGAGATAGAAACTCTGCAGAGAACCCTCTTATGGGACGTAAAACCTCGGATTGCATTCGCTAAACTCACCCTCAACTGGTACGATGGCGGCATTAGTCTCCCAGACATTAGGAAATACTATTGGGCAGCCCATCTGGCCGCGATAAACCAGGGGTTGTATGGTCGTCCTGATGACCCAGGATACGCCATAGATAGATGGCTCCTCCCAGTAGAGCTCTCCATTCCAAACCCCGTAGGTATCCCCACACGTCTCCGACCGCACACTCAGTTCACGTGTGGCATGAAGTACCCAAGCAACTGGGATGGGATTGCAGGATTACACTGGCTACTCTGCTCTGGAACTCCGAAAAGCTGGGGAGCCTCTGGCAAACTAAAGGGTTCGATAAGTGGGACCTTATTGGTATTTCCCAGATTAAGGACCTATGGGTCAAGGGCGTAATCCTCCCATTAGCCACTCTCCAACGGCAGTATAATCTGGCTGGCACTGAGTATTATAGATATCTACAGGTCAGACACGCACTCCAGACTCACCTCGCTAGCAGACCCTCCCCTCCCGACGTATTACCTCTAGAGGATAGGATATTAGAGAGCTTTCTTCCCGAGCGGTCTATCTTGCTGATTTGCCAAACAGTTGATAAAAAATATGGATGACCCACTCCAGTCCCTTAAAGACAAATGGGTTAGAGATGGACTAGAACTGGACAATGAAGGCTGGCAAGTAGCGGTCTCCTCCCCAAGGGAAGTGCCAGTCCAAGCAAGGCTATGTCTGGTGCAGGTAAAGATTCTGCACAGAATTTACATCACTGGGCCAGGTTTGGTCCGGATGGGCAGAACGGATAGAGGAGAGTGCAGGCATGGGTGTGGGGAGTTGGGTACCTTTATCCACATAATATAGGAATGTGTGCATATTCAATCGTACTGGCGGATTTTACGTCACACTCTCCATGAAGTACTTACAATCGACCTGCAGCCCAAAGCCTGCAGGTGCCTTCTAAACATTTGGGAGCCGACAGACCTAACCTCTTAGATGAACCAATGGGTGACCCTGGCACTCATGGTGGCTAAAAGGAACACAGCACAAGCATTGGGGGGCCCACCACGCGCCAATGCTAGAAACATGGAAGAAAGATTTGGACTGGTGCATGTTCCGGGAAAAATCTGTATATGTGGCCTGGGAGGGGGTCCTGGGAAGTGGAGCAAAGTGTGAGGGCCCTGGAACTCGTATAGAGGAGATATCTGTATCCCGCCAGCTCCCCTGAACAGTGATGAGACTCTAGAAACCCCATAAATGTCATGTTTTGTATATTGGGAATTGATTCACTATAACCCAGGTTGGAAAATTGGATGATGTACAATCTATTACTCATGTCGCAAAATGATATGTAAGGTCAATATGTTTTATAATTTAAAAAATTATTTAAAAAAACACCCCAGTTCACTCCTGAACGACTTTGGAGACTCACGTTTCCATATTTCTGCATCAGCATGGACTACCAATAGCACTTGTTCCACATTGTTAGGATCTAATGCAATATTAAAAGCTCTTTGTTCCCTCCAATCTAGTAGACGTCACCCTTTTTCTATCACATAAATGCAGCAGATGATCTCTCTATGTTTAAAAGACAAAGTGGGTTGGAAACAGTCAATAGCAGGTAATTTGTTTTCCCCATAACTCACTAACTTCACCTTGGTTGTAGATAACACGGCTTTCCTAACCCTCTCTGAGGTCCTTGATCCAATAGTATGAACGGCGAACATGAATCTGCCAACATCCGTATTTGAACTCCATTGATTGATACACTACACTTAGAAGGACTATGTTGCTTATCATCTAACATATTCACATTGTCCCCTCACTTTCCCCCATTATGAATTCTGTGTCATGAACACTTTTAGAAACATCATCTAACATTAGCACCACAATGTTATCATCAGATAAATCTTCTTTGACCTTTCTGGCGTTACTTTGTACAC
This sequence comes from Lissotriton vulgaris, assembly GCF_964263255.1. Lineage (NCBI taxonomy): Eukaryota > Metazoa > Chordata > Amphibia > Caudata > Salamandridae > Lissotriton > Lissotriton vulgaris. The sequence goes on along the minus strand of NC_141689.1, from coordinate 819,609,453 downwards.
AATTCACACTGCTTTTACCTTGAAACTTTCTTTGATTACACACCCTTGAAAAATGCCCAATTCTGTTATATTTAAAACCTTTAGCTTTCATAGCATGACAATTGCTCGAAGATGCTACATGTCTTAGGCTCCCACAGCTGTAACATGCTCTTTTTTCTCCTCCACTGCTTTTTTCCACCTTCTTGTACCTATCCTTCTTTTTTATTACTTGCATAGTTGCTGCATCACCTCATTTATTCTCTAACTCTTTCGCTTAACGCAAAATATCCTCTATACGCTTGGCAACTACAAAACCTTTTTCAAGAGACGGATCTTTGAAACTCAACAATTTTTCTTGCATGCTCATATTTCTTGTACGATTCATCAAGTAATCTTTTATTATCTCCACATGAAGGTCATAGAAATTACACGTGACAGCTAATTTACGCAATATGCTTACATATTGGTCTCTGAATTCACTCAATGCCTGTGCCCGGTAAAAAAATAATTGTGACGCTCCACTATTACACTGACTTTCTTTCCAAAGTGCACTTCTAATGCTTTCATAGCAATACTGTATACATCCTCCTCTTCATCCTCCTCATCCGACTCTCCATTGTTCTCAGTGTCAACACTTCAGCAGGGTAGAGTCTTCAATATTTCCTCCCTTCTATTCCCAGGCTCTGTTTCAACAACGCCAACTTCCTTTTGCCTACACACATAGCCCCCTCTAAAGCTTCCAAATAGGTCTCGAACACTTCTTGCCAATTTTCCCGTGGCAAACTAGGCCCCCCGGGGCATTTAGAAAAACAGATGGAGCTGTAATGCCCTGCATGGTTCACGACAACACACCAACACCACACAACAAGCTGCACCTTTGTGTTACAGCACAAATGTAAAACAAATAATATGGTCACTACTGTCTAAACTCAAGGAAAGAAACAAACGAACAAAATAAATGTAACCACCATAGCGCACACTGTAGAAGAAATGAGACTTTAAACAGTTTGTCAGCAGACTATAACAACAGGTCTTTCAGCAGTACATTAGCAGTCTAGTCTTTTCTAAAATATGCTTCCCGGACTTCTAGCTCAGCTGCCAGCATCCGATTTGCTACACGGGTCACATGATTGCCCTCAAGACGATCAGATCCCTCTCTACAGTGCTCAGCAGACCAGTAAAATTTGCATTGAGTTTACATATATATTTTTAATGCACACTCCTTTCCTGATGCGGTGCAGGCTACTCCATATGACCCAAGCAAATAAATCCAAGATTCTTCTTCTGGTTTCAGAAAGTAGATTTATTCCAGTTGGTAGATCCACGACTGTACACACCAAAAGCAAGGCTTCATCTGCCAACACATATACATTCTAGAACCAAGCTGTGTCAAACAGATTGAAAGAAAAACAATCTTTCCTTAAAGAGACATTTATAAATAAATTAATAAAAGCATCTAATATATATATATATATATATTTTTTAAACAGAAAAGACTAAAACCATATTAGTACATTAATGCATAACAAAATCACGGAAACGCACAGGTACACTCCTAACTCTTCCACTTGAACCTCTATTCGTTCCAGTACTAATGTCACCTCCACCTGAACTGGAACAAACAGCTTGCGAACCAACATGATGTTTCACAAACTTAGAATCCCCCGCCCCTGTTTGTACAGAAGAGTCAGAAGGAGCAGTAGAATCAGTGGCAGAAGTAATGTTTGTCCCATTGATATTATCACAAACACAAAACCAATCTGAACCAGAATGATCCTTTGCTATAACATTATTTTTGTTTTCAATAATAATATTTGCTTGTTCTGCAGTTATTTTAACCACAGCATTAATATTCCCCCATCCCCTCTCTTGCAATAGAACAGCCATACGAGAAACTTTGACCACCTGGACAGGAGCAGAAAACTTAGATTGACCTTTGGACACTTTAATGGGTTTCCTAATAATAACCCAATCACCAGGTGACAAAGTTTTGTCCGAAACATGCATACGTTTGTCATAATTATGCTAGTACAACTCCTGCTTATGTTTCACATGATCCCTAATTTTCAATAAATCAACAGGAGCTTGACTAAACTTTTCAAGTAACCAATTAGGACTAAGCTTTGAGGAAGGAATGCGGCCTCTCAACAAAATAAAAGGAGCAACACCAGTAGTGCTGTGTGGAGTTATATTGTAATTCCAAACTTTCTGGACTATGAAAGAAAAAACATTCAAACCACTAGCGACTGCAGACTGTACACCATCTTTAAGTAAACGATTAGCTCGATCCACCAAACCATATGAGGCAGAACTATACAAAGGAACCAATAAATGCTTCACATCCAAACCATTCAAAAATACTTCTAACTCGTGTGCAACAAAATGCGAACCATTATCTGTTACAATCTCTTCAGGAGTGCCTTCAGAACAAAACAAACGTTGTAAAAACAATATCACAGTGCTAGCATCAGCATTCCTAACAAATGCACAGTAAATCCATTTGGAAAAATAGTCCACTGCTACAATTAAATACCTTTTATCAACACCCAAAGTAGAAAAGGGTCCAGAAAAATCTAAACCAATTTTTTTCCAAGCACCACTAGGCCACTGAACAGGACAAAGAGGAGAGTTAGCCAACTTCCAATGCTTATCCGAACAAAGACATTGGGAACACTTATCAACATATGTTTTCACTTGGTTATCAATCCCATACACGCCATGCACACGCAAAGAGCAACCAAGAAGAGTGAAGAATGACGGGAACATCGGCATGCGCTGGAAGGTGCAGAAATGAGCGTTGGAGGGCATTTCAAAGGACAACAACTCGAACTGTTCCGACGAGGTGAGAACGCTGCGCAGCAAATAAAGAAAGGCAGTAAAACGGCCAAAGTACACAAAAATTAGGCGCAGTCTCAAAGAAATAGATAATAAAGTAGCTTTTCCAAGTAAATATTCTCAATTTCCTTTTAAATCCAATAGGTCCGGTTTTGGCAAAATTGGTCGGTGGGTCCACAATCCAAATAGTACTCCCAAGTAATCGTCGCCAAATGTAGTAAGTGAAAAAGCTTGTTAGAAAATGCACATAAATCCAAGATTCTTCTTCTGGTTTCAGAAAGTAGATTTATTCCAGCTGGTAGACCCACAACTGTACACACCAACAGCAAGGCTTCATCTGCCAACACATATACATTCTAGAACCAAGCTATGTCAAACAGATTGAAAGAAAAACAATCTTTCCTTAAAGAGACATTTATAAATAAATTAATAAAAGCATCTAATATTTATATATATACATATTTTTTAAACAGAAAAGACTAAAACCATATTAGTACATTAATGCATAACAAAATCACGGAAACGCACAGGTACACTCCTAACTCTTCCACTTGAACCTCTATTCGTTCCAGTACTAATGTCACCTCCACCTGAACTGGAACAAACAGCTTGCGAACCAACATGATGTTTCACAAACTTAGAATCCCCCGCCTCTGTTTGTACAGAAGAGTCAGAAGGAGCAGTAGAATCAGTGGCAGAAGTAATGTTTGTCCCATTGATATTATCACAAACACAAAACCAATCTGAACCAGAATGATCCTTTGCTATAACATTATTTTTGTTTTCAATAATAATATTTGCTTGTTCTGCAGTTATTTTAACCACAGCATTAATATTCCACCATCCCCTCTCTTGCAATAGAACAGCCATACGAGAAACTTTGACCACCTAGACAGGAGCAGAAAACTTAGATTGACCTTTGGACACTTTAATGGGTTTCCTAATAATAACCCAATCACCAGGTGACAAAGTTTTGTCCGAAACATGCATACGTTTGTCATAATTATGCTAGTACAACTCCTGCTTATGTTTCACATGATCCCTAATTTTCAATAAATCAACAGGAGCTTGACTAAACTTTTCAAGTAACCAATTAGGACTAAGCTTTGAGGAAGGCATGCGACCTCTCAACAAAATAAAAGGAGCAACACCAGTAGTGCTGTGTGGAGTTATATTGTAATTCCAAACTTTCTGGACTATGAAAGAAAAAACATTCAAACCACTAGCGACTGCAGACTGTACACCATCTTTAAGTAAACGATTTGCTCGATCCACCAAACCATTTGAGGCAGAACTATACAAAGGAACCAATAAATGCTTCACATCCAAACCATTCAAAAATACTTCTAACTCGTGTGCAACAAAATGCGAACCATTATCTGTTACAATCTCTTCAGGAGTGCCTTCAGAACAAAACAAACGTTGTAAAAACAATATCGCAGTGCTAGCATCAGCATTCCTAACAAATGCACAGTAAATCCATTTGGAAAAATAGTCCACTGCTACAATTAAATACCTTTTATCAACACCCAAAGTAGAAAATGGTCCAGAAAAATCTAAACCAATTTTTTTCCAAACACCACTAGGCCACTGAACAGGACAAAGAGGAGAGTTAGCCAACTTCCAATGCTTATCCGAACAAAGACATTGGGAACACTTATCAACATATGTTTTCACTTGGTTATCAATCCCATACACGTCATGCACACGCAAAGAGCAACCAAGAAGAGTGAAGAATGACGGGAACATCGGCATGCGCTGGAAGCTGCAGAAACGAGCGTTGGAGGGCAATTCAAAGGACAACAACTCGAACTGTTCTGACGAGGTGAGAACGCTGCGCAGCAAATAAAGAAAGGCAGTAAAACGGCCAAAGTACACAAAAATTAGGCGCAGTCTCAAAGAAATAGATAATAAAGTAGCTTTTCCAAGTAAATATTCCCAATTTCCTTTTAAATCCAATAGGTCCGGTTTTGGCAAAATTGGTCGGTGGGTCCACAATCCAAATAGTATTCCCAAGTAATCGTCGCCAAATGTAGTAAGTGAAAAAGCTTGTTAGAAAATGCACATAAATCCAAGATTCTTCTTCTGGTTTAAGAAAGTAGATTTATTCCAGCTGGTAGACCCACGACTGTACACACCAACAGCAAGGCTTCATCTGCCAACACATATACATTCTAGAACCAAGCTATGTCAAACAGATTGAAAGAAAAACAATCTTTCCTTAAAGAGACATTTATAAATAAATAAATAACAAGTAAATCTTACCTCACTACACCCAACTGCAGCACTTGACCCATAATGTAAATGGTGTGTACTACCGCTAGACATACCTCACATGGGTCTGCGTGCACTACCTCAGCCACAAAGCCATCACTGCCATCACTTCCGCACTAGTATTGCCTTTCAGCAACAATTACCGTACTGCCTCACACCATTTCCAGGCACCGATGCAGTCCACACCCGTGTCATGCTGCGCTCATGATTTCAGATGCGTGCGCTACTCCGCACTTTCCCTCGTAGCTGAATAACTTGAAGAAAAATAAAATACAATTTCCTCTGTGCACACCACACTTCTTCTACTTGCTAACACAGCACACTCCTTGTGTCCAGAAGTTCATCACAGGTTTCCTACTCCATTACTCCCATTGGTTATCCCTCCAATGACTACTCCTGCCTGCCCCCGAAACCTTTACTCAGGCTTGGTCTTCGTGGGGTACATCACATCCTATGTCGCCACTGAAAAGAAGACACTTCCTCCAAGTTCTTCTTTTCTTGCTTGTTATCTCTCATGAATATACGTGCGACCAACCCTGGCTAAACCGGTTTGGCAGTTGCCAGTGCTGGCTTGACCAGAACACAACATTCTAAGTTCCACCATCTATTCACATAAAGTTGCTAGGTTACAACACATGGCCTTCAACAAAACATCTGATGCTTAACTTTATTACTTAACAACACAATAGAGGGCTTAAGGAGCAGTAGGAAGGGAGAGGAGTGGAGATTGTGAGGGATACTTATAACTCCATATTTTGTAGAATAACCAGTTTTAGACCTTTAAAACAGAGATACGAGTGTGTGTGTGGGTTTTTGTATGCATGTGTATATAAAAATCCCAAGTGAAATACGACAGACACCACACCATACATGATTTAAAGCACTTGGACCCAACTATAATTTTTTTAGGGGGGTGCAACACCTCAAACATCCCCCACTTCCCCAATGTTACGCCTCTGCTGGGGAGTTCTGTAATACTGCAGCCTTTCACTGTTTGTGATGCTGGGCTGCAGCTTAGCATTGCCATCTAGGTAAACCATATCCAGGAGGCTATGTGAGTTTTTGGAGACAACATTTTTGGGCCCGATTCACAGAACTAACTTAAGAGAAAATCCTAAACGTACGACTATTTTGGTGTTCACAGAAGGCCCTTACTCATTTTGGTATTCACAGAAGGCATTTACTCATTTTGGTATTCACAGAAGGCATTTACTCATTGAGTAAGTGCCTTCTGTGAATACCAAAATGAGTAAGTTACTCAAAATTAGTAAATTACTCATTTTGGTATTCACAGAAGGCACTTACTCATCAATGAGTAAGTGCCTTCTGTGAATACCAAAATGAGTAAGTGCCTTCTGTGAATACCAAAACGAGTAAGTGCCTTCTGTGAATGCCAAAATTGTAGTAAGTTTAGGATTTTGTCTTATATTATTCTGTGAATCAGGTCCAATATCTTTACTTAAGACTCTGTGAAACATGAAATTAATTAAATCGTGAAACTGTTAATTTACAATATGATCACATTTCTACCCAATGTATGATTCATAATTCATATTAATCAATCTACTTAATTCAATCCATGTGAATAATGCATCATTAATTTGTAACAAAATCATAAGTCTTATAAAACCTGCAGAATTGAGGGGAGCATGTCCCGAACCTTTCAGAGTTTGAAAAGGTGTTTTTGCTTAAGTAAGCGATGCAGATAAAGCACTGTTCTGATTGTGCTAAAGTATAAAGGGAGAAATGTTGTATTTTGACAAACAAAGTAAAGGCAGGACATCTGTAAGAGCTACCAACCTCAGAAACCCAAAAGCCGATTTTGGAGCCTCTCTTTAATCGCGGTAGGAGGGTCAATGAAGAGATATCTGAACGGCAAAGCAAATCCATAACGTAATTGTTAAAACTGCCAAATTTGATATTTGACTTGTATTCTGGTAATTGGCACAAGCCACTTGCTACAAAACAGTTGAAGGAAATTCAGACAGCCTTCTACAAAACATGACTTAGCAAGTCCGTGCTTAAAAGCTGGAGTGAAAAATGATGAGAAGAATGAAAGGGAAGAGATTGCTAATAAATAAGATAATGAGGAAAAGTAATTCTTACGTATATATTAAGATGTCGAAATTAAGCATGTCCACATGACGTGTGAAACCATTTTCGGACGAGAATTAGAGGCAGGATACCTCATGGTAGTTATGGTGCAAGGAGAAAAAATGCAAGCGGCAGATGCAAAATTAGACAACATTTCAATATGGGAACGAGTTGTGGAAACAGAGATAAGTGGTGGTTGAAATGAGGAAGGCTAAAGTAGAAGTCTGAAGGGCCATGCTCAACAATGCAGAATTGATAAAACAAATAAATCAAAAGACAAATGAATGTGACCAGTCTCTGTTGTTTTCAGAAAGTAGCAAGTTGGAACATACAAGTACTAAAAGAGTAGAGTGGCTTTATATGTTGATGAAATGCTCCTATAGCTGCAGCGTCCACAGGTTTCCTTGCCACGCCTGACATACATGTTGGAAATATACAGTGAAGCATCGGGACTGACTGGCTTTATTTGTTTTAGGCTGTCAAGCTTGAGTTCATCCCTCCAAAGGAGCAAGGCCTTTTCACACTAACTATTCTTAGATTCTTCCACCAGTGCTCCTTTCTGTAAACAGGCTTGTAAATCTTGACCTTATCTTGTCACATGTGCTGTGTATTCAAAGACAGAGGTCAAATGTCAGGCTCTGTCTTGAGAGAGCTTGAAGTTTACTTTTCTTTCTCTGACTTCAAAGTGAAAGGATTTATGTAACATTTTTGAGGAAACTGGTGGTAGGAAAGGGTATTTTTCTAGCACACAACATTTAACTGAACTGGGCAAGTAGTTCATAATATATCAGAATTGGGAAAGCAGAAATTAAGCAAATATTTTTGTAATTTTTAAGTTTGTTGGCAACAAATATTTTAATATTATCAAAGCAAATCAATACACTAGGTGATACCATTTCCACACACTATCGTATGCATGTTGTATAGTTTTATTAGTAAAATGGTATGTCTGTGCAAATGTAATAACCATTTCAGTTGAAAATGTGTTGTATGTAATGGCAGTGTGCTATCACACTATGCACACTCCACACAACACCGCTCCACTCAATTCTGCACCACTCCAAGCTAATGCACTCTACTCTGCACCACTCCACTTTACACCACTCCATGCCACTGCACTCTGTGCCACTGCACCTTACTCCACTCTGCACTCTATTCTATTCTATTCCATGCCACTATACTCTAAGCCACTTCACACTACACCTCTCTACTCTTCACCACTCTACTGTATGCCAATGCATTCTACACTGCTCTACTCTACACCACTCCACTCTTCGCCACTGCAGTCTAGGCCACTCCACTCTACTCTGCACAACTCCACTCTACACCATTCAGCAACACTGCACTTTCCCCATTGAACTCTATGCCAATACAGTCTATGCCAATGTACTCTACTCTGTACCACCCCACTTTATGCACCAGCACTCTATGGCAATCCTCTGCACGCCACTCTAAGCTACTCCGCACCACTGCATTCTATGATACTGCACTCTACACCACTGTACTATATACAATTACACTCTGCGCCACTCTTCTCTATGTCAATGCACTCTACTACAGCATTCCACGCAATATTCCTACACTCTACTCCGAAACAATCTACTCTACACCATTCTACTCCACTCTGCACGACTCCACTCTATGCCACTGCACTCTTCACCATTCTACTCTAAACCACTGCACCCTATACCACTGCACTCTACGCTAATGCACTCTACATCACTGCATTCGGCGTCACTGCACTCTACTCTGCACCACTGCTCTCTACATCACTCTACTATATGTCCCTCTACTCCATGCCACTGCATTATATGCCACTCAACACCACTGCACTCCACAACACTATTCTCTAAAACACTGCACCACCACTGTGTTCTATGCCACTCTACACCACTCTACTCTACACCACTTCAATCTATGTCACTCTACTCTGCACCACTTCACTCTACACCAATGCACTCTATGCACTTCTCTAATTTACATTGCTGCATTCTACAACGTTGCCTTGTACTCTGCTAAATTCTATGCTTCTGCAATCTGTCCCAATGCACTCTACACCAATGCACTTTACTCTACACCACAGGGCAGGACTGTGCCTGTGCTGCACTTCTCAAGAAAAAGTAATTCCCAAGCCTTAGATAGAAGAGGTGAACTCCAAGGGTCAGTTGCCTGACTTCCTTTTACAGTTCCAAGGCCATAAAAGCAGAAGACGCCGCCTTGCCTACTAATAAATGCTTGCTCACTCTCAAAAAACAATTATCACATCTACGACCTTTTCACATAACACAACCTGACTTACTTATCCTAACTGACTCATTGTAGGGAGATGACTTGGCTCCAGTGCTGCATGAAGCTGTTCCTCTAGGCTATCAAACTATCACACAAAATCGTATAGGCAAAAGAGGAGGTGGCCTAGCTGTTGTATTCAAGCAAACACTAAATATCACTATAGCTGACAACATCTCCATATAAGGTTGTTAAGCCCTCTTTGCCAGATGCAACCCTACACCATCTTCCTCCTGTAACCTGATCCTTTACTGACCTCCACCTAGCAATGCAACATTCCCAGACACACTTCTGGAGACAGGTTCAAACCTTATAACACTTATACCCAAGAGGGGTTATAATGTAATTATTTCAGTTTTGGGGCAATGTTGTTGAACTTCTTCAAGCCATGGTGAAACATGTGTGGCCTGTAAGATGCCTTTGACAGCTGTCAAAGTGGTATTGAGCAGTTTGTTAAGCAAAGACTAACGTTCATCCAGATGCTAGTGTGACAGGGTTTGTACTGTTGTTCTGAAATTTTCTGCTTTATGCAAGGTATTCACTTTTTTCCAAGGAGATTTGGGGCCATGCTGCCTAAACTTTCTGAGTGATGTGCTCTTTGAAAGTTGAGGTAGGTGCTGAGAATAAATCCATAACTTTGCATTGTCTGATAGCTTGAGGGCGAGGACTTCTCAGTTCATGTCTCAGTCCCAAGTTTGAATCTGAAGGGGTTTTGGAGGTTGGCTAATCGGAAGAACACCCACTTTTCTGGTTTGAGCTACAGAAAGGCACTTGCCATCCAATTCTGTATTAGCTTGAGGCAGGTTTTCATTTACTGAATATTGTAGGCCAAGGAGACATTATAGACATGTTTAAGTGTCCTCTGTGTATTAATAGATCTTACTATTTTTGGCAAGTAAGGATCCAAGAAGATACATATAAAGATTAAAGATGATGTGAGAGAGTATGGTTCCCTGGGCTACTCAACATAAAACAGGAATTGTCTGGTAACTTGCAATTACTGTAAAAAAAATAACCACTCATGGTTGTCAAGGTATTAGGGCACTGTGTTAGAGGTGCCTGTGTATTTTTCCTATAGGCAAGTCAGTGGTTAATGGTCGATTGTGTTGAAAGCTGTGAGCATGATCAGTAGGCATTTCTGTTGTTAATAACTAGCGCATTGTCTGCTACTTGAGAAATGCCATCTCTTTACTGCAGCGTTTTCTGAAGCCTTATAGGTATCCCTGCAGAAAACTATTCTGGTAGGTCTGCAAAAGCAGGGCGGTGGAGACTGCTTTCTGAATGATGTTTTTGATGAAGGATAAGTGATGGGCAGAACATATTTCGGTGCAAGAGTAATTTCTTCAGCAAGGGGAAGAATCACCCAGGCTGTAGGGCATGTAGGAAGGTTTAACAATGTTAAGGAGTGTTGCTAAGGAGATTTAACAAGGAATGATAACAGGATGTCATGTTTATATGAGTTGTCCTGGAGTGTGTTCATAATGTTGGTGTGATCAATGTGCAAGAGAAGGTTAAATGCTATCCACTTGGGGCCTTCAAATGGCTTCATTAGTGCCGCTTCAATGGGCTTCTCGATCTTCCAGTGGGGCCAAGCGATGTGATGCTGATAACGAGAGCACTCCCAGTCAGGTGATCTCTCGCTCCTCCTCCACCTAACGGTGTGCAATATGCCTTGTGCTCACCCACCGAACAGGTGCATGCTGGTATCGGAAGTCCGTTGTGGAGGCCCATTCAGTGATAGGGCATTCTTGACACCGTGTGATGCCCCAATTTGCATTGGCTACAGGTTCCAACACAGTCACAAATGTCTGCAAAGGTTTGGCTATTTCTCGTATCCCCTTGTCAGGCAATCAGTATTGCCTCCACTCTTCCCATCAATCCAAAAAACATCGGAACTAGTCCCCACTAGTTTTATTTCAGCCTCAGTCCACCATCAGCATGACGCGTTTCGATCCCGTGGGATCTTGTTCACATGACGCGCTACATGGTGCTAGTTCCGGTTTTATAGGCCATTTTTTTGTTATTTTTAAAGTGATAAACACCAGTAGGTAGTTATAGTTAGGACCGAGGTAAGAAGAGCATTTTTGTTTTGCCTATAACTTTGGTGTCGTTTGATGAATCTTCATGAAATTTTCAAAACTGATTTATTGTTCATATCAGCTCCTATGTTGAAAGTTTGGAGGAGATTCGTCAAGGGGGAGCTGAGAAAAAAGGGCAGTCTCAAAACTTGTTTTCTCCATGTTGATTTAGACAAGGCTACAGTTCGAACGGGTGAATGGAATTACCCCAAATCTGGCAGGGAGAAGGATCTTGGTCTAGAAATCACACTTTTGCTTATTTGGTGTAAATCCGTTCAGACATTTTTGAGAAATATCCAAATGTACAGATATCGATATTTGGGAATTCTGCCATCTGATTAGATGAGGCGTTACGAGCACTAGCTTGCTGCTGATTGGCTGCAAGCGGTGCGAGCGGTTGTAACTAGGAAGTGTTGGCCACCATTTTGTGATTCTGTTGAAGCAAGTAAGGGGAAAAAGGGGGAAGTAAGTGGGAAAGAGGAGGGTAGGAGCACTGTAACCTCTGTGGGGTGTTTAGGGCCTGCTATAGAGGGGGTGCGAAGCGAAGTATTCACCCCTACCAGAGTGAAAGTGCTGGGCTACGGAAACTAAGTGAGGTACTGCCTAGAGTGTGATGCTGCTAAGGTGAGGTGGTGCGAGACTCGGGGATTAAAGCATGAGCCCAAACTGTGTGTCTTATGCTGTGAAGCCAAGAGCCCTGGCAGCTGCAGTACAGCTGTGGAAGTAGTGTCAGCATGTGTTCATACCTACTAGGATGAACTACTGACCCGTACTGGTCTGAAAGTCCTGTGGTATGGAAAATATGTGAGGTATTGCTTAGAGTCTCATGGAACTCGAAAGTGTTGGCCGCTATTTTGTGATTCCGTAGAAGCGAGTAAGGGGAAAAAAGGGTGAAAAACATAGGAAAGAGGAGGGTAGGAGCACTGTAACCTCTGTGGGGTGTTTAGGGTGTGCTATAGAGGAGGTGCGAAGCGAACTACTCATACCTACCCATCTGAAAGTGCTGGGCTACAGAAATTAAGTTAGGTATTGCCTAGAGTCTGATGCTGCTAATGTGAGCTAGTGTGGGACTCAGGGATTAAAGCATGAGCGCAAATTGTGTGTGTTATGCTGTGAAGTCATGTGCCTAGGCCGCTGCAGTACACCTACAGAAGTAGTGTCAGCATTTGTTTATCGTTAGTAGGATGAACTACTGACTCGTACTGGTCAGAAAGTCCTGGGGAACTGAATATATGTGAGGTCCTGTCTAGAGTCTCATACTGCTAAGCTAAGCTGCTGCCAGACTCGGGGATGAAAGCGTGAGCCCAAACTGTATGCCATATGCTGTGAAGTCATGTGCTCTAGGCGCTGTGCCATACCTGTCCAAGTAGTGTGAGCATGTAGCTATAGCTGCTTGGATGAACTTTTGTTTCGAACATTGTAGCTTGTGCAAGGTGCTTAGGGGGTGTTATAGAGGTAGTGTGAAGGTAAATTTGCTTGTAACAAATCAATAAAGTATTTGTGAAGTGCTAAATATACACTCCTACGGGTCTGATGACGCTGGGGGCGTAAGCTGAGCTGCTGAGAGACTCAGGGTAAAGCAGTTGAACTACTGACCCCTACCGGTCTGAAAGTGTGGGGTACGGAAATTAAGTGAGGTATTGCCTAGAGTGTCATGCTGTTAAATTGAGCTGCTGCTGGACTCTGGGATGAAACGGTGAGCCTAAACTGTGTGTGCTATGCTGTGAAGTCATGTGCTAAGGGCGCTGTGCCACACCTGTCCAACTTGTGTATGGTGCTTAGGTGGTGTTATATAGAGAGTGCGAAGGTAAATCAATACGGTATTTGTAAAGCGCAAACTACTGTAGAACTGGGGGGGTCTTAGAAGTAGACCACCCAGAGGTGCAGGAAACACCCAATTCCACAGCTCCCTCCAAGTACGTTAAAACATGGGAGACCACACCACTGGGAGTGAAGAAACACCGGTTTATTAATCTTACACAGGAATCTCTAGAGATGGAAAAGTGTCCGTGACCCACTGGAAGAAGGTAAAGGGAGACTGTTCGACTTGCAAGGAGCACGCAGCATTCTTTATAGGATGCAGACACTCCCCTCACAAGAAAAGGAATGCAGAAAGTCCATATAGCCTGCGGAGTAGGAGATACAGATCACCTGCCCTTAGACACAGAGCTTGATGCAGAAATGGCACAGTCTAAGCCTTAGGCCTCTTGCGAGTACTTGGAACAGGAATGAAACCCCCGGGCGAGGTCATCTGCTATCTCAACATTCCTGGAACATTTTTAGCATAGGTGTGGGGAAAAGGTCAACTCGAGTGCAGGTTGACCTGTACGTGGTCAGTGGAACAGAGGTGAAATGGATGCTGCAGTCACAAAGATGGTGGGGCACATGGCAACTTAGCAGATTTAGGTTTCACACTACTCACCCCTATGGGTGAGTTGAGCCGGGGATCAAAGCGAGAGCTGTGTGCTGCAAAGTGAGACGGTCTGGCCGCTGCCCGACAGCTGTGTGGAGAATACATTTTGGGGAGGGTCCGGGGGTTACCGTTATCTGGCCCTAATATAGCGGGACTGTTGGACGTGGCCCATCTGGCAGGTCCGCCCCTGAAGTTTTTATGGTATATGTAACCTGGGGATGGTGATTCCCCCTCTGAGTGAGTGTGAGGAGAGAGCGACCTACCCTTCCATAGGAATACATGGGGAATGGAGGAGTCCTCGGTAGTTCCCGGTGCGTAGGGTGTGCAGGGTCAAGTCTGGTATGTATGAACTCGTGAGATTGAATGCTGCGCAACGGTATATAAGGTATGAGTTTGTCTAGTGTAGAAGTCCCCCTTTTGGAAGTTGGCATATTTGTGGAATATGTGCCTGGCGTATGATTGGCCGGGGCTGGCTGGTGAGCCTGGCTCCCAGGATCTGGGAGGGTCTGCCCCGGTGGTGAATGGAGTGTTTAGCATACTGATGTGAGGGGAGGAGTGAGCCTGGGTCTGCTTGTGGATTGACTGTCTGGTTTGAGTGTCATGAATGAGGCTGGGTTTTCCCCAGACAATGCTGGCTCCACCCCCTGGGGTGCGGCTGATGTTCCTAGCCTGGCCAGTGTAAAGAATCCCCCCATAACCAGTTCCAGCTGGTTCTCCCCCTGCCTGCCCCTTCAGACCAAGAAGGTGTGTATAAAAAGGGTGCTGTGACACTCTGGACTTGTTCTTGTTCTCAACTTGAATCTACCCGGAGCTGCTGCTGCTGGGGCTCAGGGGTGGCGTGCCTCCCTGGGCCCTGCCCTACTCCTGGACTGAGGATGGCCCTTTCCCCTTCTTGGCACTGCTGGGCCCCCCCTGAGGTCCTGGACTACCGATGGGCTTTGGTAACCTGCATCTAGCGCTGGGGGAGCGCTGTCCCTTCTGCCCAGCGCCTGGAAGCGCTGTTCCCTGCCCCCTACCGCTTTGGGGCGCTTCACTCCTGCACGAGCGCTGGTAGCGCTATATTCAACAAGCCGGTGCTCACCCGGCGTCTGCCCCGTGCTACCAAGGTTCGACACCCCCAGCGAGTGCCTACCTCGCTTTATTCCCTGCCCTTGTGCCTTACGAGGGAGCCCACTCCTCGTCGATTTCCCCAGAGTTCCCCGCCGCCGCCCGGGACCCTAGTGATGTCATCCCCGGGCCGCGCTGGTATTGGCTGCCGGCCCGGGATTCCCCACTAGCGTCATCCCCCAGGCCGCGCCGTGATTGGCTGCCGGCCAGAGAGAAGGAGAGAGGCCGGCCGAAGAAGGACGACGAAGCAGAAGCGGCGGGAGCCCACTCCGCGCTCCTGCGATACCCCCGTGAAGCTGCTGACCTTCCCCGGGGCTCCCGAGAGGGAGAAAGCCCCGGAGCACAAGGAGAAGGCTGGCACAGCAAAGGAGACCAGCGCACCAAAACCGGTGAGTGCTGCGGCGAGCAATGGAGAGGAGGGGCGTCGGGACACGTTGTCGGTGTCCGCCCCTCCCCTCGAGTGAATCTCCGGTTGTGCCCTGAGGCCCGTGAGGCCTCCCACGAAGCCGAGTCCCCCGAGAGGGACTCCGCCTGCCCCACCAATGGTCTGAGCCCTGCGAGGCTCCACCTGTGGCCCCCTCAACCCCTGAGCCCCGAGAAGGCTCCATGTTCATGTCGGCCCAGAGCCCCGAGAGGCTCCATCGCGCCATTGCCCCCAGAGCCCCGAGAGGCTCCACCGTGCCATTGCCCCCAGAGCCCCGAGAGGCTCCACCGTGCCATTGCCCCGAGAGGCTCCACCACAGGCCCCGGACCAATCCGAGCCGGCAAGGCTCCGCCACCCCCCCTCGTTCTCGAGCCCGAGTGGCTCCTCCAGTCGGCACCCTTTTTCCCCAGGGCCGGCGAGGCTCACACGATGTCCCTCAGTTGCCCAGCACTTAGTGGGCAACTGCTACGTTTAGGTTTGCCCCGGGCTCCCTGCTATGAACATCGAGACTCTTGGGCACCTTGCCCCAGAAAGGCCCGCTGGCCTGTGGATTGCTATGGACTAAGACTGAGGTGATCCCTACAAGTATTCTGTGTTGCACCTCTACGGGTGCTCCTGTATGTTGTGTACCTTGTTCTACTTCCCCCCCTGAATACCAGATGTCCCCTGTATGTGATTCCTGGCAGTGGTCCCTTGGCCCTGTGCTGTACCTTCTTCCCTGTAGCCCCTGCCTGTGCCCCTGGCACCTTGTACAATGTGTGTTCCTATGTGTCCTGCTTAATACAAAGACTATTTTCATATATATATATGGTGTGGAGTTCCTTTTATGGGAGGCCGGGGATGTTGTTGTTGGTGGGTGCGTGCGCAAATGCTTCACATGTCCTCCGAGATAGGCCTGGCTGCCCGCGCCGCGTTACCTAGAGGGCGAGCAGGGGTCGACTTTTCATAGGAGTGGCGGTCTCTGACTGGCTGTGGCGCAAGCCCTGGCCGGCCGGGGGTCCCATTTCCTACACTGGTGGCTAGCGGTGGGATCCGGACTTGTGTTTGCGCAGTACCACAACGATAACTGGCCTTCCTACAAAACTCTGTATTGTAAATGGTCGCAAAGAAAGGAAGATTATTGTTTTAAGAGTTTACGTAAATGTCCGTTCTGTGAAAGATGTGTTCTGGTTAGGTGGCCCTAGCTAGGGACGGTAGATCAACTCCCTAGTACAATGTGTTTTCTGGACTCACCAGAAGGGTGGGATCCAGTGGTGGCAGCATAATTATGTTCAATGTATATGGTCCCTGTCCCTTTCCTGGAATAATGGTACCTGTGCCACATAGGGTCAGGTCAGGTTGCTAAAAATGTCTGTGAAAAATGTTAAAGATTGTTAGAAATACCCGTCCTGTGGAAAGTTTTAAGGGTTACTTAAATATCTGTTCTGTAGAAAAAAATGTACATGTATACTGAGAGTTAGGTGTCCCTAGCTTGGGAGGGTAAATCATCTCCCTAGTGTAATATGGTTTTCTGGATTCACCAGAAGGGTGGGATCCAGTGGTGCTTGCAAAATTGTGTTCAAATATGTATGGTCCTTGTCCCTGCCCTAGAGTAATGGTACCCGTGCCCCGAGGGTCAGGTTGAGGAATCAGGGGCGGTGGAAAACTGTCCTACCAGTCTAGGGGACGGTATGTGCATGAATGTTGAGGTATGCTGAGTAATGGAGTATAAGTTCTCTGGGATGGGGAGCTTGCTGAATCAACGTTAATCCTGTCCTTCCTTACCCCGCTGCATGTGTTGGAGGCATCATGTGTTCCGTGCACCGCTGAATGTGTTTGATGCGTCAGGTGTTCCCCCCCCCTTTTTGCCCTGCTAATTGTGTTTGATGCATCATGCGTTCCGTACCCCGCTGAATGTGATTTAGGCGTCAGGTGTCGCCCTGGCTGAATTTATGTTAAGTTGTATCCCGGACAAGGAAGACCTGCTGGCACGGCCGCGGCTTGCCTTGGGGAGAGCTAAACCTCGAGACCTGCTGGCGCGGCCGCGGCTCGTTTTGTTAAAGTTATGGTAGTTGTATCCCGGACGAGGAAGACCTGCTGGCTCGGCCGCGGCTTGCCTTGGGGAGAGCTGAACCTTGAGACCGGCTAGTGCTGCCGTGGCTCGTTTTGTTGAATTCATGTTGGTTGTATCCCAGACAAGGAAGACCTGCTGGCGCGGCCGCGGCTTGCCTTGGGGAGAGCTGAACGCTTAGTTCCCAGGTGGAAGACCAGTGGAGGGAGGAAGTTCCAAGACTGATAGGAAAGTGTGTTCTGAGGGTGTTTCTCCTGGGAGAACGCGGAACCTCAGAAGTAGAGGTAGGGTGGGGCATTCTTGCCCGTGACCTCTGGCAAGCCTGAGGGTGTGGACCCTAGGTGGAAGGATCAGTGGTAGTCGTGGCTACCCTGAGAAAGGGAGTGGAGAAGGGCTATTGTGGGCCCGGGGTTACCACCCCCCACTTCGGATTAGCAGGGACCAGTGGTATCTGGGTGGCCTAGGGCCTGGTCCTAGTCACGGACAACTAAGGCGTGCCAGTGGGGTAGCCTGGTTGGGCCTATGTCTTTATTATTATTATTTTTTTTTTTCTCTTAATCTTTAGCCTGTGTGTGTCTATCGGTCCAGGTAGGCGTCGAACTGGAGGGTGGCTCGGTAGCGCGGGCCACGTCCATGTTCTATCGCCCTGCAAGCAGGGAAGTCCATCACGGTAGTGATTGGTCTACCCTGCCTTTGGGCTGGGAGGGGCATGTGTTGGACGTGGCCCATCTGGCAGGTCCGCCCCTGAAGTTTTTATGGTATATGTAACCTGGGGATGGTGATTCCCCCTCTGAGTGAGTGTGAGGAGAGAGCGACCTACCCTTCCATAGGAATACATGGGGAATGGAGGAGTCCTCGGTAGTTCCCGGTGCGTAGGGTGTGCAGGGTCAAGTCTGGTATGTATGAACTCGTGAGATTGAATGCTGCGCAACGGTATATAAGGTATGAGTGTGTCTAGTGTAGAAGTCCCCCTTTTGGAAGTTGGCATATTTGTGGAATATGTGCCTGGCGTATGATTGGCCGGGGCTGGCTGGTGAGCCTGGCTCCCAGGATCTGGGAGGGTCTGCCCCGGTGGTGAATGGAGTGTTTAGCATACTGATGTGAGGGGAGGAGTGAGCCTGGGTCTGCTTGTGGATTGACTGTCTGGTTTGAGTGTCATGAATGAGGCTGGGTTTTCCCCAGACAATGCTGGCTCCACCCCCTGGGGTGCGGCTGATGTTCCTAGCCTGGCCAGTGTAAAGAATCCCCCCATAACCAGTTCCAGCTGGTTCTCCCCCTGCCTGCCCCTTCAGACCAAGAAGGTGTGTATAAAAAGGGTGCTGTGACACTCTGGACTTGTTCTTGTTCTCAACTTGAATCTACCCGGAGCTGCTGCTGCTGGGGCTCAGGGGTGGCGTGCCTCCCTGGGCCCTGCCCTACTCCTGGACTGAGGATGGCCCTTTCCCCTTCTTGGCGCTGCTGGGCCCCCCCTGAGGTCCTGGACTACCGATGGACTTTGGTAACCTGCATCTAGCGCTGGGGGAGCGCTGTCCCTTCTGCCCAGCGCCTGGAAGCGCTGTTCCCTGCCCCCTACCGCTTTGGGGCGCTTCACTCCTGCACGAGCGCTGGTAGCGCTATATTCAACTAGCCGGTGCTCACCCGGCGTCTGCCCCGTGCTACCAAGGTTCGACACCCCCAGCGAGTGCCTACCTCGCTTTATTCCCTGCCCTTGTGCCTTACGAGGGAGCCCACTCCTCGTCGATTTCCCCCGAGTTCACCGCCGCCGCCCGGGACCCTAGTGATGTCATCCCCGGGCCGCGCTGGTATTGGCTGCCGGCCCGGGATTCCCCACTAGCGTCATCCCCCAGGCCGCGCCGTGATTGGCTGCCGGCCCGAGAGAAGGAGAGAGGCCGGCCGAAGAAGGACGACGAAGCAGGAGCGGCGGGAGCCCACTCCGCGCTCCTGCGATACCCCCGTGAAGCTGCTGACCTTCCCCGGGGCTCCCGAGAGGGAGAGAGCCCCAGAGCAGAAGGAGAAGGCTGGCGCAGCAAAGGAGACCGGCGCACCAAAACCGGTGAGTGCTGCGGCGAGCAATGGAGAGGAGGGGCGTCGGGACACGTTGTCGGTGTCCGCCCCTCCCCTCGAGTGAATCTCCGGTTGTGCCCTGAGGCCCGTGATCCCTCCCACGAAGCCGAGTCCCCCGAGAGGGACTCCGCCTGCCCCACCAATGGTCTGAGCCCTGCGAGGCTCCACCTGTGGCCCCCTCAACCCCTGAGCCCCGAGAAGGCTCCATGTTCATGTCGGCCCAGAGCCCCGAGAGGCTCCATCGCGCCATTGCCCCCAGAGCCCCGAGAGGCTCCA
The DNA here is from genome assembly GCF_964263255.1 of Lissotriton vulgaris. NCBI lineage: Eukaryota > Metazoa > Chordata > Amphibia > Caudata > Salamandridae > Lissotriton > Lissotriton vulgaris. The sequence continues at coordinate 819,589,573 of NC_141689.1, read as the reverse complement.
CCGTGCCATTGCCCCCAGAGCCCCGAGAGGCTCCACCGTGCCATTGCCCCGAGAGGCTCCACCACAGGCCCCGGACCAATCCGAGCCGGCAAGGCTCCGCCCCCCCCCCCTCGTTCTCGAGCCCGAGTGGCTCCACCAGTCGGCACCCTTTTTCCCCAGGGCCGGCGAGGCTCACACGATGTCCCTCAGTTGCCCAGCACTTAGTGGGCAACTGCTACGTTTAGGTTTGCCCCGGGCTCCCTGCTATGAACATCGAGACTCTTGGGCACCTTGCCCCAGAAAGGCCCGCTGGCCTGTGGATTGCTATGGACTAAGACTGAGGTGATCCCTACAAGTATTCTGTGTTGCACCTCTACGGGTGCTCCTGTATGTTGTGTACCTTGTTCTACTTCCCCCCCCCTGAATACCAGATGTCCCCTGTATGTGATTCCTGGCAGTGGTCCCTTGGCCCTGTGCTGTACCTTCTTCCCTGTAGCCCCTGCCCGTCCGTGCCCCTGGCACCTTGTACAATGTGTGTTCCTATGTGTCCTGCTTAATACAAAGACTATTTTCATATATATATATGGTGTGGAGTTCCTTTTATGGGAGGCCGGGGATGTTGTTGTTGGTGGGTGCGTGCGCAAATGCTTCACATGTCCTCCGAGATAGGCCTGGCTGCCCGCGCCGCGTTACCTAGAGGGCGAGCAGGGGTCGACTTTTCATAGGAGTGGCGGTCTCTGACTGGCTGTGGCGCAAGCCCTGGCCGGCCGGGGGTCCCATTTCCTACAGGGACTAAGTTGTAAGTTATAGGGTGGCTCTAAAAATAGCCCTTGTGTTCATTAGTTGGAGCTACATATAAGTGCGGATGCACAGCTTCAAGTTATTCAGGAAAACTCGATTTCCCTGATCTGTGAAGTATACTCCATCACTTCTGTAGATATCCGTCATATCAAAACGTATGTTGTTGGTGTGGATGTACCCCATTTTGAGGTCTCTGAGGTATGCAGACACAACTTTGTTGACTTTCTTCAAAGATTTTTCAATCTGAGGTCAAAATTGTTCGGACCATTTCCACTTCTGTCTTTGGCATATATTGGAATATACAAAGACAGTTTGAGGCAAAAGTAAAATCAGTTGTCCAAAGGTGTCCTTCATAAGCATTTCCAAACCTACCCCAGTCAATGTGCCTAGGTCATTTCCACTACAGTGCACAATCACGAGGTCAGGGTGTTGGAGATGCAAACAGGTTTTAACCAAAGGCAACAATTGGTCCCACTTTAATGCTCTCTGTCCAAACCATTTAATGTCCACAGTTTGGAAACCGAGGTCTAAGTCAATACGTTTCTGTTCTGCATACCTCTTGCACCAGAAAACATAGCTATGTCCTATGATCCACACTAGCATTCTGAAGGTATGGCTGGAAGGTATGGAATGATGTCTGTAGCTCATGCAATTCCTTCGTAGAATAAGAGATATGTTTAAAGAACGGGAACTACTTTATTTTCACATACAAAACGGTACCTGATTGGGAGATGAAAAGCATTGTTTTTTAAAATTAGGGTGCACATTCATTTTTTCTGGAAAAGCATCTTTGTGATTAGTTAAGAAAAAGCAAAAAGCAATTTGAACGTGGAGTGCATATTATAGGATAAAATTTGATCAACTCAACCACACCTGCTACTTACATTTGGAATGCAGTGTTCGAACTTTCGAACTTCAAACAATCGTAAAGTTTTAACCTGCATGTGCTGTTAAATGTTCAAGAAAATGTTGCAAAAAAATATTGTTAGGTTTAAAAATAACTTTTAATCTCCACGTGTTGTAGAATGTTCTAGAAAGTGTGTTGATACAATACGTTGCATTTCTGACTTCTATGTGTACTCGAATATTAAAAAAAAACTTTTTGCATGGAAAATTAGAAAGACAGTAATAGAGAGAAGTTTTGAAACCTAAAAGTATTAAGGAACTATTCTAATTTGTTCTTTATTACCTACTAGGGGCTGCAAGTAGGTAGTTATAGTTAGAACCGAGTTTCCAAAGGAAGAACATTTTTTGTTTTGCTTATAACTTTGGCGTTGTTTGATGAATCTTCATGAAATTTTCAAAATTAATTCTTTGTTCATATCAGCTCCTATGGTCAAAGTTTGGGGGTGATTCGTCAAGGGGGGCTGAGATAAAAGGGGGGTCCCAAAACGTGTTTTTTACAAGTTAATTTCCATAGGAAACTTTGGAAAAGGCTACAGGTCGAACGGGTGAACGGAATTACTCCAAATTTGGCAGGGAGAAGGGTTTTGGTCTTGAAAGCACGCTTTTGTTCAGTAGTTTTTGAGAAATATCGAAATTTACAGATAGCAATATTTGGGAATTCTGCCATCTGATTGGCTGAGGCGTTAAGAGCAGGAGCTTGCTGCATATTGGCTGCGAGCGCTGCGAGCGGTTGCAACTAGGAAGTGTTGAACGCCATTTTGTGATTCCGTTGGAGTGAGTAAGGGGAAAAAAGTGCGTAAAAGTTTGAAAGGAGGGTAGGAGCACTGTAACCTCTGTGGGGGAGTGTGAATTGAAGTAGTCACTGTTACCAGTCTGAAAGTGCGGTGTTGCTCGGAGTGACATGGTGCTGATATGATATGGTGCTACACTCAAGTATGATACCGAGAGCCTAAACCGTGAGGTCATTGCTGTAAACCGATGTGGTCTGGTGTTTGTAGCATATGTGTGCTAGTAGTGTTAGTAGGCATTTATACCATACAGGGAGTGGGAAGCGAACCACTGACCGCTATTGTGCGTTTATTCTATAACGGAAGCGGGAATCGAAGTACTCATGCCTACCGGAGTGAAGATTTGGGGATGAAACTGAGGTGATTGCTGTGAAGGGATGGGCTCTGGGGGCTTTAGTGTACATGTGCAAGTAGTGTTAGTAGGCATTTATACTATACAGGGAGTGGGAAGCGAACTACTGACCGCTACTGTGTGTTTTTAGTATACCGAAAGTGGGAAGCGAAGTACTCACATCTACCGGTGTGAAGAGTTGGGGATGAAACCGAGGTAATTGCTGTAAAGGGATGTGCTCTGGGCACTGTAGTATACGTGTGCAAGTAGTGTTAGTAGGCATTTATACCATAGAGGGAGTGGGAAGCGAATTACCGACCGGTACAGTGAGTTTATACTATACCGGAAGTGGGAAGCGAAGAACTCACGCCTACTGGTGTGAAGAGCCGGAGATCAAACCAAGCTGATTAGTATAAATTTATTGGCTTTGGGCGCTGTAGGATACTAGCTGCTGTAGTATAAGTGTGTAAGCAGTGTTAGTATGCGTTTTTAGTATATAGGGAGTGGGAAGCAAACTACTCACCCCTACTGGTGTGAAGACTCAGGGATTAACCCGTGAGCCTAAATTGTGAGCTCATTGCTGTAGAGTGATGTGCTCTGGGCGCTGTAGCATACCTGTGGAAGTAGTGTTAGTTTGCATTTATACAATACAGGGAGTGGAAAGCAAAGTACTCACCCCTACTGGTGTCAAGACTCGTGGATGAAACCATGAACTCATTGCTGTAAAGTCATGTGCTCTGTGTAGTATTGCAATGTAAGTCATAATAGAATGTTAGCATGTAATTCAACTAGAATCTAAGTATGTAATGTTAGAATGCAGGGCTGCATGAGGGGAACCTTGCGGAGTTTGTACACAGTGCTGGAGAAGATGGTTGCCTTGCTGGCTGCTCCTGTTGGTGGCTGTTTCAGGTGTCTTGTTTTCCTGTAATAAATCTACTTATTGGATCCACTGCTGTCTGCCTCTTCACTACATACATTTGGTGATGAGCGGGAGAAGGTAAAAAGAAGGCAGCACTCACCAATATTTCAAAATTGCTTGCTTTGTGCTGAAGACCTGTTTTCTTTGTGTAGCTGTTTCTACTCATGCCAGGGTCGTCAGCTCATTAAACTAAGTCATCCGACTTCTGGTAGGATTTCTATTTTTAGATTTTTTGCTTCCTCTGCTTCTTCACTACATTCTGGTCGCTGTACTACACATGTGTAAGTAGTGTTAGTGTGCGTTTATATTAAGAAATGCATCATGGTCCTAGGGAGGGCGACCTCTCAGGCGCAGCTCATACAATGTCCCGGGGTATTGGTCCGAGGCCAACTGAAGTCCGGGGATCGCAACACTCTGGGGCGTTACTTAAATGTGCAGGGTGGGCCTCTGCAATCCCTGAAGCCTCGGTGGTCCTAGGCAGTGCCTTATTGGTTCTGTAATCACACGGACAGTACTCATGGTGTTATAAAGTGATACACTCATATAACTCTTGCAGTTGCAGAATTACCCAGGCTTCATTTGTGTAATAGTCAGTTAGATTATGTTTGGTATGCACACTGTAATATTACAAAGGTTTGCCCTCATAATCTCCTATACACAGATTGTCATAAAAAAAAGACCTATACACTCAGTTACTTATTTGAAAAAAAAGTAACCTTTAATAAAACACAAATAAATTGAAACGTAGGTTTAATAGAACAAACAGTATAATATAAAAAATGTAGATTGGACTCCAGTGGAAGCAGCGTAGAAAACCTACAAGACAAAAATGAAACATAAGTATGTGTGCTATATGGAAGAGGTAAAGAAAGGTAGTCCGAATGAAAGGACAATAGTGAGAATGGGAGGGAGGGGGAGTGGGTGGAAGGGAGAAGGGGAGGGAGAGTCACAAGAAGAGAGGGAGGAGGAGAAAGACCTTCGGCCTACTGCACCCAGCCCTCAGTGTTTATTCCCCAGTCACACGTTTGTCTAGGACGCTGTGGTCCAGCAAGTCCTTAAAATGAAACATATGAGACTAGAGATTAGGGGCCATATTATCAAGGAATGGCGTTAACATTATCGCTGCTTTAGCGGCAGGAAACTGCCGCTAAAGCGCTGCTAAGGGGCTTGATAATATGCCCTTGTGAATTTCTGGCGTGAACCTGGGCTTCTATGGGAATTCACAAAGGCATATTATCAAGCCCATTATCGCCGCTTTAGCAGCAGTTTCCTGCAGCTAAACGGCGATAATGTTATCGCCGTTCTTTGATAATATAGTCCTACATTATTAGCTACGGGAAAATCGCTTGCATGCACCTGTGCACCCAGGGTGCTGCACCCCAGCCCCTTCCCCCGCACTGTGCTCAATTGTAGGTCCTGTACACTGAGGTTTCACTGCTCACCCGCCACCACCAGTGTGTCCCACGACATGTTGGTGAAAGCTCAGAGTCCGGGGTACGTTTGTACGGTAGGAGAGCAGGTCTCCAGTCGGGGACGGTGTCTTGATGCCACTATGGAAAGCGTCAGAATGTCCAGGGCATCATCGTGGGGTGTGCTCCCACTCCGCCCATCTTGAGCCAATCAATTCAGTGTCTGAAAAGGGAGAAGTAATTCAATGGTGGAAACGTCTGGAGGTAAATGAAGGTTTACGTCAAGCTTGATAGAAAGCAGGGGTTAAGTGCATCCTTCGTTTTTGAAGTACGATCTACCAACTGTTAGTGTTAATCGTGATTCAATCAGGAGTTGGTGTGCACGAGAATTCACAAGGTTAAATAATAATGCGTTATATGAAGGTTCACATAGAAAGGAACAGAGTGCATGGTAGAAGCCTAATGTGCACGTGCAATGTAGTGGCGGAAGGTTGTGTGCATGTACACTTAGTAACAAGCTACCTACAGTGCCCTAAAAGCCAACGCCATGTGGCTCAGGCCTACAGTATGGTCCAGCAGGTCCTTAAAATGAGACAGAGATGTGACTAAATGAGGTCAGAGATCACATCATTAGGCACGGCAACATCGCTTATCGCACGTGCGCACTCAGGCTGATGCACCCAACCCCTCCCGCAGCACCGCGCTCAACAGGTGTCTGTAGGGCAGCGCTGCCCACTGGCTCTGGCCTACAGTACGGTCCAGCAGGTCTTTAAAATGAGACAGAGATGAGACTGAATCAGGTCAGAGATCACATCATTATGTACAGCAACATTGCTTGTTCGCAGCTGCGCAGCCAGGGTGATGCACCTCACCCCTCCCGCCTCACCGCGCTCAATTGGGGGCCCTGGGCACCCAGGCCGCTCTGCTCACCTGCTGTCATTGTTGTGTGAGCAAACACTACAGGCAGCAGTGCTCAAAATTCAGCTGGAGTCATGATTTCAGGATAGTGTATACCTCATGCATCCCTTTTGAAGACGACGGGCTGTAGGGCTCACAAATTAGAGCTAGTGTTGATTGCCAGGATGGTGTACACCTCTTGGATCTCTTTTTTTTAATTGCGCATTGTGATATGCGAGGTGGATGCGGCCATATCACCTGAGGCAGTGTGGAAGAAGAGGGACATGTGGCGACGTGGTTATCCTATTTATACATAAGCAAAGTGGGCTGGGCTTGCGTACCTCAGGCCAGCGTAGGGGTGTGAATAATTATTCCGGGTATCTGGGCGTTGTTCAGTTCTTGCCTGGCCAGGAAGTGTACTTATGTGTGTTTCTTTTGCAGTTTTGACCTGGCAGAGTGTGCAATTTACATTAGTGTAGCATGGAAGGGCGGCAACTATCGCTAATGAGATGGTGTTTGAAAAGATTGAATGGCGAACATCACATGTTGTTCGTTGTCAAGGTTGTGGATATGCGCAGACACACATGTCAATGGTGTGCGGTATTATTGAAAGTGTTGCTATCGCGAAGCGTACACATGTGAATGTTCCCGGATCAGCAGTGAGGCTACGTCATACAGAGTGATAACACTCATTACAGTCAAGCAATGCATGTCAAATGTGAATCTGAAATCGATTAAAGTGGATTTGACTTGACTTGAATCTGAAAGTCTCACATATAACACACTACGATATTGGTAAAGCCTGACAACAGAGCATACAGCAAAAGAAATCTTCACATTGATCTTTACTGTTTGTTACATCTGATCTAGGATGTGCACTCTGTCAGTGGCTCCTGATACTTCTTAGAGCCACGCATACCCAGGCTGAAAGGGAGCACAATAATGCGCCCAAACACCAGGGGCATCGTGTAACACACATTTGTTTTTGATGGAACGTTTGAGATGCATGGCAATCACACGTGGAAGGCTAATGTACATACCATGAATATTGATCAAGATGATCAGTGCATGTTGTATGTAGTATAAGATATGTTTATACAGGAAAACACTTTTCAAAAAAGCTTTCTAAGCCGAAGAGGTGTGTCTCATCAAAAGCTCTAGAGGGAATGAGTAAAATGGGTGGGGTCGTTCAACTCTTACAATGGGAAATGTTATGAAGCAATCAAATGCTTTTTTTTAAGATCACATGGCAATCGCGCATCGAGCACGCAAGGAGGCCGCACCCGACACGATTTTGACAAAATATATTTATCATAATATAAGTTTATTACAGTTAGAAATATATAAATGTTTAAAATATTTTTGATTATCGCTTGCTCTCATATGCTGTTTGAAGTTATTTAGATATACTTTTGAGACAAAATAAACGAGGGAATGGCGTACACGGTGTGACACTATACGTCTGTGATGTAACACAGGGCCTGACAGCGTGTACTTGTTGCATACGCAACGCGCAGCGGGCGTGACCCCATAAGTACATGACGTAACGCGTGGCTTGGTACTGCGTACCCGTTGGATACCAAAGTAGCAGCTGGGTGACTTCATGCGTATATGATGTTATGCGGGACGTGGTGCTACGAAGTCGTTGGATTCAAAATGCGCATCATTTACAAGTTTAGCAATATGGCGGATAGGATTCACGTGGTGATTGAGCTTGGTACGGTACCAGTATGGGAGTGCAGTTATCTCCCCAACAAAAAATATTTACATATTTTTTGGGGAAGATATAAAACATTACATAATTTTTAAAGTTAAAAAAAATAATTATAATAGAGTTCCAAAATATTAAAACAATATTTGAAAAAATATAGGATTTAGAAACATTAAAATATGAAAATATTATTAAAAAACCTTAGAAATTCACTGAAAAAAACCATAGGTTTCCGGCACGTTATAGTTAGGAATTAGCATTAAAAAAACTTGTAAATTCACAAAAACATCCATAGGTTTCAGGGATGTTATAGTTAATTGAACATTTGACTCATATAAAACCAGAGAAATTCGCCTTATAGTTAGTTGAGCAACTATATCTCGCGTGCCCGCAATGCACTGCTGATAATGTCCCATATTAAATCACCAGAGAAATTTGCCTTATAGTTAGTTGAGCAACTATAACTCACGTGCCCGCAATGCACTGTTGATAATGTCCCATATTAAATCACTCCTGACATGGTCAGTGACATCACTGATGACATCTCAAATGACATCACTGATGACATTACCCAGTGACTGTGTGTATCTGTAAAGTTTTAATATGTTAATGTGTAAGCAGCTGCAGGGGTTGGTGAGTAGCTACATGAGTGTCTATATGGGTTATTGATTGGTTGTCTGAGTATCTGTATTGGTGCCTGAGTGTCTGTGTGGGTGGATGGGAGGTGGGTGACTCTGTGCATAGATGTGTGAGTGGGTGATTCACTGGGTGTATGGATTCAAGAGTGCATCTGTGAAGGGCTATATGGATGGGTGAGTGTATGTATGGGTGTGTTGGTGAGTGAATGGATGTCTCAGTGGTACATGTGTGAGTAACTACATATGTGAAATACAGTATATGTGAGTATTGGAGTATATAAATGACTATATGTGAAAGTGAGTGATTCTGAGAGTGGCTCTATGAATGAGTGTGTGCTTGTATCAGTGATTGTATAAGAGAGTAAGTATGTGTTACTATCTGTATGAATAAGTAAGGTGATGTGTGTATAACTGTATAGGTGAGTAAATGGGAGTGTGATTCATTCTTTGCATGACTGACAAGGTAGTGAGCAACTCTATGGATGAGTGGCAGTGTGCGAGTGTCTGTATAGGTGTATGAGTACATATGATAGTGTTGTATTGATGAGTGACTGTATGAGTGAATGAGTGGATGTGTGTGTAGACCTAGGAATCAGTGAGTGGATATGTAGTACCTGGTATTGGTATGTTTATGGTTTTGAAAATGGCAGTCTGTATTTTGGAGTGGGTGTATCAAAGGTTATATCAGGGTTGTGAGGAGGTGCATCAGATTGTCACATGGATGATGTCATCAGTGATGTAATTTGAGATGTCATCAGTGATGTAATCAGTGATGTCACTAACCATGTCATGAATGATGTAATATGTGACATCATCAGCAGTGCATTGCGGGGGTGCGGGTTATAGTTGGCTCAACTAACTATAATGGCCAAATTTCTCTGGTTTGTATGAGTGAAACGTCGAACTAACTATAACGTCCCTGAAACCTGTGGCTTTTTTCAGTGAGTTTCAAAGGTTTTGTAAATGCTAATTTCTAACTGTAGCGTACCAGAAACCTATGTTTTTTTCAGTACATTTCAAAGGTTTTTTAAATGCTAATTTCTAACTATAACATCCCTCAAACCTATGGTTTCGTCAGTGAATTTCTAAGGTTTTTTAAAAGCTAATTCCTAACTATAACGGCTGTGAAACATATGTTTTTTTTCAGTGAATTTCAAAGGTTTGTTTTTTAAATGATAATTTCTAACTATGCCTACAGAGGTAGGACAGGTGCAGAAATAGGAAGAAAACCACAGAAAGAAGTAAGAGAAACACAGAAAGAGGCAACAGAAGTCCAGAATGGTGCAGAAAGAATCAAGAGATATGCAGAAAGAACCAACAGGGGGCAGAAAGAGGCCTTGTTGCAAAGTCATCCTGTGCCCAAACTTTTTGCTGACGGGTACTGGTGGTAACTGACTCTGACTAACCAGGCCCAAAGCCAGTGGTATGCTGAAAGACACTTAGAATACAGTGAAAACACTGATGTAAATTAGAGTACACTATATGTTGGGGTAACCCTGTTATTGGCATGACCTCCCCTGTAAGACTCTAGTACATAATAGGGCAGGGGGTTAAAATATTCTCTAAGTCAGAGGTGCAGAAAGATGCAGGAGGGGTGCAAAAAGAAGGAAAAGAAGTGCAACAGAGGTGCTGAAAGAGGTGTGAAGGGTGCAGAAAGAGCAAGAGAAGTGCAGAAAGAACCAAAAAAGGTACAGAAAGATGCAACCTTGGTACACAAAAGGCAGGAAAGATGCAGAAAGAGGCAACACTGGTGCAGAAAGAGACAAGAGAGGTACAGAAAGAGAAAAGAGGGGTGCAGTATATACAAGAGTGGTTCAGACAGAAGCAAGTGAGGTGCAGAAAGACAGAAGAGGGTGTAGAAATAGAAGGAAGAGAAGTGCAGAAAGAAGCAACAGAGGTGCTGAAAGAGGCAAGAGGAGTGCAGAAAGAGGTAGGAGAGATGCACAAAGAGACAAGAGAAGTACAGAAAGAGTCAGGAGGGGTGCAGAAAGAAGGGAGAGAAGTAGAGAAAGAACCAACAGAGGTGCTGAAAGAGGTGCAAAGGGTGCAGAAAGAGCAAGAGAAGCACAGAAAGAATAAACAGAGGTACTGAAAGAGGCAAAATAGGAGCAGAAACAGGCAGGAAAGGTGCATAAAGTGGGAACAGGGGTACAGAAAGAGGCAAGAAAGGTTCAGAAAGAGAAAAAAGGGGTGAAGAAAGATGCAACAGGGGTGCAGAAAGAAGCAAGTGAGGTGTAGAAAGAGGCAACAGAGGTGCATAAAGATGCAATAGAGGCAAGAGAATTGCTGAAAGAAGCAACAGAGCTGTAGAAAGAAGCAAGAAAAGTGCAGAAAGAGGCAAGTGAGATTCAGAAAGAGGCCAAAAGAGGGAAGACGAGTACAGAAAGAGACAACAGGGGTGCAGAAAGAAGCAAGACTGGTGCAGAAAGAAGCATGAGAAGTGCAGAATGAAGCAACAGGGGTGCAGAAAGAGGCCAGAGAAGTGCAGAAAGAAGCAAGAGAGATGCAGAAACAGGCAAAAGAGGTACAGAAAGAGGGAACAGGGGTCTGGACAGAGGTACGAGAGGTGCAGAAACAGGTAAGAGGGGTGTAGAAAGAGGCAAGAGGGGTGCAGAAATTTGCAAGAGAGGTACAGAAAGAAGCAAGAGCAGTGCAAAGGAATCAACAGAGGTACAAAGAGAGGCAAGTGAGATTCAGAAGGAGGCAAGAGAACTGTAGAAAGAGGCAAGAGCGTTGCAGAAACAGGCAAAAGGGGTGCAGAAAGAAGGAACAGGTGGGCAGACTGAGGCAAGAGAGGTATAGAAAGAAAGAAGAGGGGTGCAGAAAAAGGCAAGAGGGATGCAAACATTTGGAAAAGAAGTGCAGAAAGAAGCAAGAGCAGTGCGGAAAGAACCAACAGAGGTACAGAAAGAGGCAAGAGGGTTACAGAAAAAGGCACGTGAAGTGCAGAACGAAGCAAAACAGGTGCAGACAGCACCAACAGAGGTGCAAAAAGAGGCAAGAGGGGTGCAGAAAGGGTTAGGAGACGTGGACAAAGAGGCAAGAGAGATACAGAAAGAGGCAGGAGAGGTGCAGAAAGAAGGCAGAGAACTGCAGAAAGCAGCAACAGAGGTGCTGAAAGAGGTACTAAGGGTGAAGAGAGAGGCATGAAAGGTGCAGAAAGAAGCAACAGAGGTAGATAAAGAGGCAAGAGTGGTGCTGAAATGAGGGTAGAGAGGTGTAGAAAGTGGCAAGAGAGATGCACAAAGAGGAAAAAGGGGTGCAGAAACAGGCAAAAGGAGTACAGAAAGAAGCAAGCAAGGTGTAAAAAGAGGCAAGAGAGGTACACAAAGAGGCAAGAGAGGTGCAGAAAGAGGCAACAGAACTGCTGACAGAGGCAAGAGAGTTGCAGAAAGGCAAAAGGGGTGCAGAAACAGGGAACAGTTGGGCAGACTGAGGTACGAGAGGTGCAGAACAGAAAGAGTGAAGAGGGTTGTAGAAAGAGGAAAGAGGGTTGCAGAAAGAAGCAACTGAGGTATAGAAAGAGGCAAGAGAAGTGCAGAAGGAAGCAACAGATGTGCTTAAAGAGGCAAAAGGGGAGCAGAAAGAGTCAAGCGAAGTGCAGAAAGAGGCAAGAGAGGTGCAGAAACAGGCAGGAGAGGTGCAGAAAGAGGGAACAAGGGTGCAGAAAGAGGCAAGAGGGGTACAGGAAGAAGCAAGTGCTGTGCAAAAATAGTCAAGAGAGGAGAAGAAAGAGGCAAGAGAGGTGCAGAAAGAGGCAATAGAGCTGCAGAAAAAATAAAATTGTAGAAAGAATTAAAGGAAATGCAGAAAGTGGCAAGAGAGGTGCAACAAGAAGCAAGAGTTGTTTGCACATCATGTGTACCAATTTAACACCCACATTTAGCAATATGTAACAGGTGACCATTCTAGGTTTGCAAAGAGCCTTCCACCACAATGTAACAATTGTTGCTGCATTGTTGGTAGTGTTTGAGCTGTATGAGCTAGAAACAATGCTTTTTTTGTTCAAATCTGCAGATTGGGCAGCAGGTGATGGATTATATGGCTAATGCAGAAAATGTATCATTGTGTGAACGTCGGTGCAGCCAAACAGTCACAAAATTCCAGTGGCCCTGCTCATACCTCTGAATAGGTCCAGAAGTGCTTTATAGTGATTCCTTCTTTTTTGTCTCATAGAGTTCATAATTTAGCTTCTATGGAAACGAGGAAGACTAAAAATGAGGCTACCACTCCACAACACAGACCATTATACCACATAACTACTCTTCATAGCACATAATCCCACTCTACATAATTTTTATACACTAAATACCACATACTTTCTATCCACATAATTTCACTGCACAACATACCAAATAATTCCACTACACTACACACAAAGTACACCCACTCCACTCCACTTCCAAAAACATTAGTGCAAATGCGAGACCTATTACATTACAAATGCTTCTTTAACTGGTAGTCACGTTTACAGAGTGGTGAAGAAAGGTGGCTGGGCCTCCAAACAGCGCTCAGGAATTCTGCTACATAGGACTTACTAAAATGAGGCATGCAGTTCCTGAACTACATACCTCGTTATAAGTAAAGTACTTTCTCTTATCACCACTGTGGGCACCGGGTACATAACCATTGTAAAGGTAGTGATGGGGCTTGGGAATTCAAATGCAAATCGGCAGGTGCCAGACTTAAGATGCAGTGATAATAATGTTGGTGGGATCATCAGTAGCTTATAAGAGAGAGGAACATAGGGGAGAGTATTATAGCCTTACTGCTAGAGTGGTGGAGGTCGAAGCTGGGGAACCGGGTTCAATTCCCACCAATGCTGATCAACATCCTGAGATTTACTTAATCTCCCTGTGCCTAACAAAAATGAATGTGTACTTGTGTAACAAAACTGGTGCTATGTAAGCGCTCTGATACCTGATATCTTCGGGTCTAGTTTGCGCTATATAAAACTGTAAAAAAGAAAAAAGAAAAAAAAGGAACCAGGAGGGCTTCTTGGCCCCCAAAGTCCCTTAAGAGTAAAGTAGACTTCGTCCCCCAACCAGTACTGTGCCAGGATATGTGTTTGCAGAGTGGTGGAGAAAGGGGGTGTGTGGCCTCCAAAGACCTTTTAGAAATCCCCAAGGACAAGGAGATCCCGCCTATCCGGTTGCCCTGCATTTTGCAGAGTTCCATAATAAGGATAGAAGAAAACTGCAGTACTTTGGATTAGACAGCGTCCTGTGTAACAGCAGAGGAGCGGACCGCCTACGGAAATTAGGACAATTAGAGTCGAGATATATTATCGACCTATCAACTAAATTCCCTAAGGGTCTGAAGAGCGGGGAGGAGCTAGCAGCACATTTGGGGAAATAGCAGGATCTGCCATAAATTTCGGTTTGGTTTGCTCTGTTCTGTTTTTCAAGGTACATACTGAGGTGTCATTGACCCTGTTTGGATATTGCGCTGGTCAAAGGAGGCGAAGGAGATTTATGGGCAATGATGGGTGCTTTATGTTTATTAACTTATGCCGGAAGAAATGTTATGCTATGATTTGTTAAGCATGAACTCTTTGAATTTAATGAATTTGATGAAATTGTACTTTTAGCAGCTAGAATGTAAAGTTTCATATGTTGGATAAAATTGGCTCATGTAGAAGGGACCTAAGTCGATCCACGGCACGATTTAGTGTAATAGTATACATGCATAATTTAGTACACCCTATGTAAATATATGATTTTATGGGGCCTAGAATATGTCGATCAATGGCTTAATATTGTTGCCGTTTAACAACATGACTGCATTATTTTGATATAAAAGTGTTACGAGTAATTTACATTGCACACTCAAAGATGGCGCCCAATGTTTGCAATAGGGTTATGGTCCATTTTCGATTGCCATTAGACTAAGAAACTTTATTAGTCATGCCTATCTTCTCCCCACTGATTGGTTATTGGTTCAACCCGGACCGTTTATTAGAGGTCAGTCATCCGGCTCCACCGGAGGGCACCCCTAATAAAAAGGACATGTATGTGGAATATGGATTAGTCGCTGTAGCTTTTAGCAAACTATGGCATAAAACTCACTAGGAAAAATCGAGTAAATCAGTAGGCCACTGATGGGATCTTTTGACCCCGCTAAAATGGAAACGCTAGGAATAGCCCTTCACGAGAAATATGGAATTAGCATCATAAATATTGATTCATTGGTAGTTTTTGAATAATGATTACTATTTGCAAATAGTAAAGAACAGGTAATGCAGACTCCTTGTCTGAATTTAGGATTAATTGTGATTTTTTATTTGACCGATATCCATCATGCCTGACTTTTCTGAAGTTATTGGAAAATGGTTGTTTTAGCTTGAATTGTTTGTCGAATAAAAAGTATGGTATTTGTCCCATAATGTATTACTCATTGAGGAACAAATACGCAAAGAAGAAACTCGAATTTAAATGGCCAGTAAAATGAAGTTACTCGATTATAAAAAGTTAAAAAGATACAGTACGCAGAAACGATGTCAAAAGAATAGTCAAGAAATGTTGTATTTTGCACTCTTACAACGAAGCAATTGGTAAAGATCCTGACATTTAGATATATCAATGAAGAGGACAGTAGATCGAACCTCTTTTACTTAGCAGCTCCCTCGAAGGAGCAAAAGCGCCCCTTTTTCAAATTAGGAATTTTTGTTGTAAGAATCCCAAAGAAGTACATTAGCCCGAAATTTGTTAGCTATGAACCCCAAGTGCATTCTGGTCCTTGGAGTTCTAAACATCGTAATCTTTGTTTTACACACCTCGTGTTTCAGAGGAGTTTTTCAAATGCTCCTAAACGTCCAAAGGAATGCCATCCAGTCTAACATTAGGCAGGAGTAAGTTATAAGCGTATTAAGTAAAAGGGAGAGAAAAATCTTCTCTAAAACCTATTTGCCTGCATGGCCAAAGCCAGGGCTCAAGAAACATCGCAAGAAAGCTCGTTTTAAATGTTAGCGTTTGATGTCCTTGCACAAATCATATGATTAGAATGAACATTTTTAGGAAAGTCCTGTTCTGTTTTAACCTCTCGTAACCTCCTAATGCAGCGGTCATCTGTTTAGATTATATATGAAAAATATTTCTAGTCACTGTATTTTAGCAGTCGAGCACAAATGCATATTACCAGTTTCTAGAAAGGCACAGTTTCTTTTGTGTGTTATAGATTGGTACGCCTTGCACAAACATTTCAGACACGGCCTAGTCCATGTTTATGGACCCCATGAAAAGGTCTGCCAGCCTTGGCAATTACGAATCTGTGATTTTCTGGCACAACTGTGCTCCCGCGCTATCGAACTAGAACTGTGATGTGTCCTCCACCCGCCTGCAAAACTGATCTCCATGCAGACATTAGACAAGTCTGTTAGTGGTCTTACTGTGTAGCACAAATGCATACCATTGAAAGCACGAATGCACCCAGCGAAACTTGCTACCTCCTATAGTTTCCCTGCTCCACGAATAGGAACGGCCCCGGGCCACTGTAGATCGTTTTTCTTCAAATGAAAACATGGATCCATCGACCCTCACCTTATAATGAGTACCTCTGGCTTCAGACCCTTTCCTACACATGGTCCGTAATACCGCACTCGGACTATCTATGTAGTGAGCATCCTATCATTGGTTATCTTTGCCGCACTAACAGTTCTTCTGGGCTTTAATGCCGAGATGTCAAGGACTGCATCCCAAGAGATAAGTCAGGTACATTGTAAGTAAAAATATTTTCGTTACAAACGCGCGCTGATGCTTACATCGGAGTTTCAGCTGAAGAATGGAGAAGGCCTAAACGCACCGCGTTCCACGCAAAAAATAAGCTAGTACTGTGAGATGGTACGTTGTATGCAGAGGTTATCTCTGGGAGCGTGAAAACGTGTATGGTATGAATGCGTGTGTGTCCTGATTTGTATGGTATGAATGCGTATGTGTTGTGTACGCCTGGGTCGATCAGAGAATGCTTTTCATATGACTGAAGTGTTGATCGAACGGTTAATGGGATGAGAAAAATAGGCCTGAACATGATACCTACATGCAAAAGACGAATAGAAATATAGCACATACCTAACTTAGAAACGAGTCTCTCTCTGAAGCTAGTGAATGGGAGGGTAGCATACATCAGGAGCTTGAAAGATTCTTGCAGTACAACGAGCCGGACTCCAACCGATATCCCAAGTGTGCAACCAAAGTAATGCGCACCTGTGAGTTGATTTATGTATTGACCAAATAGTGAAATGAAGAAGTACCCCGGGTTGGGGCTCATGCAAATCCTCCTCCAACCAGAAGTTAGAGATATTGTCATGTTTTAGATTTACTCCTTCTTCTTCCATCCACATAGAAAGATAAGAATTGTACCGTCGCACGTTCGACTGACATCCCTCCTTTACCTCAGCCTGACCCATCATTGCTAGATGTTGGGGGACCCCACCGTGAGTATAAGTACGACTGGGCTAGTGTCCGACCAATTAAAAGGGAGTAAGTATTTTCAAAATAGGGCACCTACAAAAATAATCGACTATTAGGAAAGAAGGAAAGAAGGAGCCTGACCCCCGAATAAATTAAGTAGAGTACTGAGAATACGAAACGTGCATGAAAAATTCATTTTGTCCAAAATAACTCTGTGTTTTGTCTTCGGTTTTAGTACTTGATGCATGTACTGTCGCGTCCTATTCGATATTTGTGCGTACGTAAACTATGCATTTATGTTTTCCCTCGGCTTGTGTGTTTTATTCGTAAACCGTCCTATACTGTCCAATGTTGTATGTGTACTGAATAGCCTATTATTGTACACGCTCTCTCTCTCTCTATGTTGTACGTGTACTGATTAGCCTATTGTTGTGCACAACGCTCTCTCTCTCTGAGAGCTCACTTTTGAATAAATGACGACACTGTACCTCACCGGTACTCGTCTAATTGGCTTTAAACACAACAGTGTTTGAACAAATTGACAGGAACAAAATATCATATTTTGCCATATTACTACCTCTCCTTTCTGTAAAATGATGGAACTTCATGGGCTGAAAATGAAAGGACGGGTAAGACGACTGATGTCCCCTAATCTGGCCCTTAAAGGGGAGCTATATGTCAGTGGCTTTTGTTTTAGTGCCTTAGTGACACAACCTTTATCGTTCATGTTACCCCGCCCATTTGCACATAAGTAGAGTGACCAAAACGTCCCCGTTTTGCCAGAATGGTCCCAGTTTTGTACCAGCTGTCCCAGAAAATTTTA
The DNA here is from genome assembly GCF_964263255.1 of Lissotriton vulgaris. Lineage (NCBI taxonomy): Eukaryota > Metazoa > Chordata > Amphibia > Caudata > Salamandridae > Lissotriton > Lissotriton vulgaris. The sequence goes on along the minus strand of NC_141689.1, from coordinate 819,571,963 downwards.
GGAAATGTAGCTCATGTCCCGGTTTTTAAAGATCGTCTAAAACTGGAAGAAGTTAGCAGTTGTTTCCAGAAAAGATTTAATTGACAAACAAGCCGCCAGGTTTAAAATTTGCAATTTATGTAAGTTCTTCCTGACCGTTCTGTAGCTCTCTGCTAAGGAATGCACTCATTGCGTGAAGTAAGATCGTAGTCCTTCTCCCAATTTTGTGAAATGTCCTTAGTTGTTTTTATTTTAAGATTCCGGTCACCCTAGATATAAGTTGTATGGACATCGCAAGTCCCTCATTAACTAATGAAGTAGCTAGGTTGTAAAGGATGATGCAGAAATTAGAATAAGGTTTATAAAAAATGATTCAAACCAAAGTGAAAGGAATGTTGTAGTAATCCCTGCTGAATGAGTACTGAAACTAAAATGTTTAGCTAAAAGTAAGGAACATTGACAGGATGGAACAATGCTTAGCCTGTGTACTTTATGGTAAACAATAGCTAGGAAGGGTACCTGTATGCCCATGATAATAGCACATCACACTTTTCGTAGTTCGCAGACCTTGAAGAAAAATATAGCTCAACAGGATTTAGTTTATGACAACGAGTCTCTGCCGGAGGAGCCGGTTTCAATTTGACAGAAAATGTAATTGATAGATATTAGATTTCTTGCCACAATCACGAATGTAAAAAGAATGAACACCAAAGATAAAAATTATGGTGGAAATTAATCGAAATGCTTGCAGACCTACACCACAGTAATGATTTATGAGTTAATAACATGCATCGAAGTAAGGATTAAAGAACCTTCACACTATCGTCATTTTTGAGTAACCGATAAATGTTTCCCCAGCTACTTGGGATTGGGAGAGAAATTGAATTGTGTGAACATCTTCCCCTGCCAGTTCCCTAAAAACTGTTTTGTACATATTTAAAGATATCATGCAGTCGTCGGAGGAGAGGGGCCGGACGTGACGCACAGCCTGGCTGCAGATCATGGAACACCCATGACCTCGACCAAGGTAGAGCCGCAGACAAAGAGATGCTGGACGAGGCACCATTCCAACATGGAAAATGAAAGAAAGAAGGGCTGTCCAGAAGCCCCAACCTGTTGATTCAACTGTGCAGAAGTCCCAGCACATTGAGCCAAATTGATGGGCCCACTTGCATGAAATTTCTGCCCCCCTTGGTCCATTTCAGATCTGACCCCACTCTGCCCTCTCTTCCCTCGACCTTCCAAAGCACACCCCCTTTTTCATATGGAGTTTTTGAAATTGACTTGATGAAGAAACAAAGCGTACAGATAGAATAGGGATAGTAGGTATGGACTTCACGGATCAAGAATAGAGTGCGGGTACCCTGTCTAAGGTACCTATGATAGATTAGTTAGGGAACAGGGCAAAAAGGACTGTGGTCCGAGAGCAAAGAATGGTCATGCCCTGCAACGTGGAATATTGATCAGGGCTGGATGCATAGCTCCACCGCCGGTGCTCAACAGCGCCAACGAAAGAAGAAGAACAATGGGAGCCTACCAGTGATGGTTCGCTATCAATAGGCACTGGAAAGAAGAGCCTTTTGAACATTATCACTCCCTGACCATCACTCGTATTAAGTTAAATTTCTCTCCCAATCACTTCGTATTGATTATGCCCCAATTGGACAAGAAAAAGATTTTCCTTTGAAACCTTACATCGGTCACTTTTACTGTATATGAATAACCAAGAAAGAGTTAGCTTTGTATAATGATAAGTGTAGAACACCAGTTGTCCTCATGAATATGCTTTCTAGTTTGGATCCCCATGGAGTTTAGACCTCAAATAATGCACTTAATGGTCCTTATCCTACCAGAACAATTTGTATGATAACATGTTTGTATTTGAATGAACTTTCTGCATCATCTAAGAAATATGCCCATCTCCAGGTCTAAACGTATGATACGACAAATGTCATTTTGTTTGCACTGCCTCCTCGCCTGTCACATTGACTGCATATGGTTATTTATGATACTGTCAGCATTGGTAGCGGGATTGTTTTCATCTGCCCGTAATACAAATAGGCCACCAAAGACCGCAATAGACAGCCCAATTGCACACCGCCCTTGTGTTCCCTATGTCTAAACCCTCTGTGCACCTAATACTGTAGACACTGATCAAAATAGACTAGCAAGATGTCTTGGGAATGTTCAAAGGGGCGACTGTTAAAAAGTAATCGACAAGCATGATCATCACCAGTGCCATCTTGACTAACAAGAAGCCACTGTCCGCACGTAAACGGCATCCATTTTAGGTGCCACGGCCATCTAGCGCTTTGCGAGTCACCTATGATTCACCCTGACCCTGCAACGATCCCCGGTGCCCTGATTCAGCATGACCAAATGCACTAAGGTCATAAAACCTTGTCAGCCTGACAAAGCCCCGGAGCCACTTCCCACCCTAAAACACATTTGTCCTTTCATCCCCTGCACATGAGCAAAGCCTCCTGGTAACCCCCGACTGCACCTTGCCACTTGATCCAGTTCCAGGCTGTAAACCAAGCCTTGCGGACGTACTTTATTGCCCCCACACAGCAAGACTTGTTGCACGAACAGAAATGCTTGATCTTATCACTTGCATAACCTTTAGATCTGACCTATCCCAGCAACTTTTATGTCCTGTCGGAATGTCCAGCTGCAAGATGGCAATCATCTGTTAGATTTGGGAGCGGGAACGACAGCTGGTGGGTCTGTGTGGGAACCGGCTGGAGGCAGGAATTCCTAGGATGTTTGACCACCAATAGAGTCACTGTAAAATGTAAAAAAAGGAGAGCAGCAGAGAAATTGTTAGAACACCTCCTGAAGACATTCCTTGTGTCAGACCTGACGTGTTCTCCTCTGGAGTTATAAACCTGTTCTTGCTTTCCAGTTTCCAGCGCCTGCCTCTTTATTTTAGGTAACTATCAATATTGGGAATTAGAGGCATCTTGCGCCAAACAGTCTGGGTATTCGTTAGAGATTGGCTTGCTTACTGACCAGGCTCTGAAGCACAACTGCAAGCACTTTGACCCATAAATCAATCTTTCTCCCCATCAAGAGAAAGACCTGCACTGAGAGAGAGTGGGAAATCACTGATTGTATTTTAAACAACACTTGTCTCTGAGAATGCATTTCGGCTGCTCAGTCAGCCTTTTTCAACTCCAAAGCGACATTATTTCACTATTTTTATATGTCAACCTCACCTGATCTCATTATGGCACACATAAACGAAATATTACATCCTTGTAGTGATGGATGAATGATGAAGGTCCAAGTTGTTGCTTGAAGAAGTAGTTTATTTAAGTAGAAAGGTATGAAGTACATTTAAGTATAGGTATTAGTACAGGAATAGGTAAGTAGAGCAGATATTAAGCTCAATAAGTTAGTCAGTGATGTACCCCACCATTAGCAGGATCACCTCAGCTCAGCTCCAAGTCACAATAGACACTCTCAGTGAAGAAGCATTCTATTACCTCATAAGCATTGTAGAATTCCAATGAGCTAAGGAAGAAGTTAGGTAAAGAAAAGAGAGAAGCAAAGAAACTACATTACTTCACTCATACACCTATATATATCATAATAATAAGTGTTTTGTGGTATCACAATCAGTATTGTGTGAATAGTTTTCATTAGGAAGCTTGCGGATATTCTGGGTATAAAGTATTTGAATATTAAAATCCATTGGTACAGAGGTCAAAATAAATCTTTGAACTGCATTGCGACGCTGAAAAGTGAAGTGCTCTGTTTAAAATGTCACTGTCTCACATTCCCACCATCACTAGACAAAGTTAAACTTTTCAACTATTTACACACTACTGATCCTGATATCATGAAATACTTATAATGCAATATATAGGTGCATGGGTGAAGAATATAGCAATTTGTTTATGTTTGCCATAATGGTATCACATGAGGTGGGCATATAATAATTGTGAAAAATGGCACTTGGGAGTTGAAAAAGGCTGACTGAGCAACAGAAACACGTCTCAGAGACAAGGGCTGTGTAAAAAATTCTGTGATTTCCCATGCTCCAGAGTGTAGGCCTTTCTCTTGACACAAGCCTAAACCTCCCGGGCTAAGTAAAGTCCTCCGAACCAACTGTATAATGTCGTACATTTATTTCAACATATCATATAACATTTTAGGTGCTCCAAAGAAGTGAATAGTGAGAATAGAAAAAGGTAGTGTGTGGGTGCTGTACAAAAGAATTATCTACAACACATTGGATTACATACAACATGCATACACGCACACCTCGCGGCAGATGGAATGCCGATTCTTCAACACAACTCAAAGTAGGAATACAGTGTGTGCATCCTGATAAATCATGAGTCCACTAGTTTCTCTCTGTCAAAAATAAACTAACTAGTGGACTCTTATGATCTATCAGGATGTGTATATATGCTTTCTTTATCTGAGAATATTAAGAACTTCTGTCCAGAAGTACCTTGTGTGCTTAGGACATTTAATAACTTTGCCATTGGTATTCTGAAACTCAATGGTTAGAGGTATTAATGTGCCATCCTATGGCAACTGAATAATACCGTTCATGCATTGAGTGCATTCATAAACAGACCAAAGTCTAGTATGTAAATCCTCCTGTCTTCGTGAACTAGGATTTGAACCAGGGTTATTTTGGCAGTATATGAGCAAAATCTTCGGAGCTCAAAAAATAATCTCAGGAAATCACTCCAACATCCTGTAAAAAAATGCCAGTGTCTATGTCATATTTTAAATCCAGCACAAAAAGGTGCAGGTGGGGAGTATAAGAGAGGATTGTGTGCTTGACAAGCTACGCTGGTAATAAATAAGTTAAAAGCAAAATACTTGCTCACCACAGAGTTCAGCAATGCCTTGTGATGGCTCTACCGCAGCAAGCAGGTGTCTGTCTTTTAAATGACTAACAGCCTGATTCATGTAGCTAAATTGCACTCGCAAAGGGCCAGATTCTCAGAATCTGGCCCTTTGCGAGCGCAATTTTTGCATTTGGTATTCATGATACCAAATGCAAAAATCGCTATTTAAGAATTCGCATATTTGCGTGGAATGGCATTTAAGGAATCTCTAATAGAGATTCCTTAAATGCTATTCATGACACACAACAAAATAGCGATTTTGGACTTTTGGGGCCGCTATTTACCGACAGGTCAGACCTGTCGGTAAATAGCAAAAACTCAGAAAAATGCTTTTAAAAGCATTTTTCAAAGTTGCATGTAGCACACACACATGTCCTTTGGACATGTGTGTGCGCAACACCTGTCCAAAAGTGCATTTTAGGGGTGCTACAGGGCGTCCTTTGGACACCCCTGTCACCCTTAAAATCGCTATCTCAGTTGCGAGTAGCAAATTGCTACTCGCAAATCCCCATTCATTCCAATGGGCCTCTTGGCCCATAGGAATGAATGGGGAGTATTTGCAAGTAGCATATTGCGACTCGCAAATAAAGAACATGTAGGAATCGCTATTTAAGTAGCAATTCCTACATGAATGCCGTTTTGCGTGTCCTCAATAGCGAATCGCTATGATTCGCTATTAGGGACACGCAAAACGGCCCGTACATGAATCAGGCTGTAACAGCCTGATTCATGTAGCTAAATTGCACTCGCACAGGGCCAGATTCTCAGAATCTGGCCCTTTGCGAGCGCAATTTTTGCATTTGGTATTCATGATACCAAATGCAAAAATCGCTATTTAAGAATTCGCATATTTGCGTGGAATGGCATTTAAGGAATCTCTAATAGAGATTCCTTAAATGCTATTCATGACACACAACAAAATAGCGATTTTGGACTTTTGGGGCCGCTATTTACCGACAGGTCAGACCTGTCGGTAAATAGCAAAAACTCAGAAAAATGCTTTTAAAAGCATTTTTCAAAGTTGCATGTAGCACACACACATGTCCTTTGGACATGTGTGTGCGCAACACCTGTCCAAAAGTGCATTTTAGGGGTGCTACAGGGCGTCCTTTGGACACCCCTGTCACCCTTAAAATCGCTATCTCAGTTGCGAGTAGCAAATTGCTACTCGCAAATCCCCATTCATTCCAATGGGCCTCTTGGCCCATAGGAATGAATGGGGAGTATTTGCAAGTAGCATATTGCGACTCGCAAATAAAGAACATGTAGGAATCGCTATTTAAGTAGCAATTCCTACATGAATGCCGTTTTGCGTGTCCTCAATAGCGAATCGCTATGATTCGCTATTAGGGACACGCAAAACGGCCCGTACATGAATCAGGCTGATAGTGTACGAAGATGGGAGTGCAGTTTCTCGGGCAACAGATTGCTGCTTAAACACTGCTGAAGAAAATTAAACCCAGCTCAAATTAATGGACCCCAGTACTGCAAGTGTGCTGTACGCCTTTTAGGCTTTGCCAATCTTTCTCGGAGATGTAAAGTGTTGTATAGAAAGAGCTCAGTTTCTTGCTAAATTGAAATGTTAAAGGAATAAAGAAAGTGGCACTGGGGTCCTTAGCAGATTGTGCTGCAGAGAAATTGAAAAAAAGTGATTGCCCCAGCTTCTTGTTTAGCGTATCCAATTAAATATGAAGACTTGTTAGTAAAAAGTGAGGACAAATTTACAAGCCCTTGCGCCACTTTTGTGACACTTTTCCGATGTTAAAAGTGCCGCAAAAGTGGCGCAAGGGGCTTGTAAATCTGCCCCGTGAAGTTTTGACACTTATCTTATAAGCACTCTACATCAAAAACTATATGATATATTTATGAAGCACGCCCTTGTCGCTAGTTGGGCACTGCAAACCGTTTAAAAAGTGTTAAGAAACATTGAAAATGTGAAGTAAAAAAGTGAATAGTTCGTCCTACAAATTCACATTCAATGTAAATTAAGTACATTAGAAACAATTTTGACCACATGAGGTGGTATTAAGAAAATATTTCCAGAAGAAAAAAGCTGAAAACCAAAAATGAAAATAGTTAACAATTCTTTGGCAACTCTTGAATTTGTGTCCTGCATTTTATTATAATGAACAATTAATTACATATGAAACACTCTAATATGTATTTTCAGTTAAACAGATGAGCAATTTCTGGTTTATTCATTTATTTATTTTACCTTCTAAATTTCCCCAGTTGAGAGGGCTTAGTAGTTAGCCTGAGTTCATAAGCAGAACATCTTTAAATCTTTATTTTAAAATGTGAAAATAATTTCAACAAAGGCCCCGTGTCTATATGAGGAAACATTTACAGTCTGTTTTAAATGGAGCCAATTTAAACCAAATTATTTCTTGCAAGGGACATTTGTATGAAAACATCATCCTAAAATATAATTATGGCAGCTAGAACCCTAGAGTGTATTTACAGCTGTGCATCCAACTAAATGCCCTGCTGATTTGTCGGGGACAATCCAGGCAGAAAAATGCAAGCTTTGAGATAGACCAACCTTGATTTGTCCGAGGCCAAACGGATTAGTGAATGACAAGACATGAGTTTATGGAACGGTGGCATAATTTTACCAAAGATATTCTGTTTTTCATTCCAGGAAAATTAACGTTTTGTTCCAGTTCTGCTATTCAAGTGTTTTGAAAATTGCAAGAATCCATTACCCCTCTCCTCCCTTGTCCCCCATGTCTAATTCTCCTCTGGTAGCTGCTGCAGGGTGCTCCGAGAAAGAATAGCAACCAGCAGTCACGAGGTGGTGTGAAGGTTTGGTTGAGCATGTTACTGTACATCATTCTAAATAATAGGTTGCTGTTGGGACATCTAACGCATTATGGGACAGATGAAGGTCGGCCAATACCGATCGGTAATGGCCTAAAATTGGTAATTTCGGCCGTTACCGACCGGTATCCATGAAATGAGATGTAGGAGACAACTTTTTCCCGATTCGGAAAACATGAGTCGGTATAATTCCGAATCGGTAAACATAAGTCGGTATAATTCCGACTCGGTAAATATGAGTCGGTATAATTCCGACTCGGTAAATAAGAGTCGGTTTTTTACCGATGCGGAATTTTCCGAATTCCCATTTACCGAATTCTTATTTACCGAATCGGTAAATAAGAAATGGTAAAATGATGGGCATTGAGATGTAGGAAACACGAAAAATACTGAATTTACGGAAATTCGGTATTTAGGAGTCGGTATTTACCATGGATTGAATGCAGGTGGTAACCAGGTGAAGGCTATAAAAAGAGTCCCAAAATGCAACAGTGTAAGCAGAATGGCGGCTTTCTACATTATTGCAAGGCGTGAAAGACTGCAGGCAGCAGGAGGGAGGGAATGGCAAAGGGAGGAACAAGTGTACAGGCAGAGGATAACACTTTTCCAACTGACAGAGCCAGAAATACTCCAGAGGTACAGGCTACATCCCCAAACCATCCAGGACCTGATCAGGGACCTACACCCACTCCTGAAGCACCCAACACCCAGGGCCCACGCGATCCCACCCCATGTGCAGGTGCTGTGTAGCCTACACCTGCTTGCCTCTGGGAGCTACCAGAGTGTGATAGCTGCAGTGGGTGGTGTGTCCCAGAGCTGCCTGTCCCGTTTCTTCAGGAGGTTCCTTGAAGCCATGATGCAGAGGATGGAGCATTATATTTCATTCCCTGACACACCTGCGGAACTTGCAAAGACCAAGACTGATTTCTATCAACTGGCACAGTTCCCTCACGTGATAGGCTGCATAGATGGCACCCACGTACCACTCTGTCCACCTGCAGCCACAGAACACATATACAGGAACCGGAAGTCGACGCACTCCCTCAATGTGCAGGTCATATGCAACGCTGGCAACATCATCACAGACATCGTTGCAAAATTCCCTGGGAGTACCCATGATTCGTACATATTCCAGAATACTGGGATATACACACGCCTAGTTGCCGGAGAATTTGGAAACGGATACCTGCTAGGTAAATGACATTGACACACCCTGACACTCACAGTAGATTAATGTATCATGTACATGCAACTAATGTCCATCTTTCTCCCCCCTAGGCGACAGTGCATATGCCCTGCGGTCCTTTGTGCTCACCCCCTACCTCAACCCATCCACCAGGAGTGAAAGGCATTACAATGTGGCTCACAGATCTACACGCAACGTTGTGGAGCGCACATTTGGACTCCTCAAGAGCAGGTTTCGCTGCCTCCACAAGAGTGGAGGGGCACGCGAGTACACTCCAATCCTGTGCTGCAAAATCATTGCGACCTGTGCCATGTTACACAATCTCGCCACCAAGGAAGGCACAGAGGTGGAGATCACACATCATGAGGACATTGATGATGACAGAGAACAGAGAGAGCCCTATGCTACAGTAGCAGCACCAGCTACAGATGAAGACTAAGACGAGCAGAGATCACACAGCAATATTTCTGAGTGAGTAATGACACACAGACAGGCTAAGATTAGGATGTACGTAGTTTAATTTTCACTACACAAGTGCAATGATACCACACAATGGTTAGACAAAATATCAATGTCCATGACTGGGTGGTCACAGTTAACACCACCGTGACCTGTCCTTTGGGTGGAGGGCATAGTCAATGTTTACGTTCATGGATTACAGGGTGGGACTGATGTGGCTGTGTGTCATGGCTTTTGGTGTGGCCTGTCTCTGTCGAATGACGCCTGCCGCTCCGGCGTATTTCTGGGACAGGAGTGCTTGCGCCACTCCTGCTGGTGGATTCCTCACTTTCAGCCACACATGTGTCGCCTCGAGTGGGTGTCTGTTGTGTGAGCATCAGCTCCATGGCAGTGGTCACTCTGCCCATCTCCACAGATAAATTGGTGCAGCACTGAACAATGGCATCCTACATCGCTACTGACCGTCTGCCCAGCAGGGAGGTTGCAGTTGCAAATCGATTTAAGGCTTTTGTCTGCTGCCGCGCATCCACACGAGCCTTGCGCCTCTCCAAGTGTCCCTGTCCAATTTGTCCCACAGGACAGCCATGCACTGGGTCATGTATGTCATGCCATTTGCCAGCGACTACATGCTGTCAGAAATGTTTCCTATGCCCTTGTCAATGTTATCCAGCTTGTTGTTGATGTTGCGCGCCTGCCTCTGAACACCCATCATTGCCTTTGCCTGCAGGTGCTGGACCTTGACCATGGTGGCCTCCAGACCTCAGAAGACCCCCTGACCGTACTGCCCTTCAGCTCTCTCCCGTGACCTTCGTCCTCGGACACTGGCCCGCACAGCTCTCGCAGTGGGCTGCTGCTCAGCGTTGGCTGACTCTGGTGGTTTGCTTGCCATGTCACCCTTCTCCTCTTCCTCCTCAGATGTTTCTATAATGCGGGGAGGGGGCACATCAAGCCGCCTTGCCCTTTCCCGCACAGGTAACGGAGTTGTTGGTGTGGGGGACTGTGCAGCAGCTCCTGACTCCTGAGTCCCAAACAAAAGAGGAGACTGAGGCTGTGGTGTGGTTGTGTCCTCAGGTTTCTTGGCTGCCTGCTCTGTGTCCTTCCCTTCTTGTACTGTGCGGGGACCAGCTTCTTCTCTCCTCTTCTCCCTATCCATTGCTGTGCTGCGCGATGACTCTCCTGTGGACAGACATGGACATTGAGTCAGTGGAGTAGTTCACCTGTGTCTCTTGATTAAATCACACTACTATCACACATGTGCCTGTTCCTCATTTGCTTCTACTAGTAGTGTGTCGCTTCCCTTGATGTATCGCATGCTGACTGCATAGAGTTATCTACCTATGGCAATGTCTCCCATGATGCATTGCTGGGCATTAGTAAAACCTGTTCTGGAGTGTGATGTAGACACACAGAGTGGGGAAGGGGAATAGGTAAATGGGTTAATGATGATGTACATGCATCTTACCTTGTTTCTTTGCAGCTCTTGCGGAGCTGTCAGCGTCACCAATGCAATTCAGGCTCAAGGGTGGATTCAACAAGATCCTCAATGTCGGTGAGTGGTGGTGCTCGGTTTCTGCCTCCCCCTGTTGCTGCAGCTTCTTTTCTGTGGGCAGCTAGTTTCTTTTTGGTAATTATGCGAAGGTCATACCACCTTTTTTTCAAATCGTCAATTTCAGGGTGGGTGTCACCAATGGCATTTACCTTAGCTTGAATATCAATCCAGGTGGTGCGCTTGATAGACTCAGCAACATGCAGTGATTGTTTCCCAAATATTTTGCTGTAATGTTTCACAACCTCTGCAACAAGCACCTGCAGTTCTTCAGGGCTGAATTTAATTTTTCTCCTGTGCTCTGCTGAATCCCTCTGTCCATCCTGCCTCTCCATGGTGCTGTTCAAGTAAGCTCAGGGAAGCCTGCTCCTCTGTCTGTCCTCCTGCTCTCCTGACTGTTGGTTTCTGCACCTGCATGGGTGTGGCCACTCCCAGGTACTGGGGAGGGGTGCTTGATTCTGATTGGTTGATTGCACTTTAGCTTTGTTTTTGGGTGTGGTTGGTGTTACTGATTGGTTCACAGGCTCACATGTTTGTCAGTTTCAAATTTCCGATTCGGTATTTACTGAATCGGTAATTTCCGAATCGGTAAATTCCGATTCGGTAAAACACATTCATTCCTATGGGCCATGAGGTAATTTTTACAGATTTTTTACCTACATCTCAATTTCCGATTCTGAAATACCGATTCGGTATGAGTCAGTATTTTAGAATCGTTAAAATTAAATTACCTACATCTGGCCCTTAGTGATATATTGTTCGATCTTCTTTAAAAAGGGAACGCAAATCAAACCAACACTCCACTTTTTAAAAGCAAAAGCAAGATAAAGGTTGTTTTAAATGTGTTTGAAAGATCTAACAGCAGAGAAGAAGAAATGTTCAAATATATACTTTAATGTGTTATGCTACTCAACTTTGATCAAGTGAGTCAAATTTGCATAATATGCAATTTCTGATATTTATTAAAAGTTAGTTTGTGAAATAATGCCCAAAATGCGAGCGAAACGTCCGTTTACGTTTGTGAATTCCTCTGATGGGGATTAAGTGTTAGAATAATTTATGTGTGGTTGTCTATCAAGGCCAAAAAGTGCTTACACTTATTCAAGATCAATGTTCTCTGTCGCATTGATTTAGGGAGGGGAAGACTATTTATTTTTATTTTATGCAATTTATTGAGCGCACGATTACCCATGGGTGTCTTGGCGCTTTGACAGAAAACTGAAGGTTAGACCCGAGAAATGGTGGAATCTAGTGATTAAATAGCCAGGTCTTCAGCTGCTTCCTAAATTATAGTAATGTAGGAATGTTCTTAAGATCACCTGGCAAGGTGTTCCATAGTTTAGCCGTGGCTACTGCGAAGGATCTGTCTCACCAAGTAGCCTTATTGGTTTTGACTACCTTTAGAAGGTTAGCATCAGCAGATCTGAGAGTGCGTGATGGTCGATAGGGGCAAAGGGCATCTTTAAGAAAAGAAGGCGCTTTTTCATGAATGCTTTTGAAAGCAATACTAAGGGCTTTGAATTTAATTCGCTGTCTGATCGGTAGCGAATGAAGTTTGCGAATGATATTTGAGATAGGTTAAAATTTGGGTGTGCCTGTGACGAGTCGTTTTGGACCAGCTGAAGTTTATTGACTACTTGTTCTTGAGCATTAAGCATGAGGGCATTGCAGCAGTCGACTCGGGACATTAGTAAAGTTGAAATCAAAGTATTTATGGTGTTTGAGGGAAGATAAGGTTGAAGTTTTTTGATCATTTTGAGTGTAAAAAAGGAGGCAGAAACTATTGAATTGGCTTGATGAGTGTATGAGAGTCTGTTGTCAAAAATTACGCCCAGATTTCTAATCTTGGTGACAGGGTTAGGTGGGGGGCCAAGGTCTTGAGGCCACCAGGTGGGAGACCATGCGGGAATGATTTTCCCAAACACCATCACCTTGGTTTTATCCGAATTAAGCTTCAGACAGTTTGAGTTCATCCAATTACATATGGCAAGCATTCCTTTTTGGAAGTTATTAGCAACTTCCATTCCATTGTTGTTAATGGCCAGGACAAGCTGTGTATCGTCTGCGTACGATGTTACTGCTAGACGATGAGCTTTAATGACCCTCGCTAAGTCCGCCACATAAATGTTGAAGAGTGTTGGACTCAGCGAGGATCCCTGGGGGACTCCACAAGGTAGTGAAAAGGAGTCAGAAGAGAATGCGCCCATGGAAACCGATTGCTCTCGGTCTGTCAAGAAGGATGCAAGGAGTGAGACGGCATTTGATGAGACTCCGGCTTTTCCGACACGGTCGATAAGAATAGAATGATCGACCGCGTCGAAAGCCGCGGACAGGTCAAGTAGTATGAGCACCGCAGCACCTCCTTTGTCGAGGATCGTTCTTATCTCATCTGAAGCTTTTATTAGTGCCGTTTCAGTCCCGTGTCCCTTCCTGAATCCAAATTGGGAAGCATCTAAGCAGTTGTTAATATCTATGTATTCAGATAATTAAGTATTCATGATTTTTTCAATGATCTTAAATGGGTAGGGAATGCATGCTATGGATCTGTAACTAGTGACTTTGGAAGGATCTAAGGTTTTTTTTTTAAGTAGTGGCTTGATTACTGTATTTTTCCATATGGTCTCTGGGACCATTTTAAAAACTGAAGGTGGGCAGGGGTCGTTGGGTGAGCCAGAGTTGGTGGACATCATAAGTTTGTGAACTAGCTCAGGCGAAGTGTGATTGAAAGAAAAATTGGGAGGATTGGGGGGGTGGATTTGGGTATGGTATGAGTATGGGTCTGATGTGTATCATTAGTGAGTTTATTAAAGTTGGAGTAGATGTCACAGACCTTTTCTTGGAAATAAGTAGAAAGTGCATTGCACATAGGTTGAGAGGCTTCTGTAGTGGAGGATTTGTCATGGCCGGAGAGATGGGAAACGACCTGAAAAAGTTGTTTAATTGAATCTTGGGCTGATTCGATTTGATTGATAAAGAAAATGCTTTTCTGAGTGATGATCAATAATTTGTAGTTTTTTAGCTTCTCTTTGTAGCAACTTTTTTCATAAGGGTCATAATTATTGCGCCACTTGCGTTCCTGGCGTCTGCAGCTTTGTTTTTCTAACCTGAGTGCTTCAGTAAACCATGGGGCAAAATTTGAAAGTTTGTTGGCAGAACGTTTTTTTATGGGAACGGAGGTGTCAGTTGCAGTCTTAATACATGTAGTGTAATAGATGGCCGCGGCTTCTGGATCAGAAGTGTCAATTTTCCTCAAGGGACCTAATTTATTACTAAATTCGGGAGCATTAATATTTTTTCAGGATTTAAAAGTGTTAGGTTTACAAGGTTTCGTGAGGGTTGGGGCAAGAGGGAGAATATTGAAGCAGACAGCAGAGTGATCTGTCCATGTGAGTGGTATTATATGCTCCACAGTTAAGGAGTTAAGATTAGAAAAAATTCCATCCAACGTGTGTCCAGCTAGGTGCGTAGAGGAGTGGACAAGTTGGATGAGACCTGCTGCATTAATTTCAGTGAGGAGGGAGTGAGTGTCAGGATCCTCCTTCCTCTCTAGGTGAAAATTAAAATCACCCAAGATTGTCAAGTTATTTTCTCCAGGAATTGGCTCTAAGAGGTGACTCAAAGAGGACAGAAAAGCGGAGCGAGGGCCTGGGGGGCGATAAAGCAAAATGCCTCTAAAGGAAGTGGAATAAGGAGTAACAAAGGTGAAATTCAGAGCATCGCATGTGTTAATTCTTATGGGTTCTGTGCGTAAGCGAAAAGTATTGCGATATATAATTGCTACCCCCCCTCTTTTAAGCGATCTGTCAAGTCTGATGTTAGAGAAACCCTCCGGAGTGGCTGAGGTAAAATCAGGGTCGGACACCTGGTCTCCCCAGGTTTCAGTGAGTAGCAGGATATACAGGTGCCAACTTTCAATAAGGTGTGCAATCTCATACCTATGTTTCGGGAGTGATCGCACATTTAGAAGGGCTAGTTTGATGGTATTAGAGGATGTATTATAAGATGTAAAAACTGGATTTAATAAGTGGGGGTGGTCCATATTATGAAATGAACAATGGGGGCAGGTATACGGAGCATAGTTGAGAGTATGTAGGTTGATTGGGGCGCATTGGACATTATTGATGTTAAGAGATTTTAAGTAGCCAGCATCATAGCAGATACCTGAGTGTGATAGACGAGGAATCTGTGATCCAGGGGGGGTGGCCCTAGGCTCGGGACAGGCTCGGACGGGCGCAGACGGGCTCGCCTTTGGCACGCTGCCGGCGCGCCCGCCGCGATTTCGGGGAGGAGGTACCATTTTATAGCGGTCAGGGTGGGAGGGCCGAGCAAGTAATCTGCTTGCCCTCTGACTCACCCAAGATGGCGGTGCTGGTTATCTGTTTGCAGCGTTAAATCGGCTGCTGTGGCCCAGGCTTCAGCGCGGTGAGCGCGAGTGTGAACAGAAGGTGAGAAGTGCTCAGGGCGTAATTTTACAAATAATAACATGCAAAGTACAATTTTAAAAGTTTTGTTAAAAAAGATTAGCTGTTCCCGGCTCATGCCTCAGGAACCATACAATCGGTCTGTCTGACTATGGACTATGTTTTTTGAAGCATTAACGTTTTACATGATTTACATTTGGGAACTCTGGTCCAGATGTATGAAGCATTTTTCCAGTCACACATGGCCCGATTCTGCAAATCGGGCCGTTTGCGACTGGAAAAATGCATTCTGGTATGTATCATTCCAAAATTGCAATTTGGTGACATGTTACCAAATTGCCATTTGGAATTGCAAATACATACTGATACGGGATTAGGAAGGGGCGTGTTTAGGGCATCCCTTCCTAATATAATGAATCGCATTGATATGTAAGAATGTTAGCGACCAAATTGCGGTTGATAAAAATTGTCATTTTACCAACTACTTCAAGAAGGGTTTAATTCATTCGCAAACTGTAAAGTTTTTATGAACATACCGCTTTGGGAATATTAGTCAAATCTTAAAAAGCAGGCAGTGGTCTCACGAACACTGACTACTCTTAAAAAATTTAAAGAAAACTTTTCACTTTTCTTTTGTGAAAGATGCAAGGCATTAAAAAAAATTATTGCTACATTTAGCATCACAGAAATGATGGTCTGCTAACCCCAGCAGGCCACCACCCTCGAGCCCCAATACCATTTCTGGACGCGTAGCCTGGACCCGCATCCGGCAGGTGCCGCAGCCTTGTAAACGGGCCTGCACCACTACAACCATGCCCATGGAGTCATCTTGCCTGTGGCATCCCCTGCTGCTGGCCGGGGTCACCTGAACATGATCCTCCTCCGTGGACGCAATATAAACTGAGGCATTGACCTCAACATGCATTGTTTCCCAGGCCCGCTACACCCTGGATCATCCTGACACTCGGCCCTTCACTCCTACACAGCCTGCAATGCCACTACAGCCTTTCTGGATGTTGTCAGAGACTCTGTTTTGCTGCGGGAGCTCTATGAGAGCCGCTGATGGCAGCCCTGCCAAGTACCACACATCAGCCTTTAGACTAACGCATTTCAGTGTGATGGTCCTCATCAATGCACTGAAATGCAAAATCACTCCTTTTTTTTTAGCGCCTCATCAGTCAAGCCGGAGCGAGTGTTAGCACCACTGTCCTAAAGCTGGCTGCAACACCAGTATGCACTGCTTGCCACAGGCTTGATGGTGGCTGGCTCAGCTCGCTCTGGGTTGTCTTAGGCAGCAGCTACAATGTAACAAAGTTGATTCAATTCACCTGTGGGCCCGGCCGGCCCTGCCCGCGAGCGAGCTGGTGGCATGGCTGTAGTTTTAGTTTGTCAGCAGTGCACAGCCAGGCTCGCCGCTGCCCGCATCATTCGTTGTGCCAGCCCTTTAGCCATGAATGTGTCACTGACGGCGCGGGGCCCGGACCGTGGCCGGAGTGGGCTGGTGTCAGCAGGCAGCCTGCACTGCAGTGCAGTCCAGCAGTGAACAGCCATAATTAATTTCAGAATACCGCTGGCCGAAACGAGTCGATGACTCACTCAACTCGACTCCTTGACTGCTGCCCGCAGCTGAGCCGGTGCAGAGAGACTAAGTTGTTGCTGCGGGCTGGCCTGTGATGGCTCTGCTCGCTACAGGCAGTAAAGGTGAGGTCAAGGCATGGCGTGGATGTTGGGTCTGCAGGGAATGAGGGTATAGAGAGGCAATAGAGAAATCCAGTGTTTGCGGCTGCTGTGTGTCTCTAAGGAAAGCTATTCAAGTGAGCCTTTATCAACACCACTGGCTATGGGGAGCCACTGAATTGCTGCAGATTTTCCTGCTGCACACAGCTTAATCAATCCCTTTCTGCTTTCCACTACCACACTAACAGCTGGGGTTTGCAATGCCTTTCAATAGTTTCCTGAACCTGCCACTTTGGAGCATCAGGAGAAACTCAATGGGGAAATGACCTTACATGAGTATAAGGAGGCCATCCGCGCACTAGCCTTGGGCAGGTCTCCTGGTCCTGACGGCCTGCCATTCAAGTTTTATAAAGCCTATGCCTCACAGCTGGCTCCTCACTGTAAGACGATATATGACACAACACTGACCAGCACACATCTGCCACCTACACTATGTATGGTTCTCCTGGTATCGCTACCAAAGCCAGGCATGGACACAGAACCACTGGCCCTACTCAACAATGACTATAAAACATTGGCCAAGATACTAGCTGCCCAGTTAGCCCCATTAGTCCCTCAACTGATACACCCTCACCAGAATGTGTTTGTACAAACCAGAAAAACCTCCCTCAACCTATGGCACTTCTTCAGGTTTTTATTTTTAAATATGCTCCATCACAATGGCCTCCTTCCAGGTAGGTACTTAACCTACAGAAGGCTTTTGGCCCCTGGAGTTGCCCTACCTGTACAAAGAGCACACCTGCTCTTGCCTAGGCTCCCGCTTTCTTCGCCTTGTCATGCCGTCCTCACAGCCAGCGTCAAGACCGGGCAGCTCATATCAGACCCGATCCTTGTATACACGAGCATCCGCCAAGGTTGCCCGCTGTCTCTGCTCTTTTTCTCCCTGGCAATGGAACCACTGGTGCATGTGTTCCATGCGCAGGGTCCCCAATGGGGATCCCTTTGGGTGATGGCTTGCATGCGGTGTCATTGCATGCAGATGTCATGTTTTTGTATCTGTGACATTAGCATTGTCCCGGCTATCATAGCACACACACATTTCTCTCTGGCCTGCAGGTCAATTGGGACAAGTCCTGCCTCTTTCCATTTTCAGTTACCACCCCAGATCACGCTGTACAAAGTAGCAGCACCACTCTGCATTTGCAACCTGACACATTCTGCTATCTGGGTATACAAATATACTACACCCCGTCTGACTTACTGGACAGCAAACTGACCCACGCTGTGACCTCTATCCCCACACGGATGGTGTTCTGGTGCTCTTTGCCACTTTCGGTGGCTGGCCGTGTAGTGTTCACCAAGATGGTGGTGTTGCCTCACCTCTTATACTACTTCACCAACTTCCCTCTTTGCATTACAAAACCTTTCTTCCGCTCACTCAAGCGACTCACTGGGGACTTCATATGGCATGCCATGCGGCACAGAGTTGCCCTCGCTAAACTCCACCTGTCCACTGATAAGGGAGACCTATGAATATTTACTGCCTGGCCTCCCAGCTGTAGTGGGTGGCCGGATGGCTGGAGGGCCATCAGCAGGAGGACACAGCTGATGCTCAACCACCGTGGATCCTGCCAGACAACTCCACCTGTTCCACCCCCGCGCACAGCTACAGACACCTCCCTCCCTTATATTATGAGTGGACCACCGCTGCTTCAAAAGGAGCATGTTCCGCACCTGGTTTTCTCGTGTTGCCCGTATACTTGTAAGTTGTAAGCTGTCCCTGACTGTCCCTGTGCCTGCTTGTTGTCCCTGACTGTCCCTGTGCCTGCTTGTCCTCGTTGTCCATTTTTCTGCCATTTCTCGTGTGTGCCCTGTAAGTGCCCATTGTCCTCGTTGTTCCCTGCCCCACCCGCTCCCTTCCGCTGCTCCCCTGCGGCCCCACCCACGCTCCCTCCAGCATCCTCACACGCCCCCCCCCACTCACCATCCCGCCTCCCAACTGCTCCTCCCTCACTCCGCCCCCCCCCCCCACTACGCCATTTATGGCGGAGTCCACGTGTACGGGCAGCGGGCACGCCAATGGTGCTCCGAAGGCACGCCAAAGGTAAGCCCGTCTGCGCCCGTCTGCACCTGGGCCACGCCCAGCGCCAAACCCCCTGGCCCCCGCAGATGCCATCCCACCCGCCGGACATACGACGCCGCCACCCTCAGCGCACTCAACACCGGACGCTTCCCCGGATGCCACCGAGCCATCCCAGGACGCACCCACGGACCCTTCACCTGCTAATCCTGTGAGTTCTCCTGCATCCGGACCCGCAACCCACCCGCACCCGCCAAACCTAGCACCCACAGAAACCATCTGAAGTGCATCCTGCTCAACACCCGCTCCGTCCACAGACACGCCGTGGAACTATGGAACCTGCTCGACACCACATCCCCGGACGTCGCCTTCCTCACGGAGACCTGGATGAACGCCTCCTCATCGCCCGACATCGCCATTGCCATCCCGGAAGGCCACAAGATCATCCAGAGGGACCGCGCCAACCAGACTGGAGGAGGCATCGCCATCGTCCACAAAAACACCATCCGCATCTCATCCAACTCCGAAGACACCCTCACAGCCACCGAACATCTCCACTTCCAGATACACACCGACCCAAGACCACACTCAGAGGCACCCTCATCTACAGACCCCCAAGACCCCGCACACAATTCAGCGAATACATCGCAGACTTCATCAGCCCACACGCCCTCCCCTCCGCCGACTACATCCTCCTTGGGGATCTCAACTTCCACCTGGAGAACAACAACGACAACAACACCACCACCCTACTGGATAACCTCGCTAACCTCGGACTCAAGCAACTGGTGAACACCCCCACCCACTACGCCGGACACACGCTGGACCCAGTCTTCACTTCCAGCAAGCACATCTCCTTCAGCCACTCAACCGGACTTCACTGGACAGACCACAGCTGCGTCCACTTCAGCTTCAGAAAGAACACTACTCACCACCTCCCGCAACAGGTTCCCCGCAGGAACTGGAACAAGATCACCACCGACCAGCTCACCGCATCACTGAACCAGAACCCTCCCGCCAGATCATCGGACCCCAACCAAGCGACCCACAACCTCGCACAATGGATCATCAACTGCGCCGACGACCTCGCACCCCTGAAAACCCATCCCAGCAGGCCCAGAAGCAAGAAAGCCCCGTGGTTCAACGACGACCTCAAGTACTCCAAAAAGAAATGCCGCACCCTTGAGAAAACCTGGCGAAAGAACCCGACCACAGACAACATGACCGCCCTCAAGCACGCCACCCGCAAACACCACCAGCTGATCCACACCGCCAAGAAGACAGCATTCAAGGAACGTTTAGACAACAACGCACACAACAGCAAGGAGGTCTTCAGCATTGTCAACGAGCTCTCCAACCCCAGCGCCGGAAACAACGACAT
The DNA here is from genome assembly GCF_964263255.1 of Lissotriton vulgaris. Classification (NCBI taxonomy): domain Eukaryota; kingdom Metazoa; phylum Chordata; class Amphibia; order Caudata; family Salamandridae; genus Lissotriton; species Lissotriton vulgaris. The sequence goes on along the minus strand of NC_141689.1, from coordinate 819,551,543 downwards.
CACTCCCTCACAAGACCTCTGCGACTCACTTGCCACGTTCTTCCACAACAAGATCGCAGACATACACAACAGCTTCGGCGAACAGACCACGCACCCAACCATAGAACCAACGCTTCCCACCACCACCCTCCGCGACTGGACCCCAGTCAACACTAAAGACACCATCCGGACGATGAACACCATCCACTCCATATCACCAACCGACCCATGCCCTCACCACGTCTTCAACAAGGCAGACTCCGTCATCGCACCCCAACTCTGGGACATCATCAACTGCTCCTTCAACACCGCCACTTTCCCGGAGAGCTGGAAGCATGCCGAACTGAGCGCCCTCCTGAAGAAACCATCGGCAGACCCCACTGACCTCAAGAACTACCGCCCCATCTCGCTGCTCCCGTTTCCTGCCAAAGTCATCAAGAAGACCGTCAACAAACAGCTGGCCTCCTTCCTCGAGATGAACGGATCCCTCGACCACTCACAGTCCGGCTTCCGAGCCAATCACAGCACCAAGACCACCCTCATCGCAGCCACTGACGACATCCGAACCCTGCTCGACAACGGGGAAACAGCGGCCCTCATCCTCCTGGACCTCTCCGCAGCGTTCGATACTGTCTGCCACCGCACCCTAATTCAACGCCTCAGCAACGTCGGAATCCAAGAGAAGGCCCTGGAGTGGATCATCTCGTTCCTCGCCGGAAGAACCCAGAGAGTCCACCTCCCCCCGTTCAGATCTGAGGCCACCGAAGTCATCTGCGGCGTACCACAAGGTTCATCACTCAGCCCCACCCTCTTCAACGTGTACATGAGCCCCCTCGCAGCCATTGCACACCAACACAGCCTCAACATCATCTCCTACGCCGACGACACCCAACTGATCCTGTCCCTCACCAACGACCCCTCCACCGCCAGAACTAACCTACACGACGGGATGAAAGAAGTAGCCGAGTGGATGAAGAACAGCCGCCTGAAACTGAACTCAGACAAGATGGAAGTCCTCATCCTTGGGTCAACACCATCTGCCTGGGACGACTCCTGGTGGCCCCCGGCCCTAGGCTCGCACCCAAACCAACGGACCACGCACGCAACTTGTGCTTCATCCTGGACTCCTCCCTGTCGATGACCCGACAAGTCAACGCCGTCTCATCTTCATGCTTCAATTTCCTACGCATGCTCCGAAAGATCTTCCGATGGATCCCCACCGAAACCAGGAAGACGGTCACCCAGGCACTTGTCACCAGCCGACTAGACTACGGAAACACCCTCTACACCGGAACCACAGCCAAACTGTAGAAAAGACTCCAACGCATCCAGAACGCCTCCGCACGACTCATCCTGGACATCCCCCGCCACAGCCACATCTCCAGACACCTGAGAGACCTGCATTGGCTCCCCGTCAGCAAAAGAATCACGTTCCGCCTCCTCACCCACGCACACAAAGCACTCCACGACCTGGGCCCCAGGCACCTCAACAACCGCATGACCTTCTACGCTCCCACAGCTGCCAACTACGATCGACCAACCACGCCCTCGCCGCCGTCCCACGCATCCGAAGAACCACCATGGGAGGAAGATCCTTCTCCTACCTGGCAGCCAAGACCTGGAATTCCCTCCCCATCCACCTCCGCCTCACCCAAGACCACCTCTCCTTCAGGAGGCAACTGAAGACCTGGCTTTTCGAGCAGTAGCGGAGCCCCCCCCCCAGCGCCTCGAGACCCTCCGAGTGAGTAGCGCGCTATACAAATTTCTTGATTGATTGATTGATTGATTGATTGAACTACCTCACCCTAACCTCCGGCTTTGCCACTTGTCGGTATGCCATGTCGGTATGCCGCGTGGTGCAAAGGTGACATCAGCTTTGGAGCTGGGCTGCTAACATGAACTGGGGTTACATACACTGGGTGATCTCTAGCAAGACGGGGCCCTCCTCACTATGGACAAGCTTATTGCAGATGCTGGTGTACCAACGGGACAGTTCCTCCTTTATACCTCCATCACATGCTCATTGATGGCACACTGGGGAAATATACAGCAGGAACCCACACTACACTATACCGTACAGTATATTCGTGTCACGGGAGGGGGGTGGCTGACAACTGACTGCTCTCCTAATCTGCTACTCCTCTTAACCGGCTGTGGCAACACTGGGATGCAGACCTCAGCAGGACATTCACTGACAAACAAGCATTTACAATGCAACGGTTTCGCCTTTGAAAAAGTTAGAGCTATTGGCATTGTAAATGACAACATTTTTATGTATGTGTTGGTTTTGAAAACAGATAAATAATTGCCACTGTCATTTACAATGCCAATAGCTTAATCTCTCACAAATGCCACACACAAACACACAGCCACACACAGAGTCCCACACACATACATACCTACAGAGCCACACACAGAGCCACACACACACACAGAGCCACACACACACATACACAGAGCCATATACACAGACACACCTCCCCCCATCGGGATGCACCCTCCAGGGCCAGCATGGACGCCAGGCGAAACCTAAAAAGTGCCGGTACTCAGTACTGGACAGTACCGACCCATTTAGGCACTGCACATACTGCTTTTGCCATATTATTAAGTATCCTACTGGACATTCATTTATTGGGGTTGCTGAACGTATTTTGGGTATTGTGCCCGTGTAAACCTTGCACCGCTGATTCCGTTTAAAATTGCAATGCTTTTACTCATTGTTAAACATGCCGCATGTGGTGTTTTTAACACTAGCCCCTCCCTTTCGCTCCCATCTCGCTCTTACACCCTGCCTCAGTGCCTCCACATTGAAAATGTTATTGTTTTGTTTCCCCTTCGTGAAGCATTAATCAAGTAATGGCGTGGTAAATGACAAAGTCTTTTATCCCCTGTTGACCCCCACATACATAGAAACTGCACTGCAAACGGGCACACATGCATGCACATCCTGAGAAACACACACACACACCCCGTGAGACAGACACACTAATACATAGTTGCACGGGTGCACCGAAGCACGTGATCACACACAGGCACACTGAGTCACAGGCACACTGAAGCTTTGAGTCTGGCAGACTATCCGACATACTAGACACTGTCACACTGAGTAGAGATGCACAAATGATGAGATACGGATCACACGAACACCCATGGCAGAGGCACTCTGTGAGACTCTGGCACACGGGATCTGCAACATGGAGACACAAGGTTGAAACATCAAAAGTAAAAAAAAAACGTGGTGACCTGTTTGCACGCAGAGGAAGGCCCTTCCCCAAAAGTTTAACTGATCATCTTTGCAGCTTTTTATTGTATATGGTTGTTAAACTGGCATTAATGAAGTGCAATCCTTGTCCAGATAGTATCATCATGTGTAAAAATTACAAAATAAGTCATACTATAAAAAAAAGTGCTACCTTACACCACATAATTGTCTTTTTTCTTGTGGCACAACTTAGTCACCAATACAGCTTAATTCCATTGGCTGTGTTCATATCATGTCATTGCAACAGTGAGAGAAGAGCCCTGCGTGTGCATTCATGCAGGTGAACAGTTGTGGATGGATGGGCACAGTGTGATTTAAACCACAGTGAATATGAGAATACAAAGAGGACGTAGACCTTGGAGGCAGACATGCCAACCCTCCCGATTCAGGCGTGCGACTACCGATTTGAAGGCTAGTCTCCCGCCTCCCGATTCCTACAAGCAAAAACCCAATTCCTCAGGAGTTTCAGCTGACAGGGCTTGGTATTGTGTAAAGTGCTAATTTTTCCAACAAAGAGTGGCGATGCAGGGGCTCTCGAAGGGGTGAAAAACCAACAAAGGGTCATTAACAAGGGAATCGTCTTTTAAAGACCTGCTAAGTACTGGGGAGGGGGAGCTGTTTCAGCCCTGGCTGCCACAGGGGGGTGGGGGGTGCGTGCACTGCCAATAACCTGCCAGGCCAGTGCCCAACACTTGCATCACCATCTCTCTGCCTGTCATTATGCTCCATGCTTCTGAAAGGTAAGAAAAAAACGCGCATTTACGTTTCAAATGTCCGATCCTACAGCAGCACACTTCCAAAGCCCATACATGCCAGTAACCCGATTCAAAGTCCCATTCTCCCGATGTATTTATTTTTTAAATCTCCCACTTTGCTCTCCTGAAATGTTGGCATGTATGCTTGAAGGAGCCGTTTTCAGCCATCCAACAGCGTGCGCCCTGAAATCCACAGAGGAGTTCAGAGGCACTACCTGTAGATATGTGCATTAAATGCGAGTCATGGAATAGCCCGGGGTCGGGAAGAAAGGATAGACGCAAGAGTGGCAGGGATGGGCATCATAAAACCAGCCACAGTGTGTGCCCAGGGACCGTGAGCAAAAGTCTCAAGGGGAATGCAATGGTGCCCGTCTGCAGCCTTCACTTGTGATACTCTGCAGGCCAAATGCCTCAATCCACTATTAGCCCTCAAACCGAGCACAAACATAAAGAACTTACAAGAAAAACAACGCAGTAGTTCCAAATGCCCTGGTTACTGCATTCTGAACATTTTAACTCACTGCGTGATTAACGCACAACAAAAAGCGACAGCGAGCAGGCTGTGAACTCCCCTGGAGGGGCCTACCTGTGGAGAGGGCGAATGCAGCGTCCTTTCCTTTGTTCGTTTAGTTTCAAGAAATCTAATCCCCGCCCTCTCTGCGCCACCACTCCATCCTGTCCTGACAGGACCCCCTTCTGTGGGCCTGTTGAACGTCATTGTTGTGTCTGTTTGCCGAGGTTGTTCTCAAAGGCTTGCTAGAAATCCCTTCATGTGTAGGGGGAGGGAGTGAAAGCGCAAGCACCGCGGACGCCACTCACTCACTGATGGGCACACCAAGGCAAAACTGTTCTCCCAGCCATGGGCCTGCCCTCCCCATGCCCTGCACCACGGAGAAACCGGTCCCTAAAGGAAGGGTGCACTCCCTGGACGGGCCCCTGGTACAATTTAGAAAGGAGGTGCCACGTCAGTGCTTCAGAATAAAATGTAATAATGCTGGGCGGGGCTAAGGTCGTGAGCAGACACCGGGGGAGGAGTCTATCATGACATCACTGTGAGAGACTACGGTTGGTGAGATGGTGACATCACCATGCACAGTTGTTTTGTGAAAATATCAGTTTATCAGAACTTGGGAATCCACAGATATGGAATTATTGCGATCGCACCAAGGACAGATGCAGATAGCCTGAAATGTCACAGGCTACTTTGGCAGCCGGGGGAAGCCCTCACTAGAGTGAGCGGTCATTGGATTTTATGATGCCACCGATGACGGCTGCTGGACAGAAAAGTCACGTTTTGTATTGAAACATCACAGACAGCTCCTGTTAACCATGTTACGATCTTAAATTATATATCCGTTGTCAGCAACTATTAGTTGCAGAAAAGCCAAAGCTCTCTCAGTGCTAGTCCTTGGGGATAAAAAAAAAGCCTTCGATGTAAAAACTAACAGAGCCGGGAGATACAGAAAAATAAATAGGTTAAAACATGCACACGGACAGCGGGAGGGGCAAGGAACGGGCACACGGACAGCGGGAGAGGGGCGGGAACGGGCACACGCTGGTTCAAGACGGCACGGCGGAGCTTCTCAAGTAAGCTACTGCCCGGCCGCCATCTTCGGACAAATGACCAAAACAAACCTTCAAAAAAAAAAAAACACCGCCCACCACTGCAATGACGTTCACAAAGGGGCGTAGAGCGAAAAAAATTGCCGGAACGCCCACGAATCTGCTCGAGGAATGAGTGACGCATCTCTGTTCCAATGGCTAGCCTCCATTTATGGAGCTAGCTAATGGAACAGAGAGGTGGGACAAAGCCCCAGACTGCTTCTCAAAAGTTTTAACCTGCGCAGCGGACGCCAGGCGAAACCTAAAAATGGCAGTGAGCACTAAAACATCCTATAAGGGTGTCTTGTAAAGCCTGCTTCCGTCTAAAGCATATGTCCTACATAGTTCATATCTTACTCACCACAAGATCATCCACTATTTCCAATGCACCAGTGACACCCGTCCTTGCTATCACATACCTGATGCTGGCTTCTTACACATGTTCTGGCTAAGCCCATTCCTTGTGCATTACCGGAGCAATATCATCATCACCCGGTTGTCTCGCTGCACGAGACACGATCCTGTGCTCTCTTAGGAGGTATGCTTATTGGACTTAATACTTTGCCCTAAGAAAGCCGAGGCATCCACGTGCTTTATAGAGCTGGCGCTCCTCCTGGGTAAGTGCCAGATCACAAGTACATGCAAGTCTCCCACTCCACCCACAGTTGCCAGCTGGCCCTTTCTCTGGAGGCTTGGGCCCAGGCAGAAAGCACAGCGCTCCACCGGGAGGACTCCAAGGGCTTGCACACATTTCCCACAGCCTCAGCCTTGGGTGAACTCCTGTCGGAGCTACCTGCCAACGTGCGCAAGATACTTCCAGTGTGGGACCTGTCACAACTGTCCATGGATACTGCCCTAGCTTCCCCATGCAGCACCACACCCTACACGACTTACTCTTTTCATTCTTTCCCGGTCCTTCCACAGCCATGGCACTATTTAATTACTCCTGATTTGTGGCGGTAGGTGCGGGCTAGCCCAGTCTGAGTTGTTACGCTTGTTTTATTGTTCACACAACTGCAGCGTCCACCTTACCCACTCTACATTCTCCGACCCCCCTGCCACACTTCAGTTGCAAACTTCCCCATATTTGCATCGACTGTATCACATTCTGCACATCAGTTTCTTCTCTTTCGCTTCTTCTGTATTCTCAGTGTCTCCTGCTGCAGTGTGCATATTGTGTAATATGAGAATATTATGAATGCTGTTTTCTGCATTGTATATTTTTTTTACGAAATGCAAATAAAAACACATTTAAAAAAAAGAATCACAATTAAGTTTGACACACGTGTAATTTTCCACCTCCTTCTACCCTTCCGACAATGAATCGCTAATAACAATAGCTTTAAAGATCACACATTGCAACCTATCAAAGGAACCTTGTACTGCCACAGGCAAGAAAGATTCCCTTTAGTGTCATCTTAAGGATTTTTGTGGCCAGGGCAAAGCATATTTTGGGAGCGCCTGTACAGAACAACTTTGAATCTTATTACCCCCTTTCCTTCCAATTCATGGCCTCATGATGCCAAACAATACTAAATTATATTAACAGTTGAAATACATTTTGCCCTAGACACCAAAAGTCCTTAAGATGACTCCATGTAGGTAGGCAGAGAGAGAGAGGGATTTGAATAGATAGAGGTCAAATAGAGAGAAGGTTCACTTCCCCAAAGGTCATGAACTTATTTCCCTTCTCTAAAAAACACAATGACAGATCTACTTGTACCTTCCAACTATCCAATTTGTTTTGCTTCTTGCATGTCCCATCAAGATACGATAAAATCACAGAAAATCCATAAGAAGGAACGGTCACTCCCCTTCAGTTCTAGTTTTACATTGGTATTCTTTTTTAATTCATAAATTATCTTTGCGACATGTTCTCTCAGATGCATTACGATGTCGGATTCGGAAAACCCTTTCCGAATCGGTTTGTCCAACATAGAGCGGTGGTGGGAAACTGACTTTGGGTGCTTGTAGCAGACCCCTCTTCACCCTGAAGCCTCCAGTTGGGGCCTGTGGGGGACCCATGGGACCCCCCTTTAAAACCATGCACAGTGTGGCAGGCACCATGGGGTGCCCTGACAGGGAGAAAAGGTTTTCCACAACCACCCCTTTTTACAATGGGAGCCCGTGTTGTCGGTTGGAACACAGGCTCCTATTGAAGTCAATGGGAAGCTTTCTGATCGGTGTTAGAAAACATCGTAATCGGTCGGTCGGACTCGCCAAACGCAAGTTGGTCGGAACCGATTCTGACAAGATGTCGGTCTGATTGCTTTCCAACTGACATTGTAATGAGGCCCTACGTGTAGAATACCCCACAAATGTGGAATTTGACCATGAAATTAAAAAACAAATTGTCCTAGCATACATCTCTATAACATAAGTAGCAAAACATCACAAACTATTAATAGAATCACCTTTATAGCAAAGACATGAACAAAAACTATTTTGCCTAATGGACTACTTTGAAGATACTTGGATTGGCAGACTGCACTGTTCTAGACACAGACGCCAACCTAAGTGGCCTACACCATGGTGGAAAATGTATGACACTACTATGGCACAACAGGCAGAAACCAATGAAACAGTGGAAGGGTGACACAATTCCTTACTAGATACTCTACGACGAAGCCACCCTACACTATACCTTTTTTTTACTTTCTAAAAAAAGAACAAAGATACCAAGAATGGAACAATCAGTAACCCAACTAAAATCTCAACCAAAATAATAAAAAAATGCACAACATGTTACTTTGCAAAGTCCAATTCTTGGCCAACAATCAAGGTCGAAAACACCTAGGATCCATACCTAGAAGTCTGCCCTAAATCAACAAAGACAACCTTAAAGAAACCTATAAACAGCCAAACATTTTATTTACATATTTAAACTATGTTACTACTTTTACTATTCAATTTTAAATGAAAACAATTAAATCTTAAGTAAGAAATAAATGTACACATATGAAGCTATCCAATACGGTTTAATAGTAAACAAATCTGAAATACAATGAATAAATGCATAAATATTAACTATGTCAAATGCCAACTCTCTAAACCAGAACACACAGAAATATACAGAGCATACAAAACAGAATTGCCAATAAATAATATAGAATACAACACAAAACACATTAACATATCCCACCCTTTATAAGTTAAGAAAAACATTACTTACAGTTTTTTAGCTGAAGAGATAAAACACTATGATAATCTAAAGGCAAAAATAATCAATAAATAAAGATAAAAAATCCCCCCAAAAATGCAAAAAGAAGCATACAAATATTATTCTAAATAATTAATAACAGTCTATAGCAACCATTTAAAACTTCAAAATATCAAAATTGCTATCGGAAAACCAAAAAATCAAGGATATAAACAATAATGTAAAAAGTAACCAAAAAACAGTATCCCCAATGACCCAAACGAGAAACCTGTAATGAGAAAAACAAAGCACCCACCCACCCAATATATTCACCCCATTAAAATTACAATTCAATACACAATAAAAAAAACACATTGAACAAATACATAACTTACAAACACACTAAACCTATAACTCCAATACAATGAGGGCAATTGAGCTCGGATACCACAATTACAACATAATTCTAACACTGAACAAAGTAGCATAAACCACCAACCTATACTAACTAACTAACTACCCTAATTCTACTCCATAACACTAAAACTCCCAAATTATTTAAAAAATCATCTTACCTAACCCAGCGAACAGGAACGAGGAACTGTAACTGAAAGGAACCAGGAACAGCCCACAATAATGAAGGTAGAATACAATATCAATTAAGTGGAAACAATGGAACTAAAAACATTTAGAAAAAGACTCAAATCTCATACAATATAATGCAAAAGCAATCCAAATTCAATATTTCTTACTTATTTATTCCATAAAAATATTGCAAATGTCAAAAATGTAAATGTAACAAAAATGTAAAAATATATTAAAAAGAATTAAAAAAAAATAGAAGTTAGCAGGAGTGAGGTGTCAGACTTCCACCACCAGAAACTATTGAGGTAGGGAAGCCAGTTCACTCCTGGAGGCACTGCCCAGGTGGAGACCAGGCCAAGAGCAGGCCTGTCTGCACCCATCAGAGCCCAGAGGAGGCTGGATGGGCAACCCCTGTGTTTTTTTTGGTTTTGAGAAGTTGCCAAAAATGAGTACGCTTAAAATTAATCAGGATAAGGTAAGGTTATGGGTAGCCCTACCAAACCTTGTACAGTGAATACCTTGGACACTTATGTGGCACTTGTTGTGGGGGAAATTTCTAAGGAAATAGATTTAGCCTAACGTCATCTAGGCTCGGATGAGGGAGGTGGTAATTTTCCTGCAGATTCTTTGCAGTTCAATTATATTCAAAGCAATAACTGTGTGTCCACAGCGATGTTAACAATTTCCCCTTCTTTACCTGAAGTAGACTCTATGGCGAATAGCAGGGAAGAACACTTAAATGATAGTGACTATGTACCCACCACCAAGCGAAAATGAAAAATAAGCAATAAGTGACTGGGCAACCGAGCACCCATAATGCCAAGAAAAAGGAATTGTCTAAGGACACCAGTATAGAGTCTGCAAGGGTCCTGGCCTTCATTAACTGGGACTTGAAAGAGGAAACTTTTAAATAACTAATTGAAAAATGTACTGCTCCTCTGTATGAGAAATTGCACAATTTAGAATCGATGTTTAATGTCCTGTCCACAATATTAGATCTTATATCTGGCTACTTTAATGACAGTGACTTCTGTAGATGGGCAGAAACAGCTTATCCAAGAGCTCTTAGTGTTGAGGTGCACCCCTGCACAAATTCTAACTCAAAGCCTCTTGGGCAAAATATAAGGACAAGTAATGCCCATGAGCCTGGTCCCTTTATTTCCCCTATGGGCTGTAGTTTGCCACTGGTTCTGTAAGAATGCTCAATTTACTGGGTAGGAGCAAAAGGATATCCTCTTTCCCAGAAGGGTATGATGGGTGGGGCCTGGCATAAAACAGCACGTGGGGGACTGTATTGTGGTGAATTGTAGATTCTCTCTGTTGACGGTCTATTGATACACAACTTCCAATCCTGGCATCCGATAGCCGAGGGAACTGCCTTTGTATCACTGGATTTTTTCAAGAAACACTTGTGGCTCATAAATAGCCACTATAGTAAAGATAATGGGGTGACCCGGTGTCCCTCAGAACCTGGGTATAAGTATTAAGTCAATCAATTGGTTTTGTCGGGGATTCTCAATTGATTAGAATACTCAAGGAGAAAAGACTGTATATTTTTTTTTTAGTTTTTTTTAAAAAAAACCTTTATTGTGCGATTAGAAGCATACAAATACGGGCCTACAACCAATCAGGCCGGCCACGACACATTATGAACGCACATGAGTAAACATTGAAGTTCCCCGGCAGTCACCCAATGGTGTACAGGCAAGCAATCAAACATTAATAGGCCGAACGTGACTGCTAGAAGCAGGATTGAATAAGGTTAATTTTATAATATAATAGGAAGTATAGCAGGATCAGTTGCAACTTTCAACATCGGAATTCCCATGGCGGGTTATATGTAAAGCATCGATACAAAGGGGCATTGATAAATGGAAATAATAGCAGCAAGTGACAGGAATCAACTTATGGTAGCCCCGTTTCAGATCAGTTCCCACCACGGCCCGCCACACACCCGTCATCACCCGAATGCGTGCTGGCACGGATCAGAAGAATCAGAGCAGCAACGGTCCACTATACTAACCCAAATAAAGAGAAAAAAAAGGGGGGGGGAGCGGTAGAGAGGAGAATGTCAGAAAAAGGGAAAGAAAGAACGCGGCGCCACTGCACTCGCCCCACGGCGAACAAGCACACAGAACTGGAGGACCCGCTATCCGGGCAGGGCATGTAAGTCAATATCGTGAAAGCGAGAAAGCGACCCCTGCACCACCAGCTAACATTCCATGGAAGACGAGCGCAGACACAGCGTCCCGATAAAGGGATACAAAAGAGCCATAGAACTAAAGAAAAAACGAAAAACGAACAACAGAAAGACCCCGTCCCTCCCACACCACCCTGCACCCCTGCAGAAGGCTACGGCCTACCCCCCCAGCAGCGTGCCTGTCGCCCTAAATAGAACCCGAAATATAGAAGAATCAGAAAGTAAGAAAAAGAACACAACAGACCAAAAGAAAAAAGGAAGGGTAAGGGGAAAGGAATCCAGTGGGAGAGGAGATCTGCAATCGAACATTCAGCTCCTACCCCCCCGCCTTAACACAACTGAAGCCCAAATCAAAGCGAGAAAGACAAAACCTCAAATATCAGGAACAGGAAAAGGAGTCGGCCATATTGTCACAGTTGCGGGTAGTCCTCATCTACGTACAATAACCAGTAGTCCGCCGAGGCAATTCTGTCTCACCCCTGTCCTTTCCTGATCATAGCTTTCGTGCGTAATAAAGTGGTAGGTAGCAAGCAGTTCGGCATGGAATGCCCACAGGATTGAAACAGGACAGGCCAAGGGTGCAGTCCAGGGGACCCCAGACTCAAACAGCAAAGCAAGCAGTGGCTGCGGCTGACCAGACTGTCAAGTAGTAACATCAGGAGCAGCAAATAGACTGGGTGCGGCCCCGCCGACCAAAAAAGCGAGGTGACCCCTGCAAGGCAACCGCGGGACCCCACCAAAGCAGTTCGAATCAAACATCCGCCGAGCCCCCCAGCCAGACTGGAATGGATGGGCCCCGGCGTGGGGCCCTCGCTCATGTTCGCCACAGTCGAAGCTTCCTGGAGATTCGGGGCCGCTAACATACAGTCTCGTAGAGGCACGGTGGCATAACTCTTCGCAGCAGCCGAGGGGGGCAAATCAGCACACACCATCAGTCGAGCCACATTCATGGGGGACGGGCCAGCAGGCACGGCGGCAGAACCGCTATCTCGCGTAACAGCGTCGAAGGCCATGGCCGCACGTAAAGAACATAGGGCGGCAAAGACATCACCGATCGTGGGCTCACGCCCACAAGCCTTAGCCATCGTATAGTTCGACAAACCAGGTTCGCCGCCCCAAGCAGGTCCGGGACCCGGGGCGCCGGCAGCCATCTTGTCAGTGCAGCAGGGACTCTCCGCTCCTTAACTTCTGGACCGGGCTTTCGAAGAAGGCCCACCGGAGTCTCCTCGAGGCCCAGTAATGGCAATCTTGGTGCAGAAAGATGGGCCACCAAAAAACAGGGGTCGCCGGCGTCACCGTCTCATGGGCGCCGCCCGCCGAGTCCGGGCGGAGAGCTTCAAGATGGCCGGACAAGGCAACAAAAGGGGGGGGCAAGCCTCCTGTACGGTCTACCCCCGTCCAAGGCGGGCCGCGCCCCGCCACAGAGCCCCCGGGCCACCAGACCGGGCCCGGTCAGTCGCCACCCGAACAACCGCACAACGGCCTCTTCAGCCAACCCCTCTCCTCCACCGGGGGCCGGCGTCAACACCCGACTCCGGCCGACCTTCGCAGGCGAGTCCCTAGCCTGCACGCCGCAGAGGCTCCGGAACAAGCAAGGGCACAACTCCAGATCCGCGGCACCCAGGAGCCCCCGGGACGGAGTGTAAGTGCCAGTAATGTTTCACCTTCCCATATTTGGCCGATTGTGTCTCCTCGGGGCAGGATGAGGTACAGGATATGCGTTTCAGGCAGGAAGGTTGACGGAGCCGAGCTACAGTGCGGCCATCACGGTCGCGAGCTTGGCTCCTCCCCCAGAAAAGACTGTATTGACTTCAGGCAAAGCTTGGGATATAGTGGTCCCGTATAGCATCTCTTGAATGTTCAAGAAACCCAAGTTATGCAGCTCCAAGCGTTATGCCGGGTCCGACCAGCCACCATTAAACCAATCATGTATGGTAAGGAGCCGAGTTGCCAAATAATGTAAATACAGATTAGTCATACCCAGCCCACAGTCAAAGGGTGGTACCCTGCACTGAGTGAGGGCCAGCCTCAGTCTCCACCCCTGCCCCCCCCCAAATTTAGTCGCCAAACCATCAATTTCTCGGAACGATGACCGCGAAAAGGAGAGGGGTGTATTATGGAGCATATAGAGAAATCATGGCAGAACCATAATTTTAAATAGGGCTATTCTGCCCATAGGGGTTACTGGTAGCGCTTGCCATTTAAAGAGGTCAGCACAACCCAGTTTCACCAGAGGAGTGACATTGAGGACCAGGCGAGGTTGGGAAGGAGGGCCACCCAGATCCCCAAATACTTGAATGATTGCCGCCGAAGAGGAATCAACGACTGCTAATCAAAGCACTCTCTTGATAGATGGAGGGGACCAGGACCAACTTGGCCGCATTCAGACGGAGGCCGGAGACTCATCCAAAGAGGCGTAGAGCACGGAGACACCGGAGCCCTGATTGAGCTGGATGTTACAAAAATACCAGAACGTCATCAGCATAGAGGGCGATTTTGTCCTCTGCCAGGCCGGACCATTGCCATCCCGTGAGAAGTGGATCAGTGCGAATGAGAGATGCAAAGGGCTCCATGGCTAATGCAAAAAGGAGGGGTGAAAAGGGGCAACCCTGTCTCGTGCCCCTCCCAATATAGAAGGTATGTGAAAGGGCACCATTGACTATCACCTGGGCTCGTGGCCTGCAATAGAGCGTCTTAACCAAGTTACGAAAAGGGGCTCCAAAACCCATCTCCAAAAACACTGCCTCCAGATATCGCCAATCAATTGAATCACATGCTTTTTCAAAGTCCACAAGGAGCACAGAGAGATAAGGGGTCAGCTTTTTTCGGTTCGCAAGAGCGAGGTGAAGATGTCTGAGGCAGTGTCTGGTTCCCCGGGAGGACATAAATCCCCGTTGGCAAAGCACTGGGCTACCGCCACGAGGGTCCATTGGGTCTCCCTGTGGGAATCAACCACCTCAGGGATAATACGATTAGCCATAGGATAGGTGGCTAAGCGATGTAAAAGCTTCCCATTTTTATCTCCCCGGCCATACACTCGCGCCACAGAGGACCTTCATAGCAGCTTAGCGGACTCCAGGGAGGCCTGTTTAATCTCATCTCTGAAAAGTGCTAATTTCTGATCTTGGGCCTCTGTTTCCTCACATAGTGGGCGGGCCTCAAGCAGAGCAGCCTGGGCCTCTAGAAGTGTGAAACGGGCATCTTGTTTCGTACATTGGAGTTTAAGTTGGCCCTGGGCAAAGCCACGATGGTGACCTTACTGGCCTCCCACAGAGTACCAGGAGATGAGACCGAGCCCTGATTAGTGGAGAAGTATTGACGGAGTTCGTCCCCTATGTGTTTCCGGAAGTCTTTGTCCTGGAGAAACCAGGCGTTCAGCCGCCAGATCGGACGCGAAGCTGCCGGGAGGCCACCCATCTGCATGGATACTGGGAAATGATCTGATAACCCTCTGGGAAGGATGGTGATGGCCTGGATTGACTGACATTCCAGGGACAGCAGGAAGAAATAGTCCAGTCGGGCGTGCGTGTGGTGGGAAGCTGATGTATGAGTCTATAGACTGGAGGTCGGGTGCCAGAGCCTCCAGGCATCTCCAAGGCCTAGAAACTCAGCCCAATTCAAGAGGAGAGCGGATTGGGAAACTTGAGAGGCAGAAGGGTCCACAGCAGTGCCAAGGCCCGGGTCCAAACCAGTATTGAAGTAAGGCGTTCACCAGAGGGGCAAGACACTGGAGTGTGGATGACAGCAGAGAGGGGGGAATAAACAGCAATCAGGTTCAAGGATTGGTTCCCAATGGTCCCTTCCAGGATGACAAAGCAATCCCCCGGGTCATGTAACACTTTACGTGTCACAATGGCCACACACCGCTCGGTATATGGGGCCGGTTCCACCTCCTCGGGCGAGACTCCACACCGGAAGCGCCAGCACAGAGGTCTGGTTCCAGGGCAGCAGCAAGACCTCTGTGATAGGGGCCCACGGACCACGCTAAGCACCTCAAGAGCAGGCCGGAGGCAGGTGGTCTCGCTGCTCAGTATTTGCGGCTGATTCCACCTCCCCTGGACCTTGTCCCCAACCAGAAGCAACACGGTGAAGGGCCGGTCCAAATTATGCAGCTAGGTCCTCTGTATTGAAGGACCCACGATCCACAGCAGGCGCCACAAAAACAGGTCGGGCGGCGGGGGAGGCCTTCACACAGTTCCTTACACCACTTTATGCATGCAACTGGACACCCACTCCCCTGGTGCCACAACCCTGTGACGGTGGAGTAGTCTAGGGCAGATTATAAGGGCAGCAAGGGGGGGATCTTCACGCTAGTAGGCCCAAAGACAGCACCAGAAAATGCAAAGGCAGGCTGGGACATGGGGTGTTGGAGGATCCTCACCGGGAAACTGGAGTGGTGTGGCTCACTGGTTAGAGGCGGCAGACCCGGAAGCAGAGAACGGCCCGGGACCAGGGTTCAATTCCCGACGCGGCAGTGTCGTGGACCAGGGTCAACGGACTCGATAATTCTCGCCTCGGTGCCTACTCTAACCAGGGATCACACTCTGCAACTCTGGGCATTAAGCTTGCCTCATCTCTACAACGGCCCCACACAGACGCCGGGGATGCCTGGTTTCACCTTGGAGATACCCAGAAGGGACCATCTCACAGGGAAAGCAGGACGGGTTCCCCAGCGGTCTTCAGCGCCAGGACACCCCGAGATGGGGTAACAGTGCGCTTTACTAGTATCATAATTTTTAACCCATGCCACTCGGTGGTCACGGCCAGCACCATCCCTCCATGGCCCCCTTTAGCATCATCTCAGCCCCAATGCAATATCAGGGTAGCAGCTCCAGGTGCCCAGTAGGCCGGACCGGCTGCAGCGGAACACAGGAGGTAAGGAGATACAGCAGGGCCAGATCTCAAGCAGCACCACTCACTGCCCAGGTCACACTTTCAGCAGGAAGTCCGTGCATGCTGGGGCCTCAATCAACACTGTCCCAGGACCCCCTGATGCCTGAACTCACCAATTATTCGGGTCAGTCGATCGTCAGATCTCTGGTCATGCAGGCCGCAACGCAGCAGCCAGGGCCCAACCGCCGCCAATCCCGACCCCTGTTTCTGGGAAACACCCTTCATCAGCCAGGCTCGTCTGAAAAGTTTCAGCGCTCCGACCATCATCTCCTTGTGTTTGCTTTGTTTGCCCTAAGTTTGCAGAGTATGCCCAGACATGGGTCCCTTGCTCACTTTGCCACTAGATTCAAGCTAGCCTGGCTGATGAGGACTGTTAGCCCGAAACCAGTCCCAGGATGCTTGTTTACAGTCCAGGGAAGACTTGGCTTGGCAATTTGGGCTGGACTGTTTCCATGAGGCACACGGTCAAGACTAATTTCCATATAGCTGTGTGTGAACTGTGGTGGCAAAGTGAGCTAAAGAATGATGATGGATTTAACCCAGATCTGTGACTGGGGGTGAGTATCTGAAAATTTTCAGCGCTCCGTCCATCATCTCATTGTGTTTTATTTGTTCGCCCTAGGTTGGCAGCGTATGGCGAGACGTAGGCCCCTTGCTCACGTTGCCACTGGACTCAAGCTAGCTTGGCTGATGAGGGCTGTTAGCCCGAAACCGGCCCCAGGATGCTTGTTTCTGGTCCACGGTCCAGGGAAGACATGGCGGGGCAGTTCATTTTTAAAACAATGTGTACAATAAATAGAACACATTTATGAACACAAACTAATTTCACTAAATAAAAAATGTATCTCAAATGTGTACTTACTTCAATAAAGTAAGATATAAAATAAATGTAAATTTATAAATTGCCAAATTCCAAGAACATTTAAAAAATAAACATAAATATACACTCAACGAAATTATTATTTTTAAAAATGCTAATTGAAATACAGAGAAATTAAGAAATTAAATTACAACTGTAGTTGAAATGTAACAAATTCTAAATTATTACATTAATAATTCAATAAAATTGAAATAAATGTAAATCTTTTGTATTCAAATAAAAAATAATACAAAAGGAAAAATATATAATCAACAAAATATAGTCCAGAAATATAAATTGAATGGCAATTAAAAAAATGTAAACAACATTACTAAGATAAATACAAATATTTATATAAAAACAATCACAATCAAAATATAAATCAAATAAAAAAAATTGAAAAATATTTACATGAATTGTAATTTAAAATACAATAAAAAAAATGATTTAATCAATAATATTGAAATGTTCTATCCCAATTTTACAATGAACCATATAAGCCACTCCTAAAATATTTCAAACCTATACAATTCACCACAAATATAACAATATACATCAACTAAAATATTTCATAAACACAAAATGTATAAAAAATGCAACAATTGAACAATACATCATAAACGACATCATCTTTTAAAACATTATAAAAAAAATAATCCCCACCTTATTTCCATTCCCAATAACCTACACATTCTGCTCCTAAAAATGTAAAGTAATTCAAAGAAAAATATTTTAAAAAAGATATGAAAACAATATTTAAAAAACTTAATCAAAACATTCTACCCTTTGATATTCTTGACATCCCAATATTCCCATCCTACAATATTTTGGCAGTACTCTCAATGCATGGTCCCCTAATAAGTGTTAGAGTGAATAAATGCATGTATTCAGCATTTTCTGACTAAGAGGCTGATTACAACTTTGTCGGTGCTGCAGTGAGCCCGCACACCATCGCCCTGCTCCTGCACCGCCAAAGTCGACCGCCGGCTGCCCGCCAGGAGATTTCAGGGTAAGCTAGATACATACTAAAATATAACCTCTACTCACCCTCTGGTAGCTTGGCACAGAGTAGGCAGGCTTGTCTAAAGAGGCAATGTGTAAAGTATTTGTGCAAAATACACACACAAAACTGTAACACAATGAAAACACAACAAAAAACCTCCACATATGTTTAGAAAAACAGAGAATAATTTAATGAGAAAATCAAGACCACAACAACAAAAATCCAATAAGTAGAACCCTAGTTATGAATTTTTAAAGAATAAACCAAAAATAGTGCTTTTTTTTTTTTTTTGTCCTCATTTGCCTTTTCTTCAGTAAGGAGCATACCAACCACCTTGCACGGCTTGTAGACGTGATTTGATATATTGGTAGTAGAGATGTCCCATAAGAAGAATTGGAGATGTTTTACTCAATCAAGGTGTCTTTCAACCTGTAGGACCTTTAATACGACTTGCCTGACCCTGGTCCAGGAGTATAAAAGGCATAATCATTGGACCCGGGAAAAAAAAAAAACCCGGGTTTATTTCCAGTTAATTAATAGGTTCCAAAAAGCCATATGCCTCTTATTAGTTGTTCTTTTAAGGTCCATTTTAGAGGTTTCATATAAGGAGGAAAGCCATCGAGAGTGTAATGGAGGTGTTTTCTCTACCCAATTTATACAAATATGTCTTCTCGCCAGCAAGATTGCGTAGAAGAGAAAGGACCTTGCCAATCCTTTGATGTTATCTTCTAATCCAAAAATTACGAGAGACAGAGTTATTTCTAAAGAAGTATTTAAGATAGAGTTTAGAGTTTCCTTCACATTGCTCCAAAAATTCTGGATGTCTGGACATTCAAAAAACATGTGTATGTCACAGGCCCCTGGCCAGTTGCATTTATTGCATTTTTTGTTTGGTAAGAATTTAGATAGTTTTAGTGGGATTATGTATGCACGATGTATAGAGAATAAATGGTTCTGTCTTAGCCATGAAGGCTTTACTGTTTTGTATAGTAGAGAAAAATAATTTTGCCATCTCTCCTCACATGAGGTACCAATTTCCGTTCTCCATAGATCGTCTGGGAGTTGAAATTCCCTGTCAATTTCCTCTAGCAGC
Source organism: Lissotriton vulgaris (assembly GCF_964263255.1). Taxonomy (NCBI): domain Eukaryota; kingdom Metazoa; phylum Chordata; class Amphibia; order Caudata; family Salamandridae; genus Lissotriton; species Lissotriton vulgaris. The sequence goes on along the minus strand of NC_141689.1, from coordinate 819,532,173 downwards.
TGCCAATACCAGATTGTTACTTCCTTTCCCCCCATAGCTCTTTCTACCAAGTTTTGTTCTATTAAGCTCATTTTCCCTAGGTTCGCATCAGTACGAATCTGAGATCTCACCCAACTATTTAGTTGAATATATTTGAATCTTGACAATCCTACACCAACCAATTCATATAACTCTTCCCAGGTTATAAGTCTGCCTTCTTTGAGTAACATCAGAAAGAAACTGGGTAAGCATGGGCGAATTTTGCGAATCTCGCGTTCGCCAATTTTGCGGATTTGCGAACTCGCAATCCGCAAAATCCGCGAATTCTCGCGAATTAGCGGATTATTTTTTTTTTGTGTTTGCGCGGGTTTCTGCCAGTTCGCGAGGGTTTCTTACAATGTCGCAAATTGCGAACTTACCTGTCGGGTCGCAAGTTTCGCGAACTTGTTGTTTCTACGTGTCCAGCCTGTTTGGGACACTCTTCTTCATCACTGCCACTCTCTGTCACCACTGCCACTCTCTGACTACTCATGCCACCCTCTGGCCCACCCATGCCACCCTCTGTTTCATCACAGCACCCTCTGGTTGTCCAGTCAGTGTACATTATTGTGGCAACGCAAGCACACCTTCCCTGCCTCAAGTGACCTGAATTAATTTGGGGCTGATTAATGTGTCACAGAATATTTTTTTAGCTGGCACCTGCTTCCTTAGTGCTTCCTGATTAGTGATCTTTTGCACTTGCTAAGTGCTTTCATTGTTGCAAAATTAGTTACAACACCTGCCCTGCCCCAACTGACAATAATGCATTAGGGGCTGATTAATGGATTTGAACTTCCAGCCTGGCTCCTGCTTGTCTCCCTTAGCTGTAATTCAGGACCTTTGTGGCATATGTGTAACTATTCTGAGGTTCAGAGCAGGGTCACATAATAGTTTCAACTGGCAACTGAACTCTGGAGGGGCCCCTCAGGAAGCACTACAGGAAATGGCTACTAATGATGAGCCTGAACTTTTGAACCTGGTAAGTAGTTACTTTCAGTTTTGCTAAGATCGTATTTCTGCAATTTTGCACTTATTCGCGGGGCGCGAACTCACGCGAACAGTGCGAACAGTGCGAGCAAAATCCGCTGCTCGCAGATTTGCGGATTTTGCGGGAGATTCGCGAATCTCGCGGATTGCGAATTTACCGAAAATCCGCAAAATCCCCGAGCGAAACGGATTTTCCGCCCATGGTTAAAACTGGGTCTCTCATACTATTCCAACTACGCCCCCATTTGGGATTCACCAGGATTGCCAATTTGTCTGAGGGATAGTCTTTCCACCATAATTGAACAATCAGGTATTATAAGATGGGTCAACTACTCAAAGAAGGCAGACTTATAACCTGGGAAGAGTTATATCAAAAATAGTGCTTAGAAGTCAATAGCATTAAGGTTACTTGAGGTCGTGCTAGACTGGGGTAAATCAAAAGTTCAGACTGACCGCAATGGAACGCAGGTTAGCCACAGGACTCAGACAGGTCCCCCTGACAAAGTACTTGGATAGAGCAAAGCGTCAACGTTGAGGACTTGAGGTGAGGAGTCAAGGAGGCACTGCATCATTGTCTATCCCATGGATGGAGGCCAGCATCGGCGCCGATCTACTCCATCAATAGAAGATTCATCTATGAACCCCTGTACGATGCAGGCACTGTGTTATCTTTGAGCCACACCGGATGGAGAGTTGCGATGGTCGAGCAACCACTGCGTCGGCATAGAAGGATGATGCGTCAGTTTGTATAAGTGCAAAGCCACGCTGCGATGACGACGATGTAGGTAAAGCTGCAAGAACTGACTTCTGAGGCCCAGAACTGGAGGAGCCACCTCAACCAAGGGTAGAAATCACAGAAGGCAGGACCGTAGCCACTGTAGGACCACCAAACTCGTAATCAGGCCCTCAATCTAGGTTTGGAATATTTTACAATTCCAAGTTACGGAGCTGTATGAAAGGTTAGGGATAATCTTTGCTTACTAGCCATCTAACAAAAGACTGATCACTCCTGACTCCCATATATGTGTATTCTTGTACCTCTTCTATCTTATTGATACATATCGCCCAGGCAAAATTAGATCTCTGTTGTCCAAAGAACAAATCCTTCATTTTGTTGATGTTAATGTAAAGGTTGCTTTCCATATTGAATGATTGCATTTCATCCAGTTGCCTTTGTGGGCCTACCTGAGTGGTTGACCAGATCATTGGTGTTCCCCCAAAGCTGAGTTTGATTCACTCTGTCAAATGCTGTTGAGAAATCCATGAGACAAGCAGAGATATCACTACAACTTTTCTGTCCAAGCCTTGTTAATGCCATGATGTTATCCATTATGCTATATTTCGGGCGATAGCCCATCTGATGCAGATTTTTAACCCATGCTTGTAGATGCAATACCAGATGTTTTGCAAATAATTCCCAGATTCAGCCAATAGGGCTGTAAGGTGGTAACTGGTGGGAGAATCTTTCAGGCCTCTCTCTAAATGGGATGCAAAATTTACCCTTTCCATGAAGGTAAATAATAGACTCGACTGTATGGACATATTAAACATTGGAATTAAAATGAGGCCCCAGTTATCAAGAATGAGTTTCATTAAGGCAACGGGTATACCAATGGGACCAGGTGCACATGAGGTATTACAGGTATGAATGAGTTTTGTACCTTCTACATAGCTGATCCGAAGCTTAGATCTATTCTCTGTGCTCATCTTAAACTGACTGTCTGTGTCAACAGCTCAATATAATGACATTAAATGTCCTTCCCATTGTTCATATAAGAAGCGAGAGTCACATTCAGCTTTATGGGTTTTAGTGCCTTTACCAACAATGCACCAAAAGTCCCAAGTGTTTTTCATGACCATTGTCGAATGTAAATCCATCCATTTACATTCGTGTTCTCTTTTTTTATTGCAATGGATTTTGCTTTGCTTATAGGGAAAGCATTATGTATACTCACCTCTGACCTCAGCAGCTGCCTTAATTTCTTTCTATACATTGTCATTTGTAGTTTAACTTTAAGTTCCATTGAAGATTTGCATTTCTACATGCGAGGATTTATTGAAACTACTGTAGCTAAGAAGTTGAAAATATGAGCAAGAAGAGAAGTAAAAAGATCAGTATCTCTCTTGGGTGCTTCGATTTTTTTTCTTTTTATTGACAGGAAGCTGATATAAAATGGTTAAGCCCAGATCTTATGTAGTAGGTTTCAAAATTCACAATGTTAGATTATTCGTTTCTCTCTCCTCACTGTGAGTTATTCATTGTCTAAATTTGTATCTGCTCTAAATTCCACTTTATTAACACTTTGGATAATATCTTGTGGGTTATGATCATCAGTCTCTGGTCTTAGTAATATTTTAAAATCCTGTAAGTTGTCAAAATCATTATGCATGAATGTATAGTCAATGGCAGATTTTTGCCTATTGTTTAAAAGTTGGTTTTGTGGGTTGATCATCCAAATGTCTACCATTTAGATGGTATAGCCCCAAGTCCATGATAGAGGAGTTAACCAATCTGCCCAAGCTGGTGAATGTCACATCTTTGAAGACCGGAAAGGGGACTGAAAGTTGTTGGCCTATAGAATCCCCTTGGAATACTGTTTACCCTTGTTGGAACAAAGTTATTGTTAAAGTCACCTGATTTTGGAGCTTGGGATTGAGCGTAATAAAGTTCAAATTTTTGGAGAATGGTTGCTAGTCTCCTCCTGTCCAGGGCTTCTAAAGTAGGACTGTAGATATTGATTACATGAATTTGAGTGGTCACAGTATACTTAAATGTTAGACCTGATACTCCTGAGGTAGTACTTCACTAAACGTTTTGCTTTTTCCTCCAGGGTTTTTCTGATTATCTGTTAGTGGCCTTAGGGCTCTTGGCACTTTTCCACATAAAATGCAGTGTGAAAGTATGCATGCCATTTGTGCACATGTTCGAAAGTGGTGCTTACCTTACGTCTGAAGCCTGCCATTGCAGGCCTCTGTGTTCAGACTTGTACCTATGATGTTTTGAACAATGTAAGAGTGTCCGTCAGTGTGGCGTTAATATAGTGGAGATAGCACGTAAAAATATGAAGCCAGCTGTGGTTGTTCAAAACGCTGGCCCAGCTTTCAAGAAAAAATTCATGGTTTTTTCAAGAAACCCTCACTCACCCTAGTGGTGACATGCTTCATCATCGGGTCCACTGGGGAGATCGAGTACCTCCCCAGTGTGCTACGACGCCAGGAGACTGCGGAGCAGGTTTTGTGAGAGTGAAGAGTGAAAAAAGTGTGGTTAAAAATGTCAGAGGTTGTCCCAAAAAATCATTTATTAGCTGGTCAACTTTACATATTAAAATTAAGAACTATGTGCAGGGAAACTATCCAAAAGAAATACTGGTGTTTCCCTGTTAGGGGAAGGTCAACATGTTTCTGCCCTTTAAGTGTTTGAATGTACAGGGCTTTCGTCAGGACCAGTAAGCGAGTGTTGCCTCAACAGGTATAGGCGCGCTAAGGCCTACCCTGCCGTAGGCAGTGAAAGTTAAAAAGTTGTACTATGTGTAAAAATTGGTGCGTGAAATACAAACCAAAAGGCTAGGGGATTTGCCTCTATTGCGAGGAGCCCAGAAGTTTGTATTGATTGGGGACTAAGAGTGCCCTTGAACCCTATCTCTCCCTTTGTTGACTGGTTTTGAACAATGTGTCAAGTCTGCCATTGCAGGCCTGAGTGTGGGAAATTGCACTTATGCTCAGGTTGGCCTTTGCAAACCACTGGCCAATTCTGAGGGGACCTTTCACTACCACTAAAGCATCACTAGGATAAGTCTTGAGGGGTCAAGCAAGTGGTAGGAGAATGCCAAGGCAGGCAGGTACACATGTGGCTTACCTGCCCAGGTGGTGAAGAATACCCATGTGTGTTTTCATTACATATAAGGTTTGCCCTTCCCATAGGTTAACATGGGGGAATGGTTGAAATTACATCAAGCTCCAATAGTGATTTACAGTGGAGCAGCCTCATCATGTTTCCTATCATTGGATTTGCTGGTAAAGGTGGGTTTGTCATTAAGAGCTAAGAAACGCCACTTCTAGAAAGTGGGCAGCTCTCAGCTCTAAAACTCTTTGAATACCTTTAATCGTGACTTCAGCTCACACTGGAGGCTGGGGAGCACATCTGTGCATTCCCCAGCACCAGCTATAAACACTGGGTACGCAACTGGAATGAAAGATGTCTGCCATTTGAGGGCCGGACTGGATAGAATAGAGGGAGAGGTTTTGACACTTCTGGGAAGACAGATCATGGCCCCACTAAAGATTTAGATCTGCATTCCATGGCCTCATGGCAGACAGCAGTGAAATGTATGGGAAACATAAGTGGTTCTGAACCCCCCCCCCCCCAAATTCAAAGGCACACTACAGTAGAACTACTGGTGCCATACTTCAGTAAGGAAGGGATACACTTGTGGGGGTGCGGAACAGGCCATCCTGGAACTGCGTGGTGCACACTGCAAGAGGAATCTGTTGTGCATAAGGAGTATTACTGCCATTGGAAGGGAAGGTGCACCCTTCCTGAAAAGTGTCCAGCTTGGGTTGACTACTTGCTGCTGTGTAGCACCCTGAAGTGTGCTCTCCAAGGGCGTGTTGGCTTGCCTCCTGTTCTCTTGTGGAGTTCTCAGGGACATAAAAGACCTCCCACGAGGGACACACACCATCTACGTGTGACACCTGGAGAGCAGTACCCTCTTAAGTACCCACATTGTCTGCTGGATGCCAACTAGTAGCGCAGCATGAGCATGGAACTAAGTATTGTGCCTGGAGTCTGGATTGCCTTGTGCAAAGCCCCAAAAGTACTACCTGCATCTAACGAGTGTAGCACCCTGCATACTGGTTGCGGGATCCAGCAACGCTCGTTTTGTTGATTGTGCTGCATCTCTCTCGTGCGACACGCCAACTGCATGCTCATTGCGTGTGGTGTCCGATTCACAGGTTTCAACCTTCAAAGGCAGGTCTTAACCGTAATGTTGCCTCATTCTACCTTGTGCTGCACTGCTAAACTTGTGCCTGTGTGTGTAATTGGAATTGTCTAGAGAAATACGTATCAACGCACACCAGGCATTGAGGCTCACTTCCAAGAAGGTACAGAATTTGCAACTCTTCATTGTGTGTTACCGGTGTTGTCTGGTGCGACCCATATCAATGCGCACTGGACATTATGCCTCATTTCCAGGGAGGTACAGAATTCGCAACTCTTCATTGTGTGTGACTGTTACTGTTTGGTGTGACTTGGATCAACGTGCACCTGATGTTGTGCCTCCTTTCCAGGGAGGTTCTAAGTTTGCAACTCTTCTTGACCAGAACTGTCAGTGTCACTCATATCAATGACCACCAGATGTTCTGCCTCATTTCCTGGGAGGTGCGGGGGAGGGAATTTGTGTTCCATTGTGCCCGGATTGCCTGGGTGCTACTTTGATCGATGTGTGTCTGACCGGGTGCCTCCATCTTCTGAGAGCATCCCCTGCTTCATCCTCCATTCATCGATTGTTCCTTTTGTGTCCTCATTGCTGCGGATCAGCTGCCCTCTCCTTACCCAGCCCGAAGTCTTTGTGTTGCCACTGCCAGCTAGTATTTCCTGGATAGGGCTTGGGTGGTGAGAGTAATTGACAGGGCTAAGCAACGCTTTCGAACGCGATGGGAAGCAGGTCACCAGACTGCTAGATCCCCCCTGCTGTGGGCTGGTGCCAGGAGGCCAACTGTGGAACCCTTTGATTGAAAGACTTTAGCCCTCAGGCCGTTTCTGCTCCGCACACCGTGGGTGAAATCTCCGAGTGGTGGCCAAACCTCCATTTGTTGTCTGCCACCTAATTAGCCTTCCTACCTACCGCCACCTCCTTCCTGGGACCATGACTAAGTGTGACTCCAGCTGCAATCAGACTAGTATCGGGGAAAGGTTCTCTATCTCCAACCCGTGAGAGTAGGGTAGTCGGGTTAGCTAAAAAGTTGAGGAGGGTTTGAGCCATGGGGTCTGCATTTGGTATTATCTACTGACCTGCTGGATATCAGTTGCAAAGCATTACGGTGCTGCGTGCGAGTGTGCTCCATACAGACCTGCCTGATATCTGTGGCACAACGTATCAGTGCTGAATGAGAGTGACTGCATGAGGATCCTCCTATTACTAATTACACCATAGGTCTGTGTTGCTTCACACGTTGATTTTTTGCCAAAGGAATACTACATTTGACATTGGTTTTTACTTGTGCGACCTTGGCGCACTGTGCTGTTTAAAAGTGTTGTAACTATCTGTGTGTACACATTTCTGATATTGCAGTGATCTGGGGTGCACCCTATAACTGTGTGGTATTGAATTGTAATAATTGCCAGAGTGAGCCTAGTTCTGACAATGTTTCACATTGCATAAGGATGCTGGGGGGGAAGTAGGATCTTTCCCAAGTATGCATACTACTGATGTCTTTTTAGCACGGTTGAGCCTAGTACTGCTAGTGATATTTCAAAATGTGATTTATGCGCAGAAATATAGGATGTTCATTTTATGTTAATTAATGTGTGTGTTGAATACAAACTTAATTTACATACACTAAGTGTGATGTCTCTTTTGTTACGCTCAGTGTATTTATTGTGAGAGAGTGCTGTGCCAATGCTTTACACATTGCCTCTGTGATAAGCCTGGCTGCTTAGTGCCAAGGGTGAGCGCAGGTTACACAGTGAGTGTAATAACCCACCCTTGATGGGAGTAGTAGGTTCTCCCTGACTAGGGCATCACCTCAGCCAACCAGAAAGTGCCAGTTCCAACATTTACCCATACTACCAAAATGTTTTAGCCCCTTAGGAAATTACATATTTGGATACTCCAGAACCACAGCCCAATAGTACCAATAGACCTCCACTAGGTCTACCGAAAGGGCCTTAAGTTGCTGATATAAACAGGTATATATAGTTTTGAAAGTTTAACTCTGCTGTCTTCCATGTTTCCTGTAAACTGAGGATGTCTTAAGCATTCAAAAACGGTGTCATTTGTGATGATTTTTTTTCTGTCTGTCCCAAATGGTGATATTCCAAGAACATGCCTGGAGAGACTCTTTGACATGGCTTAGGTCTTCTTTGTCTCTATTAGGAATAGAGACAGTCTGGGTCAGATCAGTATACCCCAGAACTGCTAGTGGTTAAACCTGGACCAGTTTACTCACTTTACTGTTGAAGCATAAGGTTATTTCCAAATTGTCGGTAACCATATTAACTGTTGTCATGTGAGACAATGCAGTATATGAGGACTTATGCTTCAAACTAGAGGGAGAGAAGAGGGAGAACAGTGGAGCACTCATCCTCCTCAAACTTAAGCTATGCACACATTGGAGATCCCTACTCTGTAATGTGGACTATCCAGGCCACTTTCTTATGAAAACATCATAAATGCTTTTTTATAGAACGCATACCCACCAGGGTTTCCCCTTCATGGCCTACTTCATTATTGGGTTCCTTTCTGTCTCCTGCGGAACGGGGCATGCTGCTACCAATTCGCTGCATGGTAGCATTAGGTAATATCAGACTATATGGAAGAAAATAAGAGTTGGGGTGGGGGGGTCTGTTAAAAAAAACCTGGTTGGTAGCAACAGTTTCTTTAATAAGTGCCCCAGTTGGTATGATTAAAATCAAAAGAGCAAAGTGGAAAGTTGAGAGGGGTACTGTCAGTGGTTAATTTCAGCAGGGGCTTTCAGGTGCTCAGCACCTGCACTTCTTTCACAGGGCCGGGGCTACAATTTCAGACCCTGCAGGTGGTGGTCTCAATATTAATTGTTAAAATTCAAAATAAAAAGAATAACATGCATTGCATGTTGACTGGCTGGTAAATGTTCATAGACAGCCCAGCATACGCCTGTCCAAGCAGGCATGATTGTGTATCGCTACATTAGTGATGATGTCATCTCGCCGATCACAAATCCAAGAAGTCATCAACAAAATATGTCTTGCATTCTATTCCCGAGTCTGCTGCACCCTGCCACTACCCGAGCCTAAGCCTCCCATTGGATAATTGTGGCTGAGGGCAGGCTCAAAATGGAGTTGAGGCAAGGAAGCTGCGAGAGCGCATTTGGAACTTGAGCGTGAGGGCTCTTGAGGAAGAATAAACAAAAGTAAGTGTGGACTTTCCACTTGCTGTGTAGCCAGCGTAGCATATCCTGAAGCCCTGCATTGCTGCTATCCTCAACGGGCTTGATGCGGCTGTGGCCCAACACAACTTTTGAGCTCTATGGCGTCACCTGTAGAATCTATGCGCTGCACCCCAGCATGGTAATTGCTGAGCGTGCGTGAGTCCAGTAGGCACCACAGCCCTACTTACCGGCATTGGCAGCATTACGCCTGGGGACAATGCCTGTGCTGTAGCAGGTAGGGCCACAGCAAGCTGAGCAGTGGATGCCAATGCCGTCACCATCCCTGGACCTATTAATTACAGGCAGCACTAGTAGTTACATCACCTTCTGTGCTCGAGCAGCTACCTGTTCTGCAAATAACCCAGTTATACTTCACTGATTAATATATGCAAAAAAAGCATTTTTATTTTGTGTACATTTTGTTTTTGCACTCAGTGTAGGTAAGAAAGTAAAACATGTCATCTTCCTGTTCTTTAGGAAAGACAACAGGAAAATGCAGAGTTCAAAATAGCAGGGACATGTACAGGCTGACAACAGGGGTCACAGGCAGCAGCAGTGTTGTAGAAGAGAGAGAGAGCAGGAGTAAAGAGGAGAAAGAAACAACAGGAGATGAGAGAGATAAGACAGAGCTAAGTAGAAGAAAAGGAGAGCAAATCAGATACAAAGAGAAAGCAGCCATGATGTGAAGAAGAGAGTATGTCAGTTGCCGAATTTCATGCTTTTCCAAGGAGTATGTGAGCACCGCGTGCAAAATGCATTTAAAATGAATTACTTGCCGTATAAATTATTGATGTATTATTAAATGTATATAAAGATTTCTCTAATTGAAAAAAAATACAAATAGTGTTCTGGGTATCTGTAAGAAAAGCTAATATTTTTTTCCTTAAGTGATGATGTGCTCAATCTATACAGTCAAATACTTGACGAGGATTTTTGTGTGTGTTTTTTTCTTAACAACTATACTCACCAATAAAGTCAAAATGCTGTTTTGAAAACTCCTTCATCAGCAACATGTACGGTAGAAAGTTCAACCACTCAGACAGTAGAAAGAAACGAGGGATTTATAAACCTTCATATACCATTAAAACGTAATCCATCAGAAAACTATACCATACTTCCACAATATCAGGAGCATCAGCTGCACAGTCACGGTCTAGGTATTTCATTAGGTCTGATCTTTATAAACCTGACCCATCTGGTAAAGATAGAACAAAATACTAGACGGTTTTACAGCACTAGATTTATGGCTTAACTCAGCTGGTGTTAACAATGTTTTATGACCATCAATGATGCTTCTTTTGCTGCATATTTCAAATGTTCAATATGTTTTTACACAATGTGCTAAAACGAAATGAGCAATCCCTGCTTATTTATGGGTAAAACAGTGTATTTATTCGATTACCTCTGTTATGAGGACTCACTGTCTGCTTCACTTTTTTTAATTCACTGTTTTGAATTATCTTCACTTGCCAAAACATTCCAAGATCAGTCTTTATAACTACATAGTAAAAAGAGCCATTCAATAACTGCCACTTTTAATATAATTTGACCGTTTTTTTAATAGAACTATAACTTTTCACTGTGAATATGTGGAACACTCGTTATGTGAGATGTGCTTTCATTCAGCCAATACCACGTTATATTTAAAACTATTTTTTCCCTGAAAAGTTATGTTCAATTAATAAATATATGTTAATAGTCCAATTTATTACACTGTCACTGTGGTTCATACTTTGTTTGACTAGCTTATGATTACTGATATGTAAAATGCAATAAAATGTAATTTTGAACCATTTTATTTCAATGCCTAGAGGGGAGGAGGACACGAGGTGCTGAACGCCGACCTCGGTCAAAGCAGAACTAACTCTCCCAGAATTTGCAAACCCTTTTAATCGCAGTCTGGAAACGTGTTAGAACCTCTCTCAGTGTTCTTGTACACGCAGAGAGAGTTTTTCTTTAAAAAGTGTTTTAAATTGTAAAAAGCTTGGGCTGCACCAGCTGTTAGCTGCTCTGGGACTTCTTGGCCTGCACCATTTTGTAGGCCAAGGAGGTGATAGCAGCCTCAAAGCTCTGCTTGCACTTGCAAACACGGCACCGGGCAGATATAAATCACCACAATATTTTTAGAGGACTGCTCCTCAAGGTGGCTGAGGAGATAAAGATAGAGCTACCAAAGTCTCACCTACACCTCTGACGAAATGAAGGTGAAAAAGGCGCAAAAGGCTCTCCCAACCATGGGTAATGCCATGAATCTGCCATATGCCCTCCACCCACGGGGAAGGCAGAGCAGGGGAATTATCCCTTACTTTTGGAAGAGCAGAGGCCTAACAAAATTCCCTACCATCGCTCTTGGGAAATCCCCTCCAAAGCCAAGAGTATAGTAGTTCATACAACAATTTCCTCTGTTCAGCCCCGTATTTTGGCAAGGAGGAGTAAGTACAAAGAAATATATCCCGATTTTGTGCGTGGAAAGTCATGGCTAGAAAGAAACCCCCGCCTTTAAGTACAGCATGGGAGCTACTAAATAGACTTCTGTTCATGAGTGATACGAATTTATTTCTTGAAATTCACCAGGCCTTGGGCAATGCAGGATACATTTATCCTCATTAAGGCCGGGGTCCAATAACTATAAGATTGGGTTCCAACCAAAAAAACTAATTAAATTCAATGGAAACAAAATTCAGTTCAGTTAAGTTAACAGGAGTTCAATAGTGCCTGTAATTTAAATCCTCCAAAAGACCAGTAACAGACCAGGTAAAGTAGTATAAGGACCTTAACTTCCTCCTCCACCATGCTATCTTTATAACCTCATACATTATTGCACACATAAAATAGTGTTACAACATTATTATCAATAAAGGTCATTTGAATAATCTGTACAATTAATTGCATCAAAATTACAAACATATTAAATGTGAAAAGACAGAATAAATTACACTAACTATAATGTTTTCTGAGGAGTAACAAATGACACTGAAATACACATCAACACATCCGCCTATGAAGAAACTTATGCATAATCTCACCACTCTACCCGCATCAACTTTAAACTGAAAAATTACGGAGGTTATTCTATTGATATATATATATATATATATATATATATATATATATATATATATATATATATATATATATATATATATATATATACATATATATATGTTGTGAAAGCGCCGCATCAACCTCCGGCTGGAATCTATATATATATATATATATATATATATATATATGTATATATATTCAGTGAAAAAAGCAGAGGTTTTACAACCGTTATAGTGAGGAATTAGCATTTAAAAAACCATTGAAATTCACTAAAAAAACATAGGTTTCACATTTGTTATAGTTAGGAATTAGCGTTTAAAAAACCTTTGAAATTCATTAAAAAAAACAAAGGTTTCACACCAGTTATAGTTAGCTGAACATTTTACTCATACAAAACCATTGAAATTCCCACGTTATAGTTAATTGGACTCACTATAACTCGCGCGCCCGCAATCCACTGCTGATGATGTCACATATGACATCATTCATGACATGGTCAGTGACATCACTGATGACATCACTGATGACATCGCAACTGACATCACTGATGACATCATCTATGTGATAATATAATGCACCTTTTCACACTCTAATCTAAACTTTGATACATCCAGTATTGAATACAGACTACCATTCATGAAACCATTGACACACCAATACTAGTTACTACATACACACTCACTGATTCCTAAGTTTACACACACATCCACTCATTCACCCATACAATCACTCATACATACAGTCTCTCATCAATGCAACACTATCATATGCACTCATACACCTATACAGACACTGACACACTACCACTCAACCATGGACTTACTTACAAACCTAGTTAGTCATGCAAAGAATCAATCACACTCCCATTTCCATATGAGATTTCACTGCTTCACTTTTAGGACACCGTTGCGTCAAAATCTTGCGCCTGCCTCACAGCAGGCGTAAGACTGACGCAAGCCCTTTCACATGGGGCTGGCCCCATGTGAAAGGATGCATTGCTGGAGTTGCGTCACTTTTGTGACACACTCCAGCAATGCATCACTTTTGCGCTTACAGATACTTCAGAAATACTGACGTATCTGTAACTCCTTGCGACATATTGCGTCATACATTAAATATGACCCATGAGTAGAAGACTGAAGGCCTCATTTATGAGGCCATCCGTCACTTTTACGCCACCGGTGCGTCTCTTTTTGTGATGCACCAGTGGTGTAAAAATGCACCTTGTTGTTTCATATTTACAAAGTGACGCATCTAGGTAAATGCGTCACTTTGTAAACCCCTGTGCCACATTATACCTGTGCCAGGTGTAATGTATGCAAAGGGGGCGTATTGACGCAAGAAAGGGTTGTAGAAGTGACGCAGTGAAATCTATGAGATTTCACTGCGTCACTTTTAGGACACCGTTGCGTCAAAATCTTGCGCCTGCCTCACAGCAGGCGTAAGACTGACGCAAGCCTTTTCTCATGGGGCTGGCACCATGTGAAAGGATGCATTGCTGGAGTTGCGTCACTTTTGTGACACACTCCAGCAATGCATCACTTTTGCGCTTACAGATACGTCAGAAATACTGACGTATCTGTAACTCCTTGCGACATAATGCATCATACATTAAATATAACGCATGAGTAGAAGACTGAAGGCCTCATTTATGAGGCCATCCGTCACTTTTATGCCACCGGTGCGTCACTTTTTGTGATGCACCAGTGTTGTAAAAAATGCACTTTATTGAGTCATATTTACAAAGTGACGCATCTATGTAAATGCGTCACTTTGTAAACCCCTGTGCCACATTATACCTGCACCAGGTGTAATGTATGCACAGGGGGCATATTGACGCAAGAAAGGGTCTTAGAAGTGACGCAGTGAAATCTATGAAATTTCACTGCGTCAATTTTCTTGCGCCTGCCTCACAGCAGGCGTAAGACTGACGCAGGCCCTTTCACATGGGACTAGCCCCATTTGAAAGGATACATTGCTGGAGTTGCATCATTTTTGTGACACACTCCAGCAATGCATCACTTTCCTCTAAACACTCTACTATATTTTTTTACACTGTTTTTCCCCATGGTGCGCTCAGGGTGCGCGAACCGGAGAGCGTACCCGGGAACGCACCCAGCGCTTCAGGGTCCTTCTAGGCCTCCCTCAGAAAACCTAGGGGGTCAGGGGGTGTCTACTCTGCCCCCTTTTAATTATTTCCCCCTTTCTTTTTCACCTCTTGTGTCTCGATTCTACCGAGACACAAGATGGCGGACTCTCCGGACTGTTTAGAATGTTGACAGACACCCGACAGCCAATCAGCTTTCCGCTCACGCACTCCCGTAGCGCGCCAGGTGCGCTCCCCGGTACGCGCACCGGTGAGCGCTCGGAGCGCGCCTGTAGATATATATGTGTTTTTGTAGTTAATTTTCGTAAAAACCACTGAAACAATTTTCACCAAACATAGCAAAGGCACATCTGCGTACCAGTCCCTACAATTTTGCCAAGTTTGGCGTAATTCTGTTCAGCGGTTCGGGCTGTAGACTTGGCAGACCGTCCTATGGAAATTAACATGAAGAAAACACGTTTTGGGACCCCCCTTTTTTCTCAGCCCCCACTTGACGAATCCCCCCGAAACTTTCAGGGAAGGAGCGCAGCGGAGCTGGCCAAAATTTTGGAAAATTGCACACAAATTCCTCAACCGGCGCAAGAGTTATTCCCAATAGAATGTTGCGGATTTCCTATGGTAGCCAATCCTAACTATAACTACCTACTGGCGACTGCCGGTAGGTAATATAAATATATATATACATACATATATATATATAGATGGAATCCGGGTTACCGGAACTGCCAGAGCTCGCCTCTTGACCTGGACGATATTGCTGGTAGTTTTGGGGTCATTGACTTCATGCTGGGCGAGGTATGATTCTCATCCTTGCTCCTGCCTCATTGACACCAGGTTCAGGAGGTTGAAACGGTTTGGGGACTGGAGGAGACGGTGGCATTCCTGTGTCATCGGGCTTCGGAGGGTTCATTAGCAGCACAGCTCTGTCTGACCCCGAGCAGTATCCACCAGGCAAGACTCAGAACATTGCATCCTGGTACCGGTAGTCGCCGTGCATAAAGCGACGTACTAGGATAACTGCCATTGGTACTTACCCGGAGGGGCGGAGTAGAGCTCACACCTATTAGGAGGGGCGTGAGAAGTGCCGCCTCCTATCCTGCACACACCCGTGGTGCTGAGGAAGGCTTGAGATAAGCTGAAATGCATTCGCCGTGAACGGATGATGTGAACTTTCCTTACCTGCAGCACGGGAATAAAATTTGCCTTCTCCTACTCCCCTGGTTGGCCTCTTCACTCTCGTCGTTTGAGGAGGTGATGTGTTTACATTTTGCAACGCGGAATCCAGTGCCGCATTCAAGAGGCTCCCGTTTCTGCAAGCTGGCTCTGGTTCGACTGGACGCTACTTCGGTGGTTTTTGATGGAATCCGGGTTACCGGAACTGCCAGAGCTCGCCTCTTGACCTGGACGATATTGCTGGTAGTTTTGGGGTAATTGACTTCATGCTGGGCGAGGTATGATTCTCATCCTTGCTCCTGCCTCATTGACACCAGGTTCAGGAGGTTGAAACGGTTTGGGGACTGGAGGAGACGGTGGCATTCCTGTGTCATCGGGCTTCGGAGGGTTCATTAGCAGCACAGCTCTGTCTGACCCCGAGCAGTATCCACCAGGCAAGACTCAGAACATTGCATCCTGGTACCGGTAGTCGCCGTGCATAAAGCGACGTACTAGGATAACTGCCATTGGTACTTACCCGGAGGGGCGGAGTAGAGCTCACACCTATTAGGAGGGGCGTGAGAAGTGCCGCCTCCTATCCTGCACACACCCGTGGCGCTGAGGAAGGCTTGAGATAAGCTGAAATGCATTCGCCGTGAACGGATGATGTGAACTTTCCTTACCTGCAGCACGGGAATAAAATTTGCCTTCTCCTACTCCCCTGGTTGGCCTCTTCACTCTCGTCGTTTGAGGAGGTGATGTGTTTATATATATATATATATATATATATATATATATATATATGTATATATTTATATATATTCAAAGTAAGCCTACCTCTTGCTCCGTGAGCAAGAGGTAGGCTTACCTCCAAACACGTAGGGGTTGTTTTTTGCCAATAAACCTAAGCACTGCTAAAACGATTTGGTCCTCGACTCTGGTGTCTTTGAATAAGAGGATTACGCGAGGAATTTGATGAATTTTGCGGTTTGGCGATCCCGCCGAGTGCCCGCTGAAGCAGCGGCAGAATCACGCCAACTTTGTCTTTTGGATATATATATATGCCAGAAGGTAGTTATAGTTAGGACCTAGTTTCCATAGGAAATCCGCAAAATTCTATTGGGAATAACTTTGGCGTCGGTTGTTGAATCTTCGCGGATTTCTCAAAGAAGATGGCCTGCTCTGCTCTGCTCCTTCCCTGAAAGTCTCGGAAAGATCCGTCAAGCGTGGGCCGAGAAAAAAGGGGGGTCCCAAAACGTGTTTTCCCCATGTTAATTTCAATAGGACGATTAGACACGGCTACAGCCCGAACCTCTGAATGGAATTACACCAAATTTGGGGAAATGGTAGGGTCTGGTACGCAGATCACGCTTTTGGTTAAATGGTGTAAATCCCTCCAGTAGTTCCTGAGAAAACCAAAAGATATATATCTGGGCGGAGCATAAACCACATATCTTATCGTGAGATCTGATTGGCAGTCAGCACTTCATCCAAGAAGTGTTGGCAGCCATCTTGGGACCAATATACATGATAGCACCTCATTAAAAAGCATTGCAGTTAATAGAAGGTTTTAGGACTTTAGTTACATTATAAATCATTTGTTGATGGTACCATACTCATTTTAGGAATTGTGGTGTGTTCTAAGGTGATTTTACCATGTGGAAAAAGCCTTCTGCTGGGATATCATGAATCATGTTTGAAAGAAAACTATTATCTCATGCTTTTCCCACAGTGGTTTGGAAGGGGATCTATAAGCTAAACTGAAAGCATATTTTCTGTAAATTCACATTATCTTTCTCAGTCATGTGAGAATAAAGTCTGACATTCTCAGTAAAACATGTACATCCAACAAGGACAGAAACTGTCAGTTGATTCCTAGGGTTCTACTGCAGCTTCACAGAGTGTTCTAAAGAACAACTAGAGCGCTAACAGTCCTACTTATTACAAAGGTATGGCACACCTGAAGCCATCTTGATTGGAATAAAGTGGTAACTCTTAAAACATTTCATTTAAAAGGGAACAACATGAGGGGGTATATTTTGCCCTAGAAAGTATGATTAGTGCTGCAGAAAGAAAAATTAGGGCACATTTTGAGTGACTTCTCAAATCCTCTTCTATTTCATTAAAAAAATTCTAACATGCAGTCTCCCAAGATGGCCACCAGAGACAAAAGAGCCCAAACGTAGCCCAAATATCACCCAGATGCAGCCCAAGTATAGCCCAATGACAGAATGTCCCAGAGTGTTCTAAAGAGCAACTAGAGCGCTAACAGTCTTACTTAAGACAAAAGTATGGCACACCAGAAGCCATCTTGATTGGAATGAAGTGGTAAGTCTGAAAACATTTAATTTAAAAAGGAACAAAATGAGGGGTTCATTTTGCCATAGAAAGTATGATTAGTGCTTCAGAAAGAAAATTAGGGCACATTTTGAGTGACTTCTCAAATTCTCTTCTATTTCATAAAAAAATTCTGACATGCAGACTGAAACATGCACTTTCAATACCAGCAGCAGACTTCCCTGGTGAGCAGTAGCTTTACTACAGTGATCTAATAAGCAACTAGCGTGCTAATATTCTGAATTTATGGCAAATGTGTGTCACGTCTGAATGCCTTCTTGATGGAATCAAAGTAGAAAACTGAAAGTATTTCCTAATGAGAAGACTGTCGTACATGAGGAAATTAGGAAACTAAATAACAAATAAGTCTCCCAAGATGGCCACCAGAGACAAAGAGCCCAAATGTAGCACAAATATCCCCCAGATGTAGCCCAAGTATTGCCCAATGACAGAATGTCCCAGAGTGTTCTAAAGAACAACTAGAGCGCTAACAGTCTTACATATGACAAAAGTAGGGCACACCTGAAGTCATCTTGATTGGAATAAAGAGGTAACACTTAAAACATTTAATTTGCAAAGGAACAAAATAAGGGGGTTCATTTGCCAAAGAAATTATGATTAGTGCTGCAGAAAGAAAAATTAGGGCACATTTTGACTTCTCAAATCCTCTTCTATTCCATTAAAAAAATTCTGACATGCAGACTGAAACATGCACTTTGAATACCAGCAGCAGACGTCCCTGGTGAGCAGTAGCTTTACTACAGTGATCTAATGAGCAACTAGAGTGCTAACATTCAGAATTCATGGCAAATGTGTGACACATCTGAATGCCTTCTTGATGGAACCAAAGTAAACAAGCATTGAAAATGCAATAGATCTCGCCCTCGTTTAAGTTAAGCCATTCTGTTTGTACTGAGGTGGCTTTTTAGCTTTGCTTTTATTAGTGTTTTTCAAACTTTCTTATAAATAACATGCATATCTATGCATATATGTATATGTATGCATGCATTTATATTTGTATTTATATAGATATGCAGATTATATATGTTTATATATGTATTTATATATATATATATATATATATATATATATATATATACATATATATTACCTACTGGCGGTCGCCAGTAGGTATATATAGTTAGTACCTAGTTCCCATAGGAAATCCGCAACATCCTATTGGGAATAACTTTGGCGCTGGTTGATAAATCTTCGCAAATTTCTCAAAGAAGATGGCCCGCTCCGCTCCTCTCCTTCCCTGACCATTTTGGGGGGATTAGTCAAGTGGGGGCTGAGAAAAAAGGGGGGTCCCAAAACGTATTTCCCCCATGTTAATTTCCATTTCCATAGGACATTTAGACACGGCTACAGCTTGAACCGCTGAACGGAATTACACCAAACTTGTCAAAATGGTAGAGTCTGGTACGCAGATCACGCTTTTGGTTAAATAGTGTAAAACCCTCCAGTAGTTCCTATGAAAATTAAAAGAGAAAAAAATTATATATCTGTAAGCGTGCACCGTGAGCGCACCCCGCGATTTTTCGGGAAAAAAATTTGGGGGGGGGCCTTGGGGGGCTTCTCTATTTTATTTTAATCTCAAGGGTGCCCACCCCTCGTTTTGCCCCCGAGATCACCGCCGCGGCCCGAGCCGCCTCAAGATGGCCGCCGCCTGGTTGTGGGCGGGGCCGGGAGGACGTGGTTTCCTTCGATGTGCCCGTCCGGTCTCCCGTGCCGAGGGGGAGACCGGGTGATGCTGCCAGCCCGAGGAAGAAGTGTGGGCTGGTGCGGGGCTCCCGTGTGCCTCTAAGGCATGTTCTCTTTCAAGCAGGGGCAGCGCGCCGGGTTACACGTTCCTGACAGTCCCATAAGACGAGTCAGGGGAGACTTGGAGACAAGAGGCAGATGTTTTCAAAGCTCAGACTGGGCCACGTTTCCTCTCGTAGGGCAGTGTGAAGAAGCACTGAAATTAATTGTAAAGGCAACCCCCACCCACCCTTACTTATTGACGTGTTTATGCAGCATTTCCAGCAGTGTGCGTTGTGACAGGTACCAGGGACTTGTGTCTTCCTGCAAATCAACAACGCGTCGAATAGAACAAGAGACATGCAGGGTCATACTTCTACGAACAATAATGGAAGCATACATAATACACAAAGACGTACACACGTCGAGACATGCACACGGTCAAACACACATATACAAATACACAAGCACTGGAATAGACTGGTGGCATTTTAAGGGTGCATTCGTTCGCCGAAGGTACTCTAAGCAGAAGTGATCACATGTTACACCCTCAAATGCAGATGTTATGTCGATATAATGGCACTTTAATCATAAATAAAGCATTAATAAACATTCATGTGTCTGAACACACATCTGCAAGAGTGAATGTACGTTCCTTTTGGGTGCAGATCTGTGCATTCGAAACCGCTGCACGTGCCATTATTTCGACATAACATCTGGATACACAGAGGGACTAGGTTTGCGACTATTGCATCCGTTATCTTTTCGGAGGTGCGACTTTGTTCACTGTGGTTATGGTCGTCACATTTTCTTTCTTATTCAGAGACACAGCGCCCGCTAACCTTTCACCAGGCTTCGTGGCGGTGACAGCGTGGATTCAGAGTGGAAGGGACAGGCCTTTTTCTCTGTCTTCTTTAGTGGGCAGATACCTACTGGCATCGTCTGTTTGAAATGTTTTGCCAGCCTCCTATAACAAGGCTTTCACTTCATCTGTGTGGGGGATGGCTGCAGGGTGCTGGGGGCAGAATAACCCATGAGGGCCTGCGCTGGAACATTCCTCTCCCTAGGTTTGTGTGTGTGTGTGTGTGTATATATATTATATATATATATATATATATATATATATATATATATATATATATATATATATATATATATATATATATATATATATATATATATATATATATATATATATATATACCAAATCCTGATTCGAAAAAGTAAACTCATTCACCAGGAACGGACCACCACGAAAGGTTTGAAGTTTTCAGTGCAGTTTATTGATGCCTCTCACAACATGATGCGTTTCAGCCGGGTTGCCCTGGCCTTGATCACATGACGTGCCAGGAAAACACCACCCATAAATACTATGAGAACATTAGAACCCCTCCCATTATTTACATGGAAAGGGTGGAAAGACTAGCGATTATTTCAAAAGTGCAAGCTCAAGTCCTGAGATCTTAACAAAACCCATGTTTTCACAATTAAAATTATACATGGTTAAACAAGGCTTAAATATTTATATAAATATTTAAAAGCAGGTTTTTGCAAAAATATTTCATTATAATTAGAAAGAAATCCGGGGCAAGTGCCCAAATCCAAATTCATTTAGAGGACTTCAAATATTGCACAATTTGACAACGAAGAAAAATGCTCATTGTAGAAAATACCCAATAGTGCAAATAGTGAAATGTGGCTGGATTAATAGCCATCCATTAATAAAGAAATTAAAATCAAATAAGTATGCAGATGCAATCATCAAGCAAGATTTGCAGAAACAAAGTGAATGAATAGATCTTCAACTTTCCCCTGATATCATGAGTTCAAAATTGAAAGTTAAAAGGAACAGTTCAAAGCGTTGTGTGAATAAATATATAAATATATAAAAAATTAGGTCATCTAGTTGGAAAAATTTAGAGTACAATGCATTTCATCAAATAACTACAGATATTTACAATGGATTAATCACCCTTTTCCAGAGAGTCCATCAGTCAAACTAGAACAAGCTAGAAAACCAATAAAATAACACACAATAAAAGGTTATACTAAAAAATCCATTATTTCAATAAATATATACCCATAAAAAACCTAAATTAATATATATACACATACACACAACTTATATTTGCAGATCACAATTAATCAAAAAAGTAGACATGTTCAGAGTACGGATCCAAAGAGAGAGGATAGGAATCTGATATTGAGCCCAATATCAATAAACCAGAATCATATAAGTATAAAACCAACACTATTTACATATTCATAAAAAGTGGACCAAATCCTTCCCTGTATTTAAACCATTAGGTATTTTGGTGTTTAGCCTAACTATGTATTGACTCTCTAACTGGCGGAGTTTTTTCTCTCTATCTCCACCCCGTATTGATTTCGGAACAGAGTCAATTACATAGTACTTTAGATCCTCCAATTTATTTTGATGCACAAGTTTGAAATGGCGGGCAACCGGATATGATGGATCAGAGTTTACGATTGCCCGCAAGTGCTGGAGGATCCTATTAAACACAGGGAGTTTGGTACTGCCAATATATGTTCTGTATTTTTGCACGACCTTTCATTCACATTTATTTAAGGCGCCTAATGTTCATAATATTGTTTAGTAATGTTTCACCTGGCAACCGATAAAGTGTGAATTATCTAGGAATTTAAACACCTTGATAGAGAGGTTAAGTTAGCTATCAAGGAATTTAAACACCTCCTTAGAGAGGTAAGTTAGCTATCAAGGAATGAAAACACTTCGATAGAGAGGTAAGTTAACGAATGGATAAGTGTATTAGCCGGAGTAGAGGAAATGAAAGTTATACATTTTAAAGATAAGGTTTTACAGTCCATGGCTCATTAGAGCGTCAACATGTGTTAAAGTTAACAACGTTACATTGTTGTGCTGTTCAGTCATATAGAACTTACCGGGGAACGTAATATGGACATTTTGCCAAGTAATATTGAGCATTAAATATAAAAATGTAATACAGCAGGGCTACACATCCACCACCCACCCATCCACTATCCATCCACCCACCCATCCACCCATAAATTCACCCACACACTCATACAAATCCATCCATTCATCCGCACCCCCATCCACCTCTTTCTCTTGTGATACAATTCAGATTTCTCTAACTGGACAATGCCAGTGCTTGGACAGAAATGCCCGTGTAGGGATCTGGAGAGCTTGATTTATTGTCTTATGCCACTTTCTTGCAGTGTCTGTGTTTTTTACCTTAATAAACATGACAACCACAATTGTTCACTGAAATACCCTGCCCCCCTCCGATTTATATGGACTGAGAACTGAGACACCACAGTGTGGCCTTGAAGTCACGAAGGGCCCCCACTTGGAGACACAGTGCCCGCTAACATTTCACCAGGCTTCGTGGTACTGGCAGCGGTGGCAGCGTGGATTCAGAGTGGAAGGGACAGGCCTTTTTCCCTGTCTTCTTCAGTGGGCAGATACCTACTGGCATCTTCTGTTTGAAATGTTTTGCCAGCCTCCTATAACAAGGCTTTCACTTCATCTGTGTGGGGGATGGCTGCAGGGTGCTGGGGGCAGAATAACCCATGAGGGCCTGCGCTGGAACATTCCTCTCCCTAGGTTTGTGTGTGTGTGTGTGTATATATATATATATATATATATATTATATATATATATATATATATATATATATATATAATATATATTAATATATATATATATATATATATATATATATATATATATATATATATATATATATATATATATATATATATAACCTACTGGCGGTCGCCAGTATGTATATATAGTTAGGACCTAGTTTCCATAGGAAATCCGCAACATTCTATTGGGAATAACTTTGGCGCTGGTTGATGAATCTTCGCAAATTTCTCAAAGAAGATGGCCCGCTCCGCACCTCTGGCACAATCAGGGGGGCAGAAGCAAGAAATACGGCACAATCAGGGGGGCAGAAGGCAATAAATACGGCACAATCAGAGAGCATCTTGCTCCGGTCCAAAAATCGGATCCCTAGGGCTGCTCAGGTGGTCCCACAAGGATATTAACATATTTAAACATTATCCGCTAATAGAATTAGCATTTTAAAAACCTTGCAAATTCACTGAAAAAACCATACGTTTCAGGCCTTATTTAGTTAGGAATTAGCATTTTAAAAACCTTGTAAATTCACTGAAAAAAACATAGGTTTCAGGCCTTATGTAGTTAGGAATTAGCATTTAAAAAACCTTTGAAATTCACTGAAAAAACCATAGGTTTTAGGCCTTATATCGTTAGGAATTAGCATTTAAAAAACCTTGAAAATTCACTGAAAAAACCATAGGTTTCAGGCCTTATATAGTAAGGAATTAACATATAAAAAAACATTGAAATTGCTCCTATATAGTTAGTTGGACTAACTATATTTGGCGCACCCCGCAATCCACTGCTGATGATGTCACATATTACATCATTCATGACATGGTCAGTGACATCACTGATGACTTCACTGATGACATCTCAAATGACATCCCTGATGACATCATTTGAGATGTCATCAGTGATGTCACTGACCATGTCAGGAATGATGTAATATGTGACATCATCAGCAGTGGATTGCGGGTGCGCCAAATATAGTTAGTCCAAATAACTATATAGGAGCAATTTCAATGGTTTTTTATATGTTAATTCCTAAATATATAAGGCCTGAAACATATGGTTTTTTCAGTGAATATATATATATATATACACATACATACATATAAATGCATATGCATACATATATATATATATATATATATATATATATATATATATATATATATATATATATATATATATATATATATATATATATATTATGTGTATATGTGTGCGTGTAGAGAGAGGTAAGAGATAGATGTGTAGAGTTAGAGGTGTAGAGGTAGAGAGGTAGAGACTAGTAGAGAGAGGTAGAGAGTGAGTAATAGAGAGTAGAGAGTGAGTAGTAGAGAGTAGCAGAGAGCAGTAGAGAGAGTAGCAGAGAGTGAGTAGTAGAGAGTAGTAGAGTGAATAATAGAGTGAGTAGTAGAGAGTGAGTAGTAGAGAGTGAGCAGTAGAGAGTAGTAGAGAGTAAGTAGTAGAGTGAGTAGCAGAGAGCAGTAGAGAGTGAGTAGTATAGAGTAGTAAAGAGTGAGTAGTAGAGAGTAGTAGAAAGTGAGTAGTAGAGAGTGAGTAGTAGAGAGTGAGTAGCAGAGAGAGAGAATAGTAGAGAGTGAGTAGTAGAGAGTGAGTAGTAAAGAGTGAGTAGTAGAGAGAGAGTAGTAGAGAATGAGTAGTAGAGAGTGAGTATTAGAGAGTAGTGGAGTAGTAGAGAATGAGTAGTAGATAGTAGTGGAGAATTTTCCAAAGTTTGGCACAGCACCACTTGCACAACAAGTCCAATCAAATCATATCACTTTGAGTCCTTATTGAAGCGCTGAATCTTGGTGTATATTCAAATGCTTTTATTTTCCTTAAGTTTATATACCACAGCCAGCCGACGCATTTCGTTCTGTACAACAGAACTTCTTCAGGGCGTTCTTATTTCCTTCAAGTTATGTCGGTATCCTGTTGTCATATAACTAGATATTTCTTCCAAATGTTAGACGAGTCGTAAGTACATTCTTATTCAAAGTGACTAGGGATCAATTTTACCCACACAATTTGGGCAGACTTGAGTAATTTATAGCATCCTCAAAGTCCGTCTTCCAAAAATTCCAAAGTATAGGACATGATAATGCAAATCCAAATGTTTCTCAAGAAAAGTCATTTTCAATTGTTAAGAATATCGGCGTTTGTGCAGATATGACCCACGGACAAGGTTTATGACTTTTCTTGAGAAACATTTGGATTTGGATTATTATGTCCTATACTTTGGAATTTTTGAAAGACTGACTTTGAGGATGCTATAAATTACTCAAGTCCATGGATGCTGCTGGGAATGCCCCCAGCAACACCCATTGCACGCCCCTTTAACGCAGGATATTGCCTTAAAGGGACTGATATTTATCAGGCAGGATTACGCCACAAAAAGTGGCTTAGTCCTGCCTGATAAATATCACTTAGTCTTCTGCGCCCCCGGAACGTCACAAAAAGTGACGTTCCGGAGGCGCAAGGGGCTCGTAAATAAGGCCCCATAGGCTGAACAATCGTTATAGTTAGGAATTAGCATTTCAAAAACCTTTGAAATTCACTGAAAAAACCATAGGTTTCACACCAGTTATAGTTAGCTGGACATTTTACTCATACAAAACCATTGAAATTCCCCCGTTATAGTTAGTTGTACTCACTATAACTCGCGCGCCCGCAATCCACTGCTGATGATGTCAAGTATTACATCATTCATGACATGGTCAGTGACATCACTGATGACATCTCAAATGATACCCCTGATGACATCACTGATGACATCATCCAGTGAATGTGGTTTGCTTTGATATTTAAATATGTATTATAAATACACTACTTTGCATTGAAGAAAGGATGGATATATAAATATAAATATGTGCGTGGTGGATTTAGTAACAGTGCCATTGATTGTTTCCTTGACTAATTTGTAGAGTCTCACTATATATAATGTGTAATTACTAAACTGTGTGAAAGTCTTTATTGCTTTGTCTTAATTGCTATGTTAAAGACTATGGCCCAGATGTAGGTAAATCTGATTTACCGACTCTAGAATACCGAATGTTACCGATTCGTTATTCTAGATTCGGTAAATCAGATGTAGGTAAAAATTCGGTAATTGTTACCGAATCTGTATGATTCGGTAATTACCGAATCGGTATTTACCGATTCGGTAATTGTCATTGATTCCTATGGGCCTACAGGCCTATAGGAATCAATGTCATTTACCGAATCGGTAAATACCGATTCGGTAAAATTACCGATTTTGCAAGGGTGACAGGGTGTCACTTTGACACCCTGTTGCACCCCTGATTTTGCCTTGTGTGCCATGTGACACACATACATGCCCTTAGGGCATGTCTGTGTGCCACACGGCACTGGTGTATATGCACAGATGTGCATGTACACTGGAATTCGTTATTTACCATGTAATAGTATTACATGGTAAATAACAAATCGGTAATGGCCTGTGGCACTGATTTCAGTGCAACCTACATCTGTATTTACCGATTCGGTAAATTTACCGATTCGATATTTTACAGAATCTGTAAATTTACCGAATCGGTAAATATACCGATTCTGTGAATTAAGCCTACCTACATGTCAAATCCCAAATACCGGTCGGTAACGGCCGAAATTGTCCGTTACCGACCGGTAATTGGCAACCTACATCGGGCCCTATATTTGGTATTGGTTTCTTAACTGAGTATTTGTATGGGTAAATTAATGTCTATGTGGTTTGGTGGGGGGTGTGTGATTGTCAGTAGGTATATGAAGTTAAGACTACATGTTATAACAGTTGTTTCAGTGAGTGTATATGTTTATGGGTGTGGTGGTGATGAAATATTTCTCTCAATGGTACATCTCCAATATACTTGAAAAAAAAGGCAGTGTATGTGACAGTTATATCTAATTAAGTGTGCCTAAGACTTAGTGATTGTATGAGTCACTATATGGATAACTGTATACTTGTAATAGTGATTTTAAATCACACTAAGTGTGAGTTACTATCTATATAAATAGATGAAGTGGTGTTTGTATAAGAGTGTAGGTGAGTAAATGTAAGTATAATCAATTGTTTGCATAAGTCAGAAGGATGTCTAAATCCTTCATCCACTCATTCTTCAATATGTAAGACATATTTTAACTTTACAGAAAAATACAGTCACTGGATGATGTCATCAGTGATGTCATTTGAGATGTCATCAGTGATGTCATCAGTGATGTCACTGACCATGTCATGAATGATGTAATATGTGACATCATCAGCAGTGGATTGCGGGTGCGCGATATATAGTTAGTGCAACTAACTATATATGCGAATTTCAATGGTTTTGTGTGAGTAAAATAAGGTTTTGTAAATGCTAATCCCTAACTATATATGGTCTATAACCTATGGTTTTTCAGTGAATTTCAATGTTTTTTTAATAGCACATATCAAAAGCTGTAAAATGTATTTTTCTTTTAATGGAAAAATATATTTTATATGTTTTTAATATAATTTTTTATTGCATCTGCCAAACCCTGACCTCTTAATAGTGCACTGTGGTGGAAATGATTTTAGCACTATGACTGGGGTTGGTCTGGAAATGCTTTTAAAGGACACCTTTCATCAATTGATGACACTTTTTCCCCAAACTGCCTTGGTATATTCTAATATATGCCAAAGACAGAACTGTTCCAACCAATTTTGTCCACAATTTGAGAAAGAACGGAAACATGTGAATAAATCTGTTTCTGCTTACATGAGAGACTTTAGAATGGGTTCAATATACAACAATAGCTTGCGTTACAACATGCAAGACATCTACAGAGGAGATGGTGTGCACTTCTCAGATGAGGGGAATAGAATATTCCTCCTGAATTTAAGACTGTGCATTTGAACCTACTTGTAGGTACCTAAATCAGCCACAGAACCCAATAGCTCATTTCAGAGCTACCCTACCTCTGATCATTCAAAACGTTTATCTTTTTCTAACTTTTTCACTATTTTTCACCAAAGTACGCTCCCCGGTACGCTAACCGGTGCGCGTACCGGGCGCTCCCCTCGCGATTGTTTTTTTTTTTGCCTATATGAGCGTCCTAAGCCCCCCTCAGAAAACCTAGAGGGTCAGGAAGTGTCTACCGTGCCCCCTTCTACCTATTCCGAACATTGTTTGCCCTCCATGTTGTGTCTCAATTTTACCGAAACACAAAATGGAGGACTCCCGTAACGCTGCCGGTTCCCGTACCGGGGCGCGCACCGGTAAGCGCTCGCTAAAAAAAGGTGGGAAAGTAATTTACAGAAAAACCACTGGAGACACTTTCATCAAATATAGAATAAGCCCTATTACATAGCAGTCCCTACCATTTACCTACATTTGATGAAATTCCATTGAGACATTTATGCTGTAGGCCTGACTAAATATCCTGAGGTAAATGTCATGACAAAAACACATATGAAGTGTTAGAATTGACAACCAATTAAAATGTTACTTTCATTTTCTACTATTTTTTCATGACATTTTATTGGTTATGTACCTGAATATATATAAAAAAAGAGAGAGAAACACAGCCATTTTGACTACTTTTTCCTGAAGTACATTTCAAGAGCATTTTCACTGACAACTTAAACTTCTTTTTGAAAGGTAAGATGTTATTTTAAAAATTTGAAAGGAGAACTATGTTATGTACTTTAAATTAATTTAGGAAAACATTTTCAGATAGTTATATACTGTCCCTCTATAAGAGTTAGTCATTGAGAAAGGCTTAAGTATTTAAATTATTGATTGAGTTAGGCTTCTGTGGTATAATTATGAATTTACTTAGGCTTCATCACAGGCACTTTTTAATAGTTCTACTTCCTGCCTGAAACCATACAGTGCCCAAAGATAACTTCACTGTTAAAAACTCACAAGTACCTGTCTGAACTTAAACCCAACAGTGCCCTATCTCTACTGATATATATATTTTTTTTGCAATTTACAGCAAGAAAATGGAAGCACAACAGAAAGAAAATAATATTTCATTTCAAATTAAAATGGAAACCAATACAATGGAAGACAAAGAAGAAATAGACTTTTTGGATGACACTGTAGACCAAGAATTAATTAAATGTGTTGAAGAATGTGAATCATGGAATGAAAAGGAGGACATACCAGATGAATTAATGTACAAATTCTTTTAGATTTTGAAAAATCAGAACAATAAATTTTAATTTTAAAAGTTAAAATTGTTTGGGACATTATTCTTTTTTATATGAAAATTATGAAATAGTACCCAAAAACATATAATATAAAGTGAGACTTAAAATATACTGTGCACCTTTTTTGTGTTACATAGTAAGTTTGCTCATAGTTACTTCCTTTCTCCAACTATATTATCTCCAATGTGTATTTAACATCTCTTTATCATCTCCTGCCTCCATATTGTTTCTGCTTTCCTGACAGACTATGGTATGAATTCCATATACCACAATAACTTCTGAAACAACATGCAAGGTATCTACAAAGGAGACGGTGTATATTAATTTTTAAACTATGCATTGGTACCTACATGTTGCTACTTAAATAAAATAAAAAAAAATAAAAACAAAAATAACAATCAATAAACATACAATATTTGAAAAGTCTATCATTCATTTTTTCCAATAGTACGCTCCCCGGACCGCTTCCCGGTGCGCGTACCGGGCGCTCCCCCGCAAATAAAACATTTTTTTTTTTGCCCCGCGGGCCCCCTTTAAAGCCCCCACATCAAACCTAGGGGGTCAGGGAGGATCTACTCTGCCCCCTTATGGTCATTTCCCCCTTTGTTTTGGCCACCTCTTGTGTTTCGATCCTACCGAGACACAAGATGGCGGCCACTCTGGACTGTTTGGAATGTTGACAGACACCCGAGAGCCAATCAGCTTTCCGCGCGCGAACTCGCGTAGCGCGCTGGTACGCGCCCTGGTGCGCGTACCGGGGCGCGCTTACAGATATATATATTTTTTTAACCTAAATTACTCAAAATCCACTGGAGCACATATCTTGAGACCTAGCAAAGGCACATCGGGCTACCAGTCCCTACAATTTTGCCAAGTTTATTAGAAATCCATTCAGCCGTTCGAGCTAAAAGTGAGTCCAACCGCCCTATGGAAAACTCAATGTTAAAAACACGTTTTGGGACCCCCCTTTTTTCTCGGCCCCCACTTCACGAAACCCCCCCTTTCAGGGGACGCTCAGAAACAAAATGTACCATTTTCCTGAAAATTTCAGCCAATTCCGTCCTTCAACGCCAAAGTTATTCAACATAGAATTTTCTGAAATCCCTATTCAAAAAAATCCTAACTATATATATATATTTATTTTGTATACCAGGAAACGTACGTTGTGACATTCCACCAGATACTGCCAATGTATTGGAATGAGCGTGTGGCTGCAAAATGGAGATTTTGATACCTGGTGTATATATTCACTGAAAAAACATAGGTTTCACACCAGTTATAGTTAGCTGGACATTTTACTCATACAAAACCATTGAAATTCCCCCGTTATAGTTAGTTTTACTCACTATAACTCGCGCGCCCGCAATCCACTGCTGATGATGTCACATATTAAATCATTCGGTCGCCAGTAGGTAGTTATAGTTAGGACATAGTTTCCATAGGAAATGCTCCATTTTATTTGGAATAACTTTGGCGCGGTTGACAAATCTCATACACATTCTCAAAGAAGATGGAGCACTCCGCTACGCTCCTTCCCTGAAAGTTTCGGGGTGATTTGTGAAGTGGGGGCCAAGAAAAAAGGGGGGTCCCAAAATGTGTTTTCCCCATGCAATTTTCCATAGGGACCTTCAGAGCCGGATACAGCCCGAACTGCTGAACGGAATTACACCAAATTTGGCAAAAAGGTAGAGTTTGGTTTGCAGATCATGCTTTTTGTTAAATGGTGTAGATCCATTCAGTAGTGCCTCAGAAAATCAAAAGTAAAATCATAGATATATCTATAGACGAAGTACGGTACGCGTACAGTATACGTACCGTACCCTCCCGAGCACGAGCTTAATGCTAATTGGCTGTCAACATTCCAAACCAGGAAGTGTTGGCAGCAATCTTGTGCCTCGGTAAAGCCGAGGCACAAGAAAACAGAAAGAGAAACACGAAAACGCAAAAAGGGGGCAGGGTAGAAACACCCTGACCCCCTAGGCCTGCTTAGGGGGTCCCACAAGGACCCCCAGGGACCCAATTTTTTTTTTAAATCACGGAATACGCATAGGGTACGCGTACCCTGCCGATACAAAAAAAAATACTTTTTAGGGGTTAGGCCCTGGGGGATGAGGTCCCCAGGGCCCAAAAAATAGAAAAAGAAGGGGGCTACACAGCCCCCTTCTTAAAAACAACAAAAACAACAAAACGGGATGGGGAGGAGGCCACACCCCCTCCCTGCACCACTCTGAAAACGCACCCCCTGGCACGTTTGCAGAGGGGGAAGTAATTCTCCTTGAATACTAGGGGTCCCTGGGGGCCAAGTAGCCCACCAGGAACCTCCAGTATGCACCAGGGAACTGCATTGCAGAGAGGTGTAAAAAGGGGCTTTCTGGCGGGCTAGTTGGTCCCCAGGGACACCCAGTATTCAAGGAGATTTAGTTCCCCCTCTGGAAAGACACCAGGGGGCTGTGATGCAGAGCGGTGTAATGAGGCCGTGCCCCTTTTTACACCTCTCTGCAACGCAGCCCCCTGGCGCATACTGGAGGTTCCTGGTGGGCTAGTTGGCCCCCAGGGACCCCCAGTATTCAATGGGATTTAGTTCCCCCTCTGCAAACGTTCTGGTGGGCTAGTTAGCCCCCAGGGACCCCCAGGATTAAAGGGGATTTAGTTACCACTCTGGAAATGCTGTTAAAGGCAGGGGAAACCCAATAAACCCTTGTAGGCTTGGGCACAGAGTAGTTGAGGTCAGGGGGTGCTACAAGGGACTTATTTCAAACAGATTTGAAATCATTAATGAGTTGTACATACGTAACAAACTCTTATGTATCCACAGGATAACCGTCTTGTTTGAACTGCAACACATATATTGGTGGAAGGTGAAAGGAACATATAGAGCAAAAATCGTATTGAATGTTCAAAATTTTCTCTTTACTGAAAACAGAAGTAGGGAGACAAATACAAATAAAGTGAAGCAAAAAAGGTCATGAAAAGAGATCAATCAAATTTACACTACAATTCATAACTGAGAACATCAACTCCAGGTATTTAAAGACACAACCAAAATTAATTAATAAAGAAGGGTTGCGAATTGGTGACAAGGCAACCAAACAGGAGATGATGGAGTGTCGACGTTTCGGTCTAGGTAGCATTCGTCAGATAGACCATCATCAGGACGGTGTTTTTTATGCAGGAAAAACTCCCTTGAATCCTACAGTGGATTATTTATGAGCACGGAAACAGCAGTGGCATATGGCAAAGATGTCGCATATGAGTGCATGAACAACAATGACGTGTGGCCAGAATGTCCGACACGGAGCTTCAACTTAAATTTGAAAGAATACGCGTTGAAGCTGGTTGCCAGATTTCACGTAAGGATCTAATTTCCAAAGTTCTTGAAACAGACTTGAGAGCCGGCAAAAAGACGCGTCGTCGTCAGTTGTTTAGTAAAAATATGCCACTGCTGTTTCCGTGCTCATAAATAATCCACTGTAGGATTCAAGGGAGTTTTTCCTGCATAAAAAACACCGTCCTGATGATGGTCTATCTGACGAATGCTACCTAGACCGAAACGTCGACACTCCATCATCTCCTGTTTGGTTGCCTTGTCACCAATTCGCAACCCTTCTTTATTAATTAATTTTGGTTGTGTCTTTAAATACCTGGAGTTGATGTTCTCAGTTATGAATTGTAGTGTAAATTTGATTGATCTCTTTTCATGACCTTTTTTGCTTCACTTTATTTGTATTTGTCTCCCTACTTCTGTTTTCAGTAAAGAGAAAATTTTGAACATTCAATACGATTTTTGCTCTATATGTTCCTTTCACCTTCCACCAATATATTTGTTGCAGTTCAAACAAGACGGTTATCCTGTGGATACATAAGAGTTTGTTACGTATGTACAACTCATTAATGATTTCAAATCTGTTTGAAATAAGTCCCTTGTAGCACCCCCTGACCTCAACTACTCTGGAAATGCGCCAGGGGGCTGTGTTGCAGAGAGGTGTAATGAGGCCACACCCCTATTTACACCTCTCTGCAACGCAGCCCCCTGGCACACACTGGAGGTTCCTGGTGGGCTAGTTGGCCTCCAGGGACCCCCAGAATTCAA
Organism: Lissotriton vulgaris; assembly: GCF_964263255.1. NCBI lineage: Eukaryota > Metazoa > Chordata > Amphibia > Caudata > Salamandridae > Lissotriton > Lissotriton vulgaris. The sequence continues at coordinate 819,498,746 of NC_141689.1, read as the reverse complement.
GGGGATTTAGTTCCCACTCTGTAAATGTGCCAGGGGTATGCGTTGCAGAGAGGTGTAATGAGGCCATGCCCCTTTTTACACCTCTCTGCAACGCAGCCCACTGGCGCATACTGGAGGTTCCTGGTGGGCTAGTTGGCCCCCCTGGACCCCCAGTATTCAAGTGGATTTAGTTCCCACTCTGGAAACGTGCCAGATGGCTGCGTTGCAGAGAGGTGTAATGAGGCCATGCCCCTTTTTACAGCTCTCTGCAAGACAGCCCCTTGGCTCATACTGGAGGTTCCAGGTGGGCTAGTTGGCCCCCAGGGACCCCCAGTATGCAAGGGGACTTAATCCCCCAACTTAGAATGCGCTACGGGGTGCATTTGCACAGTGGTGAAGGTAGGGGGCGGGGCTTGAGGTGATATGTGTGCAAACATGCCGTGTGGCGCGTTTTAAGTTGGGGAATTAATTCCTCTTCTGTTGTAGATGATTCAAGGACTCTAGTAAAAATTCCCGATTTCATGCCCTTATGTGGTTATATCAAATCATACCCTTATATAGGCATAAGAATCATACCCATATTAAGACATAGCCAATGCAGTCCAAATACAGCAAGGCTACTCCCATAGACTCCTAGAAACCCCAACGCGTTCTTAAACACACCAAGCCTCCAGCAGCCCGGGAATTTCCCCTGCTTCTGTATTGATTTGTCCTAGAACTCCTGTAGTCCTGAAAGAACTGCGAGTTCTTAGTGACGTCTTATGTCCAACCTTACATCAAACTCGGCACCTTCCAGGTTTAAATATACCAGCATCTGCCTTAAGCAACACACAGTGGTTTGGAGCAGATCTGCTATCTACTTGCCCGACGCCCTACTGATGCGAGTGCCGAAGGAAGCCGACCCTCCCTGCTGACGCACTGAGAGAGATGCTGTCTTCTCTCCTGTCGAGAAATCCTGCTCCAGTGTTTCCCTGTCACCCTTGCGGGTTGCTGGGAGATCGAGTCCTGAGAAAGAGATAAAAGACCTCCTTCATTCTATAACCAAGGTACGGAGCTGATTAGACCCATAGAGAATTCTTGATTCAGATTCTTGGCAAAAACGATAACTCATCTACTCCTTCCCTATACTAGGCTTAGGTTAGGTACACCGGGGTAGGCGTATCTTAGAAACACCAGCTGAGTATGTTTAGTCATTATTTTATCATTGCATGTATTTTATCTATTTTAAGTATCTTATGGCTTAGAAACCATATAAATGCTTTTACAGTATTAGTTCATAATACTCATTTTACTGTACACACTTTACGTTATGACACGTTTTGCAATTGTGGCAATTCTCTTCTCTTGCATGAGAAAGTAGACTGCTCAATAAATAACCTTTTTTTTTGTAAAACCTTCGTCTCTCAATTTCTCTGCACTCCTGGTGAAACTAAGCATGCACAATTGACTGAGTGAAATAGCTATCTATTGTTTCCGCGACTCTGGAGATATACTCCTTATTCTGGGGGAGCAAAGTTGTCATGTTTATGCGGTTTTCAGAAACTAATCCCTTCTTGTCTATTCAGGAAAGCTAACACCTTCTTGTTTACTCGAGAAAGTTTCTAGTGACCTCTGAGCTAGCTGCCATTTCATAATTAAGTCTAACATATTCAATAGAGACCTAGTGTACCTCAGTCCTATGTCTACACTGTCATTTGTGTTATTCCAATGCACAGAGCCTATTGGGAATATAGGAACTACACTACATGGCACCCAATGTTTGGTAAGGTGATAATTTAACGCTAGATACTAGAGTAACTCAGTCGTGCTTTGCACACAGACCCCTTTTTTCCGTAAAAACTCCAATAGACGTCTGGAGTGGGTAAAAGGTTAATATCCACCAGAACTTAGTAGGAAGAGATTCCTATGTAATAGTTTTTGGTTTAGTCAACGTTGAAGGATACAGTGTTCCAAAATATCGTGCACCTAATCTTTGTTTCCTTGAAACTTGCTCTGCAAACTTTCATTAAAAATTGTCACCTAACGGCGACAACAACGAAACCGGTGGAGCTGCAGTAGATGCGACTCAACCAGGTTTTGACGTTACAGGGTTTAATGAAAATGACCTGGATGCGAAAATCATCCAGGTAAATGTAAGGGAGAGTGTAACTATAAAACTTATAGAAAATGGTGTATCATCGAGAGGTGGTACAGTCATATTTGTGGTAGAGGCACATGAATGTCGGCAGACAGAGGTATTCTATTCTTGGATACATTTTCCAGCAGCAAATGCTGTAACACACGAGTTCCACTACTACAAAGCAGTGGAACCTCCAGTGGAATACGTTCCTTTTGAGGACGTTGAAATTCCACTAACTTACCAGGAGCACCAGCTCTGGTTTAATGGTGCCCTAAAACATCAAAATCACATTACAAGGCTCGGTTCATTAGGTAGACCAGGAACCACATGGCCGGTTCTAGCCAGCTATACACCACATCCTGACATTGAAGACATTTCAGACAGAGAACTTTTGGTTCAACTAGAATAATTAACAAAGGCATATAGACAATTAGTTCAATTGACAATTGACAGTACAACCTGCCGCCAAAACTTAAAAGAAACAGATATAGCAGAACAACCTTTTGAACTTGCCAGAATAATTGAAAAATCCTATGAAGAATTAGGTAGAGACAGTTTGGGTGGGGAAACCACTAAAACCACAACTAACTGAAAATCCTGAAAAAACGTTTATTAAAAACAGTCTAATAACTCCTAAAAAGAAGTGGGAGGGTAAGAAGCAAACCACTCCAAGAGAAAAACAGTTTCAGACCAGAGGAAGGTCTCCCCAATGCAGAGATAGATCTCCAGACCAGGGGGGCAAGTCTCCACAACGTGAGCCCTCTGAGAAAAGATATAACCTTAGAAATAAGGAAAATTTGAGAAAACCTGACAGATATAAAGATATTGATACACGCCCCTCTCGATATTTTCAGACTTCCTCACAGAAATCGGAAAGAAGAGGACGGTCAGAACATAAAGAAGAGCGTGTCAAGTCCAAAGACAAAGAACCTGCTCATCAAAGTAAAAAATTACAGTTTCCCAAAAAGAAGGTAGCCAGCATTAAAGTAAAAGATGCCGAGGATTCTGAGGACACAACTCAAGAACGGAGAATGGGCCCAGACAATGCTAGACAGCACAGCAGAAGTGACCATAGCAAGATCCTGATGAATCTTCTGGAGACAGTGGACACGAATGAATACATTCAAGTGGAAACTGCAGAGACCAGAGTTAGCGTGCCCCATAAATTATATGAAATAACATTACGTATAGAGGGGGACAAAATTAGGAAAATAAGAGGTCTCTTCTGGGAAAACCTATCTAAAGGTTATGATATCCTTCTAGCAGAAAAGGACTGGCCACCAGAGTTTGCCAGGGAGTGACCACATGGCGAAGAAATGATTATGCCTGCCTTCTCAAATCACATTCCAATTCATAAAAAATACACATATGCTAGAAAATGGGCAGTGGCCCAAGCTCCTGCATTATGTAAAAATCATGTAGGATGGGATGAGGATTCTCCTCACCATAAAATCCAGTTAAAAAATCAACATAGTGCACAAAGGCAGTATCCTGTTAAGCAAGAAGCTAAAAAACAAGTCAGGGAGATCTTAGATCAACTTGAGTACCAGGGGGTGATTAAAACATGCACCTCACAAATGAACAATCCTTTGTTTCCTGTCTCCAAACCAGATAATTCATATTGTCTAGAATTGGACTACAGACACTTAAACTCTTGTTGCAAAACATTTGCAGTACAAAATTCACACAGTGCAGCACCGATGAATAACATTGTGTGCAAAAAATATAAAACAACATTATATATTTCACAATGGTTTCTTCTGTCAAAACATTGCACTAGAAAGCAGGTATTTGACCGCTTTCTCCAGTATGGGGGCCTAAAAGCAATTTTGTCGTCTCCCTCAGGGATTCAAGAATAGCCCACGATTATTTTCAGCCAGAGTAACAGAGTTACTACAAATGTATGATGATGAGGCATTATCCTATGTTGACGATATCTATCTAACAGACGATGACCTGGAGACACACTTGAAAAGAGTGAACACCATAATACTTGGGTTCGCATCTGAAGGGTACAAATTTAACTTTAAAAAGTCACAAATTGCCCACCTCACTGTCCTCTTTTTAGGATATGAGTTATCAACTGAAGGCAAAAGCCTAGCAGGTAACTTCTTAGAGAAGTGTGCAGTAAAAAACGCTGAATACAAATGCTTTTAAACAATGTAGTAAATCAGTATAAAAAATATAACAATTAATACATTTAAAAATTATCATTTACAAAACCTTAGAAATTCACTGAAAAAACCATAAGTTTCAACCACGTTATAGTTAGGAATTAGCATTTAAAAAACCTTAGAAATTCATATATATATGCAAAAAAGAAGGAGAGAACTCTGGGTAATTCCCAAGTTTAGGTGGAAGGCACCTCCTGTATACAGCACCCTCATCACCAGCGGCACTCTAAATTTGCTCACCTCAAATGTTTGCTTTTCTATCAAAGTTTTTAAGCATGGGATTAGCACAGTGCTATCCAAGCCGAGATAGAAATGGACAAAGTATTTTGCCATTTGTACAACAAAGTCTTTATGCATAGGATTAGCATAGTGCTATCCATGCCGAGCTGTAAAAGGACAAAAGCCATTTAACACTCCAGGCACAATATTACAGCTTTGGATTGGTAAAATACCATCCAATCCTTTGTCCATAGCTTTTTCAGTGAATGTCTAAGGTTTTTTAAATGCTAATTTCAAACTATAATGTCTCTGAAACCTATGGTTTTTCCAGTGGATTTCTAAGGTTTTTTAAATGCTAATTTCTAACTATAACGTCACTGAAACCTATGTTTTTTTTAATTTCAAAGGTTTTTCAATTCTATTTTCTAATTATAATGTTCATTAAACCTATGTTTTTTTCAGTAATTTAGGAAAAGAAATTAGTGATATTTTGTAACTTTAATATCCTAAAAATATTTTTTGTAATTTTTTGTGAATGTTATTAAACGTATATAATATCTTCTTTTTTTTAAAAATAGTAAAATACATTTTTTTGGGATAAAAAAGTGGATTCGCGCACCCATCGTGTGCCTATCTCGGTGGGTGCGCGGATTCAAACCGCCATATTGGTGAAGTTGTGAAGGACACGCGTTTCAGCCAGCCACCTCTGCTTTTCTAATTATAATATTCAGTAAACATATGTTTTTTTCAGTAATTTAGGGAAAAAAACTGTGATATATTGTAACTTTAATATCCTAAAAATAGTTTTTGTAATTTTTTGTGTTTGTTAGTAAAAGTATATAGGGGCATATTACCAACAACTAGCCATAATTATCGCTAGGTTGGCTTAGCGGCAATAATTTTATCGCCGTGTAGCGACGATTTTTATCGCTTAGTAGCCTTGATATTATCAAGGTTTATCTCCTAAGCGATAAAAATCGGCCGAAATGCATGAATATCGCTGAAAAGTCAGCGATATTCATGCATTACCGAGAAATGCTCTTAGCCATGTTATCCACCTCCCATTGGATCACATGGCTAAGAACTGCTCAGGGCAGGTGTTAGCTTTTGGAGATATTCGCGCTTAGCGCGAATATCTCCAAAAGTTGGTAATAGGAGATAGAGATGTTAGCGACTGTTTCCAGTCGCTAACATCTTGGCACGCCCACTTTGCATGTCATTAGTGATAAATATCACTGACATGCAAAGCGGGTACCAAGATGGTCGCTATCTCCTACTAGCTGTCGCTAACTGGTGTTAGCGACAGCTAGGTAATAGGGAGATCATTTTATCTCTGCTTTCTTGGCTTTTAAAGCGAAAAAAGCGGAGATAAACCCCCTTGATAATATGCCCCATAATGTCTTCTTTTTTATCAAATTCTAAAAGACATTTTTTTGGGGAGAAAAAAGTGGAGTCGCGCATCCATCGTGTACCTATCTCGGTTGGTACACGGATTCAAACCGCCATATTGGTGAAGTCGTGAAGGACGCGCGTTTCAGCCAGCCTACTCCGCTTACGCTTACAGGGAAGGAACGACAATGCTACATGTCCCAGGTCTTCCCTGTAGTGATCTACTGATCACAGGTCTAGTTGTCAGCATGCCACAGCTACTCCCTCACGGTTGGTTTACATCCACACCGCACCCATGAAGCACAGGAGTCAGAGGACATGTCACTCTGCCAATAAAAAGGGTCGGGCGCACGTGCTCGATGCCATTTCCATTCTCTCCCATGAACTGAAGTGCAAAGAGTTGGTGGCAGCCAAGGCACTTTGCCCGACACGTGCCTCCCGCCACGTGGCGATGGCTTTAGTTTCACTGAGTTAGTGCCACAAGAGCTGAGCCGGTGTGCAGCCTGCGATAATGCGTAGGCCTCGAGACACCATCCTGGCAATCAAGACCCGATTTGAATTGTGAGCTCGGCTGGACCGTGTGTACGCCACACAAAGAAGACTCCTTGGTGAGGTGCATTTATATGTTTTCGGCCATTGCGATATCAAGACCCAGAATCATAGGTACAACCTTCTGGCTGCCAAGGACGTGGGCCTGGCCTTGGAAGTCGCTTCAGCATGTTGTGGGCCCTCTTGGACACACACCGTTGGCAGAAGGTGAGCAGAGAAGCGTGTTTGCGCAGCGGTGGGCAGTCACCTCTAGGCGGCAGGAGTGGATGAGGAGCAGCAGCCTGGGTGCGCAGGGGCAGGTAGACACCGCTGGGTGGCGGGTGTGGATGGGGTGCAGCAGCCTGGGTGCGCAGGGGCAGTACATCGATGAAGGAGTGTGCAGTTGTATGTTCTCTGCTATTACTGATTCTATACTATGTTTCAGATGAGTGAGCTTGAGGGTTGCAGTAAGTCCCGGCACATGGTTGGAGACACACCGGTGGTGGAAAGGTAAGCTGTGAGGGTTTTGTCCGCAGTGTCGGCACTCAATCTCCCTCTCCATCTCTTCCTTTCTCTCTCGTACACTTTTTCTCTCGCTCTTTCTCTTTCTCTCTCTCTTCCTCTCTCTCTCTCACTCTTTCTCTCATTCTCTCTCTCTTCCTTTCTCTCGCACTCTTTCTCTCTTCCTTTCTCTCGCACTCTTTCTCCCTGTCTTCTCTCTCTCTCACTCTTTCTTACTTTTTTTCTCTCTTCCTCTCTCTCTCACTCTTTCTCTCTTTCTCTCTCTCTGCTTTGATGGACGCATGACGCACAATCTTATCTTGCTTTTTGCCTTGCATGCTGTGATTCACAGATTGTCGAGGAATGACACGCCATGGCTGTACCTACTTTTATTTTGTTGTTTTTGTTTAAATAAAATGTTTTATATGTAAATCCATAGATGACTGATTCTCATTTGTCCAGCCTCATATGCATCCAGTGCGGCCCGCACGGAGCACGCATCATCGCAGGCTGCCCACACTCTCAGTGCTTCACGTGCCACTAACTCAGTGCACCACAAGTCGTCGCCACGTACCCTTATTAAGGCAGAATTCATTAGACAAAAGACATTGCTACCAGTGCAGCCCGCCCGGACCACACATCATCGCAGGCTGTGCACACGCTGAGTGCTTCTGGTGCCACCAACTGTGCATTTCAAGTCAATGCAATGTGGCTGTGGGCCCTTCCTGACGGCTGCCTCCGGCCTACACTGCAGTCAGCAGGGATCACAATTCAAATTCAATCTTGATTCATTAATTTCCCAGTCCAGTAGGCAACTAACTATAACGTAATCCATGTACAAAAGGGAAGGTGCACCAAAATCAAAGTCAATGTACTCCAAGAGTATCCAAACAATATCCCTTTAGTATCCTTACTTCAAGAACTGGTTTTATATCAGTTATAGCTTCAGTTCAATGACCAAATTCATCTTGCAAGTCCAAAGGAACACTGAATGACAGTCTACACTGCGGACAGCAGAGCTCACAATTCAAATTCAGTTTGATTTATTAATTGCAGAGAGAACAGTATGAGAGTGAACTCTATGTCCTCGGATTTTGTCAAAAGGAAGTGACAAAAAGCATTCCTCTATGTCTGTGATAAATACTGCCTTCGATCCACACTGCGGACAGCAGGGCACAAATTTAGATTGAGTCGTGATTGCAGATGAGGCAGTCCAGTAGGAAAGACACATTGTCCCCAGTGCGGCACGCCCGCACCAAGCATCATCGCTGGCTGCGCACACGCTGAATGCTTCTGATGCCCCTACCTCAGTGCATCACAACTCATGGACCCTTAATGATAGAATCGTTTGCGTATGATTTCAGATCTGTGGCCCCTACCTCAGTTCACCACAAGTCATGGACCCTTTACTGTAGAATCTTTTGTGTGTTATTTCACAACTGGTGCCCCTACCTTAGGGCAGCACGAGTCATGGCCCCTTTATGATTGAATCTCTGTGTGTGATTCAATGATTACTGTTGTACTTGCTGCCAGCACCAACCATTCCCTGAGGGCCGGCTTACACTCACCCCACAGGTATCCAGCACACACGTCACTGGTCATGTGACCTGGTAATAAAAAGGAACTGTGCGCACGTGCCCGTACCCAGTTTCACTATCTATCTAACTGTGTCCCTGTGTTCATTATGTATGCATGATGCCCCTGGGCCCTACCACATTACATTGTGCTGTACACAGCGCACACAAACATGTTACCTCTGGCAGTGGGGAAGACTTCGGTTCTATAACTTTGTCTGGGTCATTATATAAGTATATGGGTAGAGACTGGATCATTACAGTACTGCAAGGAGAGTATATAGTGAATATATAATTTCTTGGGGATTGATGGAGTGATTGGATAAGTACATATGTTGGCGGAGCCTAACCCCATGCACAAGCTTGGCTCTAATTGGCTGCCCTCCATGTGCCAAAAACTGTAATTTGGGCTTTCCATGGCCCTGTATTGCTACAGCTGCAACACTCTACTGAATGTGCAATAAACATTCATATCCACACAGATGTGTCATGTCCACAATCTTTCATGTGTGGAAGTATGGATGAATGTATGGTCAGTGATTCCCCCTACCTTCCATGTTGGACATGTTGTGGGACTTGGGTCACAGGGTGACACATTTGCACTTGCGGCCTGGGTAGCGGCAGCACTATCTATCTATGCTATTTCTATGCGGAATTTGTTAAGCGCACGGACACCCAGGGGTTTCATGGCGCTGAAGAAAACAGATGAGAGATGGATAGTGAAGGGTCAGAAGGTATAGTGTTCTAACCGTACGCTTGTTTGAATAGCCAGGTCTTCAATGCTCGCCTGAACTCTGTCAGCTTGGAGCAGCTCCGGATAGACAAGGGCAGAGAGTTCCAGGTTTTTGGGGCGAGGTATGCGAAACTGGATCCGCCGAGTCGTTTCTTTTTAAATGTCGGCACCGTAAGAAGGGATAGGTGGGCAGACCGAAGCTCGCGGGTCGGGACGTGTTTGTTGATGAGTTGGTTAATGAACCTAGGGCTTTTTCCGTGAAGAGCCTTGAAAATTATGCAGCCTGTCTTAAAGGTGATCCGATGGGTGATGGGGAGCCAGTGGAGGGAGGCTAGCAAAGGTTTGGCTGACTTCCTGCGATTGCTCTTGAAAATTAATCTGGCTGCTTGATTTTGCACAATCTGCAGGCGTTTAGAGATGGTGAGGGGGAGGCCGAGGTAGATAGAGTTAGAGAAATCTAATCGCGAGAGGACTAGTGCGAGTACTGCCTGGATGAGAGCAGAGTGGGACAGCAAATGAGCAATTTTTTTAATCTTTCTTAGTTGGAAGAAGCAAGAGGAGATCACTGTTTCGACCTGGGTTTTCAGAGAGAGATCGGCGCTAAGAGTGACCCCGAGGCTTTTCGCTGACTGGGAGGGGGATGGGGGTGTGCCCATTGAGGGTGGCCAGAAGTGGGGCCCCCAGCTGAGTGCACTGTCGCTAGGGAGTACTAACTCAGTCTTTCCTGGGTTTAGTTTAAGGTGGTTCCGATCCATCCAGCTCTGGATATGCAGCATGGTCTTTTGGAATTCCTCGATGGAGTCCGGGGAGTTGAGGGGGAATACCAACTGCAAATCGTCAGCATAGTTAAAAATAATTACTTTTCTGTTTTTCAGGGAGTGCAGAAGGGGTTTGATATAAAGATTAAAGAGTAGGGGAGACAGTGAGGAGCCCTGTGGGACACCGCAAGTGGTTGGGAGGGTGGGAGCTGTGAAGTTCTCCAGCTTTACCGCCTGAGACCTGTCTGTCAGAAAGGACTTAATCCAAGAGAGAGCCCCGCCACTGAGGCCAGCTTGTTCGACACGGTGTAATAGTATAGTATGGTCCACCGTGTCGAACGCGGCCGATAGGTCGAGTAGTACGAGGGCCTGATGAATACCATTGTCGGCGTTGGTCCTTAGGGTGTTCTGCACGGCGAGGATCACCGCCTCGGTGGAGTGTGCCTGGCGGAATCCCGCTTGGTTGGGTTCGAGATAGTCTGACGTTTCGATGAAGTTGGATAAGTAGCTGGTTACATAGGCTTCCAGTAGTTTTGCACAGTAAGGGAGAAGGGAGATGGGGCGATAGTTAGAGAGGTTGGAGGGATCGGCACCTGGTTTTTTGATAAGAGGAACCCGGGTGGCATTTTTGAAGGAATCGGGTACTATTCCTTGTGAAAGGGAGGTGTTCAGAATGGGGAGTATGCTCTGAGGGAGTATGGTATAGACCTCTTTCAAAATATGCGGGGGGCAGGGGTCGTTGGGTGAGCCCGATTTTACTCGGTTCATTAGTTCCAATAGTTTAGGTGGGTCAATGGGGGGGATGTCTTGCAGGATGTTGGGATTTCTACAGATGTCCGACTCGTCAGCTGCAGGGTGGTTGGTTTGAATGCTGTTTTTTATGTTGTCGATCTTCTCCTTAAAGAAGTCGTTGAGTTGGTTACACAGCATTTGAGATGCAGGTTGGGAGGGGGCGGTTCTGGCGTCATTGCAAAGATCGTTGATGACTCTGAAGATTTCCCGTGATTTGTTTTTGGTGTTGGAAATTTTATCTGAAAAGAAAGTGGCTTTAGCAGATAAGATAGAGTCCTTGTAATTTTTGCGGGCTGTCTTATAGAGTGCTCTGTCTGTGGCGTGGTAGCTATGTCTCCACTTCCTTTCGAGTTGGCGGAGTTCTAGTTTCTGCTCTTTCAATTTAGCGGAAAACCATTTGTGGGCGTCCATGCGACGGGCGCGAGAGAACTTGGAGAGAGGAGCCACTCAGAGTACGCTTTGTCCGTCAGATTGATGTCTGGCCCCTGGGTGGGGATGGAGTTGGTCAGGGTGGAGAGAAAGTCTTGGAGGTTTAGAGATCTCCATTTCCTGACTGATCCTCCCGGGGGCGCGTTGTTTTTTTTGGTGACCCTGAGTGGTAATAGAGAATTGCAGTAAGTGGTGGTCGGACCATATGCATGGTGAGGCCGTGGGGCAGGAGGTAGAGATATTGTGAGACCAAATGTGGTCTAGGATATGTCCCTTTTCATGGGTGGGGGTCGAGACATGTTGGTGGAAGTTTAAATTAGAGAGGAGTTCGAACAGTTCTGTGGCGTGAGGACCAGCATCTGCGTTGTTGTACCAGTAATTGAAATCTCCAATGACCATAACCTTGTCGTAGTCAACGACTAGACCTGCTATTTGCTCAGACAAGGAGGCAGGAAAGGAAGGCATAGATGTGGGTGGACGGTATATCAATGCTAGCACCATGGTGCCTGTCTCGGTGTCGGATTTGATAACTAGGTTATCCGTGTCTGGTAAGTCTAGGGGGGGTGAGGAGGTAAATGTGTGGTCTTTGTGAATAATAGCGGCAACACCTCCCCCAGCTTTACCTGGTTTTCTATTTGCAGACAGGGACATGGGACATCCACACCAGTTGATTCCTCATACAGTCCAGGGCGGAACCATGCCCAAAGCTCCGGAGTCATTGTTCACAGGCTCATGCAGTACTGGCAAACGCCAGGCCAGCCCACTCCGCTTACGCTTACAGGGAGGGATGACAACGCTACATGGCTCTGGTTTTCTTTGTAGTGCACTGCTGGTCACAGGTCTAGTTGTCAGTATGCCACAGCCACTCCCTCATGGCTAGATTACACCCACACCACACTCATCAAGCACAGGCATCACAGGACACGTGACCCTGCCAATAAAAAGGGCCGGGCGCATGTGCTTGACGCCATTTCCGACCTCTCTCACGGGGTATCCATGTGATGTGCATGTGGGCATGGAGGCCCAGGGGCCTGCAACATCACATTCCACCAGCCCAGAGGTGACATGATGGTGTCGGCACCACGTTACCCAATCATAGAGGGTCCATGACTTTTGGGGAACAGACTTGGTGGCACCAGATGCACTGTGGCCGGCACAGGCACACCACCAGTGGATGGTGACTTTCGGTGCACTGAGGTAGGGGCACCGTAAGTGCTGAGCAGGTGAGCAGCCTGCGATGATGCCCTATCCCGGCGGTCCGGGCAGTACAGGTTTTGTGTGCCCTGCTGGACCGCAGTGTTGACCTCAGCCATCGGACAGCAGGGGTCTACCGCCACATGGTGCGGCCTCGCTGGTCACAGAGTTAGTGGCTATTTTTGAAAAAGAGCAGTAGCACCGGGTTCAGTGCTGATTTACAAAAGTAATGCGCCAACTCTAGACACCCATTAACATAATGTACTCTATAACAATCAATTTAGAAAAATATTTTTTTATTTTATTGGTCTTTGTATTTTATATTGATATAAAAAATAGTTAAATATGTCTAATCACATTCAATTTATATGTCATACATTTTAATACATAAATAATTGCACTCTACCACATATATTACACAATGCTTGTGGCATATTGTGTACAGAAGATATTAAATGTGAGAAATATAATATGCTGTATAATTGTGAACTTCAGACAAATTAGCGTATTGATTTACTGGTGTAATATATGTCGTTTTATCCTTGATTCAGGGGCCCGTGCGTTTTCCCCAATTCACAGACTTAGTCGCAGAGAGCGGGTGTGCAGACTACGATGATGCTGGGTGCACTGGTATGTCCGCGGCCATGGCAAAATCAAGACCCAGCACGAAATGTGAGACCTGGTGGCCTGCAGAGTGGGGCTGCATGATGTGGAGGGTGCCCTATCTGTGCTGACCAGGCTTGGGGCTTGCAGCGCCATGTGGTGGGCCCTCTACTCTACACGCAGGTGGCGGAAGGTGAGCAGTGAGGCCTGGGTGCGCAGGGGGGCAGACACCTCTGGGCGGTGGGAGTGGATGGTATGCACAAACCTGGGTGCGCAGGTGCTGGCAGACACCTCTGGGAGGCGGGAGTGGATGGGGTGCAGCAGCCTGGGTATGCAGGAGCGGGTAGACACAACTGGGCAACAGGAGTGGATGGGGTACAGCAGCCTGGGTGCGCAGGGGCGGGAGAACAATGAAGGCGTGTGCAGTTGTATGCACTCTGCATTACTGAATCTATACTATGTTTCAGATGAGTGAGCTTGAGGGCTGCAGTATTTCAAGGAAAACGTGGTTGGAGACACACCAGTGGCGGAAAGGTGAGCAGTGAGGCCTGGGTGCACAGGGACAGACAGTCACCTTTGGGCGGTGGGAGTTGATGGTGTGCAGCAGCCTGGGTGCGCAGGGGCGGGCAGACACCTATGGGCGGCGGAAGTGGATGGGGTGAAGCAGCCTGCGTGCACAAGGTCAGCACAGCGATGAAGATGTGTGCAGTTGTATGTACTCTACCATTACTGATTCTATACTATGTTTCAGATGAGTGAGCTTGCGGGCTGCAGTATGTCACGGCACATGGTTGGAGACACACCGGTGATGGAAAGGTGAGCTGTGAGGGTTTTGTCCGCAGTGTTGGCACTCACTCTCCCTCTACATCTCTTCCTTTCTCTCTCACTATCTTTCTCTGTCTCTTACTCTCTCTCACACTCTTTCTCTCTTTCTCTCTCTCTAACTCTTTCTCTCTTTCTCTCTCTCTTCCTCTCTCTCTCTCACTCGTTCTCTCTTTCTCTCTCTCTCTCTCTCTCTCTCTGCTTTGATGGGCGCATGACGCACAATCTTATCTTGCTTTTTGTCTTGCAGGCTGTGATTCACAGATTGTCGAGGGATGACATGCCATGGCTTTACCTACTTTTATTTTGTTGTTTTCTGTAAATAAAATGTTTTATATGTAAATCCATAGTTGACTGTGATTCTCATTTGTCCAACCTCACATGCATCTTCATTGTTATAATTGTGCAACATTAGCTGATTTGTTACGTTCCAGATTTTGGAAGATTGTTGTCACATTTGTTTGTCGGGAGTCAGGGGGGATGGTGGATAAGGGGATGGTGGCGGAGGTGTTGGGGCACTCTTGGGTGTCTGAGCTGCATGATCGTTGGCTCCATGGCATCTGTTGTCATTCAGGTGTGGCTGTGGGCCGGGCCACCTATCATGTTGCAAGTTGTAGTCCGACTTTACACCAGGTCAGAGCAGGTGTAAACTTCCTGGTGTTAACGCACCTTATCGCCTGTTTAGTGTTCTCTTCGCCGATCTTGCTGGTCGTTGAGAATATTGCGAAGTGGTGTGTTTGCTGCTTTTTGCACGGGAATACCTACTCTGCATCTCATTAGTGATATTTGCCGGGGGTCATCCGTGACAATGTTTTTTGAGGCTCCTATCACTGGTAAACTGGTGATATGGGCTGTTTGCACCAGCTTGTGAATGACGAGTTAAATTTATCACCATTTTGGCTGCAATAAAGTGCTGTTAATTTGGTGATGTGTCCTTGACAATATGCCCCTCTGTGTTTTAAACACCTGAGAAGTACTTGAGTGCCGCACTGGGAGCTGCGCACCCAGCGCGTTCATACTAGGGGCCGCACTGAGAGCCACGCACCCAGCGCGTTCGCACGAGGGGGCCGTGCTGAGAGCAGCGTACCCTTCGTGTTCCCACTAGGGCGCTGCGCTGAAAGCCGCACTAAAACATTCACTTTTATTAATTTACATTCGCCTCAGGGGCCCATCCCCCAAGGCATGCCCACATCTACCTATTTTATTTTTATTTTTAAAGGGGAGGGGGGCTGCGTACACCCCTCCCAGACCACTTCTGGCCCCCGGGACCCCATTATCCCAGGCCTGGCCTCTTCGTTGGGGACCGTGTGGGGAGACCCAATGTCCCACGGTCCCGCCAGATTCCCGCCTCCTGCGGGTGCCGGCATTGCTTTTGGGCAACAGGAGCTGCTAACATGCAGCTTCCCTTGCCCAAAAGCAATTCTCCTTTCTTTTATTGAAGCAAGAGGAAGTTTTCCTCCTCTCGCTTCAACTAAGCAAACCAGGGTTTGCTATCACAGGGTGGAAGCCATGCTCCCGCCCTGTCCTAGCAAACAGCAATGTCCCGGGGGTGGACACCTCAGGAGATTGCAGAAGCCGGCCCTAGTGGGTGGCGGACCCCAGGGCCATCAAGAGCTCCAGGAGGGGTGACGTACTGCCACCCTCCCTCTACTTTCAAAGCCCCAAGGTGGTAGTGGTCCCACGGGGCTGCAGGAGGGCTGTGTACCCTCCAGCACCTCATGTATATAGCCCCGAGGTGGTGGCGGTATAATTATATGATTGCCCCCGGGTCCTGGCCCACCTGGGGGCTCATATAAATGAAGTGGGGGAGCCCCCGCTTATTTATTATAATTTTTTTTTCTTCCAGATTCAAGCAACCAGCGTGCTTTCGGACATTTTTTAAAATAAAAATAAAAATTGGGGGTGTCCTTGTGGTACCCCCTGAGCAGGTCTAGGGGGCAGGGTGTTTGTACCTTGCCACCTTTTCTTCACTTTTAACTTTGTTTTACTGTTTTCTTGTGACTCAGTACTACTGAGTAACCAGATGGTGCCTGGTTTGGAGTGTTGGCATCCAATCACAATTGAGCTCTTGGTCGGGAGGGTTCACGAACCCACCGCATTCCTAGATATCGAAACTTTTATGTTTTTAATTTCTCAGCAACTACTGAACGGATTTCCATCATTTAAAAAAAAGGTCACTTCTGAACCAAACACTACCTTTTTGCTAAATTTGGTGTCATTTTGTTCAGCAGTTCGGGCTGTAGCCTTGGTAAAGTTTCCTATGGGAAATTGATTTTCCAACTTTTATTTTTTTAATTTTTCAGGAAACACTAAACGGATTCACACCATTTAACAAAAGGACTCTTTCTGAAACAAGGGCTACCTTATTGCCAAATTTGGTGCAATTCCGTTCAGCAGTTCGGGCTAAAGCTGTGTCTAAAGTTTCCAATGGAAAATAACATGGGGAAAAAGGTTTTGGGACCCTTCTTTTTTCTCGGCCCCCGCTTGGGGAATCACCCCAAAACTTTCAAGAGAGGAGCTGACCTGAGCTGATTACAAGTTTTGAAAATTTTGCGTAGATTCATAAACCGTCGCTAAAGTTATTGGAAAAACAAAAAACGCTTTTCCTATGAAAACTAGGTCCTCACTATAACTACCTACTGGCGACCACCAGTAGGTGATATATGTATATACACAAACAGCATCTGTCCCGGTAAGGTGAACTCTGGGAGTTGCAGTGCCTACAACACTGCTTCTGATGTCACGTGATCAGGGACTGTAAGTGCTTCCACCAATGGGATGGTACAGGACTATTTAAAACGCGGTTGGGGCAGCATCCTGTTGAACAGCGGCATCCGAAGAAGGCTGTTTGAGCCGAAATTGCATCATGCCTTATGCTGTGAAATAAAAGGCTTCCGAAGAAATTCCCCATGTGGCCTCTACCTTTCTCCTTTCTCGGCTGGAGGGGTTCTGTATGTATGTGTATATATATATATATATATATATCAGCTCCAAATTTCCCCCAGGAACGAAGGAAGTGGCCGCACTCTTGTTGTAAGTTTCAGCAATTTTAGTAATTTATTTGCACACAAACAGGACGCGTTTCGGCATACGTGCCTTATTCCACTGTGTCAACGTAAATGAAGGCTCCCGCCATTTTATACATTTAAATCTCGAGGTTTTTTTTGCTCGGAAGCCCACAATTCATAAGCATAGAAAGCGGACAAAACATTTCTCGTCACTTTGGGGGCCTTTTTGAAGTTTGGCTATATACAATATTCACATAGATTCATATGTATATATGCTATGATAAAGTCAAAGTAATTCAAATTTAATTCTTTCAAAAATAATGCAGATTAGAGGTCCGACGTACATAGTGTAATTATATACAAAACTTATTTTTATGTACATAGTGACGGTTCGTCCCACTTTGCTAAGTCTGCAAATAACATAATTGAGCCCTGAATGGGCTAGTAGCATTACCTGCCGCTTCAATATCTTTGCTAACAACATAATTGAGCCCTGGATTGGCATATGCATTAATGATATTTACAAATCAATCATATCATTAGGAAATCGGGGGTGTGTATCACTAATTGGATTCATTGTCTTCATAATCGGTTTCACATTCGAATCCTAAAAAATAAGCCCATATATTACCATAATACAAGAACATCTAACATATATACAGGGACATCACTGTGCTCCAACTGCAGATGCATCAGAGCCCACTTATCCCAGGTGTATGCATAAATCTTCTTCAGAATTAAGGCCAAAGGGAATGATGGTATGCAAATCAATGATGTATCTCGATTCGAGTCTATGTCATTTCTGTTCCCTGTTGCCGCCTCGTTCACTGACAGGAACGTGGTCAATACAAAAGAATTTGAGAAGTGTGCGATCACTATTATGGCTTTCAGAAAAATGCCTTGCCACTGGGTATGAGGGATCTCTGTTGTCATTGGCACAAGCATGCTCCAAGATTCTGTGTTTCGCAGGATGTATGGTACTGTCTACGTACATTTACATGCATGGGCATACCAGACAGTAAACACATTAAGGTGTAGTGCATGTTAAGAATGTATTGATCTTCCTCTTATCCTGTCTGCCTGGGACCTTATAGGCTAGGACTTTAGAACTACTCTTGCAAGCCTTGCATTTAGAGCAGGGGAAAAATCCTGTCATTGTGCTCAATTTTGGGACAAAGGGGACTGGTTCATAGTGGCTCTTTACCAGGTGATCTTTGAGTGATCTACTATGTCTAAAAGTCATCTGGGGATGTTCTAGTAAATCTTTACTGACTACCAGATCTGCCTTTAAAATGTGCCAATTACGAAACAAAATTTGTCTCAGTACCCCTGCATCACCAGAAAATGTGGTGATGAATCTACAGGAATAGATCTCACGCTCAGTGGATTGTCTCTTTTCTTTCAATAAGCTGCTTACCAGTAGGTAGTTATAGTTAGGACCTAGTTTCCATTGGAAATCCGCAACATTCTATTTGGAATAACTTTGGCGCCAGTCGACGAATCTTCGCGAATTATCAAAGAAGATGGCCTGCTCCGCTCCGCTCCTTCCCTGAAAGTTTCGGGTTGATTTGTCAAGTGGGGGCAGAGAAAAAAGGGGCCCCCCAAAACGTGTTTTCCCCATGCAATTTTCCATAGGGACCTTTAAGTGAGACTACAGCCCGAACTGCTGAACGGAATTACACCAAATTTGGCAAAAAGGTAGAGTTTGGTTCGCAGATTGTGCTTTTTGTTAAATGGTGTAAATCCGTTCAGTAGTTCCTTAGAAATCAAAAGTAAAACCATAGATGTATTTGCGAAGTTGTATTGCAACCGTACCGTCCGAGGATTATATGCGTCCCATTACGAGCACGAGATGCATGCTAATTGGCTGTAAACTGTCTGTCAACACTCCAAACGAGGAAGTGTTGGCAACCATCTTGTACCTCGATAGAACCGAGGCACAAGTAAATTGAAAAGCAAGTGCGCAAAAGGCGCAAAGGGGGCAGGTTAGAAAAACCCTGACCCCCATGACCAGCAATCTTTTGCCCCTTGAGCAATATAAATATTTGTTTATACTTATGGTTCAGCCCAACCGGCTATAGAGACTAGGCACCAATATTCGGTGGCATGTTCCACCTTTTTTGGTGTAATATTGGACAGAAAATTCCAACCACAGAAAGCTCGCACATAGTGCTTAGGGGACTGCACTGCACAGTTAGCTGAACTAAAAGCCTTGCATCTAGCCCTAGAATATACGGACGCTGAATTCCCCACACTTATAGTGTATGATTTGTATTATTATAAGCAGGCTTTTAATGAAAAATGTGTATTATTGGCTTTGCTGAATTTCACAAAAATAAAAGATAGGTTGCCATTGACTCATTTCATTCATACATTGAGTCATCAGTCTGTGGGACCACACGTTGTATGGAATTCTTTGGCAGATGAAGCTGCCAAATCCACAGTTGCGACTGCAACTGTTGCTGTGATTACTCGTTCTCATATGAGGGAAGATGACAATATATTGGTTGCCATTAGTGCAAATGCTACGACAACCCTTTGCCTGGGGGCTTTCTTGCTGAATATACATACCATTTAAGTGAACAAAAGGTTCCCTTTCTTAAAATTCCATAGGTTGGTGAACATTTGATTCCCAACCAAGACCTCTGGCTAGCCTTAGTGACAGCTGTACTTGAACAGGTATGGCAGCCACAATTTCATTACTACAGCAATGGTATTGGTGGAATGGCTTAAATAACCAGCCCAAGAAATATGTTCTTTGTTGTGGCATTTGTCAACAAATTAAAAGTTCTACTGTTGCTCACTCACCGAAGACACACCTGTTAAGATCCAACAAACCTTTTGCCTGCATTTATTTGGACCACCGTGGTCCTCTTAATTCGGACATAGTGTTAAATGTAGCCTGCTTGAAGTTAATTCTTTCTCAAGGTTCCTCTGGGTGTGACCACAGCGTTCACCTGACCTTCGCACTATTATTAAAGATTTGCAAGTCGGAACACATGATTGAACTGCATTCCAATCAGACCAGGGACCTGGTTTTGCCTCTTAGGCTTACAGGGATACCATGGCTTCCTTGGATGTAGAGGTGTATCACTCTTTCCCCCTACTGTCCTGAGGAAAATTCGGTAGTGGAGAGGATGAACTGTGATTTAAAGCAATCCTTAATAGCTAGGGTATTGGTTTTAGTGCGTAGTTGGATCATTCACCTCTGTGGGGTACAAAGAGCACTTAATGACTGCCTAAATGATCTCTGGGTGTCCGGACCCCAAACAAGGTCCTTTTTGGCATCTAAACGTATGTTCCAGACATTGACAGTCCAGACATTCCTTTTACATATATAATCATTATGCTGTCTTACAGGATTTACAAAACCTCTGCAACAGCCAATCCAACGAGCATTTGAAGACGTCTGTTTCTACCCGAACCATGGAGCAGCAAGCACCTTTGGGCTAGATTCCACAAATTGGGGATTTCGTAATAGAAAAGTTTGCAATGAAAAAGGAATTCAGCCCACTATACCGTGCACCAGAGCCAGTCATTTGCATTAAAAGTACTAGAACTGTAATATTGCCACTGCTGGCTGGTTCTAAAGACAGTTGTTTTGTCTCCATTGATCACATCAAACTACATCATGTGGCTGATTCTAAGCAGTAGGCCACGAGAAATCCTTGGTAGTTCCCTGACTCATCTCGCTACCATACAGAACATTGCTCTACAGCTTGTGAGCAACAACAAAGTGTGGGGGAGGGCAGTGAATGAACTTCAGTAAATTCTTGATGCCGCTACAAATGCCAGCCATGTAATGGAAGTGAATACTGTACTTACTACTGCATCGCCTGCAGACGATGTCGATTATACTGATCCACCTCTTGTGGGATCTACCAGTTCTCTTACTGCACCTGTGGCCTCTGTTTTTCAACAATCTGCTTAGGGTTATGTTGTGGAAATAAATGACTTTTCAGCCGACTCTTTTGATAGTTCCACTGTTCTAGACACTTCACCTACACAGGCCTGCGTTTTAATTTCATGGCTGAAACACACTTATCTGGTCTGTCCTTGGATACATGTTTGGAAAACACTTTCCTTGGTCTTTCTATTTGTTTGGATTGAATTTGTGACTGTTTTCTTCTTGATAATAAATGCCCATTACCTTCTTGAATGCTCTGCCACAGAACTGGTTGACGAGGTGATAACACCTCACTCATCTTCACATGAACTGAAAAGAGACCTGTCCCTTGTGAACATTTCAGCTGTCCTGGTAACTGATGGAATTGTTTGGGATAAGGTCCCCAGTGATATTTTCGGCCTTACAGAAATACAACAGATTCTTTACATTTTTAAGCTGTCTACAGTAGATGTTATTGTACTTGTGTTACATTCTGACAATTGGGATATTGACACTGAAAACTCCATACTCTCAGAGCTGGAATATTATACTGTATTTGAAAGTGAAGCTTTGTATCTAAATTCTGCTAATTATGGTGAAATGCTCTGTTATCATCATTATGGACATCATTATTTACATTGAGCCAGTGTTCAACGCACACTTTTTAATTACGCGCAATGGGAACATTGTTCAACTACCCCAAATGGGAGCTTTAAAAAATATTGGGATATATCAACATATTTTTATGGACAAGATTGATAAGACCCGAAATTATTTTATTTTACATTTGTTCCCTACACCTGCAAAGAAATATATGCAGACAGAAACCAAGGTAATATGTACATATTTGTTTTCTTCAAATAGTTATCCTTAAGAAGTTCTTAGTATTTGAAGGATACCATTGACATGAAATCAGGTTGGAGTGCCAAACATTGACAAGTTCAGGGAACACAGATCTTATTTAGACCCTGCTTAATTCAATCACAAATTATGTTTCTAAATAACACAGTTCAATAGATTCCTTCCATTGCCCGATTTGATAATTGGCAACATTTAACAAATTATAGTGAAGAGCAGCTGAATATTATGGCACAGAATGGTACATTTAATTCCACATTTTCAGGTCCAAACTGGTGGTCAATGTGACGAGTGGACACATATGGTTATTATGCTCATATTTTTTATTCTACACCGATGTTTAAAGCAAGCAGATCCAACCCTGGTTATTCCCTTTCTTAACACTCAGGGATAGTCACTACCTATTTAGTAGGAAAATTGTGGCAACAATGGTTTGAACATTCCTTGCTATCTGCAGGAAAACAACATCTTTCCCTCCTGTCGGAAGAAATGGACCTTTCCGATTTCTTGTTTGGGCCTAAGTCTCCGCCCTCTAAAAGATTTATTTACGCAACTTACAATGAAATTTGGGAATTATCTAAAATGGAAGCAGCTGCACATTTAAGGCAAATTGATCAAGATAATTTGGATAAAGTTCTTGCTGTCTTTGATAATAGTATTAATACGTTGTCTTCTCACATTTACAGTTTAAATAACACTGTGTCATCTGTTATCAGTATTATGCAAAATAACATATTTAATATACCATGGGCGAAGTCAGATTAGATCTATCATGCTGTTTAGTTAGACTCTTCAGGTTCTCAAAAATGTCCTTGTGCTATGGCATTACCTAAATTCTATGCAATTATTCTTGCCTTTGAACCTGACATGTAAACAGAGACTCATGGGACAATGTTACATATCGAGAAGTTAGAACAATTGCCCTTTACTGCGGCTGAAACACCCTCCACTGTGTGGTAAGTTCTTGGCATAATATCTTTGCCAAGTTCCAAATCCCAGTTCACATCTTGCATGAAAAATTTGGCGGTAGGTAGATATGAAGCCATGGGAGGGAGTTTTAGTCATGAATTGTAGTCACTTCCTTTTGATTGCTGATGTGAATTTGCAGACAGAGAGGTATTCCTTACTGGTGATGAATGTGACTCATCTGTCGGCAACTCACTTGTTTGTAAACACTTTACCTCGATGAAGCATGCAAAACTTCTGTAGCAAATTTGGCCTGTTTTCTAAAAGGAGTACCACCCCCTTCAATTCTCCCTCCTTATCACTGTCCTTTCCAGATGGAAGTTATTTAATGTTAAGCGACCAAGACTGTTGTGGAATGAAGGTGTGATGAGGGGGACCCTATGACCCTATGCGACATGACGTTCAACATCCACCCTTGAACAAAACCCTATTGTTTAAACCCTTTTCTAACCAGCAAATGGAAAACTGGGAAGGAAATGAGGACATTCCATGCAGACCCGAGACTGGATTCCAAGAAGAACACTGTTTCTTTAATTGGGCGGAACTCGAGCCAAACCACGCCCACGAGTTCGCGGTAAAACCCAGCATTGAACACACACAGGTGTGTTCATCACCCGGAGGCGGAGTAGTTGGTTGGAGAGACGAGGAGAGCGACGGAGCGTAGTGAAGTACGGGAGTAAAGAAGGAGAAGACAACCGGAGGGGAGCCTGGAGCAGGCAGCGGAGACGCCGGAGGAACCCGATACCCCGAGGAGGAGGAGGCAACCGGAGGCGAGCAGAGAGAGAGAGCAGACTACAGCGACAAGCCAGGAGGCCAACGAGAAGGCGCTTCACCCAGCCACACTTCAAGGGAAGTGTGGCTCTCGCAGGTACGGTCACGCTTTGCGGGCTGGGCGGGACGTAGATGGGCTAAACCTCCCTGAAACCTCACACGGCTTTCCTCTGCACTAACCCCCCCTCCCTTCACCGAACCGGCACCATAGGACTCCGGGCTTTGACTGTTGTGCACGTGTGACCCTCACTCCCTTCCCTAAGCATTGTGAACAAAAGCACCAGGACTAAAGCCTGTCCTACATATCTTTTCTTTTCACATACCGCGACCCTGAGTTGTAAGGCAACAAGGCTGAATACCGGACTACCAGTCCCAGAAGTCCCCGGGAAAGGAGAGGAACCGGAACAGAGAGACGCAAGGAAAGGCAGTCCGCCACGGAGACAGAGACCAAAATCCCCCTACCCTACTACCGGAGGGTAATTCAGCGCAGACGCATCCTAAAAACAATAAAGCCTGCATTACCCCCAGTACCTGTCTCTGTGAGTCTGTTCCCACCCCTACAGAAGGCCAGAATTCTGTATGTACTTTCTGCTTCCTAGCTAGTGACCTGCTGCAATAATGTGCTTTTCCCTCCTACACATGCAGTATTTGATAGTCTGTGATAGCCTTCCATCCCAACTTTGAAGGCAGATTTTAACAAGCTAAGCCAGCTCAAAGCATTATAGTTTTCAAAAAGACGCGGCATCAACATCTGCCAGGGAGACCTTCGAACTGCAAGTTGCAAGGTCATCTAGGAAAATACAGTCACTTTTAAGCACAAATCTCACACTGCATTTCGGCGAGCTTGTCTTTCAAATTTGTAATGCTTCCACTACTGCTGTTATAGCGCATTTTTAAAAAAAACAATCAGGACCGGCTTAGTCAGTACCTTCCAGAACAGCTTCGGAGTAATACCAACCTTTATACATTCGCTGTTTGAGTGTTATTGAGGGCATACCGTTGGTGTTATTCCTCATTTACGGCATTTTGGTTCTATTTTTGCTACACTGCAACTGATGTTCCATTTCAAAGCCCACTGGCACTGGAACGACCACCGGACCAGCTGTGCCGTGAACACATGATATGATTCTTTGGAGTCCCCCAGCTCCAGGTACTGAACACTGACTGGTCATTGTCATTCCGATCTGTCTGGTTTACCTGAGTACAATCTGTTTTTCATTGCCTATGGTGTTTCTTCGAGTGGGCAATTGCCTGTTCCTATGGACATGAGCCTGGTGATCAGTTCCATAACGACCCATTTTCAGAGTTCTGCCATGAACTTGCAGCTACTTCAAGATGCATTGTATAAGCTGCTCCCAACTTGGTAGATGGTTGCTTCAACACCAGGATTTCCAAACTCTGGCTCTAATAACACAGATGCAAAACAACAGACTACTTCCTCAGCATTGGCTGATACGAGGATCATGTCTGTTCTTTGGAGCTTTTTAATGGGGCTCTTGAGGAAGCATTGTCTGTCGATAGTGAATCTGTTCTGGATCCACTAAACACTGATCTTGTGGAAGAAGTCTTGGGTGCCCATGGCTCAACTTATGTCGGCCACCTTCTCGAAATTTTCAGATTAATTTTCTATACTGCTATTATATTTGAATATTATGCTCCTTAGCATCACGTTGAATTTGCTTGGCTTGTGCAATTTATTATTTTGTTGGTCGCTAAGTTACTTTCCCCACCAAGGGGAAGGTGTAGTGATGTCCCTTCTGGGCCCACATTGGTTCTCCCTTAGTTTAGCGTATTAGAGGTTTTAGGCTGCCTTTGCTTTGCACAGCCACACACAACACATTTGTTTTTGCTCCATTATTTTAGGAATATGCTGAACGTGTCGTTTGTTATTCAGTGATTTTTCCCAGGAGTCAGTCTGCACACTTTGTACAAGCTTTCCTGGAATACATACAACATAATGTACTGTATCACTACATTCTGATTTGCTTGCTGCACAACACTTACATACATGTGTAAATATTGCAAACCTGGTCATCCGTATAGTCGCGGGTGCCATCGGCTTTGCAAGTATCACCTTTAGCTTTACCTTTGTCCGGTCAACAACAGCTCCTAATGTTTTAGACATGACATAATAGCACAGTTGCAGCTTTCCAACACAGTAGTTTTACCATATAAACTGTGTCTTGTCCCTTGAGGGTAGAGAGAAGAATTGCAGCAGAGAGACCTGTTTGGAACAAACACACACGGAGCCTGACATGCAGCCTTGCTTAAATTGAGTTTTCACTCATGATGTGGCCCACCTAACTAGATACACCAGGTATGGGGGTCCGTTACTAATCCCAGAGATCACTGATATATCTCTTTGTTTACACAGTAAGCATAGGTAGAGACAGATAGATAATTTGCTATGGTGGGGCTGCTTATTGTTTACAGCTTGCAAGTAATGCTGATTACGTTGCTTAGTTGCATTTGTCTACTTATTACATCACATTTTCTGCATAATAGATTACGATAGTTTCAATAAATCTATTGAAAATTCTCATTGTGTCTTTCCTTTGTTTACTAAGGACATGCATGAGTGAGAGACAAAAGGTAATGTGGTAGAGAAACTCAGTCCCTACATTCTGCTGTCCTGTCATCCCAAGGCACAATTATGCTTTACCCGGAGAATCCCTGCAAAAACACATCACCATGATGATTTGGGAAACAGAGCAAAAGGCTTGAGGAGCCCCCATCATGGGTTGGGTTTCCCAAATACCCAGAATTTCATCCTGAAGAATCCTAGGAAGAAGAACCAGGAAGAACATGGAGATGCTGAGAGCATACTCCCAGCTGACAACCCCATGGAGAAGAATGCAGGCACGTGAGATGGTACCGGAGGGCCGTCTGCCGTAAGGTAGGTGTTTTAAGGAGCAAATGTGATGGCCCTCAGGCCTCACCCCCACTATTCCCGCACCACTTGTCCCGCCCATCCGGGAACAGAATGAGGGTTGCTCCAATAAAGAGGTGCCACTGGGAATGAGTCAGATGTGACTTCTGCACATTGATGGAAAACCTTAACAATGTCAATAGGTTAACATTTGAAGAGCGTGCTACTCACCCGGGGGGGTCTCAAGGCGCTGAGGAGCGGGCAGCTACTGGTCTAACAGCCAGGTCTTGAGTAGTCTCCTGAAGGTCAGCAGGTCCTGGTCAGACGCAGGTGGGTGGGGAGGAAAACGGCGGAGCTGCTAGGGGGGAGAGACGACCTGGACCGGAGTCTGGTGTCAGTAGCCAGTTGTCGAGGTATGGGAAGACTGGTATTCCCAAACTCCACAGATGAGCTGCAACCTCCACCAACATATTTATATATATATATACATAAAGACATTTATAGAGCGCATGGAAGGTACGCCATCTCGGCGTGTCCCCGCGCTAAGAGAGAAAACTCATTTAGGGGGAGAGGACAGTGCGAGGCATAGGGCATTAAGTAAGCTATAAGGAGAACAGATGAGTTTTAAGTTGCCGTCGGAAAATAGTTTCTGAAGGCTCCAGGCAGAGATTGATGGGAAGTTTGTTCCATGCTGTGGCAGCCGCCACTCTGAAGGACCGACCTCCCATTTTTTCTCTCCTGTAGCGGTGGTTCACAAGCGTGCCCATACCGCTAGATCTCAGTGATCTGCGTGGTTCATACCTGGTAACCAGACCTTTCAGATAGCCGGGGGCTTTATGCCAGATGGTCTGATGACATATTAGGAGTGCTTTGTACTTAATTCTTTTTTTCACTGGGAGCCAGTGGAGGGCATCCAGGGTGGTTTTAGAGTTGGCTCAGCGTGGGAGTCTAAGCACTAGGCGGGCTGCAGCATTTTGCAATATCTGGAGTCGTCCTATGCTTTTACTAGAAGCTCCCAGGAAAAGGACATTCCCATAATCGAGGCGTGACGTAATCAGTGCCTGGGTCATAGTACGCCAGGTCTCCAAAGGAAGGAGATCTAGGGTTTTGTTGAGAGTCTTTAGGACTCCAAAGCACTTGCCTACTAAACGGTTGATGTGTGTCTCATAGGAGAGTGTGGGATCCATCCATATCCCTAATATTTGTGGACACTGACGTGCACCGGTAAGACCAAAGGGGAGCACAGAGAACTGAAAGTGGCCTTGGCCTACCTGAAAGGGCAGGTAGCATTTGTGGAACTACTGGACCGGGATATAGAAACAGACATCCTGCAAATCTAATGCCAATATCTAGTCTCTTGGGTCAAGTGAAGACAGAACTTGGGCCAATGTTAGAATTTTGAACTTGTCCTTCAAGAGGAAAAAGTTCAAAGGGTGCAGATCAAGGATAAGATGGAGACCTCCATCCTTTTTCAGCACTAGAAAGTAATGGGAGTAACAGCCCATCCGTATCTTTGATAGCAGCACCCTTTCAATAGCTGCTTTGGCCAAGAGAGCCTGAACTTCTGCTTGGAGTAGGGACAAGTGGTCCTCAGGAAGTGTTGGAGGGTAAATAATCTTCGCAACGCGGTCAAAACACTGCGGTGCCATTACGATGTGTCTTTTACAACGCAAGTCATTACCACGACTTGCGCTGGAGGGCGCTCTAGGCTAAGGAATAGTAGATTTACTATTCCAACACCTTCCCTACTGTACGTAGGCTGGAGTTGGAATAGTAAATCTTACTATTCCTAAGTCCGGCACCCTACAGCGCAAGTCGTGGTAACAAGTTGCGTTGCAAAAGGTGCGTTGTGATGTACCTCGATCATTTTGATCGCGTTGTAACATCATACATCCTGTTGGAGTGTAGGTGTCATACTCGAAGGTGCAACACTATGGAGCACCCATTGGTCAGATGTGCAGCTGAGGGAACATTAAAGCTGCTTTGCTGAAGCCATGGGAGGAGGGGTTGGGTAGAAAGTGCCCCCTAGGGGTTTGGAGAATGTCAGCTTGAACTCCGGCCTCTACCTCGACAAGCCTAGAATGCTTATTGCTGCTGTGGTACACACGCAGCTGGAATCCCATGGCAAATCCTTGAAAGGGGTTGAGTTTGTTGATTGACTGGTGAACAGGTGGAGCTAGACCTAGAGAGCGAGTAGTGGCTTTGATCTCATTAAATCGTTCCAAGGCAGAGCCCCCTTTTGCTCCAAACCACCTATGAGGGATTGTTGGACATTGGAAGAGAAGCCTGCTAAGTGATTGTGATCGTAGCTGTTTCACCGATCACCACACTGGTTCCAAATGCCCTAGACAGACAGTTGGTTGTATCTATGTCCGAGCGAATTGAGTACTTGGCTGCACCCTGGCCAACCAGAATAAGGTGGTGTAGGGTTTCCAGCATTTCATCTCGGACAGCTGGTAATATATCTGCCACACTGTAGCAAATAGATGCCTAGGAAGCAAATGATATGGGCAGACCGAAGGACAGGGCTGGCGGAAAAAAACTCATACGGTTAGTGAATGTCTCCATGTGCTGTGACTCTGTCGGGGGGAGTGGTGGTGAACGTGTTAGGGTTAAGGCGATGAGTGGATGCGTACACCACTGGAGTGGGGTATTGGAGTATGAAATCTGGATTCTGGGGAACGGCTCTAAGCAGCCTTGTCACTTACCTATTTACCTGGGCACAAGATCCTGGCTTTGCCCAGGTGCCCACTAAGCACACTAAGGGGTTCATTGAACAGAAGCAAAGGTTCTTAGTTTGTTTGGCCTTGGTTGTGCACCATAGTCAGGACATTAGTTTTTTACCTCTATTGTGGGCAGTGTAAGGTCCAACATGTTTGCTGACCCCTTAATCACTGTGGCAAAGGAAGCAGGCCCATCTGTTACCATGGCTAGATCAGGTGAGGAAAGACCAATGTCTGTAGAGGTGTCCTGTCTACTGGCATCAGGTAAGTCCAAAAATATGCATCTTGGTCATAAGGTATATCGCCAAC
The DNA here is from genome assembly GCF_964263255.1 of Lissotriton vulgaris. Classification (NCBI taxonomy): domain Eukaryota; kingdom Metazoa; phylum Chordata; class Amphibia; order Caudata; family Salamandridae; genus Lissotriton; species Lissotriton vulgaris. The sequence continues at coordinate 819,469,542 of NC_141689.1, read as the reverse complement.
GTCACTGTCATCATCAGCATGAGTTTGGAAGGTTTCTGGGTCAGACTACAGGCATGATATGTGTGACCTTGGGAGTGGGGTGAGACCGAGTTACGACGCCTGATAAAACTACCAACTCTGCCTCTGGATGTTGCACTGGGGCTGGAACCAGCAGAGCTGGGCTCAGAGACAGGGCAGGCCTCGAAGCAAGGTTGAGTGGTGCTGTCTGGGACAGATCCATTTGTGGTAACCCAACTGGAGATCATCTAGGATCCTTAGGGCCCAAAGACACCCCAGAGGGATCCAGTAGAATACCAAATATTCTGTCCAGGGTCATTTTAAATATCTAGACTTGTTGAGGTGTTGCTGATGGGCTGGGGAAGTCAGGGTGCATCCGGATTAATTGTGGAATCAGTTCCGAGAAAGGGGAACAACTCAACAGTGTAGAGGTTCTTGCACCACCATGCAACTCTTAATGGTGGAAGTGGAGGGATAGAAGGGACCAGTGCTTTGACTTCTTGTACTTATTCAATTTCTTAGGCCTGTCTGAACTCCTGGATTTTGAAGGCAACCGGTCACAAAAGCGGTCCCTGGAGCGAGAGTCGAACCACACCTTCGCCTTTGTCCGGGCCTTCTTCGACTTCCTCTGTAGTTCAGCAAGGCTCTCAACTAAGAGTTTCAGCAAAATCTAACGTCCTTAAACTTGGCAACAAGGCTCCTGAGGACATACAATATGGACATCTGAACTCACTGACCAAAAGCATGGATTTTCTGAAGGAGGCAAAGAGACTGTCTACCAGAGTAGAAAAGCTGGCATGTGGTGCTAACAGTAGAAGCTTGACCCAATTACCTGCCAAACGGAAACCATACTACCATACCTACCTAGGAAAGTCAAAGCTGCAGCTCTCCAGAAAAGTACACCCGGCTATGATTACGCCTTGTAGAACATATCCTCAGGGGATAAAGCTTCATGGGGGTATTTGGGATGTTAAACCCCCCCCCCCCCCCAAATAAATTTATTTTCTGATAAATAGTTGGGGACAGGTGCTGTCAGTTGGGCAGGTGAGGTTTCTGTTGGGATTCACCAGGAATGTTTACATACACAGACACTCTCTCCCTCTCTGTTTTGAAAGTCCTCAAATATGTGGGTTAATTTACAAATGACTATGCTTTCTTTCACTTAGTATTCCCACCAATACACATTCTACTCCCTTTTTATTGTCCCCTAGGCCCCTCTAATGCACCCTGCTAATCATATAATATATTTTAACATCATATGGCATTGGAAAATATTAAGCTCAAATCACTCCCAATCTTACTGATCAAGCTACACCTCTGTGTATCCTTTTTTATAATTCTATTAAAGATTTTTTGGAGGAGGTAATAAAAGTATATAACTCAGTTAGAATACTCACTCAAGTAACTTTGGTCTTCTTTAAAATAAATGTCTACTCCTTTTGAGCTCATATAATAGCCTTCATTAGAGCAAAGGAATGGATAGCGTTACTTAACTTTGCATCTTGTTATGCTCTAGATCCTATGTGGTGCACACTCCTGCAACTGATGGTGTGGCTCAGAACCTTTAAGTTATTTTATTTTAAACTGAAGGCTTTTTATTTTTAGATGACTTGTGGTACTCCATTGACACCCACATTGCACCAGGACACAGGCTACACCTCAGATTGTGTTCTTCTCCACATGGGTAAGTGCATGTGTGTAAGAGTAGTGTTCTAATGTCTGTGTACTTGATTAGCAAATCAAATGTATATCCATTGGTTAAGATGTGCTTCCATTCAGGGTGTTGAGTTGGGCGCAGATGAATCTATGGCAATACAAGCTGTAAGTCGATTATTACAGGTAGTGTTTCCATTTGGAGAAAGTGTAGCTATAGACCACGTGGTGTGTACAGATTGAAAATCAGTACCCATACCTATCATGCAGTGGCTTGAAAGAAAAGGCGAATGATGTTTGGGACAAAGTTTTAAGTCATGTTTGCTCAACTAACATTTCTTGGGTGTGAACGTCCACAAACTAACATTTTGTAAAAGAGTAAGTGGAACTCCATGCAAAAGTTTTACAAATTGAATATTTCCCAGGAATGCCATTGTGGCACATTTTCTATGAGTGGGAAGTGCTCTTGTTATGGGTATGCACATTTCATGTATCTTAGGCATAACAAAGCTAAATGCATGTGACAGTTCACATTGCTAGCACTGCCTTTCAGGTACGGTTGCCAAGATGTGGCTTCACGAAAGCAATAAAAGGTTGTTCTGTGTTTCTAATGGAGCAAATACTGTTAATTTAGTACATGATTCTACACACTAGTTGATATCAAGATTGGTATCAACAATCAACTCTTACAAAGACTTCAGACCACCCAGAATGCTGCCGCCAGACTCCTTCTCAATGTGCCCCGCAACGCACAAGTCACGCCCCACTTCACAGAACTACACTGGCTCTCAATCCAGAAGCGATGTCAATTCAAACTGCTCACAGACACATACAAAGCTTTCCACAACGTTGGACATGCCCACTTCAACCACCACCTCAACATCCACCAGCCTAACAGACAACTGCGCTCTGCCTCACTCTTCCTCATGCAAGTACCCATCAACCACTGGAGCAAGTCAGGAGGATGCTCCTTTTCCAATGTTGCCGCCAAATCCTGGAACTACCTTCCTCACCACATCAGGACCTCCCCATCCCTTCTCGAATTATTCAAGAAATTGAAGACCTGGCTTTTTGACTAAGAAACCGATCGGCCTACTTACCTATTCCAGCACCTGGATAGCCCTTGGGTGAAAATAATCACACTATACAAATCCGCATAACATCAAAAGGCAATAACCGTTTTTGCAAAAAACAAGGATGAGTGAGTCGGAGAACTCAATATAGGTGAACCTTTGTGAAGAGTTCCTCAACTGATAAGGCTTGAATTTTTCTACCTCTTCGGTGTGGCGCCGCGGCCAGGGTGACTGACTCTGGAATCTGGGGATCACGGTTCGATCCCCAGGGCCGGCTGCAGATTAGCCCAGCACCATGTGACTCTGGGCAATAGCTTGCTTAATCTTCCCGACGGCCCCCAGCGCCTAGAGACCCTTACGGGTGATTGTGCGCTTTACAAATGTGGATTATTATTCTTAAAGAAGTAATAGGCACCAGAAAAAAAACTACCTTGCAGAATAGTAACTCTAGTGTGCACAAGTGGGGTGCCTCGAAGCCCATTACGTCCTGTTGCTGTATAACAATGTCACAGCTGACCCAGCGGCTGTGTTTGTAACGGCCGGGGAATATTTTTTCATATATATGTTGATGCAGGTATGTATAGTTTGACTGCAATAGTGTTAAATGTGCTCATATGAAGTAGATACCTACTACCAGTGCTGGGGTCTAGACCAAATGGGCCCGGTTCAGTCAATGGGTAAATGCTGCAAAATGGACTTACCTGGATTTCGGCACCACCAGGGCCATTTTCTTTGTGGTCAAGATGCTGTTGTGAAGGGGGGCCTTGGAGGCATCTATCCATGTGGGAAATTGAAGGGAAAAAAAGGAAATGGGTGGGTATGCGCCCCAAATCCTTAGATTCCACCAACTCGAAGCAGGTGGACTTCCTGCCATGGTCATCACAACGGAAAGCCGACTCGTAAATCAGTTGGCGTGAACTTGTCAGAGGGTGGTACAGACAGCTGCATACCCCCTACCGCCATTGAGGCAGTCAGCGAATGGCTGGGTGTGACCCTCCGACGGTCTTTCGTTCTGCATCAGCCAACATCGTAATACGGTGGGCGGATGGCCAACGAGGCGGCAGGGTTTCTGATGCCGTTTTGACTGCAGTTCCCTTATCGCCAAGCTCGTAATCAGGCCCTTAGTTTTATTGGTGCCTAGTGCACTTTCCTTACTAAATTTAGAATCATTGGCAACAGGGGGAAAAGAGTAAGAAAATTACCCTTTGTAGTTTATCCATAGAGTATTGCCCAAGGACTGTGGGTGTAGTTACTACAGGAGAAGCTTTGACTCTTTGCATTCTCTTGTGTCACAAATAATTCTAATGTTGGAGTTCCCAAGAAGCAACAGTACTGGAATCATGGAATTTTATATTTCACTCGTATGTTCCCTGATTGGAGATCTCCTCAACAAAACCAAAGTCATTGTCCATAAGAGATGTTATGCCAATAAATGTATCTTATGACGTAACACCCAATGCCAAATTGTAAGTTTGGGCAGTTGTAGAGACAGTGTTACCTTGTTGCTCTATGCAGTATATGGTTGAAATATGTACTTTTGAAATCTGTACCACTTTGTAGCAAGGAAAAAGTTACTTACCTGTGGTAGCAATCATTCTTGTGTACATCCTATCGACCGGCAGATTCTTCTCCTCTTCAATATCCCAGGTTTCAGACTGTATCCAGAAATCTTCAATAACCCTTCTGCACTGGTAGGGAGTGCTGGCTCTGTTTAAGTCTCAGAAATGATGCTACTGTGACATCACTGGAGATATAAAGTTCCCATCATGGTGCCCTGCCATCAGTTTCCTATCCATTTGTTCCACATCTCAGGTAAAAATCAGACTGAGAAGGTGTAGTATGATATTCAGACTTCGAACTTTTCAACGAGTACAGTGTTCTGTGACCATTCTTTGGAATGGGGCGGTGAGTGGGATTGGTGATAAACCTGCAGGTACACTGAGTATCCATCAGTACAATAGTTACAGCAGATAATTAACATTTTCTTCTGATGGATACTTCAACCTGCAGATTCCTCACCTTAAGCAGTACTCCTTATGTGGCAGGTCTGAAGGAACAGAGGACAGAGCAAGCAAAGCAGCCATCCCTTCTCACCTGACCATTAAAGCAGAAACTGCAGCAGTGCTTTGTGAAGGTGTGAAGGAAAACTCTAATTGCAGCCCCACAAATTCAAGTAACTGTGACCCAAATCCCACTTGCTAAGGCTGAAGCGTATAATTTTGCCACGTGGAGAAGGCTCTGAGACCCTACTGTGGTTCCATTTCCATTAAAACATAGCAAAGTTTACTACAGAGAATCAACCAGCGGGATAATATCCTCTTTTAGCCTTTCCTGCTGCCAGCATAACTAATAAAGAGTTGCTTGCCAGGCTTGACCTCTTTTGATGTGGAAACTGATTCTGGGATTAAACCTGTGGGGATTTCCTCCTTAGTAGGATGTGGCAGGTGATAGAAGTAAGGTAAGGTGATAGATTGCCCCGAGTAGAATGGGGTCACCATTTTTGGCATGAAAAGCGGTTCTAGTTCAAAGAACAAACTTGTTGGGGGAAAACTTGCAGAGAGAGACCTAACGCTCTGTGCCTGTCAGCTCATTGACTCACCTTACCGAAGTGACTGCCATTAGAAAAATTGTTTTCAATGTCAACATATGCAATGACAACTGGTCAAGGACTCATAGGGAGATCACATTTAAAAAGTCAATGCCAAATTCTTACCACTGAGGCATGACAAATGGAGTGGGAACTTACAAATTTATCAGCCCTTTCAAAAACCTCATAACAATGCAGTGTTTAAACAAGGTTGATCTGGGAGGCAGAAGCATGCCAGTAGAGCAAATAGGTATCCCTTGACTGTGCCCACTATGCAACACTGCTGAGTCAAGGTCAATGCAGAGTGAAAGGTTGACAATAGGTGGGCCTTTAAGGCATCCACGTTGTTTTCCTGTTTCACGGCACCAAGCGATAAATCTAATCCACACTCCAGAACACATTGTCTTGGTTGAAGGGTGGCGTTCTGAGAGAATTATATCTCGGACGGCAGCTGAAATAAGCTTATGACCCTGCTCAATTCACAAGCATGAAGACAGAGGCTCTGGAGATTGTGATGCAGAACCTTTCCCTGCAACTGGGAGAGTAGGTCCATCTAGAGCAGAAAACAGAGCACGTGGCGAAGGGAGAGGTGCAGAATGCTTGCTTACCACACCTTCCTTGGCCAATCCAAGGCAATCCCTGTGACAGTCCTAATCTTAACTACTCCTCTATCATGTAGTTCACACGAATCGCAGGACCTGTGCGTTTGTTTGGACAACTTACATTTTGGGTGAGGTGTCTAGACTGATTCCAAGCACCCCCGCAGGATATGTTGGTCTAGAGACCAGCTAGCTCACAGTGCCACCAAAAGCTCCCCTAACCTTACCAGGGAGCGAATGGTTTCTGCCAACCGCTGAACATGACAACCCTTACCTCTTAGGGATCGTGGAAACAGATCAGAACCTTTCGCTCAGTCACTCGTGCTTACTTGTGCTTAAAGAAATATACAGAATACACAGTGGGACGTTTTCAATATATTTATTAAACCAATGTTATTCTTGTATAGAATACATGTGCCAAATATCAACAGGAGAGAGAGGGAATCTAAGGAGCACTCTTGGTCCCCCAGCTCATATAATCAAAACAACGAAGGAGTGTGCCTTCTCAGAGGAAGAGCAAGCATGAAGAATCAGACTTGATTCTTTAGAAAGCCCTCGCCCTCCAACGTTAGTTGGTGACATGCTTCATCATCGGGACCCACCAGGAAGGCCAAATGTCCCCTTGGTGTGCTTCAACGCCAGAATTACTGCGGAGCGGGTTTGTGTTGTTTGAGTGACAAGTGAACGTGATTGTGTGGTGGTTTAAAAAGGCCTAGATTGCATCCAAAGATAATTTTATTAGTTGGCCAATCAGACACAAATAAAAACAAAGTAAGGGATATATGAGCTGGATAGATTAATCAGCTATATCCCACTGTTAGAACTGGGGGTCTCTAGTTGGCAGAGGTAGGTACCACTGTCTAAATAGGGACCCTTGCTTCTAGTCAGGGCAAGGAGATAACCCTCTGAGATAACCCCTGCTCACCCTCTAGGTAGCTTGGCACGAGCAGTCTAGGCTAACCAGAGGCAATGCGTAAATTATTTGTACCAACACTCACAGTAACACAGTGAAAACACCACAAACTGACTCCACAGCAGTTTAGAAAAATAAAGGTATTTAATCTAAACTACACAAGACCAAAACGACAAAAATCCAACATACACAGTTCAAGGATATGGTTTCAAAAGAGTTCTTCAGGTTATAAGGTAAGTTCTTTAGGTTGCGATAAAATAATCCACAGATGCGTGAAAAGTTCACAGTTGCGTCACGTTTACTCACAGTACCTTTTAGGTGCAACAAAGTTCCAAAAGCAGAAGCTGGTGTGGTGGAAAACAAGCAATGCATTGCTCCTGAGACCCTGGGGAGGCGATGGACAGCCCCGATGCAGCAGCGGGCGTGCTGTGACGAATCCGGTCTGTATGGGGAGGAAGGCCACTTGTATGGATTCCGGTGCGGAGGTTCCATAGGAAGTTTGTTCTCGCAAAGGTATGATGCGACAATCTCATAGGGGCTCCTAAGATATCCGGGGCGACGATGCGCGGTCCAACGGTGATCCTCCCTCTCGCAGCTCCTCGATGCGATGGTTCTGCGACGATGCTCGCAGCGACGTGATGTGGTCCACAAGCAAGCGGTGCGGCGATCTCACACATCGACGACAGGCTCTGCGACTACACTCGCAGAGATGTTCGACTTTCCCGCACCGGTCTGGTGCGTCCCGCAAACGAAGGATGCGACGGCTCTGGCAGCGGCGTCAGGCGCTGTGACGATCTCGACCTTCGTAGCTGCGGGAATCTTCTCGCACTGTCGGGGATGCGCTCCGCAAGCGAGCGATGCAACACTTTTCAGTTGCAAAAGTGTCTCAAGCTTAGTTTCAAGCTTCCCAGCACAGGTACAACTTCCAGAGGCCCCACAACTGGATCAAGCACTCTAGGAAGGACAGAACTCTCTCAGCAGAGTTCAGGGAAGCTGGGGGTGTAGTCCTTTTGTTCCTGGGACTTCAGAACAGGGAGCCAGCTTTTCTCAGGCCCTTGGAGATTCCTTCAAGACAGGGGACACAGCACACAGCAAAGTCCTTCCCCTCTCCTTGGCAGCAAAGCAACAGCAGGTCAGTCCAACAGAGCACAGCAGGATAGTCTTCCTTCTTCAGAGTCAGCTTTCTCCTTGGCAGAGGTTCCTTCTTGATTCCAGGATGATCTATCAGGTGTCCAGGGGCTGGGCAGGGCCCAGGGAGGCGAGCCTTCCCTGGACCAAGCAGCAGCACGCCCCTGGCAGGATTCAAGTTGGCAACAATAACATTTTGTAAGGGGACACAGCCCCTTTTTATACAGAGACATTTTTTGTCTAGCAGGGTGCAGGCAGTGTGAGAACCAGCTACAACTGGTTATAGGGAACTCCTTTCACAGGCCAGGCTAGGGACATCAGACGCACCCCAGGGGGTGGAGCCAGCATTGTGTGGGGAAAACCCAGCCCCATTCAGGACCCAGGTGTATTCCTCCCCTCACATCAACATGCTAATCTCAACACTCACCACTGGGGCAGACCCTCCCGGACTCTTGGAGCCAGGCTCACCAGCCAATCACACGCCAGACACAAATTACACAAATATGCCAACTTCTAAAAGTGGCACTTCTACACTAGACACAATCATGCCGCATATATCATTGCGCAGCATTCAATCTCGCGAGTTCGCACATACCAAACTCGGCCCTGCACTCCTCACACATCAGGAACTACCATGGTCAAACATATATTTCCCATTCATTCCTATGGGAGGGCAGGTCACTCTCACCACACATACACAGAGAGCTCATGCACTTTACACTGTACCACAGTGAAAAAGTGCGCAGAGGCCTAAAATCACCAACACCAGGTTCCAAAAACAGGCTAGGAAAAAGCAAAAAGTTTCGGGGTGAACCTGCCAAAAGCGCCAGGTCCAACACCCACTGTGCGTGGTCAACATGTTTCTACCCAAATGATATTAATAGCCAGGCATTCTTCAGGACCAAAGTGTAAACCTCAGCAATATGAGCGCACTAAGGCCTATCCTAACCTGAGGTCAAGAATATGAAAAATGTAAATGATAGTAACACACTGTTACTTAGGCTTAGGAGTTCCTCATATCTGGAAGAACCAAAATATATCTTTAACAGAAGACAGACAAAGACAAACACACAAAGAAAAAAAACCAATGATTATTCAAATTGTAGTTATCGTGCGATTGTAGTTTGAGATTTTCATGCACTGGTGCTCCTCGCAAAGTGCACTAAAACCATAACTCTGAGAGCAAGGGTGTACTATGGTGAATAATAATGTGCACATGTTTTTACATTATCGGTAGTAGTAGCGACTTAGTCAGCTTATATTGGGAAGGTACCTCATTATAAGCGCTATATCACCTGCGCGCCAGCTAGGGCATTAACGGTTAATGTTATGTTAATGGGAATTTATTAAGCGCACTTACACCGGGTGGCTTCATGGCGCTGACCAGAGGGCAGAAAAATACTGAAGGCAGACTGGACAGGCTACAGCTGCCAATTATCCCAAGTTATGAGCTAGCCGAAACAACCAGGTCTTGAGGAGCCTCCTAAACTGCATGATGTCGTTATCAGTAGATCTGTGGAAAACCGCTGTCTATATCTAAGGAACAAGCTGGTGTTACTAGGCGAGTTAAAGAAACACATTCAGGAGATATCTTACATGCGGTGTAATGATTAATCACACCATGGATCTCAGAAGGGGGTGGTGGCAAGTAGGCACACCATGTAGGGAAAAACGAGGGGGAGGAAGAAGAAATAACCAAAAAATAATCAATTCTGACACCAAAAGGCAAGCAAGTTACTTATTTCGTGTTGTAGCAGAGTCTCACTCACGCTGTCAAAGCCAAGCACCCGCTCAATACCTGCTGCAACCCTTATTAACCGGACTCCGTGGATGGGTGATCCGATGTCCCTTGTGTTGTTGTAAAGGAAATGGGGAAGTGAAGAAACGCCTCCCGGACGGGGGCGTGGGAGTGACTATACACATCATCGCGTGTGCGTCTAAGACGCTGGATCAGTTCTGCCAATCCCGTTTAATGTCTTTCGTGTAAAGGCAGCTCAGCCAATCGTGGCTGTAAACAGAAATCATGTTCACAGTAGCACACTGTGATCTACTGCACCGCTAACTTCGGTGTGTAGTATGTTCAAAAGAAAATTTATTGGTATCAGGAAGCTCACTATCCCAATACTGCTGTAATCAATGTTAAAACTGCAGAGTAGCAAATGTCAAAGCAAGAATTGTGAAAAAATGGCTTTTGTAGGGGAAAAACCATGGGAAGGAAATGCTGTCAGAAAACACGGGGCAGGTTCAGTCTATGAGTCATGTGTGTTGTAGGCACTGTTCCCAATAGGGTGCGCGCTTGTGCGCCCGTGCACCAATACTTCATGAGTTGTAGTGTCTATTTTGAAGCGCGCACACTGTGAGAGACCGTTCGCACCGACACTTTTAAAAAGCGTGTGGCTCAAAAAACCCGTTGAGGGAGGCTGAGGAATTGACTGCCGTGAAGAGGAGAACACAAATTCCCTCTTACACAGCAGCCTGTGGGGGTCATAGGTCACAGCCCAAGCTTAGCAGCAAGTGGCTTCGGAACCTTCTGCATGCCTTTAGTAAAAGAGCGTACCTGCTGGGAGAAGATTGTGTACATGTTTGAAGGTATTCATGTTAATTGCAGTGCCATGTGAGCACTGCAATTACCATGACTACTTTCAAAAAATTTACACAATCTGCCCCAGCCTCTCTCTGTTAACAAAATGCATGCAGCAAGTCCAGAAGCAGGGCGCATGCTTTCAGAATCACTAATATATATTAGTGATTCTTAAAGCAGACGCCATTATTCTGGACTTGCTGCATGCATTTTGTTAATTGAGCGGAGCCTTAAAAATGCACACAATCTGCCTTCTATAGCGCTCTTTTAATTAAAGGCATGCAGCAAGTCAAGCAGGACGACCTCTGCTTTATAAATCACTAATCTATATTAGCGATTCTGTAAGCACACACCCTGTGCACTACATTGCAACAGGACAGCACCTCTGACATGCTGCTCCGTGTCCGTAAATTTTTTAAGCACCATACATACAAGCTACTTCCATGGTACTGTATGTTCGGCATAGTGGTTACAAGGGTAAGAGCGGTGGATTTGGTTCCGTTAATGGATTACCACTTCCTGATTGTCCTTGTTAGCTTTGTGCTAAATAGCCCTTGAAATCAAATCCCCAGAAAACAGACATGTTGTCAAGCGCACAGAGCCAAATTTGATGCCACTTTTATTCTGGCTTGAAGGATGGGGTGTTGAGTGTGTGACCTACTCTTTTTGGGGCGAGTCAGAAGGTTGTTCTTCCGGTTGTTCTTCAAGTTGTGCTGCAGAGACCCGGTGAATTAAACACTACAAAAGGGTTGATTTCAAGCAAAGCCTGCAGTAAAAGCAAATACTGGATCGCACGCTTCTTTTAAGGCTTTGTGAGCAAAGCTGCATTTTCTACTTTAATCCCTGTTTACATTATCATTTTACTTCGCAGATCTGTTTAAATAGCTATTTTATTTAACATTCAAAAAAGGGTATTCAGATGTCTTTCCTTTTTTTCCTGCATCTCTCAGATTTATGGTTTGTGTTCAGCTTTCCGTTAGAATGTATCTAGGGACAGGCAGAATGTCATTTTGCCTCACTTTATTCTTAAATAATTAGCCAAATTAGATTTCCAATTTAAACAAAACAAATTTAGCTTGATACTGGTACATAATGGCTTTGACGTGTAATTGCCAACATGACACAACCAGTGTACGCCAGTCACAAACAAGAAGGTCTGCTCCCAGGGACGGGCTGGCCATAGAGGGCAACGTGGGTTTGCGCATTAGGTTGGAAGGGTGGAGACTGGTTTTACAGCAGCGGGGTTTTTTTTTTTTGCTTGGGGCTGGCTTTGCAGCAATGCTGTAATATCAACCGCAGTATCAAAAGCAGCAGGGTTGGGGTCCGGTTTTGTTAAACAGGAGTGCTTGACACTTGCCCACCCCCTGCAAGTGTCAAGGGGGGCCAACTCGACAAAATTACCAATGCTGCTTTAGGATCCCCATCTGTCACTGCCTGCCCCATTAAGCAGGCCTCCTGCTTTCCAGTACTTACCCAGTTATCTGCACAATCAAGCAGAAACCCCTGTCACTGCACTCATACACAAGGTCAGATTCCTAGCGCACATAGCCTTGTCTGCAGAGCACAGAGACCTTCCACTGCTGCACACAAAGGAAAAAAATGAGAGGGAACATTGGTTGAAGATTGAAAAATCAGCATATGATGTTATTCATCTTACATGGTAAAAATCCCCAGGGGGTGAGAAGGATGTATCCAGTTGTAATATTGGAAAATTCATAGGGAAAGTGTCCAATGTCAATGAAAATGTTTCCTTTATCAATCCTAGGGTACTGAGAAATCAGCATTGCAGCACTGTGCCCCAAGGAATGTTGTCATAAAGCCCTTGCATGTGTGTGTCCAAACGGTAGACCCACCTTTGCTCTTTTTCGAACAGGATCTGCTGTATATTTCTCCCTGCTCTGACCTGTTCGATAATTGTCCACCTCAAGTCATTTGTTGTGTGGTTCTGTTATACGAAGTGCTGACTTAGTTTGGTCGTTATTCACCTACACCTAATGTTGCTTCTTTACTCAAAAAAGCGTTGCTTAACTTTACGTGTTGTCATGCCCACATAATGCAACCCACACGGGCATGTGATCAGATAGACCACATTCGTGGAGTTGCAGTTAGTGTGGGCACACGGTGTCCACGTTTTACCTGGCGCAAGGTCGAGGTCCTTTGTGTGTGCTCTTAGGTGGCAAATGCTGCAACTTGCACAAGGAAAGTGACCCACTACTTTCGGCAAACCCCATGCGTCAGTTATAGATGAAGTGTTCATGGTAGCTCTGTCTATAGGGCGTGTGTGAACTAGGGTGTCTCTGAGGCTCCGTTCCTTTTTAACTGAAAACAAAGGCTTTTTCCATGTCCTATTACTGCTAATAATTATCCTCCAGTGTTTGTTTATTGCTTTTTTAACACTATTTGATGCAGTACAGGTCAGGGGGATTTCTTTACTCTCCCTGGCATTGTCTTCTAACAATGTCTCTCTCGGCTGGTTCCGTGCTCTTTTGTAACTTTTGTTGAGGACTCTTTCCGGGTAGCCCCAATTTTTTAATCTGGAGGTCAAGTCAGCAGATTGGTTGCGAAAATCATCCAATTAGCACAATTTATTCTAATCCGAAGATATTGCCCATATGCCAAATTTTCCCACAGGGGTCTTGGGTGGAAGCTCGAAAATTGTAGCAGGTTATTTTTCGCCGTTGGTTAATAATGTGTCTTGGTAGTAAGACTGCCCTCTGATTTAGAGATAACCACATCCAGGAATACAACCTCCTGTCTGTTGCAAGTGTGGGTGAAATTGAAGAACAAGTCAAAGGTATTATCCAAAGTAGGAAGTCATTCAGGAAATCTTCTGATCCTTTCTATATCATGTGGATATCATCAATATACTTTTTCCAAAAGAATATAGAAGAGATATATGGGTTGTCAGCACTTAAAATAAATTTGCGTTCAAAATCATGAACAAAAGATAAACGTTCCCGAGCATACATCAGAGAATTTTCGTGAAAATGGACCCCATCTAATGCAGTGTGGAGTACTCTCCTTAAATACCAACTCAATTACTATATATACGAAGAAATTCAATAAAAGAAATGGAAACAGTACCTATTTTGCATTTAGAATACTATTGATCTTTGGACTCGATAATACATATCCTATTGAAGCTGGAAATTCTATATGCCCTGAGGAAGTCATTTGGGAGATTGTGTCCCATGACGAAACTCGTGTTGGCATTTTTTTCACTGGCTACGTTGATGTGAATTTAATGAACATTCATGAAGAATTCTCTGATGTATGACGAGACAAGACAAAGAGAAATAAATATATAAATAAGGAACTGATTCTTTGGACTATTGAAATTATCTTTAATTTTCTAGAGACACTTTGGAGTTTTCTTGTGCTCGGGAACGTTTATCTTTTGCATTTGAATCCTTTGTTTTACAGAGGATTGTCTTGGGGTCGCTGGTGGTCGCTTTCCCCTGTTCCCTTGAGCCACCTTACTTGGAGATCACTATATTAGTTGGAAGTGCGCATATTTTACCCAGCCACCTCCTGTTTTGTATTCAAAATCATGAACGTAAAGGCCCGGGACAAATGTGCTGCCCATGGAAGTCCCAGTTGATTGATGGAACAGGTTGCGTTTGTATTCGAAGAAGTTATGTTTGAGTGCCAATGAGGCACACTCCAATATTAACTCCTTTGGTGTCTCGTACTCCCAAGTAGTTCCGTCCAATGCCTCACCCAGGACTCTGATGGTATTGACCTGGAGAATGCTTGTATACAGACTCTCTATATCGAGGGTCACAAGTATGGTTGAATCTTCATCAATTGTCACTTCCTGCCAAAGGTTTAGGAGGCTCTTTTTATCCTTGAGATACGTTGGTGTCAGTTGGATTAATGGTTTGAGAAAAATGCCACAAAAACGTAACAGCGGCTCAAGTAAAGAGCCGATACCCAAAACAATCGGGCATCCTGGAGGAGGTGTCCTGTTTTTATGTGTTTTTTGTAACATATAAAAGTAGGGTATTATGTTATCTCCCACTGTCAGGAAGTCAGCCTCATGTTTGGTGATATGGCCATTCTGCCTCTTTCACTATGTTCTTAATCCGGGTCTTCAGTTCAGGTGATGGGTTAGTATGTAGTGGTGTGTAGTTCTTCCTGCCATCCAGGAGACATTCACATTCTCTATCGTAATCCACTATATTCTGGATAACAACGCCCCCACCATTATCTGCTGGTTTTATTGTAATAGCAGTGTTTGGTTGTAAGCTCTGGAGAGCCTGAAACCCAGCTGCACTTACGTTTTTAAATGTTTTGGACTCTTCAAATGTCTCAATTTCATGAAACACAGTGTAGGAAAGTAGGCTCTGCTTACTATGGTTACCCCACTTTTTGTTGGTGCTTCATTGTTTTACGACTTTAGTCTGGCTGGGACCCTGCTATCCAGGACCTCAGCCTAGCTGCTTCCTCTCCAAATTGATTGCATGTAATATAGGTGCACTCCAGTTTGGTTACTGGAGTACCCTTGTGAGTCCCTAGTATATGGTACACTAAGTACTAAAGACATAGGTACCCCAGAGGCCTACCTGGGGCTGCAGCATGTATTATGCCACCCCTGGGAAGACTTCCAAAAGGATACCACAGGACTGCTACTGCAGCCTGGGTACGGTGGTGCATCCACCCCTTTCTGAAATATAGGTCACCTATATCTACCTTAAGTCACTGCACATAGAAATATGTGCTGGCCTTATCAATCCTGAAGGCAGGGTGCTTGGTTTCATGTGAGAGGGTGCCCATGCATGAGCAGGGCCCCTCTGCAGCCTTTGGAATCTATTCTCTGGGGCTGTACTGTGATGCAGGCAGACCATATACTCATAAATGCATTATAACCTTGCGGTAAATGCTAACTTTGGAATGGCTGCATGGAAACATGTCATGTTTGGAATCCTTCCCCCACCACCAGTTCTGGCGGTGGGGGTAGAATTCCACCCTTCTATGGGGAGAGACATGTACACACCGGAATACCCGGTGACAGTTTAAAAGAACCCTGGCATCACAAAATGGATGCTGCAGCCACAGACACAAGTCTGGCCTCCTGCTGCTGACCAAAACTCTGGCAGGGGAGGACTGGACAATAGGTTTCCTGTCACAGGGAGGTGTAACCACCTCCCAGACAGGCCTTAGTGGATTGGGGCTGGGTGGGTGCACTCTGAGAGTGCTTTGAAGTCTGCACTGGGGGCACATTTGGTGTCCCTGTGTATAGCCCAGCCCCTGCTCTAGATTTAACCTGGACAAAGGAAATGGGTGTAGCCGCCCCTCTTTCAAAACCCCCCCATAGGTGGGTCCCTGGAGTTAGTCCAACCCCTTTCTTAGGTATAAGTAAGGAACCCATGGCAAAAGGACTTTAGATATCCTTGGATGAAACTCTACAACTAAATCCTGGAACTTTGACGCTCTACTCCAGACTAGAGGACTGAAGAAATCTCCCTTGGGGTCAAGGAGTGACTCCCCTGCTTGGCAGGCACCAAGAAAGCATTTGCCGGTCTGCATCTCTGAAGTTCTTGATGGATTCCGAAGTACCTGCAGCCCAGGAAGAGGCTTTCCAGACTTCTCAGATGCTGACCCGAGTCTCCAGCAAAGCTGAGATCCGCAGCCCTCGTGAGTGACGTGGAACAGAAACTCCTGAACACCATGTACATTTGCTAGTGCATTAACGTCTCTTGAAATCGTGCTTTGGGTTACTTGTAGCCCCAGCCCTGAGCACCATTTGCACTGAAGACTGTGGGCCTACACTCCACGAGTGTTCTGTGAGCCTGCTTCTTGCATCCCTGCTTGAGGCCCCTTTGCGATCCAGGGTCCGTTGACTGGTGGGTCCCCACAAAGGTAACTCTGATTTTCCTTGAGCTTCCCTGGTTGCTCTAGACGTGCCCTCACTCTTCATTGTGTAGTGAGTCCCTCGGACCTTGCTGGTCCACACCGAAGCATTTCTTTACTTTCTGCATGGGTTGCTGTTGCCAAGGCTTGTTGGGTCCAATCTGGGCACCTACATCGCAGCACTCAACATCCTTTGTGGGACAGCTCAATTCCAGATCCTGGTTGTCATCGACGCCTCCTGGTCCTTGTGGCTGAAGAGTCAAGCTTCACCTCCTTCACCTGAAATCACCCGACATTGGTGGGCATCCGCCTATCATGCTCCTGGTCACTGGCAAGAGGCCCAGACTCTGTCCTCTCTGCTTTCAGGTTCTTCTCATCTTTGATCCAGACTTGGATCCACCTGGACACTTTCCTCTTCCACGGCAGCAGCACTTTGAAGCAGATCGCCATTGGAAACAACGTCAATTCCCGACACTAAAAGACACCAGTGTACTCTGCTTCCCTGGGTGAGGTAACTCCAGTACTCCAGTTCCCCCGTGGGTGTTGGGCCTAGAATCCCTTAAGTCTAAAGGGATTTGCTCAAAGTCCTCTCCTAAGTGTCATTTATCTTTAAATTTCCAACTGCGACTTTCCCCATAGAAGCTAACGCCGTCCCCCGGCTGTGTTCACACACTGCACGCATCCTCTGTGGGTCCTCTGTGTCACTACCTTGGGTGGTTCCTTGCGGGCCCAGCAATTCTACAGGCTCTAGGCCTTGTGTCTAGCAAAGTCGTGGTTCTTATACTACTTTCTTAATATATGGTTTGGTACGCCCCTAGGGCTCAACGTCTATTGTGCTAATTTACTGTGTGCTTTTAAATTTTCTGTATGTACTTTTGCCTTTAGCCTCATAAAGAGACTAATGGGATGTGTTTAGAATAAATACATATATTTTATATATATACCTGGTGTGGTTCTCCTTTCATTTGGTCATTCATGAGAATATAGACTGGTAAAACAAGCTGCTTTACATTCCTTCAAGACTGAGCCTGAAGGCTGCTCTCCACAGCTACCACTAGTATAGCTTTCAATAAAGGTTGTCTTTTAACCTATCATTAGTAAGGGTTGTTTGGACTGGTGCAAGGTGCCCACTAGAATAGTGGGCAGCATATGCCAGGCCAACTTTTCAAAGACCCCCTGCTCAAAGGCTGTAATTTCTGCTGGCACTGAGTGAGGGGGATGGGTAAAGGATGATTTTAACCTCAACCCAGTGTTTACTGGGTTTGCATGTGGTTCATTGGGTTCGCATGTGGTTCATTGGGTTACTTACCCTCGAAGTAGGCTTCCAGTTTGAGCTTTTTGAAAAAGTCAGCTAACTCACAATGTGGGTAAAACTTGTCCAATCGCACAGTTGGAACAAAACCAAGGCCCTTTTCTAGAACTTGTTTTTCAACAGGAGATAGGGTTGTGTCAGAAAGATTAGTGATTAAACTCTCTGGGCTCTCGTGCCCGCCTGTTGGTCTCGGGACTTGCTGCGCGTGTTGTTGCCCACTGTGTCCTCCTGCTCCCACCAGACCTGATTTGGCCCTCTTCTCTTGTCCCTTCCTCTCCGGCCTCTCTCTAAAAAAGGAGAGCGATAAGAATTCTGATGAATTTGCAGTGCCTGTATGTAGGCTGGATTCCAGCCCATCATTGGGAACTGGGGGTGTTGAAAGTACATAGGGAGCATGCCACCCCCAGATGTAGGAAAGGGTGGCCACATTCGTTGTGAGTAATTCTGCCTGGGTGTGCCCCTAATTCCATCCCTTTGTCTTTGTCTGTAGCTACCGTTACTTGACCCACTAGTAGTGGAAGCACTGTCATCAGAAATGTCTGAGTTGGTGGTGTTCTTGGGAGGGGGTGTAGACTTTGTTACAGACAAATCTTTTCAGATCTTTTTGAAATTTAGGGGCATATGTATCAATATCCCGTTTTGCGAATCTCAAATTACGAGAATTTGCGATTCGCAGTTTCAGGTTCATAAAACGGGATGTATGTAAAAAATCGCTAACGTTTTGCGATTTCATAAACTTTGCAAAAAAAATCTCAGAATATTGTTTTGCGATTTCTTAATTGCGAAATTCGCAAAATAAGAAATCGCTAAATCGGGAATCTGCAATACAGGTGCAGCTTGATGACATCACAACTAGGAAGTTGGAGCGACTAGCTGCACCTGTTTGCCTGAGCCACAGTTAGAGGCAGTTTGGAGTGTGTTTGGAGGCTGCACAGCAAAAATCAAGAACCCCAATGGAGTCTCAGACAGAACAGGAGGGCAAGGAGGGTGAGAAGAGGAAAAAGAAACATAAATTCTCAGAGAAAGAGCAGGAGGTCCTCATAGAGGAGATGGTCTGCAGCCATGAGCTCCTTTTTGGGAAGAAAGCCCAGACAGTTCCAGAAGCCAGAAAAAGGAAGATATGGCTGCAAATACAGGAGAAAGTGAATGCTGTGGGTGTGACCCATCGTACCATCGAAGAACTGTGCAAGAGGTGGTACGATATGCTCCAAAGGTCCAAGGAGAGGGTGGCCAGACTAAAGGAGTCACAGAAGACCGGGGGAGGAACATCCACAGCAGTAAAGAAAACACCCCATGAAGAGCTGGTGGACCCCACTCTCCTGCCTGAGATTGTAAGTGGTGTGGCTGACATTGACAGCCCCGACCCTGCGTCTAGCAGTTAAGGTAAGATGCATGGCAAATTATTTTTGCATACCTCCCCATAGCATGCACACTGTCTAGAATGTGTAAAATAAACACATCACTTTTCACTCCGGTCCACTCCTTACAACACACACAGCAATGCATCATGGGAGTTGTAGTTGGATGTAGGATAGTGTGTCAATGAGAGATAGGAAATCATGTTTAAAATGTGAGTTACATTTAAGCCAAAAAGATAGTGTCAGGTGTCAGATAACTTAAAAGTTTGAAACTTTATTGAGTCCAAAATGCAGACAAAATACAAACTCATGTGTCCCCCTTTACCTCCACAGCACAAACCAGGGCACCTGAGGACAGTGCAGAGGGAGAAGACATACCAATTAATTTGGAGCACTCAGATGATGGGGGCTCAGGTGATGACTCACATCAGACAACCATTACGCGCAGGAAGCACACATATGGGCCCGCACTGACTCCACTGGAGGACGACTTAGATGCCACAGAGCAGGCAAGTGAGGATAGAGTGGCAAGGAAGGGAGTGTCTGACATTCGTGGACATGAAAGACCACAAAACAGTGTGGCAGTAATTGAGGCATGGATGTCAAGGCCCAGGAGCAGCACTGGCACAGAAGAGGAGCAGACTGTTTTTGCAGGACTTGAGCACAACATGCTTAAAGTTCAGCGCCTGCAACAAAATTCATTACGTTCAATTAACAGGCAGCTGAGCACCCTCAACAAAAATCAGCAGTACATGGGGGAGGGCATCATGGCCATGGCAGGTGCCATACAAAACCTACGTGACACTCTACAACGTAATAAAATTGTCAGGGGCAGGGCTGCCCAATGTGCCAACGCACGACTGCTCAATTATACAAAGGTAGTGAACCACCTCTGCACCACCAACAGCAACTTCACCCGTCGCAGCATTACAATGCAGCTGCAAATGACACACTGCTGCCAGGACATTGCAAGAGGGCTGGAACAGGTCACAAACACAGAGGAACAAATGCAAACTGCAAACTCTGGTGGCAGCACACTCATGGTCTCTGGGGAGAGCGAAGAGACCTCCAGTAGAAGTAGCAACACTCCTACATTGCCTGATGCACGACGACGCAGTGGCAGACAAGGTGCAGCACCTAGGCAGTCAACGGAGGGCACTCAGGCTGAACACTGACCTGCACCAATCCGTCATCTCAGGTGGTGAATTAAACATTTACACTTTTGTGGCAAGGGGTGAAGCAACCAACCAAAACAGATTTTGGAAATTATTGGTGAGTACCTTCACTGTGTACTAAACATGTGCTGGGTACTGCAAAAAATATTGTTTGTGAAGTGTGAATAAACACATCACATTTAACAAAAAGCATTTTGGCTCATCACCTTCATTTCTAACCTAAAAGTAGTTTTGTGTGATCTCAGTCCGTCTCTGTCATCCAGCAGCTGCCCCGACTCCTGCTGCTGCCCTGCCAGGGGGAGGTGGGCAATTATCATCCGATGTGTCTGTGTCGCTCACATCAATTGTGGTGCCTTTCCTCATAGCCATGCTGTGGAGCATTGCGCAGTTTGTCACGATTTTACAGCATGTCTCTTGGCTGTATTGCAGTACCCCTCCACTTTTATGTAGGCATCTGAACCGGCTCTTTAGTATTCCAAAGGTACGTTCTATGACGCTGCACGTTGAACTGTGTGCTGTTATACCTCCTCTCCCTTGCATTTGCTGGATCCAGATACGGGGTTAGGATGAAGTTTCGCACTGAATAGGCACTATCACCTGCAGGGATACAAATAATAGGTAAGTCAATGTTCCCCCCCCCCAAAAGATGTAGTGGATGGATGTAGGTGTGCCATTGCTTTACCTAGCAGGTATCACTCTTCAGCACTCAGACGTCTGTGTATCCCACTATGTCTGAAGATGAAAGAGTTGTGTATGCTGCCAGGGTATTTTGATACAATGTCGTTGATAATGTACTTAGCATTGCACACAATCTGTACATTCAGAGAATGGTAGCATTTGTGGTTCCTGGACACATATTTTGTTGCTGCTGGGGGTGTGAGGGTCACATGGGTCCCATCAATGCAGCCAATGACATTGGGGAAACGTGCAATTTGGTAAAAGTCAAGTTTGGTTTGCTGTAATGCCTGTTGGGTGCTGGGGAAAGTATATATGATGTGCTAGCCTATGCAGCATTGCATCCAGAAAGGCATGGAAAAGCGAGATAGTGCACTCTGTGACACCCCGCCAACCTCTGCTATGACTCCTTGAAAACTCCCTGAGGCCTGGAGGTGCAGTGAGCACAGGACCTGCACATGGATGGGAATTGTTTGTGTCCTGCGCATTGGGTGTTCCAAAATGGGTTTCAGCTCCTCAATCAGGTCCAAGGTGGTCTGTGGGTGCAGCCTGTGCTTCTCATGGATGTCCTCCTCAGTCTGCTGGAACAGCGTGATGCGCAGCCTGAAAATACATTCCTGTCTCAGTCTCCTCTGTGCAAGGGCACAGATACGCAGCCTCCTGGCTATCACATATTGTGCTGCCATTGTGGAAGTTTTAGTTGCATTGTGGGCTGCTTTTTTATACCTTGCAACTGGTTACCACCTGCATGCACTAGGTGGTAAATGCGATTTCTTAATTTGCGATTTTTCAAATTTGCAATTTGCGATTTTTTGTTACATTTCATTGCGATTTCTTATTTTGCGAAGTCCTGTTTGCGACTTTCGCTAACAGAGAAAATCGCAAACTAAGAAATCGCAAAGATATTCGCAGATTTCATGTTATCTCTCATTTTGCGATGCAATTGTGCCTCATACATCTGAAATAGCGAATTTTTAATCGCAAACGCAGTTTTTTGCAATTCGCAGCATTTGCTCATTTGTCACTTTAGATTGAATCAGGCTTTCCTTGTATTCTGTTATGTCTTTATTTATCTCAACTATTTTTTTCTTGAATCCTGTTAATGTTGTTTTAAAATGGTTTTCTATCTGTTGGATTTCAACCATTAATGCTTCTGATAGCCTCACAGCTGTTTTAATAATCAGCACTAGCCAATCGCGTGTGCAATACCACGCGATCATGGCCTATTCTTTTCTGAATACGGCATCTTCCAAGAAAATGCGTGGTGCATTTGTCACCAAGAGGCCTCTTGGTGCTGTATTTGTATGAAGGTATTCAGTGAGAATGGTCCTGTGTAGGATTGTCCGAATCCTATTCCGTTTTTGCTCTGACAGCTTATCCCACTCACTGGTGTGTGTGATTGCTTGTGAAATTGCAGGCTCTGCAAACATGGCGGACCTGCCAAAATGGAGTCCACCTCTGAGTCTGCGTAAGAGAGACCTAAGTTTTCCATGATGTATATATGTAAAATAGAAGAGAAAAAGAAAAAAGGGAGGTCTGAAGATATCACACCTCCTCAAGGCTCTCACAGCAGTGCGCTGCCTAATGCCAAATATCAATGGGAGAGAGAGGGAATCTAAGGAGCACTCTTGGTCCCCCAAATCTTATAGTCAAAACAACGAAAGAGTGTGCCTTCTCAAGAGAGAGCAAGCATGAAGAATCAGACTTGATTCTTTAGAAAGCCCTCACTCACCAACCTAGTTGGTGACATGCTTCATCATCGGGCCCCACCAGGAAGGCTGAATACCCCCCCTGGTGTGCTTCAACGCCAGAATTACTGTAGGGAAAAATGAGGGGGAGGGAGAAGAAATGGTAAAAAAATAATCAATTCTGACACCAAACGGCAAGCGAGTTAATTATCTCATGTTGTAGCAGTCTCACTCACGCCATCAAAGCCAAGCACCCTCTCGGTACCTGCTGGAACCCTTATTAACTGGACCCCGTGGATGGGTGATCCGATGTCCCTTGTGTTGTTTTAAAGGAAATGGGAAAGCGAAGAAACGCCACCCGGACGGGGGCGTGGCATGACTGTACGCGTCATCACATGTGTGTCTAAGACGCTGGATCAGTTCTGCCAATCCTGTGTAATGTCTTTCGTGTAAAGGAAGCTCAGCCAATCGCAGCTGTAAACAGAAATCATGTTCACGGTAGCACACTATGATCTACTCCACCGCTAACTTTGGTGTGTATGCTCAAAAGAAACTTTATTGGTATCGGCCAGCGCACGATACCAATACCTCTGTAATCAATGTTAAAACTGCAGAGTAGCAAAACTCAAAGCGAGATTTGTGAAAAAATGGCTCTTGTAGGGGAAAAAACACAGGAAGGAAAAGCTGTCAGAACCCACCGGGCAGGTTCAGTCTATGAATAACGTGATTCATCTTTCATGGTAAAAATCCTCAGGGGGCGGAGAAGGATGTATCCAGTTGTAAATTTGGAAAATTCATAGGGAAAGTGTCCAATGTAAGTGAAAATGTTTCATTTAACAGTCCTAGGGTACCAAGAAATCAGCGTCACAGCACTGTGGACACTCTTTCGTTGTTTTGACTATAGAATACATGTGCTGAAATAATTCGTAGACAGAAGCAGATGAAAGAGATTACAAGCACCAAAAGTGTAAACAGTAGATACAGTGCTACCATGGTGCTAAAACAGTGTATATATGCAGGCACATAAACAAGGCAATAACCAGGCGTACTCCTACTATGCAACGCTACTCTACGTGTACCTAGAGTGTGTGTAGGTGTAGAGCCAAGAATCTCCTCAAGGGACGATCCAACCCCATTACCAGGCAGGAGAGAATAAAGGACCCCCGTCTTGGTCACGAAATGGACACCCCTCACGAGATAACTGACCGCTGTGTGGTGAAGTCTCAGCATGCAGGGACCCTCGCTGTCAGCTGAAGTGCCTCCTTTGGTAATCTTATTGCATGCTCTTTATTTATAATAAAAAGCAGCCTTTTGATGTGTGTATAGATTAGCGATGTTATGCAAATGTAGATAGTCCTGTCACCCCGTGGATGAAGATAGAAATGACATATATACATAGTGCATAGAAGGGCCTTGTACATGATGTTCGAGGCATCGTGATAATGTTGTGCAAAGCTAGATGTGTAAACAAAGTAGTTTCAGGGAAACTAATCCAACATTGTCGTACATGCAAATATGTGCAAAAGGTCACAGCAGAAATGTTAATGTGAAAAATAGGAAAATGTCAGAAATAGGCAGCTTCACTACATGGGTCTAGCCTGGGCACGTAACACCCACTCCTCATACTAAGGGTTAATATATAAAAGCTATCTAAAAGCTGAGAGACTACAATCAAAATTAACTAAAAGGACTATAATCACTTTTAAAACCATCTAATAGCATTCCCTTTAAAATATTCATAAATGCCTTAAAAAGTCATTACACTATTTGAAATCCCAAGTACTCAGAAAGCCATGGTGCCTAAGAAAATAAAGCAAAAGCCGCTTTGATTCATTTTGCTTAAAAAACAGACCAAATTGTTCCCACCACACGGAAAAGCCAATTGTTTATATGTTTCCAGTGGTAGACGCAACATTACTGTTGCCCACAACTGCAGATGACAGTCTCAGAGGCGAACTACAAAGCAGGTTTATAGAGCAAAGATAATTCAATCCAGTTCCCACAGCAGCTCCTAAAGGGGGGACTGCATCCTGTAAGCATAGTGTTAAACCGATCTTGCATTCATCAGCAATGGAATACCCTAGGGACAACAATACCCATGGGCCTTTAAGGGGTCCAACAGTACTTCAAAGTCCAGTGGCACAAACAATTGTGATCCTAGGCATAGATCCAAAATGCATTTATTTCTCCAAAGGAGGCAGTGGAATACATGTTGAGGGCAGTGAAGTCAAACAGGCCTGAAGGACAAGATCCGATGCTCATTTAGTTCTCAAAGCCGAGGTGTGCCGAAGCTCTATACCATGCACTCACGGCATTGCAGCACAAGCAGTGCTGTCTCCATTCTGGGTTGAACTGGGACGCCCATTGCGGAGCAGAAAAAATAAAATCAGGATTCCTGCCAAAAGTAGCAGGACAAGTGGGAGCCTTCCAAAAACACTTCTAAACATGGAGTGTGTGAAAGATAGTATAACTCCGAAAATCATCTGAAAGGTGCTAACCAGTTCAGAGCTGATCCATTTAAAAAAGGGCACAATACCTTTTGTATCAGACATGTTAAAGATACAGTGAACCAGCTCCCCAAAATACAGTGGGAAGTTAGTGTGGAGTAATGTCTATATTTCAGACAAAGACCTTGCAACCTGGAGATCATACGTCTCTCTGGCTGAAGTTAAGGCCACATCATTTTGAAAAAGCATGGTTTTCAGTTTGCTCTGAGAATCAAAGAGTATGTTGGAAACATTTATCGAAAGCCATAGTGTTGCCTCCCTAACTGTGCGGGTAGGTGGAAACAGTTCTTGTGTGCAACAAGTGACTATGGAATAAACTGTCACCAGATAAGCGATAGTCGGATCCATTCCACAGCAACCTTGATCAATCAGTATGAAATAGCTCCCACTCCAGAGCAGCTTGAAAACAGGATGAATCACGGCAGCCGGAGAACCCTTAAGATAACAGGGCAAGTTTGCAACTGAAGCATTGTTGTAACATGAAGAAAAATGTCCTTGCAAACTAAAGACCCGCCTAAAGCATCCTCACAGTCAGAACCACCAAGGAAAACTTCTGTGTTCCGTTTTCTGCATCTAAACTTGAAAGGCAACTTCCAGTACTCATGCACATAACCTTCCCCTAATGCTTCATATTTGCCTATCTGCTGGTATTGGAGACAATACTTGAACTGGAATGTCATGAACGGCAGGGTAATGACAGCATGGATTATCCAGTCAGTGGAGTATGTCTCAGCCACGGTGAAAGGTAATTGGTCTAATTTTTAGGTTGGGCATGCGCCGCACAGGAAATCGACCTCTTGGAATCACTTCAGCCTCAGGAGAAGCTTGTGCATGTGGTGCTCACATGCCATTGGCCTTTGCGTCTGGCTTTAGCATGCAATTGGCCAAAGGCATGTAGATGTCCCAGCTTTTAGGGAGATGTTCACTCCCACAGCGTTTTGCTCTCGGGAGCGAGCAGTGGCACGCAGGGGCCATTTGTTTTTAATTTGCTTGGCTGTGCTTGTTGATTTTGCAATTCTGGTCACCCTACTCTCCTAGGAAAGGCCCCGCTTCGGTGAGTTTACTCTGGCCCTGAAACAACTTCCGACGAGCCTCAGGTGCCAGGGTTCTGATAACATGAAGAAAGAAATGTGTTATTTACCTGTAACAGCAGTTATCCAGTATTGGTGTCTTTCATAGATTCACATGCCTGAATCCTTCCCCGTCGTCGAGACGGGAGCCTCCGGTAAATAAAAAAGTAATGTCCTATAGACATACATAGAGAAAATAGGCCTAAGGGCCTCCCCTTAGTAGCCTTTCTTTGTCCTTATGTAAAAAGGACCAAACTCTCACAGTCAGCCAATCAGCTCTGACCTCCCTCTAGAACCTTCCTGGGAGGAGCCTCAGTCCCTCAGATTTTCGTACGCACCCAGCTAGGTTGGCGTAATATTGTCCGAGAGGGATGTGAGTCCTTCCAGGGGAGGCGGGAGGGTTGCATGTGAATCTATGAAAGACACCAATACTGGATAACTGCTGTTACAGGTAAGTAACGCATTTCTTATCCAGTATTTGGGTGTCTTTCATAGATTCACATGCCTGAATCAGAATAGCTAGCAGTCAGATATGCACATTTGTGAAGTAATGTCGCTCTGCAGTCATGTTAGACAATGCATATATTATCACATAACATGGAATGACAGCATAAGTAAAATACCACAAGAGCAAAGAATGTGCATACCTGGATGGCGGGATGTAGGAAGGCTCACCTCACTGAAAGAGATGGCGAAGCACCGCCTGGCCCACTGCCGCATCCTTCTGAAGTTCGATATCCAGGCAGTAGTGTCTGGAGAAAGTGTGCAGTGACTTCCAGGTCGCCGCTCTGCATATGTCCAAGATTGGCACCCCAGCGAACAGTGCTGCTGACGTGGACATCGCCCTGGTGGAGTGAGCAGTAACATGATCAGTCAAAGGCCGTCCGGCCTTGTCGTGGCAGAATGCAATCGCCGAGGAGATCCATCTTGAGATGCTTTGCTTCGTGAGAGGCAGGCCCATTCTTGGACTGCTGTATGCCACGAACAGTTGTGAAGATTTCCTGATAGCCTTAGTTTTATCCAGGTAGAACTTTAGGCATCGTTGGAGATCCAAAGAATGCAGTGCCCTTTCTGCTGCTGTGGAAGGGTTCGCAAAGAAGGACCTAAGGACAATTGGTTCATAGAGATGAAAGTCCGAGGGCACCTTTGGTATGAATTTAGGGTTCGGTCTCAGCACCACTCTGTCCCGTCTGAACTGCATATATGGTTCCTGAATGGACAAAGCCTGCAGCTCGCTTACTCTCCTGGCCGATGTTAAAGCGAGCAAGAGCGCCGTTTTCCAGGAGATGTATTTAATAGATGCTCGATGAATGGGTTCAAACGGACGTCTCATGAGTTGGTTGAGTACTAGATTCAGTTGCCATGTCGGAGGGACTTTCCGAGGCCTTGGAAAGGATCTGTAGAGTCCCTTCAGAAATTGCTTGACTAGCCTATTTGACCACAGAGAAGGTCTCGTGAAAGTTCTGGTGAACCTAGAGATAGCAGCCAGGTGAACCTTAATGGATGCATGTGCCAGTCCTGATTGTGCTAAATGTAGAAGGTATGGCAATATCTGTTCAGGGGTGACAGCGAGAGGTCGCAGGCCCTGGTCTGAACACCAAAGGCAGAACCTTTTCCACTTGAGAGAGTAGGTTTTGTTCGTATTGTCCGCTCTCGCTTTCGCCAGGACATCCCTGCAGTCCTGTGGGATATTTAGGTCACAGAACTCTCTGTGCTCAGGAGCCAGGCCGGTAACCTGAGCGATTGCAGGTTCGGGTGTTGCACCTGCCCGTTGGACATTGTCAGCAGGTTCGGGTGCCGCTTCAGAGGAATCTGTGTCCTGATGGAGAGGCGATGAAGATCCGAGAACCAGTCCTGCCTCGGCCAGAACGGGGCAATTAGGATCAGGGTACAAGGCTCCGCCTTCATCTTCCTGAGAACCCTGGGAATCATCAGAAACGGTGGAAAAGCGTACGCAAATACGCTGAACCAACCGATGGAAAAAACATTTCCGAGTGACCTTGGTTGGGGACGCCAGCTTGCGTAGTTTGGGCATTTGGCGTTCTCCTTGGTGGCAAACAGGACGATTCCTGGGGCCCCCCATTTCTGAGAATATGTGATCCAGCATACTCTTGTCGAGCTCCCATTCGTGGGAGAGGGATTTCTGTCGGCCTAGGGCGTCGGCAATGGTGTTGTCCTCGCTCGGGACATAGTCCGCCCTGAGCGTGATCCCATGGAGTACAAGCCAGTTCCAGATCTTTTGCGACTGGCGTGATAGAGTGAGCGAACGCGTTCCTCCCTGTCTGTTGAGATAGTGCATCGTCGTGGTGTTGTCCGTTCTGACAAGCACCTGGGAGTTCTGGATGCGTGGTAAAAAGGCATGTAGTGCTAGATACACAGCCCTTAGTTCCCGAAGATTGATATGGAGTTGCTTCTCCTGAATTGCCCATTAGCCGCTTATTTGGAGATCCTGGAGGACAGCTCCCCAGCCTTCCAGGGGTGCATCCGTGGTGATCACCAGAGGTGCTGCTGGAAGTAGGAATGGCAGTCCTATAGACAAATTCCTGTGATTTCTCCACCATTCCAGGCTCTTGGATATTTGTGGTGTTATCTTCACAATGTCCTCGAAAGAACCTGTCCATTGGTTCGTGAGGGCTTCTTGCAATGGGCGCATCCTGAGTCTGCAGTGAGGGATGATGAGTATACAAGAAGACATCATTCCTAGGAGAGATTTGTAGGTTCAAACTCTTAGGGACTTCCTTGATGCCACAGCCGTGGCCAGAGATATTATCCTGTTTTTCCTGTCCCTTGAAGGAAATGCGCTTGCGCATTCCGTGTTCAAGGTCGCCCCGAGGAAGGTGATGTTTCTTGTTGGGGTCATGCAGGATTTCTCGTGATTGAGAGTCAATCCTAGCTGGTGAAAGAGATTGGTGCAGCCGTTGGAGGATTTGGTCGAGCCTGCAGCTGAAGGTGCCGTTACCAGCCATTCGTCGAGGTAGGGGAAGACTTGGTGACCCATTTGACGCAGGAAAGCTGCCACAGGTGAAAGGCACTTGGTGAAAATCCCCGGTGCGGATTTGAGGCCAAACGGTAGGACTTTGAATTGGTAGTGCTGCCCTGCCACCTCGAATCTCAGGAATTTTCTGTGCCCCCTGAGAATCGGGATGTGATAGTAGGCATCCTGGAGATCCAAAGATGTCATAAAATCTCCTTTTTCCAGTATGCCTAGTATTTCTTGGATCGTCACCATCCTGAACGACTGACTCTTCAGGAAAGAGTTTAGTGCTTTGAGGTCTAGTATGGGCCTCCACTCTTTCTCCTTCTTGCGTTTAAGAAAGAAGCGGGAATAGAATCCTTTCCCTCTTTGAGACGAATGAACTTGCTCGATCGCTCCTTTCTTCAACATCGCAGATATTTCCTGGAGCAGCAGGCGTAGATGTTTGTGCGGAAGCCTGCGGGGAGGGGTTGCTCCAGCCAACTGGCGGAACCTTGTCATTGCGATATCCATCGCGCAATCTATAGTTTCTGACGCCGATTCTCCACCATCTAGCAGAATCCACTTCGGATGAATCTGGCAATTCCGACAGGTATGTGGCTATGTGTGCCCACAATTGTCAATGATAGCGTCCCAAGAGCGCTAGGGCATTCGCGGCCTTTACCATCATTGCCGACATTGAGGAAAACCTGTTCCCAATGTTGTCCACTCTTTTTTCCCCCCTTATCAGGAGGAAGCGACAAAGGGGCCGAAGGATTCCTGGAGTTCTTCTGGGTCGTCTATGTCACTACGCAGTCCGGCTTAGGATATCCTGTTAAACACGCCAGTGCTGTATCTGGCGCCCTATACCCCTTCTGACTATAGGTAATCGATAATCGTTAATGACCTTAATGCTTTCTTGAGAGGTTCTATGAAGTCATACAAGAAGCAGTCCTGTTCTTGAGAGGCAATTGAGATCTTAAAACGTTGAGCAGCCTTCTCTACCACCTTATAAGAGATTCCAGAATTGTCGGAATTTCCCTCGTCGACGAGCCAGTCGACGAGATCGCAGTCATAGACTATGCCGTCGTAGACGAGCAGTCATAGACGAGGCCGTCGTAGACGACGCCATAGACGATCCATCGTAGATGAGCCATCTTAGATGAGGCCATCATAGACAAGGCCATCATAGACGAGGCCATCATAGACGAGGCCATCATAGACGAGGCCATCATAGACGAGGCCCTCATAGACGAGGCCCTCATAGACGAGGCCCTCATAGACGAGGCCCTCATAGACGAGGCCATCATAGACGAGGCCATCATAGACGAGGCCATCATAGACGAGGCCTTCATAGACGAGGCCATCATAGACGAGGCCATCATAGACGAGGCCATCATAGACGAGGGCCTCGTCGACGCCGTAGACAGGCCGTCATAGCCGAGCAGTCATAGACGAGGTCGTCGATGGCGATGCCGTCGTAGACGAGCCATCGAAGACGAGCCCTCGTAGATGAATCCATCGTAGACGAGGCCATCGTAGACGAGGTCAACGTAGACGAGGCCAACGCCAACGCCGTAGACAGGCCGTCGTAGACGAGCAATCATAGACGAGGCCGTCGTCGACGCTCTCGTCGTCGACGAGCTGTCGTCGACGAGCCATCATAGACGAGCTATCGTAGACGAGCCATCGTAGACGAGGCCATCATAGACGAGGCCATCATAGACGAGGCCATCATAGATGAGGCCATCATAGATGAGGCCATCGTTGACGCCATAGACGGGGCCGTCATAGACGAGCCGTCGTAGACGAGGCCGTCGTCGATGAGCCGTCGTAGACGAGCCGTCGTAGACGAGCCGTCGTAGACGAGGCCATCGTAGACGAGGCCATCGTAGACGAGGCCATCATAGATGAGGCCATCATAGAAGAGGTCATCGTCGACACCATAGACTAGGCCGTCGTAGACGAGGCCGTCGTAGACGAGCCATCGTAGACGAGCCGTCGTAGACGAGCCATCGTAGACGAGCCATCGTAGATGAGCCGTCGTAGACGAGCCATCGTAGACGAGCCATTGTAGATGAGCCGTCGTAGACAAGACCATCGTAGACGAGGCCATCGTAGACGAGGTTGGCTTCTTAGTCTTTACCTCAGACGGTATAGAAGACGCCCTTCTGAAGGGTCCTATGACCAGAGGAGGTGATTTTGACGGCTCAGAAGTCGTCTTTTTTACATGATTATTCTCCAAAAGCCAGTCCTGTACTCTCCTTTTCCACAGAGTGAGGAGATTTTGAAAGACTGTGCCCAGAAGACCCATGAGTGGTCTTTTTGAGGGCCTTCTCAGGACGTTCCCCTGAGGAATGAGTCTGAGGAGATTCTCTTCTCTTTTGAGGTCTCCTAGACGTTGAGGACAACGCCTCATCTCGGGCACTGGAGAAAATAAAAAACCTCCTTTCTGGTCTTAGTGTCTCAAAAACTTACTTGAGAAAGTGCTTAGAGACCCCGGGGTTATATAGCGCTATATAAATCGAAAGAAATAAATAAATAAAGTGCGACAGACTTTCAGTCCTTGGCCTGCAGTAGACAGTAAATGCAGTCGGTGTGAGGATCAGAGCAGAGCAACCTCTTCCTTACCAGACCTTCTTTAAAGAATGTATTTGAAGATAATCCATAGTAGAAAAGAATCCTTGACAACAAAGTCATTTAATGAAGTGAAAAAACACAGAATCTGAGCAGAGCTCAGAGGGGACTCCCTTAGCACAACGTGCGGTAGAAAATCTGAGGGACTGAGGCTCCTCCCAGGAAGGTTCTAGAGGGAGGTCGGAGCTGATTGGCTGACTGTGAGAGTTTGGTCCTTTTTACATAAGGACAAAGAAAGGCTACTAAGGGGAGGCCCTTAGGCCTATTTTCTCTATGTATGACTATAGGACATTACTTTTTTATTTACCGGAGGCTCCCGTCTCGACGACGGGGAATGATTCAGGCATGTGAATCTATGAAAGACACCCAAATACTGGATAAACAAGATGTTTAGAGCCTCACTTTTGGCGCAGTGCAGAGAGAACGCAAGCAAAATTTGGCATCATTTTCAACAACAAAAAACAAATCTGGAACATGGAGCAGGTCTGATGTATCCTACATTGAAAAGATGGGGTGCCAATACAGTGTGCTTAGCAGATGTTGGAGATACATTTCTTTCTCTCCCTGGTGTTTGGCAAACAGTAGTAAGGCAGGGAGGGCTCTTTGTTTTTTACTTTTCAAGCCTCCTGCCCAATGGATCTGCTTTCCACCCTCTATTTCTGGTCCCATGTGACTGGCGTGCGCCATTCAAGGTTTAATGAGCAGATGGCCATCTTTAAAGGACCTGTAAAGCCGCACAAGGGGACGGGCTACTCTGACCCTGCTCTTCACCCCATCAAAAGAAACAGGTGCAGCGTGCCCCCTTGTTACAGCGCATGTACAATGTGAGCTGCTCCTTTTTATGTGCATTGCATGGCAGTCAGCTGATAGCAACATAGAGATGAGATCAAAACGTTTCAATTACTTTTTGTATGATTCAGAAACAAAGATATTAATTTTATTATTAGAATATGTTTATCTGTAGGAGCTAGTTGTGCAGAAAACAAATGTAAATTATTCTTTTAAAAACTCTCCAAACTCTCCAGGACCAACCATCATTGTGTACATCTTGCCTTCACAACGCCCACAGTACACCACCACCATCACCCCCCATCGCAGCTGGATGAAGGCCACCAAAGAACATCTCGTTAACTCCCTTAGCATCACTACTCCGCCAACACCCATAGACCCCAACACTGCAGCGCACAACCTCCACAATCGATATCCAACTGCGCTGACTCCCTGGCACCCGCCAAGAAACGACCAGGCAAATAACACTCCAAGATGGCCAGCTGGTTCACTCCCCCCCACCACAAGTTCAGATGCATCTGCAGACATCTTGAGAAGGGATGGAGGCGCAACAAAACTCTGGAAACTCAAGCAACCTTCAAATCCACCGTCAACGCACACCACCTCCACCTGAAAACCACTAAGAACATGGCCCTCCAAGACACAATCAACGCCAATGCACACAACAGCAAGGAACTCTTCACCATCATCAAGGAGTTCACCAGGCCCGACAGAGAGACCACAGAAGTGCCCCCCTCCCAAGACCTTTGCAACAAACTTAGCCCCTTCCACCACAAGATTAGGAAGATCTACAACAGCTTTGACACCACAGATCTGGCCACCATGCCCGCCACCATAGTACACAACCAAGCTGTACCCCAACAGACCGTGTTCTGCTGGACCCCTTTCACAACAGAGGACATGTTTAAGACCATGAAGAGCATCCACTCAGGTGCCACAAAAGATCCCTGCCCGTACCACATATTCCACAGAGCAGCCGCTGCCATCGCCCCCCAGCTTTGCCACACCTTCAACTGCTCCATTGAAACTGACACCTTTCCCGATGACTGGAAACACGCCGAGATCAACCCTCTGCTGAAGAAGCCATCTACAGACCTGACAGACCTCAAAAACTTCAGACTGATCTCACTCCTCCCCTTCCCAGCCAAGGTCATAGAGAAGGCCATCAAAACCCAACTCTCCAAAGTGAACCACGTTAAGGGCACCTCCCAATCCGGCTTCCGAAGCAACCACATCACAGGGACTGCATTCCTCACCACCGCACACAACATCCGCTCCCTCCTCGACCAGGGCAAGACCGCAGCCTTCATCCTACTAGACCTCTAGGCCTCCTTCGACACCTTCTCGCACTGCACCCTAATCCTAAGACTCCATGACTCCAGCATCCACGACAAGGCTTTGAACTGGATCCACTCCTTCCCAATCCTAACTGACCCTATCTAGCTTGTCAGACTACCGCAATTCTTCCAAGAACTATTGGAGATCAGTGGAGTACTCCAGTGTTCCTCCCTGAGCCACACCTTCTTCAACATATACATGGCCTTTCGCAGACATAATCAAAAGCCACGGACTCAACATCATCTACTACGCTGACGACACCCAGCTGATCCTCTCCCTCACCAATGAACCCACACCTGCCAGAACCAACTTCCACAGTGGACTAAAGTCCGTTGCTACATGGATGCAAGACAGCTGCCTCAAGCTCAACTCAGACACAACCGAATTACTCATCCTGGGACCCTCCCCTTCATCCTGGTATGACTCCTAGTGGCCAGCTGCTCTGGGCTCTCCCCCCACCCCGACGGACCACACACACAACCTCAACATCATACTGGACTCATCACTCACTATAAACCACCAAATCAACGCAGTTCACTCAGCTTGCTTCAACAAGCTCTGCCTGCTTCAAAAGACATTCAGATGGATCCCGACAGAATCCAGAAAGATGGTCACCCATGCACTCATCACAAGCAGACTCGACTATGGCAACACACTCTCCACGGGGATCACCCAGAAACAGCTCAAGAAACTACGGAACGTCTAAAACTCTGCAGCCAGACTGGTCCTCGACGTCCCCACCGTAGCCACATCACACAACACCTCAGACAACTCCACTGCCTCCCAGTCAACAAGAGAGTCAATTTCAAACTCCTCACTCACACCTACAAAGCTCTACATGACGACGGACCAGCATACCTGAACCACCGCCTCATAATCCACGTACCCAACAGATAACTCTGATCCTCGCAATTCCCCTCGCCTTCATACCCAGGATCCAGAAGAGCAGAACAGCAGGAAGGTCGGTCTCCTACCTTGCTGCCAAGACCTGGAACGCCCTGCCCCTACACCTCTGGCAATCCATGTTGGTGACCCAATTCAGGAAGGACCTCGAGACCTGGCTCTTTGAATGATCCTCCACCCAGTCCGACCAGCAGCCCCCCTTCTCCAGCTCCATTAGACCCTCACGGGTGAATAGTCACACTATATAAGTCCTTGCTTGATAGATTGGTTTGCCTCAGTGCCACCTAAATAAAGATTCCTGACTATCATACACCAGACTGGATGAGAGGAGCCGGATGGCCACACTGCACTGCACCGCATGTCATACATAGTGCCTGGGCGTCTTGCACAACGATGGGCCGCATGCACACATGGGGTGGCGTTGACACCGGGCTGCTCCTCCATGTAGGTGGACCGAGTGGCTGGGAGTCTCTGGCCGCTGGGGCAGGTGACAGAGGACCCCCTGGACTCCTAACTATATCCTGTACTCGGGGCATGTTGAGAAAACAGGTACCTCTATCGAGCAAACGTGAGTTTCCTTGATGGCCGCATCAACAAAAACACAGTCGACTTCACCCTGGTGTGTGCAGATCATTGCAAGCTGACTGACAAGGTACACGACATTGAGCATGAACCGGCTTAAGTCCACCATATTGCCCGGAATGCAGTGTTAGAGGTACAGCAGAAAATGGCACATGTGAAGTCACTAGAAAGAAGAGCGGAGAGTGTGGAGCTCTGATCCTGGCAGAACAGCGTGCAAGTGGTGAGTCCGCCCGAGGGAGCAAAAGGAGCTGATACAGTGGCATATACTGAGACATGATTGCGTGATCTACTGCCAGCAGTGTACTCTCCCCATTCTTTGTGTGGAGCGGGCCCATCGAGCGCTGACGAGCCATCCACCACTGGGGACAGGTCCTAGATCCTTTCTCTTCTGCCTCCTATAGGGATTGTGATGCTGTCCTAAGTGAGGTACGCAAGCTGGGGAAGGTGCAAATGGATAACACCACAGTACCCTTCTTCCCTGACTATGCCACATGGGTGCAGAGGCAGAGTGTGTCATTTCTAGTGGTTAAGCGATGCCTCCGAGAATTGGGCATCAAATACTCCCTCTTCTTCCCGGCATGGTTGCGTTTGGTCTCAGATGGTAACACGTGATTCTGTGACGCAGCTGAAGAGGTCTGGACTGGGCTGGAATCTACTAGTCGCCAGTTGCTGCGGACAACGACTGAAGGATCTGAGCAACAAACTGTCATTCACTGAGCCAGTTGTAGTGGGAGGCATAGGAGGAGCAGGCACCCACCGCCACAACTTCAAGCCAACCCTAATCTGGAGCAGGTTGTGCAAGAGAGGCGGAAGGCACCACATGCGGTAATGTGCAATTGCAATCAGAGACAGGATCCCAGCACTTTCCCTGAATGCTCCCCTAGCAACAATGGCTCCACTGCGAAGTGGCCATTAGGAGTGGAGTATGGGCGGCCCCTGGATGTGACTACTCAGATGGCAGATGACCTAATTTGAGGTTGAATGGTTGTGCGTCGCTCCTTCTTCCACAGTTCCAGATGGCTCTGGAAAATATCTGACTTTCTGCAGTTTCCGGTCTCCAGCTTCCTGTTGACGACGTTCCTGTCTACCGAGGTCAGCACTCAGAGGGCATCAGGTCCAGTCTTCACCCAAAGGGAACGAAGCAGTTGTTCAGGTGAGTGATGAATGACAGTGGTGGTGGTCTTATTGGTGCTTTCACTTGATATGGCAGGAGGTTAATGGCGTTGTTGACCTTGCCAAGGATGAATTGCGCGAGTTCTTTTATTGTCCAAAGGCCTCATTTATGTAAGCCTAGCAGCACTGTGCACCACTGAAATGTCCCTTTTTTGACATTCCGGTGGCACAATGTGCCACAGCATGTTAACAAGTCCTTGTAAAACCACTTTACGTTGTATTTCATGGCCTTGTAAATAGGTGCCCCTTTCACGCATGAAACTACATGAAAGGGGGGTTCCATGGGTGTTGCTCTGGGCGTTCCCACTCAAAAGCCATGTAATCTGAAGTATTCACAGATTTACGAGAAACCAGAAACCTAGGAATGTGTCAGAATCTAACACCACCCCAAGGGTGGCGTTTGGCAGGCGCGACGAGGATGAATGTTTTAATTTCTCTTCTTTTTTTATTTTTCCATGTGTGCAGCATTCAGCAGCACACATAGAAAGAGGAAATCGGCTGGATTGATTGATTTTGTGCAGGAAGATGTCCCTTACTCAACAACATCAATCAGCTCCACAACGCAGGCACCCTTGTTCCATGGCGCAGGGGTGCCTGCGTTGTAAGCGATTGTGCTGCAACACAAGGGAAAAAGACAGGAATGCACCCTATCTTATTGATAGGGTGCATTCCTGCCCTTTTGTTTGGTCACAGGGCGGCGCAGCAAAGTGCCTTGCAGCGCTGTCTAGCACCAAAGCGGATTAAATGAGACCCCAAGTGTGTTTGCACCATTTTTAAGATCAGGTATTTTATGACTTTAAAAGCTGCCTCTAATAGAATTAAGCGGCTGTTTTCTTTCTTTAGTGATGTACAAGGAAATCATTGTAAATGTTACGTGGTGTGTTTTGCAGGAGTTTTTATGCAGGAATGCCTACCTTGCATCACATTTTTGGGAAATCACGCTAACAGAAGTGCTGCGAGGAAAAATTCATGTTAACAGTAGAACAATGCTGCAACTTGTAAATACGGCCCTAAAAAAAAGCTGCTGTAACATTCAAAGATGTTACACTACGGCAGCTTTAAGCACAGCCAAAGTCTTTTCTAAATAATGAACCCTGTCGATCTTGCGCAATATCTAAATTTTCCATAGTTCATTGTATATTCCATACAAGAAGCGTTTTTGAAGTGGTTTCCGAGGACCTCCCAGAGATCCATGTCATCAGAAAGAAGGGAAACCTGAGAGAGTGCTGAGGTTTTTACAGAATCAAGGCACAACTTTACAACACTTTATGAGTTCATCACCGCAGAGTGTTCTGTCTTTACATATCGCTGATCAGGTCTATTTATCCTAAACCCTTCGATGTTGCCCAGGAATCTAGATTGACACCCATTTTTGTCCACAGGCCAAACCATCCATCCCTTCAAATTGGGATATGATTATTTAAAAGAACCATTTCACATCATGGTATCTAGTATATCCTCACTGTAGTGTGTAATAATGCCAGTTCTCAAAGATTGAGAACGCGGAATACGAGGTGTGTTCAAATCCTTCATCTTGGCTATTCCAAGACCGGAAGTTTATTGCACTGTTTTATTCAGGAGAATCATTTCATGTGGTATGAGGCGGTAAATAAGGCCTCCATTCCATGAAACTGCGAACTTTTGTCCCCCAGACAGATTTTGTGCCTATGGTGTCTTTCCAAAAGTCGAAACCCTGTACAGACGGTTGGGAAAAAAAGGAAACATAGTATATCAGATTGGTGTTTGTTAGTATATTTTTTTTCGCTGGTGTTGGTGCAAGTCTATAATAATAGGAGGTTGGGTCTGATCTGTCAAAACCAGAAAAATAAGCAAACTTTCGTGCAAATATTTTTGAACTACCTTTCTGGTGGTGTTGGGCACTGTTCCCATTGAGTGCAATTGTAAACATCGCATGGTCTGCGAAAAATATTGTGACCATAATGTTGATAACAGAACATGTCGTCAAAATTAGATAAACCATCATACAATTTATCATTAGAAAATGCAGCTGATTGCTGTAGGTCTGCAAGCAAATTTGCCCAGTTTCAATGTCCCAATGATCAGAGTAAGTACTAGAGGTGATGATATAATTGAAGGAAATTTTAAACAAATATTGTATTTGTAAAGGTTCAGTAGGACCATGCACATCATACAATAACCTATCCCATTCTATTCTTTCAAGAACTGGAGCTGCTGTAATTTTCACTAAGGACAGGTCCCTTCGTTCACGGTGCAATGATGCATGTGGTCTCAGAACCAAGTTCACAAGTTGTACTGCCGATCATCCTGGGAATAGTGTCCATCAGGAGTAGAAAAAAAGCCAGTTACCAAACGAATCAAGATGACCAGGAAAAGTAATCCAATTGTAATCCAGAGATGTATCCATGGAGCACCAAAATATATGTATTTTCTATCAGTCAAAGATAGAGAGTATGCACTTGTAGCTGAAAAAGAGAGGCGGTGGTGGTAGCTCAGGTTTACTTGAATCCGATAAGAAGTCGTCATAATGAATGAAGTAGCCAGAGGCCATACAGTCTATTTTTGGCAGCCCAGCAGGTTTTGTAGAACTAGGAGATGACTTGATCTGTGGCATATTGACATAGACGTCATCAATTTGTTGAATTGATATTTCTGTACATGTTGACTGTACAGTTGTAATTGTTTCAACACGAAGTATCAATTCATTGCTATTTGCAGCTTCTCTTTGCAGAGGGGAAACTTCAGTAGGTATTAAAGCTTCCATATGAACTTCCTGAATGGCAGCGAGAGGAGTGTAGTGGCTATATAGGAGCCCACCAGGCCTACTGTTGAGAATCGGCCACATAGTGTGCTTTGATCAGGTCAGTGGAGACATACCTTTTGATTCTACAACCAGCTAGGGGCGGAAGAAGTACAGTTCTGGTACCTTCGCCAGCCTGGAAAGGTACAGGCACTTTGTAAGATGGCCCAAATTCTTTCTTGTGCATAATGTTCTCTCAGACTAAGTCTCTAATCTTCGGGACCCAGGCTGGTCTTGCCAGTACATCCTTCACTTCTCCACTGGTTGTACGTTTTACTTGAATGTTACTTTGTGCTCCTCAGAATTCATTGAGTTCCTGTAAAACAGCCAAATCTTAATTAATGTCAAATGGTGTTTCTGCTGCCACTGTGCTGACATTGTTGAGGTCTGGTACCCACATTATTACGGCAAACAGGAGTTCATAAGGAGAATGACCCCCTAGGGATTTTCTTGGAATGGCATTGAGTGCCCACTGGACTCCATATGGGTGATTGACACAACTGCCACCCAAGCTTTATACCCTTGCTGCTAAGGACTGCTTTAAGTCACGTTTTTTTTTGCTCAACTACCAAATTTCCCTCGGATGGTGGGTGTAGGAGTACTGAAAGGCCACAAAGGAACTTCCCATGGCTTCTTGGGAAGCCTGAGAGCTATATGCCGGGCCCTGGTCAGAATGTAGTGTGCCAATTGTGTATGCCCCGATGAAGACTCTCAAATCCTTTATAACAGTTCAAGCATCAGCTGAGCGCTGTGGCCAAACCCACAGGAATCTGGCTCGAGAATCCACTGCTGCAAAGATGTACTTGTAAGTCCCGTCCAAGCGTAATGGGCCACAGTGATCCAAATAAATAACTGCTAGAGGCTTGCCTGAGATCACTAGGGGTGTCTGAGGTGGACATCCTGAGGTTCCGTGAGAATCGTAATGGTGTTTTTGACTCGTTCGAATATGGACGAGTTTGGTATCTATGAACCGCAAATGACGAGTTTAGTGGGTGTACGCGTTTTCGCTACGCTGCCTTGAACCGTTCCTCTTATTCGTGGGTTTCTTCATCTGAACCCACGGGTTCCATTTTAGATACGGCATCCATTTTGTTTCTTGCCCTCAAGTAGCCAGCGAACGGACACTGTCCGCTTCGTGACCCTGGGATTCCCAAGCTCTTGCGGAAGACATGTGTTCCTTTGAGGGTGTCTTTATGACGAGGGGGGTGACACTGCAAAGGCAGATGGCTTCGCTCGAGGCTCTTCTTGCCGTGCCGGTCTATTGTTTCAGTCGTGCATGCATTAGGCACGAATCCTTTGATCCTGCAATCGTGCTTCCGATATTGCCCCCTACACTCTTTTTCAATCTGTTGTCTATCTTTGTCTTCCAGGCACCTGTTTCTGTCTCTTTTCTTAACTCGTTTACAGCCAGAATGGAATGTACTTAATGGTGGGATAACGTACTTTTACAGTTGGGAACCGGCGATGTTACTGTAATTATGTTCCGGGCCCCTGAATACATGGAAGCAACCCTTTTGAAGTTTACTGTGGGAACTGAGTTGTAACCTTTTGTTCGCCATGTTGTGCTATGATGAAAATATGTATAAAAGGAGCGATCCACTGTTGCAATTCGAAGCAGTCTCTCAGAACCTACACGTAGTGTACTTCTTGCGATTTCTGTATCCCTGCAGTAAATGAACGCTGATCTTTGACGCCGAAGGAAGTGTCCCGTGTCTCTGTGATTTGTACGCCGGAACAGGTAACCCACAAAGGTTTCAGGTGTTGTCCCCTGGCACCGCTGGGCCTTAGAATGGCCCAGTCCTTCAGTTGGCGCCCAACGTCGGGCGACATCAGCGGTACCGGTCCAAAGCCCGACGATCGTGAGGAACTTCGTGTGAAATCTCCGAGGGAAGGGGCACCCCGCTTCATCGATCCTGTTGTCGAAATAAGTGGTCCGTAGACTTTTCCCGCGAAGATTCCCGCCTCCTCACGGCTGCGACGGACTGATGCCCTGACTGTTGACCTGTTTTGGCACCTGGCGTAGTCCTTTGTACGGTGAGACGATAGACGGGCCTTCCTGGTGACGCCATTGTTCTTTCAGTTAAATATTTGTGGGTCGCTCCCAGAATCCTTGGTTGTTACTTGGTTGTTTGCATGGTTCCATTGCATTTGTGGTTCTTAGTTGTTGGTTCTTAGTTGTTGGGTTTTATTTGACGATTGCAATTGCCAAAAACCGAGGGTCTTGCATTTTTGCGAGGACATCGTAATTCGATAACCCTTGAAGTTTGTAAACTCGGTTAGTGTGCACGATGCCTGGCCGTAGTACTTTGTTTGGTTTCCTTAAATGTTGCGGTACGGATTCCCGATTATAGGACTCATGTCCGATACCTCCAGTTGGAACTCCGATCTATGAGCTCTATAGTCGCCATGGAGTAGGTCCTATCGTATATAATGATTATTGGATTCGCTACACTAAAGACGATGGTGTCCTTAGTTGGCCACCTCATGGTAGTTTCGAAACTGCAATTTTGGACAATCTCGAAGCAAAATTGTTTAAAAAGAAAGCTAGGCCGGCCATGTTTGATTCCTTTTGGTTATGGCGCAAAGAGGCCAAGCAGAAAGAAATCAAACAGATTAAGAAAAATAAGAGAGAAGGTATCATTACGGTGATGAAAAAAGCAGAGCAGTTTCAGCGAGACATCGAAGAGAAGGAAAAGGAAGTTTTTGCTAGACTGCAACATATGGCGGTGGATAAGTGTTATCCTGTTTTATCGTTGAGTTCTGTTAAGAAGGGAGAAGAAGCGGTAGAGGACCCTTTGTTGTCCTATCTACTGAAATCACCACTTCCATACGCTCAGGATACTACAGCTCCTGTGGTTCTTCCTGTCCCTCAACCTGTTGTTCCGGCAGCTGCTGGTCAGCCTGCCGTTGGTCCTGTTCTTCCGAATCCTCTTGTTCCTCAAGTTATCCCTGTTCCCTTACCTGCCCATCTTCCTACTGCTCCACTGCCTATACCTTCTCAGTCTGTTGTTCCCGCTACTTCTGCTCTCTTGGCTACTCCTACTGCTCCTACGTTCAGTCCTCATGTTGTTGCCCCTGTACTTTTCTCCTCTTCTCCTGCTGTCCGTAGTCGCATACCTAATGCTGTTGCCAATCTTTACTCTCCATTTGGACCGATCCTAGGGTCCAATGTTTCTGATGTCTCTCAGAGACGAAGTCAAATTCCTGGTGGTAGGGAGAGTGAGACGCTAGTGAAAATGACGCGTAAATGGATTAGGCATCCTGCTAAATACACCCTGCGCATAGTTTTCGACACGTTCTCTCAATTTAATGAGCCCACACAAAGATTTGTGTTTGAGGAAATGTGTAAATCCCTAAGAGAGGAGTGGGATAATGATGAGGTAGACAATGTACCGTCTGAAATGACTGAGCTCCAGAATCAGTTTTCGAACGGTATGATTGTGGGTGGTAATGTTCGACGTGCTTTAGAGCGTATCTTATCCTTTCGATCTACAGTACAACCTCGAGCATTGTTTAAGGACGAAACTGAGGAGTGGATGGCACAACCTGGTCAGTATCCCATGCGAGAAGTTCCTCCAGTGTGGATGCCAGGTGATGCTGCTGCTAACCCTGCTATTTTGCCACACTTCCAGAGAGTCTGGATACACCTCCCATGGAAGCGATCGGAAGTTTTGCAGGTGAAACAATCTTTGCCTGACCCCCGGAAAAATCCGGCAGGTTATTACAAGGAGCTATCTCAGCTAGTGGATGCTACTATTATGAACCTTGCCGACATTGATATGTTGTTTGGTAACGTAGTACCTCAACCAATTTGGGCAAAAATCCGTCAAGAGAATCACGTAGCTGAGTTAGGCGGTGATTGGGCTGCTCTTGCGGCGGCGGACGGACGACAAGTTGGTGGGGCTAAGCCTGAACAGATCATTACGGATCTGCCACAACGAATAATTACTCTTATGAAGACACTTATGCCAGCAATGAGAGTTAACTGGGATAAACTGTCTGCGTGCAAGCAAAAGAAGGACGAGAGTGTCTCCGATTTCTTTACCAGATTTGAGGAGGCATTCATCGATCACAGTGGTCAGTATATGAGCACTGAGGGAGGTCAGCGATTGTTTGTAGATAAATTTGTGTCGAATTTGTTGCCTGAACTCAGCAACAAATCGAAAAATTCCGAAAGTTCGTGGGCTGTTTCTACCTCTGCTCAAATATTAGCCACGGCTCAATAATATGAAACTAGAGAGAAGGAAGAAAGTGATTGTGCGGATAAGAAAACGAAGGATCTTAAAACTAAGGTTCTGTTGCAGCAAGCGTATCCCCCGCGCTCGAATCAAAATGACTCACAGCAGCAAAATCGATCGCAATCACAGTCTTCTAGGACGCAGTCACGTACTGACTCCTCTACACCGAGATCTATGCTTGGATATAATCAATGCACATATTGTAGGGGTGAGGGCCATTTGAAGTTTAATTGTCCGGTTTTACGTGACCGAAATAATGGTGTTTCGGCTAGAGGAGGTCGTAGTGGTCCTCAACAGGCATCACGTGGTAGAGGTCGTGGTGTTACTCAGTATCAGAATGAGCATTCTACCACTTCATCAGACTCGAATAATTGCTTTGATCAGCAGGGTTCATCGTCTGGTAGATCTGCACAGTATCATGTGGACGACTATTACGTCGAGCATGATATCGATGCTGACGGTAATTACTAGGACAGCCACAGACAAAGAGAGGGAGTAGTATCAGTTCCGGTTGATCAGAGAGGGCCTTACGTCGCAATTGCCACATCGGGCGTAGTTGAGCCTTTTCTGTTGGACACTGGTGCAGCGAAAAGTTCCATCATGCATTCGAAACTCCCTGGCGCACCTTTGTCTGGCTTAACGAATGTTTCCGTTGGATTCTCTGGCGCCCCCGTTAGCAATCCGGTTTCTAGCCCTTTGCCCCTTACAATTGGGCCTCGTGAGCTAGAAGCTCCTTTGATTTTAACTACTGGTTGTGGTGAGAATCTTTTGGGCCTGGACTTGTTGAAATGGTTATATGCGACTCTGTACTGTTCTCCTGCGGGAGTGGAGCTTACATTGGGTCAGAGAGTGATCTCTCCTATGTACTTGTCAACTGATAAGCTCCCACCGGAATTGATTTCTCTTCCTGAGTCTTTGTAGGCAACAGGTCCCAATGACGTGGGCCTGATGGACATATCACCTTATGTTGTCCAATTGAAATCAAATGTGCGATTACCACGTATCCCCCAGTATCGTATCTCTCTTGATGGTGAACGAGCACTATTAGCGATCATTTATGACTTGATCAAGAAGGATGTTATTGAGGAAACTCAGGGAAATGTGTGTAATAGTCCTGTGTTACCTATTTTGAAACGAACTGATCCATCCAAGCCTCCTGTGTACCGTTTTGTCATTGACTTGAGAGAGGTAAATAAAATTGTGATTCCACAATTTCCTGTGGTGCCCGACATTACGGCTTTACTGACTCTGATTCCAGCCTCTGCCTCTTGGTTCTCGGTAATCGATTTGAAGAATGCTTTCTTTAGCATTCCGATTGCTGAGGAAAGCAGAGATCTATTCGGCTTCTCATTAGGTGGTCGCAGCTTCAGGTTTAAACGCGCTCCTCAGGGCTACTGTGAGA
The DNA here is from genome assembly GCF_964263255.1 of Lissotriton vulgaris. Classification (NCBI taxonomy): domain Eukaryota; kingdom Metazoa; phylum Chordata; class Amphibia; order Caudata; family Salamandridae; genus Lissotriton; species Lissotriton vulgaris. Next base: position 819,424,579 of record NC_141689.1, on the reverse strand, counting down.
GTCTATCGATCTACAGCCAAGCCCTAAAGGGTCAACTTGATGCGTTTGTGTTACCGGCTGATGCGGCCTTGATTCAGTACGTTGATGACTTGTTAGTGGCTGCTGACGCTAAAGAGATTTGCAAAACTGCTACAGTTTCGCTGTTACAGCATCTCTGTGACTTACATCACAAGGTGTCACCTTCTAAGCTGCAATATTGTTGTCAAGAAGTAACCTATCTAGGTCACTTATTGTCAAAGGAGGGAAGAAGGTTGACCCCAGAAAGAATTGCAGCAATCGCTCAAATGACTGTGCCAACAACTCAGAGAGATGTGCGTGCCTTTCTAGGTATCACGTCATACTGCAGGCAATGGATTCCAAATTTTTCATTGTTAGCGAAGCCATTGTTAGCCCTCACGTGCAAGGATGTTCCGATTCCTTTACCATGGACCGAAGAGTGTCAGAAAAGTTTTTCTGAGTTGCGTGATGCGTTGTGTTCGGCTTCTGTGTTAGGTCCTCCTGATTACAGTAAGCCGTTTACACTATACGTCACGAGAGAGAGGGTTGTGCGTTGAGTGTTCTGACGCAACAATTTGGCGGTAAGCAGCGTCCATGTGCATATTTTTCCTCGACCTTGGACCCAGTAGCTAGAGCATTGCCGAGTTGTCTAAGAGCGACAGCGGCAGCTGCGGTGTCCATCCGGCAATCTGCAGGACTGGTCATGGATAATATGCTTACGGTGATGGTTCCGCATGCAGTTGACACTCTCTTGAATCGCACAAAAACTCAACACTTGACGAGTGCAAGGTTGTCTGGTTATGAGTTGACGCTTTTGGCAAGTCATATACAAATCAAGCGCTGTAATGTGCTGAATCCGGCGACATTGTTGCCGACTAATATGGAATCAGATGATGTACCACCACATGATTGTTATCTACGAACTGAGGAAGAAACGAAGTTGACCTAAAAAACACTCCATTGGCAGATCCCGATGGTATTCTGTATGTTGATGGTTCATGTTTTAAGTTGCCGAATGGTGATGTGACGACTGCGTATGCTGTAGTGACGTTGAGTACGGTTGTGGAAACTGCGAGATTGAGTCAGAATTCAGCGCAAGCGGCAGAGTTGATTGCGTTGACGAGAGCGTGTGTTTTGTCTAAGGGAAAGCGAGTGAATGTGTTTACAGATAGTCAATATGCGTTTGGCGATGCACATAGCTTTGGTCGTTTGTGGAGAGAAAGAGGATTTATGACATCGCATGGCACGAAGATCCAACACGGACAACTCGTGAACGATCTTTTGGACGCACTTACATTGCCTAAGCAGGTGGCAATCATTAAATGCAGCGCGCACCGAAAGGTTACGGATGATGTTGGTCGTGGTAACGCGTTTGCGGATGAGATTGCAAAGGAAACAGCAAAAAATCTTGCAACCCGAATGTACGTTACGAGTTCAGTAAGGTGGCCGGCTGAGACTGGTATGTGTGAGGACACTGTTGAGAGCGTGAAAGCGATTCAGAATGAGGCCACCGTAACTGAAAAGACTAAGTGGAAAGAAAGCACGGGAAAGTTAGATGCGAATGGATGTTGGATTGATTTGTCGGAATGTCAGATGTGGATGTTACCGGATGCATATGTGCTAGCCGTTGTGACTATGGCTCACGGCTTGTCACATATTAGCGCGAAAGGTATATGTAAGTTGCTGTCCCCTGTATGGAAGAATGATGGTATTGCTAAGTGTGCTGAGAGAGTGGTCAAGAATTGTATGGTATGTATGATGTATAATCCTGGCAAGGGCACCCCCACTCCACCTGGCCATTTTGCTCCTCCTACATATCCCTTTGAGGTTATCCAATTGGACTTCATCCATATGGAGAGATGCAATAACCTGAAGTACGTTTTAGTTGTGGTTTGCGCGTTCTCCAGATGGATTGAGGCCTATCCTCTTAAAGATAATACTGCCCTGTCCACAGCGAAAGTCCTACTGAAGGAATACTTTCCTTGGTATGGAATGCCACGGATTGCATGGTCAGATAACGGAAGTGAGTTTGTGGGGAGTGTGATGAAGAGTGTGTGTAAGGGCCTTGGAATTCGACAAAAATTCCATAGCGCCAATCATCCCCAGTCAGCGGGTTTAGTTGAAGGGTACAATGGTACTCTGAAACTGAAACTTGCTAAGATTCAAGCTACGACTGGTCTGTCATGGCCTGATGCCTTGCCTCTAGCTCTCTTGTCGACCAGGGCGACTGTACACTCTCGAGTAGGGCTTAGCCCATATGAGATTGTGTTCGGCCGTCCTGCGAACATTTGGGGAGTCCTGAGGCCTAAGGCCTTTGATAGTCTCGAATATCCAATGTTAATTGATTATCTTCATGATCTGACTGCTAAACTGAGGTTAATTCATCAACAGGTCTTTGAAGCTCTACCGGCACAGACAGAGGGTCCTGGACATCGGCTCCAACCGGGTGACTGGGTGGTCACCCGCAACTTTTGGAGAAAGCGTAACTTGGAGCCGAGATTTGTGGGTCCCTTCCAAGTCCTGCTGGCTACAAGGACTGCAGTTCGGTTGGAAGGCCGAAAGAATTGGGTGCACGCCACCCACACCAAGAAAGTCCCGATCCCTTTGCCAGCAGATTCTTGGGTGAGAACTGGAGTTGCTGCAACAGAAACTGAGACCCCAATACGTTTTGTGCCGTTCAGTGATGCTCAACCTGTAGGAGACAATTCATTGCAGTCAGACACATCTGTTGAATCATCAGCATTGGAGAATTCGAGGCTTGAACTGTCATCTGATCGATTAAATACTGTTCCACAATCTGAACAATTATTTGAAGAACAGACTCGACCTGGGAGAAGTCGATATTTCCTTCGTTCTCGTGACAAAGACTAATAAAGACATCCCTTTTTGTTTTCCCTTTTGAATTCATATTACCCCCTTACTGTTGCCGTGAACATTATGAACAATTGCATCCTCCATTAATTTTTGAGTTTCTTTTTACGTGTGTTTCTCTTCTTCCACAGCTAGGAGATTTGCATTAAAATTGAATGTTTGTTTAAGAAAACCTTTCATCCGGGTTGACCGTAGGGCCTTGCTGGTACTTCCTTCTGTTTATCAGGTTCCTGACACTAGGTCGGTTACTTTTGTCGTTTCCTGGGAACTCCTGGGAATTGATAATCGCTACTCAGAACGAAGTGCGTCAAGAACGTTACGGACGGTTTTTTAGAGGATGGATTTCTCTAAGTTGTTGGAAGTAGAGAGGATGTCGGCTCAAAGATCAAAACTACATGAGGTTGTACGAACAAAATGCTTTCTGTTTCAGGTATTCCTGCTGTTTCTGACTGTTTCTATGCTATTGGTGAGTGGAGTGTATTTTGGAATACAGTCGTTATTGCCGTCCGCTTCACCTACTTCTTCTTCTTCTGAACTAAATTCTATTCCCACTGTTTCTCCACATTCCTTTCATCCTCTGCCCCAACATGAACAGGTTAGACGTGCGGAATTCATGAACAACTCCTTTGTCCAGCTCCTACATCCGCATCAGTTGGTGATGATTACTACTAACTGTTGGGTGTGTGGGTTAATGCCACATACCATGGATAGGGGTATTCCGTATTTGGTTCTTCCTTACAGCTCCCAGGGGTCAGCTCGAGCATTCCAAACTATGTTCCGTAGTGCACTAGATTCCTACCCCATCGAGAGCCACGCTCTGCAGGTCTTGGTCCCGGCCCGTACCACAAGACTCTGGCAATAGCGATTGCTGACTTAGATAGAGATATTTTTGATGCATCGCTTATTCCAGAGGAAGAGGTGCGAGCATACAAGGATCTGAGTGAGGCTGAGTATAGTATGTCAGTGGGTGATAGACAGCTTAAGAGCTCGTCTCCGATCTGGATCGTACCCCACCTCGGTAATTTCTGTTTGCAAGGTCTTGGTCGAAATCCGCGAGCTCAGCTTGGGAAGAGTGCTTGCACTGAAACGTATGTTTTACCAATGCTCTCTTCCCCTGTTTTCCTGACTGCCAAGGGTACCTACTTTGTATGTTATGATCGCGCATATACGTGGTTGCCCCGTGACTTCTCGGGCACCTGTTATATTGCGAATCTTTTACCACCGACTTTTACAGTTGCCTCGGACTATCACAAGACCAGAGTTATGAGAGGCGTTATCAGCAAAGAGGACACTGCTGGTCAAGAAGCAGGAGACTTCTTTAAGGGTTTCCTGCCGTTTTGGGGACCTATGGTTAATAGTAGGAACCTGAGACAGTTGACTCGTGTGGTAGAATCGACTGCTAATATAACTGCAAGTGCTCTTGGTAATCTAACAGCAGAGCTTCAGGCGGATAGGCTTATGACGTTGCAGAACCGTATGGTTCTAGACGTTGTTCTTGTAGATAGAGGTGGTGTGTGCAAGGTGATCCATTCGAGTTGCTGCATTTTCATTCCTGATAACGCTCCAACTGTATATCAAGCCATCTCGAAGTTGCATAAGATCTCCGAGTCCATACACGTGGACGTAGGTGATTGGACGCTACTAGGATGGTTTTGGGGCCTAATGTCGACGTGGGGTTGGAAGATTCTGATGATCATCGGGGTTGTTGTGATGTTCCTGTTCACGTGTTGTCTTTGCGTGCAGTGTGGTCCTGCCTTATGTGGCCTCTGTGCTACAACGTGTATAAGACGGCCATCTGTTACCAAAGAAGCATTGATGGATAGAATAATGTTGCAGCAACATCTGAACGATCTGATGAATATCGAGATCGAATCCGATATCGACTAGTGCTTGCCTACATGAGGGCAAAAGGAGCGTCTGAGGTTCCGTGAGAATCGTAATGGTGTTTTTGACTCGTTCGAATATGGACGAGTTTGGTATCTATAAACCGCAAATGACGAGTTTAGTGGGTGTACGCGTTTTCGCTACGCTGCCTTGAACCGTTCGTCTTATTCGTGGGTTTCTTCATCTGAACCCACGGGTTCCATTTTAAATACAGCATCCATTTTGTTTCTTGCCCTCAAGTAGCCAGCGAAAGGACACTGTCCGCTTCGTAACCCTGGGATTCCCAAGCTCTTGCGGAAGACACGTGTTCCTTTGAGGGTGTCTTTATGACGAGGGGGATGACACTGCAAACGCAGATGGCTTCGCTCGAGGCTCATCTTGCCGTGCCGGTCTATTGTTTCAGTCGTGCATGCATTAGGCATGAATCCTTTGATCCTGCAATCGTGCTTCCGATATTGCCCCCTACACTCTTTTTCAATCTGTTGTCTATCTTGGTCTTCCTCGCACCTGTTTCTGTCTCTTTTCTTAACTCGTTTACAGCCAGAATGGAATGTACTTAATGGTGGGATAACGTACTTTTACAGTTGGGAACCGGCGATTTTACTGTAATTATGTTCCGGGCCCCTGAATACATGAAAGCAACCCTTTTGAAGTTTACTGTGGGAACTGAGTTGTAACCTTTTGTTCGCCATGTTGTGCTATGACGAAAATATGTATAAAAGGAGCGATCCACTGTTGCAATTCGAAGCAGTCTCTCAGAACCTACACGTAGTGTACTTCTTGCGATTTCTGTATCCCTGCAGTAAATAAAAGCTGATCTTTGACGCCAAAGGAAGTGTCCCGTGTCTCTGTGATTTGTACGCCGGAACAGGTAACCCACGAAGGTTTCAGGTGTTGTCCCCTGGCACCGCTGGGCCTTAGAATAGCCCAGTCCTTCAATCCTATGGTGGAGCCCTTCATCTGCTGGAAGATGTCACATTTGAGGACACAATCTTTAGTCTGTTTTGTAAGACCAGGCCATCAATGGTGATGCTTCAGTAAGGAAATTGTAGCATTGACCTCTGTGCATGCTGACCCTAGACCCTCACGTGCAGCAACTATTAAACCCAATATATGATCAGAGTTTGGGATTATCTGTCCCCAATATATGATCAGAGTTTGGGATTTTCTGGCCCCCACTCCTGGAATCTGAACATACAGACTATTTTGTGCATCTAACTTGTAGGAGTCCTTGAGTGCAAAACATTTTGGCAGGTGGGTGTCGTTGTGAGCAGCACTGACGGCCACCATGATGTCTCTTTCTATTCTCGTACTTGAATGAGTTACTGTAGCAACAGCAGCAGTGTGGACTGTTACCATGGCTGCCTCATCGACAATGAAATTCACTTCAACGTGAACGCCAACACTCTGATGACTCAATGTGTGAATAACATGAGCCAGTGGCAAGCATTCTTTCAGCTTTGCCACTTGTTCCCAAAGCAGCTTGTGCTTGGTTGTGCAACCCTTGGAAACTCAAAATCCATTTTGGCCCAAATAGGGAAGATAGTTGTTATATGACTGAAGACAGTAGTATGAATTGCACACTATAAGTATGAGGAATTCAGGATCCGTACTTTGTAGTTCCATTATCAGGGCTTAAAGTTCTGCTGGATGCAGTGTACAGTCCCCTAAAGACTGAGTGTATGTTTTTCAGGATGGAACTTTCCATCATGCATGCTCCCCTTTACTATAGCGCAGCCATGGATTGTTGGTGTTCTTTCCCTATGGCATGCTGATCAGATCCATCGGTATAAATGATGTTCTCATATTGATCTAGAGGCATTATCTCATTCGACAGAGGATATTCTTGTTCGTACTGAAGAAATGCGTGTTTGTAATATAAAATTGAATCTGTAACCTACTTCTGTTGCAGTGAGAGAGTTAGCCCATTGAATCCAACATGGATGTAATGCTTTGGCATTTGCAACGCTTGCTTTAGCAATGGACTTTAAGGTTGGTACGCGGATAATGACAATTATTTGCGTACCTTGAGCCACTGCTCTCTCCCTCACTACAACAGTATGTACTGCCATGAGAATTTTCTCACTGGGTGCAATTGCATTTCAGCTTGGGTGTATAAATGTGATTTGTATGCAATGGGTAATGTGTCCCCTTCATTGAAAGTGATATAGGTGTACCCGTTGGATCCAGCGACTTCGCAGATAACCAAGTTAGTTGTGTTTACACGTGTGTGCAAATGTTTGGAAGCTATCATATCAGCTTGTATGGAACGTAAGATGTTTGTGTGTTCCTGTGTCCAATGGTTGAGTGAAAAATCAGGACTGATTAAATCGTAGAATCTTTCTACTCATTCTGCGCAAAAAAATGTATGTTCTGCTAAACTTTTCAAATCCTAAAATGGATTTTAGTGTCGCTTGAGTCGTTGGAGCAGTGCACATTTCTCTAAATAAAGTGCTACCAGGCTTTGCCTTCACTTGACTACTCATTTCCCAGAAACAGGACATTGAGGTGGGCAATTTTTAATTTTTTAAAATGTCATTTGTAACCCAGGTGAGCAAACCCCAGAATTATGTGGGTTCCTCTATCCAAGTGTTCCATTAACTCTTCGTCCACCAGATAGAGGTCATCTATATTGGCCTGCTCATCAAAATTTTGAAGTAATCCTGTTCCCTGTTACCCTGTCTGACAACAGTCCGGGCTGTTCTTATACCCTTGATGTAAATGGCAAAATTGACGCTGTGAACCACGTGCTGAAAATACGGTCACATATCTGTTTCCAGGCCCTATATTCTGGCAAAAAAACTATTTGAGATATCTAGTGTTGTTTTGTATTTCTTACGCACAATGTTTATCATTAGTGTGGCACTATGTGCATTTTGCATTGCAAATGTGCGTGTTGAAGTGTTCAGGTGTCTGTAGTCTAAGAGTAGACGGTTTGAAATGTCCGGTTTCATTACAGGAAACAAGGGATTATTCATGGATGAGGTGAAGTTTTCTATCACACATTGGTATTCAAGTTGTTCTAGGCTTTCCCTAACTTGTTTTTAAGCTTCATGCTTAATTGGGTACTGTTTATGGGGTTGAGGAGTTGATTTTAATGGGATCTTGTGATGAGGTGACTCATCATCCCACCCAACATGATTGCGGTAAAGTGCAGAGGACTGATTAAATCGTAGAATCTTTTTACTCATTCTGCGCAAAAAAATTTATGTTCTGCTAAACTTTTCAAATCCTAAAATGGATTTTAGTGTCGCTTGAGTCGTTGGAGCAGTGCACATTTCTCTAAATAAAGTGCTACCAGGCTTTGCCTTCACTTGACTACTCATTTCCCAGAAACAGGACATTGAGGTGGCCAATTTTTAATTTTTTAAAATGTCATTTGTAACCCAGGTGAGCAAACCCCAGAATTATGTGGGTTCCTCTATCCAAGTGTTCCATTAACTCTTCGTCCACCAGATAGAGGTCATCTATATTGGCCTGCTCATCAAAATTTTGAAGTAATCCTGTTCCCTGTTACCCTGTCTGACAACAGTCCGGGCTGTTCTTATACCCTTGATGTAAATGGCAAAATTGACGCTGTGAACCATGTGCTGAAAATGAGGTGAAGTTTTCTATCACACATTGGTATTCAAGTTGTTCTAGGATTTCCCTAACTTGTTTTTAAGCTTCATGCTTAATTGGGTACTGTTTATGGGGTTGAGGAGCCGATTTTAATGGGCTCTTGTGATGAGGTGACTCATCATCCCACCCAACATGATTGCGGTAAAGTGCAGAGGCTAGCACTAATTCCCACTCCTGCACATATGAATGTTTTGCTCACCAAGCCACCCCAGTTCAGACATGGCCATATGCAAATCATTCTTGACCCTGTGCCTCATGGGAACAGTCCAGACCGAAACGGGTATCCCGTGCTCACTAAGCCACTGGAGTCAAGCTATCCTGGCTGAAGACGGCTGATAGCCGGAAACCAGTCCTAGGATGCTTGATTCCGGTCCAGGGAAGACATGGCTTGGCAGTTCGGTCTGGACTGCTCCCATGAGGCACAGGGTCATGGCTGATTTGCATATGGCCATGTCTGAACTGGGGTGGCTTGGTGAGCAAAATAACAATGGATTAAACCCAGATCTGTGACTGGGGGTGAATGTTTTGTCATTGTGCAAGATTCCGTCCATCATTTAATGTGTTTTGCTGTTCACCCTTTGTGGGAAGGGTATGCCCAGACGTGGGTCCCGTGCTCACTAAGCCACTGGAGTCAAGCTATCCTTGCTGAAGACGGCTGATAGCCAGAAACCGGTCCTAGGATGCTTGATTCCGGTCCAGGGAAGACATGGCTTGGCAGTTCGGTCTGGACTGTTCCCATGAGGCACAGGGTCAAGACTGATTTGCATATGGCCATCTCTGAACTGGGGTGGCTTGGTGAGCAAAATAACAATGGATTAAACCCAGATCTGTGACTGGAGGTGAATGTTTTGCCATTGTGCAATATTCCGTCCATCATTTTGTGTGTTTTGCTGTTCACCCTATGTGGGAAGTGTATGCCCAGATGTGGGTCCCGTGTTCACTAAGCCACTGGAGTCAAGCTATCCTGGCTGAAGACGGCTGATAGCCAGAAACCAGTCCTAGGATGCTTGATTCCGGTCCAGGTAAGACATGGCTTTGGAGTTTGGTCTGGACTGTTCCCATGATGCACAGGGTCAAGCCTGATTTGCATATGGCCATGTCTGAACTGGGGTGGCTTGGTGAGCAAAGTACGATGAATTAAACCCAGATCTGTGACTGGGGTGAATGTTTTGCCATTGTGCAAAATTCCATCCATCATTTTGTGTGTTCTACTGTGAGATGCTCATTCCGCGCTACTATCACTAAATAATCCATCAGGTTCCGGCAAACTATTGTGACTTCTGCAGCACTGTCCAGCATCATCACTGCCCACTTCCCATTCAGAAGCTGAGTCCTCAGTAGTCTGGGCATGTCTTATTTTAATCCATGCTACCTTCTTATTTTCGAAATTAGGTTTTTGAGTCTTTTGTGTGTCCTCCTAAAGAATGTAGTCTGATGTAAGATGTGTTTCCCTTTTCAGCTTCACATCCTCTTCTGATCTGCGCTCTGAGCATCCACCTCCCTCCGAACGTGTATCGGATGAATCCTGAAAGGAACAATAGAAACGTATATCAGTATCCTGATACTTGTCAGGCTTTCTAATATTATCATGGTTTCTTAAATTATATTTTTCCTCAGTTGTTTCCTGTTGAGGAGACCAACCCTGTGATTGTGTATTATATTGTTTATTTCTTTGGTTATTGTCCCATTTCTTCTTGGAAGAATCGGGTGCTTGCTTAGAGTTATCTTTTTCAGAATTACTCTTAACCTGTGGTTTCCCAGGTCTGGCTCCCAAATTATCTCTACCTACCGTAGCAAAGGTTTTTTTTATAATTCTAGGCAATTCCAGCTCCTGCTGTGCAGGAGTGAACTCCCTTAGGCGTTGGTGTATAGCCTATGTTGCTGCTTCCCCTTTTATGTTACTTAACATAATTGTTGAAAAAATGGCCCCTTAGTTTCATTTCCAAGTCCAGGGCAGGTCCTGCCCCGTACACATTCTGTACTTGTTTCAGAACCTCAGGTAAAACTGCTATTGAAGGGGTACCATATGTACTGGTGTAAACTGCAGCGAAAACTGCACCACAAGTGGCACAATCTTCCGGGAGAGCCATCCCCATTGGCCAGTAAATTGTCATGGCCAATTGACCAGACCGAGTTTAACATTTTCTACGGTATGGGGGTGGGTGCCTTTAAACCAATATATGTGTGTTGAACAAGTTACTTACCTTCGGCAACAATGTATCTGTAAGAGACATACATTTGTTATAGATTGAACAATAAAGAACAGAACGACCGATCAGGGTCCAGCTCAACCAAGACACATGTATCATCAACAATCATAGGTTGGTGCAAAAGACAGTTCCCACACCCATCGTCCCAAGGTGCAAATTAGGTCACAATGTTCATGGGAAAATGGAAGGTGCACTCGTTGAAATTAGATCACTTAGTCCCCCCCCCCAAACAAATTCTTTCTTTATTCTGTTAATCTTTTACAAGAGCGGCACACATACAACACGTTTCGTTCCAAGAAGGAACTTCGTCAGGGCTCTACGTATGGTAAGCCAATAGGAGATGGAAAGTGTCCATAGAGGTGCAAATGACAAGTTCACAAGAGGCACAGCATGCTGCGTCAAGTCAGTAACAATAATCTATTTAGAAGATGGGTGAGTTTACCCAAAGTGGCTAAGCAATCCACGTGAAGCCGCGTCTCATCCCAGGAAAGCGGAGTCATGGAAGGAAAAGTTTCTTCCTATAGCTAATCTGTGTACAACTTCACAGTACCAGAAGATAGGTGGCCAATATGATAAAGACTTGTTGCAATTAAAAGAGTAGACACAAGATATGATTGAGTATCCTGTAATTCTATTTGAATGTAGATATGAAGGTGAAAACAATTATGTAGTTCCTGGTGATAATACACACAAAGATAACGAGAAAGGCAATGGATGACATGTGGCTGCCTGACAGATGCCATCCGGCAGAACTCCACATCCCAAAACAGTAGTAGCTGCCGTCGCCCTGGTAGAATGGGCGTGCAGTCCTACTGGAGGTTCCTTTTTAGCAAAAGAATAACAGATCTTAATGCATGGGATGACCCATCGAGAAATGGTACGTTTGTGCACTGCCCGACCTTTCTTGGCACCTACATAACCCACGAAGAGTTGATCATCCACCCGGAAGTCTTTGGTGTGGTCGAGATAGAAAAAGATTGAACGTTTTGGGTCCAGACAGTGGAGTCTCTCCTCCTCTTTGGATGGGTGCGGGGTGGGAAGAAGATGGGCAATGTGATAGTCTGGCCTATGTAAAAAGAGGTAACCACTTTGGGCAGAAAAAAGGGCCTAGTACGGAGAACTACTTTGTCCGATGGACAGCAAGAAAGGGAAGCCCGGAAGGTAAGGCTTGAAGCTCATTCACCCTGCGACAGAGGTGATGACAAGCAAGAAAGCAGTCTTCAAAGTAAGGAGACGAAGAGGACAATTATGCAGTGACTCAAAGAGAGCACACATAAGATAAGGGAGGCTAAGATTCAAGATCCACTGGGGCATTACAGAGGAGAAGGAGGAAATAGATGAGTTATGGCCTTCAGAAATCTATTAGCAATAGGGGACTTGAAAAGAGAAGGCTGCTCAGGAAGGCGAAGAAAGGCCAAAATGGCTGAAAGATAGCCTTTCAGAGTGCTCAGAGTAGAGCCCTGCTGGCCCAAGGAAAGAATGAAGATGAGACCCTCTGGAAGAAGGGCAGAAAGGGGATCCACAGCCTTTGCTGCGCACCATGCCACAAATGCCACAAATTTGCCATGCCACAAATTTGTTTCATCTACAGGCGTATACCAATTTAATGGAGGGACGCCTGGCTGCCAAGATGAGATTACAGACTTCGGGAGGAAGGTCGAAAGCTATCAACTGTCGCCACTCAATCTCCACACAAGGAGGTAGCGACTGGACAGGTTCGGGTGGAGGAACCTGTCCCCTGCTGCTGCAACAGATGATCCTCCCGAAGAGGCAGTCTGATCAGAGGATTGACGGTCATGCTCAAGAGTACGGGGTACCAGACTCTTCGTGCCCACTCCGGAGCCACAAGAAGTACTTGGGCCCGTCCGCACTTGATCTTCAGAGCTCTGGGTAGAAGTGGTAGAGGGAGAAAGGTGGACCGGAGGCCGCAATTCCACTCGTGACGAAAAGCAGTGCTGAGCGAGTGCCGCCTTGGAAACTCCAACGCGCAGAATTGCTGACATTGCACATTCTCTACAGTGGCAAATAGATCTAACCAAAGCTTTCCCCACTGCTGAAAGAGACCTTGCACCACCTCTGAGTGAAGACGCCATTCGTGATCAATTATATACCGGCGGCTGTGTTCGCCCGCCCTGGCGTTCAGGGATTCTGCCAGGTGTTGAACCACCAGGGACATGCCCTGATGTTCCAGCCATGTCCAAAGGCGAAGAGCCTCTTGACATAGGGTCCACGACCCCACCCCGCTCTGTTTGCTGCAATACCACATGGTAGTGGAGTTGTCCGTAAACACCTGCACTACTCCGCCTTTGACAGAGGGAAGGAATCCCTTCAGTGCAGTACGAATCACCAGGAGTTCCAGAAGGTTGATGTGGAGCCCGGACTCCACCGGAGACCAGAGGCCGCTGATCTCCTCCTCCCCTATGTGGCCGCCCCATCCCAGAAGTGACACATCTGTCTCTACTGTGAACTCTGGTTGGGGAAGGGGGAGGGATCCGCTGCTGACCCAATCCTGGTTCGTGAGCCACCACTGCAGTTTGCAGTCCCCCCGAGATCAGGGCGACATCGGAAAGATTCCCCTGATGCTGTGCCTGCTAGTACTTAAGGTCCCCCTGCAAAGCCTGCATATGCCATCTGCCATGATCCACCAGCAGGATGGAGGAGGCCATGAGGCCCAGCAGCCCCACCGAAATCGGGGATAAAGGCTGAAACATTGGTATCATAGCCTCAATATCCCGGACTTGTTGCTCAGCAGGATAAACCCGAAAATGCATTGTGTCCAAAAATGCTCTGAGGAAGACGAGCTTCTGAGAGTGAATCAGGTGCGACTTTGGCACATTGACAGTGAACCCCAGTGAATGCAGGAAGCCCGCAGTAGTCTGGAGGTGGGATACAGCAGCCTGGGTCGAGCCCGCCTTCAACAGTCAGTCGTCGAAATAGGGGAAGACTGAAACCCCTGATCTGTGCAGATGAGCTGCGACCACCATCATCACTTTCGTGACACCAGAAGGGTGCTGGTAAGGCCAAAAGGGAGCACAGTGAACTGAAAATGCTTGTGGGCTACCGTTAACCATAGGTAATGCAGATGGGCAGGCAAGACGGGGATGTGAAAGTGAGTGTCCTGCAAGCCCAACGCTACCATCCAGTTTCCAGGATCGAGGGTAGACAAGACCTGAGCCAAAGTTAACATCTTGAACTTCTCCTTCCAGAGGAAGAGGTTGACGTCCCCGAGGTCTAAGATAGGATGCAGGCCTTTGTCCTTCTTGGTTACCAGGAAGTAGTGGGAGAAACAACTACAACCTACTTCTTGCACAGGGACGAATTTGAGAGCTCCCTTGACCAGGAGAGCCATAACTTCCTGGAAGGGAAGGGCCAAATGATCCTCCAACATGTGATGGAGTGTAGGTGGCATTGATGTAGAGGTAGTCTCGAAGGGGAGTGAGTTATCCCTTCGGCCTATCTGCAAAACCCACCTGTCCGGCGTGATGTTGGGCCAGTGGGGGAGGTGATGGTGGATCCTGGCTCCCACTGGCAACTGGTGGCCCTGAAAAGTTGGACTAGGAAGGCTTGGAGGCTACTGCAGGGGGAGTATTAGTGGACTGGCCCGCCCGCTGGCCCCCAGACCTACAGTGGGTCCCATGTTCCCGGCTGCAGAGAGGCTGGGTAGCTTGTGCAGGCCTGTGGCTCCGGGTGGAGTGTGGTTGGGCGAAATGGCGAATGGAAGACTGCATGGGATGAGTGGTGGCAGTGAGGCCCAAGGATCTGGTTGTAGCCCTAATGTCCTTGAAACGCTTGAGCACGTTGTCCACCTTGTCACCAAACAGGTGACTGCCATCAAAGAGCATGTCCAAAAGGGTCGATTGAACATCCCCAGAGAGATCTCAGCCAGGGGTAGCACCGCAGAGCTACAGACAGTGAAATCGTTCTACCCAGCGAGTCAGCGGTATTTAGCCCACAGACGTTGTTGAACTTTTCTGCGTCGCTACCCTCTGCAACAGCGTGGGTGAGCAAGGCCCGGGCCTCTTCCAGGCACTGTGGCAGCACTTGCACAACTGTGTCCCACACAGAGTGTGTGAACGGCCCAAGAGACATGCAGTGTTCACCGACCGCATCCCAAGATGGTCTAGCTTCTTGGATTCCCTATATGGGGGAGCAGTAGGGAACGCACCTTTGGATGTTGAGGCTTTGACCACCAAGCCCTCTGGGGTAGGGTGTTGGGAATGGACAAGTGGGTCACCCGGGGAAAGGCAGTGGTGTTGGGCAATCTTCCTGTCCACAGGAGCCCCTGTGCAGGCCTTGGACCAAGTGCCAAGAAGGATGTCAGTAAGGGTCTCATTAAAAGGCAGTAGTGGCTCCGAAGAGGCCGCTGCCAGCTGAATCACCTGTCAGGAGATTAGTCATGACTGCCACCATAGGAATCTCAAGGCCCAAGGCCTCAGCCGCCCTACGCAACACCACAATGTAGGAGGCTCCCTCCTTCAGAGCCACGGTTGGGACAGAAAGCACACCAAGGTCTGGGGAGGTATCCAGACACCTGTCATCACCCAGCTCCTCTTGCCAGTCCAGCTCCTCAAGTTGGTCTGCTAGAGGGTCACAAGACCCCTCCCAGTCCTCCCCACCCTCACTTGGCTGCCACTCAGGGGGGTAGGGAACACCAGGGAAAAACAGCGGTACAAAGGTACCCTATGGAACCGGTACCGACGTCAGTCTAGCTCAGTGTCCAAGTCAGGGGTGAGGCAGAGGTTAACGCCAGCTGGGGGCACGGATGGCGTCGGGGGCACAGCCACAGGAATCGGTGCTGGGGAAGTGAGCGTGAGGCATACAAAAAAATGCAGTAACGAGGCATACTCCTACTATGCAACACTAGTCTAAGTGGACATAGAGTGTGTGTAGGTGTAGAGACAAGAATCTCCCAAAGGGATGATCCAACCCCATTACCTGTCGGGAAAGAAAGAAGGACCTCTTCTTGGTTGTGAACTGGACACCACTCACTAGAGTTCAGACCGCTTTGTGGTGAAGTCACACCATGGAGGGCCGCTCTGTGTAAACTGAAGTGCCTCTTCTGCTAAACTTATGGGATGCTTTTTATTTATAATCTAAAGCAGCCTTGTGATGTGCATACAGATTACCGTTGTTATGTATATGAAGATAGCCATGTCGCCCTGTGGATGAAGATAGGTCTTGTACATGATGTTCGAGGCATCATGATAACATGTGCGAAGCTAAATGTGAAAACAAAGTAGTTACAGGGAAACTAATCCAACATTTTGTGCATGCAAATATGTGGAAAAGGTCACTGCAGAAATTTTAATGTGCAAAATAGGACAATGTAAGAAATGAGCAGCTTTGCTACATGGGCCTAGCCCCCTGGCATATAACACCTCCTTAGAGCCTGAGGAATCAAGTGTTTGGGAGGAAACCCATAAGTGGAAAGATCAACCTCAACCTAAACACATTCACTTTCACTGATGCTGGCAAACACAACAATTGGCAGAGGCCATTGCCCCAAGCAACAACTTGAGACCTGCCCACAGAACAACATCCAGATTCAGACACCACTCCTGGTGTCCCGCCCGCCCGCCCCCCCCCACCCCACCCCACCAAAGGCTTCCACTCAGACTATCAGCCCTAACATTCAATGACCAGGCTAGATGATTGGCAATCAGCCAAATTCCATGCTGTTGTGCACAAGTCCAGAGCCTCAGTGCTTCTCAACAGAGAATAACCCCCACTCCTCCCTGTTGGTTGATACAGCGCCTCACAATTGCACTGTCTGTCAAGATCCGGACAGAATATGAAAGGATGAGAGTAAGGCCATGGGCACAAGCTCAATTGTCCACGGCTCAAGTTGATTGATGTGAAGAATGTGCTCCTTTGGTGACCAGAGCCCTATGATCTCCAGTTTCTCCAAATGAGTGACTATTCCAAGAGTGGAGGCATCCATTACCACTGAGGTCATGGCAGGTAGAAAGGCATCACCACAGTAGGATCTCCAACACAGACGTGGAAACTACATCTGCTGCAGCATCCCAGGAGATTACTATGGTGTCCCACATATCTCCTTCATGCTGAAACCATTGCCTGCGGAGGGACCACTGAAGAGCCCCCATGTCCCAGAGAGCATATGTAAGTAGAGAATTCAAGATGTCAGGTGACCCAGCAAGAGTAAAATCAACAGGACTGGAATCAGATCCCCCTATCGGAATATCACAAGCATAACCTCAATGTCTCGGATCCTAGGGAAAGGAGTGAAGGCTGAAATGTTATCCAGAACTGCCTCTATGAACAGGAGGTGCAAAGGTGTGATTTGGCATATCAATAGAAAAGCCCAGTTTAAACATAAGGATGCAGTTGATTAAAAGTGGCACACCATTATCTACAACAATCTGGTTTTGAGCAGCCAGTTGTTCAAGTGCGGAAACATTGGGATTCTCTTCTCATTCTCCTGAGATGCACTGCCACCACTGTTATGACCTTCAAGAATGTTTGAGGTACTGATGTCAATCCAGACAGTAGGATCACAAACCTCAGACTTCAGGATTAGTATGTGAAAATATGCAGCCTGCAAGCCTAGGGACACCGTCCAGTCTCTAGCTTTAAGAGCCAAATGAACATGAACCAGGAAAGGTATCTTGAACTTCTGTTTGCAGAGAAATAAATTCAACATCTTGAGGTCATGGATCGGACTAAGACCACTGCCCTTCTTTTAAAAAAAAAATATTTCTTTATTGGCATTTCGTCAGTTCAACTGCCGAACAGTTACAAAGTTTCAACAATAGGAGGTTAGAATGGCAAGTGTATTTTCACAAATATTTTGCATATCTTATCTGTTTCTGCCACACGTCACCCTTTCACATTTTTTACAGATTAAATCTGCTTTGTAATAAAGAAAATAATAAGGAAAATTACCATTTAGGGTGAGTCTCCCAATGGCGTTTTCCAGAAAGAGCTAGTGCTATGGTCTTTTCCTCCATGTCAGTTCAATTGTTTTGTGGTATAAATGTGTGCATTTGATTTTAGGGAAGGCCAAAATTATCGGTATCCCCAGTGCCTGGGGAATATAGCAGCAAATATGACTTTAAATACTCCCATATATCTTTTTGCCTGGAGGATGGTGGTAACAATTCTGAATATATGGACATTTGTTCCTGACAGTGTAATCATTCAGCCAAGCTTTAAATTTGTCAGCTTTCCCGGGTCCCCATCTGCATGCCACTCTTCTTTGGCTATACATATATAAGGGTCCCAGTGAGACAGCGTATCAAAGACGTACGCAATGAATTAATCAAAACATTTCGGAACACAGAATTTATCATGTTTAATAAACCCAACACTGTCTTTGAATCACAAAGTGCTATTCAATCAATTCAAATATTTTGACATAAAAATATTAGAGCCCCAAGCACAGAAAGGGGAGGAAGTGTAGGGTGTGAAATGAAAGAAAGTAAAGTGATTCAAAAGAAAGAGCTAAGTTTCATTTTCAATACAAAACATTCATTATTATTAAAGAAAAGGCTGTAAATTATTCAAGCCAATGTTGCAATTGAAATAGTACACAAATCATTCTACGGTCACAATCATAAATATTTTAGTCATGGATAGTGCCGGATGACGAGACTGGTAGAGCCGTCGACGTTTCGACCCCTATATGGGAGGTTTACTTGAGCCCTTAAACGGGGTCTTCATCAGGACAGGCAGTGTAGTAGTGGGGCAAGGCAATTCTAAAAAATAAAGAGGACTAAGTAAATTCCGGACAAAAATTAAATTTAAAATTTATCTATACAATAAAAAGAAGGAAGATTTACCATGGTTTTTCGGGCCAGCCGGCTCCGATTGTCAGGAATCTGAAGGACCACCTTCCGTGTGGTCAGGTGTTAGTGGGCTTAAAGGTAAACTAAAGAGGAGCAAGAATGGACTTCGATCAGTAAATCAGTCAACCTGCACAGCAATAGAGCCAGGATGGACTTTATTCCAAAAAGGGGTCTCACTTACATGGATCTTTCACTTTAGGACTAGAGTCAGTCCATCCATGTAGAAGGACTGCTGGGGTATATCGGGATATCTTCTCCTAGACTGCCGCTAAAGGAGAAAGACGATTGAGGTTTTAGCCTAAAAACTCTATAAGGTATAACTGTTTAAGAAAATGCGATCCCTGAGCAAAAACTTACATTAATCAGGCGGTCGCGGTGGATTTCAATAGTCCAAAACAGTGGCCCTTGGGGGTAAAAGCTCATCACCGTTTTCAAAATCTCTGAAAGATTTAAAGTAATAGAACGGATATTAGTAGCTTCTTCTCTGTAGTCATCGAAAACAGCAAAAATCTGCCGAGGTATAGTACTTACTGAAAAGCGTAGCCGCAGCCACGGTCTCTCGTTACAAAGGTGCTCACTTCTTCGTATACGTGAAGCGAATGCACTTCCGTGTTTCATTTAAGAGCTTAGTGGCGTGGTCACGTGGGTGACTAAAAAGTGAAGAGATACTACTCAAACTGTGGGACAGCAGGACAGGTGTTTTGAATTGCCTAATCCATGTTACAAAATAGGTCAAACCCGAATTTCAAGGTTAAAATTAGATTAAAAAAACGTGTACCTCTCACGCACGAGGGTGTAAACGTTATTCATTATTACAGTTCTAGAATATTGTTCAGACACATCACGGAACAGTAAAATTGGGATGTAAGTAATCAATAATTATGGTGAGATACAGTCTCACATAGTAGAAGGCACATTGTAAATTGTTCGATACTAGAACTGATTCAAAATCGTGCACCTCTCCAGTATGAGGGTGTAGACGTTATCAATTAGTTCACTTTTGAAACAATTAGAAGTTATTTTGATACATGTACATTTTCAATAACTACTATGATCACTGTCCCAATGCTGCCATCTGGGCATAGCTACTGTCCGTTTCATTGAGGCCATTTGTAATTGAGTTAAATGTGGTCATCCATTTCAATTCCCGGGTATTAAGCACTGCCGCCAAATTACCACCCCTTCTGCCCAAGGTAATCTTCTCTATGACTAGCCATGTCAAATCCTGTGCAGTGTGTCCCATTCTTTGACAATGCTCTACTAAGGGGGCTCATGGAATGGCACACCGTATCCTGCTGCCGTATTGAAAATGAAACTTAGCTCTTTCTTTTGAATCACTTTACTTTCTTTCATTTCACACCCTACACTTCCTCCCCTTTCTGTGCTTGGGGCTCTAATATTTTTATGTCGAAATATTTGAATTGATTGAATAGCACATTGTGATTCAATGACAGTGTTGGCTTTATTAAACGTGATAAATTCTGTATTCCGAAATGTTTTGATTAATTAATTGCGTACGTCTTTGATACGCTGTCTCTCGGAGACCCTTATATATGTATTGCTTAGCACCCAGGTCCCAGCGACTTTTTGGGTAAAACCCTAACACTCTTCTTTGGCTAGCAGTAACCCCAGTGAAACGAATCGCCTAACCAACACATTTACATTCTCCATGTATCCCAACAGCATGAGTGGGGTAAGTTGTATCTTGGATCCCGTCAAATGTGTCAAGGCTTAGGTTATCTCCTCTTACGAACCAAAGATCCATGCCAGGTGCAGGAAATTTGCACCTTCTGCCCTATATCTGTCGCACTTGTCAGTCGTATGTAAGCAATACTGATGTAGCTTCGCCAGATTGCATTAGGTAAGGTGCAAAAACCTATAAGATAATACGTAGTCGACTACTACCCATTATCTTCTCTGTTTGTTGGCAGCAGTAGTACCACTGCTTGGCACTGAGGGGAACTCCCAGCTTAGCTTCCCACCCCTATCGAGACCCGCCTTCTGCTTCCTCTGAGTATTACGATACAGCTGTATCATGTATGACTATGTACGTGGGATTAGGTGCCTCAAGCAGCGGGTGTAGGGGGGTCAGTGTGGGTGGCCCATTCGAGAAGTCAGAAGTGGATGATTTGATATTGTGTCTAAATCAGTTGTACAGAAATGATTCTTTTGGGGTTGGTAAGTAATCCTCAAAAAGTCATCTCGGTTCCGGACACTGCCTTCTTTCTATACGTCCCACCCCATGTATACATGTTGAATCTGTGAATCATCTGCCGGCAGACCGCCTTCCTTTCACGGGGAGCAGGGGTAGGGATATGACAATGGTAGCCTGAGGAACACCATAACCTGCTGTGGATTAGTGAAGAAGTGTTACTTCCCCTGGTTGTAACTCTAAGCCGAGCCGGGTATAGCATGGTGTATGGGATATTGGCCTGTTGAAATTTTCTCTTAACTGGGAGGAATTCTTTTCAGGCCTCTTGGACCGCCATTGTAAAGTCCAGGTAGATGGCTACGTTGTTGCCTTCGAAAGTGAGTGTGCACTGCTCCCTGACCAGCCTAAGGGCCTCATCGCCGCCTCGATAATTTAAGAGTCTAGCCACTATGGGCTGTGGGGCAACCCCTGTAGGAGGACAAGCTGTGAGCGATCGGTGAGCTCTTTCCACCACCAGCAACAGGGAGAAAGTGTCATTCCCAAAAGTAGAGGTGAGTATTCGCTCTACATATTCCTTCATTTTCCCAGTGTTGGTGGTCTCCGGAATACCAAGTATCCTTATTCTGTTTCTCCTTGACCTCACCTCTAAGTCCTCGTTCCTAGACGCTATGGCTCTTAGTAGGTGTTCCACGTTGCTCACTTGTTCTTCTCTCTGTGAGGATTATTCCAATTCAAATATTTGGTGATCTGTTTCCTCCAGTCATCCATCGTGTTTCTCTTTTGGGCTATGAATTTCATGCGGGTACACATGCTGTCCATCTTGGACTCTATTGAGGTGAGGCTATGGTTCATTGCTATGAGGAGCATTGTCATGTCGTCTTCTCTGCCTGGCTGGTCTTCACCTGCTCTCTCCGCCGTAGTATGCAAAAGCACAGAGAAGCGTCAGGGCAAACCCTGCACAAGTCGTTTACCGTGTCTTGGCTATATGGTTCATGTGGTTCAATGTGGTTCAATGAGCCGGGGACGTGACCTTCATACAACCCCAATAACAGAGAAGAAAACTTCCCCCCCAATTTAGACACAATTGGCTCAGCACTCAACTAAATAAATAAATGCTTAATAAATGGATATTAGTGTCAATAGTCCATCACACATGAGAATAAGGTGGTATCTCCCAAATAAAACACGTTGTTAGGCGTCTCTGCTGTAAAAAGAAGTGATTTTTATTCTTTTATTCTTTGGAAATTCCTCAAAATCACAGCACACATTTGACAGAAGACTCGTTTAGTCCCTCTTGGGACTTCGTCAGGGCATAGCATGTAACAAAAATGTTCCACAAGTTCTTGTCGTTTAGTTTTAAAATAACGAGAAAGGTTGTGCGATGAGTAAATGGGAAATGTATCTCCCAAATGTGTGGTCTGGTAGTCCGGTTGAGTTGAGTGGAGTACAGAGCCAATTGTGTCTCTCCACCATAGTGTAGCTGTCGTCCTGACTATAATTGCGGGCAGATTTGTGGGGCTCAAATGGCAGTTTTGACTGCTTACCCTCTACCCATTTCCGGAAGACGAGAGAAAAGCCCTCAAAAATGGTGCCATGCTGGGGGGTCAGCACCGTAATATCAGTCCCAGCTAGCTCCACATGCAGTGACCAGCATCAATGTTTTCCAACCTGCAAATCTCAAGTTCTGCCTTACCCTCCCAAGGCATCTGCAAGAGGCACAAGCAGACATCTGTCCCCGGCCTGCTCCCCACGTGTGCTAGGCAGCCAGCAATAGCAACATGCTGGGCGACGCATATGGCCACTTTGTGTGCAAAGGTGGGAGGGGCAGGTAATTTGGCCAGTGTTTGGCCAGTGTCATGTACACAGAATTCCTCACCTGATTCCCTCGCTATGATAATGAGGCATTCACCGCAGGGGTTCTCTTCCACTTCTGTAACTACTGCTCATGTCAGAACGCAGGCCCTTGCAGCCCACTGTCATGTAGTAATCCTGCTGCTCCACCCATTCCTCACTGCTGTGCCATGGAGGAATCTGGGTATCACCTCTTCAGCCGATTCCTACATCGGGAGTGGTTCTTCTTACTTCGGCAGTGCCATCCTGAGCCGCCAGGTCCGAGCGGTGCAGCCTAATATTTCTCACTGCGCCAGTCTCACAGCTCCAGAGCCGGAGACACGGCATAGTTCCACAGGCCTCTCTACACCATCACTGCTCTGGGAGGATGCATGGTAGTAGAAAATAAAAATCTACACTTAATCAATCAATCATAACACTTGTATAGCGCACTACTCACCCGGAAGGGTCTCAAGGCGCTTGGGGGAAGGTATCTGCTACTGCTCGAACAGCCAGGTCTTGAGTTGTCTCCTGAAGGCGAGATGGTCCTGGGTCAGCCGAAGGTGGATGGTGAGGGAGTTCCATGTCTTGGCCGCCAGGTAGGAGAAGGATCTGCCTCCGGTGGTTGCTCTTCGGATGCGTGGTACGGCGGCGAGGGCGAGGCTAGTGGACCGTAGCCAGCGGGTGGGCGTGTAGAAGGTAAGGCGGTCGTTGAGGTATTTGGGGCCCAGGTCGTGGAGAGACTTGTGTGCGTGGGTGAGGAGCCTGAACGTGATCCTCTTGTTGATGGGGAGCCAGTGCAGGTCCCTCAGGTGGCCGGAGATGTGGCTGCGTCGGGGGGTGTCCAGGATGAGTCGGGCGGAGGCGTTCTGGATGCGTTGGAGTCTTTTCTGTAGCTTGGCTGTGGTTCCGGCGTAGATGGTGTTTCCATAGTCCAATCCGCTGGTGATGAGGGCCTGGGTGACCGTCTTCCTGGTTTCGGTTGGGATCCATCGGAAGATCTTGCGAAGCATGCGTAGGGTGTGAAAGCATGATATGCCAGCCTATGTACTTTCCGGGACTTCGCACAGCATTTTGAATCAAATTATGTGGGCTTACAGGGCAGGAATATGCTGTTTATCAGTCCTCGACTGAAGAAGCCTCACTTAGGTGCGGCCATCTTGCTGGCCCGCCCTCTAGCGCCCCCACCACCGTCCTTCTTAGGGGCCAGAAAGTACCAACTTCCTGTTTTGACACAAACACTACAGGTCTCTGGAATGGTGCTGCCATTTCTTCCTGCAGAAAATAGATAGTCATTCGTCTCATGGAACGGTGGAGGCGGGATCTGTTGTCCGCTGGAATGGTAGGGCATACCCCCAGTCTGCACTTTCAAGAGTTCTTTGGTCCAAGATTTTGGCCTGCCAGCACTGTAGGTAGGACACTAGTCCTCCAACAGATCCCATAGGTGAATTCAAGAGCAAACTAGAGTTACTTTCTCTGTGGTGCAGGGGAAGAGTAGGAGGAGGCGCATTCTTGTGGTGGTCTGTCTTTTTCCCCTGTACTGTTTAAACATAGGATTATGGGATGGTGTTGAGTAGAATGTTGTATGTGAAACCTTTGCATGAAGCCAAAACACATTTTGTCTGCCATGGTCCTTTTTGAGCAGACAGCAAGCAAACCACGACTTGCCCAAAACTGAATTAGTCAAAGGTTGCCTGATCTGTGAAGAGTTTTGCACCATCAAAAGGTAGGGTTAATTAATGTTACCTGAACATGTGAAAAGAATAATGAGGACCTCAACCGCCTAAGGCATCCCAAGGACATTGAGGAAAATACTGTAAGCACAATAGTCAGCCATGTCCAGGCCTACTTTGATTATGGGCTTGGAGGCATCCTTCCCTTTCTTCCATTTTCAGAGCAGTGCTCCTTTATGATTGCGAGATGAGGGAGCACAATATGGGGCTACTACCCCAGTGCAAGGATATACCTAAACAGTGGTCATGCTGCATTTAGAAAATTTAATACTAGACTACCCACAGAAATTATTATTTTGCCTCCAGTTGTGCTCTTCATAGACTCCCTGTCTGCTGGTGAGGTTGGGAATACACGGGAAAATTCCTTTGGGCAGCATGAACCTTAGACCATCCAACTCTCCGGAGAAGGGCAAAACAAAAGAAAATAGAGCTGGTAAATATCTCCTGGCTATCTGTTAAGCCTGTTAATGGCCGGAGCCGGTGTAGGCTTTCACCACACTGCTAAAACAGGGTCTAAGAGTGCATCACTTAAGAGGAAATGTGGCTCAGATGCTTGCACTGATGGTTGCAGTATCTCCGTGAGATGGTTAACCTTGCACTCCGAGAGTAGTTGTAATTCTAGCAGATCCACTGATTTGCAGAGCACTGATTGATAGGGAGCCACCTCAGGAAGTAGTCGCAGAAAGAAACTTAATTTCAGTTTCAGGGGAAATGTCAAAACTAATAGCCAGTTGCAAAGATAGAAAATCTGCCATCTCTGAAGTGGAGTGCTCGCAAGTTCAAGAATTGTCTCACAGTTTCTTTTTCGGGGATCCGGAAGTAGAGAGAACACTCCTTGTTATTGCTGATTATTCTGAACTCCTTGTTCGTATTTGTAGGCACTTTTATCAATAGCATTTTTGTTTGGAATAAGAAAGGTCCCCCTTCATGGCTCTGGAGAGCATAAACATCTGCCTCAAATTCCCCCCACAACAAGCTGTAGTATTTGAACCTGCACATAAGCACACACAAATATCAAGTGTGCGCGGCACTGAGACCTTTCAGTAATATGGAGTAAGACACAGCGGGGCTCTATGCTCATGGAGTCACACTAAGTACACCCTTCTGATTGGTGCGACTGTCATCTCACTGGTTGGTAGAGGACTGACAGCGGTAGCAGCAAAACTATTATAGTGGGAGGGCAAGCCTTTTTACCTGCTTCTAGATGGGAGAGCAACCTACCAGCCTCTCTTCTTTGGCAAATCACAAATGGTTTAGTGGAAACATGGCGGTTAAACCTTTCGGAAACGCATCATCACAACAGGTGGTTTCAACAATAATGCTTGATCTGGTAACTGTAAAGAGGCCGACAAATAACAATTAACAGTGGCCAAAGCAAGTACTTGTTGGGGTAAATATAGCACAAAAAACAACTTATCTGACAATGTGGCTTGTAACGGTCTTGTGATTTTAAAACTGTTCTTCCAGTCCGCTACAATTGGGTCCTTCACCCATTCATGTAGCACATGGATGACGCATGCATGATTACTGAGGTGTGTGGAGAACCTATGATGTGGTTGAGGCCACACCAGTTTCCATTTTCTATGAGGCATGCTTCAATGGTATCTAATATAGAGGGTTAGAGGGAGAGTAAGATCGAAAATTTTGAATGCAGGTATTCTCCCAGAACATTCCAGAAATCCTTTGTAGTGGGTCAAGTTGAGGAGTTTTAAAGAAGGATACAGAGGAGCCCTTTGAAACCAGGCAGTTTCCCACTGCCCCCTTCAGTTCCTTTGTTTTCTAGGAGAAGCTAACCCCTCCTCAGGTTAATAGGTAGTTAAGTAGGGCTGTCTCTCTTGCCTTCATGCTCATTATGGGTTGTTCCAGTCATCCTGCTCACACTTGCAATAAAAACCATGGCTGGACCAGGATGTGTGGAAATAGCAAAAGGACAGAAGTGCCCACAATTGTATTCAGAGCAGAAATGCTGAAATAGACAAGGACTACCTGTAATTTGGGTATGGGGCAGCAACTTCAAAGTCTGCCAAGATCTAAAGAGAAGCTTGGAGCTCCACACTACTAGTGACTAGGAGATTCCTTCCAGCTCATGGCAGTGGTACTGACAGCCAACTTCCCTTTCCTTGAAAAACGCAAGTACTTTCCCAGGTGGGCTGCCGGATAACTAATTTGATGTACAAGATGAATGACCACTCAAGAGGGGGTACTGAAGGTGCCATTGCATGAACATTCTACTCAGAAGAGGGGGTTGCAAAGGAGCCTAGGTGAGGTGAACTGATGCTGCTACTGTGACATGAGGAAAACCATGCAATGCTTTGCCACGAGAGGTCTGTGGGCCTGGATGAAAAAGTTACTTGCCTTCAGTAACGCTTTTTATGGTGGACAATCAATTTAATTGCATATTCCACAACTTGTAAATACCCCTAAAACATTTCTTTCCGCAATCCCCTCACACACTTGTAGGTGGGACTGTGAGGATCTGCATAGACACCTTGCCACCCGATAAGTGATACCAGAGCCACATATAATTGTCATCTCATCATGCTGACATCAGTTTTGTGGAAACAAGTGTAAACCCCTTCAGAGAATGCATCACAAAAGGTGATTAGAACAAGAATACTTGATCTGGTAAACTTAAAGAGGCCGACAAAGTACCTTTAACAGTGGTCACAACAAGTCCTTGCTGGGCTAAGATAGCACAAAACAGAATACATCTGATAATTTGGTTTGAAACTGTTCTATCTGACAAGTGCACCAAGCCACAAACTTCTTACATCATGAAGCTTGAATTTTTTTTATGGATTAGTACCTGGCTACCAAGAGGAGATCCACTACTTCAGGAAATTAAACACAGTCAGCCATTGTAGTTCAATCGCCACGCAATGAGGTGTAAATTGTGCAGATCTGGGTGAAGGGCCTGTCCTCCTTCTGGGGGCAGCAAATCCTCCCGAAGCCGCAGCCTAAGCAGTAGACAGATTCTCATGCCCAGGTGTTCCTGGTACCACACTTTCTTATTCCAATTCAGAGCCACTAAGATGACCTGGACCTGGTTTTTCCTGATCTCCATAACTTTGGGCAGTATAGGCAGAGGTGGGAATGGGGAGACATACAGGAGTCTCGAGCTGCACTCTTGGCAAGAAAGTTGCACTGGGACCTCCACACGTAAAAGCTTGTACATTACACCTTCTAAGAGGTAGTGAAAACAACGAGCAAGGGTTCTCCCCATTGCTGGAAGACTCCCCGTACCACTTGGGGAGTAACAGCCACTTGTGATCTGCTAGGCAATAGCTCTTGAGTTTGACAACCCTGGCTTTCAAAGATCCTGCCAGGTGATGGACTATCAGGGAATCACCCTTGTGGCTCAACCAGTTGCAGATGTGCAGAGCCTCTTGGCCTATCATGTTCCACAAGGAGGATGAAGGTGGCGAGAAGGCCAAGAAGCCTTAGGCTGCTCTCACTGAGATCCAGGACAGAGGCTGAAACATCTGGATCATAGCACGAATGTCCTAGACTCATTTAGGTGGTGTAAAGGCTTGAAAGAGCATAGTATCCGGGACTGCTCCGATGAATGGATGCTTCTAGGAAGGAGTCAGGTGTGACTTTAGCACATGAACAACCATGGGGAACTGGTATGGCCAAAAGGGAGCATGCAAACTGAAAATGCTTGTGGCCAACCCTGGACCGCAGGTAACGCCTGTGGTACTGCAGGATGGGGTTGTGAAAATAGGAATCCCACAAATCCAGCACTGTCATCCAGTTGCGTGCATCCAGGGCAGATAGAACGTGGACCAGCGTAAGAATCTAAATTGGTCCTTCTTAATAAAAACATGAGGGCGAAGTCCTAAAATAGAAAGAAGCCATCAGTCATTCTTTGGTACTCGGAAATAACATCCAGTCCCTATTTCTGACGCCGGTACCCTCTCTATGGCTCCTTTGAAAAAAAGAGGCTAAACTTCAGGCTGCAGGATGGACAAATGATCCCCCAAAAGCTGATCTGTAAAGGGGAGTATATGAGGTGGATCGGCATAGAATGGTAAGGTGTACCCTCATCTGACAATCCAGAGTACCAAATGATCTGATGTGATGCTCGGCTACCCTTGGAGAAACTGTTGAATCCACTCTCCAACTGAGTGGCCACTAGACAAGGGGAACAAG
This sequence comes from Lissotriton vulgaris, assembly GCF_964263255.1. Taxonomy (NCBI): domain Eukaryota; kingdom Metazoa; phylum Chordata; class Amphibia; order Caudata; family Salamandridae; genus Lissotriton; species Lissotriton vulgaris. Next base: position 819,396,321 of record NC_141689.1, on the reverse strand, counting down.
TTAATACAGTTTGTGCTGTGGTAGAAGGGGTGGGTAATTGGGTAGTGCACGGTTCCGGAGGATCTGGATGCTATTGGCTTGATCCACAGCCTTGGCCTCAAAAGGGCTGGGAGGTCTGTTGTTTTTCTGGTCCTTGAAATTGCCTGTGTTGAAGCCCCCTCCTGAAACCTTGAAAGGGGTGGAACTGTATGGAAGCCGCTGTACAGGGGCAGAGATGCTAAAAGTCTTTTAAAATTGCATGTCCATCAGAGACACATGGAAGTGAACTGGAAAATCCTAAATCTCATCCAGCTGTGATGCCTAAGCACCACACTGGTACAAATGGCCAAGTCTAGGCAAAGCACCCAGATAACGGAATTCACTGCATCCTCCCCATCCTGGATAATTTGTGGCAGGCCTACTCTGCATTCCTCTGGGGCCGTCAGCAAGATCTTACCAACCGTGTCCCACAATGTGTGTAAGTAATGTCTCAGGAGAAAGCGGACATTGACTGATCTTAAAGCCCGACTAGCAAAGGAGAACATTTGTTTCCCAAAGGCCTGCATTTGTTTGAACTCCATATCCAGAGGTGTAGTGTGAAATGACTTCAGGTTAATTGTGCTCGTAGATGCCTGGCCAACCAATAGTTCAAATATAGGATGTTGTGACAGAAAGGCAATGTCTCCTGGCGCGGGTCCATCAGGCAGCCAAGAGCAGGGGTTGGCCCTTGTTCTGAGTAATGCAAAGGAGTTTCATTGACTAGTAAGAGTAGTTGAGAGAGTCTGTCTAGGCTACATGACTTCAGTGAGCACTATGTTTTAACTTCAACAGAGGGTAACTGAAGATTAAGAACTTCTGCAGCATGGCGGATAACCACTGCTTAGGATGCTGATTCTTCAGTAGAGGAAGTGGGGTGGGGTGAGAATTTAATCCAATGACTGGGGAAGTATCAAACCCACTGGCCTCCTGTAGATACATACAGAAACTATCATTATTTTGGTCGTCATATTGATTATCATCTAGACCCTATTTGCTATGGTCTGAATTTGAGCCAAATATGTTGAATAGTGAATTTCTGTTCTGAGGCAATGGTAGAGTTCTCTCTGACTCTAAAAGAGGCTGTATCAATTGTGGCAAAATTGAAGGACAATGCGACTTCAGCAGATGAGGGGCCAAGTTCTGTCCTGAGTCCGAGAGCACAATGGGTTCTTCCTCCGGTGGCATCAGGCCAGCATTGATGTGGGAGGGATGGGCGTGTGTGTGGTGCCTGCATCGGATTAGGCATCAGCTGTTGAGTTGGGCTAGACAGTGTCGGGAACTGCTTCAGATGCAGTGACCCGATTGAAGGCCTCCTTGGATCTGTGGTGTTCGAAGGGGCACCAAAGGGAGCTGGTAGGATGCAAAAGATACACCGCATAGCCTCTTTGAAGACTTCCACAAGACAATAAGAGGGAATAACAATATTATTACACAATCCATTAAATTAATAACTTTTTGCCCTTCTTTTTTTAATCTTTTGTAGGTCGAGAATTCGAGACCTTTTGTACATACTTTAGTATATACTTATATGTACTTTGTGGGCTCTGGAGATCAGCCCTAGGACTTGTCTGCTTCCGATTAGGGACATTTTTTACTGTTCAACTGCCTCTATTTAACTGTCTTGATAGAAAACGAGTAGAGGTCAGTAAAATATCAGAATTGCTTTCTGCTTGTTCAACTGCCTCTATTTAACTCTCTTTATAATAAACGACCACCAGAGGTCAGGAGGTCAGTAAAATACCAGAATTGCTTTCTGCTGAGTGGCTTTCTTTTTTTAATTTGCCGGAAATATGCATCACATTTTTGTTGCTGTATTGCATTTTTTTCGGTTTTGTAAATATATAGCTATATGTTTTGTAATTCCTTATGAAACTTGCAATACTGGAATAAAGTGAATCTTTCTTTTTTTAAATATTTTTCTGGCAACTGCCTCTATTTAACTTTGTTAGTAGGAAACGACCAGCAGATGTCAGTAAAATATCAGAATCACTTTAGCATTCTCTAGATTCCAGTCCATAGAAATGGTCTTCCACGAGCACCCGTACACAATAATATTTTTTTCAGAACTTATATTTTCAGTGATATGACCACGAAGACCCTGATTTCATAATAAAAAAAGGGCTTAGGACTATACCATTTCCCACTGAAAAGCAATATTTCTCTCCATGTGCTCCCATATCTGGTGTGTCACGCAGTTTGGTGCTTACTTTCCCTCCATGTTAAGGAACAGTAGATGTTTCAGCACCCAGGCTAGAGTGCTGCATAGCTGAATACATTTAAGGTCCCAAAGGCGAGATTGATTGCATTGTAAATGCTTGATAATTTACTGTATGACTACAGGGAGGTGCTCCCTTCACCATTACCAGATGACCAAGTTAACTCACATTAAATGTAAGGCAAATCAGTGAGTGCATGCATTGAATTCCCGCATGGCCACATAGCTATTGTTGCAGTGATATAGTAATTTCGTTGGTACACATGATTAAACGTGTTTTGCAGTGTGCACAATATTTGGGGGTGCTGTTTTTTAAATTGTTTTATTTATAAATGAATGCTTTTTATTTTTACATTATTTGCTGGTAAAAAACATTAATCCATTAGTGCAGGTATGAGAGACTCATGCCTTCATCACATTACATGATTGGTATACAAAGCAGGAAGACAGTAGAATAGCTCTGAAGAAGGCAGTTAATCTGTTCTGGGCATGTAATAAGGATGAAACATGTTGGCAAATTTGACTGGACGCTTGACTCATTGTTTTTCAGTAGGCATCCAACCAATTATTGAAATGAGATTTATTAGTGGTTATACCCCAAGAAATGTGTATACATTGTTATGGACACCCTGCTTATATCCAGAGAAGACATATTACGAACTCCCAAACAACAGATGAGTCCACCAAGGTTGTATCTCTTCACCTTGATATGGTTAGGTCAGCAATGGTGAAGCATGCCATGGTAACCTGAGAGTAAGATAACCTTTCCGTGATCTGTTGTGAACACCTGCTTTTTGGTTTTCTCTGGGGATAAAAATCATTTAGCTCAAAGATTGGATCCTGACACTCTTGGGGTCTTAAATGCTGTAAGAGAAGTAGTAAGTGGGCCCTAAGCCTCTCTCTTTGTCATTGTGCATGTACGTAAGTCCAATTAAGTAATTTATCACTGAGAACTGTCCGAAGCACTAGGTAAACTGCGACTGCCATCTGCATTTGGATTAAGAAGAAACTTAAAGTGCCAAGGGAAGACTGTTATCACAGGTGTATCACTGCTGAAATTCAAGGTGCACAGTGCGAGTTTGGGTGGAAGGGCCAGAGGAAGATCCAAGTGGCAAATCTCCAGAACCACAAGCACCACACCACCTGGTGTGCTTCCTTCTAACTGGTGCTAGCACTGCAATGGCTTAATTGAGGTTGAAAGTACCAGTAGTACTGAAATGTGAATAGTGATGCCCATTAGCTGGGCTGAGGCAAGGAGTACAACATTCCTACTAGCTGAACCTTGCAGGATGCATACCACCCAGAAGGGTTCGACCTCCGCTGACCAGTGACCCTTGCAGTCACTGCCCACTGGAAGGACTTCACAGTCCGGTACTGTGACACTCTCCCCAGAACTAGGGGGAGAGAAGAGTGCATAACTACTGGGGCAGATAGAGAGAATTTATAATGCTTTCCGGTGAGCAACTATTTGAAGCAGTGTCTGCAACTCTTCTATTAAGATGGTTTTTGTTGAGTTTGGGAGTTCATTATAGAAGATTTGCATGGCAGGTCAGAAACTCCAAACAGCAGCTGGGTTAAATAGTGGATTCGAGGTTATGTCCTCCCATTGTGGGATGTACAACCACAGCATTCGCTTGCAAGGTGCTCGGGATGAGAGGAAGGTCATTGCTTGGTGGTAGAGGTACATACAGCACAAACACCCCTGGCTTGTATCTGCCATTGCCACGAAAGGCTTATCTGGAATAAAATCCTGGTCTTCCGGTTATCCTTCAAAAAGCAACTGCTATTGGCAGTGTTGTCTTGGCTCCATTCGGAGTCCTCAGGAGTGTAGGTCTACTTTTCAATGTTCTCCAAATTCTCATCTATTTGTGGTCCAAAGAGATGTTCAGCATTAAAATGTAAGCCAGTGAGGTTTTGTTGGACCTTTGATCAAAAGCCACAACTGGGCAGACTGGCATGATGCTGTAGCAGTATATAGATCTTCAGTTGTCTGTAGACTGTGTCTGCATAGCTTAAGTCACACTTCATGTCGCATTTAGGGATGACCTTCTCTTAATCATTAATGTAATTTGCTTTTTTGTTTCAATTTCCTCCCACTGATGCTTGGAAGAGGCATGGAGTCTGCAACGCGACAGAGCAGCAGCGCTCATTTTTTTTACTTTCATAACCAGTGGAGTATTTTCTGTTTCTTGCATTAGAGCTTTTAGTATTCTATATATAAAGCCAATGAATCAGGAAGCAAATTGTGGTATTCTCCTCTTTTCACATTATGTTTTGCATGCTTAGCAAAGTAGAATGTAAGACTTAGCAGCATGTCATGGGGGTCAATAGAATGGCATTATGTCGTAGAGTTAGGGGTTGAACGAGTAACAGTTGCTGTTGATCTATGAAGCAGGTTGGATGGGATCTTCTGCAGAGAATAAAAATATCTTGAATATCACTTATACTGGAGCCTGCATCTTAAATTCTACACAAATGCCCACAAATGCGTATGAAACCTTGTAGTACAACATTGATTTTTTTCTGCACCATTGGTGTAACAATTCCACCTCAGGAGACTAACATTTTTCCCACAAAACTTTGTTTTTAGGTCTTGGCCTGTTGTCAGCAGCGCATGCGTTGCTCTCGTCATACAAGACTTCTTGGAATCAATAAGATTCCAGAAGCCTCGTCCCAGTTCTGCCTTCAGCTTTCATTCGTACGCATCACTTGGAGTCACAAATTATGCCTAAAGCAGTGCAATGATTGCACTGAAGGCATGCCAATCATTCCTTGCTGCCACCCTGTCTCCTTTTAGGCACGCCCACTGGGATTGGATCGTTTCCAGGCAGATTTACCCTTTTTCTTTAAAGGACCCGCAACACCTTTTTTTCTAATTTGCAGCGTCGTCTACACGCTTGTAATGGCGGCTGACAGCCTCACCTGCTTCAGGCCCCCACCCTCATAAAATGTGGAATTCTGATGCATCATCAACGCAACTCATCTCACTGGTGTTAAGCTTTTTAAAGCAAACTATTCATGCATTCATTTGCACATAATGATGAGCTGATACGTATATTTCTTGTGAGGAGGAGTTGGACTACAGAGGTATGTTTGAATGGTCAGAGCCTTTAGAGCCAGAGAACCAGGTCAGCAGAGCCGCTCTAGAGCCAGAGGCACAAGTTACTACTTGTGTAATGATATATCTGTAAGAGACATTAGTTAGTGATGGATTCCTTACCTTAGAATATCCCCAGGCGTCAAACTGGATCCGGAAAGTTCTGCTTAGCAGTACCCCTGCGCGTCAGTAGGTGGCTTCCTGCGGCTCCGCGTCCGTCACTGGAGTCGTAAGCGCCTAGATGGCATCACAGAGACTACTTAGGCGCCACCCATGCGCGCTGACGTCAGTTCTGTACATGACTTTCCGCGCCAGGAACGCAGAGCCATGCAAGATACTGATCATTTGTGCATAAAAATAGGGCCCAGAAAGGGATGACCTTAACCCTAGTAATCAGAATGCAGAACGGGGAGGATGGGTGGGGGCTGGAAGGAATCTATCACTAACTAATCTCTCTTACAGATATCTGAAAGAGACACAGTAGTGATAGATTCCTTACCTTAAAATAGATACCCAGCAATACCAACCCCGGTGGTGGGTCTGCAAACAAGATTACACAAGAAAGTCACGAAGCACAGAACGGCCAAAGAAGCCGTCCCTCCGGACCGGACTGTCAAGGCAGTAGTGCCTAGTAAACGTATGCAGCAAGGCCCACGTAGATGCCTGACAAATGTCCTGCAAGGGAATGCCGTGTCCCAAGGCAGTAGTGGCTGCCGTTGCCCTGGTAGAATGGGCATGCAGCCCCACAGGAGGCTCCTTCTTAGCCAAGGAGTAACATGCTTTGATGCACAGAACGACTCACCGGGAGATGGTCCGCTTGTGCACAGCCCGACCTTTTTTGACACCCCCGCATCCCATAAAGAGCTGGTCATCCACCCGGAACTGTTGTGTACGCTGCAGATAGAATGAGAGTGCCCGTTTTGGGTCCAGACGGTGGAGCCCCTCCTGCTCCCTTGAGGGAAGAGGAAAGAAGGTGGGCAAAGTAATGGTCTGCACGATGTGGAAGGGCGTAACAACCTTCGGCAAGAAAGAAGGGGGGGGGGGGGGGGGTCCTTAAGACTGTGTGTATCAACAACAAGAGAGTAAGGATATTCAAGAGGTCACTCCTATATCCCCAATAATAAATGCAAAAAACAACTAAAGAGTGACTTTTCGGTGCTGTGGTCACGAAAAATAAAACCAAAATCACCAGAAAAAAAAATCTCTCACCGTCAGTGACGAGGCGATACCAAAACTGAAGGCAGGAAAAGAGTGAAACACATACAAAAAGACAAAGAAAATAACTTATATTTTGTTAAGAAGAACCCTCCCTCACCCTAGTGGTGACATGCTTCATCATGGGGTTCCCACTGGAGGAACCGAATGTCCCTCCAGTGTGCTTCAACGCCTGATTTACAGCGGAGCAGGTTATTGTGAAAAAAGGTTATTTTAGGTATGTGTTGTGTGAAAGTGATAGTGAGGTTAAAAAATATCAGCAGTACCAGAACCAACTTTATTCAACGGTCAGCTAATATTGTTAAAAACAGTGTATTGCATACTTTTAGTGGTAATATTCTTGACCACTTGTATCCTTTAAGAATTAGGTCGACATGTTTCAGCTGTCTGAAATTATTAATGCAGCTTTCTTCAGGACCAAAACAGTGAATATCCCCGGTGGTCCGCGCTCGCTAAGGCGTATCCATACTAGTGGATATATTGTGTGAAAAGATATGTTAAAAAATACCGGAATTTTCTGTGTCTGCAACCCTAGTATTTCTAGGGGCCAAAAATAGCATGATCCGATGGTGCTGTAGTCATAGGCTTAGCGGAGGGGGCACTATTCACGCTACGACCTTTTGCACGTAGCGTCTCGCCGCCATGAACCTGCTCAATTCACTGCCGCCGCCCGGATAGTGATAGTCCTTAAGACCACCTTTTCTGGATTAACAGAAAGGAAAGGAGGTTTAGAAGAAAGAGCCTGGAGCTCACTCACTCTTCTGGCAGAGGTGATAGCTACCAGGAAAGCAGTCTTAAGAGTGAGAAGACGTAAACAACAGTTCTGAAGTGGCTCGAAGGGAGCGCACATCGGACAAGACAAGACAAGATTTAAGTCGCACTGAGGCATTATGAAAGGCAAAGGAGGGAATGTATGCATAATGCCTTTAAGGAAATGGTTCACAACCGGGGACTTAAAAAGAGAAGGCTGGTCTGGAAGCCGTAGAAAGGCGGAAATGACATGAAGATAACCTTTGATAGTGCCCAGAGCAGAGCCCTGCTGGGCCAAAGATAGAAGGAACTGAAGGACCTCAGAAAGAGGGACAGAAAGAGGATCCACAGCTTTTGCTGTGCACCATGCCACAAACTTGTTCCACCTGCGGTTGTAGCCGTTTTTGAGAGGGCCGCCTGGCCGCCAGAATGACATCACAGACTTTCGGGAGGAAGATTGAAAGGTGTCAACGGTCACCACTCAATCTCCACGCATGGAGGTGAAGGCTGGACAGGTTCGGTGGAGGACAGTCCCCTGCTGCTGCGACAGAAGATCCTCCCGAAGAGGCAGCCGGATCAGGGGATCGATCGCCATGCTGAGTAGCTCGGGATACCAGTATCTACGTGCCCAATCCGGAGCCACAAGGATGACTTGGTCCCGGTTGCGCCTGATCTTCAGCACTCTGGGCATAAGTGGTATAGGGGGAAAAGCGTACAACAGACCACAGCTCCACTTGTGATGAAAAGCATCGCCGAGCGAGTGCCGCCTAGGAAATTTCAACGTGTAGAATTGATGATATTGCACGTTCTCTTCGGAGGCGAATAGATCTAACCAAGGCTCTCCCCACTGCAGAAAGAGACCTTGCGCCACGTCAGAGTTCATACGCCATTCGTGATCCGCCAAGCACCGGCGGCTGAGTTCGGGGAGAACCTGCCAGGCGTTAAACCACCAAGGTAATGCCTTGATGTTCCAGCCATGTCCAGAGGCGCAGAGCCTCCTGACATAAGGTCCAGAACCTCAACCCGCCCTGTTTGTTGCAATACCACATGGCGGTGGTGTTGTCCATGAACACCTGCACTTAGCTTCCCCGGACAGAGGGAAGGAAGGCCTTCAGTGCAAGCCGGATCGCCCGCAGGTCCAAAAGGTTGATATGGAGAGGCCTCTGATCTCCGCCTCTCCCACATGGCAACCCCATCCCAGGAGGGGCGCCTCCATTACCACCGTATTCTCCAGTTGGGGAAGGGAGAGGGCTCTGCCATGGACCGAATCACCATTTTTGAGCCTCCACTGCAATTGTTGAGCAGTGCCTTCCGAGATCTGGACATGATCGGACAGGCTGCGTCACTGGAACTTCAGGTCCCAATGCAGAGCCCGCATATGCCATCTGGCATGTCTCACCAGCAGGATGCAGGGGGCCATCAGGCCGACTAGTCGTAGGGTCACCCTGACTGAAACCCAGGAGAGTGGCCGAAAGATCGGAATCATAGCCGGGAGGATAAACCCAAAACAGGGTCGAATCCAGAACCACTTTAATGAAGGGGAGCTTCTGAGAGGGACTCAGGTGCGACTTCAGCACGTTGATGGAGAAAACCAGAAATTGCAGGAGGTCGGCCGTAGTCTGAAGGTGGTTGACGACTGCCTGGGGCGACCCAGCCTTCAACAACCAGTCATCGAGGTAGGGGAAGACTGACACCAACCTGCAAAGGTGAGCCGTGACCACCGCCATCACCTTCTTGAACTCCCGAGGGGCGCTGGTAAGGTCGAAGGGGAGCACGGCAAACTGAAAATGCTCCTGATCTACCGTGAACCGCAGGTGGGCCAGCAGGACGGTGATGTGAAAACAAGCATCATGCAAGCCCAACACTATCATCCAGTCTCCAGGGTCAAGGGCAGCCAGGGCCTGAGCCAGAGTCCGCATTTTGAATTTCTCCTTGCGCAGGCCCCCCTTGTCCTTTTGGTGGACCAGAAAGTAGTGGGAATAACAACCACTCCCTACTTCCTGCCCAGGATCGCACTCAAAGGCCCCCTTGGCCAAGAGGGCAGTGACTTCCTGTTGGAGAACTAAATGATCCCCTGATATGCGGTGGCACCGAGGCGGCATGGCTGGAGGGGAGGACTGAAAGGGAAGGGAATAACCCTTGCAGATTATTTGCAACGCCACTTGTCCGTTGTAATATCGCGCCAGTGGGGGAGGTGGTGGCAGATCCTGCTACCCACTAGCGTGAGGTGCTACACAAAGCTCAGACTAGGAGGTTTTGGAGGTAAGAGCAGCGGGGGCAGAGGTGGACTGACCCGCACACTGATTCCCGACCCGCCCTTGCGGAAGCTGCGACCATGGCTGCGTTGAGGCTGGGTCTGCACAGGCTTGTTAAAGGAACGTGCCTGGGTGCCTCTGCTCTGCCCACGAAAGGAACGTAAACCAGAAGTGGACGGGTTCTTTGCAGAAAGACCCAAAGACTTGGCCGTGGCCCGTGAGTCCTTAAAACACTCTACAGCACAGTCAGCCTTGTCGCCAAAGGGGCTAATGCCATCGAAGGGCATAACCATGATCGAGCTCTGGAAATCGGAAGAGAACGCAGTTGAACGCAACCAGGCGTGGCGTCACAACGCCACCGATGTAGAAATCGCACTGCCTAGCGAGTCTGCGGTGTCCAAACCTCACCAAATGGCGAACTTAGCTGCATCCTTTCCTTCAGCAATCGCTTTTGAAAAGAACAGCCTGGACCTCCTCAGGACACTGACATCGGTAAGGGCATCATCGAAGGGAAGCAACGGGTCCGATAAAGTAGACGCCGTCTGGAGCACCTCAGTAAGGAGGTTGGGTTTGAGGGCCACTGTGGGGAGGTAGAGATTGAGGGCCTCCGCAGCCCGACGGAGCACCATTGTGTAGGAGGCACCCTCCTCCATGGTAGGCGCAGGAGAGGCAAACCCCGTGTCAGAAGAGACATCAAGGTTGCCTGCGTCCTCCAGGTTGTCCACCCAATCTTGCTCTGAGTCACATTGCCGGGCAAGAGGGTCTTAGCACCCTTCCCAGTCATCGTCCGCCTCTGGCATAGAGGGGGGCTGGTCGCCAACTGGGGCCGGACCGGCGCTGCATCCCAATGCGAATCTCAGATCGGAAGAAAATGGTCCTGGAAACGGGGCAGGGTGGGATAAACGGCAGTCAGTGCGGCGCAGAGGGTGGCACCGGAGCCAACGGCGCAGGATCCTGTGGCGCCAGTGGCAGAGCCGCCAGGCCAACAGGATCTGGACACAGGACCGCGGGGCCCGAAGGAGTGCCGGCGGGGGCCCGAGGCCTAAAAAGGTGGCCCATGGCAGCAAGAAACTCTTGCACCTGTTCGGGAGTCAACGACGGAACCGGGTATGGCAGGTAGGCTGCCGGACTACCAGCCAGGCTCCCTGTGCCCCTCGTCCGCCTCCGGGGAGCGACGGGGGGCGGACATGTCGGAGAGCGAACACGCTTCTTCGACTTCTTTTTATGGTGTCGCATACCGGAATCCGAAGGCGAAGACTTGGAGCCCAAGGAGCGACGGCTCCGGTCCTGCGAGGGGTCCCAGGAACGGCCTCTAGACCCAGAGAGGTGACGCAACGAATGCTGAACCTCCAGAAATTTCCGGCACCGCTCCTGCAAGGCCTTGGGGGCCAAGCTCGACAGTCCCGGGAGTCGTGGTCTGTCTTCAGGCAGTAGAGGCACACATCGTGGGGTCCGCCATAGACATATTACGGCAGTATGCCCCACAAGACTTAACGCTGGCTATCCCTACGTGCACCAGGAGAAAAAGGGGCGAGACAAAAAGTCTCAAAAGAGTAGTCAAAAAGTGACTAAGGTACATGCTCAATCCGGATCTGCGCTTGCTGTCGCAGCAAAAGAAAGAACTGTCGTCAGCATGCATGGGTGGTGCCCGAGTTGTCTCCGGGATATCATTTCGGCGCTTACGACGCCAGTGACGGACTCAGAGCAGCAGGACGCCACTTTCTGATGCGCAGGGGTACTGCTAAGCAAAACTTTCCGGATCCAGTTTGACGTCTGGGGAAATTCTAGGGTAAGGAATCTATCATTAACGTGTCTCTTTCAGATAACCAGGTTAGCAGAGCTGCTCTAGATGCAGAGAACCAGGTTAGCAGAGCTGCTCTAGAGCCTAAGAACCAGGTCAGCAGAGCTGCTGTCGAGGAGAGAACCAGGTCAGCAGAGCTGCTCTAGAGGCAGAGAACCAGGTCAGCAGAGCTGCTTTAGAGCCAGAGAACCAGGCCAGCAGAGCTGTTCTAGAGCCTAAGAACCAGGTCAGCAGAGCTGATCTAGAGGCAAAGAGCCAGGACAGCAGAGCTGCTCTAGAGGCAGAGAACCAGGTCAGCAGAGCTGCTCTAGAGGCAGAGAACCAGGTCAGCAGAGCTGACTTAGAGCCATAGAACCAGGTCAGCAGAGCTGCTTTAGAGCCAGAGAACCAGGTCAGCAGAGCCGTTATAGAGCCGGAGAACCAGGTCAGCAGAGCTGCTCTAGAGCCTAAGAAACAGGTCAGCAGAGCTGCTCTAGAGCCAGATAAACCAGGTCAGCAGAGCTGCTTTAGAGGGAGAGAACCAGGCCAGCAGAGCTGCTCTAGAGCCTAAGAACTAGGTCATCAGAGCTGTTCTAGAGCCATAGAACCAGGTCAGCAGAGCTGCTTTAGAGCCAGAGAACCAGGTCAGCAGAGCCGTTATAGAGCCGGAGAACCAGGTCAGCAGAGCTGCTCTAGAGCCTAAGAAACAGCTCAGCAGAGCTGCTCTAGAGCCAGATAAACCAGGTCAGCAGAGCTGCTTTAGAGGGAGAGAACCAGGCCAGCAGAGCTGCTCTAGAGCCTAAGAACTAGGTCATCAGAGCTGTTCTAGAGCCAGAGAACCAGGTCAGCTGAGCTGCTTTAGAGCTAGAGTACCAGGTCAGCAGAGCTGTTCTAGCTGACACGGACTGACTAACAGACACTGATTGACAGACATGGACCGACTGACACGGACTAACTGACCTACACGGACTGACTGACAATAACTGAAACTGACTGACACTGACTCTGACTGACCGACTAACATTAGGTCTCACCTTTCATTAAGTTAAAGCCCTTTACTTCGCTATACAATACCATTAGCAAAGCAAATGGCTTTAACTTAATCAAAGGCGAGACCTATTGCGTTTTCAATGCTTGTTTAACCATTTGGCAATATTTGTGTTCTATACAATGTCTCTGAAAGAATCCTGATGAGAAAAGTTTTTCCTTTTCTCAATCCACATACAGTTTAACCTCAGGATGCCCAGCAGGTCTTGCTGGGACCGCATGATACATAGATGATCAGGCAGGGAGGCACTTACTGAGTATAGCTTCCATAAGATTTGGTTCTGTGCATTGCATCTGCTTGGCAATCTTGGTATGATTCATCTTGCTTGTCTACAAAGCCTGGTTCGTCATGTGAAGACACTGTGTTTAATGGGTGCTTTTCCTTGTAAGTGGAATAGATAGCGTGTGGTGAGCAGGGCTGGTATTGTGTTCTAGGAGTGGTATTCCTTTTATTAGGGAGTAGAAATACCCTGATGTCTTAAAAAATAGCTTCCTCAAAAGCAGCCTACAGTTTTTGTGAATGTGAAATGTGAGGGGTTTCAGCAACAATGTGCTCCATCACCAGGTCATTATGAATTGCCCTTCAGAGCATATCTGGCTGTATAAATAGCTCTGCATCTTCCTGTCGGGGTAGTTGCTCACTCAGCTTTGAACTGTAATTCAGATTCAAAACAGTTTTTGGAGCATAATTCTTTTATGACTATCTCAACTCAGAGGTGTTTTGTTCTTTGCTGCAAGTATCTTTTATTGCTCAAAGAGACTTTCAGCAACAAATGGTCATGATTACAGTGGCCTGCGCAAACTGTTGAGCCTTATTTGACGGTGAATGGTTAAGGCATGTTACTCACAGGCCATTCCTTTCCATGGAGTCGAGGCTCCTCCAGAGTTTTTTCCCCAACATGGAAGAGCTTCTGTATATGGCCATGGTGTCCTTTCAAGGCTGGGGGTATTGGGATAGGTCTTTGGTGTCAGGCCCCAAGATCGTAGGAGTGGCCTTTGCCCTGGGTAGGTGTTATAGGGCGGATCGAAACGGGTCATCTCTGGAGACAGGGGACATTGAAATGGTACTTCGCTCTTCATGGGCCTACAAAAGACTGAGGCCCTGCCAACCTTTAAAAAAAACCTCTGAGTCAAAGTCCTCAATGTCCCCTGCTACTGTGGGAGGGCGTAGGTGGAAACAAGTGAACCAGCCATTTTAGAAATCTATTTAAAATAGGAGATTTAAAAAGAGAAGCTTAGTGTGGCAGCCGCAAAAAGGCAGAGAGAGAGCAGAAAGGTAACCCCTGAAAGTTCCCAAAGAAAAGCCCTGCTGGGCAAGGGTCAGAATGAACAAAAGGACAGTAGTAAGAGGAGCAGAAAGAGGGTCAATAGACCTTTCTGTACAGTATAATACAAATTTATGCCAACGGCAGGTGTATACTGACTTTGTGGAGGGCTCCCTGGATGCCAGAATAACATTACAGCTCTCAGGAGGAAGGTCAAAAGCCATCAACTGCAGCCTCTTAATCTCCACGCATGGAGGCGCAGAGTTGACAGGTTCGGGTGGAGAACCCTCCCCTGCTGCAACAAAATATCCTCCCGAAGGGGCAGCCTGATCAGAGGATCGACACTCAGAAGCTCTGGACACTAGACTCTTTCCCCAATCCGGCGCCACAAAGATGACTTGGGCCCGGTCGCTCCTGATCTTCTTCAGAACTCTGGGCAGGAGTGGTATGGGCTGAAAGGCGTACAATAGGCCTGAGCTCCACACGCGCCGAAAAGAATCAACGAGCGATAGCCCCCTTGGAAACTCCAGCGTGCATTGCGTGTTCTCTGCGGAGGCAAACAAATCTAACCAAGGGTCTTCCCACTGCTGAAAGAGACCACGCACCACCACCAAATGGAGACGCCATTTGTGATCCGCTAGGCATCGAAAGGCGACATCGTCTGGCCTTGCATTCAGAGAACCTGCCAGATGTTGAACCACCAGGGTTATGCCATGTCCAGAGAAACAGGGCCACTCGGGAAATGGTCCATGACCCCACCCTGCATTGCGTGTTGCAGTACCACATGGCGGTGGTGTTGTCCGTGAACATCGGCACCAACTTCCCCTTGACAGAGTGAAGAAATGCTTTCAATGCCAAGCAAATCGCTCGGAGCTCCAATACGTTTATGTGGAGTCCCGTCTCCACCAGTGATCCCTGAACTCCATCTCTCCCAAGTGGCTGCCCCATCCCAGAAGTGAGGCATCCATCACGATTGTGAGATCCGGTTGGGGAAGGGAGAGCAGTATGTCTTTGACCCAATCTCGGTTCGTTAACCACTACTGCAGATCCTTTGTAGTTCCTTCAGAGATCTGAACCACGTCTGTGAGATTTCCCTGATGCTGTGCCCATTGGAACTTCAAGTCCCACTGCAGAACCTGCATACGCCATCACGTGTGACTTACCAACAGGATGCAGGAGGCCATGAGGCCCAACAGCCTCGGAGTCAAGCTCACCGAAATGCAGGATAGAGGCTGAAGTATCAGAATCATAACCTTAATATCCTGGACTCGCTGCTCGGGAGGATAAGCCTGAAACTGCACTGTGTACAGAACAGCTCCAATAAAAGGGAGCATCTGAGAAGGAGTAAGGTGTGACTTCGGCACTTTTATAGAGAACCCCAGCGAATGCGGGAGGTCTGCCGTAGTCGGAAGGTGGGAGACGACTGCCTGGGGCGAGGACGCCTTCAACAGCCGGTCGTCAAGGTAGGGAAAGGCTGAAACCCCTAACCTGCGTAGATGAGCTGCAACCACAGCCATCACCTTGGTAAACACCCGAGAGGCACTGATAAGGCCGAAGGGAAGCACAGTAAACTGAAAATGCTTGTGGCCTACCTTGAACTGCAGGTAACGTCTGTGGCCTGGCAGGATCGGAATTTGAAAATTTGCATCCTGCAGGTCCAACGCCACTATCCAGTCTTCTTGGTCTAAGGCAGATAAGACCTGAGCCAATGTGAGCATTTTGAATTTCTCCTTTTTGGAGGAAAAGATGGACAGTCTGAAGATCCAAAATTAGCTGAAACCCCTTGTTCTTCTTTGGAATCAAAAAGTAGCAGGAATAACAGCCACTGCCTACTTCTGAAACTTGAACCCTTTCTCTCGGCCCTTTGCCCAAAAGAGCTGTAACTTCCTCTTGGAGCAGCTTTAAGTGATCCTCCGCCAGCCGATCCGAACTCGGCAGAATAGTAGGAGGAAAAGAAAGGAAAGGAAGAGAATAGACCTCCTGGACGATCTGCAAGACCTACTTGTCTGTTGTAACAGATCTCCAGAAGGGGAGATGATGACAAATTCTCCCACCCAGTGGAGAAGTGTGGTCCTGCAGAATCAGTCTAGTGGTAGACTACTTCTGGCCTCCATTCTGAGGATGGAATGTACCATGTCCACGTACATGCATGGTTTGGGCAGTCTGTGCGGGACGGTGGTTAGGATAGGGTTGACGTGGCTGGAAACCCCTTCGGTTGCTCCGAAAGGAACACTGACCACTATAAGTGGAGGAGAGGACCAAGGATCTGGCCGTAGCTAGAGATCCTTGAACGTGACCAGGGCCGAGTCTGCCATCAAAAGGCATGACCATCAAATTGGCCTGGACATCCCCGAGAAACCAATTGTGCAAAGCCAAGCTTGGCGCCTCAAGGCCACTGTTGTTAAAAAAGACCTGTTCAGCGAATCGATCGTATCCACAACATATTGTGAATTTTGCTGCATCTCTCCCGTCCTTGACAGCCTGGGTGAGCACAGCCCGGGCCTCCTCCAGGACTTGTGGCAGCACCTGTGCAACCATCTCCCAAAGAGAGTGGGAGAAACGGCCCAATAATCATGTGGTATTCACTGACAATGCGAGACTGGAGGAAGAAAACATCTTCCCAAATGAGTCCAGTCGCTTAGATTCCCTATCCGGAGGGGCAGAAGGGAATGCGCCCTGGGAAGTAGAGGCCTGCAGCACCACTTTCTATGGTGGGGTGTTAGCTGAGGAACTATAGGTTTGCCTGGTGCTGGGAGATGGTGGCATGCAATTGTCATATTCATAGGAGCCCCTACACTAGGTTTGGACCAAGTTCCTAGTAGGATGTCCGTAAATGCCTCATTAAAGGGCAAAAGGGGTTCAGACGTGGAAGACCCAGATTGAAGCACTTCTGTCAGATCAGTCCTGACCTGCACGGAGGGCAGTTCCAGTCCAAGGACCTCAGCTGCCCTCTTAACCACCAAAGCATAGAAACCCCTTCCTCCGTAGCAACTGTAGGTGGAGAGAGCATTCCAGAGTCTGGGGGAAGTATCCAGACCACTGGCTTCCCCAAGTTCCCCATACCAGTCCATTGTCTCCTCAGACATTCCGGTTCTCTAGAGGGTCTCCAGACTCCTCCCATTCCTCTCCTGATCCTAGCACTTCCACGAAGTGCTGTGACAACATAGAACCCCTGGGTTCTGTCGACGTCTGAATGGGCATTGTACGACGCTGTTCCGGCTCTGTGTCATTGGAGAGAAGGATGGGGTTGCGCCGACAGCCACCGGCGACGCTGCTGGCACAGACGTCAGGTTTGACACCAGGAATGCCACATTGGTATGACCGGCATCAAACCGGATCCGAGATCAGATCCCCGAGGCCCCTCTGGCGCCGAACCCGATGGGCCCGAAGGCTCACCAACGGGGTCGTTCCACTCAAATGTGCGGCGGATGGCCTCTTAAAAATCCTTCATTTGAGCTGGAGTCGCTCCGGCTCCTGGAAATGGAGGGAGGCAAAAAGTTGAATCTGGCTCTGCAGAACAGAGCAAAGAGCGTCGGTGCTCCCTACCTCTTTCGACGACGGACGCCAGTTGAGGTGAAGTCGATGTACGCATGGACTTCTTCTTGTGCCTCTTCCCAGAGTGTCCAGATTACCTTGAATGGGAGGAAGAGGACTTAGGGCTCCGTGATCGATCCGGCGACCTTCTTCGAATGGGATTGTGACCTCCTCGGAGTCTTGCTCAATTATGTCGATTGCCAGGCCGTGAGCAACTTTAACGCCTGCTCCTTCAAGGTCTTCAAAGCCATCGCCCTGCACTCTGAACAAGACTTCGAATCCCGGTCGCATTCAAGACACCACAGACACAGAGGCGGCTCTAAGCTCATGGCGGCCCTGGGCAGTGAGAGTAGGTAGGGGGCCACGGAAGAGGGGGTCCAGGCGGGGAAGAGCGCGGAGGCCAGTGAAGGGGGGTGGGGGGGGGGGAGTCAGGGTGTTTGGAAGTGGAACAGAGCCGGAGGCTACCAAATCCCTGCCAGGGGCCGCCACGCAAATTTGTATCCATCCTCAGAGGATTATTATATTAAGGATATATATATGTGTGTGGCCCCTAGGGTTTGGTGGCCCTGTGCAGGTGCACAGTGTGGTAAATGGTTTCTATCTCTTTTCCCTCTCTACTACTTTATCAGAATGTCCTGTGACATCATGGAATGTTTGTGTGCCTCACTCTGTGCAGATTGTCAGTTGGTCATCACAGGCTGAGGAGCTGGTAGCTCTCTCCTGGTGGGGTTTCTCCTTGTAACTTCCTATCCTGTAACCTGCCACCTTACTACCTGCTAATAAAGAGGGATCTACTTCTACACCTGGACTACGCATCCTTGTTTGTGTACCACATTTTGGCTACGTTTTTGGTCTAACCTTTGCTGCAAAGAAGGAATACTGGAACTCAGCTATAAGGAAACCAAGGACTGTTCTACATTTAAGTAAGTTTATCTCCTGGAGATCAGAGTAATGCCCAGTAAACCCCACCAGTGTCCTTTTTACCTGGACAGCCTGCACCCTGGGCGTCTGTGTTGTGAGAGAACTAACTGCCATTTCTCTGTCATCTGAACACTGTCTGTTCCCAGCTACAAGAGCCACTGTCTCAGCGGGCCTGATCACACTGTTGTGCCTTCTGGTCTTCTTGTGTGCATTGACAGTTCGCTTCTATTACAACCAGTGTGTATATTGTGTGTTTTCACAGAGGGTGGGCATTTATTTTGAGCACTATTTGTGTTTGCTCTTATTGAGGTGCCCTGGCGCTGGCAGTACACTCTCAAGCACAGCAACCTTCGTCAGTGAAGTCACGTGTTTTTTTAAAGTTGGTTTTTGTGGAACCTGAGTGTCACTTAACATTTTCAGTGTGCCGTTGGGATTTACCCGTTCTCGCACTTGTAGGAATGAGTGACCGCCCCTCCTTCACTTTTGTGCCGGCATCCTTCAATTTGGAAGTACGGAGCACATGTTCAGCTTTGAGGGTGCGAGTGGCCGCCCCTCCTTCACTCTTGTGCCGGCATCTTTTGGATTGAATATGCACACGGGCGCATGTACAACTTTGGGGGTGTGACTGGCCCTTCATGTTTGAATTTAAAAATGCGCACAAGCCGCGCACATCTTACCTCTTCACGAGCGGCATCTATGACGTTCTTCTTTGTTCCTCTTGCCTTGGCTGCCCTCAGGAGTCTTCGCACAGCAACGTGCCATGAGCCATCCTGTGTGCGTCGTGCGGACGTACCGCCATCTTGGGATTGCCTTACTCTGGTCAGTTTGTGACAGCTTCCCATGCAGTTTCTCCCGCACGAGCGTTGCCAACCACGGTGTAATCTTCAGTAAAATTACAAGCGTCAAGCACTTTTGGCATATCGTCTTGCTGTTTCGTTGGTGCTTCTTGTGGAGTTGTTGCTTTTGCCTAAGTTTCCCTTCCAATGCTCAACATTAGATGTACTTCTTCAGCAGTTTTCTTCCCTTGGCTGGATGTCTCGTCTTGCCTGCACGTCACCTGGTGTCAAGTCACTCATCGGAGTTTATGGACAATCCTGGCCATGAAGATCTTGGGTGAGAAATCGCTCACCGGAGCTAAAAACTTTTTTTTTTTCTTCAATAGCCTATGCTTTACCTAATTTGTATTTTGGTGTATGTTGAAGGTTGATGTGTGTGTTGGGCATAATGGATTCTTCTATTTACCTTTGGGGGGTTGTAGTATGTCATTGTGGTGAACTTTTTAGTATCTCCGTGCATGTTGTGGGTGGGTGACATACACCTAGAGTTACACAGAACTTTCTCTGGGTGATCTAGTACTTTTTGCTGTTCTCTTTTGTGTGGAGTTTAGTTTCCTAAGGCAACATCTCACCCTACGGTGTACCCTTATTTAGGGGAGGGTCTGTGGCTAGTCAATGCCATATTTTGAAACTAGGGGGATGTTGTACCTTATGGTGTACCCTGTATATTTATATATAGGGGACGTTTGGTCTCACAGGGTGTGTTTCCTGTGTTTTACCCTGCTTTGCCAGCTAGGGTGTTTGTGTCTACTTAATACCCCATCCATGTACTTAGGGTTAGTACTTATGGTGTACCCTTACTTAGGGGAGGTTGTGGGGTTGTGGTGCCTGTCAGTGCCTACATTTTGTTTCCTAGGGTCTTGTTGTTACCCTTTGGAGAAGTTACGTTGCGCACTTTTAACGTGGTGTACCCTTTTATTAGGGGAGGTTGTCTGCATGTAACTATTTTGCTCAAAAGTTTCAAGGATTAGTATCCTTGTGTACCCTTTTCTGGGGAAGGTGGTGTGCGTTGTCAGCGCCGCCATTAAGTGATGTCGCGTTGAACAATTTCTACATTGTTCAATTGTGTACCCTTTTGTTAGGGGAGGTTGTCTGTGTTGGTCTAAGTTGCATCACTCTTTGTGGGTAGTCAGGGTGCGTTGTCAGCGCTACCTCTTGGTGTAGTTCCTCCACTTTTGTTAGTGTGTGGATACTGTGTATTTTGTTCCAGGGGCTTTAGTTTCCTCTGGTGTACCCCTTCTTGGGGAGTTGTTTTGTTCCACAGTTTAAAGGTTGCCTTTCTTGGTGTACCCTTAAAGGGGAGGTTGTAGTGCACGTCTTGCATTAGCGATGAAGACTAGTGTTAGTCTTTATTTCAGGCCTTTTCCCCTTTTTCTGTGAAGGTTGCTAGTTCATCTTATTGTGCTTATTTCCATCTGCACTCATTTTGTCTTTCAAGTGTTACACCCTGCTTGATTTGCCAGGATCGCTACCTTGTTTTATTAAGGAGGGTGGATGGGCATGTTATGTAATTTGCATTTGTGCATCTTATGTTTATCTTTCTACATGCCTCTTTTTATTGTCCTTTGTTTCTGCTTTCACGCTTGAGTTTCCTGCTTTTCAAATTGTCTCTTTGACTAGCTCTTGTGTCTATAGTCTCCTTTGAATTCTTCTGCTGTGTCTTAACTTCTTTCTTGCTGTTGTTCGCTAACGGAAGAGGATGTGTGGTAAATGGTTTCTATCTCTTTTCCCTCTCTACTACTTTATCAGAATGTCCTGTGACATCATGGAATGTGTGTGTGCCTCACTCTGTGCAGATTGTCAGTTGGTCATCTCAGGCTGAGGAGCTGGTAGCTCTCTCCTGGTGGGGTTTCTCCTTGTAACTTCCTATCCTGTAACCTGCCACCTTACTACCTGCCAATAAAGAAGGATCTACTTCTACACCTGGACTACGCATCCTTGTTTGTGTACCACACACAGCTTGCACATGCCTAAGGCCGCCCCTGACAGACATACACGGTGGGGATCGGTAACTGACATTGTGCGGGAAAAAGTCCTGGACGGTTTAAACCACGTCTTCCTTTCCAACATCCCTAGCACACGAAGTCGTCAAAAATAACAACAAAAGTCGAGAAAAAAGCCTGCCAAGAAGCGGCCGAGGAGTAGCTCTTCCTGGATCGGCGCTTAACTGGCACGGAAAGAAAAGAACTGACGTCCGCTCGTCTGGGTGGCGCCTATGTAATCATGGTTACATCATAACCGTCATCATGCGGAGTCGAATGGAGCCACCCGATGTCTCTAAGGGGTATTGCTCAGCAAAGTTTCCGGATCCAGCCGGACATCTGGAAAATTCAAAGGTAAGAAATCTGCAGCTAGAAATCTCTATCAGATTTTCTATTTTATACTTTAGGACCTGTACTCCAGATCCTAAAAATACTCATAGGTATCTTCAGTGAAGTAAAACACAAGATACTCTTCTCTAAGCTACTCAATGTTGTCATGGTATATCAAGGATTTAAGTGGGCTATCTGCGTGCTTCGTAAAGGAGCATGGCCTGCTACAACAATGTAAAACTATGATTATAAGCAGGAAACTTTTCAGTCCCTTAGTTCTGCAAATGATAAGTAAAAATGTGAGCGCTTGAATACATAAATCAAAATATCTAATTGTTACAGAAATATATTTTTTTAAATGTACAGAAAAATAAAACAATGACCTAAAGACAATGTTGTGAGTTCTGGCATATGCGTATTGGTACAACCATACTTTGCCATTTATTTATTGTTTTTTGAAAAATAAAACAAAGTCAGTTTATAGGAAAACTATTTTAATTTACAACAGAGTTCTGTCCCAGGTGTAGCAAAATCATCATCGTATTTGCAATTAAAAGGCACATAAGGTATATAAAAACTTAAGAAAAACTCAATAGAAAGACAAAATATTCAATGCAATTTACAGCACTAATAGTACTTTAACATATGCAGTAAATGTTTATGTCACAAATAGCAGATATTAACAATTTAACATTTTATCATAATTGAGAAGATCTATGATTGCCAGCCTGTTTCAATAACATGTTCATTTGAGGGCATGAATAGTATTGCACATAAAATGCATAATTAAAATGTCTTCTATTAAGATACAAAGTCTCAATATGGATCTACTCTATCCGACAGTAAGAGCACCCTATTCGAATTATAAAGTTACATTTATGCTTTCAGGCAAACCTCCGATATGAAAAGAAAACCGATGTCCAAGCAAGGGATACATTTGCAAAAATGTCAGCATGTAACTTCTTCCGAATCAGAACTGTCAAACTTGGAATGTGGACCTAAAAAAATAAACAAAAAACAGATGATAACAGCTCATCAAGAACGAAGTACAATGACCCATTTTCAGGGGTCTGTTCTCCCAAAATGTACTATTTAGGTCGTCACGTATTTTCTCAAGCCTTGCAAATATATAAACTGAGGTCATTTCAGTGCATAAAACAGATTTTGAACGGTTGCGTTGCTTTCACCATCAGAGGTTTCATCTGTCTCGAATTAGTTGCAAAAACAAATAGAAGATGGCTGCCTATTCCATGGTCAAAAGGGTATCTGAGCAAGCTCCTCTTCAGTGAGCCCCAGTCTCCAGACCAAAGTTAGATGCTAAACCTTGGGTTTTTGCCTATGCACGATTTAGTTTGGTGTTCCTGCTACTAAGCAAATTAGAACATCTGCGTATTTCCTATTGTATTAGTAATTGTTTAATCCGCGTTCAGATATTGTGCAGTCACAACACGTGGGTGTAAGCCTACATCTTTTCGGTATTTTGAAGTAGAGAAGGCTCATCACCTTATGTTAATTTAAAATGATGCAGTTATTTGGAGGGTTTGTTTTGTATTCCAGCTCCTCGGCGGGAGACTGAAGCTGTTTCCTATGGCTGTAGAATCAGTCACGCAGCCTTAAAGCCCCTATTTATTTCCAGGGCTGGCTTTCCTTCAATTATTCAGTGAGAAATTCAGTTTTGATCTTACAAATATTTCACACAAAAAAATCCTAAACGTTCTAGGAGGTATGGAAATGATTAAATATAGGCTTCACTTCAGTGCTTTATAAAATAATTGTCAATGATGTGAAGCGTTAAACCTCGTTAAACAAAAAAGCGTACAATCAAGGCAAAACTCATTGCTATTCCTTAACATGGGACACACGTGGTTAAAAATACCCCATTTATACAATGAAAAACGTACAGGAGTAAATTTTATTAAAACAGACACAATGCTAATATCACGTTATTTTTTGGAAGGGCAGATCAATACCTTGAAAGCAATTCTAGAAAACGTATTTTATTTTAAATAAAGATTGCAAATATATTTTAACATTTAACATGTTGATACTGCCAAAGTGCTTCTCAATGCTCAATAAAAATATACGATCCATTAGGACGCCTGGATAAAAACAGACTGCAAACAGATGCTCTCATACTCAATCATGAAATTGGCAAAATAAAGAATGGCTTAAATTCTTTGTTTTATAATGGATAAGGTAATCCTTATTAAAATAATAGTATATCAATAAGGCTCAATTTCAAGTGTTAAAAACATGTTAGGTGCACCATTGCTTTGTCATGCTCGAGTCGTTGTTCCGCACAGCAGGTCTTTGTTTATCCGTCCAACTTGAGAGAATCAGAAACGATTCAGCACTGAAAAACGTTTTGTTTCATAAATGGCAATCAATAATCCATGTGTAAATCTCTTCCGAATGGAAATCCAAGCACTCGACACTGGAAAACATGGTTGCATCAGGGGAAACAAGCTATTTCCGGGTAGAAACGACATTCAATTTAGTATCGACTGCACAGCTTGCTTGATCGTTAATGCAGCTTTGTCCAGTTCATCATCAGTCTGCTCTATGGTTACAATAACACGAATGCTGTAGAAAGGAGAGAAACAAAACAGGTCAATATTTAGGGCGTCTTAGTGTGGTGCACTAGAGTTATAAATATAAGGCGCTGGATTTTCACTACATTGGTTATTCCAGAGAGTTTGCTTGATATTCTTGACTGCTTTGTTCAAGCACTGATAAAGCACTATATCGAAAAAATAAACTTAAGATGGCGCCACGGTTTGAACCCGCAGCAACCATGCCTTACTAAAGCGCTCCCCTCTGTGAATCTGCAAACGGTCAGAGATAGCGCTTCTTTTGTGTTATCCGCCACACTGCACCAGTTCACGCAGGGGACACCTAGTTAAGGGTGTGCCAGAGAGCAAACCGGTACAGTGTGCCGGATAAGTAATCAGGCGGTGTTGAGGATAACGCAAGACTTGTTACTTTACAACACAGCACACAATAAGCAACTCCAGTTACATGTGACAAAATGCATTCTCTTTCGAACTTTTATTGATGAATGGAATTGTGCCAATAGCTTATTGGGCTGACCATGTCACCAAATAAATTCATGCTTTGTAAATCTGGATTACTGCTTTCTGATGGGTAGGCTGCAATGCTATTGATACGCTTCCCACTGCAGAACAAATGATTCACAGAATACACATATTATGAATGTTGAGATAAGGATATCACTGTTGATTTTCTTCGGTGCAGAGCTTTGAGGAGTCCTGTCTCTTTATCTCTTAGGCAAATAAAGAATATGCGCCAATATGTCCTCTCAAGTCGGGCGTGGATGACCCGAGGAGCATGCCAGCTCATTCAAAAGGGACCACATTTTTGTGCTAATTGCCAATTCTTTGAAAAGGGATTGCGTTAGATTTCCTTCAGAGCTATTGCACGGATTTAAAAACCATTTTCCCCACACACTGTCGGCAGAAAAACCATTTAGCCCTGCAATGGAGCTCGATTTTCTTAAGAATCACAAATTAACAGTGAAAAGTAAGGTAGGTAAAATTCCGAGTCATACAATTAACCCTTTCTCTCAGTGTTTTGCCTCCAAATGGGACCATGAAAATTATACCAGATACAGCATGAAGTCAATTTCTAATGCATAGGGGAACAGTCTAGATGCTGGGACTACAGTCGTTTTCAATCATTTTCTTAAGTACTGGACTGAATAAGAAGGTTGGCCCATATGCCGGTATATTTAGCTAAAGGGTCCTAATACCAGCTGAAGACAAGTGATATCAGAATAGTTTTTGAGAACTTAGTCCAACAACCCATGCCAAGATCCTTAGGGGGAATAAACGTGGTCTCAAATTATAATAGCCATCTCCAGATAAAGATGGCTGTTGTGCCAATTCGGGCAAAGGCTGCATAAGTAATAATGAAAAGATGCAATATGTCCACAAGTTTGAAAGAAATGAAAATAAAAACACTAATATTGATATTTTACAGCTAACAGACAATAGACCATAGTAAAAGCAATGGAATGTTAGACATGAAGATTCAAGGCCTTAGTAAAAGAACTGCAAAAAGAATGGAGTTGCACCATGCCAACTCACAAAAAAAAAAGAAGTTCCGTTAAGTGTGTCGACAACATTGAGGAAAAAACGAATGAACAATATTCCAACAATTTTTCAGTCAAAAATATGTTGAAAGCAGTATCCTTTGTAGAATGCACTGAACCTTACCCACTGTGGTGGAATGCTTCTTCATCGGGTAGGTGAAATTGTCCATAGGAGGGGAATTTCCCAGAGGTTATCAAACCGTGCGGTCCGTAGGTTTCTAGTGGGTTTTGTGGTCATACTTCAATAAAAATTTTGATTTCTAAATCTGAGCAGTTTTCCTACTACATTAGCCAAAAATATTAAGACACATCCATGAACCATAACTGCAGAATTTTAAATCCATACACTACTATATGTTTCTCAGATCTGCATGATCTGAGAAACTTGATGATTGGGAAGAATGTATGTACACCACCACATTGAGGCCCACAACCTCCATGAACAAACCGATATTGACCTCTATCAGATGGCACTTAAAGTAGCATAGCAGGAAGAATGCCATCCCCATTCAGCAGTGACACTCTACAGCGTCACGAGAGAAGTCATTTATAATGACAGTAAGCTGGAAATTAGGTTAGACAGACCACAAAACATCACAAAAAAATAATTTAGAAAAGTGTATACTTTGGTCTATTCCTTCTGAGAACACAAATTACTTGGATCTTTAGTATTAATCGATGGAACCCACAGGTGGTAAGACAATGAAGAACATATGTTCTTCTCTTGCCCTCACCTGCAGTCCAACTGGCACAATGTCCCCCTACAGCTACAAAAAAACTTTTGTTATCCCTTCCAATAATGTTACTAGGATCTTATCTGGCAGATATCCCCAATGAACCTCTTTGCCATATATCTTTACTTCCTTGACCTTTAACTCAACATTGCGATCAAAGTAATAATGAATGATTGGTAACCTGGTAACAAGGTATCTTACCATACCTGGTGGGCCTGGGTTACCTATCTAAGAAGCACACAAATAACCCAATCTAGTAACAAAGGCTGCCCTGTAACATCCAAACGTATTTGGGATACGCTTGATAGCTTTATTCACAGCATGCCTCAGGCCACAGGTTCTATCCTCGTCACCACTACTTCGGTTTTTGCCACCTCTCATACTGAATCACATGACTCCACCTCTCTCTCCCTCACCAGAGACCCCTTCCCCCACTTAGATATAGTAACAGACACACTCGTAGGATGTGTACAGTTGGAATATGTTTCTGCTTACATTCCTCAAGACTCATACCTCCCCTATACATCAACGCTCCAACCTTAAGTCAAACTCTCTGGGTATGGTCTACAGATAATAGTATTCTACGAATTCTGTCAACAACAACAGATTGATGTACACATCATGTAATTACTCATTTTAATTAGTCTTTTCTTTCCCTCCTTGTTTCCTTCTGGATAGTTTTCTCCTTATTAAAGTACCAATAAAAACACCTTTAACACAAAACAAAGACGGCACCCAAAGTAGCTTGTAAACTCTGCAGCATTAGGAGCCCTGTGGCCTAAAAACACACATGCCCATATCTGCAAAGCAGACCGGGCCTCGGCATCTGCTCGTGATTATACTACAAGAACAGGAGCTTAAATAACGCTGATCCTGGCTCATCCAAAATAATATGCGAGAGGGGGGAACAGGGCACATGAGACTGCAGGCACACATACAACGCTTAGTAGGTATTCCTAAGATCTTTTAGGTAAATATGGGCACACATTTTCCCTCTATTATGACAGGCTAGTGCACTAAAAGGGTGCCACGTCCCTGCATCCTACAGGGGTCCTGACAAACTAGAGCAGGTGTAAGACCATCTGATACATTAAATGCATCCCATGAAACAGGCTTTTATAAAAAAAATAAAAAAAGAATGTCTAATGAGTAGCGATCTACTAGGACTTCTAGTTTGCCGTGTTCACTCAAGTGCATGTTGAATATGTAGAGTGTGCACACGTCAGAGTGTGGGTTAATATCAATGGATCAGTCTAAAAAGGTCACGTGGCAGTGCCAATGTTTAATACGTATGCCGGTTTACGTACCTATGCATGTTCTTTTGTTTTGTAGGTTCTCCAAATTATTAGCACGAGTTTCAAAGTATGGGACACACTTAAAGGGTCCTTCCCAAATACAATATAGATTCATCATTTGATATAGCTTTATGAAGCAGATATAGACCTAAGTAAAGTAGGGTTCTACGCTTCGGTCTGGAAAAAAGCCGTCGACTAATCAAGGAGGAAAGGTCAGAAATGTGTTGATTACAAATTTGAACCAGAAAACAACTCATGTTCCATTCGTCCAAATTTGTTTTAACATTGTCAAAAATAACACTGTAAAATAAAAGCATAATGCATTTGTCAACAATAGGCAATTTATGAATCACCGTACCCACTAATTACTATTTCCACTGACATCACAATCCCATCCAGATAACGGTAATAATGATCTCCTCAAAAGACCACCCTCTTTGAGGGGCACGCTGGGTGTTGCACCCAGCGTGCAGCATGACCCAATGATGAAGCATGCTACGTCGGGGGCCAAGGTCAGTGTCAGTGCCCCTCAAAGAGGGTGGTCTTTTGAGGAGATCAATGTTACCGTTATCTGGATAAAGGATACCCTTAGGGACAAGAACGACAGAAAAATCGTTGCAAATATTTTACTTTGTTTTTTCCACAAGGTTAGTCCGAAATCTCACAGAATGTCACATCTTTAAAGCAGTCATGTTAAGTGAGAACATGTGACAGACAATCAAAACCCTCTTTTCCCTTTTGCGATTTTTGGGTTACACCATGTCAGTCATAAAAGATAACAGAATTAATGTCAACTTAAGCCTTTCAAATGTAATCTCCAACATCCATTCCCTATGGTCTCACTTCATGTGACCTGTCAAATGTAATATGGATGATTGGGTGTTGAACAGGTGGATCGTCCTGGCAATTTTATTCTTTTGTCCTTTTTCTTCAATCCTTGTATGTTAGGAGATAGTAGTCGTTTAGGAGTTATTTCAACAAAGTATTATCAGATATGTCCCCAGGACTGCTTTCAGGGAAGTAGGCCAATAGGGATATGAAGTATGTGAAGTAACACTACAATCAAAACATCATGGGGGAGATTTTACAGAAAATCCCATGAAAATACAGGCTAAGCTTTACCCTGCTAACAAGACCCACAACAAAGGAGTAAGCATGACTCTGTTTCTAGGTGCTCTGGGGTGGACATCTGAAGTAGCTATCAAGCTACAGCTTCCCTAAGCTAAACATTGATGCTTAACCTCCTCTTTAGGTTGCTCCTACCAAGTAATGCAAGCATTCTGGTTGTGAAAGGCTCACTGTGAACCCATCCATTGCTTACTATTGGTTCACTTTATTGTCAATTATAGGCTGGTTCTTATTTGTTGGCTTACCTTCCTATTCTTGTTTATTGATCCTACCCTAGCGGCTCCTTCCAATCCTTTTCTTTGGCTGACTAGTTCCCTTCTACTGCTCACATTAAGGGAAGTACTTTTTCATTCAGCACTCCAATGAGAGGACATGTGCTCTTCTAGCGCTCCCTCATGTACTGCTTCATACCCAATTCCCCTCCAAATAGCCCCTTAACCCCAAGTGCTGCTCCCCACCCCTCCCAGTTAGACTGTAAAAGTACAGCAAGAGGGATATTTTTGCTAAAATATGGCTGAAGAGAAGATTTTAAGGGCTGCTCATGTTTTCTCGCCTGCATTTCACACAGCATGAAAGCACAAGGTCTGGCGTACAAAGACTTTAAAAGTGCCGGGGGAAGTGTAGGCTGCAGGACTCACCCACCCAGCTGGCATTTGAGGGAGAAGGTGGACTTATGACATGTCTCCCAGAGGTCCATAAATCTGCTCCCTGGGCTACTGCAGAAGATCAAATCACCACATCTAATAAATTAGGCCTTGGCAAGCGTTTCCCTTTACGGTCTGATAACTTCCCTATTGTTTTTACATTTTACTCAGACGTTCTGATTAGAAGTATTTAAAAAAGAAAGCATGACATTAAGGAATTGAACACTAAATTCAATTAACAGTTTTGAGGCACCATAGATAAAAGATTGCTTTTCCTCCACTATTTCGAAATGGCTTTTTCTTTTACTTTTTAAAAAATATTACTTTACAAACATTTGCTAAGTCAAGAGCTCAGTACACCCATTATAAATGCGCAACCTATTGGCTTCACCACTGCTTGTTGAACTTCTGTCCCACAAGGAAAATGCTTTGGGAAATTAAGCTACAAGTTACAGATGGATTAGTTATGAATGGGCTGCAATAATGTATGCATGGTGGTAATTTTTTGCAAGATCAATGGAACCCTGATTTGTAGAGAAGAGGAGGGAGAAGATAGTCCCATCAGATAGCACTGCTCTTTTTAAGACCTACTTGTGGCATTCCTGAAAGCTTCTGTAAACCGCATCGGTCTTCTCATTTTGGACTCCCTCGAAGTTGGGGGAGGGTGGTTTGCAGGTTCATTGTTTATTCAGGGGTCTACAACTTTATCTGAAAAGAGCTCTACTTATGTTCAATAGAGAGCAACTAATATTATTAGTGTTGCATAATCTCAATTTTGTTTTATGTATATTAATTCAACCAAGCAAAAGCGTTCTAATTTAATAAGATGGGCTGCACACAGGTGAGCAACTCATATGTAGCTGGAGAGCTACAGCAGCTCATGAGTTGATGGTTAGAGACCCTTGGTTTAGATGTATTCACAGTCTTTTTAGGGAAGCGCAAAGAATCTAACATGCCTACTTGTTAAGGAGTACATTGTACTGTGTTTGCACAAGCAGTGGCTTTTACTTGAAGACTGGGAGAAAAGACTTTAGGATAAGATGGACTGCTCGGAGTTCTAGAAGATTTATATAGTAAGTGGAATTCCCTTGATCAGAAGAATGGCCCAAATGTGTCCCAACATGGAAGCATTGGTCACCATTGTCTGTCAGGATCTCCATATGAAAAGTTATTCCTTGCATCAGGTTTTTCGGGTGACGACAAGGCAAAACACTAGATAGCTGCATAAGAAAGAACTAGCCTGTCTTCCCAATTGCCTCTATTTTGGTACCGTGGATCATCCAGAGACTGGGGAAGAAGCCTTATTTGGAGGCAGGCATGTTGCACTAGAAGAAAACACTATTCCACTGACCCAATAAAAGACGAGGGAAGGTAGTTTCCATCCAGAAGAAAAGATTTTGCCTTCTGACTGTATAAACCACTCCTAGACGGTGTATAGACTGTAACCGGAGTGGATTGGGCTCTCAAGAACAAGCTACTTATCTTTGATAATGCATTATTTGGTGGAGACAATATCTAGTTGAAGATTCCTTACCTTTCAATCTCCCATGCGTCCAATGGGATCTGGAACTTTTGTATGAGCAGTATCCCTGCACGCTGTCGGTTGGCTCCATTCGGCTCCACATGGAATCATTGGCGCAGACTGATGTTGCAGTGCCTTACATAGACCACCCAGGTGAGCGGAGGTCAGTTTATTTTCACGACTATCCATGCTAGGAGTGCAGAGCCATGAATTGGACTGACTAGTGAGTGTCCAAACTAGGGCTCTGAAAAGGAGATCAACCGTAGGTCTACAAATGTGTCTGCAGAGTGGGGAGTCATGGGTGGGTCTGTAAGAAATCTGCAGCTAGATATTGTCTCTACCAGATAATGAGTTACTGAAGGTAAGTCACTTTTTCATCTGATAGAGACTTCTAGCTTCAGATTCCTTACCTTTGAATAGATACCCAAGCCATAACATCCTGAAGGTGCCCAGAGGACACATTACTAGACTGTTAAGTCCTGCAGGACTGAACAAGCGAAATGCCCATCCCCTTCGAATCAGACTGTCTAGGCACTAGTGTACAGCATACGCTGCTACCTGACAGATGTCCAGGACTGCCACTCCACGAGCCAAAGTTGTGGTTGCAGCCGTCCCTCTGGTGGAATGGGTTTTTAAGCCTTAAGGAGGCATAGCAGATCTAAATACAGATAACAACCCAGTGCAAAATAGTTAGTTTCTAAACTGCCTGACCTTTTTTTAGATTCCACCTAGCCCAAGAAAAGTTGGTAGTCCACCCGGAACCTTTTTGTGCGTTCAAGGTAGAAAGACAATGATCTTTTTTGGGCCCAGAAGATGGAGTCTCCCCTCTTCCTTAGAGGGATGTGGAGGAGCATTAAAGGTGGGCAGTGTGACTGACTGACCCAGGTCACCACTTTCTGTAGGAAAGAGGCTCGGTGTGAAGTACCACCTTTTTCAGAAATATCATAAGATAGGGAGGCTTAAATGACAAAGCCTGCAGCTCACTCATCCTCGGAGCAGATGATATTGGCACTAGAAATGCTGTCTTGGTAGTAAGAACGGTGATGGATTAAACCCAGATCAGTTGACTGGGGGGTGAGTGTTTGATTTGCTCAAATGCTCCGTCCAACATCCCCTTTTATATCGCTTTGTTCGCCCTAAGTTAGCAGGGTATGCTCAGACGCGAGTCCCTTGCTCACTTGGCCACTGGATTCAAGACAGCCTGGCTGATGAGGATTATGAATCCGAAACCGGTCCCAGGATGCTTGTTTCCGGTCCAGGGAAGACATGGCTTGGCAGTTCGGGCTGGACTGTTCCCATGAGGCACAGGGTCAGACTGATTTGCATATGGCCATGTCTGAACTGGGGTGGCTGAGTGAGCTAAAGAACGGTGATGGATTAATCCCAGATCAGTTGACTGGGGGTGAGTGTTTGATTTGCTCAAACGCTCCGTCCATCATCCCCTTTTGTATCGTCTTGATAGTAAGCAACCAGAGGGGACTCGAGGGGAACACCCATGAGGTAAGTGAGAACCAGGTTCAGATCCCACTGAGGCATTATGAAGGGAGTAGGAGGAAACATGTACAAGTCCTTTCAGGAACTAGTTACAATAGTGGACTTGAATAAAGAGGGTTGGTCAGGCAGCAGTAGGAAAGCGAACAGAGTGGAAAGTTAACCATTGGGAGGGCCCAGAGCAGAGCGCTGCTGGGCAAGGGTAAGAATAAAGAGAAGAGTATCAGAAAGAATGTCAATAGACTTTTCTGTACAATATTTTACAAATGTTTGCCAACGGCAGGCATATACCGACGGTGGAGGGTCACCTGGCTGTCAGAAATAACTATACAAACGTTGGGAGGAAGGTTGAAAGGATTTAAACTGTCGCCACTGAATCTCCACGCCAGGAGGCAGAGAGTTAACAGATTCGGGTGTGCGAACCCTCCCCTGCTGCTGCCACAAAAGATCCTAATCAGAGGATAAATGCTCATTTTCAGAAGCTCGAAATACCAAACTCTCCGAGCCCAGTCCGGAGAAACTTGAGGCCCAGTCGTTCCTGAACTTCGTGAGAACTCTGGTGAGGAGTGGTATGCGTGGGATGGCATACAGGAGGACTGAGCTCCACTCGTGCCAAAAGGCGTTGCTGAGCGATAGCCGTCTTGGAAACTCCAACGCACAATACTGCTGACAATGCTCGTTCTCTTCGGAGGCAAACAGATCTAACCAAGGCTCTCCCCACTGCTGAACCAGACCTTGAGCCACCTCTGACTGGAGAAGCCATTCGTGATCCATTAGGCATCGACGGCTGAGTCTGCCCTGGCATTCAGAGAACCTGCCAGGAGTTGAAACAGCCGGATTATACCCTTCTGTTCAATGTCCCGAGACGCAGGGTCTCTTGACAAAGAGTCCATGACCCCACCCTTCTTGTTGCAGTACCACATGTCGTGGTCAATGAACACCTGCACTAACTTTCCCTTGACAGAGGGAAGAAATGCTTTCAATGCTAGCTGGATCGCCCAGAGCTCCAACAAGTTGATGTGGAACCCTGAATCTGCCAGAGTCCACTGATCTCCTCTCCTTAATGCTCCCCCCATGCCAGGAGTGACACATCTGACACCACTGTGAGGTCTGGTTGAGTAAGGGAGTGGTGTCCTCTGACACAATTGCGGTCCGTTAGCCACCACTGCAGGTCCTTTGCAGTTCCTTCCGAGATCTGGACCACATCGGAGAGATTCCCCTGATGATGCGCCCACTCGAACTTCAGTTCCAACGTCAGAGCCGGCATACGCCAACTAGCAAGCTTTACCAACAGGATGCAGGATGCAGGAGGCCATGAGGCTCATCAGCCTCAGAGTAATTTGACCGAAATCTAGAATAGAGGCTGAAGCATCGGTATCATAACCTGAATATCCTGGACTCGCTGCTCAGGAGTTTAGGTCTGAAACTGCAGTGTCCAGAACCAGACCTTTGAAAGGGAGAGTCTCAGAGGGAGTCAAGTGTGACTTCGGCATGTTGATAGTGAACCTCAGCAAGTGCACGTCTGCTGTAGTTAGGTGGGAAAAAACAGTCTGGGATGAGGACGCCTTCAAAAGCCATCAAGATAGGGGAAGACAAACTCCTAAACTGCGCAGATGAGCTGCGATCACCGACATCACCTTGGTGAACACTTGAGGGGCTCTGGTAAGGCCAAAGTGTAGCACCATGAACTGAAAGTGTGCATGGCCTACCTTGAACTACAAGTAACACCTGTGGGCAGGCAGGATAGCGATATGAAAATACACATCCTGCAAGTCCAACGCTACCAGCCAGTCTCCTTGGTCTAGGGCAGACAAGACCTCAGCCAATGTGAGCATCCTGAATTTCTCCTTTTTGTGGAAGAGATGGACAGTCCAGAGGTCTAGAATAGGAAAAAGATCTGCGTTCTTGTTGGGATATCAGAAAGTAGTAGGAATAAAACCACTGCCTACTTCCGATATTAGAACCCTCTCTATAACCCCCTTGGCAAGGAGAGCTGTTAACTCTCGGAGCAGGATAAGATTATCTTCCGCCACCCATTCTTGAGATGGCAGTAAAGGAGGAGAGAAAGACTGGAAATGAAGGAAGTAATCATTCCGAATGATCAGCAGACCCATTTGTTCGATGTTATGGATTGCCAGGGGAGGAGATATCAGATCCTCCCGCCAACTGGGCTCCCATGGTCTTGCAGAATCAACCTAGGAGGACCTAAAGCCTGCAACTGCAGGGGGGGTTGGTGGCAGAATACTTCTGGCTACCATTCCCACGAGGTCGGAATGCATTGCGTCCACGTCCTCGCACAACTTGGGAAACCTGTGAAGGACAGTGGCTGGAGCATGTCTGACTCAGTTGAAACCCGCTTCCACAGCACCAAAAGGGTCAAAAAGCAGACTGCCAGTGAGGTGTCACTGAGAGGCCCAAGGACCTGGCCATAGGCTGCAAGTCCTTGAAGCGCTCCAGCACTGAGTGGGTCTTTGAGTCCGATCAAAGGGCGTGTCCATGAGGTTGGACTGGACATCCCCGAAAAGCCATATGTTTTCAGCCTGGCATGGCGCTGCAAGGCCACTGTCGACGAAACCGCTCTGCCCAGGGAGTCAGTCGCATCCAGATCACACCTAATGGTGAACTTTTCTGCATCCCTCCCATCTCTCACTGCTTGGTAGAGCTCAGCCTCCTCTGGCACCTGTGGCAGCACATGTGCAACCGTTTTCCATAAGTATGTCAGAAATGGACCAAAAAGCATGTGGTTTACACTGACCACAATGCTAGGCATTTTCCCCAAGTCCCACATCTTTCCAAGTGCATCCAGCCTCTTTTGGATCCCTGTCCGGGAGTGCAAGGGGATTTTGAGGCTTGGACCACCAAGCTCTCAAGAGTAGTATATTGGCTAAGGAAACTTGGATCACCCAGGGCAGGGCAATGGTGGTGTGCTATTGTCCTGTTCACAGGAGCCCCTGTGCTAGGCTTGGACCACATGCCTAGAAGGACATTCGTCAGTGCTTCATTAAAGGGCAAAAGGGGTTCGTATAAGGAAGCCCCAGGCTGAAGCACTTCAGTCCAAAGGTTAGTCTTGACCTGCACCTAAGGCAAATCCAGGCCAAGGACCTCTGCTTGCCTATTCACCTCCATAGCATAAGAAGCTCCCTCCAACGCAGCCACAGTAGGTGTAGAGAGCATGCCAGTATCCAGGAAGGTGTCCAGTCCACTGGCCTCATCAAGCTCCTCATATCAGTCCAATTCCTCACCGAGAGTGTCCAGCTGGTCTTCTAGAGGGTCCTGTGACCCCCGCCCACTTCTCCTATGAATGAAACATCCTCCAAAAGTTCAGGCAACTACCTAGAGCCCTTGTGCTCTGTCGGTGCCGGAATTGACTTCGATCGACAATGATCAGACTCTTGAGTTGTTAGGAATCAGAATTGGGCTGGCAGCGCTGGAAGCATAGACTATGGGAACAGCATCAGGGAAGGTCACATTAGCACAACCCGCGCTGATCTGGGATCAGATGCAAGAGCTCCACTGGAGCCAAGGCCGGAGCTGTTGCCGTGTAACCTGACGGGGCCTCTTCCGACCCCATGAGACCCAGAAGCACACCAGAGGGGTCAGCCAGCTGAAATATCCGATGCATGGCCTCGTAAAACTCTTGTTTAAGTTGGGGTCGTGTGGCCCCCCGGAAACAGCACCAGGTCCACAGAACAACGCCTGGTACGCCAATCTTACTCACTCCTCTTGTCAATTTTCAAGTGACACAGTGAAGTTGAAGTCTGTTTAGGCTTCAAGTGCAATGAAGAAGACTTAGGGCTCCTGGATGGGGCCTGCAACCTTCTCTTCCTCAATCGGCACCGGGACCTCTGAGGAGTCACTCTCGTTGGTGCTGACTGCAGGGCTGCAAGCATCTTTAGGGACCACTCCCTCAAAACTTTAGCCGCCATGGCCTGGCAGTCCAAGCGCGATTTTGAGTCGTGGTCGAGCTCGAGATGCCATTAGCACACAAGGTGCAGGTCAGTAACCGACATGGCGCGGTGACAGTCGCCACATGGCTTCAACCCTACCTTTCTAGAGGTCATCCCTCGACACACAATGAAAAAATATTTGCCAAAACTTCGAAAAAAGTTGGCCAAAAAGAGACAAAGAGGTAGTTCTTCTCTAGATCAGCGCTAACTGGAGTGGAAAGAAAAAAACAACGTTAGCAAGGTGACTGTGCAGTCATATCCGGTCCCTGCAACGCCATGCAGAACAAAATGGAGCCAGACTATGGCGCGCAGGGATACTGCTCACGCAAAAGTTTCTGGATCCAGTCTGATGCCTGGAAAATTCAAAAGTAAGAAAGCTGGCCTGGGAGACTATCAGATGGATAACTCCTGTTGTATGGATGTGCTTGCTACCTTTCACCCCTGAAAATGGAATTAGAGGCTCAATTAGTTGAAACCCAAAAGAACTTTAAGCTTTTACATAGATTGTACCAAGGACCATCGAATGAACTATCAACTAATGGCGCGATTCTCTGGAGCAAAGAAAGGGAAGGAGTGCAAAAGAGGACCTTGATGAGGTGGATAGTCCTCTACATTATGATCTGCTATGCACTGGTCAAGAAGCGGCCCTGGAAGGTCTGAAGGCTCATTCCACCACAGCATAGGCTACTACCACGGCATTGGTGACAAGTATGTGGGGGAGGGGGACAATGAAATGTCCAAGGTATCTGCTGCTATCTATTGCATGTCTTTTGCAAGGTAAAGAATCGGAGGTTAAAGTATTCATCAGAATAGTGAGTTACTTAACTTCGGTAACACTCTTTGTGGTGGATAACAACCGGATTCTTCAATGCCTCCCACCTGCAAATTCTGTGGGGTGGCTTATTTTTAACATATGAAAACAGGCCAAGTTTGTATTCATTGCACTGTTACCAACCATTGTTCATGCTCCACATCAGAGTGTGGAAAAGGAAGAGACAAGAAATTAATGTCAGTGAGCAGGGGCAGTGCTTATATGTAGCTCCGTTCCATTACATCCAGGTCTGTATGGAGTCAGTATGGAGTCAGCATGGAGCTGCACGATTGTACCTAGCAGTATGCGGATTCGGATACAGTCTGGTGCCTGGAGACATTCTAAGGTGGGGAATCTGCGATTTGAAGTATCCATCGAAATGAAACATCTTGTAAACCTATGGCTCATTTCAAATCACCTTAATGTAGCTGGAGACAAGCTAGATAAAGGGTTAATATCCAGAATGTTTCCTTTTTTATCCACTTGTTTGTTTTTTTTTAATCCAGAAAGAGTGGATACAGTCTTTTTTAAAGCCAGTAACTATCAGGAATACATTACCTTTACTTACTTGAAGTTGGCAACACTCTCCAAAGCCTGTTTCCCGAAAATAATGGCGATGTCCTGATTTAACCTCTCCTGTTGGCACTAAAACAGCATCATTTGAGGTTACTGCAGGAGGAAAAGACTTGAACAAATATGTAATATTGGACAATATTCAGTGCCCATGTCTTTTGTGATTTATTAACACTCTTGAAGATGGTTTGACATGCTTCCCTCGACTGGAAAAAATGACCAAAGAGGGTGATGAGAAATCACTTTTTACCTCCAGTCTAGTGCTTGTGTTCCGCAGTAGAAGCCATTGTTTATCTTCTACCTTTGGAGGGACCGCTCTGATATTATGACTGCCATTTATTTGTACTGCTGCTGGTCTGTTGAGGAGTTGCAACCCTCTGCTAACGGTACCAACTATTCTGGGGACATAACTGATTCTTCAGGTATTCTTTCTTTTTCTCAAGTCCAACTGCTCTAGGGATGACCGCGTCTGAGCTCCTAGACAGTGTAGTTGGTCAACAAAATGTTTACAGGGAATGGTAGCTTGGGCAAACACGGTTGTGTTTCAGGACTCTTAAAAGACCCTTTTTACCCCTCAAAATATCCATGAGCAGCTAGAACACTAGTGCTACCACCACCCTGATGACTTTGTATGAGTTAATCATCTCATCAATGATTAACTCATGAAAATAAGGCCATTTATCCCGAAGATCATCTTCCACAAACTGTTGTAGAGTATATTTATATTCGATGGCCTACATTTTTCTGCACACTAAAAGCTGCTTTTGGTGCAGCAGATGTACGAAAACATTCAACCGAGAACAGATGTAGAACTAACATCACCATGGCTTAGAAGTATATTTCTGGTTTTAAGTTTCAAAAATCACTGAGGTCTTGGTAGACAGAGATGGCATTAGGAGGGATAATTTAGGTGCATCTCTCACCAGACGCTGTAGATCAGGATACTGCCTCTAAAATGGAGATGCCTGAAGCAATCAAACAAAGTCTAGATGGCAAAAAGTGTAAGACAGAGTACCAGCAACTGAGAGAAAATGAAGCCGAAGGCAGAACTAGAAGTGGTGAAGCTGGATATGGAGGGATTGTGGTGGTCAATGAAGGCAGAGTGACTATCAGTACTGGCGAAGCTCTTCTGGAAGTAGGATGGGTAGGAGAAGGTACTGACAGAAAAGTTACTTTTGTCAGGAATTGGTTCTAGAATATTCTGAATTTGAGAAGGGCATACAGATCATAAAACAAAATTGACCACATAACACCCAACTGACAATGCATAGATGGGTTATCTCTTAGATTATGTTTTTGGAAGACAATTGATAAAGATTTGATATTACATATACTGAACAAAAGAACAAAGATTTTTAGTTAACCTTGGAGGAGGTAGGTGCTTTTCTTCTTTTTCCAAATAGCGAGCTTGCGTTAATGCAATTTTTCTGTTCATGCACTTAAGGGAGAAAACAAACAGTAGTTAATAAACTCAGCTTTTACAAAGGAATTAAAATCTACATTGAAATACATTACGTACTCCGCAAAGATGAACAATACAAAGTCAATCAAACTTATCATAAATGGACAGGATTACAATGAATATGAAGTAACTTCCCTGGTACAGATTTACATGATACCATTGCTAACACTAACCCGCTCTTATGCATAATCGGTAAATGAAAGTCTGAACAGTGTCACAGCACAATGAGCTCACTGACGCGACCACATACTAAGGCTACTGATACTGCTATTGGTCCTAATATTGCTCCAGATTCAACTATTCATCTTACTAGAGAAATGAAAGACCATTTCACTCTTTCTTTGCATACCATAAGCAGACAGCATGTCCTAGTGACCCTTGCAATTCTTCTAAATGACCATGTCATTTGAGGCAAAGTAGGGTTGCTAGCATTCAGTAAAAAAAGTCTTCATATGCAAATAAATCCCCATTCCGTAATGCATTTTATATTTCAATGACTAATGGCCGACATTCAAATCTCATTGTTCAAATTAAATATCAGCAGAAGGAGAACATTGATCCTGGAAAAATGCATCAAAAATAAAATCAACCCAACTCTTGATGTAAACAACCTCATTTCTACCTACATTCAACCTCAACTAGGGAAAAACTAAATAAGTCCCTGGTTTCACCCTCACCTAAGAAAAGAACACTATCAATCCCAATGCACACAAGATGTCGGCAAAAACTTGATTATTACCAAGAGCAAGAACTTTAATTGCACAACCCCATAAAGGTGGAGTGATCAGATCAAATATTATCTTTTTGGCAAAGGACAGCAATGCAGTTGAGACAAAAAACTATCACACAGAAACAGGTCGCTATTTAAAGAAAACACACATACCTGAAATCTAGAAACAGAAATACAAACAAGCGAGTTAGAAGCTGGAAATTCACTTTGATGGAGTACTTAATCAAAAAGGATGGTGAAATAAAAGAAAATATGCCCCCCAACGTCAGCAGTGGATGAATGCACACAATCAAAACCAAGGGTTAAACTAAATGCTCCATAGGTAGGACAACAGAATAATAGGGAGCAAAGACTCTGAATTGGGAGCAACACATTTTTTTTGATTAGGCACCATATATGCTCACTTGATGGTTTCTTTGTCGAAGTAGTATTAATAATAATGCATACAGTCTTGAGCCCATACAAAAAAACCAAAAAACAACCCAATTACCCAACTTTGCCAAAACGAACTATGCAACTAACCTAAAGTTAAAATATACAGGGCTCTGTCCACTTTAGAAAGAGCATGACTTAAGGTCGTGGTCGCGCTCCAAACACCACAGCCGCATGAGGTGCAGGTCTGTCATAGACATCGCCTTGTGACAGGCGTCACAGGGCTTGAAGCCGGTCTGACATAGGGGCATCCCTCGCGCACCAGACGTCGAATGACTTGAAAGGAAGTCGACAAAAGTCACAAAAAGTGTAGCCAAAAATAGGCTGAGGGGTAGCTCTCTCTGGATCTGCGCTAGGCTGGTGCGGAAAAAGAAAAAACTGACGTCAGTGCGCAGGGGCGTCGTCTATGTAGGCACCGCAACGTTATCCCGGCGACTACAAGGCCGGAAGCGGAGGCGACCGACTCCACTTACCGACGCACAGGTGTACTGCTAAGAAAAAATTCTCCGGATCCAGTCTGACGCCTTGGGGTAATTCTAGAGCAAGGAATTCTAAGGTAAGGAATTTATAACTAAGTCTCTTCCCGATAGGGGGCAAATATAAACAAACAGACAAAAAAAGCATAGTGCATAAGGAACAGGTTACTTACCTTTGGTAATGATGTATCTGGTAGAACATATTAGTTGTAGATTCCATACCATAGAATTTTCCCCAGGCGTCAGCCTGGATCCATTGATTTTTCAACAGCAGTACCCCTGCGTGTCTGTAATTGGTGTCGGTCAGCTCCGAGTCTGTCGCTGTGGACGCCGTGGGACCTATACAGATGCCACCCATGCGCACCGACGTCAGTTCTTAACACTGCCTTCCACGCCAGAAGTGCGGAGCCATGGAAGACAGTGACCACTGGTGCGACAAAACTAGGGCACTGTAGGGAAGTCCCTATCCCTAGAAATCATTTTACAAAATGGGGAGGATGGGTGGGGTGGCAAGGAATCTACAACTAATATATGTCTCTACCAGACATATTGTTACAGAGGCAAGTAACTTGTTCATCTAATAGACACTATTAGTTGTAGATTCCTTACCTTAGAGCAGATACCCTAGCAATACCAACCCCGGGGGAGGGTCTGCAAACCAAGATCACACTAGGAAGTCCTGGAGGACCAAACAGGCAACGTACCCGTCCCACCAGACTTGGCTGACAAGGCAGTAGTGTCTGGTAAGTGTGTGCAGGGATGCTCAAGTCACTGCCTGACAAATATCAAAGACTGTAACTCCGCATGCTAATGGTCTAGTGGAGTGAACACGTACCCAACAGGAAGTTCCTTCTTCTCCAATGATTAGCATATTTTAATGCAGAGGACAACCTTTCGAGAGATGGTCCGTTTTTGCACAACCTGACCTTTTTTGGTTCCCATATAGCTAATGAAGAGTTGATTATCTACTCTTTGGTACGATAGAAAGACAATGCACGTTTTGGATCCAGTCAGTGGAGTCAATCCTCTTCTTTGTTGGGATGTGGGGGTGGGTAAAAGAGGAGCAGAATGATGGATTGTCCCACATGAGAGTGTCCACTTTAGGGATGAAAACAGCTTTCCTTTGAAGCACCACTTTATCTGGATGGACAGACAGATTAGGAGGCTTGGAAGATAAAGCCTGGAGCTGGCTAACTGCGAGTAGAGGTGATGGCAATAGGGAAAGCAGTTTTAAGAGTTAGAAGCTTGAGAGGGCAATTATGAAGAGACTTTAAGGGAGTGCACATAAGAAAAGTCAAGACTAAATTAAAGGTGAGTAAGGCCCTTAGGGAACCTATTTACAATGGGAGACTTGAACAAGGATGGCTGATCCCGAAGTCTCAGAAAGGCAGAGATAGCTGCAAGATAACCCTTAAGAGTGCCCAGAGCAGAGCCTTGCTGGACCAAAGAAGGCATGTACAAGTGAACCTCTGAAAGAGGGACAGAAAGGGGATCAACAGCCTCTGCTGTGCACCATAACACAAATCTGTTCCATCTACTGGCGTATACCGTTTAGTGGAGGGATGCTTAGCTGCCAAGATGACGTCACAGACTTCGGGTGGAAGGTGGAAAGCTGTCAAAAGTCGTGGCTCAATCTCCACGCAAGGAGGTGGAGGCTGTACAGGTTGGGTGTAGAACCATCCCTGCTGCTGCGACAAAAGATCCTCCCAAAGGGGCAATCTGATCGGAGAATCAATGACCATGCTCAATAGGTCGGAATACCAGACTCTTCGTGTCCCGTCCAGAGCCGGAAGAATGACTTGAGCCTGGTCATGCTTAATCTTCCTGAGCACAAGTGGTAGAGTCAGAAAGGCGAAGAGGAGGCAGATGCTCCCCTCATGAAGAAAAGCATCACTGAGTGAACGCCGCCGTAGTAAATCCAATCCGTAATACTGTTGACATTGCGCATTCTCTTCGGAGGTGAACAGCTCTAAACAAGGCTCTCTCCACTGCTGAAAGAGACCTTGCGCCACCTTCGGATGGAGACACCATTCATGATCGACCAGACACTGACGGCTGAGTTTGTCTGCTCTGGCGTTCAGAGAACCATGTTCCAGCCATGTTAAGAGGCGCAGAGATCTTGACATAGGGTTCACCACCCCACCCGCCCTGTTTGTTGCAGTACCACATGGAGGTGGTGTTGTACATGAACACCTGCACCACATTCCCTTTGCGAAAGGGAAAGAATGCCTCCAGTGGTGATCTGATCGCCCAGAGCTCAGGAAGATTGATATGGAGATCAGACTCTGCAGGAGACCAGAAGTCTCTGAGCTCAGCCTCTCTCTCTCAGGTGGCCGCCCCATCCCAGGAGCGATGCATCTGTCACCACGGTTACATCTGGTTGGGGGAAGGGAGAGGGATCTGCCTCTGATCCAATCTTGGTTTGTTAGCCTCCACTGCAGTTGTTGTGCCGTTCCCTCCAAGATCAGGATGTAGTTGGAAAGATTCCCCTGATGCTGCGCAACTTCAGGTTCCACCACAGAGCCCGCATATGCCATCTGGCATGATCCATCAGCAGGATGCAGAAGGCCATGAGGCCCAACAACCTCAGAGTCATTCTCATCGAAATCCAGGATAGAGGCTGAAACATTGGTATCTTATCGTGAATATCTCAGATTCTCTGCTCTGGAGGACAGGCCCGAAACTTCCAGAACCACCCTGAGGAAAGGGGGATGAGAGGAAGTCAGGTGTGACTTTCGCACGTTGATAGTGAAACCCCAGCGAGTTCAGGCGGTCCGCCGTAGCCTCGAGGTGGGAGATGACAGCTTGGGGCAAGCTCAACTTCAACAGCCAGTCGTCGAGATAGGGAAAGACTGGTACCTCTGATCTGCGCAGGGGAGCTGTGACCAACCCAATCACCTTAGTAAACACGCGAGGAGCACTGGTAAGGCCAAAGGGGAGTACGGTAAACTGAGTGCTCGTGGCCCACCGTGATCTAGAACGTCTGTGGGCAGGCAGGACGGGGGGATATGGAGTAAGCGTACTGCAAGTCCAATGCTACCTTCCAGTCTCCTGTGTCGAGGGCATAAAGGACAGGGGCCAAAGTCACCATCTTGAACTTCTCCTTCCAGAGAAAGAAGTTGAGGGTTCAGAGGTCTAGGATAGGAGGCAGGCCTTTGTCCTTCTTAGTGAACAAACAAAACAGGTGCCGGACAGTATCAATTGGGAAAGACAAATACACACCTAGTATAATGAATTGCTAGGCTGACAAACCATTTGTGTTTAGTCACTTGTATTTTTTATGAAAAAGGGTTATGGAAAAATGCTTTGGCATCAAAGAATTCACACCGCATTTACAAAGGTTCACAAATACATTGAAAAAACCATAAACAATACATTACATCAAAACATAAACATATGACAATTATGATGAGTCAAGACAACAGTGTAATGCCTCAAGAAATTCTCTTTGTTGAGGCACCAATCCTAAATGCAAAATAAACAAGTGGACCGCTATGATGACAAACTAGCCTACTTGTTTTTACCACCACTAGATACACATGAATTGGTTTGTCAAATGGTGCAGAAATAGGAAATCACAAAACTATGTAACAATGTAGAATTGTGTGTTAATTTTATTCCTATTATGCCCTGATGATTCAGTATCTGGGTGGAGCAGGACGCCGACGCGTTTCGAACCCGTTCAGTAATTAATGGGTTCTCCTCAGGACAAGGATTGGGAAGGTCGTTGTCACTGAAAGTTAAATTAAAAAAATGGTATC
This sequence comes from Lissotriton vulgaris, assembly GCF_964263255.1. NCBI lineage: Eukaryota > Metazoa > Chordata > Amphibia > Caudata > Salamandridae > Lissotriton > Lissotriton vulgaris. The sequence goes on along the minus strand of NC_141689.1, from coordinate 819,351,959 downwards.
AATGGAAAGCTGACTACTACCTCACTTCAACTCAACCACTATAGAAGAATATGCAAATACCTTATGCTGGAAAATATCAGGATGCTTCCTGTGGAAAAGACGGTATAGACCCTAGTTAGTCTCTGTTATTTAGAATACACTCTGAGCCACCATGTACATGTTAGCGCTTGTAGGCACGTACCTTGGTGTTAATTGTACATGCACCTGTCCGGAATGCCCAAGTGCCCGGAATCAATAAATGCGCCTGAGGGAGGTAAAACAAAGTGTCACCATCCCATAAAAAATGCCTGTAACTGTGCAACACAATGTGTGTCTACTCGGTCCTACCTTTGTATGTAGGAGTTGAGTGCCTACAAGCGCTAACATGTACATGGTGGCTCAGAGTGTATTCTAAATAACAGAGACTAACTAGGGTCTATACCGTCTTTTCCACAGGAAGCATCCTGATATTTTCCAGCATAAGGTATTTGCATATTCTTCTATAGTGGTTGAGTTGAAGTGAGGTAGTAGTCAGCTTTCCATTGATACCATTTTTTTAATTTAACTTTCAGTGACAACGACCTTCCCAATCCTTGTCCTGAGGAGAACCCATTAATTACTGAACGGGTTCGAAACGCGTCGGCGTCCTGCTCCACCCAGATACTGAATCATCAGGGCATAATAGGAATAAAATTAACACACAATTCTACATTGTTACATAGTTTTGTGATTTCCTATTTCTGCACCATTTGACAAACCAATTCATGTGTATCTAGTGGTGGTAAAAACAAGTAGGCTAGTTTGTCATCATAGCGGTCCACTTGTTTATTTTGCATTTAGGATTGGTGCCTCAACAAAGAGAATTTCTTGAGGCATTACACTGTTGTCTTGACTCATCATAATTGTCATATGTTTATGTTTTGATGTAATGTATTGTTTATGGTTTTTTCAATGTATTTGTGAACCTTTGTAAATGCGGTGTGAATTCTTTGATGCCAAAGCATTTTTCCATAACCCTTTTTCATAAAAAATACAAGTGACTAAACACAAATGGTTTGTCAGCCTAGCAATTCATTATACTAGGTGTGTATTTGTCTTTCCCAATTGATACTGTCCGGCACCTGTTTTGTTTGTTCACTAAGAGTGGTCCAGCCGGTCAGGGACAGGACCCAGCCTTTCCCCTTTTTCCCTTTGTCCTTCTTAGGCATAAGAAAGTAGCGGGAATAACAGCCACTTCCTACTTCTGCACAGGGACCCTCTTTATGGTCCCCTTGCCGAAACGAGCTGTAACTTCATCACAGAGAAGTGCTGAATGATCCTCTGACATTCAGTCGTAGGAAGGTGGCATGGAGGGAGAAGTAGTCGCGAAGGAGTAGCCCCTTCCTACTATCTGCAGAACCCACCTGCCCGACGTGATGGATTGCCAGCGGAGGAGATGGCGGCGAATCCTGCCGCCGACCGGCTGATGATGGGCCTGAAATGTCAGACTAGGAAGGTTTGGAGGCAGGGGGAGGGGGTTGGACTGGCCAGTCCGCTGGCTAACTGGCCCATGAGAACACTGGGTCACACATCTACACAGAGGCTGGCAGCTTGCATAACTCGGTGGCTGGTCCGTAGTAACGAAAGGGACAAAAAGCAGACTGAGGTGGGACAGGTGGTAGCTCGAGATTTCTTGAAGCATCAAGCACTGAGTCTGCCTTGTCAACAAAAATGCAATCAAAGGGCATGTCCATCAAAGAAGATTGTATATCCCACAAATAGCCTCAAGTCCTCAACCCGGAGTAGCGTCTGAGTGCTACCAATGAGGCAACTGTTCTGCCAAGTAAGTCGGTGGTGTCCAGTCCACAACGTATGGTAAATTTGCTGCATCTCTCCCATCCGCGATTGACTGGGAGAGAGCGGCCTGGGTCTTCCATGGGCACCTGTGTAACCATATTCCAGATGGTATGGGAGTATGGGCCCAAGAGGCAAGCGGTTTTCACAGACCGCAATGCCAAGCTGAAGGAAGAAAAACTCCTCTTCCCAAGATAATCCAGCTTCTTGGATTCCTTTTCTGGGAGTGCAGAAGGGAATGCACCTTTTGAAGAAGAGGCGTGGACAACCAATCTCTCAGGGGAGGGAGCTTGTGTAGGGAACACTGGGTCACCCGGAGCGGGCGGTAGCTGCAGCAGATTGTCCTGACTACAGGAGCCTTGTGCTGGGCTTGGACCAAGTGCCCAGAAGGACATCAGTGAGGGCTTCACTGAAAGGCAAAAGGGGTTCTGAAGTTGAAGCCACAGGCTGAAGTACCTCAAAGGAAAGGAGCTGGAGGCCAAGGACCTTGGCCGCTCTTACCACCACGGCGTAGGAAGCCCCCTCCTCCACAACCACAATAGGGGGAGAAAGAAAGCGGGAGGGGGGTGTTGGGGGGTTGGGAGGGGTTGGAGTACAAATCACTGGCCTCACCCAGGTCCATTCACCAGTCTATACGATCATCAAGCTGGTCGACTAAAGGGTCTAGCTCCCCATCCCATTCCTCTTTACCACCTCTTGGCACAAAATAAGCACTAGGGATGAACACATGCCCGAAAGTTTTTCAGCTTCGCAACAGACATCGGTCCGGCTCCGTGTCCACTTCGAGGACGAGGATGGGGTGAACGCCGACCGGGGGAACGGTCGACGTCAGGAGCATCGGCACCGAAGTCGGGGACGGTAGAGTAAGATCGATCAGTGTCATTCCTCATCTGATAGCAGATCCAAGGGGCCCTTCGGAGCCGAATGCATAGGGCCCCTGACCGACTACACCGGGTCCGAAGATGCACCAGCGGAGCAGGGCTGCCCAAAGATTACATAAAGAGCCTCATAGATCATTTGGATCTGTGCAGGAAACGCTCTTGCTGGGAGGCATGGAGTCTTCTTAGAAGGGGGCTTCAGGGACAGAGTTTTTGAGCGATGATGCTCAGAGTCCAGCGTCACGTCAGCCGACGGGGTGAAGTCAAAGAATGCCTGTGCTGTTTCGATTTCTTTTTGTGCTTCCCTGACCTTCCCGTCAACTTGGAATGCAACGAGGAGTGCGGGCTCCGCAACCATTTTTAGGACATTCCTCTTGAATGAGTTGAGCACCGGACCTCCAACAGCTTTTGGTACTGCTCTTGCCGGGCCTTCATGGCCCAGCACTCCGAGCACGAGGTTGCACTCCATTCATCAGAGGCACATGAGGTGCAGATCCGTTATGGAGATCGTACGAGGACAGGAGCTGCAGAGTTTGAAGCCGGTCCTACGATGGAACATCCTCGACCCACCAGGAGTCCAAGTCCCCCCCAAAAAAGTCGACAAAAGTCAAAAAAGGATTAGCCAAAAAACGGCTAAGGGGTAGCTATCTCCAGAACTGTGAGTAGGCAGGGGCAGAAAAAGAAGGAAATGACATCAGCGCTTGTGGACAGCGTCTATATAGGTCCCTTGACATCATCCCGGTGCCCACGACGCAGACGATGGACATGGAGCCAACCAATGCCATCTATCGATGCCCAGGGATACTGCTGTAGAAAAGTCTCGGGATGCAAACTGATGCGAAATTCTACGGTAAGGACTCTACAACTAATAGTCTCTGCCAGATGCTGCAGTTCAAAGTATATGTCCCTAAATTATTATCCCATGCACAAAATGTAAGACTGCTTTACGTGCCATAAAAAACAAGGTAACGGCCAATGTGACGGGAAAGAAAGAGTGATTTTGTGAAGAGGTGCACTATCGTCAGCAGTTGGCATCATCAATATCTATTTCAGTGGCCAGTAATTTGTGTATTGCCCATTTAAAGGCACTGAAATGTATGGAAAGGCAAGGCATGTCTCCAGTTCACTAACATGGTGCAAGCAGGGGTCTTGTAGTCACTGCACATTAATGGAATAAGCTCCGATGCCTGTGCAATCAATTCAAGCCATTAACAGCATGGTTTAAAATGCCAAGGCACCCCGAATCGGATGGGGCCTGGACTATGGTGGTCGCGACTGAGCAGCCCATGGGTGTTGGGGCAGCATGTGACGCCACCAGCCAATAGTGGGTTGGTGACTGGGCCTCAGGCACGCAGAAATCCAGAAGCAGTTTAAGTGATCCAGGGTCACGCCCATTCTGGTTCGTGCTGCTCCACACCCCTTTCAAGAGGCTGCGAAACAGTGAAGCAGTCGCTTTTCTGCTCCACCGACAGAGCATTGCTGGTCCCTCAACTGGGGGCTGGTTTGCCCGAATGCTGATCATTCTGGTGTGGAGATTGAGACTGATGAGGGCCTGTGTGCTTTGCGCGAGTGTAAGACGGCTCTTTACTGCCCGCATGCACAGTGTGTGATTTGTGAGGGCCAGTACTGCATACATTGAAGCTGTAGGAATGAGGATACTTAGACTGCATGTGAGGAGTGTTGCATCATATGCATGTGGGGCTTGGGTTAAGTCAGTCAACCCTCAGCTTCAGCCTGGTATGTGGAGGACCCCCGAAAGGCTTACAGGGACACCAACATGTCATGAATCCTGCCCATTTCCCTACAGGTCGGTTTGCCCCTGAGCAAGTGATTAAAAATCCATGGCTTGGCTAGCTGAGACGAATAGTTGTTTCCACATGGACAGTGTGAGACTGAGGGGCTGTTAGGCCCAGTACGTACATAGCAAAGGTTAAGTAGGGGTGTAGCTACTCCCAGAGTGCCACGCTCGACAGGCTGGCTGCCTCAGGGTGCCCTCCGCTGCTCTGTTGCTTGTGGGAGTGACCCGATCACCTAGGTGCTTGGTGACTGTTATTTTCTTAGGTGAGCGAAGGGACACAAAGCAGGAGGATTAAGGGCGGTAATTGATGCCCTGGGTAAACGTAGGGGGATTCTTTGGGATACTTGACCTCCTTTAGGGCTGGGCAAGGGGGAAATCTCATGTTTTGTTCTATTTTTTCCAGACAGAGGCAGACATGCAAAGGCGCACAGAGGTATGCAGGTTGCTCATGAGGTGGGGGAAAGGAGGCGGTTATCTAGTTGTCGCCCAATCAGGAGTGTTGGTAATAAAGCACTGAAGTGCGCTCAGTGGGGCATGGAAGGTTTGGTGAGCTATGCGAATCTGAGGGAGTGACCATGTGTGGAGGCACAAGCGGATGTCCTGTTCAGAGGCCCAGAATTACAAGTGCTCTTGGTAATGCATTTTGTTTGTAGTTTTCTGAGCCAGGCTGTTTGTACTGCCAGGCCAGGCCCTCCCTGGACTGGAAACAGACTGGAATGTTCCCATTGGGAGCAGGGTCAAAATTGAGGCACCTGAAAGGTTTCATCGGTCTTAGGCATTGATGGGCACTGGAATGGTTTAATTACAGCTTAAAGCCAGGCGCCATAGGACTGTAAGTGTATTTAGGTATTGCCTCACAATATTATCCCAAGCTTGAGGAGATGGAAAGGTTTTGTGGCAGACATTTGATGGGCTATGGCTGCTTTATAATTGCTTCTCCGCAGAGGAGCTGTGGGCAGGGGCATATCCATGCCTGGGGTGGCTCAGCATCTTCTTAGACCAAGGTATGCAGGTTACAAAATCTACAGCGGTTTTATTTGGCATTTCAGTTCGTTGAGGGTTTATTTAACTTGTATTACCTTTGGGAAGCAGGTGCACATAGAACATATCCTGGGGGGTAGCCGCGAGGATGATATTTCCTTCTGTGGTCCTTAGCCCTGTTAGACGTTGCAGGCATTTTAACACTTTGGGGGGAAAAACTCAGTTTCCTATGCTGATCTGCCCCATTGGGTGCAGTAGATTTCTACTGGCTCAAACCTTTCCTATCTTCATCGTGCAGTAGTACCCTTTAATCGGAGGAGTGCTGCTTCTGATCCATAACAGCGTGGATTCATAGTAGTAGGTAAATTTAGTAGACTGTTTGTGGCAATTGCGATGCTTCCCCAATTTAAAGATGGGTATAGTGTTGGTGCACACAAATATAACACAAGCTGCACCGAAGAACAATCTTCGGAAGCATTAAGGTGTACAATTATTCAGCGTACCGTCTGCGAAATAACTCAGTCTTGAAATGGTCATTAACCGCCCGAGGAATGCATGCGCAGTCATTGCTCTAGAAGATTTGAAACAGCATTTACGTGATTAGAAGTGGCAGGGTATAATGTTGAACGAAAAAACAATGGCAATATTCAGCAAGGCCTTGTTTATGGTTCCTCGAACCACTATTTTGGAGATGGTCAGCTCTGGCTGTGCCATAGTTCTCTAAAATAGCATTTTTATTAACTTCCTTTTCAGCATAATGTCATCTCTGCAAATATACACTAGGAGGGAGGGTCGCAGCATGGTGTATTTTCTCGCCGACTCTCCATGGCAGGCCATTTTATTTCTTTTTCAAGGTGACATCCAGTATTTTTTATTTTTTATAGGTTGCCCCTTTTGCAGCCGTTTTCTAGTTCCCAAGAGGGGATTTCCCCCTTTTCCTTCCCCTCTTGGCTTTCCCTATACACATACACACTCTTCCTTCTCAGTCTTTCTGGGGAACTCTGTGCTTTATTTTGCTAAACCTTTTGCAGCCGTGCCTGGTGGTGGGGGTCAGAGTTAATTAGTGGCTACTGGTAAAAGCATTCTGGCAGCAGTGAGAAGGCCTGCTAATAGGACCTCGGCCCAAACACATTCAGGTGTACTGGGTTTTCTTAAGAGCATTTTTAAAGAACTGACACTGCCTTGACAATGTCATTCATCAATTTCTCGTAATGCTGAGGCAACAGTATGGTAGGCTTCTTGGGAAAAAATGGCTGACGTGAGATCATCACATTTGGGAGTTCCTCCGGCAGAGTTCTTGGGTGTATTTGGGTCCACAGTAGCTCAATGGCCAACATCTTCCCAATGAGAAGTGGAATTTTTATAATGGCAGTTACGGTCCCTTTCGGTTCATCTACTCTGATACCTGCCCTGCCACCCGGTAGGAAGTTGCCTACAGACAAAGCAGATCACCAGCATTAAATCTTCCAAGCATTATGGTAATTCTGGGGGAACTTATGTGACTCCATAATATTCTGTTATGAATAAAGGTATGAGGTGGTGCTTCACTTTCTAACTGATAACCTGGCTATCAAAGGGAGGCAGGTCACCTAGAACACGACTGCTTCCTGCAGAATAAGCGCCTGGACAGTCAAGAACAGTGGTTTGTGCTGAGAAACACGTTCATGACTGTTTTGCTTTATGTTCGATGTCTTTACGGCTCCTTTTTTCACTGGCGCTTGGTGTCTTGTGGTACCTGGCTCTATGGGCTGTAGGGGACCGGCACTAATATGCAGTGAAGGCAAAAAGACTATTCCTTTTTCCACTACAATGCTGCGCAATGCGTGCATTGTCCATTGCGCATTTTCCTCATTGACCCCTTTTTGTGTTTTTGGGCCATTTACTGGGCTAGGCTGTTTTTGAACTAGGTCAGCGCTACAGAAATACCAGATACATGCAGTCATGATACCCCAGCTTATTTGGGTGATACTAAACCATGCTTTTACTCTAAAATGTCCAAGTGGATTTAGCAGGGGATATTTGCGACGGTTGCTTTACATGTTGACATGCAACCATTTGAGTATTTTAGTGTCCTTGATGTGGTCGGATAGTAAAAAAGTCTGTAACAACCGGTTTTGTTTGATACCAATGGGAAGTGGCCTTGGTTGCTTACTGCTGTGCTGCTAGTCTCGCGTTTTGTTCCCTGCCTCTCATGTTAACTACAGCTGTGCTAATATTCGGTCTTAGTTTCGGCGGTTCATTCAGATTTCACTAAAAGCACCTTGACTTCGTGGTTCAAATCAAGTCCTGGCAAGTGTTCTTTCAATGTCCACAAGGATTTTGAAGTCTATATTACTATAGCCAGTCATATGAAGCTGGCGGTGATCATGACCAGCTGTTGAGGGGTGCCCAGGCCGCCAGATGAAGTTCACTGGATTGGGTTGAAGGGGACACTAGGGATAGGGTAGTCTGTGGCAAAAAAAGCTGGGAAGACAGTAGTTGTGTTTTTGGCAGATGGCAGTGATGCAAGATAAGCACAGCTTTTTGTGGTCCACAGTTACACATTCTGGGTCAGACCAGAGGGTTTGGGAAGGGGGGGGGGGCTCATTATGTGTCACACAGCCCCTGCGGAATGAGGGTCACCCTGTCGGAAACTCTGGCAGCCATTGTGGTACACTCGTGGGTCTGTTGTGGTTGACGACTTAACAGATCTGCTATAGTATTTTGTACTCCTGGGACATGTTGGGCTAGAAGGAATATGTTCTCAGGTATGGCTCACCTCCATATTTCCTGTGCTAGTTGAGATAATTGCAGGGAGTGCTTGCCTCCTTGCTTCTGTATGTAATACATTGCTGTCATGTCTGTGCGGACTAACACAGCTTTGTTTGCTACTTGCTTCTGGAAAGCTTTTAGTGCCAGGAATACTGCTAGTAACTCCAGATTGACGTAGAGTAATTTTTGTTGCGGTGTCCACCTGCCTTGCATGGTGAGTGCAGTAGGTGGGCTCCCCCACCTAATGCCTAGAGCGATGCTTCCGCAGTCAAGATTATCTGAGGAACTGGCTCTAGGAACGGTGGTCCCTTGGAAAGGTTTTTTGGTGTTCCACCACTGCAGAGAGCGATGAGTTTGGCCGTCTACCAACACTAGGTCTGTTAAGTGACCTTGAGTCTGGTTCCATTGACGTGATAAGCACTCTTGCAGTGGACACATTTGAAGTCTTGCATGGGGTACTATGAAAATGAAAGAGGCCATCATCCCTATGAGTTGCATGAACACTCGTGCAAGGAGGGAGTGTTGTGGCTGAAACTTTGTTAGGAGAGTTTGCATGCTGGCTATCCTTGCTGGGGTGGGATAAGCTAGCGCTGTTGAGGTGTTTATTGTGGCACCTAAGTACTGTTGTACTTTGGATGGCTGTAGATGAGACCTGGTGTGGTTTATTGTGAACCCCAAGTCGTGGAGCAGCTGGATGGTGGCATGAGTGTGTACTGCGCATTGATTGTGCGTACTGGCTTTTATGAGCCAGTCGTCGAGGTACGGGAAGACATTGATGTGCTGTCTTCGTAGATGCGCTGACACCACTGCCAAGCACTTGGTGAACACCATTGGTGCTGTTGTGACTACCAATGGGAGTACTTTGCACTGGTAGTGCTGCCCGTCTATTATAAACCTGAGATACTTCCTGTGAGCTTTGGGAATGGGAATGTGGAAGTATGCGTCCTTGAGGTCTATAGTAGCAGGAAGTCGTTTTGTGACAAGAGAGGAAGGACTTGCTGGAGTGTGACCATGTGAAAATGGTCTGCTGTATGTATATATTTAGTGGTCTGAGGTCTAAAATAGGCCTTAGAGAACCGTCCTTCTTTGGGATTAGAAAATACAGAAAGTAAACCCCCTTGTTTTGCTGGTGCAGAGGAACTAGTTCTATTGCACCTTTTTCTAGCAGAGATACTACTTCTTGCTTTAACAGTGACAGATGTTCTTGTGACAGTGGACTCGTGACATTGGTGGTATGTTTGGGGGGGTAATGTTAATTCTAGACCGTAACCTGAATGAATAATTTGCTGCACCTACCGGTCTGATATGATGTTGATCCATGCAGGCAGGAACTGTTGGGAGTCTTCCCCCCACAGGAGTGGAATGTTGGGGGGAAGGGGAGGAAAGTCATTGGGTAGCAGTGGTGGCAGAGCGGGAGGTGTTCTTGCCTCTGCCTTTATTGTTGTTACCACTGTAACCCCCTCTCTGGGAGCCCTTGGTGAATGTGGATTGGCCAGGGGTTTTGTAAGAAGAGGATGGACTTTCTGAGAAGTAGCCTCTTGTGTTGCCTCTGTACGATGAGCGACAAAATGAACGTCTGTGAGCTTGCTGCTGCAAGGCTCCCATAGATTTTGCAGTGTCAGGGTCTTTCTTCATTTTATCCAAAGACACGTCAACATTTATTTATTTTTATTTATTTATTATTAATCTTGTAGAGCGCGAACAGCTACCCGTGAGGGTTTCCCGGCGCTAATTGACATTATAGCATAGTAGTCCAGTAGGAGATAAAGCACAGAAAGCAAGATTTAAAGGCTTGGCAGCTTTCAGAAGGGAATTATTGGGCAAAAAGCCAGGTCTTAACGGCTTTGCGGAAGCGAAGATGGCAGTGCTCCACTCGTAGATCTAAAGGAAGAGATTTCCAAAGTCTGGGTCCCAGTACAGAAAAAGAACGACCGCCCGCTCTGGTGAGCCTAAACTTAGGCACACAGAAAAAATGTTGGGAGGAAGAGCGGAGGGAGCGTGCGGGAACATAGGGTATAACGAGAGACTGGAGATAGGTGGGGGCGGCTTCAATCTTTATCTTATGCATAAAGCATAGTGTTTTGAATTTAACTCGTTTGTCAAGGTTAAGCCAATGGAGTTGTTTGATGCGTTTGGAAATTGGGTCATATTTCCGACAACCACACAGAAGCCGAGCAGCGGCATTCTGGACTAGTTGGAGACGGCGCATAACCGCACTGGTCGCCCCCAGATAGAGCACATTACTGTAGTCCAATCTGGAGGTCACCAGCGCCGTTACAACAGATCTCTGGGTGTCAGAAGGCAGGATCCAAAAGATTTTTCGCAGCCACTTAAGGATGGTAAAGCAGGTGAAATGAATGAAACTTATATAGCGCACGACTTACCCTGGGGCATCTCAGCGCTTGCTTAGGGAACCCGTCCTGGTATTCCCCTGTGAGATAACCCTGGCAAGGTATCCACAAGGTGAAAGCCAGGCATCCCGCCGCGAGGGGCCGTTGTGAAGATTAAGCAAGCTATTGCCCAGAGTCGCAGAGTGTGAACTCGTGAGTCGAGGAGGCACCGGAGCGAGAATTAACGAGTCCGTGGAATTTTTGAGCCCAAGACCCGCCGAGGCGGGGAATTGAACCCTGGTCCCGGGCCGAACTCAGGCTCCAGGTCTGCCGCCTCTAACCCCTGAGCCACACTTCTCCACAGGTGGCTGCAACCTTATTAGCCTGATCCTTCATCGATAGCTCCCTATCGATAATGACCCCGAGATTTCTCGCTCGTTCCGATGGAATGGGTAAGTCTCCCATAGTTGATGGCAAATGTCTCGAACTCCATAGGTCAGGCTTATTACCGAAGACAAGCACCTCCGTCTTATCGCTATTGAGCTTAAGAAAATTACAGCTCATCCAGCGGGAGATGTCCCTAAGACCAGATTGTAAAGAAGAAAGTGATGAAGGGTCAGCTTGGGATAGGGAAAACACAATCTGTGAATCATCAGCGTAAGTAAAGAGTTTAAGACCAGAGTGAGCAGCAACATGTGCTAGAGGGACAACATAAAGATTGAAAAGAAGAGGACTTAGAATAGAACCCTGGGGAACACCATAAGGAGAGAGATAAGTGTTGGAAGTGGAAGTGTTGGAGAAAATTTGAAAAATTCGATCAGTAAGAAAGGACGAAAGCCAGTGCAAGGCTTTGTCACATATACCAAAGGAGGCAAGACTACCGAGAAGGATACTGTGCGAGACAGTATCGAAGGCTGCACTGAGATCGAGCAATATCAGTGCAGCCGTTTCCCCTCGATCGAGTAGTTGGCGAATATTCTCAGTTACTCCTAAAAGAGTGGATTCAGTGGAGAAGCCTTGACGGAAGCCTGACTGGGAGGGATGAAGGAGATTGTTAGTGACAACAAAGCGAGATAAATGTAAATGAATATGCCGTTCCAAGATTTTCGAAAAAGCCGGCAACAACGAGATTGGACGGAAGTTAGCAGTAACATTTGGGTCCGCATTGGGTTTCTTAAGAAGTGGAGTCACCATTGCATGCTTCCATCTCTGAGGGACCGTAGCTGAATCAAGAGAAGCATTTAACAGAGTGCAAATTGAATCAAGTTGAGGAAGCTCAAGTTGGCGTAAAACCGAAATGGGTAAGGGATCCATCGGTGAGCCAGACTTAACGTTGTTTAAAATTTCCAGGAGGGTAGCGGGTACAAGATTAGGCCAAGTCTTCAGTGAGGCCAAAGGGCAAGGGGTGGTGAGGGATAAAGATACACTAGCAACGGATTTCTCCTGGGCTGCTATGTCTTTATAAATTTTATCAATTTTTGATGGGCCAAATAGGTGTGTTTCATCAAATGGCTGATTAAGTATGGAGTTTTTCACCTCAGGTTTAAAACCTGAAATACGTAGCCAGGCATGTCTACTTAGTAAGGCGCTGGTGTTGATTGCCCTTGAGGCAGTATCTGCAGCATCTAGGGCACAACGGATTGAAGTATTTGTGATATTTTTACCTTCCTGTATAAGTTCATTAGCCCTGTTCTTGTATTTGTCTGGTAGGTGCTGCATTAGGGACTCTAGTTCGTCATAATGTGCCCTGTCGTATCTGGATAGCAAGGCTTGGGTGTTGGCAATGCGCCAGATGTTAGCTGATTGTGCCACAGGTTTTTTTGCCAGAGGCGTCAAGGAGTTTAGATTCTTTGTCTGGTGGGGAGGCTTCCGCTGTTTGGGAATTAGCACGTTTACGTGCATTGGATACCACTAAAGAATCTAATTGTGTCGGACCTTTAATATAAGCTGGGTCTGAAGGGGCAGCTTTATATTTCTTCTCAATGTGGGGATTGAGGACCCTAGCTCTAACGGGGTCTTTAAAAACTTCTGTTGCATGTTTGATGACGCCCTTAAGCATTGGTAAGATGGTTGTAGACCTTTGTGTGTTGTGAAAGGTGTCTAAGAGGAAGTCTTCCTCCACTGTGTCAGTGTGTAAGTCCACCCCTTGATATGGTGCAGCCCTATGGACTAGCAGGTTAAAACCTATGGTGTCCTCTGGTGGGGAAGGTCTGGAAGGATAGGCTTCATCCTGTGGGACATAAGTCACATCAGGGGTGTTGTAATCATCCATGGATTAGGTGACTGAGGGGGACTATTAGCCTGTGGTGGGAAATGTGCACCTCCACCTCCATAATCAGAATGTGTGTCTACTTCATGGTCTGGATTAGGAGATGGTGTAGGTGAATGCTGTGGTGGAGGAGGTGTTTGAATAGGAGCAGTATGGGGAGGTGGAGCAGAAGGGACCCTTAATGGAGAGGTTGCAATGTTGCACTTCTTTGCAGGGGGAGGAGGTACAGGCGCCTCAAGTGGTCTCTTGGAGTCAATTGTCCAGTTTTGGGATCCTTTGCAAGAGTCTTTTTTTGTGGATCTGGTGTAAAAAGTTCTTGTGTGCCAGGTACATCCTTTGGGGGGGTCGAAATTTTCGGCTCCGTACGTTTTTTAGGCACAGAGTCGTCAGTTGGCTTAGGAGTGTGCCTTTTCAAAGTGTCTTTTGAGGGAACCTCTTTTCGGTTCCGAGGGTTTTCTCGGCTCCGATGCATGTGAATCTGGAGCTTTGGCTGATTTTTGGCTCGGCTCCGAGTGCAGTTTCGGTGTCGATGAAGCGCTGCCAGTCTTCGGCGCCGTGTGCTTGGATGTCGAAGCAACGGTTGACGTGGAAGAGGAAGATGGCTTTTTCTTTGGTGTCGGTACTGGGTCGGCACCGGAGTAGGCTGGCTCAAGCCCGAGCCGCCTGAAGGCTTTGTTGTCTTCTTTGCCGGAACCCCGAAGGCGGGGCTGTTAGAAACAGTGTCTCGTGTGCACCCGAGCCCGAAGGGGAGGGTGTGACCGGAGCCTTTTTAGATGGTGTTGAGGAAGGGGTGGGTTCGACTGTCTTACTTACGACCCGTTGAGCTGAAGTTACCTCCTCGACGTCTGAGTCTTCGGCATGTGATGATCAGATACTCTCTTCGGCGTGCTGGTGTTCTGGCACGTCGACGCCTTCATCAAAGATGTCGTCGGGAATCGGAACCGAGGAGAGAGCCATAGTTCTGCGAGCTCGTCGGTCCCGGATCGTCTTCTTGGAGCGGAATGAGGCACAAGCCGAACAGTCTTTGACCTCGTGGTTCAGTGAAAGGCACAGGTTGCACACCTCATGTAGGTCGGTGTGGGGAAACTTCGACCCACATTGAGGACACTTCTTGTGTGGCGTCCTTTCCATGAGCCAGAAAGTGAGGCCTAGGTAGGCCCGAAGGCCTTCGTCGACGACCGGAATCGAAGACTTCGAAGGTGGTAAAGATTCGCCTCTTAGATTGCGATCGAGACAATGTCGAAATGGGTGAGGATTGCGCGCCAAAGGAAATTTGGTTCCAAACCGGAGCGCAGGAAACACATCCAAGCCCAATGGCGGAAAAAAACTATCTGGGGATGGAGTCGATGCCCATGCGCAATGTGGTCCTAAGGAGGAGTCACCTATCTCGTGACTTCCAAAGAACTTTTCAGGACAACAACAAACTGCAAACATCCGGGCCCAACACCAGGTGGCGATCTATGCATAGTGTACAATCTGCAGCTCATATGCCTCGAACACAACATTTACACAAAGACAATAAGTACTGTGGGAACCGTGACTAGCCATGTACACAAACCAAACGTGCATGGCACCTCTGCTACACACTGCAGGGAGAGATGGGAGCAAAGTATGTGCGACAGTGGCAAGTGATTCTCGATTATAAAAGTATACAAGGCAAAGTGTTGAGGGGATGTGTTGGACAGACTTGGTAAATGTCAACGTACACTGATGGTGTATTGAATGAAGTGGACAATGGACGTTACCATGATAGTACAGTCTGTAGGGAAGACTACGTAAACATAGCGGGTGCGTGGCCCCTCCCCCCAAATTCTTTAGCATAGTGGGCTGGCTCGGCGTACGCAAGGCTAGCGTAGGGGTATGAATAAAAGGCACGTTTCTCAGTGTACGGTTCTCTTACGGAATGGCGAACGTGTCTGCCAGGTCTGCGCAGCCTACACCGCCACGAGGCTGCCCACGTGCGCGAAGGTGACTGCGTGAATGATGCTCTCAGCGTGCTGGTACTCGGAAACCGTCATGGACGCTGCAATGCATATATGCCGCACAGTTCACCTTTTGACACCGCCGTATGTGAAAGAGGGCCCACCACGTGCCAGTGGAAGCTCCTGGGCAGAGGTCTGCAAGCTCGGAAGGCTCCGGAGATCAACGCTGGATACCGCGACACAGGCACACAGCGCCCAACCTGAGGCCCAGCAGCGTGCAGTGGTCAGTATTCTACTAACACAGTAGTCGAACAGGTACCAACAGTGGAGATGAAGGTACTTCCTTCGATCAGGTGCAACCAACTCTAGGTCCAAACAGTGGAACAGTGTCTTGATCCCACAATGGTCGATGTCCGATATTACCTGCTGCTTGGTTTTCACAGAACTCCGTGCGTTGAGGTGCATTAGACTCTGTGCTTCTGTAGCCAACTGCTGTACAGAATTATTGGCTTGGTTTACGGTACTCGCTGGACTACATCGCGGTACAGCAGGTCCGAACAAAGAAATGGGGTCTTGATTCTATGATTGAGGATGTCAGAAGTCTGGTGAAGACCAGAGGCAGCGGGCCCCAACGTCTCGATTACATGAGGCTGAAGGCCCCTATGACTTCTTCTTGTGCTTACCTGTGGAAGGGGAACAATGTCTGCGGGAACAACACCGCAACCTGACTCGAGCCGGAGCTTCTGATCGAGTTGGAGATCGGCTACGCTTGGACTTCGAAAGGGAGATCCGACATTTACGCGGGGACTTCGGCTTTAGCTGCCGACAGGCGTCGCATTGCTCTGAGTCGTGGTGCTCTGATCTTTGAGTTACCAATATGACATTGAAAAGTGCCTTTTGCTTGGTATACCTCGTTCATACTCTGCATATTCTCACATTGTTATGGGCCACCAGGACCAGCTAAATGGTTTGCTCAGAGATTCATAGGATTTTGTATTAAAAATATCTAAGTGTGAGACAACATGAAAATAGATTATGCAGTCCATTTCAGTTGTGCTTACAATGCCAATAACACCATGTGAGTTTCTGAAGCAATTCAAAACAGAACAACTCTCAAATTGACATACTTTTGCAATGATATAACGGTGGGGGCCAGACAGCAACACATTATGAAATATTAACAAAAAACACATGTGCTACTTATATTGGGCATTCATGGCTGTTGGGGCCAAATGGAATGTCACTGCAAAGTCATACTTTAAGAATACAGCTACTGATTTGCATAGGGGTGGGATGGCACATTAACTGTATGCCAAGGACAATCTTGCACTTTAATGAGTTACACAATGCATCCTAATCAGCAGTGCATTTAATAGATGAGGATATACTGTAATTAACTGAATACAATATTCATAGCAGCAAACATGTTTGCCTTTGTTTATGCCATTCATTTTTTCTATAGGGTAAAACAAGCCCAAATAGTGATCCATTTTTTCCTTGCGTTATTTAATATACACTTCAGCCTATTCTAAATAAGGATTACACAGACTTTGCGAATACCAACTCCACTTACAAAATCTACAATTCCCTGAAGTAATTTGACATCTTTTTCCCGAGATCCACTGCTCTTGTTCAGCTGCAAGTGTAATGCTGGAGAAAGATTCTCACCTACAACTTTCAGCCCAGAGATCCTGAAAAAGAGGACAATGTGTTTACTACGTATAAACAAATAGATTAGTACATTTAAAATGAGACATTATTGGTTAGCTGAAATGTGTTAACAGAAGGGCAAAAGAACAAGTTATTTACTCTCTGTAAAGCTCTTTCTAGTGGATTCTCTAATTGTTGAATTTTTAATTGCTGAATTCCCAAAGGCGTCAAACTAGTTCTGGAACTTTTCAATATTAGCTCCTGTGTGCAGACATGAGGTGCTTTGGACTACGCAGCAATATCGCACCACCTCCATTTCCGAATATAGGCATCACCCCTCTGTTATCAACTCATCAACTCTGTCAGATGTGGGTCAGCCTTCATAGACTGGAAAAATGATGGAGTGTGAGGAATCTGTGGTTAGAGTTTCCACAGAAACAGCGATACAAGACGAAAGTAAAACTGGCCCTCCAAATGATTATTTCGTGCTACACATTACTTACATTTTGAATAGACATCAAACTAGTACATTTTAAAAGGTGGAGGGTTTGAGGGTTGGTCTTTACACCAGGAGATCCTGCAGAACTGAGCAGGCGAAATGGCCCTCAGCCAAAATGAGCATTGAGGCAGTAGTGTCTGGTGAAGATTTTGAAGAAAACCCATGTGGCTGCCACACCAACACTGGATGTCCTCTTGCCGGTGCTATGGTGGCATCCCCAGCTCTGTTATAAAGGGTCTGAAGGCACTACGGATGTACCTTTCTGGCAAAGGAAAAACATGTTTTTATGCATAGGAAAGTCCATATGGACAAGGTCTTCTTTTGGACCACCGTACCCTTCTTAGCATGGGAAAAGCCAATAAAAAGTTGGTCATCTTTAGAACTCTTCGAACTCAGAAAGGAGAGAGAGTGACAGACTGTCCCATGTGGAATGGTGACAACACTATCTGCAGACAAGAAGCATGACTCTGTAGCCCCAACTTGTCAGGGAAGAATGTGGTATATGAAGGTTGCACTGAACGCTTGTAGCACCCTGACATTGCACACAGAAGTAATCACAATGAGAAATACCATGATAATGGTCCACAGTCTCAATGAACAATTGTGTATAAGCTTGAAGGGCATGCACATCAAAACCGTAAGGACCAAGTTAAGATTCAACCGAGGCATAATAAAGGGCGCACGAGGGAGGAGAATATAAGTAAGTCCTTTTAAGAGACAGGTGGCTTGAATACTGAAGATTGGTCAGGGAAATGCAGCAAGGCCAAAACTGCGGACATCAAACCTTCAACAGTGCCTGCAGCCTACAGCAAAGCCTTTCCAAGCAGTGACAGAACAAACATCAGAACGCCTTATTACTTGGCCTAAAGAGTCTCTATACCAGGCCACGAACTTCACCCAACCAGAGTAAACAGATCTGGTTGATCGGTGCCAAGGTCAAGGATAACATCAATCAATCACAGAATCCAGAGCTATCAGGATGAGTTGTGGAATGGTACCCCTACTGATATTTTTCAGGACACAGTGAACTAGAGGCAGAGGTGGGAAAGCATAGAGGAGACCAGAGTTCAACTGGAAGGGAATATGTCTCTCAATTAGCCTTCAGGCAGAAGGTTCAGTTCACAGTGAGTTCAACACTGCCTGTTCTCGAAGAAAAGCTCGATCATATTGGGTGCTGAAGCCTTGAACAACCTTGTGGTGTAGACGCCATTTGTAGCCCACAAGTCAGTGTTTGTGAGCTAGTCTGCCCCGGGAATGAGAGAGCCCAAAGACTTCAAAAAGATTCCCTTATGTTCAAGGCTTAACTGAGTGTCTGAACCTCCTTGTTCATGACCTCGCAAACTCATCCCCCTGCGGTACTACATGGGAGGTGTGTTGTCCATCAGGACTTCGATCAACTTCCCCATGATGGATAGGAGAAAGGTCATCAGGGCCAACCGATTGGCACAAAGCTCCAAAAGATTGATATGGTGCTTCTGCTCCACTTGGGGTCAAAGGCTCCTGACTTACATGTCCCCCTGATGAGTGTCCCATCCCAGAGACCATGCATCAGTTAATACTGTGACCTCTGGGTGAAGTAAGGTCAGCCTGGTGCCTCTTCCGACATCCAGATGTCAGCTTGCTGATTCGGAAATAGAGATGTTGCCTCTTCTGAAATAGATATTCTCTGACAGGCAACCTTATACAGGGCCCATTGCAGGCCAAGGTTTCACTGCAGAACCCACATATGCCAATAAGCATGAGGGACCAGAGAGAAGCACGATGCTATAAAGCCTCACCAAAACCCCAGAGGGAGGCTAAATCATTGGAATCATGACCTGAATGTCCTGGACTTGCTGAGAAACAGGAAAGGCCTTTAAAGCCACCATGTCCAACATTGCCCCTATAAGGGAATCCTCTCTATCTGCTTTGGATGGCGTTTCTTCTCTTTGATGACAATTGTCTGTCGGTGGTCAGCGATAGACTGCAGAGAGTCCTTCTTCAAGAGCAAGTCACAGATCTGGGAATACTACAATACTGCCATCTCTTTTGCAAATAAGAAGGACGCTGAAGTAAGGCCAGGGGGGCAGGACCATAAAATAGGTGTTCCAACTCCTCCATGGAGTGGAAATGGCATCTGTGGGACTGCAGGACAATGAAAGCATGCGTCCTGCAAGTTCAAAGACACCATCTAGTCTCCTAGATCCAGAACAGTGAGAACCTGGGCCAGATCACATCTTGAATTTTTGCCTCTGAAGGTAGATGTTCAGAAACCAAAGGTTTAATTTCATTCTGAACCCATTGTCTTTTTGGGGCACCAAAATGTATGGGGAGAAACACTCTGAACCTGCGTGTCTCAGGAGGTCTAAGTCCACTTTGATGAGCAGTGATTGAACTTCCGGGGAAAGGATAATAGAGTTGTGATATGCTGAATCAAAATCAGGTAGATCAGGAGGAGTAGCGGATGTAAAAGCAAAAATGTACATGTACTGAGAAACCTGCAACATCCACTGGTCTTGGGTAACGGCATGCCAGCCAGGTATATAAAAATGCATTTTGTCCCATGCATGACCATATGAGGGATAATCAAAGTGGCTTGGGTGCAGTCGCAGGCGGCAATGAAGAGAATAGGACTGCGGTCCTAGCTGGTCATCACAGCCTATGCCACAACATCCTCTGAAGCCATCAAGAGGATGCAGGAGCTGCAAGGGCTAGCTCCTGCAACAGGTGAGAGCCTGAGAGTATTCACTGAATTGGTAAAATTGGCAGGCTGGGTATAGTAAGCCAAAAGAGGGTCATAACCTGATGTCTTTAAAGTACTCCAACGGAGAATCCACTTTCTCTCCAACAATCATGAAGACATCAAATGACATGTCTATCAGTAATGCCAGCATCTCCCCAGAAAAACCTGCAAAGGTAGGGATGGTGTTGGCTCTTGACCTGAAACATGCATCAGAGTTGGACCGGGAGCAGGAGCCATTGGAGCGGAGGCCAGTGCCGAAGTAGACAGGACTTGCATAACCTTTGGAGCTGATGTGGAGGTATTTGCATATACAGGCTGGGGGTCAGGGAGGTCCCCACAAGCAGAAATTTGACTGCGGGTGCTTACGATTTAATAGGGACAAAAGCATAAGAGGCAGAATGGCATCCTTGAAAGCCTCTACTAGCTACAGGATGGGGCATTCAGGGCTTTCCTGGTCCAGGCTGGGGATAGGGTCCAAGTCTGACAAGAGGGTTGAAGTTGTGTCCTTCGAGCATTGATTCCGTTACTTATTCCTGGATTGGGAGTAGTGATGGTGAGAACAGTCTTGATTGGAATACTTGTGTTTATAGTGGGACTTTTCTTAAATTTTGCCTTTAACTAACCTGATGACGATGACTTGAAGGGGGGCTGGGACCAGGAATGGCACTCCAATGAAGGAGGAGCAAGTCTGAAAATTGAAGCATGGTCTGCCCAGTTTTTTGTGCTCTGAAATGTCAGTTTCACCTCCCACTCAGTGATGGCCTTCAGGTGCATCAATGAGCATTTATCACAGAACTTCGACTCACACTTAGATCGTAGACACTAAAGCCTTTGTGCGGATCCCTGACCAACCTTTACTTTCTGTAATCACACAATTTCAATCCATTATTCTTCTAGAAATACATTTTCACTAGCACACTATCGTGAAGAGAACAATTTGGAGTGAGTAAACTGTAAGATAAAAATGTTGCAAGTGGAGCTCATGATCTGCGTTGAAAGGTGTAGCAAGAAATGCATACGGTTGGCTCATTGCCATCACTTCTGGAGGCAGTGCAATACTGCTGATGAGTCTGATAGCACCACCTGTTGGTGTGCAGGAGCCATTCCTAGAGAAGTTCCAGATCCATTCTGGGGCCTGGAGGGAATTCAAAATGTGTAGAACATGCAGTTAGAAGTATCCCTCCGAAAAGTGCAATGCAACCATATTATTTATTTTATTCTACTTATTGGCATCTAGTAGCATACAAGGAGCAACAGTCAGGAATAAGTCAGTTATACTAGGACAATTCCAAAACCTGAGATAGAGGAGGAAAACAGAAACAGTGTAGAAAGCAAAGAAGTATTACATCTCTGTGCAAGTATATTGAACATCATGGAGTGGGTCTAGGAGAGACAGTCATCTGGTGCTCATCAAGTAGACAGTGTGTGTTACATTTCACTGTGTTTAACAGTACTATATTGGCAGTAGCATTCTTACAATTTTCCACTACCATTGTGTGGAGGTACAGGAAACTGTATCATAGGAGCAGGTTGGCCTACTTCTCGTGGGCATGGGTGCTAATATGTAATCTATCATTGCGACAGAGGTGGTTGGTGGTGATACAGAACCTGCTGTGACCCTGGATCTCAGATAAGCCAGTAAGGGTTCCTAAAAGTCTCTAGGACAGGATATTGGTGGCATTGTGTTCCAGTAATGTGACAGTTGGTTGGAGCAATAAGCCACATCTAGTGGCCAGTCCTTCACTGTAGGTGCAGTCTTTTTACCCCAATTCATAGCCACTCTGCACTTGGCCAGGAGAAGAAGCATGCCCGACAGTTACTGATTATCAACTAGAACATCCTTGACAAATCCCAATAAGCCTATTAATGGTGTGCACTAAATATGTGTTTTGGTTATAGCCTGATTTACCAGGAACACCTTGTTCCAAAAAGCAGCAACTTTCGGCAATCCTACGCAAAATGAAAAAAGTCGGTGGCACCGCACATCTAAGGCAACTGGGGTCGCCAGTCGGCCCCATCTTGTCTAGTTGCAGTGGGGTGCAATAAATCCGGAATGGAAATGTAAAATATATGAGGCGGAGTCTGTTAGGTGAGATCATTTCCATCTGTCCACAGCAAAACGACCAGGGGACATCCATTAATTCGGGACCTATATCAGTGTCCCATAGCTGTCTAGCAAGAGGGGGCAGTATCAGGGAGGTACATTGGACCATTGTATATAGCTGCATTAGTTTGTCTGATGCCGTCGTGGTGAATGCATGTTCCAGTGCTGGCAAAATCAGGTCTAGTGCAGTTGCTGGATGCGCGGCATCAATGGCATTGTTTGTAGGAATGTGTCATTAGGATAAAGTGTATATACTAAGGCGGCCAGTCTTCTTTTTTCCCCCTTTTCCTGAAGCGGGGGCATGGTAGGGTTATCATGCAGCGGTATAGATGCAGCATTAAACTGCTCTAGCCCACACCTTTTTCTTACGCCATCCCATGCCCATCGGAAGCACTCAACCTTGCGAACTTCACCCCAAGGTGCCATGTATGGGGCCTATAGGGCTGCATTTAGAGGCCATGGGTCCGCTCTATTCTTTTCTATTGCAACATGGAGCTGGAAGGGAGTTGGGTGAATCCAGAAGTGTAGAAATTGTGCCTGAGCACAAAAGTGGTAGAGAGTCATATCGAGTGCGCCCATTTCTCCATGTACGAGCGGTAATGGGAGTAGTTTCCATGAAATGCGGGCTGTCTACCGGCCTATAACAGTGAGATCACGTTAGAATAAAGGCGTTGCAGTAAAGCACATGTTGGTGGTAAAGGAAGGTTTTGAAATAGATATAGCAATTTAGGCTATAGCAATGCGGCCAGCTAGTGAGAGTGGTAACTTTAGCCACACTGGCATTCTATCTTCTAGCAACTCCAGCGCATGGCCAAAAATTGCAATCCATAATTCCTGCATATCACAAGGTAACCACATTCAGAGGTAACGCACTGGGGGCGGTCGCCCATTTCCGAGGGTATTCAGTATGGAACTCGCAAGTATGTTCTGTGAGGGGGAAGAGCGTGGACTTATATTTATGCCAGAGAGGCCCGAAGTGTACCACCCCCTGTATTATAGGGGCCAGATTTGTTTGCGGATCACTTATGTAAAGTGTAACATCTGCATATAGGGAAATTATTAGCCCCCTAGAAGAGATCCCTTGTCGCATGTAGTGCTGTCGAAGCCTGGCAGCCAGGGGTTCCATTGCTACCTTGAACAATAGCGGAGAAAGGGGGCATCACTGTCGTGTGCCGCAAGTGATTTGTATGCATATGGAGATGAGCCCCATCATGCAGACTCCTGCTGCGGGGAGGATGTATAGCAATTTTAATATAATGAAGAAAAGTAGAGCTGAGCCCTGGCCATTGGAGCAATGGAAAGAGTTAGTCCAACTTAAGATAGTCCAACGCCTCAATGGTGGCCAGCAAGGTGGCCACTGCTTGTACTTGTGGGTCCAGGTGAGGCATCAAAAGTGTTCACAAGTAGTATGAGGTGGAGCGACCTGGAATAAATCCTGCCTCATCCGGCCGCATCATTCTGGGCAAAAATGGTAGTATGCAATTTGCCATAATTTTGATGTCCACATTTATTATTGATAATGGCCTGTATGAGTCACATCTGGTGGCAGGTTTGAGGAGAGAAAGGATTACGACTTCTGAGCGTGGGGGGGAAGAATACCCTCTCTGAAGGAATCCTCAAACATGGCCAGCAGATGGAGGGAAGCATATTCCATATAGAAGAAGGTAAAGCCATCAAGGTCAGGTGCCTTGTCGCTTGGAAGAGAGAAAATGATCTGCATAATCTCTACTGTGATGGGCATGTCCAGGGACTCCATGTGTGTGTTATCCAGCCAAATTAATTACAAGGTGTCTAGGTATGCAGTCAACTCATCTCTGTTTAGGGTATAGCTTGGCATAAAACGTGGACATGGACCAACAGATGTGTCCAGGACACAGTCACCTTCATCTAGCAATTCCAGTACATATGTGGAGGTGTGCAGGCTTCTGAGAAGATCTGCTAATGTCTTCCCGGGTCTATCCCCTTCACCATAGCAGCGAGCTTGAGCATTTCTGCTCAAATATCACACTTCTTGCTCTGCCTCCTCTGTGGATTCCAATATTTTCTCATAGATGATTGCCAATGTGCTTGGGTCATTAGTACAATGATAGTCTGACTCTAAATCCAGTATTGCATTTTCAAGTTAAGTTGTGTGTGTATTGCCCCAAGTACTTCAGCTTGTTTGGAAATACAGGCACCACTCTGGGAGGCCTTAAACGCCTCCCAGAGCACCAACAGATGTCACAGTGCCCTTATTTTGTTCGAAGTAAGCAATGATGTATTTTTGTATCTCCTCCCAGAACACTGAAGATGTCACGAGAACACAGTGGGGGGGCCTGCAGAATTGACGGTTCCAAAAGAACAGGGGCATGGTCCGATAACTTGCGAGCCATGTATGTAACCTTTGCACCCCACAGCTTTACCTCATGGGATATTAGCCAATAATCTATTCTCGACCTCGTGTTGTGGTGAGAGGAGACATGTACTCTTACGCTTCCCTCCCCAGTACCATCTCCATATGTCCAGCAGATGGTTGTCCTGTATGATCATGTTGAGTGTAGATTCTGCGCCGGGGTGTGGACGGCAGAACAGACCAGACCTATTGTAGCTATCGTCTAGGACCCAGTTCAATACCTCTACCCAAAGCGTTGCACCATTTGATCTTCCAGCCACCAATCGCCACAGATCACCGAAAAAACTGGGGTCATCTGGGTTAGGTCCATATACCTCCATTAGTGTTAGGGGTTCAGTCTTCCTGTTGCAATAACATACCGCCCCTCAGTGTCTACAATGACATCCTTGGATCACCAGGGCAACACTTTGCGAAGCAATATGGCCACCCCCCTGGCATAGCTGGAATATGGTGAGGTGTAAGCCTCCCCATACCATCTGGCTTTTAAACCTGGAGCAGTGAGTGTAGTGAGGTCTTGTAGAAAACAGATATCTATCCGGTGCCGTACCACAGACGTGTGGACAAGGCGGGATCTGCGATACTCATTAAGTCCTCGGATGTTCCAGGTTAAACATTTTATAGACATCTAAATGGAGCCGATATATTTTGCTTAAGATTGTGTTGTTGTGCGTGTCTAATGCATGAGGCATGACGGGGTGACCATGTTGTGAGATGTCGCTGAATGCTACATATGAGTGTAAAAATAGCAAGACAGAACATTTCAGTAAGCACAATCCCCAACCTCCCGCCCCTCACCAACTCCAACCCCAGAACATGGTTGAGATTCAATACCCTCCCAGAACCCCCTGGTTTCCCCCAACATAACAACGGGAAGCATCCCAGGAGGCAGAACAGGGCTGAGCTTACTCCCCTACCAACAAGGTCAGGTGACCAGATGGTGCTCGCGCCCCGTATATAAGCACCGTAAACATATTAAAACAGTAATACAATCGTCATTGTGGCGTACCAGCAGGCTGAATGCAAAAAAACCCTGTCTCTCTTATCTGAAGGTAGCCCCAATCCGGGCTCCCTGATATTGCCTGTATTCCTGCATATCTGGGCCGGTTCAGTCATTTTCATTTAGGGCATTTTCTGTGGAACCCTTACTCGACTTTGCTGGGAATGCCTGTATCTCGTTAAGATGCATACCAAACTTAAGGGCTGCCTTGGCGTCCGTGAAGAAATGGGGCTTGTCGCCTTGCGTAATACGGAGCTTTGCTGGGTACCGGAGTGCATAAGGAATGTTTGCTTGCTGGAGAAGTCATTTAGCAGGAAGAAATTCTCATCTGGTGGTTTGAACTGCAATGGTAAAGTCCGGATAAAAAGATAGGGAGTCTCCTTGATGGGTTGATTGTTTCTCGCAGGCCAGACATAGGATCATATCTCCATTTCTGTAATTCAGTAGGGGCGCCACAATGGGTCGTGCCAGTGCTCCCAGGGGAGGTTGGGGCCAAGGGACCTGAGTGTCCTCTCTACAATGATTACAAGTGACAGGGCCTCCCGAAACAATTACCGGAGGAGTGACACCACAAAAACTTCCATGGGGGTGATGGTACTGGATTCCCAGATCTGTGACTGGGAGTCAGTGTCAGAAAACGTTCAGCGCTCCGTCCATCATCTCCTTGTGTTTGCACAGAATTCAGGAACACTTGTGATATGAAGGTTGTTACGCCGTGATCGTGATTCAAGGTCTTCATTCTTAGCTCTGATAAGATCTAGGATCTTGCCCATCTGCAGTAGATGTTCCTTGGACTCCGCATTGGCATCCTCGGCATCGGAGACTCAGCTTGCCACCTGTTCAAGTCTGGAGTCCTGTGTGTGTGTCTACTCTATGCTTCATGTAATCTAGCCTGGAGGTGAGTGCGTCTAACTTGGAGTCTATGGCTCTGATGTTGCTTTTAACATCTAGAAATAGTTCTTTAACAGCATCCTGCATATCGCTGCTCAGTTTCCAATGTTGTATCCTGGTCAGCATGGAGAGTAGCGCATTTGCTCTTGAAAGTGAGTTTAGGCTACCTAGTGTCCTGCTTGCCCATGTTTTCCACTTGAATCGATGTAGTGTTGGTGGGTGTGCCAATGTTCTCACCACGCAAATAGTACACCACCCAGCATTCTGGGCACCTCCATCCGCTGTGAGGCTGTGCCCTGGCGAGTTATATGGAGGCAAATATATTAAATTAACAGCTGCCCAAGAGACACTTCCGGACCTGCTTTGTTCATGGCTTGCTCTCTCACTCGTCCACAAACTCCCACTGGGCAGGCAGTATACAATTGCGCCGCACAGACTCAAGCCACGTAGCCAGCCAGCAAGTTCAGCCAGGGACACGCATAGGCCTGTTGTCTTTCCAACCAGCGCGTTATTTGTGGACAGCTGATAAGTCCCTCCGGCTGCTTCAGGTCCAGCCTGCTTCTCCTCGCACTCCATGGGGCTCAGCAGGTGTCTGCTCCCAGGAAATCCACAACATGTATCTCGTTGGCTGCACCCACACAGCAGGGTTGCGTTGCAGTAGGCCCAGGCCGGTGCACTTACCGGCGGTGAAAACCCAGCTCCGGCACGCAGATCTCATCGTCTTCCCGCGTCTGCCCTGCTGGGATCCCAACCCCAGGGTACCGGCATCTCAGTGGCAGCATAGTCCTTTAGGAGTGCAGGCAGCCAATCCTCCACTCCGGCGACGCCAGGTAGGCCCCGCCGACCACCCCAGCAGCCGTGGCGAGTTTTCCTGTTGCGGAGGGCTTGCGAGCCACATATTTTTACCCTTTTAGAGCATCGGCTGTTCCCCGATGTCTCTCCCGAGATGCGGAGAGTTATTGCAGTGTTTGCGCCTGATTTTTACTGATAGAGAGATCCGGTCTGCAGAGCCTCTATATCGAGCCTATATATCGAGCGGCCATCTTGCAGCTTGGTCAGGCTCTACATGTGTATGCCTTTATCAATTCTTCCATTAAATTATCAACCTTAACCAGGAGTCAAGTTTCCTGGAAAGAAAAAAAGCATCACAATCTTGATCACAGGGAGGTACGCAGCAACTACATCAATCAAGAAATCAGTATGGATGTAACGCTCCCCCACCCGTGATTGTAGAGATCGCTATAATAAAGGCAATCCCTATGGATCGATGTTTATGGTGGGCTTTGTGGGAAATTAATTAACAAAAACACTACCTGTACACAACTGGTTCATGACGTTTGAAGCTTACTATGTATAATGGCAAGGAAAACAGGGTAAAAGGCAGTAAATCCATGATGTTAATACTTGCAATTTAACAGTGAGCCCTATTCACAAACAACTAAAACTACAGGTTCCAAAACATTTTTAGACACAACCTTGCAGTGAAATTTTCGTCTTGTCACATTTCCCAACAAGTAATGAAAGAACTCAATTTTAAGGAGGATTAGTAATAACTACAAACCGACACATTAGCACCTTTGTTGATGTTGCTTAAGTTACAATGATAAAAACAATATATAAATGTTCATCACCCCTTTGCTAAATTAGGTTTGCATTAAAAGGATGATTTAATAAAGGGAACAGACCACTAAATCGAGAGACTGCACATTGTGAAGGAGAAGGTTACTTACCCTATACGCACCTGTTCGGAGTGTCTAGTGCTGTAGATTCACATGCTGCTGTGCATACTCCTGCCATCTATTATTGGACTTGGAAGTTTGCAAGTTGTTTTTCTTCAAGGAAGTATTTTGAGGCACGAGATGTACTGCAACTCCTCCCTTTGGTCGACAATGCTCAAGGGTACAAACTCCATATTAGACTTTTTTTGCACAGCTGGTGACAATGTGTATGGAGTGTCAAATCAGTGTAGCATCATACACCATGCAAATTGTGCAATGTCAACATGGTAATCACAGATCTGCAATCAACATACGCTTCTGGGGAGGAGGTTGGCATAAGTGAATCTACAGCTCTAAACGCACAAATAGATGTGTACAGGTTAAGTAACATTTTTTGTTCATAGCATACGTGGCTGTAGATACACTTGCGCTACACAGACTGGAAAGCAGTACATTCCATAAGTAGTGGATAGCAAGTGGATGAAGCATATTTCTAAAACAAAGGTCTGGTCAACTTGTTCTAGGGTGGGTAGGGGGAAGAAGCGAGCTAAAATGTCCACACAATAGTGGCTGGTAAGAGTGTGGTGTTGACTTATTGGCCGCTTTGCGGAGGCCAGCTAGAGGACTGCTCCCTAAGAAATAAAGCCTTAGTCTCTGTAGGAAGCTGGCTCTGTATATACTATACCAAAGTGAGGTATTGTGTGCACAGAGTCCAGGGAATCCCCAGAGGTATAGCAGAGGGTAAATTATGTATGTACGAACAGCTTTCTTTGTGGTGGTGTGGGCAAGCAGTTAGGCTTATAAAGAGGGTGCATTTAATGTATTCACTCAATCAAGACTGAGGCACACACTCCGACTGAATCCAGACCAACTGAGTAAGTATAAAAAAAAGTATACTTGTATTTTATTTCTAGAAATAAGCAGGACTTGGTACCGGTAGAATACTTTCCAGTTACTTTAAATACTCTGGGTGGTATGCATAGATACCACACCTAAGGATCTCACAAAACAAGATAAGTAAGACCTTTGTTGGTTTGAATTGTAGTTACTTTTTCCCCATCCCAAACAGTTCAACACTTAGAACATTTTAGTCCCAAAATCTCATAACATGGGTTGCTATGGGAAGAAATGGTCATCGGTTTTGCAGGTAAGTGGGAGTTTTGGGGGTTAGGACCAAGGTCTCCCAATGTATAGATGGGCACTTGAGTTGCACCACCAGCAGCACTGGAATGGCCGTGTGCAGAGTACAGAGGCCCAATATTAGCCAATGAGGCAAAGGGGGGCCTACGGTTAGGGGCTGCTGATGAACAGGCCACTCGGGTGTGATAACTAAGCTCCTGGGGTTAGGGTCAGCACAGCATGGGGCAAACGACCAGTACAGGAGCTGCAGCCGGGTGCCCAAAATACATCAGGGACCCTGCGCTTTTCAATGGAGATCTTCGGTTCGGCGAAGATGCTGCAGGCTCTGACAGGGAGACTTCCTGAAGGCAACCACCGGCTGGAGAAGTCATAGGGTTCTTGGGGGAAGCCGGGACACTGTTTGGTGGGAGAAGTGTTTTCCGGCATCCTGTTTTCTTACCAGCTGTGGTATGGAGGGGGTGGACACTTCAGTCTGAGGCTGCAGGTGTCATCTTGAAAATTGAGGATGATTGGGGACCCCCAGATCCCAGGTCAGGTTCACTGGGGAGATCCAGTTGTGGTGTTGGGCAACTTGAACTTGGGCGGCGGTGGAATCCGAATTCTGGTCTTGAAGTCTTTCTTGAGCTAATCCTGTGCTCACGGGAGACCGAGTCTGTGAGGTGAATGCAGGGCAGGTCCTCTGGAGGGCTGCTGGCAACGCTGGTTTCTTCGCTGTAGGCAGGTAGGATTCAGGAGAAGCCAGTAGGGCTGGGGCCAAAGCAGTAGGTGTCCTCTTTTCTGGATCGGCACGGTTTTTCGGTCCTTCTTTGTTCTTTGAATCTGAGGAGGCAAGGTTCAGGGATGCCCTTAAATACTAGATTTAGGGGTGTTAATGGGGTGTGCAGGTCAGTACCAATGGGTTCCTTCATTGGGGTTGGTAAACCCCTATTATGCCACCCTCCAGTGGGAGGGGGCATAAGCCTATCCCTAATTGGCTGATTCCCATCTTCAAGATGGAGGGGACTGAGATGTATACTTCACCTCGCCTCCCCCACCTGAGGGGTGGGGTTGGCAAAGGTAGGCACACCTCTCTTCCTAGCTTGGTTTTCTCACCGATTCTCCTGCCCAAAGTGGGGGCTGGAACCTGTGGGAGCAAGTAGCTGGGGGCAGCAAAAGGCAGTGGCAGCTTTCCAAGGAAGCAGGCCTTTGAAGCTTCCTCTTTGTGGACCCATCCTGGGGCTGGAGGCATGACACCTCTACCCAGGATGGGCTTTGTTTATGGTCCCAAAGAGCGGAGGCTCCCTACCCAGGGGTCCTGACCCCTGTCTTGTGGTGGCAAATGGCAGGAAGCCATTCAGGAACTACACCAGGGTTGGTTGATTTTCAGGGGGCATCTCTAGGATGCCTTCAGAGTGCATTTTACATTGAATCCCACACTGGCATCAGTGTGGGTTTAATGTAATGAGAAGATTGCTACCAAACTTCCCAGTTTTTATTAAAGCCATTATGAAGCTGTGGAGATTGTAATGAACAACTCCCAGACCATATACTCTTTAAGGCTTTACTTCACTTACAATGTCTAAGAATAGTCTTAGACACTGTTGGGGGCTCA
Organism: Lissotriton vulgaris; assembly: GCF_964263255.1. Taxonomy (NCBI): domain Eukaryota; kingdom Metazoa; phylum Chordata; class Amphibia; order Caudata; family Salamandridae; genus Lissotriton; species Lissotriton vulgaris. The sequence goes on along the minus strand of NC_141689.1, from coordinate 819,321,514 downwards.
TGGCTCACGCCACTGTAACCTCACCTGAGGGCTAGTGCATCCTGCTAGAGGGGTGGCTTTCCTAGGCCCCAGGTAGTGGGTTGCAAGCATAGCACACAGAGATGTGTGCCATTTCGAACTCTACACTTTTCTCTGCACCAAAACACGCAGCCTGCAATGGCAGTGTTTGTGTGTTAAGGTACGAGCCTCTACAGGTGGCACAATAGGTGCTGCAGCCCTTACAGGCCTTCTATAGTCATATTGCCCTTGCTATCCATGGTACCTTTTACAAGGGACTTACCTGTGGCAATGGAGGAGCCAAATGTGGGTACAAAGGTGCAGTTTTGGGAAACACTGGCCCCAGGGAACCTGGTTGGCAGGGACCCAGGGCACATCAAGTCAGGTTGCATCAGACGTCAGGCGAAAAGTGGGGGGCAACCATGCAAAAAGGGGCACTTTCCTACAGTCGCCCCTTTCTTATTAATGAAGTGTGGTGGGAGGCGAAGAAGAGCTGAGGGGGGATTACACGTACAACTCTTAGCTTGATGGTAGCAAATCCGAAGGCACTCTACTATCCATCTTGCTATACCTGTCTCAGACAATGGATAACCCTTGTGAGGATCCGTGAAGGATACAAAGCTGATCAGACTTGCAAAAATGTCTGATCCTGGCAATGTACTACATAACAGCGCTTTTAACATGTAGCATGTGGTGGCCCTATATAGTCTGGTTGAAATTAGTCACCTCTACAGTCTGGTCAAGGTGAATTAACTCTGGGAAAAATGTGTAAACGGTCCTTATAGAACCTTATCAGCGTGAACCTGAATGAATAAGACTTGCAAAATGATTGATAGCAGCTTGCTACTGTGCCTAAAAACTTCTGGCCAAGAAGGTTGCCACCTTCTAGGAAAGAAACTGTGTAAAGGATCAAATCGTGTCCCCACGAACAGACGACTGGGATGAAAAAGGAGGCAGCAGCTGCTGGAATAGCACCTATCTCGGTTTGCTTGGATAGGCTTTCCCTGTAACTATATTCAACAAAGATTCCTGGAACGGTTGGATCTCTGGAAGTTGACTGCGGGATGTGGCATTTAGATAAATCCAAATCTCAGGAACACGGAAGATTGTACATGTGGTCTAGGCAGTACTACCTCTTGTGGGCAAGTATGGACTACTAGGAGACAGATAGGGGAACGAGGGAGAAGGGGAGGTCCTGATGTAGGTAGAGTCACTGGGTTGGGGCTCATAATTCTTCTCTTCCCAAAGTAATACCATCCAAGCCCTTAATGGCTCATTGATATTTTCTACAATAGATTTGACCATTGCCTTCAGTATGGGTAGGAACAGGACTAGGCATCCGGACTAGGAAAGGGTCTCAATTTAGGAAGTCCCCTTCTTCCTGAACGTACATGTCCACTTTACAGTGCACCGCAGCCCTCTGGATGACCGCATGGCAGGCTGTGGTATCATCCGGCAATGATGCTATAACCGGGTAGGGTTTCAAGCAAGCCTCACCAGAGGGACCAACCCTGTAGTCTTCCCATGGATTATCTGTGGGCCCGGTCATATGGTGTATGAGGACCCCTCAGGTTACTCTGGTGGAGGCAGAGGAGTTGGTATGTGTCTTAACATGGTGGCAGGGTGGTGGAGTTGGTGATAGAGGTGGGGGAAGGAAGAGGTAAAGGTGGAACAAACCGAGGATGATGGCTTGCGTCACTGTCCTTGTGTTTCTTCAGTGCAGGCTACCAAAGGGCTTCGAACAAGGGTTCTTCTTCAAAGGCAAGTCTTCTGGTGCAGGGATGGATCATTGAAGGATTTGGCAGAGGAATTTTCACCAACATCCTACTGGGGACAGGGTGAATGAAGGCGCACTTCTGCCTGGAGTTGAGGGGCTTTTGGAGTCGCTGCATTATCGGAGCATCAGATTCCTCAAATCCAGCTGTTGACGCAGTATCTTAGGCATAAATAGGATTTTCACAGTAAACAGGATCTTTAGGGCCAAGGTGAAGGTGTTACCAAAGCCTTTGGATGGGTGGGTGGGGGGGGGGGGGGGGGAGGAGAGGGTCGACATCAGTACTTACGACCCTTTGCCTTCGGCGTCAGATTCTTTGGCCTCAGAGACTTCTTCTTCCATCCACTCCTGTGTACCTACGACCCTTTGCCTTCGGCGTCAGATTCTTTGGCCTCAGAGACTTCTTCTTCCATCCACTCCTGTTCTGGTACATCAACGCCCTCTTGGAAGACGTCATCCGGTATCGATGATGATCGAGCCATGCTTTTTAGAGCTTGACGATCTCTGATTGTTTTCTTGGAGCGGAAAGAAGCACAAGCCGGACAGTCTTTGTACTCGTGTTCAGGTGAAAGGCACAGGTTGCACACCTCATGCAGATCAGCGTGTGGAAATTTGGATCCACACTGAGGACTTTATTTGAATGGAGTCCTTTCCACAAGCCACGAAGGTCTGATGGCGCAGGTTGGCCCGAAGGTCTGCTTCGACAAACGCAACCAGAAGTTTGTAGAGATGCGTGTCGAAAGGGTAAACGCGATTGAGACAATACCGAAGAATTAGGTAAGGATTACGCGTTGTAAGTTAACTCAGTAACAATACCAAACTGGAATGCGTGGAACACATCCTAGCCCGATGGAGGAAAAAAACAATCTGAAGATGGAGTCGATGCCCATGCACACTATTGTTAAAAGGAGGAGTCACCCAACTCGTGACTTCCAAAGACTTTTCCAAGACAATAAAAAACTGCAAACATCCGGGCCAACACCAGATGGGGATCTATGCATAGTGTATGATCTGCACCTCATATGCCTCGAACACTAAGTTACCTTCAGTAACACACTTTCTAGCGAATACTCAAATTGCAGATTTGTCACCTTTAGGAATAGCCCCAGGCATAAGGATGGATCTGGAGAAATCTAACAGTAATGGTCCTGCTTACTGTTAAGTTGTACAGTGTGGTGACTCTGTACCAACCCATGAGTGATGGCACAGAGCAATCTATAAGCGACACCCCTGTGAGCAGACCACTGTATGCAGCTTTTTCCTGCTGTGCCCTCAGACAGGGAGCGTGGAACAAATTGTTTGAGAAAGTGTTCTGAAATTATAATATGGGAACTCTTTAGATCTTTAAGAGGCCACAGAATAGGATGAGGAAGTGTGAGAGCAGTGAGTAATCTGCTGCTAGATGGGAGTATCGACCAGAAACCGAATTAGAGAGAGAAAGTAACTTGTTACTCTGATGGACACTTATAACCAAAGTTTCTTCACCTATAGAATAGATACTATAGCAGCCCCAGGATACCCCGTTGGGGTAATTGTGCGCTTTATTTATGGCCTAACATAATATAACTTCCCAATGGTGGAGGGTTTAGGGTTTGGACTCGAGCAAAAAGTCCTACAAATTCAAAAAGTGACATTCCTGCCGGATCGGACCGTCAGGGTAAGAGTGTTCCATGAACGTATACACCAACAATCATGTCAAAGCCACTGCAGATGGCTTGTCTCTGGTGGAATGAACCTCCAGGCCTTCTGGGGACTGCTTCTTAGCCAATGTCTAGCATATTTTGATGCAGAGGACTATCCAACTTGACAGAATCCTCTTTTGCACCATTTTCCCTTCTATGAACCAGAAAATCCTGTAACAAGCCGATTGTTCATGCAATGGTCCTTTGTGCAGTCAATGTAAAAAAAAATGTGCCCTGTTAGGTGATGGAGCCTTTCGTCCTCTTTCAAAGGGTGAGGCAGGGCAAAGAATGCTGGTTCAGTGATCGATTGGCCAAAGTGGAAGGGAGTCATGACCTTAGGACCCGGGCGATTCCTATCTCCATGCCAGTTTGCCTCAGAAGAAGATTGCACCCAAAGCCCCTGTAATTAGGAAGGCTGCTTTAAGAGTCAAAAGCTTCAAGGTGGTGCTTTGCAATGGCATGAAGGTTGTGCCAATGATGAACGTCAAGCCCAAGTTCAGGCTGCATTGCAGCATAACAAACTGCTTGGGAGAAAAGATGCAAGTTACGCGTGTTACAAAATGTATCACAACCGGCGACTTCAGCAAAAACGGTTGACCAGGAAAACACATTAAGGCTCGCTGAATAACCTTCATTATGTCCACCTCAAGGCCTTCTGGGCTAACAAAAAAACTGACTGAAAGCCATCAGAAAGTTTAGCCTGTAAGGGACTGGTATTTCAGGCATCACACCATGCGTCAAATGTGTCCCAGTGCCCAGCATAGATGGACTTAATTTAATTATGTTTGGCCGCAAGGATGCTATCAACCACAACTGTCAGCAGGTCAAAAGCATTAGTCTGCCAACGAAAAAGGTTTAAATTTCACACTCAGATGCAGGATCCTTCCCTGTTGCCGAGTCAGAAGGCCCTCCCAAAATGGAAGACTGATCGGAAGAAAAAGGTTCAGGCCCAGGAGCATCTGGTGCCACACTCTCTTGGCCCAGTCCAGGGCAATGAGAATTACTTTGGCCCGGTCTGTCTTGATCTTGCTCAGACTCTGAGGCAAGAGAGTTAGTAGTATACAAATGCATATAGGAGTCTTTCCATCCATTTCTGCCTTCAAGCTCTTCCTAACGGGCGCCCAGGAGGAAACTTCATTATGCACAATTGTTGACACTGCACGTTCTCAAAGATGGCAAAGAGATCTAGTCAGGGCATTCCCCATTAATCAAAAACGCCCTGCATCACCTCTGGATGAAGATGCCACTTATGGTCAGCCAGACGATGTCTGCTCTGTTCATGGGCTATGGTATTTAGGAACCTTGCTAGGTGTTTGGAAATCGGGGAATTGTTCTGATGGTCCAGTCACTGCCAGATGGGTAGCACCCTCTTGGCACAGGATAAAGGACCCCACTCACATTTTCTTCGTTTTTGATTTGAGGGAGTAAAGGATTCCATGTCTATACTACACCAATTGTGCCCTATCTGGAAGACAAGACCATGTAAAGCACTACAATGCCTGCCAAATCCTTGGTGTGCATTGATCTTGTTTTCTGTTTGGGCAGCAACGCCATAGTCTGTATGAGAACGGTGACAGAGTTCCTATGCTGTAGAAACAAAAAGATCCACAAGTGTCAACCAGTGTCTCTGTGATTATCCTTCAAATTCCTTTGGTTGCTTGGCCTCAGCATCAAAGTATACCCAAAGAGAAATGTACATGAAGCATCCAGCATAAACGTACAGCCAAACAAGAATATAACAACTTAAGTTTGATTAAAACAAGTGCACAGTTAATAACTTCATGCTAAAAAGTTTAGAAAAACGAAAAGGAGGGAAACATTTTCCTTGAAGGGATAAATAATCTATATCCTTTATGTACATAAGTGAGTTAAGCAAAAAAACAAATACATTCACAAGCATCAGCAAAATATTGATGTGAGGGAAGAATTCTCTTATTAAGCAGGTAAATGAGCACAACAAACCTAAACGTCTTATCATTAGTTACATGGTCCTTTTAAGTATGTAGCAAACTCCCTCTGCTTCAGTAACCTACGGATCAAGGCATTGTCAGTCTCAAGAGGTGAGTTATGCTTCAAATTGCAGGCTTCCCTAGCAGACCAAGATTCTAATATTCTTGCAGACTGCGCTGTAATTCAATCAAATAAATAATATAAAACTCTGCTGGTAATTCCTCCAGCAGGTAAAGCAGGGACTATTCTCCAGAACTCAGTAGGGATTCTTCTCTTGTTTTTAGTCCTGAACTGAGTATTGTAGGCCCACAATAGGTTGTTAAATTGAGCATGCCAACACGTCATTAGTAGGCATTCCTAAACCAGTAACAACCATTCTTCATGTGTCCCTCTCCAACTTCACAGCGGTGTGGTGTGGATATCCCAGCACTGAAGGATTTGTCTAATGTGAACATCTCACATAACAATTCGTAAACAATAAAGATGGTAAATGCCTCTCTGATAGGTCAGAGCACTGCTAGACTAGCCAACCATCAAGGTTGGCGAAGGAGCAGTGGTCAAAATAGGAGAGAGTACTCTAGTTCAGTCCTACTTGGCAGCTTCCACATTATCCATCAACAGTCCAAGAATCAGTTACGTTTGGGCCACAGCAGATGGCATGTGAAGCCAAGCTACGAATGCTTATATCCCCTTAATCACCCTCCACTAGATAATATGCACATCTTTTAAATCATCAAAACTCTTTATTCGATCAAAATTTAAAATGATCATAAAAGAATACATACACATCACAATTAGATAAAATACCATCATTAAAATCCAATCATATCACACTAACACATAAGAAAGAGAAATGACACGAAATCAATTACTGCTCAGAATACATCTCGCAGGACTCGTAACCAACCCTTTCTCTTCTTCAAACAAGCACATAAGAAAGAGGCCATTGAGAAACAGACAAACGGGTCTGGTAACGATTTTAAAAAGTACGTAAATATACACATCTTTCATAACGTTTTAAGAAACTGTAATCATTTAAATAGCCAAACCTTGCAAATATCCCACTATTTACCATCAGGCCTGAAAGCAATAATTAGAATAATACCGTTTTAGAGAGGTTTTGCCAGTGGCAATAGCCGGTCAGCTTTCTATTCTTAGAATTTCGTGTATAATATTTTGCCTGTTGTATTGCATGCACCAGTTAATGAGAATCTGTCTTTATAAGCATTGCACAAAGAGAAAAATTCTGCCTTTGGTAAAAGTAAGATGAGGAAATGAACATATACATGAAAAAGTGTTACCCTTTTTCAGAGTCTAGGCAAACACCTTGAGAGCGTTTAAGTAAAAGAAAGCGATGAAGATAGTTTAAAATTGACGGACAGTATGCCAGTATATACTTTTCTAAATATTGGTTCATTCTATCAGACTGAAGCATAAGAACAAAAACGTTTAGATTGCTGCAACGCCAGTTGTTGTTAATATGTCACCGCCCAAAAATGCAAGTTCTATCAATAATAGCCAAGCTCCATGTAGGGATTCACAGATACATTTGACTAAAAGGTTTTTTGGCACCGAAATGACTCCAACTATAGCAAACCTATATACTACAATGCATGAATATTACCAGGCAGTACTGGCATGCACAGTTAATCTCACTTATATAATCCAGGATTAATTGAACATCCACAGAAATACCAAAACAATGCCGCGCTAGGAGGATGCTCTGAATGCAGCAAATTATATCTTGCCCAACACAGTTTTGAGCAATGTCTAATCTTCAGTGGCGGATTACTAGAACATAGAAAAGACAAGACACACATGCAGAACCAGGCAGAGAAAGAGACCGGCCGAGTCAGGGATGCCATCAACTAAACCGTGATGTGAAATATCGGGTGGCTATAGCATACAACACCCGAAATGAACTTCACAATGTAGTTCACATGCGTTTACAAGTTACACTGGGGAGAGTGTAATGTTAAAGAGAACAGCAAGAGACTTGCATTTACTGAAGCACAAGTGACTTCCTGCACATCAAGAGCTCAACCAGCTCCATTTTAATCCCGCAGAGTCCATGAAACATTCCATAACAAGCATTTGCAATGCAATAGGTCTCGTATTTGCGAGAGTTTAAGCTATTGGCATTGTAAATGACAACTCCTGTTATTTATCTGTTTTGCTACTTAACACATAAATAAAAGCCATGGTAATTTACAATGCCAATAGCTCAAACTCTTATAAATGTGAGACCTATTTCTTTGCAAAGAAGCGGATTCCATTGTCCCGATCTGCTTAGAAAGTGAAAGCGTACATGGCACGCTGAATGCTGCAGTAAAATATGTTGTGCCTGCAGTAGGAGAAATTCATTTGAAAACCAGCAATAGACTGTGCTGTGCAGCACTAGACTCTAGTGTTCACCAGGATCCATGAGTGAAAGCCAGCCATGTGGGAAACCAGCATTAGAATGTGCTGTGAAGCATGAGACACAAGCGTGTTACAGTATTAGTGTATGAAAACCAGCGTAAAAATGTGTGCAGTGCCGCGCGAGACACGAGCGTGCACCAGGATAAGTGCATGAAAAATACCCCTGTTGAAAACCATCATTAGAGTGTACTACTGTCCAGCATGAGAGACCAGCGTGCACCAGAATCTGTGCATAAAACCAGACATGTGGAGAAGCAGCATTAGAGTGTGCTGTGCAACATGCGACATAAGCATGCACCAGGATTTGTGTAGGAAAACCTGCCCTGCCATGTAGAAAACAAGCAGAGTAATATTTATTGTTTATTATTATATAGGATTTACTGTTACTGGGTATGAGCACAAGTTATTTTAGAATATTGTATACATTTTCTTGTTTCTATGTATTGTGAATTTCTTATTCTCAAATAAATAATTATGACAAAAAAAAAAAAGAAAACAAGTAGAGTGGGCTGGGCAGCGTGCAAGATCATTTTGCACCAGAATCCCGGTTTGAAAATCTGCCACGTAGGAAGCCAGCACCAGAATGCGCGCAGTGAGCCACCAGCGCGTACCAGGATCCCCGTATGAACAAAGGCAGTAAGGGAACTAGTGCCAGAATGAGTGCTGTGCAGCCTGAGACACGAGCGTACACCAGTATCTGAGCACAAAAGCCAGCCAAGTGAGCAACGAACATCAGAATGTGAGCCACCAGCATGCACCAGAAACCATGTACGACAAGAATTTGCAACGCAATAGGTGTCGCATTTGCGAGAATTTTAGCTATTGGCATTGTAAATGACAATGCCTTTTATTTATCGGTTTTGCTAATGAACACACAAATACAAGGCATTGTCATTTACAATGCCAATAGCTCAAACTCTTGAAAATGCAAGATATGCTCAGAGAAGCGGCCATCATTGTCCTGAGCTGCTCGGAAAGTGAAAGCGTGCATGGCGCACTGAATGTTGCAGGAAAGCATCTGGTGCATGCAATAGGAAAATCTCATTAAAGAATATAGTGCTTACACACTAATAAAGACGTACCGTGTAACAAACGAAGTAAAAGGGCCAGTCCTCATGGGAGATCACAAATGAAATTAAATGGTGGAACACGCACTACAGGTTGTGAAAAGTTATTTCGGTTTGTTACGTGCCTCAGGAGTATCACTCTCCGGTCAATGAGTGTAGGATACTGATACTGAAATAGTGTCTCCTTCAGCACTTCAGAAAACCCGCCTTCCGGGGTATATGAAATGTTGCAAAATTATACCAACAGTCAAATCCAATATCAATTTATAGCGGTGGATTTTTAAGGTTATCGTGATTCCATCTTCAAATTTACCCTGACTAAGGGCTCAGGAAGCCCGAAATGCATTGGGAGGGATGATCAAAACTAATGAATGCTTCATTTAACTAAGTTTACACAATGTATTTCCTTTGACCTATTTCATCGATATGAGAGCTTAATTTCGAACTACGAATAAAAACCTTACAAATCAACCGCTATAAATTGATATTGAATTTGACTGTTCATATCATTTTGCAACATTTCATATACCCCGGAAGGCGGGTTTTCTGCAGTGCTCAGGGGGACGGACCCTAAACAGGGACGCTATTTCAGGTTACAAATGAACACAAGGCGCTACTAAGGAGGGACTAACAAGCCTATTAACGAATCAAAAGCCAGCATTTAGGAAGGCCAATGACCAATATGGGCGGAAAGAGTCTATTCCCTACTCCAATACAGCATGCCGCAGAGCAGCGCATGGGCAGACTACCTTAAAACAGGCCCTAAGGAACTGAATCAGAAACCAAAGAGAACTCTGAATACTGGTAGTCGTAGTGAAATTACTTCTGCTAATTCCTATTGCAATCTATATAAAATTCTGAGCTTCCTTTTAAGCTTGCATTACCGACCCCAAACACACACACTTACACAATGAGGTTCAAACTACTATGTCATTTTCTGGCATAAATACAAATTTAGTAACAAAATAAAAGTGCTTTAAATTGTAATAAGGTTTGAAACACCACGAAACTAATGATTCACATAGTATAAATAAGCCTGTCAAGGCTGAACACCACACTTTAGTCCCTGGCAGAACACGTGATCAAGGCTGCAGAGGTAGTTACTCCTCTTCTGTTGGTGTATAATGTTGGGCAGCGACTAAATGAGCTAATAGCAGAGACCCTCATGGACTAAATGTGAAGAACAGTAATATCTTTATTAAGTGGGTGGTGGTAGTGATAGATGCCATAGCCTACAGGCACGACCAGCTGGACCATTCTAGATGGGTAAATGGAAATCATTGAGGAGCTCACTTAAATGTACATAATTTACTGTATTGTTGGGTCTTATTGAATGTCTGTTTAAAAACTCAATAAGGTTTGTTTAAAAAATAGTATAAATAAGCCCTTTGCGGCCCTCTATTTAATTTCAAGTATACGACTAAAGGTACTCTGGTGGCACTGCAATCATTTAATGTCCTACATGGCATGGGATAAGAACTTTACAAAGCAGCTCAGAATCTTAAGTGCCGATCGGTTAATTACTTTTTGGTAATCTAAATACATGCATACATACGCAATCTTACTAATGAATGCACAGCTAATGAAAAACTCACCCAGTACTGATACCATAAAAACGCAACTCCTCAATCAACTCCCTAGAATCAGGCGTTTGAAAGTCAATTACAGTTGAAAATATATATACAAGGTACTGTGATATGCAACTAGCAAAATCATGCAGAATGGAAAAACGAAATCCCAGAATTGTTATTTTTAGAATGGCTGATGATTTTCTGAACTCCCTGAAACATGATGATTTTGTGCACATGTGGGTCATTTACTAAACACCCCCGGTATCAACCAACTAAAACTGACAAAAAAAGTTCAAGGATAAGATCATTAATATCACGTCCAATATCTTTAGAATTGGCTCAAACAGAATGATTGAGCACACAGCCATACATTCAATGCATGGAGACTGCAAATTAGATCATAACACCTATTATGATCGCCCAAAGCTAGGATCGGAGGCAGAGCATTGTGCCATTTCTTACTATTTGTATTCCTTTTTTTTATATTTTAAAGTGCTATTAAAGAGTAATTCATTTTTTTCCGAATACAAGCTTGGCTAAGCATTCAGTCCCTAATTAGTGGGCCGTTAAGGCCTACTCCATGGCCAACGATTTGACCATCAGCTTTGGCAAAAACGAAAACCATGGCGTATAACAAGAAAACACAAACAGTCATGGTTTTGGGGTGTGACCCAGATAGAAAGTGCAGACGAGTACAAATACGTAGGGGTGCTCATTGGTAAGAAAGGCTCCTTTACAGCCCAGAAGGAGGTGACCCAAAGGAAAGGGTTAGCGCTGGCTAGAACTTAAAAATCTAAATAACAAATTAGCCCCTACTTGAAGTAATACGAGCAAAACTAATGCAAACAATTACATACGACGAACACAAACCGATGGACTACAACTGGACCACCCTTCCCCAAAACACTGAACAAAAACAATTTAATACAACACTGGTGCACTTTCTGCACTTGCACTCTATCACATTTTATTTATAAGGAAATACTGGCCTTCCCGCGGGAACAATGAGACTGATGTGGACCATAGAATTAAAAAAAAAAAAGTTTTAAGTACCATATAATATGCCAATCTTAAACTTGTTTTATGCACACAGCCTTTGACTATGAATTTAAAAGAATGATTGAGGTTGCCAGTTGGCGCTTTAAATGTATTTTATGCTTTATGTTTTAAGTTGTTAACTTGGCACTTCAAATATATCTTTCACACATAGCCTTCAACTATGGATTTTGATGCAAAGATTTTAAATGACTAAGCATAATCAATAAACTGAACTAAACGATGTTTTAATACATTTTCTCTCTAACTGTGTGTTGAGGCCAGTCAAGCCCACCAATGTGACTTCTGGTTCAGACAATGTCTATGCCGTCAGAAAGGCTCCCAAGGTAGAACCAGAGGGTGGAAATATATACATATAGAAAATAGACAGTATAGCGATCTGTGAAGCTTAGATCTGTTCTTCAAAGCTCCAGAAGTGGGAAAACATACCTGATTTTGCTACTGTGATTGAAATACCGGCATGAATAGTGACTATTTCTTTTATCAGTAAAGTATCATGAAAAACCAGATCAATTAAAACACAGTAGGCTTCCGTTAAGCACGCTCTGTAAATCGAGAACTCTGGCTCAAGGTCTGAAATGGGTGAGACATGATCACCATGTTTTAATGAAGTTAAGAAGCTTCACACATTTTACGAATGTACTTACCCTTGTAAAGCCTTATGAATTCGCTTACATTTCTCTCTCAAAACCTGAAAAATCTCTACAGGAGAAAAAGAAATAAAATGCTGTTAAATATTCTGGAAGAGATAAACTGTACCATTAATCCAATCCCGCCACTTTTCACATACGTAAAAATAAATGCAAAACATATGAAACATTACCATTTCATTAATGTAATATGAGGACACAGAGACTGTAAGAGGAGCTAAAAATCTCATGCTACTTTTCTAACATTATATGATCACAAATAACTACCTAGAATTTATATAAGATTACAGAGAAACAAGGAATAATAAATATTAGAACTGATAACACTTCTCTATATTGTTCTTTTTAAATGTAAGCATAGATAGAATGCCCTGCCTTGTAATTACTCTGTTCCTTGACACATTCAGGTTCACTGAACCAAACTACTGCAAATATAGTAATCGTAAATAATCTATCATTTCCTAAACCACACACACTCTCCGCACAGTGTTAAAAATGGCAAACAAACTGGAGTCCCAAAGAAACCAAATGTAACAAATGGTAAGGCAATGATTGCAGGACGTGTGTGGCTCTGGTTTTCTGGAAGAGTGAATGGATTTTGTAAAAGAAACAGCACTGTATTCCCTCCTTGATAGTGATTACAGTTTAGATTTAGCACATGAATAAAATATGTCAGCACAAATAAATCAGGGAATCGGTGAAGGAGGATATTTATAAAAAGTAGGATGAAAGTGAGAATTCTATGTTAGCACTTGAGGCGTGGGTTATGATGCAACTTTCTTTATTCCTCCTTCCAGCAGTCCTGAACTTTTAGCTTTTTATAACAAAAAAATAGCACTCCCATGGTGCTTCAGTGAGGTCGTAATCAGTCCACCAATAGGCCGTCTCCACTATCCCCAAGGGTGTGTGCTTCTTGTGTCAATTCTATTACAGGACCGGAGGCTTCAGATTATGCTTCTTTTTTTTTTACTGTAAACTCACAGCAGCCAATAAACGCAGTTTCTTAAAAATAAACTACATTAACCATGATGCTTGGCCCAAGCCACGCCTCCTTAGCCCTACAAGAGCCCTGGTAACAGTCCCAGCTTCCTCTTTCTTTGCTGCTCACACAGCAAGAGATAAGTGCTATGCTCCTTATTCTTTACATTGACTGAGTAATATGCTTATGTAGCGTTACGATTATTGTGATAGATTTTACCTTATTGAGGCTTGTGGCTGGTGCTGTATTGTGCACAAATCGTTTTCATGCCATATCTGTTGAATTTGTTCAATTTGCTTATTTCGCGATGTTTCCGCGCTCTGGGACCTGTCAGTGGGTCTGCGGCGGCGGCCATGTGAGGAGCGCTTCAGCGCTCGTGATCGGAGCCTTGCTCCTTGCCCTTCGTGCTTTAGCGCTTCAAGTACCGACCCGCTCTGCGGAATTATAAACCCTCGGCCGGCGCTTCTGTCGGTCGCGAAAGGCGCAGGGCTCCCCTAATCGCCCGAACGCCTAGAAGAGCCGATAACCACTCGGCAGACGCGTGTAGCGTCACCCACGTCCATTGGGCTACTATTTGGTAGGATTTTGGACTTGAATTGGGCTACACACGGTTTTTGAACGTTTCCACTGATTTGCACCACGTTTTTTCGAGTTAGCTGGTGGAGATAGACGCCCAACTGGCTGTAATCAATAGTTTGCCTTTTGGGGAGTGAGCACACGCTCCTTATACTTGTTATTCTCGGCTCTGACGCCCTTTGGGCTGCAATAATCGACATACAGCTTTGCTGAGGGGGTCTGGTACTAAAGTCTTGATAATTCCTGTGTGCAGTGTGGATGACCGCCCCCCCCCCCCCGTTTTACTCCTCTTGTGCCTACCTCTGATTTTTATTACTGATCTACCCCACTGTGTGTTGTAGCTATGGAAGAGTGGGTGTATTTTGATGAGGAGGGAGGGGAAGAAACCTATGAGGAGCAGCCTGCTGCTGCAGTGGAGGACAAAATTGTTAATGTTAATGTTAATGTTAATGTTAATGTTAACTGGTATTTATTGAGCGCTCGTACGCCCGGAGGCTTCATGGCGCTATAGGAGGAACAAGGCGCGTCAGACATTTGATAAAAAGAGGCAGCTCAAGGGTGTGCCTGAGAAAAGAGCCAGGTCTTCAGAAGATGTCTAAAACTGAGGAGATTGTCACTCAGCTTTAGGTGAGGGGGAAGGGAGTTCCAGAAGGCAGCTGCAAGATGGTCAAAGCAGCTGCCTCCGAGACGTTTCCTCTTGTACGACGGCACAGTCAACAGAGATTTATGGGTGGACCGGAGGTGTCGGGAAGGATTGTATTTATGGAATAGGTTCCTGATGAATTGGGGGCCAGTATCGTGCAGGGATTTGAATAAAATGCAGCCCGTCTTGAAGGCCACACGTTGTTCCACCGGCAACCAGTGTAATTGTTTCAGGCCAGATCTAACTGATTGCCTTCTGGGAATATTCAGAAGAAGTCTGGCTGCTTGATTTTGAACCAGCTGGAGGCGTTTAAGCTCTCCTTTTGGGAGCCCGAGGTAAAGACTATTGGAAAAATCCAGTCTGGATAAAACCAAAGAGATGACAATCTGAGTAAGGGCGGAAAAGGAAAAAAAGCGTGCAATTTTTAAAAAATTTTTCAGCTGAAAAAAACTGGAGGAAACGACTGATCCCACCTGTTTCTTTAAAGAAAGATCTTCACTGATGTGGATGCCCAAACTTTTTACCGAAGATGACTTAGACGGAGGGGCACCCATACAGGAGGGCCAAAAGCTAGGATTCCAACTATGTATACTCTGTCCAGGCAAGACCAATTCGGTCTTTCCTGGATTGAGTTTTAAATGATTGCAGCTCATCCAACTCAGAATGTGGGACATGGTGTTTTGAAATTGTACCACTGAGTCCTTGGTGTTAAGGGGGAAGATGAGCTGCAAATCATCAGCATAGTTGAAAATGGTTACCTTGGCGTTTCTAAGAGAAAACAGAAGAGGACGCAGGTATAAATTAAAAAGTAGGGGGGACAGCGAAGAGCCTTGAGGCACTCCGCAGTTGGTGGATATGGTGGGGGCCGTAAAGGTACCCAGTCTGACCGATTGAGTTCGGCCAGAAATGAACGAGCGGATCCAACTCTTGCCGGACCTCTGAGGCCAGCCTGCTCGACACGGTCGACCAAGATGGTGTAGTCGACCGTGTCGAACGCAGCGGAAAGATCCAATAGCACCAAAGCCTGGTGGATCCCCTCGTCCGCATTCCGTCTCAAAGAATTCTGCACCGAAAGAATAACTGCTTCGGTTGAGTGGCAAGGGCGGAAGCCGGCCTGGTTGGGTGCAAGGTACTCAGATTTCTCCAGGAAAGCGGAGATACTATCACAGACATGGGATTCCAAAAGTTTGGCGCAGTAAGGCAACAGAGAAATGGGCCTATAGTTAAGTGGGTCTGATGGGTTG
The DNA here is from genome assembly GCF_964263255.1 of Lissotriton vulgaris. Taxonomy (NCBI): domain Eukaryota; kingdom Metazoa; phylum Chordata; class Amphibia; order Caudata; family Salamandridae; genus Lissotriton; species Lissotriton vulgaris. The sequence continues at coordinate 819,305,904 of NC_141689.1, read as the reverse complement.
GCTCCTATCTTTTTTAGGAGGGGAATGAGTAGGGCTTTTTTAAAGTTACTTGGGACTTTCCCTTGGGTGAGCGATCCATTCAGCAAGGGAAGTAGACCCTCAGGAATGAGGGTGCCTACTTCTTTCAGAATGAAGGGAGGACAGATGTCGTCAGGGGATCCTGATTTAACTTTGGTAAGAAGCTTGGATAAGGTAGCATTATCAATAAGAGGGTATGAAGTCAAGGTAGCAGGATTGTGAGAAACATCGGAAAACAAAAGAGATGGCTGAGTGGTGGAGATGCTCTGTTTGATGGTGCAGATTTTGTCAAAAAGGAAAGAATTGAGTGAGTTGCAAAGTTCCTGAGTGGGAGTTATCGGAAGGGAGGTTCTGTCACTGGTACTAAGATTTTCCACTATGTTGAATAGTTCTCTGGATTTATTATTAGCTTTGAGTATTTTGTCAGAGAAATGTTCAGTTTTGTGTTTTAGGATAAGCTTGTGATAGTCCCTGCGAGCTTTACGGTAATTATCCTTGTCTTGCTCTAAATAGGCAGTGCGCCATTTTCGCTCCAGTTGACGGACCTCAAGCTTAAAGTTTTTCAAAACAGGTGTGAACCACTTGTGTGCGTCGTTGGGGCTGGAGCGAAGAAAGTTAGTGCAGGGGGCATGAGCGTCAGCTGCCTGAAGTAACCAACCTGAAAAAGCTTCTTCCAATTTGTCAGTGTCCTGGTCGAATGAGGGAGGGGAGGAAGATAAGGATTCAATAAAGGTGGGAATGTTGACACTCTTCCACAGTCTGGTTAAGGCCTTGGACGCTTCGGTTCAAGCTCTGTCAACAAGGCAGTAGAGAGCACAGTGCCTACAACTGTGCAACAAGCATTGGCGGCGGCACTTAAGCCTATTACCAAGCAATTAGAGAACTTTGCAAAACGCCATGGCTTTACTAAAGACAAGTCCACAAAAAAGGTTTCACCAGCTACGGAGGCAGGCAGCACTGACCAATGGCCACACACTGACGCGTTAAGTTCCCTACCAGCGACATCAGGGCAAGATCATGGCTATTCTACCAGTGGCAAAGCTAAGAGCAAACACCACCATGTGGACACAGACACTACTACCACCACAGGTACAGACACCACAGATACGGACGAGGAACCGCCCCCAAAGAAGGCAAAGAAATGCGCCTCTTCGGCCTCAGTCCCTCCTCCTAATACCCCCTTCACATTCAACCCTACAGAGATCGTTCACCCTAGATCTTCGGATTGGGTCCCGGCCAAGGCTGTGGCGGAGTACCTGCAAGAAAACATTAGAAAAGGGTTTGATAAAGAGGTCCGTAATCGCCTGAGATCTGAATGCCCTCGACCCGAGCTCGCCCATAAGGTGGCGGAAACCCCCGAAATAGACGTTAGCCTGCTAACCTTTTTGAAAAAATTTGCAAAGGATCCTAAGAAGGGCATCGACCGCGCCTGGCGCGGTTGCCAGGATAAAATGCTGAACGTGGTAGGTCCTTTGGCAAAGATCCTCGAGATGGCGCTGCAAGCCAAGGAATCCAACGTGCCAGTTGACCCAGATATCCTAGCTGGTTGGACCCAGCGTGCCATCTGTTTATTAGGCAATGCTAATTGCGCACTGTCCACGGAACGACGCAAGTCACTGCTAATGAGAATGGACTCTAATCTGAGTTGGCAGCGGCAGAACCCGGCCCCTTAGCTGAGGGCAACCTGTTTGGTGACCGCTTCGTGAAGGACGTCTCCAAATACGTGGGGACCTTCACTTCGCTAGATAAGGCTCAAGCGTGTGTTTCACCAGCACATATTTAACAATGCCGGACGAGGTCGGGGACGCTCGCCAGGCCGCTTCACCAACCAAGGTCCCCCCAGAGGTGATTTCGGTAGAGGTCGAGGTCACTGGGATTCGACCAGAGGTGGTACATTCTACCCCACACGAGGCCAGTTCAAAAGAGGCAGATTCCAAGGAGGTGGCAACAGAGCAGGCTTCCACGCCCAGAACTCCACAGGTGAGCGCAATCGATTGTTTCCCATTCCACTGGGCGGTCGCACAAGACCTTTCATTCACAATTGGGGTCTTCTGACCCAGGATTCGTGGGTCTTGCAGACTGTTCAAGGGTTTCAGCTAGAGTTCTACGAGACTCCCAGACAGAGGACCAGTCCGAAAACTCTCCAATTTTCCCAACAAGAGAGGCTTTTTATAGACAGCGAGATAGATGAATTGCTTCACAAACGCGCTATAGCGGTGTGCGATTACAATCCACACGGGTTTTGCAGCAAAATCTTTCTAGTTCAGAAGAAGGGAGTAGGTCACAGACTTGTGTTAAATTTGAAGGACTTCAATTACTTCCTGGTGTACAACCATTTGAAGATGGAGGGCATCCATCTGTTGGCAGATCTACTGCGGCAAGGCGACTGGATGGTCCTTTTGGATCTAAAAGACGCCTATCTGTCTATTCCCATCTATTCGCCTCATCGCCGATTCCTTCTATTTCAGTGGAACGGACGATGGTTCGAATACTCGGCCCTTCCTTTCGGGCTTTCCTCAGCTCCTTGGTGCTTCACCAAGGTGATGAAGCCGGTGGTCGCTCACCTTCGAGAACAGGGTATACGGTTGATAATCTACCTGGACGACATCCTGATCATGGCTCAGAACCCGGATCTAGTGTTGCAACATCTGCAAACGACCATTTCGAATCTGGGGTTCGTAATAAACCAGACCAAATCGGCTCTGATTCCGTCACAATTGACGGACTTCCTGGGGTTTGTGATCAGTTCACAGGCAGCACAGTTTAGCCTTCCGAAGTCGAAACTGAAAGACACAAGGAAGGAGATTCTCTCTCTTCTCAACAAACAGATGGTCTCGCTCAGGACGGTGGCCAGAGTAGTGGGTTTATTGGCGTCGTCCGTTCAAGCGATATTTCCGGGACCCCTTCACTACAGGGCGCTACAGAGATTGAAAATCCAGCACCTTCAGAGAGGGCTGGCTTCCTCAGACCTGGTTCCATTGTCACAGGAAGTGAGAGACGAGATGCAATGGTGGTTGAACCACATGGAGGCATGGAACGGCAAGGCCATTTTCAGTTCGCTGCCCGAGGTGGTTATAGAATCCGACGCCAGCCGTTGGGGCTGGGGGGCGCGCTGTGGCGCAGTTTCAACAGGAGGAAGATGGTCTCCTCAAGAGCTGGAGTTACAAATAAATTGCTTGGAACTTCTAGCAGGATCCTTCGCGATCAAGACACTCTCCCCGCAGCAGACGTCGTGTTGCATTCTTCTCAGAATGGACAACGTCTCGGCGGTACGATACATAAACAAATTGGGAGGGACGAGATCGTTCATGCTGGCGCAAATAGCCAAAGATTTTTGGCATTATTGCCTCAACCGTCAGATCACGGTTATAGCGGAATACATACCGGGACAGTCCAACGTGGTAGCAGACTGGAACTCGAGACACCTGCGGGATTACAGCGATTGGCAGCTGCATCCCAGGATATTTCACTGGCTGTAGGACCTTTGGGGTCCTTGTCAGATCGATCTGTTCGCATCCAGGCTGAACAGCCATCTGCCCAAATTCTTCAGCTGAAGGGGGGACCCAGCGGCAGCAGCGAAGGATGCTTTTCTGCAGGACTGGTCGGGGACAGTGAACTACGCGTTTCCCCCCTTTCTTCTCATTCCATGAGTAGCGTCGTACATTCTCAAGCAGAAAGCAGAGGTGGTCCTGGTGACGCCTCTGTGGAGGTCGCAACCTTGGTTCTCGACGCTGTTGGGGATGTGCTGCGACCTTCCCAGGATGTTGCCAGGGTCGGAATCCCTTCTTCTGGAACCTCTTCGGGAACAACATCCACTGATCCGGTCTCAGCGCCTAGAATTGATGGCATGGAGGCTTTCAAGCAACAGTGGAACTTGCCTGGAGTTTCAGAAACAGCTAATGACTTCATCAAACAGGCTTGGGCCCCTTCCACGAGAAAAAGGTATTCTTCCGCCTGTAAGGGATGGTTATGTTGGTGCGTGTAACGGGACTTGGATCCCGTGGGGGCAAGCCTTTCACATGTTGTGAATTTTTTGTCGGAAAAGGCAGCTAGTGGCTTAGCCTATCGATTGGTGAATAACTTCCGATCGGCTATTTCCGCGGGACACTCCCACATTGATGGGAAGCCAGTGGGAGTGCACCCCTTGGTGTGCAAACTCCTCAAAGTAATTCGTGTCGCAAACCCTTCCAAGCCCAAATATTCGGGGCTGTGGGATGTTTCTTTAGTTATCAAACTTCTGGATAGTTGGCCCTCGAATGAATTGCTTTCTAGAAAGCAGTTATCAGCTAAATTAGCTATGCTACTATGCTTGTCAGCATGTAGGAGCTCTTCGGATGTACGTGCACTGGATATTACAGGTAGAGTATTTACTCCAGCGGGGGTTTCCTTTACTATTACAGGTCGCACAAAAACTATGTCTAGACTGATTGAATATAATGCCTTTCATAGTAATGCCAAACTTTGTGTTGTCCAATGCTTGAAAGCCTACAAGGAGAGTACTCGTTCTTTGAGACCGCCTGGGGTTACCCAGCTTTTGATAGCTGTGCAAAAGCCGTTTAAACCTGTTTCCTCTGCCACTATTGCTAGTTGGCTTAAGTTTATCATGAAAGAGTCTGGTGTTGATGTTCAACTGTTTGGGGCGCACTCAGTGAGGGGTGCTATGGCTTCAAAGTCATATTTGCTGGGAGCTAATATTCAAGATATTATGCATTGTGCTGATTGGTCGTCTGAGTCGACATTCAAACAGTTCTACTATAAGCCGGTGGGAGATATTACTTCTGTTGTTTTTGATTCAGCGTTAAACTAGCATAATCTGAAGCCTCCGGTCCTGTAATAGAATCAAAAATTAGCTAGCATTCGCGCCAAGATTTTTCAATTCTATTAAGGACACGGAGGCGAGGATTATCCCACCCAGCTATGTCATGCTATGATCATGCTTACCCACCCGTTATTATAGGATTGATACTGGTTTATACAAAAGTTACGGGTTCTTTATATTTCTTTCTAGGTAATGATAAGAAAAAGGATTGAAGATTCTTCTGCTGAAGACTGAAGTTGGAACCCTGTTCCCTGTTATCCCATGTTGGAGATTATTCTTAAGTTGGAAAGAGATTTCCGTGTTATTCCATGTTGGAGAATGTATAAGACTTTTGGAAATCGGACTTATTCTACATGTTCGTACAAAGAAAGAGGAAGCTGGGACTGTTACCAGGGCTCTTGTAGGGCTAAGGAGGCGTGGCTTGGGCCAAGCATCATGGTTAATGTAGTTTAGTTTTTATGAAACTGTGCGTTTATTGGCTGCTGTGAGTTTACAGTAAAAGAAAGAGAAGCATAATCCTCGACTCCGTGTCCTTAATAGAATTGAAAATTCTTGGCGCGAATGCTAGCTAATTTTTTACTCCTCTTCCTTTCCTGCTGCCAGAAGTCAAGTCGTTTTTTTTCTTTTCCTCTTCAGAGTTGTGAGAAAATTTGTGTTTATTCTGTCTATGGTGCACGCTTTCTGCATAAATCACGGCAACGCTGACAGTACATGCTCCCCTTTCGCTTCGCGTGAGAGGGGAACGTGAGTTTCACATTGCGCCATTTTTTTACTGTTCCCACATTCTTTGTGAGTGTTCTGTTGTGTGGCGCAGCACGGAGTTTTAACTGGCGCATTAGCTGCTATTCTGTTCTTTTTTTGTTAATACCGGGGCCGCGGGAGCAACGTTGGCAGCTCTGCTTGCGACCCCTCCATACAAGCAAAAGGTGCAGTGCGCGTCGGCACGGCGGGGGGCGCCTGACTCAACTTGTTGATCCCAGTCGCGCTATGCGGTGGGATCGGCAAGTTTTAGGCACGGAGCCCGCATTTTCCTGACAAGCATTCCTGCCTGCAAAGTCTGGAGGCCCTGACGCCCACTGGTGTGTGGGTCCGTGATTAATTAGAATTGCTCACAGCTTGACGCCCGCATCTTAGCGGGTGTGTATAAACGCCGGGAGGCGCAATGAACGCACTGCTAGTGCCACAAGGCAGGAAGGGGGGAAGGGGGGGGGGGGGGAGGCTTGGGCCTGACTGAAGGACACCCGGTAGATTAAGGGTGAGTCGCCCCATTCCGGAGTATTCCGGCTAGCCGCTTGGCGGCACAAAAATTAAGCAGTGATTTCCTCACTCCATAAATCTGTCAAAGCACCTAGTAGGTGCCGGTTATCACGCAGAGCGCTGTCAATAGTGACATAAAAAGGGTCTTTTTGGAAAGCACCTAGTAGGTGCCAGTTATCGCACGGAGGGCTGTCAATAGTGACATAAAAAGGGTCTTTTTGGCATTTTTGTACAGTTTATTAGTCCCAGCCAACCTAGTGCCTTATTTTTTCCCTCAGTCATGGAGGAATACGCAGAGGAAGAATCCCTGCAGATGCTGCCCCTCGATGATGAATTTTGTGATGCAGCTGATGCATCCATTCATCAGGCAGTGGAAGAAGCGATGGGACCCTGTGAGCGCCACATAATGCAATTTGCTTATGCTTGCCAGGCTGGTAGACCCCAATGCGCTGAGAAGTGCAAAAGCAACTCGAGCATGGATGTAGGTGCATTTAAGAGGTTGAAGAGGGCATTTTTAGCGAGGACAGTGGTAAGGGGACAGGATACCACCCCAGACAACCTAGAGACCCCCCCCAAGTTTAAGCAAGATGAGGAAGAGGAGTCCTTGGTGGACTCAGCAGATGAGGCAGGCCCCTCTAGACCCTGGTGCCCCAGAGTGCCCCAGTCAGGCACATCCAAGGAATCAGAGAAGCTCTCTGACATGTTCGTTCCGGAGGACTTGATCCACCCACGATCAACAGAGTGGACACCCTCCACAAAGGTCTCAGCGTTCGGTGCAGGAAGGCTGCGAAACCTCTTGAAAAAGAGGTACGGGCTTGGCTTCGAGCAGAGTGCCCTCGCCCTGCCCATCCAGGCAAAGTAGCAACCACACCAGTGGTAGATACAAAGATGGCCACCATTCTACAGACGTATGTGAGGGAACCAGAGAAGGGGATAGATAGATCCTGGAAATCCTGCCAGGATAAACTCCTGGACATTACTGGCCAAAACTGGCAGGTACCCCTGTGTCCCCGGAGAGAATTTACAAATAGGTATAGCGTGCAATCGTTTTTTGGGGTGAGGAAAATGAAATTTTATATGGCCAATATGTCCCCTGCGTGTACCGCAACGTGTAGTATATGTGCATGACATCCATGCATTTTCCCTCTATGGCCGCCATAATGACGCCTCTGCATTTGCGTCCAACGTTAGCATGTCAGTTATCTAGTCCCACATGAAAGAAACGTTAATTCTGTACTGAGGCCTATGTTGCCAATGCATTTACATGGTACACGTTTTAATGTCGAGATGAGGTCGTTTTCATGGCTCAGCCGAGCCAGGACCCGAATTCAGGCTCCAAGCCTCCTGATACTCTGAAAGCTGCAGTTTAGCTATGTATCTCTGACCTCTCACATACTTCCTGCTCAGCCGAGAGGTGCCCAGCCTGGCCTGCCAAGACAGTATTTTGCCTACAGTTATCTGCTCTGCTCCACAGAAACACATTCCTGTCTAATGAAAAGGGTAAACATATTCCGCCAGCAGAAGATTAGGGCCTAGCCTTCCAGTCTCCATTCAAGTGATTTACAGAACCCAAATCCATAGAAGGCCCATGGCCCCATGCAATGCACGAAGAAATATAGGCACACACTAGCATTCAGTGATGAGCAGCCTTTGCAGCCTTTGCTCCAACGACCTTTCTTTTCAGACAATACATCCTCCAAGCTCAAGATATCAGATAGTACCAGAGGTGCAGGTCGTCCTGACATCCAAGACTCCTCTACTAGCACGAAAGTCAGCTCCCCCCAGTTTTCCCCAGTTGCACGTCAATTCCACGTCATGACCAGTTTGCACGAACAAGTAGGGTAAAGGTTCCTGCTGGCCATGCAGACCCCCTCTATGTATCCACCCACCTATGACACACCTATGACTCATCAAGTGAACACCCACGTGTACGCCTTCTTACACGCCTCTTTCACGCCCATGTGCTCTTATCTCTCTCTTTCACTTGCTCCACCTTGAGCGCTTCACCTTCTCTAGCCAAGTCAATGTATGTTTTAACTATATATATTGAACTCTGAATAAAGTTCAGATGCCGATCCTTCCTGATCCCTAGTGGAGATGGAACCCGATTCTCCAGTAACTCGAGTTATTGAATAAAGCCCTCCTGAATCGGACACCACAGACTCTGCCTCTCATTATATACCTGATCCTTGTTAATGTATAGAAACTCCGACAGGGTAATTATTTTATTTACCACATTAATCTGGCGCCCGAATAGGGACCTGTCCCCTTCCCCACGCGCCGGTGATGTAGGTCCAGCCCCCAGCCCGTTTCTACAGCCGTGACGGACTTCAAGTGTACACGACAGCAGGACTTCCTGCCTACTCCCTCAGGCCCACGGAGGAGACGGAGACTGCGACCAGGCATCCACACGAGGCGGTGAGGATCGCGGACCATCCCAACCAGAGCCCAAGCCGAGAGAGCAAGGTCCGAGGTATCCCGAAGCCCACCTGCTCCGAGGCGCATGCGCAGCAGCAGCAGTAGCAGCAGCAGTATCGAGTTTCCGAGGCCTTCGGTTCTGCTTCCCGGTGAGTACCGTTATTGGGAATGCATAGAGACAGGTTCATTTATTTGAGCCCGGTAAAGACGTGTCTGGGTACACAGATGCGGTAAAGACGTGTCCATTTTGGTGGACGCGGTAAAGACGTGTCTCTTTACGAGACCGGTATGGTTGTGCTGTTTTGCAGTACATAAAGTAAACAGTTTTTCAGGATCATGTTTCTTTTTCTATGTACCAGTTAGGACGTATCTGTTTTTAATGTTTTAATGTTGTAGTGTGAATGGTTGTTTCCAGTCTATTCTTGTGTATATTGTGTTTTCATAAAAGTTAGTTCCAACATGCCACTGTTTTCGAAATTACGTCAGATAGGGACCAGGAAAGGGATACTCGAAGAGGCAGTCCCTGTCCCGCCTAGAGACACCCCTGGCCATTTCATGTACCAAAAGCATGGGCTAGATGCCATACTGTTTTTAGACTTATGGGTAGATTACACGAAGGATCTGGAAGAGAAATATAGATGGCCTGCCTCAGGGACATGGGATGCTGATTGTATTATGAGAGTAGAGGAAGCACTATGGAAAAAGAAAGCTAGACAGTCCCAAAAAGATGCCATTGAGTTATGGCGTAAAGAAGCACATAGGAGAACAGAGAAAGAATTCCAGCAGATAAAGCCAGAGAAAAAGAACTAAAGGAAGAAGGGGAACGGGTCAAGGCAGAACAAGCAGATAGAGAAAGAAATGCCCTTATCGGAGGCATGTATCCCGTACTCGCTGAAGGACTAGCTAAAGTGACCCCGGAAGTACCCGGTAATTTGCCGCCACCACTGATCCCGACTAAAGTACGTAGTCATAAACAGACAGCCGCTGAGGTTTTCCTTTCCTCCTATTTAGAGGAGCCCGCTCCAGAGTATGTTAATGGAGGTTTTCCTCCTCCTCCTGGCAACAATCCTTTTCTCCCTCTGATCACGTCACAGGATCAGCATGCACAACTGTTTCCGCCACCGACGGTGAAAGACGATTTAGGACAAGGGGCAGTGGGAGGGGGGACGACAAACACGCCGCGAACACCATCACCACCAACACGAGCACTCCAAGAGCTAGCATTGCAACGAACGCCGCAGACGACGGCATCACCCTATAAGCTTAATGTAACGATTTCACACTGTATATACGATCCAGTACCAGGTGTGGGCCCAACGCTCATGTACTCACTACGATTAAGACGCGTTGTAGAGTATTTGATCACATTACCAGGCATGAAAGACAATTTAGACAAAATCTACCATTTCATTAGAACGAGGGAGGGACCCGAGAGTATACATGAGGCCATGGCACAACAAAAGGTGGAGGTTCAACGCGCACTTTTACGTTTTTTGATTAATTGTCTGATCAGGGAACAAGACCAGCCAGATAAAGGAGTAACTAGAGGTATGATTGATTGGAGTGACAACATAGCTGCCTGTAAACATGATACAATGGCAAAGATAGAATGCATGTATAGGAAAATACGAAAAGAAATTCTAAACTTACACAGGAAAGAGTCAGACGAGAAAGAGGACGACTTAGCATCTGATGATGCTGAGCCCGAAACAGAGGAAATGGATAAAATGAATTACGTAGGCAGAGCAAGACAGTTTGACAGGCCCAAGTGCCTCGACTACAGCAAACATGGACCTCCCATACCAGAAAGATATTCTCTCGAACACCTATTCCAAGCTACCGAGAATGCATTGAAAAGACGAGTAGGGGGCGGTAGACACCACACTATACACGAACAGGACCTAGCCCGGTCAGCCGTCCAATGGGTGAGTAATTCTAATATATATATATAATAGCGACGTAGTGGCTCAGACCTTTTTGAGCCTTCCCCCGGTAGAACAGCGTTTGGCTGGTATCTACACGGTTCAACATCTGATTACGTTGTACGAGAGTCAACGTTCTGATCCCGGTCACTTGTATAAATTACTGGATGATATACTCCTAGAGAGATGGATAGGCCTAGGTACCGAATTAATTAATGTCATTCTAGACCAACGACATAAGTACTTGACATTTCTGACCACGCACATGATTCCTGCCCCACACCACGACAGAAAGAGTTTGCACATAGACAGACAGAACCCCCTACGAGAGGTACATCCCGTCAAAAATACCAACAATGAACTTCAACGAGTATATGTTTACACACCCTTGACGAAAATAGAAATACTGGAAATGAAAAAGTTGCTGCCCTGCCATGATAAAGATCCCGGGGGGTTCCACCGTGAATTAAAAGACATTCTCCGCATAGGGGATTACACGTACGCTGACATCATTAAATTATTAAAAGTACTGTTACCAGCCGGCATTTATGAAAAGCTTAAAGAGAAAGAGTGGGAGGTGGGAGAGAAAAAGATAAATTGGACAGAATTGGAAGATGAGGATAGAACACGGCTCCCTGGTGTTGGTCTTGGGGACAAAGTTAAGGAACTACCTGAACTCTTGATACAGGTCCTGCCGAGATTATTGGTTACTAAAAAGGAGGATTGGGATGCTATTTCAGCATGTAAACAGAAACAAGACGAAGATACCAGTGATTTTTATTCCAGATTCGAAAAATGTTTTACTATTAATAGTGGCCTTAAGCCAAATAGTGAATCGTATCCACATCTTTTTGTGAGCAAATTAGTAGAGAATTCTTTACCCCCCGATCAAGAATAGAGTACTGAAGGTTGAGAGTACCTGGCAAGCAAACAGCCCTTCTCAAATGTTGCAAATGTTACAATACCATCAGAACAGAATTAGAGAGGAACAGGAACATGAAAAGAGACGCATGAAAGATACAAAAATGAAAGTGCTAGTCGCACAATCAGTACCAGTTGATGGCCATAAAAAAGGCAAGACACCTGTTAAAGGGAACTGTAATTATTGCAAGCAACCAGGTCACTATGTAAATGAATGTGCTGTCCTGAAACACAATATAGCTACAGGCAAGACAAAAGAAAAGTTGCGTCTTCCCAGACAGAATAGCACCCCACAGAACACGCAAACGCCACAGAACACGCAACAGACAGTAGCTTTACCACAACCAATAGCTGCTGCACAACATGTCACGCAACAAATGTACCAGTATGCACAGTCAGACTATCCAGAATATCAACAGTACTCATGAAATAGCCTAGAGAGGGAGGTTGGCTTGCCCCTTATTGAAGTTCCTGTAGATCAAGAAGGTCCATATGTACATAGTCGTGTATTACGAAAAGACAGAACATTTTTGATTGACACAGGGGCGAGCAGAACTACCATCAGTCATGACGAGGTTCCAGGGGCACCCCTCTCAGGCTCACAGAATATTTCCCTGGGATTTTCAGGCAAGCCTATTGTTAACGAAGTGTCAAAGCCAGTTTCCCTAGGAGTCGGTCCATTGTCCCGTACCACAGACTTGTTACTTACTAAGTCATGTCCAGAGAATTTGCTTGGTATGAAGACCTTGAAAGAACTAGGAGCAGTAATTTGTTGTTCTCCGGAAGGAGTGCGATTGTTTTTACGTGATTTTAAAGGACATTATGTGCTGAAAGATTTTGATCCCAGACTCCAGAATGTACCACAATATTTATGGGCACGAGGTCCGACTGATGTAGGTTACATGCACATTACACCACACCGTGTCACTCTCAAACCAGGAGTAGTACTGCCACGAATCCGACAATACAAGTTACCACCTGATGCCGTAGTAACATTGTGGAAAATTGTTGACGAACTCATTGCACAAGGAGTGGTAGTAGAAACTGACTCAAATGTATGTAATTCACCTGTCATCCCTATTCTTAAACGAACTGACCCTAATGCACCACCAGTCTACAGACTAGTGATTGACCTTCGAGAACTGAACAAATGTATAATACCCCAGTACCCAGTGGTCCCAGACATTTCTTCGTTATTGATTGCAATCGATTCCGAGGCAACGTTCTTTACTGTAATTGATCTAAAGAACGCCTTCTTCAGTGTCCCAATCCATCCAGAGAGCCAATACCTTTTCGGATTCTGTTTAAATGGACGCAGCTTCAAATTTACGAGAGCTCCTCAAGGCTTCACAGAAAGTCCTAGTATTTACAGCCAAGCATTAATGAGACAACTAGACAGTATTCACATGCCTGCCAACACCGCACTGCTCCAATACGTGGACGATATCCTGATCACAGCACGAACAGAACGAGACTGCGAACGTGCATCACTGACAGTCTTATACTTTCTGGCAGACAAGGGGCACAAAGTGTCCCCTTCGAAGTTGCAATTCTGTGCACAGCAAGTGGTGTACCTTGGACACTTGCTGTCCAAGAGGGGTAGACAGCTGACACAAGACCGTATTCAGTTAATTGCAAACCTTTCGCAGCCCAAGACACAAAAGGAAGTACGGGCTTTCATTGGTCTCACTTCTTACTGCAGACAATGGATTCCCCAGTATGCATACCTAGCTTAACCACTCATACAGTTAACAACACAGGAGGCAGCGTCTTCGACTGTCCTCCCTTGGACACAAGAACATACACTTGCATTCGAAGAATTGAAAAAAGCTCTATGTCAAGCACCAGTTTTAGCGACTCCTTGTTACAGCAAGCCTTTTACGCTTTTTGTCACTGAACGAGATGGAACAGCATTATCTGTCCTTACACAAGATCAAGCAGGAAAACACAAGCCATGTGCTTATTTTTCTAGTACATTGGATCCAGTGGCCCAGGCTCTGCCTGCGTGCCTGAAATCAGTTGCAGCAACAGCCCTAGCAATAAGACAGAGTGATTCCATAGTGTTAGGACATCCCCTGACAGTACAAGTTCCACATTCAGTGGAAGTTCTCTTGAACAGAACACAGACACAACATCTGACTATAGCGAGACTGAAAGGATATGAACTGACATTATTCCAGCCACAGATAGAGATCAGACAATGCAATATACTGAACCCTGCGACACTCTTGCCCTCAAGCACAGCAGACACTGCACCACATGACTGTGTGGAAGTAATTAATACAGTGACGAAGCCAAGACAAGACTTGACAGACATTGCATTACCAGACCCCGACCTGACACTTTATGTGGATGGTTCATGCATGAGAACAAGCACAGGAGAGTTAGTGGCCGCATATGCAGTAACCACTGATACTGAAGTCATAGAGACACAACAAATTGACACATTGTCAGCACAAGCAGCAGAGCTCATCGCTCTGACACAAGCCTGCATACGAGCCAAGAACTTGAAAGTAAACATATATACAGATTCACAGTACGCTTTAGGAGTCGTTCATGACTTCAGAGTGTTATGGCAGGAGAGAGGTTTCCTGACCTCTCATGGGGCCAAAATCCAGCATGGTCCCCTCATTCAGGCTCTGTTAGAAGCAATACATTTGCCCACAGCCATAGCCATCATGAAATGCAAAGCACACACAAAAGTTACAGACACCATTTCCCAGGGTAACGACCTGGCAGATCGAACAGCTAAACATACAGCCCAGACTCCAACGGACACGACAAAGACGGACAGAAGAGTACCCAGTCCCAGATTACACTGCTGTAACCACTTCCAGGCAGTTGGTTCGAGAGTTTTTTCCACGTTATGGATTGCCTCGTGTAGTGTACTTAGATAACGATCAGCCATTCTCCTCTGAATTAATGAAACAAGTATCTCTTCTGTTAGGGTACCAGTGGAAGTTCCATTGTGTACGACACCCAGAGGCAGCCGGACTCGTTGAGAGACATAGCCAGACACTTAAGACAAAATTAGCGAAAGTCTGTGCAGAAAAAGGCGTGGATTGGATGGTAGCCTTGCCGGTTGCCCTCTTTTACATGCGTATGGAAGCTCATTCCAGAACAGGACTGTCCCCTTACGAGGTGGTTTTTGGTAGACCGCCGAATATGTGGGGTACGCCTATGCCAAAAAGAATTACCGATGTTGACAGTAATATGCTGACAGATTACCTGGCTTCCTTGATGTCTGCACTCCTTTCTTGTCGTTCACAGGTTGCAGCCGCCTTCCCCGACAACACCGAAGTTAAGGAACACTCCATCGTTCCTGGAGATACCGTGTTGGTGCGGAATTTTGATCGTTCAAGTCCTCTCGAGCCCCGCTGGCGAGCACCGAAGTTAGTACTGCTTACAACGAGGACCGCCGTCAAGGTAAGGAAGGGCTGGATCCATGCCCAGCACGTTAAAAGATTCCATGGACACGGAACTGTAATCGAAACTAAGGACTGCCCCGAAACTAGTGACTCAAAACCCCCTTTGCTAGAAAAAACTCCGCAACAGGAGTATAGGTCAAAATTACGGTCTAGTAAGTCAGACAGCGTTTAATTGTTTAAGTCCACCCTGTGGTGAATCGGTTAGACAGGTTCCTGACATGTATAAGATCGTAGACACGAATAATAGACAGAGATATAAGAAAGAGAAATACTGCAAGACCTTACGCAGCAGATGTATAGTAACTCTGATCATTATGTTTATTCTAAGTATATCTATTATATGTATCAGCTTGACGCTACATGTTTTCTTTCCTCCTCTTGGTTCACATATACATTCTTCCTTCAATGATACTGTAGAGCACACATTCAGTGATCTGCCACCTCATGAACTATCATATCGACTAGCACTGCGCAACAATACTTTTATTCGCATGTTGCACTATTCTCATCAGACCAGCAATGTAACAAATTGCTGGGTATGTGGCCGACTCCCACCTTATCAGAAAACGAAGGGAGTTTTGCCTCTCTTTCCTTTCCCGTTCTCGCACAATGGTTCGTGCAGAGCATGGTTTGCTTTAATGTCATCACAAGACAGTAAATTCACAGACTCCCAGAGTGAATGGACCTGGGGAGACTTAAATATAGTAATGAATAAGACATGTTTTCCAGACAAAGATGGGTTTCCCCAAAGGAAAGGAACAGATCTAGATAATGAAGTATACGACCAAGGAAATGTTTCCCTTAACTTTATGATTCTGAATGTCCAGTCCGAGAAAAATACGGATCCACCGTTCATAACAGTCTTACCAGTGAAAGGTGAATTATGCGTTAGAAAGAAAGGCTCAGTGCATTTAGGACACAGTGATCGTAATACTGTAGTCGAGTTCAATGATAAAGGAAAGTCTAATTTCCAAGCTTCCAGCCATTCCTATTTTATTTGCGGTCAGACGGCCTATGCGTGTCTGCCCTTAGACTGGGGTGGGACGTGTTATATAGCGTTCCTACTACCACCTGTTTTTCTAGCCCCATCCCACTATCATCGAGATTCCCGACTAGTACATGTTAGACACAAGAGAGAGATCGATTCTCCAGTTGTCGATCAGACTGAGACAGCATTGGAGCAATATATAGATTTCAATAGAGGATTCTTTTTCTTCATAGGTCCCATCCAAAACAGTAAACTGATACGCAGGTTAACAAGAACTCTTGAAGCAGTAGTGAATGAGACTACTTCTGCTCTAGCGAACTTGACAGAGGAGCAGTCTGCGATGAGACTTGTTGTTCTTCAGAATCGCCTTGTTCTTGACGTCATCTTGGCAGATAGGGGCGGGGCTTGTAGAGTGATCGGCTCCAGTTGTTGCGTGTTTATTCCTAATAACGCGCCATCCGTGTATGCAGCAATAACAAGACTCCATAAGATAGCTCACGAGATACACCAAAATCCAGGCACATGGACTTGGTCCGGTTGGCTCTGGAGTGTAATATCAGCATGGGGATGGAAGGTACTGTCGTTCCTAGGAGAAATACTACTAGTTATTTTCAGTTGCTGTCTCTGTCTACAATGTGGCCCAGCGATTTGAGGCTTTTGTGCCACTGCCTGTATTCCCCATCCACGTATCCAGAAGAGAAAAGAAGAACAAATGATGCTGTATGACCATATACAAGGTCTTATGCAAATAGATGTTTCTTGAAGGGAACGTAGGGGACAAGGAGGGAATGAGGAAAATGAAATTTTATATGGCCAATATGTCCCCTGCGTGTACCCCAACGTGTAGTGTATGTGCATGACATCCATGCATTTTCCCTCTATGGCCGCCATAATGACGCCTCTACATTTGCGTCCAACGTTAGCATGTCAGTTATCCAGTCCCACATGAAAGAAACGTTAATTCTGTACTGAGGCCTATGTTGCCAATGCATTTACATGGTACACGTTTTAATGTCGAGATGAGGTCGTTTTCATGGCTCAGCCGAGCCAGGACCCGAATTCAGGCTCCAAACCTCCTGATACTCTGAAAGCTGCAGTTTAGCTATGTATCTCTGATCTCTCACATACTTCCTGCTCAGCCGAGAGGTGCCCAGCCTGGCCTGCCAAGACAGTATTTTGCCTACAGTTATCTGCTCTGCTCCACAGAAACACATTCCTGTCTAATGAAAAGAGTAAACATATTCCGCCAGCAGAAGATTAGGGCCTAGCCTTCCTGTCTCCATTCAAGTGATTTACAGAACCCAAATCCATAGAAGGCCCATGGCCCCACGCAATGCACGAAGAAATATAGGCACACACTAGCATTTAGGGATGAGCAGCCTTTGCAGCCTTTGCTCCAACAACCTTTCTTTTCAGACAATACATCCTCCAAGCTCAAGATATCAGATAGTACCAGAGGTGCAGGTCGTCCTGACATCCAAGACTCCTCTACTAGCACGAAAGTCAGCTGCCCCCAGTTTTCCCCAGTTGCACGTCAATTCCACGTCATGACCAGTTTGCACGAACAAGTAGGGTAAAGGTTCCTGCTGGCCATGCAGACCCCCTCTATGTATCCACCCACCTATGACACACCTATGACTCATCAAGTGAACACCCACGTGTACGCCTTCTTACACGCCTCTTTCACGCCCATGTGCTCTTATCTGTCTCTTTCACTTGCTCCACCTGGAGCGCTCCGCCTTCTCTAGCCAAGTCAATGTATGTTTTAACTATATATATTGAACTCTGTGAATAAAGTTCAGATGACGATCCTTCCTGATCCCTAGTGGAGATGGAACCTGATTCTCCAGTAACTCGAGTTATTGAATAAAGCCCTCCTGAATCGGACACCACGGACTCTGCCTCTCATTATATACCTGATCCTTGTTAATGTATAGAAACTCCGACAGGGTAATTATTTTATTTACCACAGGGGAACGCACACTGCGCCCCCTCTACCGAGAGGAGACACTACTTCGCCCTTAAAGTGGATCCCAAGCTTGGGGACCTGGCCTCTTCGGAGGCGGGCAAAGTAGGCTGGGTGTACACTTGGGAGACCCATCCAAAGAGTTGATGAAATTAGTTTCAACATTTACATCCTTAGATAAGGCAAAGTCATCAATCAAAAAAGTTTTCCACCCTAGAGTTTTTGTTGGGGCCGGTTGTAGCTGAGGGCGCTCGACAGATCGTTTTTACACACAAGGCCCTCAAGGAGCGCCATGAAAGCCACAGACTCAATTAAGCAGGAATTCTTCCAGTCCGGACGAGGTTTCAGAAGCCATGGAAGCAGAGGAACAGCCAGAGGCCAACCCTTGGCCACAGAAGGCGCCCCTTTCGCCTTTTCACCATCTCAGGGTTGGGGGCAGGTTGGCGTTTGTAGAAAGAAACTGTAGAGCCATTACCTCAGACGCTTGGAAACTTCAAACCGTCCCCCTAAATGAGTTTTACGGCACTCCCATTCAGGCCACCCGACCCAGACCGCTGGTTTTCACAAAAGACCAAGCCTCGCTAATAGACAAGAAGGTGGCGGACCTGTTGCGAAAAGGAGCGATCGGGCCTTTCCCTTTTGCACCCCAGAGGTTTTCTCAGCAACATTTTTCTCGCCGACAAGACGGACGGAGGACAACAACCAGTAATAAACCTGAAAGAATTCAATCTGTGGCTGGTATACCGCCACTTCAAGATAGAAGGAATCCATCTTTTGAGGGACCTCCTGCAACCCAACGATTGGATGGTCTGTCTGGATCTGAAGGACGTGTAATTAGCAGTACGTATTTAATCCTTGCACAGGCGATTCCTGCAGCTTCAATGGAGGGAGCAAGTTTACAAATTTGCAACTCTTCCCTTCGGTCTCTCGTCGAGCCCGTGGTGTTTCACGAAGGTTCTCAAACCGGTACACTGGACACTACAGGCCAGGGGTGCACGGCTCACCTACTTGGACAATATCTTGCTTTTAGAGCAATGTCCTTTTCGCCTCTCAAATAGTATGCAGGAAACAGTGGATCTCCTCCAGAATCTGGAGTTTGTGATAAACGACAAAAAGTCGCTAATGACCCCTTCCTGACCAGTGTCATTCCCTGGGGTCTACCATAGATTTGGTGGCTCGCACTCTGAGTCTTCCAGCGAGAAAGATGACCAAGATCCGCAGGGAACTGAGGAGGATGTTAGCTCGCTCTTCCACTTCGCTGAAGCAGATAGCCAGTTTGGTGGGTCTTCTTGCCTCTTCGATTCAAGCAATCTTCCCTGGACCACTCCATTACAGGGCATTGCAACGTCTGAAGCCTTCTCACCTCCGCAAGGGCCTTCAATACTCAGACCAAGTTCCCAATACAGAGGAGGTCCACATGGAAATTAAGTGATGGCTAGACCATATGGAAGCCTGGAACAGCAGAGCTATTTTCAATTGGGATCCAGATTTGGTAATAGAGTCGGACGCCAGTAAGTTGTGCTGAGGAGCCCATTGCGGGGACTCCTTTACAGGAGGAATGTGGTCTGCTGACGAAGACCAGTTCCACGTCAATTCGCTAGAATTGATGGTGGGCTCCTCCGCGATCCAGTGCCGGACAAAGGACAAAGTGTCCTGCAGCGTGCTGTTGAAGATGGACAACATCTCGGCAGTGTGTTACATCAACCACCTAGGGGGTACGAAGTTCAAGGTGTTGGCAAATTTGGCCAAAGAACTTTGGGATGTTTGGTCTTTCCCATAACATCTCGGTAAAGGCGGAGTACCTTCCGGGAGCTTCCAACGTGGTGGCCGATTGGTGTTCCATGAGTTTGTGGCAGCTGCACCCACGGATTTTTCGGAGAGTTCAGCATGTGTAGGGCCTGTTTTCCATAGATCTTTTTGCGTCCTGGTTGGATCACCAACTTCCAAAATTCTTCAGCTGGAAGCTAGATCCTCTTGCGGCTGTGACGGACACTTTTCTCTAGAATTGGTCGGTGGAAGCGGGGTATGCCTTTCCTCTGTTCGCGATGATAATGAGACTCACGACTCATAGCCGCAGACAACAGGCGAAGGTAGTGTTGATCACACCTTATTGGATGTCTCAAGTGTGGTTTCCAGTTCTTCTGGAACTTTCCTGGGATTCTCCAATCCTTCTACCCCACGATCCTCTCCTTCAGAGGTATCTCCAGGGCAATCCCCACCCACTACTCCAGCAAGGGAGAATGCCGCTAGTGGCCTGGCAGATTTCAGGGGTCGTTGAAGAGTCTCTGGCCTTTCGAATGAGGCTCAAAAGCTGCTGGGAGCAGCGTGGGCGGACAGCACGAATAAAAGATACAGATCAGCTTGGTCAAGATGGGTTAGTTGGTGCATTTGGAATGATCAAGATCCCATGGGGTGCGAAGGGGTAGCAGTTCTGAACTGCTTGGCGTCCCTGGTGGCTTAGGGACTAACATACTGCACGATTACCTCCTACAGGTCAGCAATTTCGACGGGCCATATACATGTTCAGGCCCAGTCGGTCGGGGAACACCCATTGGTCTGCAAGTTGATGAGGGTTATACGTCTCCCTCCAGAACCCAGATACTCGTTGCTTTGTTGCATCTATTCCAATCTTGGCAACCCAATAAGTACCTGTCCCGTAAAGAGCTACCAGCGAAGTTAAAGATGCTTTTGTGTCTGGTTTCTTGCCGAAGAGTATCGGACGCTAGGGCACTGGACATTTCAGGACGAGTTTTCACTCCGCAGGGAGTTACATCCCATATTATCCGCAGGACTAAGTCAGACTCCAGATTGATATCTTACCCAGCTTTCAATAGATCCCCCAAAACTTTGTTGTCCGATGCCTCAAAGAGTATGAGACTGACAGAGGAGACTCGCCTTCCTGGGGAGCGCCAATAGTTGATTTCCTTAAGAAAACCCTGCAAAGCGGTTACGCCACCAACTATATCCCATTGGATCCGATGGGTGGTGCAGGAAGCGGACAAAAATGTCTCGTAGTTCGGCGCCCATTCGGTTTGTGGAGCCATGGCTTCAAAAGCTTTCTCCCTGTGGGCCAGGTTGGAAGATATTTTGAATGCTACAGACTGGTCTTCAGACTCGATTTCAAGAGATTTTACTTGAAACTAGTTGTGGACATGGCGTCGCTGGTGGTGGATAAGTTTTGAGCGAGCATAATCCTCGCCTCCAGTCCTGACATAGAATGAAAAATGTCCTAGTAAGCATGATGGAAAGTTTCAATTCTATTAGGGATACGGAAGCGAGGATTATTCCCACCCAGGGCTCCGAAGGTTTCCTTTTTTCCACCCAGTATTGTTACAAGAGTGTACCCGTCAGGGTGGAAGCCTGCTGAATAGTATAAATATATGTTTTTTACAGAAATTGCTTTTCAATATGGTTAAGGAAAACGGTCTTGTATTGTTCATGTTGAGAGGTTCTCACTTTAGGTTAAAGAGTAAAGTTGAGATTGCTATTGAGAGTACTGAGATCAGAGACATGGGTTGTTGATCTATTACAGGTCCGGACAGTTCCAAGAATGATTGACGACATGCAAGGATTCAGTGTTCGTAGTCAAGAAAGAGGAGTTGACACAGGAAGCACACACCCTTGGGGATAATGGAGACGGCCTATTGGTGGACTGTGCGTGACCTCACTGAAGCACCATGGGAGTGCTAGTTTTTTTGTTATAAAAAGTTAACATTTAAAAGTTAAAGACTGATGGAAGGAGGAATAAAGAAAGTTACAGCATAATCCTCACCTCTGTGTCCTTAGTAGAATTAAAACTTTCAGTCATGCTTACTAGGAAATTGTTAATTGAAAGGCAGAGTCTTGAGAAGAGACATTACAGTACACCTTTATGGAATGGATGCCAATGCACAGGCATATCTAGTGCAACAACAATATTCTATTAAAACCCTTGACAGGTCTGATCACAAATCCGCTTTAAGTGGCATCACAATAAGTTAGCTAAACATATCTTAAATACTTGCATATGCATAGGACTTATGAAGATGCTACGACAGTGGTTGTATATTTCTGTACTCCTTGTCCCAAGGGCCCCTCATTTTACCAACTATTAAGAATGCAAATATCTTGCTGAAACAATGCTGCACAGTATCAGTCATGGGGTGCTGTCAGGCAAGCATGGTTTTTCGCACATATTCCCAAAGAACTACATACACAGTTAGACATTTCATCCCTGGCCGAATTAAAAGCTATGGATCAAGGTAAGTATATGAAATGAGAGCCTCTACAGACTAATCGCAGCAGGGAGTAAAGTGCTCTGATCTCCAACTCCTACAAAGTGGGATCACTTAATTAAGTTAAAGCAATAGGGATGTGGTGGCAGCATATCTTTGAGGAAAACTAAAAGAGAACATACTTCATATACACATCCGCTTTAAGAAAGGAATGCTAGTGTTGATGGGTTCAAAAAGCATAAGGGGTGCCAAACAGGACTACCAAGCAAATCTCCATTATTGAGAGAAGCTGCTGCAAGGCTTCAAGTCCTGGTGGAGTGAGCAGAGGGAGATCACACTGAGGACTTGTCCATCCTGTATAGGGCATAGCCTTCAACAAAGGTGATCCAACACTTTATTCTAACTAAACACAGGAGATATCTATAGAGTACAAACATGCGTTTTACATTTTTTCATGAAGATTACATAATTTTTTTAAATGAAGCTCTAAAGGAAGCTTGTTCCAGGAAAAAGATATCCTGTTTATTTGGGTGAAGAGAAGAAGCAAAGATGATTTAGGAGTGTAGGGGATGAAATCTTTCCTCTAGATAAGGGCCCTTCAAATGTATAACACAAAATGCTACTAGGCATGGAGTTTTAAATGGGGCTCTATGCAACCGTGAGCCAAGGCAAAGTGACCAGTCGATCAGACACGTGCTCTGTATTCCAACATGCTGAATGACTAGGAGTCTATTCAGTAGATATTTAGGAAGGCCAAGGTAAAGAGCATAATATAATTCAACCAAAAGAATACAAAAGCTTTAACAAGATATTTGCTGTAAAATTCAGGAATGGCAGACTCTTTCTCAGTCTCTAGATCAGTAAAAAGTATTTGGAATACAGGTTCATAATATGCATGACAAATGTCAAGGGAAAGCATACAAAACAACTTACCAGTAAGCGGACTAGAGGCACCTGAAGAAGGCTCAGTTAGTGAGGCACCAACCAAATATATAGCAACAAAAAAAGATGTTGGACGGAATGCTCTACATATCAAACCTTCACCCCCAGTTACTGATCTGGGTTTAATCGATTGTTCTTTTGCTCACTGGGCCACCCCAGTTTGGACCCAGCCATATGCAAATCAGTCTTGGCCCTGCTCCCCATAACAGCCAAGCCAGGTCCTCCCTGGACTGGAAACCAGCATATTGGGACCGGTTTCGGTGCATCACTCCTCATCAGCCAGACTAGCCTGAATCCAGTGGCACAGTGAGCATGGGACCCACGCATGTGTCACAGCCATGATGGGATACAGTGGGGCTTCACTGCCTTAGCAAAACTGAAGCTAGGGTTCAAAACTTAACTGAAGCGACCCTCAACTGAGAAGTTGAGTGGGTTGAGCAAGTCAGATCAGATGCTGCACTCTTCCAGCTCCTTAGAAGTGAAGTTGAGGAAGCTCACGGCCTTGCATGATGGTTGCACGTGTCTCTTCTAAGTAAGGCTATTACAGCTGGGTGGCCCGACCGAACTTGCAAAGATCTTAAAGATGAACGTAGAAGTTTTTGCCTGTGGTTTAGCATGGCCGGGCATACATAGTAAGTGTAGCAGCGTTTTGTTGGTGTATACCCACAAAGACAACACTGACTGTTGCGCCAAGACTATTTCCTGGGGGGCACCTAGTCCTTTTGTGGAAAGACGCCAAGGCAGATTAGCATAAAATCATGTTTCTTGGCCTCAGAGAAATGGGAAGACTGGTAGGGATGGTGAACCCAAGCCACGTACGATGGCTTGACTGTACACAAGTGGCGTTTGCTTACTAATGCAGGCTTGTCTGTGATGAGTAATAAAAGCTTGCCTACTCTGTTGATGATTCGTTTCAAGGCAGCATACTCCATGGGGGTGTGCCAAGCTTTTTCTAATTGCAGCGCCGAGATGGGCCGCTGTAAATACAGGGAACAAGGATTCTTTACATGGACCTGCTTTTTTGTTTCCAGCCAGCACGGATGTGAGTGGTATTTAAAAGTAGGACATGCAGAAATGTAAAGTTAACTTGTCCTTAGAATGGCTAGCACCTAAAAGTAATTTTTGCTGAAAGACCTGGCATCCTTCACCTGGGTTCCCCTGACTTTTTGCCTTCCAAAACGCTTCTTTTTACTGTTTTTGCGGACTTCGTTTTTGATGGCATTAGGAATCTGGGAATTTTGCCACTGCTAATCAGTGTTTAAGTACATGTGCTCTATACTTAAAACATGGTAATATTGACGTACCCACAATTGGCATATTTAATTAACTGACTGGTAAGCCGGGGGGGGGGGGGGGGGGGGCAGCTCTAGGCTAATCCGGGTGGGTACGCTTTATCATACCGTCTAAGGTTGTGGGTATTTAGTAGAGAATCTTTTGCCCAAAGTACCTGGGTGATATATTAGGTGCTCCCCGAACCATGGCCAGAGAGGGGTGATGTAATATCTTTACGCCTCGTTGAAATCAGGGTGAAAGGTCCCAGGGTACGATGTGGCCAGGCTCATTGGATCTCTTGAGAAAGGACAATCAAGGGTGAAGTCTAACATTAGAGATGCCAGTAATAAATAGGGAGAAACCGGACCTTAGGGCAACCAATTGGAAGTTCTTAGTACCATAGCATTTTAAGTATCATGTAAGTCTTTTTGGTGATCCATGTAGATGTGGGTCGCAATGATCAAGACACATTAAGGTAGTTTTAGGAGTCCCTGAGGGACATTAATTATAGAGATATTCTTTCCTCCTCTAGACCCAATCTTTGGAAGGTGGGTGCCGAGACACGATCAGCAAGACCAGAAACGTGCAGGGAGTGTGACAGGCTCCGCTCTCAAAGTATGTGAAATATATCTGCCAGTATTATCAGGGAAAGCTAGGCTTCCCGTAGAGGGGTGTACAGTACTTCACTGATATTATATCTTTGTAGACCTCATGAAAGAACAGTGTTTGGAGAAACTTGCACATTTGCACAAAAAGCCCTTTTTCGTTCGTTCAAAATCTTTATTTCGGTTAAGACAAACCATAAAAGATATACATACAATGTTAAAAAACAGAATCAATTTACCATTGCGGCCCATTTTCCCACAATTCATTTAGACCAATTGAAATTCATTCACAGGGATTTGTGATTATAAAACAAATAAATTTCTAGGTTTAAAACTATAATTCAATCATCACTGTAAAAAGAATATTTACAATCACAGGATTAAAATT
Source organism: Lissotriton vulgaris (assembly GCF_964263255.1). Taxonomy (NCBI): domain Eukaryota; kingdom Metazoa; phylum Chordata; class Amphibia; order Caudata; family Salamandridae; genus Lissotriton; species Lissotriton vulgaris. Next base: position 819,280,746 of record NC_141689.1, on the reverse strand, counting down.
AATATTTAATTGGAACAATTTACATATATGTAATAGAGATAAAAAGGGTCCAAATTTTTAAGACAAATAAATTATTTAACCCCTTCAGCGCTAATGACAAGGGTAACTCGTCATGGAGTTTCCATTGATTTCAATGGAAATTACATTGAAGCAGCAGAAGAAGCATAGCATCCAAGTGGTTAAAACGAACTAAAAGGCATTAAAGCTTAAGACCCAGTCTCTATCGTACTATCGCCACAGAAAAGAGATATCTGCCTACACTAAAAACCGTTGATTGCGTTGTTTCAGTTCTAAGAATACTTTCTGCCTCACAGTAACACCTAAATCCCAGGAGGCGGCAGATTGGTTTTATCCACTTTTTCCTCAAGTATGTGTTTGCAGAACAAAAAAAAAATGTGCCTTATCCTCTTTGGCGCTGCTGCTACACAATTCACATCTAGTCAGGCCATCCTTCCCTACATTACCCTCATAACATGCCCATCTCGCGGTATTAGCTTTGATTTGCAATATGCCATAACGAAACTTTAAGTACAGTGATTTGGCTAGGCCTGGTAGAACCTCGTCCATAAAGGGTTCGAATCTACTCGGTCTTCATTCCCAGATACTTGAGAGTTAAAACCCCAAAGTCCGGGTTGTTTAATTTTGAATTTAAGACAAATGCCTAGTACCGTTCCTTTAGCAATTTTTTACAACTCAAAGTAAGACCCTCAGAATCCACCCAGTAGTGACTCAGCCCCAACTTGAACAACCAGTACTCGATATGGTTTAACCATACCAACTTCGTGGTATTTTTTATCTTCAGAATTTCTTTCAGGGCTTCTCTATAATCTACTAGTTCGTCTGTTGACCACACGCGTACCCAATACAACAGGGGTCGTAAGGCCGTGTGGTCATCAGTACGATGGCTATCCAGATCCATTGTGAGTGGGAGGAGGGGTGTACGCCGTGGAAACGCTAGGATTTTCCGGAGAAAGATGTTCTCTTGAACCATAAAGGCGTGTTTAGCAGCATAGCCCCATAGCTCTGCCCCATAGAGTGAGGCCGATTGTGCTTTATATTTATACAACTCGAAAGCTGGAGAGACTGCTTTGTAGTGACTACTCTTATGGCGCCTTGTTATTGGTACCAAATTCTGTGAGAGGATCATTTTGCTTTTATCTATTTGGGTTTTCCAATTTAATTTAGTATCTATTGTAATACCGAAGTAGTTAAAATTCTGAACATGTTCAATCGATTCAGTGTTAACAGTTAATGTTTTTTTAAAGTTCTATGGGGATTAACCGCCATATACTTAGTTTTAGACGAGTTAATCTCCAATCCTTTAACATCACAGTAAGACCGAAAGGCATCTAATAAGTTTTGTAATCCTTTGGGTGTCTGTGAAATTAAAATAGTATCATCTGCGAATAACAGCGCAGGCACACGGTCACCACCCAACTTGGGAGAGTCATGCTCGCAGCCCAAGAGGGTATCTGGTATATCATTAACGTACAAGGAGAGCAATGTTGGTGCCAGCACACATCCTTGCCTGACACCTCTATTTATAATAATGCGGTCTGACAGTTATCCATTTAGGCCCCATCTCACCCTGGCGTAATTTGCCTCGTGCAGCCTGACGATCTGTCCAAAAATTTCCACAGGAACACCCTGGTCCCTCAATCTTGACCACAGTAGATTTCTAGGATCAAGCCAGAGGCGGCCTTGAGGTCAACAAAGGTCACGTACAGATGTGCCCCCTTTATTTTAATGTATTTCCAGATGATGCATAAAAATCTGAACACATGGTTGATTGTACTAATCTGTTTCAGTCCATGCCCATCAGTTTGTCTCTCTTTTTATGCCCGGTATGGTCTGTCTTCTGGCGGCGCACTTCGACTGGTGCCAGTGGATCAGGGGGAGTTAGTCTTAAAGGGGCTTTTCTGGTGATGCACACAGCAAGTTACAAAGCCCTTTTTACATCTTCCTCGCTAAGCACCATGGAGGAACAGGTGAGGTTTCTTAAAAAATATAGGATTGTTTTAGACAACCTGAACTAAATAATGATTTATAGTTTCAGGCCTGTATCAACCCCACAGCTGCGCTTAGGTGAGCAGTAGTACTGCACCAATCACGATAGGATGCTCGTATCTTTCACCTCCTAAAAGGCAATACAAGTTGAGAAGTGTTTTGGTAAAATAAGTGATTAGGTGTGGTAGGGTCGGGACAATTGTGTCTTGGGATCAAGTGAATGTAAAAGGAAATGTAAAAATAGTGAATATTGCTCATAAAGAAGTTATTGCTATTGTGCTGGGGTGGGGGTTTCATGTTAATGTGATAGCCAATGCTTGACGACAACGATAAAATACAACACAGTTTTATTTGAGGTTGTATATTAATATAAGTGTTTTATCACACAGGAAGTTGCTCCGGAAAAATCAATTTGTATAGAGAGTAGTATACATAGTCTTGAAAAAGATGGTGTAATACTTTTTTCCATCGAAACGCGTCGACTCCTCATGACATAATCCGTGGAAAGGCAGGAACCACAGATCATTAATCAACTTCGCAGCATTGGTTCCAGCTTTTATTATTGTGGTACCACAGATGTGTTTTTTTTCTAAGACAAAGTGTGTTGTCTTTTTTTCTGTGTACTCTCTTTAAGTTGTATTGTGTAATATGTTTATGAATTAGTTGTAGATTCTGTGTTAGCCCTGTCACAAAAATACATTTGCACTCTGTGTGAACACATTTATTAAGTACTACGGCAAACAAACTTTGTTTAAAAAAAAAAATAGATATTAGGTTGGTTTTAACTTATGTAGCGATTCATGCTTTATATATATATATATATTTTTTAATACAATTACCAATAAATAGATCTATTTTTTTGTATAATTTTGTATTGTTGGCCTTGGGCTTACAGTTATACTCACCTCATTTGCATGGTGAATGAGAAGTGTTAGAGCTGGTGTGAACAGTGGGAGCATTGGGTGATGCGGTAAATAATATAAGTGAGCCTTAGAGTTTAGTCCAAAGGAAAACTTTTGTGATCATATTTAATTTACTTACAAGTCCCTGGTAAAGTGCACTAAATGTGTCCAGGGCGTGTAAATTAAATACTACTAGTGGGCCAGGAGCAAGGATTGTGCAACCCACTTGAGTAGCTCTTTAAACATATCTCAGAAAACAATTGCAAAGCCTGTGTGTTTTAAACTGCCATGTCAACTTGGCAAGTTAACCTACTTGCCAGGATCCAACCTTCCTTTTTAATACATAGAGGTCACCCCCTATTATAGGCCCTGGACACCCCATGGGCAGGGTGAAGTGTATTCAAAAAGTAGGACATGTACTTTTAAATCCTACATGTCTTGGTGTTGAAATACTTTAAAATTAATTTTAAACTACTACAAGGCCCTCCTCTACAATAGGGTAACATTGGGATTGTCTTATTGCATTTTAGAAGTATAATTTACAAATAGTATTAGATGGGACCCCAAAAGTTGGTGGCCGTGGAATCACAATTTAGAAACATAACTTATGGTGAAGTTGGATTTTAAATTGCAATTCTGAAAATGCTACTTTTAGTAAGTTGGCTTGTTCTCACGGTAACCATTTGGTATATTCTGCCCGTTCCTGAATACACATCTGAGATGGGTGACGGAAGGCTTCTTGCATTCCATCTAGACAGCCACACACAAAGGAAGCTTAGGTGTGACTGAGTGGGCATCTGCATCGTGATGGGTCATACAGGGCAGGATGGGAGGGAGTAGCTGCCTCACCTGAAAGGGCAGTGTCCTGTCCCCACACAAAGGTTTGCATACCCCACTGTAGCGATTCTGAAGCCAGAGCAGGAAAGAAAGGGACTTGTGCCCTTCAGAGGCATCTCTTTGAAGTCTCCCCCACTTCAAAGGCCCAATTAAGTATAGATACTGGACCTGTGACACCGCAAACTCAGAACACTTCTGGAACGGAGGCCATACTACCGGGAAGAAGGACTGCTGTGGGAACTGCCACTTTGCTGAACTGCTTTGTTATGTTGGCCTGCTGCCCTCTTGCCTAGGAGTGAGAGGGACAGCACCTGCTTCTATACATCATAGAACATAAGTATCTCCGAGGGCTTGTTGGCTTGCATTGTTTTCTGAAGAGTCAGGGTTATCAAAGAGGTCTCTCTTCTACCTACAACCAGTAGCTCAGATCTATCTGCTGCGAGTCCTATTCTGGCAAGTGGTACAATCTACTTGAGGGCCCTTGGAAGCGGGTTTAAAGCGCTGCATCTTTAAAAACTCACATATCAACGATGTTGCGCCAATGAAAACCGCCACATTCCCATCAGCGCTGCTGCTGCACAGAATGCAGACTTCGCATCTTTGAGTGTGCGATGCATAGTCTCTGGTTTCTGAAGCATCTCCAACTTTGCACGGCTCAGCACCGATACATAGCTTTGTACTGCTCCCATCACCGTCAGCCTGGCGGCTCGACAATGATGCCTCACCCTAGTGTTCCTTGCATCTTGACTCTAGACATAACCTCAATGGTGTGCAGCTCAGACCTGATGCATTGCCAACATCTGTAAAAACGACGGTGATGCATTGCCTCCTTTGCTCCCTGCATTGCCCTAGAGGTCGATGCATCCAACGTACTGTTGCGAGGGCCAAAGCTGGTCCCTGTATTCATGTCGGTTGGCATTTACTTTTGCATCTGACCTGATTGAGAGCGAACAGATAGCCCCGGTTGGTGCTATTAGTTTCTAAGCACTACCAAACAGTCTATTCTTTAAAAATTCATATCCTGACTTCTACTTATTAGATATTTGTAGTTTCAGTTGGTTGAGGTGGTCCATATCCCTAGAGGGAATGGACTTTACGGTGGATTACTGTCCTGGAACAGACCACACCAAATCTGATGGTCTCTCCAAGTTCTTCAGCCTTAGTGAAGAGAACTCCCAAGGGATTGGGAAGCTCTCCCCACTTTCCAATGGGGTGGACATGTGTTAGACCTGGAATCCTTGGCATGGTTTCCTCCAACTCGATTCCTTCAGACCTCCTGTTTTTAGGGGCTTCGTTTTTGATGGCTTTAGGAATCTGGGCACTTTACCACTGCTAACCAGTGTTGAAGTCCATGTGCTCTATACTGACAACATGGTAACATTGGCTTATCCACAACTGGCATCTTTAATTCACCCATAAGACCCTAGTAAATATTCACTACATTTGCCAACGGCCTGCAAAATAAGCAATACTAGTGGGCCTGCAGCACTGATTGTGCCACCCACTTGTGTAGCCCTTTAAACATGTCTCAGGCCTGCCACTGCAGAGACTATATGTGCAGTTTTAAACTGCCACGTTCACCTAATTGTCAGGCCCAAACCTTCCTTTTTATTAATAGGATAATATTGGGATTGCCTTATTAAATTTTATGTAAATTGATGAGACCCCAAATTTGATGTCCCTGGAGTCACATTTTAGAAACAACTCATGGTGAAGCTGGATTTTAAAATTAAATTGTAAAAATGGCACCTTTAGAAAGTTGGCATTTTCTCAACATAACCATTTGGTGCCTTCTGCCCGCCTCTGAATACATGTCTGGATTGGGTGACTGCTGGCTTTGTGCATTCCCTCTAGGCAGCCACACACAAAGGGAGCTAGGTGTGACTGAGTCGCCATCTGTATCCTGATGGGCAATCCTGGGCAGGATGAGAGAGAGGATCTCACACTTGCACCTGAAAGGGCTGTGTCTTGTCTCCACAGAAAGGGCTGCATACCCCATTGTAGCAAGTCTGAAACCAAGACCGGAAAGTAAGGGACTGGGACTTGTGCACTTCAAAGGCATCTCTTTGAAGTCTCCTCCACTTCAAAGGCACAACTGGGTATAAGTACTGGACCTCTGATACAACAAAATCAGAACACTTCTGGAACAGATGACATTCACTTTGGGCGGGAGAATCGGTGGGAAAACCAAGATAGGAGGAGAGGTGTGCCCTCCTTTGCCAACCCCACCCCTCAGGTGGTGGAGATGAGGCGAAGCACAACTCATAGTCCACACCATCTAGAAAGGGGAGACCCAGACAACCATAGTGAGGCTTATGCCCCTCTTCCACTGGAGGGTGGCATAATAGGAGGTGTACCCACCCCAAGGAAGGGACCCATTGGTCCCAACCTGTACCTACCTGAAACACCCCTAAATTTCAGTTTTTAGGGGCAACCTCAAACCATACCTCCTCAGACAAGAAGAAAGAAGCACTGAAGAGCCGTGCTGAAAGAAGAAGAGGATGACACCAACTGACTTGGCCCCAGCTCTATCGGCCTGTCCAGACCTCGACCTGCACCAGCGGAATTCCGGTGTGCCCTGCAGCCAACAGCCCCCCAGAACCTAGAGGACCTGCCCTGCCTTCCCTAACATGAATCTGTCTCCAGTGAGCATCGGATTTGCTCACCAACAGACTCTGGTTCCAGCCAATTCTGCGAGTCTGCACCAGACGCCCACAACCAGAGTTAACGAGTGGCAGAACACCTGACCTGGGATCTGGTGATCCCTGAACTACCTCAAGTCTGCCGACGACTTGTAATGTTTGGTCAATACCTCTAGAATTCGGGCTATTCCCTGCTGATCCAATTTTCACATCTTCCTCGAAGGTTGCAGTACTCTCTGCAATACTATCCAGTGTTTCCTCCAACACCACACATTTCTCCTGTATATCTTTCTGAGATCTCAAATTTCTTAAGGATGTCGGAGTTTAGGCACAATATTATATTTTCCAGAGGGGTTTCAGCTCTCTCCACAGCATGGAATTTGGCCTCCAGCTGACATGGGCTTGCCTCAGTGGAGGCCTCCGTAGGGACTTGACCCTCCCTTTGGCCCACTGGTTCCCGTCCTCCTTCAACTAAATGTTCCAAAGGGGAGAAGCGGTTACTAATATAAATTACCGGTGGCCTCACTCTTATCGAGGTGGCCTGTTCTTGACCCTCAACACCCCCCCCCCCCCCCCCTTGAACTGGTCCTGCAGTCTTTGCATAATCCATGATTTTGAAATAGGAGTTAAGTGAAGGTGTGGGTTTAAGAAAAGCACAACCTTCTTTCAGCTCACAGCATTTGGGTCTCCCAGCACTTTTCACTGATTTTTAATTGAGAAACACAGTAATCTACTCAGCAGTCCGCTCCCCTACCCTTAGGCCCTTCACTTTTTTCTCTGGGGCAGATCTTAGCTGGTATCTATTTTTTAAATGAGATACCTGGTGTGTATCAGCTGGGGAGGCACACCATTTAACTATGTGTTTAACACTGTACTGCAAGGAGCTTCCACACTGACACCTTCCCCTTCAGCCCATTCCAGGTGGCCCTAAGATACTGGTAGTACCTGAGGGGAGTCTTTTTCCATTGATGAATGCTGTACTTGCGCACTGGCAGTGCCATTCTCACTCAGTCTCTTACGCCTCCATGCACTGAGTTTGGTTAAGCTGTTTTGGCGACATCTAGGAGGCTGTTGCTTCCTCTTTGTTCCCCCTCTTCCGGGGGCTACCAACTTTCTGTGGAGTCCTGAACAGTACCGACTCTGCTGGAGCCCACAAGGAAGACAACACGCGCCATAGCAGCCATCACTCATGCATAGATTACTTCTTGGTGGACCTGGCTCTAAACAATGAGGTTGAGCTTATGATCCATGCCCCGCAGTGCTTTCTGCTCATTCTTCTGTGGTGCTAGATTTAAAGAACCATAAACAATTGGGGCAGAGATGGTGGACCCTGAATAGAACTATGATGTTGGATGAGGAGGTGGCAGTAGGCGTGGCAGATAAGACAGCTGATTTCTTTCATTTTAATAGAGACTCTGCTAAGCCACAAGTAATGTGGGATTCTTACAAAGCGTACTTAAGGAAAATAACAAGTGCCATAATGATTGCTAAGAGAAAATCTACACGGTTGAGACATGAGGTTGTTATAGCAGAAATCAAGGTGAAAGAAACCAAACTTCAGAAGGCCTCACTAGCGGGAACATATAGGATACCAATGCTTCGAAGAGAACTAGAGGACCTGCAGGCAGAGTATGAGACCCAGCTGGTTAAAACAATTCAGGACAGATGGAAGGTTAGCAAGTTACAGCATTTCCCCTTTGGGGAGAAGTGTAGCTTTTTCCTGGCCTGGAAAGCTAAGGTAGACAAAACCAGGAATTCAATAAGGAATCTGATAAATCTGGAGACTGGGGTGCTCTTAAAAACAAATGCAGACATCAAAGCGGAAGCACGGAGGTATAAGAGTAGTTTATATAGAGAAGATATACATCCAGGAAAGGAGAGTATAGTGCCCTGGTTAAGTGAGTTAGATCTTCCAATATTAACAAGGGAGCAAGTAGATATACTAGAGTCAGATATCACCAAGGAGATTAGGGCACAATGACGGAAAAGGAGTGGTGGGAAGGCGGCTGGCCCAGATGGCCTTCCAGTAGAGCTCTATATAGGAATTATCGAGAAGCTAATTCAATTTGTAAAGGAAGTTTTCAATGCAATATACATCGAGGGTTAAGAAGCGCCAGCATCTTGGTCATAGGCAAGTGTGGTCCTCATTCTGAAACCTGATAAAGACCCTGTAAGAGCAGAATCATATAGAGCAATATCGCTATTGAATACTGATTAGAAGATCTTTTCTGGGATATTAGCTTCAAGGGTTGCATAGGTTACCAAGGGCATTAGCCACTCTGATCAAAGAGGTTTTATCCTGGGGAGGCAGCTAAATGAGCTCACATATCTGATGATGGGGGTCATAGATATGACAGAAGTGCAGAAATTCTCTTTAACAGTAGTAGGGGCAGATGCTGCTAAAGTCTTTGATCCAGTACACTGGGATTATCTTTGGGAAATCCTTAAAAGTTTTTGAGTCCCTCAAAATGTAGTAACCACAGTGCAAAACCTGTATAGGCTGCCTATTGCAAGGGTGTTGGTTAATGGAGAGCTCTCAGACTGGCTCCACATTACCTGGGGTATGAGACAGGGTTTCCCCCAGTCTCCTCTACTTTTTGACCTGTATATTGAGCCTCCAGCGTATCAGATTAGAGCAGATACCACCTTAACCCCCTGTAAGTCAGCTGGGTTGGAGGTTAACCTAGCTCTGTATGCAGACGATATGGTGGTATATACAACCAATTCACAGACCGCAATTCCCAGTCTGATGGCGAGGGCAGAGAGCTTTAGCAAGATATCAGGATATAAGGTAAATGTGGACAAAACTGAAGTTATGGATTGGAACCAGGGAAAGATCAGCCAGGGGGCAAAATCCCAAATGAAATATTTGGGCATCTTAATAACTCAGAGGTTGGAGAATATTCCACGGGTCAACTAGAAAAAAGTAAGCCAAGAGGTGGGGAGACTTCTGGTAAGATGGGCTAATTTACCATTAAATATCTTAGCGTTAAACTTATTAAGATGATTATTCTTCCAAAAATCACGTTTCTCTTTAACTCTATACATTTTACTTTCCTGAGGGAGGCTATAGCTAAGCTACAGGGCAAAATTAGTTGTTTTATCTGGGCGGCGAAGGGACCTAGGATTGCCTGGAAAAAATTGAGGAGAAAGCTTGGTGTGGGGGACTAGCTCTCTGCTTATATATCATTCTGCTTTTCACTTTAAGAATTTTCGTATGTTAGCAAATAGGCCAGATAGCTAATTATTGGAAAAAGTATAAGGGGCAATGCTCTTTTTTTTTTTTAAATATGGTGACCCGAAATATTTTTACAAGGTTAGGCTGAAGGTTTTGAAAAGTGTCTTACGAACATGGCTATATTTCCAACGGAGGTTTGGTATACCCTATTATACATCTTCAGCACCAATTTGGGATTCCCTGGGCACCCCAGATTGCTTGATAGACCAGCTCAGCCAACCCTTACAATCAGCAGGTTTTAGCTACTGGTTAGATCTTAGAGCAGGATCGGGCTTGGTGGACTCGGAGGTGTTAAGAAATAGCACAAAGGGCTCAGCTAACGAGATTCAAATACTATAAGCTGCGACCATGGTGGGATTCCCAAGAGTGGGCTTAAGAGAATGAGCCTTGGCTCAAACAGGTGTAGAAAGTTGTCCCCCTCAATAAGGAAGCTTCGATATTGTGCCGGGATTTTTTGGAGGCAGAAGATATGAGATTTCCACATATAACCAACATGTGGGAAGAGGGAGATTTTGAGGGAAACAAAGCAAAAATGTTAAGTATCCTTCTCTACTTTATGTGGGCTTTCGAAATCTGAAAATCCCCCACTTATAGCGGATTGCCTAAAAAGCATCAAGTACAAGAGCCAGGTTGATATTGCTAGTAACTCGAAAAGTCTGGAGAGGGTCTGGGCGCTCTATGTAAACTGGCAGCAAACAAGTGGGTCCAATGATTAAGCCATAGAGGCAGGAGGTCCCGGCTTTCTCCTCCTTTTTTTTATGTATACGAGGGAGATTAATGTGGAAACAGCTTTATCTTTGTGTGGAAAGGCTTACCCTTTCCCACAGTGGAGATGAGAGCTGTACCAGCAAGAAAGATGGTGGGATGAGGACAAAAAAATGTAATTAAAAGTCTCCAGACTACACATGCAGCCCCTTTTTGGAGGATCCCCCCTGACCGCAACCAGAGCCGGTAAGGAAAACCCGATGCCAAAAAACACCCCTACACCCGGTGCCCCAAGGCCTTGGGTGGCCCAACCTACAGTGTCCCCGCATCGCAACTTACCTCTCCAACTGGTGCTCACCTCCAGAAGATCCTTGTGCCTGAGCCTGCAGCGATTGTTCTGACCGGAACAACCCCATTGAAACCAACAGGGCTCCCGACGTCGATACAGCACCCTGCACCCGGCAGCCCCTGTACTGCTGTGGGTGCACCTTATGTGCTATCTTGGATCCCCCTTTGCTCAGAGCTAAACCCTAGGAGCTTTGCTCCCACATCAAAGTGGCGTGCCCATGAGTAGCAACCAACTGGAGGCCCCGTATCCCCATTGGATAATACTGGGCCTCAGCACTATGCACCCGGCTGCCCTAGTGCCACAGAGGGTGTTCTTGAAAGTGCATCCTTGAACCTGGGGAAACCTTGTTTCTAACCCCAGAAACCCAACTCCCACAACCAAGTACTTACCTTTGTGGAGTTGTAATTTGTATGAAAACCTAAGAAACAATGCTTTGACCAAAACCGACTGACTTACCTTTAATCCAGGAAATGTTCCAGTGTGATATCTAGGTATATCCCACGGAGTAGAAACAGTAATCGAAAAAGTAGTCCCAAAGTAATTGCAAAGTAACCGAAGAGTAATTTCAACTGTTTATGTCCTATTGACCCACCTGCAACAAAGCCAACTGCATTCCACTGTATTATACCAAAAAAGTTACCGGCACCAAATCTGGCTTGGTTCTAAAAATAAAATAAAGAAATATTTTTATGCAAAACAATTGGTCTGAGTACAGTCTGAGTGTGTGACATTTCTTGCCTGAGTGTGTACAATAAATGCTTAACACTATCCTCTGATAAAGCCTTACTGCTCGCCCGCACTATCACAGAGAATAAGGAATTATCTACTTTAACCTCTGTAAGCCTTTGGGGATCCACTGGACTTTGTGCACACTATACCTTACTTCGGTATAGTATATACAGAGCCAGCTTTCTACACTATGTGCCAAACTACCAGAGGGTGAGCAGAGGTGAATTTCAAGTGTTCCTGCTGTGGCGCTTGCTGGTGTCTCCACAGCCACAGACACCAAGAGGGTACATTGGGGCCCTAATGCCTGTCCTGCGGGGCATAGACTGTGTGGAAGGCGGCATATTACAGGCACAGGAGGGAGGTTCTGGATATGCTGCCTTTGCATGGCTCGCTGTTTACATTGTGAAACTCTAGCATGAATGTGGCATGTGCATAAAAGTGAACAGAACAGACTGTATAACAGACTTTGCTTCTTTGTGTTTTACATGGACTTCTGTGAGCTGTTTTTTATTGTTGGAGGATCAATCCATGTTGCCAAAGCCATAGTAGCAGTCAAGGACCATGTCCCAGTATCTGTTGAGCGGCGGCCATCTTGGTAGAAGCATTACTATAAAAGCGCCCCGGCCCAACACTGCGCGCTAGTTATTCTTCTTTGCAGCGCCTGTGTTGGCTCTCCTGTGGTGATCGTGATGCAAGGGAGCAGCTAATTGCTGGCTCCCGCTCCCAGCAAGAAACAGCCGATTCATCGATGGCTGATCTCGACTGACCAGAGGCTGAGGCGGGGATTTCCAGGAATCCACGACCCTATCGCCTGGAGCTCAAGAGGCCGTTTTATACAAAAGGATTGTGTATAACAGTGGCCATACTGGGCATTTCAAACAAGAGAATGAACGGGACTCTGGAGTATGCAGGTTGCTCTCATGTGACTCTGTTCGAACTTCTAGTCTTGTACAGTTTAATCTCTCGAGAGGCATGACCTGCAAGTGAATCATTTCAGGAAAATAAAGGAGAGACCAGGCAAAAAAATACTGTATTTAGATAAACCAGAAACTACAGAACAGTGTTTTTTTATTTCCCACGTTGAAGATGCAGCAGGAGAGAGAATTCAGAATACTGTACCATTTCATTAGCCTATGTATGAAAACTGTGGCATCTGATTACAGATTAATCTAACAGACAAGACTTACAACAAGATACTTTATGGTACGAAATGCAGTAGCAGTATATATGGTCACCTTGTGATGTTAGTGATTGTCTAAGAAATAACCACAGTACACAGAGGTGATATCACATTGTGCTTTATTTCTTAAAAGTTCGTGCAACGCTACCAAACCATCCAAGCAGAATCCAAGTCAGGCTAACACACAGGTAACAGTGCTGTGACACATTATATACACCATACTAGAGAGTATTGATAGCAATCCTCATTTTGCCGCTATTCTTTTGAAGATCTCCTTCTCTGCTATTTCGACCCAAACACCCTTTCCCTCTCCCTGACATGCAGACATGGTGGTGCCTGGAGGTGGATATCTGAATTCATCATACAAGTCCTGAGGAATGGCGGTGCATACAACAGTTACTGACTTAACCTGACCAGGATTGTGGTTCCCGATTGGACTTGTTAGACTTGGCATCTTTGGCATGGTTTCCACTGACTTTTTGCCCCTCACTCCTGTATTTTTGATGCTGTGCTGGATTTTTGCTGTCTTAGATGCTTTGGGCATTTTGCCACTGCTGATCATGGTCAAAGTGCAAGGGCTCCCTGTCTAAATTGTGATTACAATTGGTTCTCCCTGATTGGCATATTTTACTTACTGGTAAGTTGCTAATAATTTGCACAGTGTGTGCCTGGGCCTGTAAATCAAGTGTTGGTGGGTCTGCAGCACTTATTGTGCCACCTACAGGAGTAGCCTTGAAAAGGTATCTCAGACCTGCCACTGCAGTATCTGTGGAAAGTTTTAAGCTGCCATGTCGACCTGGCAAGGCACTTACTTGCCAGGCCCTAACCTTTCATTTTCACACATGTAAGACACCCCTATGGTAGGCCCAAGGTACCCTCCCACATCCCCCCAAGGGCAGGGTGCAGTGTATGTGAAAGGTGGTACATTTACTGGTGTGTGTGACATCTCCGGAGGGTGAAATACTGCCAATTTCGTTTTTCGCTATTGAAAGGCTATATGTCCCATATGTAGAATGGGAGATCCTTTGTAACTTCTTACAAGTATAACTTCCTATTGTGACATGATAGAAGACTAAAGCTCAGGTTCTCTGAACTCAGAATTTAATAACACATCTTTTAGTAAAGTTGGTTTTTAAATTATGTGTTTGAAAATGCGACTCTTAGGAAGTAGGCATTTTCTTGTTTCATCATTCTGTGTGCCTCAGCCTGTCTGTGGATTGACTTGTTTTGGAGTGAGAGGGGTTGGGCAGGAGAATTCACTGTGGACAGCCACTGGGGTTTGGGTATGGGGTTGAAGTGTGCCTGGCCCTTCCTGGATGACTCAGAGCTGAGCTAAATAGGACTTGACTGAATTTAGAGTAGTGGGAGGAGTTTTTCTTGCACCTGAATAGGGCCCGTCTCCCATGCACTATGCTGTCTCCACTCCCTGTGGCCATACTGCACCCGTGATATAACTGGTTTGGACTGGGCTCAGAGAGCCTTGCACAAAGAGAACAAAGGCAAGTATAAGTAGTAGACCTTAAACACCAGAACTTTAGATCACTTCTGGACTCAAGAGGAATCTTTGCCAAAAAGAAGAGCTGGAGAGCTGTGAGGAGGAGTACTGCCCCTTTGCTCTGTGGCGTTGAGCTGCAGTTGCTGTTTCTGCCAAGGAAAGGACAAGGACTGGAACTTTGCTGTGAACCTACTTGAAGAAGAATTTCCAAGGGCCGGAGTGTGCTGGCCTCCTGTTCTGAAGTCTCAGGGACACAAAGACTTGACCCCAGCTCCCCTGAAATCTAATGCTGAGATTTCTGACCTGCCAGCAGGTGCCTATTCCAGTTTTGGGCCTCTGGAGGTTGTTCCTGCTGTTGGGTGCTGGAAGAAACTTAAGAGAAGAAAGAAAACCTGTCTGATGCCTTCAGTGACACCGCAACCTGCACAGTGGCCAGGGACAACACTTGTGAATAGCACGACAGGGGGGCCGGCCTGCACGCAGCTCCAACGCCCTTCGACGCCTGCTGTTATCAGCATTTTCGGGGCCAATGCTTGCACGGACTCAGTCACTTCCAGCTCCTGCATCCTGTTATCGCGGCGCAGATAACAGCTGAGGGGGACTCCACAAACTCGCCGACGTCGCATAGTCACTGAAACCAATGCCTCATCGCTGACGCAAAAGTCTTCCCCTGTCCTGGATTCAACATGTCGCCTCCTCGTGGACATGACGCCTCCTCGCGGACATGACGCCTTGCCTCTCCCACGGCAGTTAGGGAGCCGGCAACATAGCCTCACCTTCATGACGTGCATCGTCATAGAGTTTGTTTCCAAGGTGCTGTTTGTTTGGGGGTCCGTTTGACTCTGTGCCCGACACTGCGCTCCTCGCAGTCGATGCCGTACGTTGGATTTATCAAGATACAGCAAGTGTCTCCCTCATGACCTAAATAATTACACAACGGAATCAATCCTAATACAGACAGTGAGCACCCAACCCAGATTTTGAGTCCACCGGGCAGAAAATTCCAGCAGTTATCAAAAATATTTATTTTATTTATCAAAAACTTTTTTCATTGTTATTTCTTAGTATTTTTAACATACATTGTAAATACATTTAAAAAAAAATCACTGAATAGAGAGACAATACATACAACTGAATCAAATAAGAAACCCCAGTAGAGGAAAGCAGTACAAATACACACCAACTCATTCAAACCCTACTCACACACATCCAGTCAAACCTTCACATTCGTAACATATCTGGGGAACACAACTACAAGATGGCAATGTATTTGGAAAGACCAAAGACAAGAACTGCAGAGAGCAGGATATTCTCAGGGTAGTGGTCGACGCATTTTGGTGGCTGAGAGAGGATAATATGCGACCTTCATCAGGACCTGCCAGATATGATGCCCTCACAAGGGCTACTCCACCCGGCAAAACATTTTAATCACACTAGGTGTACAGTTGAACAGTCCTCTATTTGGGAACAACCAAATGTTTCTAGATATATAATGTCTGAGGACTGGAAACTCCTCAACCAGTCACTAGCAGACACCGCTCTCAGTACCTAGGGCGGCTCAATACCATTTTACGTCATTTAAAGTTGCCTGTAGAAACTCAGACAACAACCATTTCCTCCTGGAGGGAATTCTTTCCACAAAGTGAGTTCAACTCCAATCCCAACACTTCTGAAAGAATATATTCATGCGCAGGACATCAAATGTCTCAGCCAAATAGGTAATACGATATGCCTAAGATAGCTCCATGTCGATCGTAGGGCCTCTAATTGCTAAATTTCCAAGCATTGTATGCTTCAATTTTAAAACAAGCTTCATGTAAGTAGGGATTTCCATGTCAGTCACGGAACGTCGCGTCCTCAAGTCAGTCCACTCAGAGCTGGATTTATAGCCCAGGTGGAGCATTTGTTTTCTACAAGCTTTATTTTTGCAATAACTGTTCTAAAGTCATAGCTTATTACTTGTATGTTGGATTTTTGTTGTTTTAGTCTTGGTGAGTTTGGATAAAGATACTTTACTTTGCTAAACTGGTGCGGAGTCCATTTGTGGTGTTATCACTATTGCTGTGTGTGGCGGGGTTGGGGTAGGAGAAATGGCCCGGAGACTACTTCTAGGTATGTAAGGCTTTATTTTGATAAAGGACTTCTTTTTCTTGGTCAACAGTCTTTCCCTAGTGGAAGCAGCAGGATCTGTGGTGGCGCTGGTTACAGGGAGTGGTCCTGCTTCTTAGGGTTCCTTTCTGTTAAGAGTCTATAACAAGGTCAGGAGCTCTTGATGTTGCCGGATGTTCCCTCCGGGGTGTGAGCCACAGCGCCAATGGAAACTAACAAAAAAAACAGAGGGGTATAATCAGATCTCCGTCTGATATATCGTCTGTCAGGGAGCGAGGGAAATCACTGGTGCTATTGTTAGTCGGACTGCCTCAAGTGCACTTTGTGAAGGGGAGTAGTGTAGGAGGGGGAAGAAGTAGGGGTGCCCAGAACAAGGGAAGAGTGCCTCAGAAATATATATACACGGACACTTAACTCCTCTCGGCCCCGCCAGCCCGCCTCCCAACCCAGTTCGATACCCTTTGTCGTACCTGGGAGAGCCACACTCCTCCGTGAGTGTGGCTGGGCGACTCGTGGGAAAGTTGGCCTCCAGGCGTATCCTCTCCTTCTCCGACTCTCGTACTTGACACAGCTTCGTATCCTTCTTCCTCCGGTATCCGTCTCAGTTCCTCTTCTCTCGCTTCCTCCTCGGTGTCGTCACACGCAGAGTCCAGTACTTCTTCTCTTTTGACCAATCGACAGGCTGCGATGCCATGCCAGGGAGGTTCCTCTAACTCCGTGCATGCCCCCTTAAAGGAATATTCCTCTTCTTCTGATTGTCGTCCCCAGAGCGGCTCTGGTCGGTGCTCTAGTCGTTCTGAGATGTTTGAAGAGAGGGGAAAGGTGAGGCGTCAGCAACCCACCATTCTTTAGAGGGAGCCATATATTAGTTTACAGAGTGCTCCCGTTTACACACCTCCCCCCTTGGTTTCTCCCGACCGGGGAGAAGAGCAGACCGCGACAGAAAGTCTGCATTACTACTTCAGTTCCTTTTCTATGCTTAATGATCATGGAATATGGCTGCAAAAACAGAAACCATCTGAGAACTCTAGGATGCTGTGACTTGTTTCGGTACATCCCCTGTAGTGGGGCATGATTTGTATATAAGACAAAGGGTTTTCCTTCCAGACAGTACTTCAACTTGTCTACTGCCCAACGTATTGCTAGACATTCTTTTTCTATTGTTGGGTATTTGGTTTCTCGCGGGTGCAGTTTTCTACTAATATATATAGGGGGTGTTCTAGCCCGTCTGTACCTATCTGGGAAAGCACTGCCCCAAGGCCGGTGTTAGATGCATCTGTGGCTAAGAGAAAGGTTTACTCAAAATTTGGAGACACTAATACTGGACTGGTAGTGATGGCCTTTTTAAGTCGGTTGAATGCCTGTATGGCTGGTTCTGAGGGGTGCTGTATTTCTGCTTTACTGGAGGTTTTTTTAAGGAGATAGGTCAAGGGAGAGGCTGTCTCCGCAAAGTTGGGCAGGAATCTCCTGTAATAGCCGATTAGCCCTAGAAAAGCCCTTAGCTCTTTTTTTGTGGATGGGAAAGGGGTGTTTACTATTTCCTTGACCTTTTCCTCTTGAGGTGCTATGACCCCTTCCCCTAGCATGTATCCAAGGTATTTCACTCTAGAGAATGCGGCTCTTGATTTCTTAGCATTTATATGTCGTCCTGCTGTTTGCAATGCTGATAGAATATTCTGTATGTGTTTCATATGTTCGGGCCAAGAGGTACTGAAAATCACAATGTCATCAAGGTACACGGAAAAATAGTCCGTATACCTACGTAGAACTTCATTCATCAGCCTCTGGAAGGTTGCCGGGGCTCCACGGAGCCCAACCGGCAGAACGTTAAACTCACAGGCCGTCCTCTGTGGCGAAGGCTGTTTTAAGCTGGTCTTCTTCACGGAGGGGCACCTCCCAGTAACCCTTTGTTAGGTCTAGCGTTGTTATATATTTGGCCTCTCCGATATTTTCAATTAATTCATCCACCCTTGGTATAGGGTGTGCATCACATGAAGACATAGCATTCAGGGCCCTAAAGTCCATACAGAACCTTGTGGTACCGCCTGGCTTGGGAATCATCACAATAGGGGATGACCATCTACTTCGGGACAGCCTTATTACTCCTAACTTTAGGATCTCCTGAACCTCGCAACTGACATCTCATCTTCTGGCTGCGGGTATTCTAAATGGTCTTAATTTGACTTTGAACATAAAATCGAAACCGAAAAAGGGGCCAATCAGGTTGGTACAGCCTGGTAGATCCGAGAACATCAGGGCGAAGTTTTGAAATGTGAGCTGAAGTTCTTTTTTCATCACCTGAGGTAACTCCTCATTGATGGGCAACTGACTTAGGGTAGAGGTGTCTTCTGTAGTCGGTAACCCAAACTGTGCTACTTTTGGAAGTGGACCCAACCATTTTTTAAGTAGATTTATATGAAAACATTGGGTTCTCGAAGGTGAAATCTTGACCCTATAGATAGTATTCCCCAAAGTTTCTTTGACCTGGTAGGGCCCCATCCACTCTTTGTGAAACTTCCTACCAGAGGAGGGCAAGATGACCAAATTCCAATCACCCTTTTCCATATGTCTCCATTTCTTCCCTTTATTATAATACCCAGCCTGTTTCTGTTGACTTTTCTCTAAATTAGAGTAGGCCAGGTCTCTCAGCTTACCCAACTTGCTTCTTAACATTTGGGTGTATTCCAGTATTGCCCTCTGTTCTTCTCTTTCCTCATCCTCCCAAGCTTCCCTGGTGAGGTCTAGTAAGGTTCTTAGTTGTCGTCCATATAACAGCTTGAAAGCTGAACACCCCGTACTACTCTGAGTCTGGGCTCGGAGGACGTAAAGAGCCAAAGGCAATAGTAAATCCCAATCTTTATTTTCTAAAGAAAGCATTTTGTGCAAAGTGGTCTTTAAGGAGCGGTTGTACCTTTCGACCAGGCCATCTGTCTGGGGATGGTATGTTGAGGTCCTGATTTGATGGATGTTAAGGGTTTTGCACACTTCTCTCATGAGTCGTGAAACAAATGGGGTTCCCTAGTCCGTTAATATTTCTTTTGGGAACCCCACCCTAGAAAACAATTCTATGAACTTTTCTGCAATGTTCTTGGTAGTTGGGGCTTTGAGAGCGAATGCCTCAGGAAACCAATTAGAATAGTAGACTATAACCAGGGCATACATGTGACCTTTAGCTGTTTTAGGTAGTGGCCCAATCAAGTCCATTCCCACTCGTTCAAATGGAGTCCCTATAATAGGGAGGGGTTGTAAAGGCACCGCTGGCAGTTTGCTTAAATTTCTTTTTTGGCATACCTCACATGTTTTACAAAACTCAGAAGCCTCCATGTAAATACCCATCCAATAAAAGTTCTTCAGAATGTTTTGTAGGGTTTTTTCTGCTCCTGAGTGTCCGGCCGTTAAATGTGTGGGAGCGTAATAGAGGATTTGTTCCCTGAAGGGTTTAGGTACCACCAACGTTTTTGGCTCTTGGGCTTTGCCCTCTCTATATAGTAACTCCTTTTCTATAATGAATCTTGGGAAGGCCACATGCGTACTAGACTGACCAACAAGAGCCATTTCCCACCCATTAAACAAGGAGGCATCATTGGCTTGGGCGAATTTGAAGTTTCGGTCCAAAACCCACGGTTCAGACACCACTAGTGGTGGGACAAGGCTTTCCTTTCTTTGGGGAACTGCACTCGGTTCCTTTTTAAATATAGCCATAAAATCAGGATTGTCTACCCCTATAATCAGGTCTTCTGGGAGCGACTATAAGTCCTACCTTTACTTTACAGGGAGGCCTACCCGAGGGATACAGGGTTATCATTGCAACTGGATAAGGTTTTACATCCCCGTGCACACACCTTATGTGCACTACTTGCCCCGGAAGAATGTGACGGGGTAGTACTAGGGAACTTTGTAGAACTGACTGCCTGCAACCAGAGTCTAGCAGGGCCCTTAAGGTTTTCTCGTTTACTGAGACACGTACATAGTACGATGTTCCCATCTCAGCGGTATACAGCACTGCTCTGGGGAAGTAGCCGACCTCCATAGGCTCCTCAGGAGGTTTTCTTCTAGGGCAAAGTCTAGCAATATGGCCCCATTCCCCACACTCCTATCATTGTGGGGGTTTCAGAGGGGGAAACTCAGTCTTAAATGGTCTTGATCTTCCTGGTTCCACAGGCGGTTTGGGTTTCCTTTCGGTCTTTTGTGCCGGAGTGGATTTCGACGTTTTTTCCCCTTCCCACAGCAAAGGCAGAGGTTGTGCCCTGGAGTAGTTTGCAGCCATTTCTATTGCCTGGGCAGGGTTGAGCCCAGAGTGTTGTCTCAACCACTGTTGTGTGCCATAAGGCAATGCTTCTATAAATTGTTCAAGGTACATACCATACATTATTTCCTCCTTACTCTGGCTGTCAGACACAGCCATTTGTCTGCTGCTGCTTTTAGTCTAAAGAATAACGTCTTAGGGTTCTCTCCGTGGGTTCCCTTTTCTTTACGAAACCTCACCCTATTGGCTTCTTCATCCAACCCGAGGTGATCTAATATTAAGGTTTTGATATCCTTGTATGGTGTATTCCCTAACGGGTTGGCTACTTGGTAGGCCTCCTGGGCTGGCCCCGTCAATAAGGGTGCTAGGAAGAATGGCTACTTTTCTTCTGGCCAGCAACACGCTCTTGCGGCCCTTTCAAAGTTGGTAAGAAATGCATCCGGATTGTCTCCTGTTATGAATTTTTGTAGAGCCACTCCTGATGGGCGAGGCATAGGAGATCGCTGCTCTGTGAAACCTCCAGGAGTTCCGGGGTCTTTAATCGCCTTTTGTAATCCTTCTAGCTGTGCCGACATCGCATTTCTAAAAACTTCCTTGTCCTCCTGGGCTGATGTCATCGGCCCACTCCAGTTTTTCCTGCCCTTTGATTAAGTGTTGGATTAACTGATCCATCGCAGGTGACGGGATGAAAGGGGGAGATCCCACTTCTGACACCAGTTGTGGCGGGTTGGGGTAGGAGAAATGGACCGGAGACTACTTCTAGGTATGTAAGACTTTATTTTGATAAAGGACTTCTTTTTCTTGGTCAACAATCTTCCCCTAGTGGAAGCAGCAGGATCCCTGGTGGCGCTGGTTACAGGGAGTAGTCCTGCTTCTTAGGGTTCTTTTCTGTTAAGAGTCTATAACAAGGTCAGGAGCTGTTGATGTTGCCGGATGTTCCCTCCGGGGTATGAGCCACAGCGCCAATGGAAACAAACAAAAAAAACAGAGGGGTATAATCAGATCTCCGTCTGATATATTGTCTGTCAGGGAGCCCAGGGAGTGAGGGAAATCACCGGTGCTATTGTTCGTCGGACTGCCTCAAGTGCACTTTGTGAAGGCGAGTAGTGTAGGAGGGGGAAGAAGTAGGGGTGCCCGGAACAAGGGAAGAGTGCCTCGTAAATATATATACACTGACACTTAACTCCTCTCGGACCCGCCCCGCCTCCCAACCCAGTTCGACACCCTTTGTCGTACCTGGGAGAGCTACAATCCTCTGTGAGTGTGGCTGGGCGACACGTGGGAACTTTGGCCTCCAGGTGTATCCTCTCCTTATCAGACTCTCGTACTTGGCACAGCTTCGCATCCTTCTTCCTCCGGTATCTGTCTCGGTTCCTCGTCTCTCGCTTCCTCCTCGGTGTCGTCACACCCAGAGTCCAGGACTTCCTCTCCTTTGACCAATCGACAGGCTGCGACGTCATGCCAAGGAGGTTCGTCTAACTCCGTGCACGCCCCCTTAAAGGAATATTCCTCTTCTTCTGATTGTCGTCCACAGAGCGGCTCCGTGTCAGTGCTCCAGTCGGTCTGGGATGTTTGAAGAGAGGGGAGAGGTGAGGCGTCAGCAACCCACCATTCTGTAGAGGGAGCCATTTATTCATTTACCGAGTGCTCCCGTTTACACTGTGTTTTGAGTACAAATACTTTTTACACATGGTCATTGGGATAAGCTTATCTGCTCGTGCCAAGCTACCAAGGGGGTGAGCAGGGGTTATCTAAAGTGTGTATCCCCCTTATCCTGACTAGAAGCAAGGGTCCCAATTTGGACAAAGGTACCTAAATCTGTCAACTAGAGACCCCCATTTCCAACAATACCTCTGCCAATCAGAAACCCAGTTTCTAATACTGCCCATAGAGAAACACTGGGAAGCAAAGTTAAATATGAATTCTGATATCTGAAACTAGAGACTGGCTGGAAAAATGATTTAATGACTATTTTTGATATTTATTTAAAGCCCAATTAATGGCGAGGTCAGATATTTTTGATACTTATCAAGTAAAAGGGACTTTAAGAATGTTACCTTTTTTCAGTCCAAAGCTCCTGGAGGCTAATTTGCATAAGCTCTCCACTACTCACCAGCTGATGAATCACCCGGATGAGGTGTGAAAACAGCTCTCAGAGCAGAGGCAATGGCCTGGGTGATCGGTGGTGTTAATATTCTCCTCCCAGGAATACCAGGCACTCAATTTTCTTCAAAGGGGCCTCGCCTGTCATATGCAAATGTCAGATGACACCTGCCCCTTGCTTTGTCCTTCCAGTAAGTTAGGAACCAAACCGAGTGGAGGAAAGCTGCCCCCAAAACTGGGTCAGAGTGACCATTGGGGAAGTGGCTGCTCATTAGCCTGCCCACATTTCTGGAGGGTCGGGGGTAAACAGGGTCTGCATAAGGGCAGAAGTGTTTCAAGATCTTCGATTTGGTGAGTGAGGGGCACTGAGGGTTTGTCTGCGGTCAGGCAAATAGAAACTGCTGATAAAGTGGGAAGGATTACCATTGAAAATTTTTACCCCAGTGGTTAGGGAGAGGCCAGGCCTCACCCCACCCACAAGTTGGTGCATTTGTGAGAAGACCTGAGGGCTCGACCTGCTCCCACTTGCACCCAGGACAAAGAAGAGGACTCCCAGGGTGAGCTGGCTGGCCTCTTGAATGGATACAGGGACGCAAAAGCTGCAAGAGACCTTTTGAATTGCCCCGCTGGAGGATTTCAAATTCTGAAATCTAGACCAACTCGGAATCTACAAAGGTTGGCCAGGTGGTGGCGCCAAAAGTATCCCACCGTGAAGAGGACTCACAGAATTCAATTTTTTCTGTTCATGGCATTTCCTGCCAAAACAAATTGCTTCACCTGGCCTTAGTCCAATGCCTGTCTGAAGCCATGGAGACCCCTGTGGATGGCTTGCCCCCATGTAGGATTTTGACTTCTAGCAAAAAGACTAACTCCAAAGGTAAACTGTTCAGTCGGGTCAAACCTGGATGCGGTACCAAATGTGCTACACCGCAGTCGGTGTAAAATCACACCTTAGACCCAGTCTACAGTGACCATTTACTACCATCGTCACTTTGCACTTTTTGGCGCTCCTATTTTATTTCAGTCTTTAAAAATCCGTATCTCCAGTTGACGTATTGAATATTGGTTGTTTTGCTCATTAAATTACCCTCTATTTTAATTGCTGTGCTTTTATTGTGCTATTGACTTTTAACTGTTCTTGGATTACTAAATGCTTTACCCATTTTCTATAAATTAAGCTTGTCTGCTCTGTACCATAGCTACCAAGGTTGAGCTCAGCTTTAAATTACTGAGACTTATAACAGGACCTTAATAGTGCCTTTATTACTTGTGGTGGATTACAAGCCACCCCAACTAATAACCACTTTCTCACAGTGGACCAAGTGGCAAATCCAACCCTGTAACAGAGGCGGTATCAATACCATTGGCTTCTTGCACATTCATGTACCAATTATCAGTCATAATAAGGGGAAAGACTACCATATCCATCTCCACCCCTCCTCCCCCCAGCATAATCATAATCTCCCTCTGGTGGGATAGGATGAGCACAGAGTCAAAAAAAGAAATGGAACTTCTGCCGGTGCAATAGCCCAGATAAGAGGCATTAGTACAGAGCCAGGCTAAATGATGGCTGGTTGTACATTAGTAATTTCATAGTGCAACATCGGTTGAGATCGGGCAAAAGTCCATTTGGGGGTCAGGCACTAGAATCAGCACCAGACCCTTTTCCGGCTCTGGTCGAACTGGTACTGGCATCAACAAGAATGGGTCATAAAGCGTAAGGCAATAGGGATAGACCTGCCAGTTAGAACCAGACTGGATTCCTTGCAGTTCATTGGGGTCCAAAGGAGTGTCAGAGGGAGCTGGAAGTGCGCTGAAAAGCTGAAGCATGGCCTTTTTAGAAAGCCTCAATCTGAAGCAGCATGACCAACGATGTGTGGAATTTGAGGCGCGCCAGGATCACTTGTGGAATCTGCTCTACGACCCAGGAATCCAAGTGTGACAAACTGAAATGATGACATCCTTTCCTTGGATACAGAATAAGGGCATAATCTGTTGGAGTTGCACTTCATTTTTTTACATTTTCGCTGGGACCTAGATTTAGGCTTACTGGATGACTTCGACCACAAAGCTAACCTTTCACAGGAACGTCCTTGGGAGCAAGAACGAGTCCACGTCTGCAACCTAGAGCATCACTTACACAATTGTTTGATGACTTCTTATGTTCAGCGACTTACAGCCTTGCTTTTGGTTTACGGGTAAAGTTTGGGGTGCATGAGGTCCCTTCTTATCTTATTACTTATGTCCCTAACCCAAACATCAAAGAGGCACTCTGTGCTGGTCTGTGACGGACATCTGTTTTCTACAGTAAGTGTGCGGTGTGAATCCTGTAGTTTGGGTTGGGAGCATCATTCCCTAGCACACTGGATTTTCATTTAGGTGTCGGTGGTAGGCTAACAAATTTGAGGGCAGAGCTTCCAACACATCAGAAGGGGCTGAAAGAAAGGAACTGACATCAGCAAACAAGGGTGGCAGCTATGTGTGACTCCACACCGTCACTACCAGGGCAGTACAGAGCTAGCACATAGCCGTATGGCACCACTTAGCAGTGCGCTGGTGCAATGCTTGAAAAAGTTTCCGTATCCAGTCAAGGGCAGGTACAGGCTATGCTTCCTATGTACTTGTGCATGTTTGGTATCCCTACACTCACAAGGCCCTGGACACGGCCAAGGGCATATTACTATATGAACAAGCATCTTTTAAGAGAGTACACTACAGGTGGGGTTTTTAGGAATTCAGAAGGATAGGCGCACAGCCTTGATTAAACGTGATAGTATAACGAAAATACTTATAGGGTTGTGATGCGGAAGAGCGAACGGATATGACCCCTTAACCGTTCAAATGCGGGTTAGAATCTAACCTGCAAAACAGCAAATAACTACAAAGCCCTCGCACACACAATTATAGTATAGCCAAATGGTAGACAAATTGCAATAACAAACACAGTATAGAGCAGAAATAAGACAATTGCAATCCGGAACGGTTTGTGATGGAATCTGGTGTAGCTCTGTAGTTCCCGGTCGCCGTTTTCCAAGTAAGGTCTTGGAAAACGGCGACCGGGAACTACAGGAGGAGGGATCACACTGACACGATTATCGGTATCAGGTAGAAAACACCGAAACCGAAACACAAAAGAGCGTCCCCTCCTGGTCCTTGGCTTGATGCACACTCACATTGAGCACTATTGGAGTTTACAGTCCTGATTGGTACTGTTCGACGGAATAATTTTAAAGTTGAGAATACCCCTCGATTAAGCGTTTTAGAATCCATCTTTAGACTACTCACAACCAAGGGTTGTACCACCACACCTGGGAACCACTATACTTCGGATTTTTTATTCCTTCGATTGCTGCAAATACGAATATTGATGGCTTTTATGAACCACTACTCCGATTACGTAATCATATTATATGATACATATCGACCAAAACAGACGGGTCTTTAGATCGTGCCATAAGCCCTGAGGAGTTGCATTAATTTGTTCCCATGCGACGAAACACGTGTCAGCTGGCTTTTTGGAACCAATAAATTTACACCAGATTCCATCACAAACAGTACCGGATTGCAATTGTCTTATTTCTGCTCTATACTGTGTTTGTTATTGCAATTTGTCTACCATTTGGCTATACTATAATTGTGTGTGCGAGGGCTTTGTAGTTATCTTTTAAGAGAGATTTAAAAAAAAATCTAAATGCCTATTTAGCAAAATACCTTCATCAGCCATTCAGAAGGAAAGTAATCTGCCACCCAATGATCAATTCCCTATGGTGTTTGAATTCAGAAACATTATGGTTATGCTACGTTTTCTTTTAGTACTGAGGTAGATTCTCATCATCAAGATCATGAAGCCCAAACAAGATTTTCCAGAGGCGTTGTTCTAAAAATAATCTTTATATAAAGTTGATTCTAGAAACTGTGACAAACCAAATCCTATTGAAAATCTCAATCGTTGTCCATGCCCCAATGACTGTCTTTACCCAGCATTACCACAGGCAGTTCTGCGTGGGGTTGGAAAAAAAGACGTGTTTTGCTTATATTTTTAAGTACAGGGTGGGTTTGAGGAACAGATTAATTTGCATTGGTGGTAGCTTAGACCACAGCCACAAGAAAGACTAGCAATGGGAAAGTTAATTGGTCTGGGTTTAATGTGCTTAATGTTGCAGCGTTAGCATGTAAGAGCCAGTAAAAACATACAGTGCTACAGTCATAAAGTGGCCCCACATGCAATTCAAAACAAGCATGAAGTGGAGGCAAAAGGATATATCCAAATTACCCACAGAGGTAGACGAGGCATGCATACTTCACTCAGCTGAGCCAAAACATGAACAACAAATTTGCAAGCCAATGGCTGAACGAGGTTCGTTAACCCTTTGCATGCTGATGACGAACCCCAGCCGTCATGCACTACGGTGCTCGTGTGCTGATGACGGCTGGGGTTCGTCATGGGAACGCCTGTTCATTTGTTTACAGCACAGGGGCGGAAACGGGCCAGCAGTGAAGGGGTTAAAGTAAGCTAATGGTTGAAAAGGGTGGTCTCAAAGCACACACCATGTTAATTGTTAGCAACAGGGTGGTTTGACAACTGTGATGGCCAACCCAGATCTAAAAAATTGGACCGAGAGCAAAGTTGGTCAGCAGTGGTATATTTTATAGTCTAAGATACTCTCTCCAGTTGCTGCTAAAATAATGGAAATGGAAAACACAAGAGGAATGAGAAGGGAAGTATAACATTTATTTATTAAGAAAAACATCTACTAAAAAAGACACAATAAGGTGACATCTGTAAAGGGATCCACTTTAAGAACCACATAAAGCTTAAAGTTTCCAGCCATCTATACATATACTGTAGGTATGAAAAAACAAAAACACTGAATCAAAAGACGATCCATTAGAATACAATTTTAACTTACTAAGGAGCATTAACGGTTGTAAATTTCTCCACAAACCCCCCACATTTTACTGTAATTAAAACCTGCATGGTCTACTAAAATGCTACATTAATATAGTAACGTGAAAATTATTTTAGTGTAACTTGCATAAGAACACTGAATCCTTACACACAGATAACAGTGGCATGCCAGAACACACTATCCTTAACATAGGAATTAAGCAGCAAACTTACCAGGATTGTCTTCCATTACGTTGAGGGCCTCAATAGCAGCGGATGCTAATAAAGGAGGCAAGGAAGCCGAAAAGCAGTAACCTTGACCTGACAGGCGCTGATAAAAAAGAATAAACATCTTAAAAATGTAGAATTTTCCAAGTCCTTGTTTGAAGATTAGCATGCTTCCAAGTGTAAAACAAAATATTTCCTAAGCAAAGGTAGAATAGGGTAGCATTCTGATTACTTTGTAGTGCACTATTGTTCCCTGACTAATACGCAATTCAGTAATGTTGCCAAATTGCACTGAGGCTAGAAATGTTCTTCAGAAGCTGGTACAAGTGTTTGCAATTGGTACCCTCTACATGAACCACCTAGATGGATGCCATGTGTATTCAACATACCTGGTTCAGTTCAGAGATGTTAGTATAAACATTATCAACACATATTCAGTTTCAAATTGAAATCATGTGTAGGTAACCGGGATTTCGGCCCATGACATTTGAATTCAACACAAAGATAACTCTTCCTTATTTTTGGATGGGGATTTTTGTTCTAGCTATTGTGAACAAATGATAAATAACGGAAAACTATGGTAGGTGGAAACAGCATATGTTCAGGTCAGAATTCAAGCAGAGGCTAATTAAGGACAACTGTCAGTAAACTATTTGTTCGCAAGGAAGATTGGTTTAGAAAATAATGAGTGCCTGTTGACACACACGTGGGTACAGGAATGAGTTAAACTGGAAAAACAGCAGACCAGCTGCATTGACCCCGCCAGACCCTTATTATATGCTTAACTGTCCTGCAAAGGAATGTATGATGTGAGAATAATACTACTTTGGCCTGTTTCTACAGTGTAAAGAGGTTAATATTTAGGGAGTAATCTCGGTTGTCGCTTCAAATGATAACACAGGTGTATATTGTGTAAATATTTCAAGGTATTTTTTAAACTTGCATCAGTAAGGAACATTTGTTAAAACCGGATTAAAAATACAATGAAGAGAAACAAGCTATTTTAAAGTTACATTCAAAAACAAAGATTTACCACTGCATCATTACTGTTGGCTTCCCTTAAAATAGAAATTAGGAAAAGTAGATTAATCAAGCCAATCAATGGACAAAAAGTATTACCAGGTGTATAATTATATACTACTTAATCCCCAATATTACACTATTTACATTGCTAAATTACATTTTAGACCTAGTCATAAATTGTCCTGAACCTGAATTATTTTGACACAAAATATTTAAAGGCATATGCCTGAAAGCATCTGTTCGGTGCATGTGCTTTGCATACTCCTGCCATCTAGTGTCGGGTCTGTATTCGTGCAAGTTGTTTTTCTTCGAAGAAGTCCTTCGAGCCAAGAGGTGGAGTGACTCCTCTTGGGGATGTTGCACATGGGCATCGACTCCCTTGTTAGATTAATTTACCGGGTGAGAATGGAATGTAAAATTAAGTAAAGAGCTGGCCATTCATTTACAATAAAAAAGAAACTGAGAAACTGCAACTGCCACAGGTGTCTGTGGAGGAGGGTTGACGCATATAAAGCTAAATAAACCATTACATGCCACGAACAGATGCTTATGGGGAATATATTCAGTTCAAGGAATGTGTGGCTGCAGATACAAAAGCTTTGCATAGACTTTAAAGCAGGCCTCTTAAGAAGCTGTGGCTAACCTGTGGGCGTTGCAATTGTTTAAAAAAGTGTACACAGCACTGCCTGAACTACATTAGCTCATTGTTAAGCTAGAACAGCCACATAATGTTGATTGAAAATGTGTGGTGTAGACCATATAGCTGCTTTACTTATTTCAGCTATTTGAGTGTTTCCTAAGAAAGTCATAGATGCGCCTTACTTTCGAGTAGTGTGCTATAGACGGTGTAGGTAGAGTTCTTTAGGCTTTCGCGTAACATGTTTGAATGCATTTACCTATCCATCAACAATATCTTATTTGGATACAGGCTTTCCTTTACGAGATGGTGAGAAAGCAACAAATAGTTGTTTACCGTTCCTAAAAGTTTTAGTCCTATCAATGTAGTACAGGATGGCTCTTTTGATATTTAATGTATGAAAAGCTCTCTCCACAACAGAGTCTGGCTGAGGGAAAAAACTTTAGCCCAATTGATTTATTAAGGTGGAAATGAGAGACGACCATTTGAAGGAATTTGGGATTGGTGGTGGGGACCACCCTATCTATTTGGAGATGGAAGAAGGGCTCTTCAAAGGTCAGTGCCTGGAGCTCAACAACACACCTGAGCGTGGTAATAGCAATTAAAAAAGCTACCTACCAAGACCAAAATTGGAGGGGGGAGGCATGCAGGGGCTCAAATGGAGGACCCATAAGCAGTGTAAGAATAATGTTAAAGTTCCAGGAGGGTGCAAGTTGAATCCATGATGAAATTACTCTGACCTTCAATGAAGGCTTTAATGACTGATAATTTGAATAAAGAAACGCGTTGCCTGTTTTGAAGATAGGCAGCTATTGAGATCGCTTCTTTAAGAATGGCCACACATTCAGGTGGGAGACTCAGGTAACCGAAATCTATGACCTTAGGAGCCAGATCGCTGGGCTGGGAGACTTGGGATCTGGGTGCCTGATTTCTCAATGGTTCTAAGCAAGAAGGTCTGGCCTGTTGCTGAGGTTCTTGTGGGGAACTATAGAAAGTTCCAGTAATGTTGTGAATCAGGGCTGATGGGCCCATGTGGGAGATGCTTGCCCGAGCTTCTGAACCACACATGGAAAGAGGGAGAAGATGAAGTGTAGGCAAATGACCCTGACCAATTCATCCATAGTGCATTGCAGATGGATAGTGGATGTGGGAACCTGGAGACGAAATTTGGGCATTTCGCATTGACTGCGGTTGCGAACAGATCTATTGGAGGGAACTACCATCTGTGGAAGTATGGGAGGAGGACTTGAGCTTGGAGTTCCCACTTGTGGGCCTGTTGCCACATCTTGCTGAGGTGGTCGGAAACATGGTTGTCTATTCCCAGAAGGTACTGTAACAGGTGAATGTTGAGATAGAGAGCTCAGCACCAAATGGTCTGAGATAGGTGAGATAATTGTGGAGAACATGCCCCCCCCTTGTTTCTGTGGGTAATACATTGCGGTCATATTGTCCATCCAGACTAGGACAACCATGCCAATTAGGTGAGGTATGAACACGTTCAATGTTAGGTGAAAAGCATAACCCTCTAGGTAGTTTATTAGGAGACTCAGATGTTTGGTCTGACAAACACCCCGTACTGTGAGATCCTGCAAGTGTGCACACCGTACCATGAGTGACACATCCGTTGTGACAGTGAAGTGATAAACCGGGATGATGAAAAGCAGCCATTGTAATAGGCTTTTGGTGTTCCACCACTGCAGAGAGTGAGGAGTGTGGCTGTTTATCAACACCAGATCTTCCAAATGACACTTGACTTGAGCTAAGCATTTATGCAATGGTCGCATGTGTAGTCGTGCTGCGAGTTGGTGATTTCATTGAAACTGGGGTATTAACGCTTGGAAAGATTGGATTCTATGGCAGGACCGGAGGCTTCGGATTATGCCATACTTTCTTCACTTTATTCTTCACAGCAGCAAGAAAAAACATACACCTACTTTTCCCATGAACACTTGGGAAACAGGAAATCAAAATATAAGTCCTTTGTCAGTCTCCGTAGCCCTTGAGGCTCCCATCATGCTCCTCTGCTGCCTCCTCTTCCTTCGCTGCTCAGCAGCAAGTTAAGTGCTTTTTTCTCTCTCTCCTGGGTTTGGGGGCTGTTTAGGAGTGTTTCTTGCCTTTCCTGGCTAGCGCTAGCGTTTTGTACCCTTACAGAGTCCCCTACAATCGCGGGACGCTTAACGCGATCCTTACGCGATTTTGAGCCCAGTGACAGGTGCGGTGCGGTTCGCTCACCGCCCGGGGGCGCAGGTTCAGCTCTGTGGTCAGCGCGAGGGAAAGTCGCGTTTATTAGCGTTTTAACTCGTTTTTACCACAGAAGGTTACCGTTTTTGCCCCTACCACCATGATTAACTCCCCTGGGGGGGTCGCAAACGTCTTTGTACTTCTGATTGACGCCCTGTGTGGGTTGTATTGTGGAAAGTGAACACCCTGCGGGGTCGTAATTTAGGCACCGATCCGAATAGGTGGTGCTTTGGGACGCCTTGGTCCGGGTGGTAGCCTATATATTTGAAAGGGTGTTTTGCGTCCCCTGGGGTTAGCTCCCCCTTGAATTGGTGCTCCGTTGGGGCCCCCACATCTTTCTGGGTTCCCCCCAGTTTAAAGTTGGTGACGGCCCCGTTTTAATCCAATGCCCATTTTTCTGTGAGTTCCTGCGGAGCCTGATTTAACTCGATATGCAGGGAGACCAAGGCAGATACCCTGAGAAGGACCCTCTGAACTATGGCCCTTGGGATGATGATTTTTATCAGGCCGTTGATGATAGTATCTACAGGGCAGTTGACCAAGCGATAGTTCCCCTAGAGCAGCGAATCACTGCGCGCATGGATGAGGCTTATGCAAAGCTTGCAGCCCTGATTCCCGCGCCGACCCCGGTAACGTCACCGGCCCCGGGTTCGTCCCCCCTCCCCCACCACCTAAGAAACAGTGTACTGAGGGGGTAGATTCCGAAGCCTTTGCAAGGGTTAAGCGTGCCTTTTCAGAGCTTGAGGCCCCCTCACCAGCTTCTCGAACCCCGGCTGAACTCCCCCCTCCTTCTCCGACGATGTCCCCGGGTTTTTGACCGGGCCGGACGTGGCAGGGGCCGCTCGTTCGGCCGTGGAAACAGCTCCGATCGGGGGCAAGGCTCCGGCTGCGGTCAGTTTCAATCCAACGACCGCTTCAACAACTTTTATCCCACGAGGGGCCAGCGATTCCGCGGCCGGGGAGGCCAGAGGCCAGCAATAAAGTGTTGGAAGAGGTGGTGAGTGTGCTGCCCTCTGCGAGTCTGCGGGTAGGGGGGCGCTTGGCGCAGTTCTTCCCAGCCTGGGTTTCCCTAACAAGCGACGCTTGGGTGCTGGAGACAGTCCAGGGCTTTCAGATGGAGTTTCTTGGTCGTCCTTGTCAGCTACAGCGTCCTTGCCCCATTACTTTCTCGCAGAGCGATGCAGACTTGGTGAGCGCAGAGGTTTCCGCCCTCCTCCAAAAAGGGGCGATCTGCTGAGCGCAAGAGCATCCAGGGGGGTTTATCAGCAACCTCTTTTTGGTCGACAAGGTCGACGGCGGCCGTCGTTCGGTCATCGACCTGAAAGACTTCAACGAATGGTTGGTGTACCACCATTTCAAAATGGAGGGGATTCACCTCTTGCAGGATGTTTTACGACCTGCCGACTGGATGGTCGGACTCGACTTAAAAGATGCCTATTTGACAGTCCCGGTCTTCCCTCCCCACCGCCGTTTCCTACAGTTCAGGTGGGAGGGTCAGGTCTACGAGTTCACCACGCTTCCTTTCGGGCTCTCCTCGGCGCCGTGGTGCTTCACAAAAGTGTTGCGTCCGGCAATAGAGACCTTGAGAGCTCGGGGTGTCAGAATGATTGTGTACCTGGACGACATGTTGTTCATGGATCAATGCCCACGAAGGCTGGCGTCCCAGCTGCAGATGGCAGTCAACTTGCTTCAGAGTCTGGGTTTTGTGATCAACGAGAAGAAGTCTCTTCTGGTTCCCGTCCAGTGTGCCACCTTTTTGGGGTTCAACATAGACTTGGTGTCTTCCACATTGAGCCTTCCTGCCAGGAAGATGTCGAAGATCAGACACGAGCTGCGACACTCTCTGGCGAGGCCGCTCATATCTCTGCAGCACTTGGCGCGCTTAGTGGGCCTCCTGTCGTCCTCTATCCAGGCCATTTTTCCGGGCCCCCTCCATTTTCGGGCGATGCAGCGTCTGAAGGCGTATCACCTTCGGAGAGGCCTGACGTACTCTCAGCTCATTCCCCTTTCGGAGGAAGTGAGAGGCGAAATGCAGTGGTGGCTGTCGCACATGGAGGCCTGGAATGGCCGTGCGATTTTTGGGTCAGCCCTGGACATAATCAGAGTCAGACGCCAGTCGATTGGGCAGGGGGGCCAGGTGCGGAGACTTTTCCACAGGTGGCGCCTGGTCAGCCCAAGAGCAATCTTTGCATATCAATTGTTGCTCGCGGGATCCTTTGCAGTCCAATGTTGGACGAGAGACAGAGTGAAATCGTGTGTCCTATTGCGTATGGACAACGTGTCTGCGGTTCGCTATATCAACCATCTGGGTGGGACCAGATCCAAAATGCTGGCAGACCTCGCACGGGACTTCTGGCACTTCTGCCTGGATCATCAAGTGTCGGTCACGGCGGAATACTTGCCGGGCCGGCAGAATGAGGTAGCGGATTGGCACTCTCGGCACCTGTTAGATGCCAGCGTCTGAAGTTGGATCCCCAGGTCTTTGCTCGGTTAGCGGACAGGTGGGGCCCCTTCACGGTGGACCTGTTTGCATTATGTCTAGACCACCAACTTCTGAGGTACTTCAGTTGGCGCCCGGACCCGCGGGCGCAAGCAACGGATGCGTTTCTTCAAGATTGGTCAAACGAGAAGGGCTACGCGTTCCCTCCATTTTCAATGATAACCCGAGTGTCTGCGCTGTTGCGCCGTCAGTTGGCGGAGGTAGTGTTGATCACGTCTTGGTGGAGGTCACAAGTTTGGTTTCCAGTTCTTCTGGAACTTTCCTGGGATTTCCTACTCCGATCAGCATGGCATAGGTGGCGTCGCTGGTGTATGCGACGGAGTCTCGATCCTGTGGGGGCAGATGTAGTACAAGTCCTTAACTTCCTTGCTTATTTAGCGGAAGACCGTTTGGCCTATCGATCCATCAATACTTTCCGTTCCACGATTTCGGCTGGCAATGATTTGGTGCAGAGTTCCCCGATTGGGGAGCACCCTTAGGTGTGCAGATTGTTGCGAGGGATCCGTCTCTCGCTGCCACCGGAGCCGCGTTACTCCGTCCTGTGGGACATGAACAGGGATCTGAATTTGTTTCTGTCATGGCAACCGAATAGGTTTCTCTCCCCTAAAGAGCTTACGGCTAAGCTGGCGATGCTGTTGTGCCTGGTGTCTGCAGGCGAGTCTCGGATGTTCGAGCTCTTGACATTACGGCTAGAGTTTTTTCACTGGATGGGGTGTCCTTTACGGTAACAAGACGAACCAAGACCCTTTAACGGGTTATTTCATATCCAGCTTTTCCAGACTCCCCTAAACTGTGTGTAGTACAGTGCCTCCGTGCCTATGAGGAAATGACTGATGATACTCGCCCCCCCGGGCGAACGACAACTTCTCATTGCCATACGTAAACTGTATAAGGCTGATTCTTCCCCTACGATCGCCAGATGGGTGCGTTGAGTGATGATGGAGGCGGGGATGGATACCAAACAATTCGGCGCTCCTTCAGCGCGAGGTGCTATGGCCTCAAAAGCATTTGCCCTTGGGGCTCGGCTGGAGGATTTGATGAGAGCGGCTGATTGGTCCTCAGATTCGACTTTCAAGAGCTTCTATTTCAAGCCAGTGTTGGAAGTGGCTCGGCTGGTTGTCGACAAGCTTTGAACTGGCATAATCCGAAGCCTCCGGTCCTGCCATAGAATGAGAATTTGCCTAGCCTTAGTGCTGGTAAGTTCCAATTCTATTAAGGACTCGGAGGCGAGGATTATCCCTCCCAATGACTTCCAAGAAGTGGACCCTCCCTGTATGCAATGTAAGTAAATCATTCATGGGAATTTTCTGCTGTAACATTAAGACTGCTGTACTGTGTTCAGTATTTTACCTGACTTCTTCTGGTTAGATGTTCGGAATCTGATGATGTGATCTTTTTCAGGAAAAGATGGTTCCAAACAGGATGCGTGAGAATGCCGGAACATGGGCTTCGCGCGAAGGAAGAGGAGGCAGCAGAGGAGCATGATAGGAGCCTCAAGGGCTACGGAGACTGACAAAGGACTTAGGTTTTGATTTCCTGTTTCCCAAGTGTTCATGGGAAAAGTAGGTTTAGATGTTTTTTCCTGCTGCTGTGAAGAATAAAGTGAAGAAAGTATGGCATAATCCTTGCCTCCGAGTCCTTAATATAATTGGAACTTACCAGCACTAAGGCTAGCCTAATTCTCATTCTTGCAGTATTGGGATAGACTAGCTCTACTTGTGTGTTTAGAATAGCCCCTAAATAAGGGTGAACCTGTAGGGCTTGAAGAGGAGACTTGGTAAAATTGGTGGTGAACCTTAATCAATGGTGCAGATCTGTTATGACAGAGTGTGGTTATGGTTTTCTTCGATCGAAATGAAGCGCAGGCCGGGCAATCTTTGTCCTTGTGTTCTAGAGAGAGGCAAAGGTTACAGACCTTGTGGAGATCAGGGTGTGGGAATTTGGCACCACACAGGGGGCATTTTTTGAATGGAGTTCTTTCCATTAGCTGTAGGGCCTGACAGCGGGGATAGGCCCAACGGCCCGCGTCAACGACCGGAATCTAAGGTGTTGAGATTTATGGATCCTCATCGAGGAGCACCATCGAAAACAATACCGTTGAGCGGTGAAGGATTGCGCGTTTAAGAAGAATCGAATACAATACAGACCCAGAACGCAGCCGTTAACATCCGAACCCAATGGCGGAAAAAAAAAATCTGAAGATGGAGTCGATGCCCATGCGCACTATCACCATAAGGAGGAGTAAACTATCCTGCGACTACAAAGACTTCTTCGACAAAAACAAGGTGCAAACATCCGAGCCCAACACCAGATGGCGATCCATGTATACAATCTACAGCTCATATGCCTCCAACAGTTATTTTCTCCTTTGTGCTCGCTCACTCACTAGGTGGCACAGCCAAATGCATTCATGTTTGTGAGGCATGCAGAGACAACAAAGGCATTTTGCAGGTACATTCAATATGGAAAAAAGGGAACAAAGTGCCTTTGCTTGTATGGATTAGTTGTTTTGCATTGGTCCATTTTTCCAGAAGAGAGAAAGGGGATGTATGGACCCTTCCTTACTTGAAGAGAAGAGGCTGTTGCTGGCATTTGGTGTGGCTGGAGCACTGCAAAATGTTTCCCTATTGTGAGATTGTGTGTTCCACCATAGTAGTTTGTGCTTGATCTGAGTCGTCAACAATAGAATTCCCTAGATGCTTATGTTCACTGGGCACCAAACACTCCAGCAGTGGATGCATCTGCAGATGCGCACTGGAAACTAACTATGAAGAAAGCCATTATATCCAAGCACTTCATGGCCATTCTCACAATCTGAGATTATGACGTCTAAAACAATGTTTGTACCCTTTTGGAAAAGCTTGGGCTAGCTGGTCATTCGTTCCGTTAGTTCTTGGACTGCAGATGATATGCAGCAGTTCTAGATGGGACATTCTGGCATTGAATGTGAACTCCAATTGACAAAGCTGGAACACTTTTCTTCAAACGTGACACAGGCACTGCTGATATGATATAAAGACCCTGGTAAACAACACCTTCCATAAAGTGAAGGTACTTAAGATGATTCTGGAGCATCATGATATTAAAGTAGGCACCCATAAAATCAAATGATGCTAGGAAGTTAGAGTCTTGAAACTAATCATTTTTAGGGACATACTGAGGATAATTGATCCAAGATGGAATGCATTGTACTGTCTTTAATTTTTTTGATTTCAGGCAGTACACAGAGTAAGAACCGCTAACCACTATGACATTAAAATACTTCCTCTATTGTGCCTTTACTTGGTAGTGAGCAAATGTCTTTTAGCAACAAAAGTATATGATCTCTGTTGATTTTGTATTTTCATGGAGGTATATTTGGGTGCAGGTGCGGGGACTCAATGGTGTAGCTTTGTAGCACTCTGGACCATACCAATTTGTCAGTTGTTCTCTTCCTTCACTAAAGAGGGTAATCTTCGAGCCTTCAACTGTTCTGTGTTTTGTGCTAGGAGGGATGCTTTACTTTGCATTAAGCAGTACCCTCCGAAAGTTAGAGGGTCGGAGGACTGAATTTCACACCATGAAGTTCTGCATGACAGAGTGGGCAAAATGACCCTCCTTACTGATTGTTCATACAGCTACCAGGCACTACAGTATTAAACACCCATGCAGCATCTTGGCAGATGGTGACTACCGAACACCTCTAGACAAGGACAGAGTCACTGCCTTTGCCCTTCTGGAATGAGATTGAAGATCCTCAGGAGGCTTCTTGGCCATATCAGAGCAGAGCTTAATGCAAAGTAAAACAAAGTCAACAGGTTAAGTTTCTGGAATTATTTTCATTCTTCTGCCCTGTTGAACCAAACAAGAGGTGGTCATACACCCTGTCTCCTTAGTCCTACCAACATGAACACATGAGGGTGGGTTTTGGAGGTAGCGAGGTAAGTTGAAAGGCAGGACAGTTAACTGAAAGTCTCTAACCCCATTCCAAATCAGAGAAAACCTGGAGGGACTGCAGCACTGACAAAGGAAAGAACACATTCAGCAATTCTAAGGACCGATCCAGTCTCTAGAATACAAGGTCGCAGGGAGCTGGGACAACATCAGCATTCTGGCCTTGTCCTTCCTGGGTAAGGTATTTTAGTGGACTTGCTGGAGACCGCGAATGGGACCGGTCTCAGTGGTGAACAAGACTATCCTAAATTATTGCACCCGGTGACATAAATCTTGACTTGATGCTTTGGATGCTGCAGAGAAATTCTGTTGCTGGCTTTTTAGGGCCAAGGAACCGAAGACAGACATTGTTTGGGTTCGTGATTGACATCTACTTCATTCCTTTCTTTTGGAAAAGTTGGTAATACACCCAAAACGTTTGGAGAATCGCTCCAGGTATACCAAAAGGACTAAGAAAAAGAGGCGCCACTGTCAACATGCATGAATGGCGCATACATTTAGCTCTGTGGCATCACTGAGGTCGGAATGAATCAACACGGAGTCGAATGGAGCCATCTAACAATATGCAGGAGCTACTGCAGAAAGTTTAAGATCCAGCCTGGCCCCTAGGAAACTTCAAAAGGTGAGGAATCTACAGCTAGAAGTATCCATCAGAAACGGAATTACATTTAGCAGTATATTAAAGCTTTAAGAAGCAATTCATACTGAGCTAAGTGAGTAACAAACTATCCTTTACAAAACACACATCAATGCTAAAAGAAACCAGCATTGAAAATGCAATAGGTCTCGCCTTTAATTAAGTTAAAGCCATTTGCTTTGCTAATGGCAATGTATTCTAGTTTTGCATTATTTAGTGTATATTTGTGATAGGTTGTAGTTCTATGCAGTTAGAATTGTTTTGTTAGCTGTGTAGTAGTTTAAAGCATAGGGTTAGTAGGAAAAGAGCAGTTTTTCAGATTTGGGAGGTGAATCAATAGAATAGTATGTGTGTTAATTTCTATTAGTGAGAATTACAATAGCAGGAGGCAGAAGAAAGGGGTGAGGGGAGACCAAATACATGTTCATATCACAAATATACACTAAATAATTAAAAGCTAGAATACAATACCATTAGCAAAGCAAATGGCTTTAACTTAATCAACGGCGAGACCTATTGCATTTTCAATGCTTGTAATGCATAGTAACTCAGAGTTCTAGCTGCTCCTAAAAATACTTGGTTTTAATATGCCCAGGCATCCCCATAGTCTGAAATGCAACAAATGTGTTGGCTGCACAACATGAACCATAAGAAACAAACCAGCACCAAGTATAAGTGGCTATGGTGCTGCCACAGCAACGACCAGACGCCCAAACGTGCTACATACCCACGAACAATAGTGAGAGCAGAATATAAAACCGTAACGTGCTTTGTGAAAGTATATGCCTGCAGTACATGAAGACCTCTAACCGCCTCTGCAAATCCCACAATGTTGTAAACCATACTAACGCCCTCACACTGGAAGTCCACGGGCCCGTAACACTCTGCAAAACCTCAGATTCCTTATAAGCACTGCAAACCCTACTGACCTTGACATCATGGCTTAATTTGAGTCTGTGGTTGCAGTTCGGGCCAACTTGCGGTCAGTTTTGTGCACCAGGACGCTATTTTTACTCAACTGATTTAGACACAGAGCAAGAGAGAGAAACAAGTGTTGCATGGGTAAACACTTATAAGGTCCCAAACGCAAGACCTTTTGGCTATGCCAATGCTGGCTATTCTTTCTCATTTATACCTGTGACGTGTAAATATGCAAAATTCAGTTTATGTAACGTACTTGGTTCTATTGTGAAGCGTCTGACACCTTTGGGTAAAGTCCGTGCTATATAAAAATGCATTAAATAAATCAAAATAAAGTGTGCCTTCAGCAGTTGGAGCCACTGCCCCCCTTCACAAGAGTTATCCCTGCACACAGCTGTGCACTCCAACTCCAGCCTCCTTCGCATCCTTCCCCGTTGACAGCGGCTCCCGCCCCGTGGTGGGCCAACCAAGCGCTACGTGGGTTCCCCCCGACCCCCCCCCCTACCCCCCCTCCAGCCATCATTCAGAAGGAACACAGCAATCACGTCAACTGGCCTTGGAAGAAGGAAAGGCTGAGTGCCAGGCGAACTACCGCAGGCGCACTGCCAGGCATGCCAGCAAAGCACACTCTAGCACAGACAGACCCCCGCGAGTGCCATCCCATCTTCCAGCATATACTTAGGAAAAAATATGGTGCCAATTGGGTCTCCTGGCCTCACT
This sequence comes from Lissotriton vulgaris, assembly GCF_964263255.1. Lineage (NCBI taxonomy): Eukaryota > Metazoa > Chordata > Amphibia > Caudata > Salamandridae > Lissotriton > Lissotriton vulgaris. The sequence continues at coordinate 819,240,476 of NC_141689.1, read as the reverse complement.
CCTGAAAAAGCCTGATTCTAGCTTGCTTCCCATGCATGCCTCTTCGCAGCACACATGCGCCCGGTATCTCGAATTACCAACAACATGTCCAGCGCAGAGTCTCCTGTTCACGTTAATGCTCATGCCATGAGGAAAGCGCGCAGACAGCAGCAGTCCCATGCTCTCCACCGTAACCAGCAGGGAGGGGCACGCTTCTCACAATAGATTACGACCCTCAAACCCCCCCCCCCTTCACCCCGCGCCTGCATATGGCGGCCTTATCACGACCGTGCTGCACTCAAAGACCCAAGACGACCCGAGGGCATCCGAGGTCACCACACTGAGTCTAAGACTCAAATCTTGTTTTTAGTGGCAACTCTAAAGTACTCCGGTACAATGGAATGGAGCCAACCCCCCCCCCCCCGATGTACCCCCCTCTGCCCCCACAGACTAGATCTGAGGGTACACCCGATCGCTTACAGCCAGCCTCCAACCTATTCTCGTCTCCTGCCCACCCTGTCCCATCACTGTGCCTGCCAGGAGGTGCCCCCCTGACTGCTGGTCTCCTTGTAACAGTACTGCCTGAGATTCAGACTCCAGTCCCCTGCTCCAGAGCAGGCCGGTCCGAGCACCAGGCCCCCCTCTACCCTAATCCCACCTACAAAATGAAGAACTCCTCCCATGGCCCCCCCTGCGTGCCCTCGGCTGCTCCCACTCTGATACTTAGTACATCACCCCCAGGCCAGAGACACCACAATGACATGGACGCATCTGCACAGGATCACCACATGTTGAGTCGACCTTGAGTCGGTCGCCCTGCCCACAGGACCGCACCGCTCCCACCTCTAGTCTCCACCACTTCCCCCTGTGGGCCCCACCAACCGCTCGCAAACCTACACCGAGAGGCCAGCCTCCCCCACAAGCGACACCTACTCCATGGGAGACATTGCCCCCCTCCAACATATCCACACCAGTGACACCCCCCCCGCCCCCGTTGCCATCCGCCGGCCCTTCACCTCCCAGCCCCAGCGTCTATCCTGTGCGCCGCTGCCTGCTGAGGGCTAAAGCCCCCGCACCCACCCCTAGTCAACGAGTGCCCCAAATCCGTGCTGTGCCCCCCCTCCTCTCCCTCAGAACAACACCCAACTCCCTGACTGGACTCCAAACCCGTCAAGCACATTGTAGCCTCATTTCTACTCACACCTCCAACAAACTCTGCAGGGCTAGAAACTCCTCTTTTATACAAGTCGATAGGCAGGAGGTGCACTGTAGTGCTTTCATTGTACATTACACACAGATCGCGTGTCCTCCGTCCCTTCTTCTGGTTATGTTATGTTTCCATCCAAGGTTTGTATTCACCTTCGTTTCCTTCACGTCTCGTTTTCAGGTTCAGCCTTCGTGCGCAGTGACACCGGACCTTCTGTCCAGATCTCACATGAGCATTCTCACAAACCGACATAAACTAAGCCGCTGTCTTGCGTCCTTCATACGGACGGCCCCGCCACAGACCCCCTGCGGGCCGCACTGTGCGTGTTGTGTACCATTTTAGGACCCTATTGTAATTTTCCCGATTCATGCCCTTATATAGGTATAAATCACCATATCCTTATATAGGCATAGCAATCAACCATATTTAGACATAGCTCAAGCAGTCCAAATACGGCAGGGCTACTTCCACTAGTTCCGAAAATCTAGTTCCGAAAATCTACAACGATTTCTCTGAAAACTCTGCTTCAGCAGCTAGGGACTTACCCTTGCTCGAGAACTGCCTTGTCCAACACCTCATGGAGTTTTCAAAGAAATTAGACTCTTTGATGACGTTATTATGTCCATCTTTACATCAAACTCGGTATCTTCAAGGTATAAATATGCCCACACTTGCCATAGCAAACACATGGTGATTTGGAGAAGTTGGACTATCTACTTGCCAGACGTATCCTGCTACAGCAAGTGCCGAAGGAAACCGACCCACCAGCAGACGCACTGAGAGAGACGCGGTCTTTTCTCTTGCCGAGAAATCCAGCTCCAGTGTTTCCAAGCTACCCTTGCGGGTTGTTGGGAAATCGAGTCCTGAGCCTGACCTTCATTCCAAATCAAGGTACGGAGCTGATTAGACCCCCAAGAGAAATCTTGGGCAGATTCTTGGCAAAGAATAGTACATTTATGCTACACCTCACTTACTTCTTCGCTCGTACTAAGCTTAGGTTAGGTATATCGGGTAGGCGTATTTTAGAAGCACCAGTTGAGTACTTTTAACCTCTGTTATTTATGTATGTATTTATCTATGGTTTAGGAACCATACAATGCTCTTAAAGTATTATTTTATTCCACTCTTTCTACTGTATGCATTATATTTTGCAACCAGTTTTACGATTGTAGCAGTTCATTTCTTATGCTTGAGAAAGAAGACTGTTCAATAAATTTTTTATTGAAAATGCCCGTCTATCTATTTCTCTGCACCTCTGGTGAAACGAAGCATGCACAAGTGACTGATTGAAATATCTTATCTATTTGTTTCCACGACTCTGAAGATCAGTTTTATCTTGGGGAAACAAAGTTGTCATGTTTATGCGGTTGTCAGAAACTAAATTCCTTCTTGTGAACTCGAGAAAGTTTCTAGTGACCTCTGAGCTAGCTGGCACTCACAATTAAGTCTAATATATTCGATAGAGACCTAGTAGACGTAAGTCCTACGTCACATCTATAGGATATATTATACCAATGCTCAGAGCCTATTGGGAATATAGGAACTACACTACATGGCACCCAACATTTGGTAAGGCACTAATTTAACGCTAAATACTAGAGTAACTCAGTCGTGCTTTTCACAGAGAGCCCTTTATCCCATAAAATACTCCAATAGACGTCTGGAGAGGGTTAAAGGATAAAAAAATCTGTCATAACCGAGTAGGACGAAAAATCCTATGTATTAGTTTTTGGTTAAATCAACGTTGAAGGATACAGTGTTCCAAAATATTGTGCACCTTATCTTGGTTTCCTTGAAACTTGCTCTGCAACTTTCATTAAAAAATGACGCTTAACAGCGACCACAACACAACCAGTGGAGCTGCAGTAAATGCAAACCAACCAGGCTTTGATGTTACAGTGTTTAATGAAGACGACGATGATGCTATAATCATCCGGGAAAACTTAAGGAAAGCCATAGCTATAAAGCTTATAGAAAATGGCCTATCACCGAGAGGTGGTAGGGTAAGATTTGTGTTAGAGGCACACGAATATCGGCAGACAGATTATCTTTCCGCAAGCAAATCCAACAACACATGTGTTCCACTTCTACAAGACAGAGGAACCTCCAGCGGAATACGTTCCTTTCGAGGACGTTGAAATTCCACTAACTTACCAAGAGCATCAGCTCTGGTTTAAACGCGCCCTACAACATCAAAATCACATTACCAGTCTCGGTCCATTAGGTAGACCAGGAGCAACATGGCCGGTACTAGCCAGCTATACACCACATCCTGCCAATGAACAAAGGACAGGTCCAGAACTATTAGCTCAGCTAAAACAATTATTAAAAATACATAGACAATTGGTACAATATGTCATGCGGACTCTAACAGTCCAACCTGCTATAAGAATTCCACAGCACACCCCTCATCAGGGGAACACAAACAAAATTACACCGCAGACTATACAATCAGTCATTGGTAAATTGCCCGCAAAAAGGGAACAAATTCCATTCTGGTTAGCTCAAAAAATTACTCAAAAAAGAGGCAGTATTTCCCGATAGTACACCTCATGAGAAACACAGGATTCTAACAATCTGTTTACTAATGTGGATCGCACCACACGTAAAGGACTGACACTTGGGTTAGAGTCTTTGCTTCAATCTACACAAAAACACATGGTGTTCCGTCTATGGCGGTAATACCAGACGTCCTGAAACAGATTCAAAATGAATATGGACCAGAACCTGCCTTGAATCTTGGTATGAAATTACTAAAAGATTACAAACAGGTCTCGGCTATATTATTAACTAACGTCTGTGGCAACCGCCAAAAACTAAAAGAACTTGATGTAACTGAGCAATAATATGAACTTGCCAGAATAATAGAAAAAATCTTATGAAGAACTAGGTAGAGATAGTTTGGGAGGGAAATCAGTAAAGCCCGAACTAACAGAAAATCCTGAAAAGGTTTTTATTAAAAACAAACTCAACACTCCTAAAAAGAAATGGGAAAATAGTAGACAGTCACTTCCTAAAGAGAAGCGATCTCAGTCCAGAAGTAGATCTCCTCAAAAGGAGCACTCTGAAAAGAGGTAAAACCTCAGAAACCGGGATAATTTGAGAAAACCTGATAGATAGATAGACTGTGGAGAAGTGTGGCTCAATGATTAGAGTGGCAGAACCTGATGCAGAGGTCTAGCCCGGGACCAGGGTTCAATTCCCCGCCTCGGCGGGTCTTGGGCTCAAAATAAATTCCACGGACCTGATAATTCTCGCCTCAGTGCCTATTCCAATCATGGAGTCCCACTCTGCAACTCTGGGCAATAGCTTGCTTAATCTCCACAACGGCCCCCACAACGCTAAGGATGCCTGGCTTCCACCTTGGGGGTGCCCAGGAGTGGACGCCTCACAGGTAAAGCCAGGATGGGTTCCACAGCGGTATTCGTACAAGCGCCTTGAGACCCTTGCGGGTGAGTAGTGCGCTATACAAGTATCAATTTACATTTACATTTTACATATAAAAATACGGATACACGTTCCTCTCGTACCTTTCAGACTTCCTCGCAGAAATCTGAAAGAAGAGGACGATCAGAACACAAAGAAGAATGCGTGAAGTCCAAAGACGATCAACACGTTCCAAAAAAATAAGAAAATTCAATTCACCAAAAAGAAGGTAGCAAGTATTAAAATCAGACATGCCGAGGATCTTGAGGACAAAACTCAAGAACGGGGAGTGGGCCCAGACAATGCTGGACAGTGCAGCAGAGGTCACCATAGCTCGCAGGATCCTGAAGGATCATCTGGAGACAGTAGATCTGAATGAACGCATTCAAGTTGAAACTGCGGATACCAGGGTTAGGGTACCACACAAATTATATGAAGTCACACTCCGAATAGAGGGAGACATAACTAGGAAAATAAAAGCACTCTTTTGGGAAAAACTATCAAAGGTTGTGGCATCCTTCTGGCCGAAAAAGACTGGGCACCTGAATTTGTCAGGGAGTGCCCACATGGTGAACAGATCATTATGCCATCTTTCTCTAATCATATTCCTATTCATAAAAAATACAACTATGCCAGAAAATGGTCTGCGGCCCAGGCTCCAGCATTATATAAAAGTCATGTGGATGGGGTGAGGATTCTCCTCACCATAAGATCCAGTTAAAACAAAAAAATCAACCAACCGCTCAAAAGCAGTATCCGGTTAAACGAGAATCTAAAAAACAAGTCAGGGAGATCTTAGATCACTTGAATACCAAGGGGTGATTGAAACATGCACCTCGTCCATGAACAATCCTTTGTTTCCGGTCTCCAAACCAGACAATACATATTGTCTAGTCTTGGATTACAGACATTTAAACTCCTGCTGCAAAACATTTGCAGTGCAAAATGCACAGAGTGCAGCACTGATGAATAACATTGTGCGCAAAAAATATAAAACGACATTAGACATTTCAAACGGTTTCTTCAGTCAAAACATTGCACCTGAAAGCAGGTATTTGACCGCTGTCTCGATAATGGGGACACAGCGACACTTTTGTCATCTCGCCCAGGGATTCAAGAACAGTCCTGGATTATTTTCAGCCAGAGTAACAGAGTTACTACAAACGTATGATGATTAGGCATTACCTTATGTCGATGACATCTATCTAACAGATGATGACTTGGACAGGCACTTGAACAGGGTGAACACCATAATAATTGTTTTCGCCTCCGAGGGGTACAAATTAAATTAAAAAAAAATAAAAATCAAGAATAGCCCACCTCAACGTCTTATTCTTGGGATACGAACTTTCAAATGAAGGCAAAAGCCTGGCAGCAAACTTTTAGAAAAATGTGCGCTGCTCCAACCTCCAAAAACACTGAAAAATGTACAGTCAATTTAAGGATTCCTGAATTTCGGAAGAACTTACATTCTAAACTACGCAAAAAGGGTTAAACCTCTCTACGAACTAATAAAACCGGATTTCAAAACAACTAATTGGAATCAAAAACACACAGAAATTTTGCAATCAGTACAAACAGACATGTTAGCAACAACACATTTACAGACATGAGTAAACAAACGCAACCTTGTAATCCAAATCATCCCAGGAAGATGCAGATTCACATACCTAACCTTTAATTAAGGTGAAAAGGTACCAATAGCTTACAAGTCACACTTGTGCATGCAAGCTGAAATTAAATTCAATAATTCTGACAGCGGTTCAAACTGCAGTAGCAAAAGAGAGCCCTCTCACAGGGAAAACGCTTTTAAGTCGTTACTCCTGTACCTGCCTTAGAGGCAGTGACAAAGGCAAGCATTCCAAATGCAAAAGCTTTATATTCAAGATGGATACAATGGGTTAATTCTCTTGCTGCGACAGACGGTGAATACGTTTTTTATCCTTACTTGAAGACACAAGAATTTCTCCAAGTCGAACAAGAACGTCCTCTACCCACTGAAATTCTGCCTCTAGAACATTACGGATGTATGCTTATAGTGCTGCATGCGCGATTGTTAAAGGTCACTGGCGCGATGGTAAATTCAGACCCATGGTCACAAAAACTCAATCTCTAGGAGATTGTACAGCTCAGCGAGCTGAACTACATGCTTTTAAGATGGGGCTTGAAAATACCGATCGCGAATTCCCCCCACTTATAGTGTGCGATTCGTATTACTGAGTCCAGTCTTACAATGAATATCTACAGAACTGGGTTCAAAATGGTTTTAAAGACGCAAAAGGTGGCACAATCAAGCATAAAATGCTTTGGGAACAAGTAGTTCTTTTACAGAAAGAAATACAAAAGACTCATGTGATCCATACACTGAGTCATCAACGTGATGGCGTTCACGTTGAAGGAAATTCATTGGCTGAGGAAGCCGCATAGGCAGCTGTGCAAACTGCTTCCGTAGCTGCAAATACTCGTTCAAAAACAAAAATAGACAGCGAAATAATGCAAGCTGTCACTGCCTCAATAAAAGACAGTGGTAAAACATTACCAAAAGGCTTTCCACTCAAGTACTCATATATAACTGATGCAAATAATGTTCCGTCTGCTCGAATCCCTGGAGTGGGGGATAGAGTAATCCCACACATGGAACACAGGTTAGGACTGATCTTAGCAGCACATGAAGGGCTATCCTCTGCACACACAGGTGTTTCCGCCACAGTTTCATTATTAAAGCAACAATACTGGTGGCGCGCATGAGGAAACGAACCAGAAACTATGTTTTGGAATGTGAAATCTGCCAGAAAATGAAAGTTTCAACAGTGAAACGCCCAGCGTAGACGCCCCTCCTAATTTTAGATAAACCGTTAGCATGCGTTTACCTGGACCACTGTGGTCCCTTGCAGAGGGATGGTAACTACAAATATATCATGGTCGCAGTGGATTCCTGCTCGAGATTCATTTGGATGTGGCCTCAGCACTCAGCTGACGCCGGAACTGTTATAAAAGATTTGCGAGTCTTTATCGGCACATACGCAATTGGCATGCTACATTCTGACCAGGGTCCTGCGTTTAGCTCTAGGGCTTACAAAGAGGCCAGTTTGGGCGTTCCATTGCGGTTTTTGAGTCCATTCCATCCTGAGGGAAATTCGGTTGTGGAGAGAAAAAACAGTGACATAAAGCAATCTATAACAGCTAGGGTACTAGGTTCGGGTGATGGGTGGGTCAAACATCTAATAAATGTCCAACGTAGTCTTAATAACCTGCCAAGAAATTCTCTGGGTGCAATCATCCCATATGAAATCCTTTTTGGTACTAGAATGTTGGTTGAAGACCTCGATCGTCATACTTCAGTGGTGGAACAAAAATCCTTTGATATCAAAGATAGTTTGGCTGTTTTACAGGACTTAAATGAAACAAGAAGAAGTCTAAGCAACACTATCGAAAAGCCAACGACCACTGAAGAAAAACCACCTGTCCCAGCAAGACCTGTCTGGATTCCAAAGATTGGGGATCTGGTCAGATAGAAAATAGCAGATAAGAAGGAATTTGGGCCTTCTTACAGAAAAGCAGTACCTGTATTAGCAGTCCACTGATCAAGAACAGTGTTACTGCCGCCCTATGCTGGAAGAAAGGAGAACCGGTCCGTATCAATTGACCTGGTAAAACCACATCATGTGGCCGATAATAAGGAGTAGGTCCAGTGGACTCCCAAGATGTAGCAGACTAACAAATCTTGCTACTATCCAAGAGGTTCAAACTGAAAGACTCATCACGTTTGAAGAATCTGCATTGAGAAAAGAAGGACTATGCAATAAAGCCATGGAGCTTGTGCCTCTGAAACCCAAATAACAGTTTGTCAAGACACTCCCGTCTACAATGATGTAGCATCTGACTATACAAACATGTCAAGGGAACAAGCAGATCCAGCAAGATCAAATAATCCGGATGCAATACCAACAATTGACAGAACTGCCTCTGGCTATTTGATCACCTTTGATAAGTTTTCTGAGGATCCAAGTGAGCCAGAAACAACGCCAGCAAATAAAACTTTCAAGGAACAATTAACGGAACTTTGTCACCAGCTTGCAAATACATATCTAATTTCACCATGGGTTGAATTTTGGAGTGTGTTAGGTGTACATTTTCTCCTGCTATGGCTCATTCTTGTTTTAAGTTTGGGGAAGCTGATAGATGGAAAATATAGTAAAATGGACACAGCAAGTAAGAACATCAACTTGCTCCTGAAACCACACAAATCATCTCATCGTGAAAAACAAGACCTGTCATCAGTGAACATCACAGCCGTTCCTCTACCTGGGATAGAACTGATTATGACATTTATGGCCCTGTCGAGCTGCTGAAGATTCCACACCAATTTAAGGTTTCCTTGAGTGATTTTGTTTCACCAAGAACATTTTCTGATGATTGGGACTTTGAGACTGTTAATAACATGATGAGACTTAGAAATATCAGCATAATTTGCAAAACATGAATACTTAGAAGGTTCATCAGATTATGAACAAATGTATTGTTTTAATCATTTTGGTAATCATTATTTGCACAAATAAATCTGCACACCATAGAAATGTTTTAACTTATAAGCAATGGAAACATTGTCCGACACCTCCAAAAGGTAGCTCTAAAACATTCTATAGAAAATGTCCATACTTTACATGTTTTAATGTCACAAATCCAGAAAGCATTTACTTAAAAAATGTTAATAAGACGTGTGTGAAAAATATGTTGACAAATACTAAACAGATTTATTCTGCGGCCTTTTATGCTCAATTGTCCACATTAGGCTTTGACTTTTGGAAAGACAACATGGAGACAAAAACTGTTTGGGGCACAAAAGACTTGCAGGTACAAGGTTTAGAAGCATTGTTCAGAGCCTGCATCATCCCAGAACAAATACTGTTCTTAAATGAGACTGTACTACAGACATCTTTTCTTGGCCTGGCTAAGATAAAAGATTTAAACAAACCGTCCATACCTAAGCCCACACCTGATAGTAATAGAACTACAGATGAGAAGGTAGACGTAAATTATATTTTACAACAAAACAGAAGTAATCCTGAATGGAAAAAATGGTTAATCTGGCCCACAGACACTAATATCTGTCAAGCTAGATTCCTGAAAAAGACACAAGGATTTACATTAACTCGGCCAGATCCAAGATATGTCCAGAGACAACATCCAGGGATAATAACTTACAGTGTAGGAAAACTGCGCCTTGAATGGCTACAAAAATCCACACTCCCAGATATAAAACAACACTTAACTTTACTTAAAGATGGCATTGACTTACGAAAATTCTTACTTGGATTTCGTAAACCACGTCATAAACGTTTCATATACGCAGGTATATACGCTGCTTACAATGAAGCTTGGAAAGTCACGCAAATGGAAACAGCTGAATGAATAGGAGAAATTGATCGTATTAATTTGGAGAAAGCTCTATCTGTAGTTGACAATGGGTTAACAACTCTGTCGTCCAGAATTTATTCTTTGGACAGCATTTTATCCTCTGCCATAGACATAATGGAACAGTACTTGCTAATATTACAACATGGCCAGTCTCAATTACGTTCTATAATGCTGTTAGGCTGGACGTTACAAAACCTTTGTTCTGGCTATGTGCCTTGGCTTCTAATCAACACCACATCACTGTTTACTGTATTTAACCTTACAGATAAACAAAACTCTTTGGCACAGAGGGGAGCAGACTATACGGTGCTGAGCATAGAAAAATTGGAGAGATTACCATTGACCGTTTCTGAGAAACCATCAGTTGAATGGATAATACATGGCACCACCAGGATACCAGTGACGATTTTCCAGTTTCAATATTGCTTCAAACACATACCAGCAGGTCTGTATGAAAGGTTGGGTAAAGAATACATAAAGACAACCTGGGATTTACCATACACACACAAATGTTGGAGTGGGGGAAAGGAGGTGTTTCTTAGTGGAAGAAATTGTAAAAACACATTAGGCGGTACACTTCTGTGCCAAGGCATTAATTTACATGGAGCCTGTGAGGGTTCTTTAAACAACTTATCATGCCACCTGCAGGGTTCCCCGGCAGCGGTGATCGATCCAATTTTTAGGCAGCTTTCCAATGGTAGCTACATAATGTTGAATGATCACAGCTGTTGTGGAATGATGCCAGGGACAGCCTATCTGGTTTGTGGGTCAGCCAGGGTCACTTGTTGTATGCAAGTATTGTTTCCAAAAACTAAGACAGACGGGGAGTCGCCACTATGGCCTTCACTGAACATCTCTTCTATAAGAATTGATACTTTAAACAGAATGAAAGCCATTATTTTACAAAAAATTGTGCCACTGACCTCATCCAGAGAGACGTATGATCTGAAAGTTGAAAGGTCCTCTGCGTATATACATGCATTATTATCAACAAACTGCCCCATACATTTTGCAGAAGTGTTAGGTCGTATCTTAAACATGTGTGATGCCAGCGGTATTGTACATGTATTTAAGACTATTTTTTCAGGAATGTTAACACCATTTAAAGCCGTCCTGGGCATTTTTCCTAACTTCGTGCACTCTGTGTTCGGAGGCCTGCCTCTCATCTTGGGACTCGTAGCAGGGATCCTATTTTTATTCCTCCTGCTCCTTTATGGCAAGTCCGGCCACCAGCGATACCCAAATTACCATGGAGAATGCTCTACTGGCAATGCAGTATCGTGAAAGAAGAACACAGATCCTTGGCTTGGCTCGTTTAAGAGATCTGAATACCACATGGTTCCTGTCATTCAGACCAATCTGGCAAGATTGCATCTTACCTGTTCTACGATGCCTGCTTTGTGGAGAGGAATGAGAGTTAGATATCTGTCTAACACTTCCATCGGCAAGGCCAACAGATGTTGACGCTTTACTGAGTCCGGTAACGGCTCATGTTTTGTGTTGCCCCGAAAGTCTACCAATCCTGATGACTGCATTCATTGAGATCTCACCAGCAATTCCAGCTGAAGGTGTGATTCGCGGGCCAACAGGCACACAGGTACCATTTACTACAAACAATGCTAACGCGGCTGACGGCGATGTTTCACATCTGTGTACGATTGATCTTCTTAATGAAGTGGTTCAACTTTCATCTACTATGGTAAACTATTTCTTTGCCAACCTTGACTACTTAATGTTTTCCCCTGACACCGAGAATAACTTTTGAAGTTAGCACACAGCGTTCTTTTGAAATCTGAATTTCGACCTTCACTTTTTTCAACATAGAAAACTTCTGAACTCTATTTTTTTTCTCATTCTACTAATTTGATTTTCTTCCAAAACACAATGAACTTTGGCACAAAGCAATCTGCTTATAGTAGAACTATTCATAGAGAACAAGAATTCTTTGAATACTTCCTAGAAACAATATTGACCCAATCGACGAACCAAAACAACTTGTATTTCTGCTATGGGATGGTCTTGATTTTTCTTCTGTAACTAAGCGCGATTTCATAAATGTAATTTCATGATTTATTCAGTTAGTATTTCCAATATCATATTACAGGCTTACAATGAAATCATTGCTTTTGAATGCGTTCAGTACAAATGCTCGTTTTTCGTGTGCAACCATTTCAAATGCATTTTATATGTATTTTTGGGTGGGATTGTAAACACATGCTCTAGATTATATGTTTTAGTGCTTGATCTTAAATGAACATGATAATGTGGAGTGGGTGTTGTGTACCATTTTAGGACCCTATTGTTTCCCGATTCATGCCCTTATATAGGTATAAATCACCATAACCTTATATAGGCATAGAAATCATAACCGAATCTAGACATAGCTCATGTAGTCCAAATAAGGCAGGGCTACTTCCACTAGTTCCGAAAATCTACAACGATTTCTTGGAAAACTCTGCTTCAGCAGCTAGGGACTTCCCCTTGCTCGAGAACTGACTTGTCCAAGAACTCATGGAGTTTTCAAAGAACCGAGACTCTTTGATGACATTATTATGTCCACCTTTACGTCAAACTCGGTACCGTCAAGGTATAAATATGCCCACACTTGCCATAGCAAACACGGTGGTTTGGAGCAGTTTCACTATCTACTTGCCGGCGCATCCTGCTACAGCAAGTGCCGAAGGAAGCCGACCCTCCAGCACACGCACAGAGAGACGCTATCTTTTCTCCTGCCGAAAAATCCAGCTCTAGTGTTTCCAAGCTATCCGGGTTGTTGGGAAATCGAGTCCTGAGCCTGACCTTCTTCATTCCAAATCCAGGTACGGCGCTGATTAGACCCAAAGAGAAATCTTGGACAGATTCTTGGCAAAGAATAGTACATTTATGCTACACCTCACTTCTTCCCTCGTACTAAGCTTAGGTTAGGTACATCGGGGTAGGCGTATTTTAGAAGCACCAGTTGAGTACTTTTAGCCTCTGTTATGTATGTATTTGTCTAGGGTTTAGGAACCATACAATGCTCTTACAGTATTATTTTATTCTACTCTTTCTACTGTAAGCATTATATTTTGCAACCAGTTTTACGATTGTAGCAGTTCATTTCTTATGCTTGAGAAAGAAGACTGTTCACTAAATCCTTTTATTGAAAACCCCCGTCTATCTATTTCCCTGCACCTCTGGTGAAACAAGCATGCACGAGTGACTGAGTGAAATATTTATCTATTGTTTCCACGACTCTGAAGATCAGTTTTATCTTGGGGAAACAAAGTTGTCATGTTTATGCGGTTGTCAGAAACTAAATCCCTTCTTGTGAACTCGAGAAAGTTTCTAGTGACCTCTGAGCTAGCTGGCACTCACAAAGTCAAACATATTCAATAGAGACCTAGTAGACATATCCTATAGATGTGACGTAGGACTTGTATTATTCCAATGTGCAGAGACTATTGGAAATATAGGAACTACACTACAGGCGTGGCGCTCGCCCTTCTGTTTACGGTACTTTCACCCCAACCCACCCTCACACAATGGAGCAGCAGCGCCCCCTCCTCAGTAACATTCCCAAGAGAGAGAGGGTGTTGCGACCCGTGCCTGTACTTAGATACCCACCAATCTCCCCCCTCACACAATGGAGCAGCACAGCAGCGCCTCTCTTCTCTGTAACATTCCCAGACAAGGGCTCGCCACGACGTAGACTTTTCGCTTTTTCTGCCGTCCCACTTGGACGGCCTCGGCCTGCTTTCCTTCTGAAGTAAAAGGTTTATTATCTTTATGGGGCCATGTGTTTGGCCCCATAAAGAGAAGAAACCTTTAACGCCAGAAGGAAGGCCATCCAAGTGGGACGGCAGAAAAAGAGAAACGTCTACGTCAACAAAAGCTCTTTCCCAATGGCTGGCCACCGTTTAGCATAAACGGTGACGCTGGCCAATGGGAAAGAGGGGCGGGGCTTAAAGCCTACTAGTGAAAGCTCCTCAAAATCATTAGATCTCACCAGCGAGACTGCGCATGCGCAGTCTACGCAGGCGAAACCTAATTAATATTTAAGCTTGCAATAAAAAATAAAAAAATCACCCCAAAAAAACAGTGATTTTGTTTTTACATTAAGACCACAAAAGAAGTTACAACCCTTTACAAGGATTGAAATTGCTGTTTACTCCCGTCCAACCACAAAGTTAAGTTGTTTCAGCTATCTTCAGATCACCATTATGAACAGTAGCCTGTCATAAAAAAAGTATCCACCCAGTTGTTGCATTAGAAACAGTCTAGTTTCAGTGGTTCGCAAGCAACATAAGCACTTTCAAGGACTATAAGTAAATCAATCCAAATATGCGTACCTGGTGGTCAATAACGAAGGATCGTCCACAACAGAAGCCACCAACAGAAGCAATAGCGTTCTCCATGTTTGCAATTATAAGATCTATATCCTCTATCTAAAGGCAAAAGAACACAATCAATCAGAGCAATTCCAAGTATTTATGTTTAATAAAAGGTTGTTCGCAACTTTTCACTAACTGCATACGCTCTCAAGCAACATATTACAGAAAAGTACACATAACTTGGAGTAATGTGCGTATCTGAAAACTTGCAACCTTCATCGGTCTACTGCTATGCAATCTGAAAATGTGAAAGTCTTTAAATATTAAATATGTTGAATGAGTATTTAAGGGGAATTAACAAATTCTAAAGAATAAGTTACTTACCTTCGGTAGGTAATGCTCTTTCTGGTACAGACTAACGCAGATTCCTCATTGTTTGAAAACTTCCCCAGAAGTCAGACTGGATACAGAAAAGTTTTAGCAGTATCCCTAGGCACTGGCAGGCAGCACCAGCAGCTCAGCATCAATGTCATTTCACGTCAAATGTGATGTGTGTGGACCTATTTAGGCACCACCTATGCACAGTGACATCAGTTGCTTTCTTGGCACTTTAACATTCACAGGCGTGGAGCCAAACCGATTTGCTGTGACCAGTGTGCAGATTTTTATTTTGGGATCTTTTAATGTAATGAGACTAGTTTACAGGACAGGGAGGGAACGTTGAGAGGGCTGTGGGTACTAATAACAGGAATAAGCTGTTGGATAGAGTCTCCAGAAGAAACAGTGTTACCTAAGGTAAGGAACTTATTCTTCTAATAGGGTCCTCTAGTTGCAGATTCCCCACCTTTTGAATACATACCCAAAACAATATCTCCTAGGTAGTGGAACTGGCTCAAACTATAAAGTCCTGAAGGACAGAGAGGGCAAAGTGGCTTTCTTGGTGGACCTGGCTTGTCCGGACAATAGTTCTTAGTAAACCTCCTGAGTGACGAACAAGTGGTAGCCTAAGTAATATCTAGAACAGGCAACCCCATGGGCCAAAGCAGTGGTTGCTGCCTTGGCTGTTAGAATGAGCCCGCAAAACCTCAGGGGTTGGCCTCAGTGCAGAGTACAATCCAGCGCAAGATGATCCACAATCTTGCCTTTCTTCTTTACAGTGAGTTAAAGAGCTGAATGTCTACCCAGTGGTCTTTGGTAGATCAATATAAAAGCAGATCTACCATTCAAAGCCTTTCCTCTTACTTGGAGGGGTAAGGCAGAGCAAAGAACACTGTAAGGGTGATGATCTGATCAACATGAAATGGAGTCACCACCTTTGGAAGGAAAGAAGCTTGAGTCCAGAGGACCAACTTGTCTGGGCAGAACATGATATAAGGTAGGTGAATATAAGGGCTTGTAGTCCGCTGAGCTGTTGCACTGATGTAATAGTGACAAGAAAAACTGTCTTGAGGGTAAGGAGTCAGAGAACTGTGGAGGGGCTCCAAAGGCATACACGAGGACCAAATGTAAGTCCCAGTGGGAAATTACAAAAGGAGGAGAAGGAAACATTTACTGTAACCTGTAGAGGAATGTCAAGGCAACAGATTTATATAAAGATAGCTGGTACAGCAACAGTATAGAGGCCACAGTATACATTAATAGAGTCCAAACACATTGCTGGGCTAGGGACAACATTAACAACAACAAAAAAGTCAATCTATTTACATTCATACCAAGGCACAAACTCATTCCAACAGCAGGAGTATGCAGATTTGGTTGAGAGAAGCTTGTGTGCTCAGATGATGTCAACCACTCCTGTTGGAAGGTTTAAAGCAATAAAGTTTCACTGCTCAATTTCCAAGCATGAAGGTGGAAGTTGTGCAGAGTGTTGCTGGCTGGGTTCAGGACCCTGCTCGGTTGCTGTGACAGGAGATTCTCCTCAATGGGCAGCCTGATCAGAGAACAGATGCTATAGCCAAGGAGTTCGGCATATCATACTCTCCGTGCCTACTTCAGAGCCACTTGGGTGACAGGGGCCCAGTACTCTAGGCAGGAGAAGTATAGGCAGAAGGTGTACAGGAGTCCCTAATGCCACTCCATGTGGAACATGTCTCTGAACAAGAGGCGCGAGCAGTTCACAATCTCAGAAGTGCGGCAAAGATCGAGGCAGGGTTCTCCCCATTCGCAGAAATACCCTGTGCCACCTCCAGATGTAACTGCCGTTAGTGATGCGACAAGCCGTTTACGGTTTAGCTTGTCCTCTCTGGTATTCAGGAAATCTGTCTGTGGTGGGTCACCAGAAATTTCTTGGCCATCTAGCCACATCCAGAGACGCAAAACCTCTTAGCACAGGTTCCACAACAGGACCCCGACTGCTCGTTGTAGTACAATATCGCAGTAGTGTTGTCCTTAAGCACTTATGATGGAAGACAAAAATGCTTTCAATTTCAAGCGGATAGCTCTCAGCTCCAGAAAGTTGTTATGGAGCCAGGCATCTGCTGGGGATCAGATAACTCTGATCTCCACCTCCCCCAACTGACCTCCTCAACCCAGAAGCAATGCATTGGTCACCACTGTGAGCTCTGGGTGTGGTAAGGAGAGGGGTGGGCCACTGTCCTACAGCCACCACTGGAGATCTTTGGCAGTCTCCTCCGAAAACCAGATGTAATCAAAAATCCCTCTGGTGCTGCACTGACTGGGAATTCCAATACCACTACAAAGCCCGCAAATGCCACTTAGCATGCTTGACAAGTAGGATGCAGAAGGTCATCAGTCCCAGCAGCCTCATAGTCATCCTCACGGAGGTTGAAACATAGGGATTGTCGATCAAATGCCCTGGACTCTCCACTCCAAAGGTTAGGTGCGAAACTGCAGTGTCCACGATAACTTTGATGAAGGAGAACATTTGCAAAGAAGTCCGGTGCAACTTCAGCATGTTAATAATGAAATCCAACAATCCTAAAAGGCTTGTTGTAGTGTGGAAGTGACTGACGACTGCCTGGGGAGAGCCCACCTTCAGCCTGTCGTTGGGGTAGGGGAAGACTGGGACCCCGAATATGTACTGCAAAACCCGCAATCACTTTCATGAACACCCTAGGGGCGCTGGTAAAGGTGAAATGTGAGCAAGCCCACTGAACATGATCATGGCCTACCGTGAAATGCAGGTAATGCCTATGGGCTTGCAGACCAGTATGCAAAAATAATTTTCTGGCAGGTCTAGCACTACAATTTAGTCACCAGGGTAAAGGGTAGATAACACCTGGGCCACGGTGAGCATCTTGAACTTGTCATTTTCAGAAAGGTATTTAGTGTGAAGATTTAATATAGGACGGAGGCCTTTGTGCTTTTTCATCAACAGGAAGTAGTGAGAATAAAAACCAAAACCAATGTCTGGCACCAGAACCCTCTATGTGGCTCCTTTAGCCAAACAAGCTTGTAGTGCCTGCTGCAAGAGACAGCTATGGCCTTAGGCCAGTGGTTTGGAGTTTGGTGGAAGGTGCAGCGAGGCTCAAGAAATGAAAGAATAACCACACTGAACAATTTACGGGACCCACCTTTCCGAAGTAATCACCAGCCACCCTGGAAGAAAGTGTCAGATCCTGCCTCTGACAGGATGGCTCTGTACTGTCCAGAGCCCCTCAAGAAGCTTGGAAGGGGGCAGCAAGTGGGGGTGTGGAAGGCTGGGCCGCCTACTATCCCTGTTGCTCTCTACGATAGAAAGAGCTGGGGATATTGCTACACCTGTTGATGCTGTTGAATGCAAAGGGAGCCCCTATGAAAGGCACAGATGAGGGTGAAGTGGTTGGTGTTGCTGGCATGGAGGAGCAGAAAGAAGCAAGGAGCGTATTGTGGCACGTCTTTGATGCTCAGTAAATAGGAATAGTCACTCGTCAGGCGGCAACATCTCAGTCAAAACATTGGTTTTAATTTCTTGTGTGAGAAGGTGATGATTAAGGACCTTTGCCACCTTTTGTATAACCACAGTAAAGGAAGCACTTTCTTCCATGGCAGAATCTGGTGGGGGGGCTGGTGCAAGGGAGGGGCTGGTGCTGGGGAGGGTGGTGGGAGTAGACCAGTGACTGGGGAGGTATCCAGACCACTGGCATTGTGGAGATCCTCTGAAGTAGGGCAACTTAGGGAACACAACGTGGAGGCACGATGACCCTTGTGCCTTCTTAGCGGACCACAAGTGGTGAGACGAGGCTGAGTTCTGCTTGGACTTCTTGAACAATGTTTTGGATTTTCCAGAGAACTAAAAGCTCAAAGACCGGTCACCAGAGCGGGATCGTGACCTACCTTTAGATCTAGACAGATCCCAGCGTGGGGGTCTTGCAGTGCTTTGCCACGAAGAGCTTTGCTTTCCAAGCTTGAATGGCCGTGGCGTGCATCAAAGTGCAATCACTGGAGGACTTGGAACAGAGACACATCTCTAGGCACCATAGGCAAACCACACGTGGGTCAGTCACAGAAATGTTTTTTGCAACATTACCCACAGGGTTTAATCCCAGGAAGAATAGAACAATATATAATCTAGAGACAAGGAGTAGCTCCGGATCCGAGACTTTTGGTGCCGACAGAAATAAACTGATTTCAGCCCATTTGGGTGGCACCACTAGGTCCGCTCACCTCACATCTGCTATGGAAAGCCATTGGCAACACACATGCAGCTGCTATGGGGTACAATCTGCGGGTAGAGGTCTTTATCAGAACTGACACTTTAAATAGGACAATCTGATGTTTCATAAACTGTAAACTTGTCATGAATACCAAAAGATGTGGCTGCAACGTGCTCCACTTTTAGGAACCTGTGAAACCCCGGAAGAACCATTTTAAAACGGAAATCAAGCATTAGGACTATGCACAATGTTTTGTTTTGTGAGAAACTGCACCTTATCATTTCAGATTTTAATCTACATTATCGCAAAATTATTAATCGAACACAATTCCCAAGTGTCTAACACCCCGTGTCTAACATATTTACTTAAAAAATATATCAAAAAGAGGAATGATTATAGACATTAAAACTACTATTAATACTGAGTTATGGGCAAAGTAGTAGTACACAAAATACCCAAATTATGTTCCTTACATATACCAAGAACCTCTATACCAGCACCCTAACATGCCAATTTCAAATTAAATTCAGATGCTGACAGCAATAAGTGCAAAAGCAATCCACGCCGCTTGTTCAATGCTATTTAAATTCTAGAAATAATCTTTCTTGTAAATGGATTAGGGTGACCCCACTAACTTACTAAAAAAAGAGAAGATAAAAATGTTAGAAATGTGAGCCCAGCTGAACAGAATCCAGGGCTGGTTTCAAAAGATTTAGATTTAGATTTAGCACTTTGGATGTCATTTGTTCCAACTTTCCCCTCCAAGTGAAAGCCCCTCAAGCTCTGACGTGGTCGGACCATCAGCTGATCAGATTTGCGTGGTCAGCTCCGAAAACTGCCACTGGGGGGGCTAAAACTACCTGTGCCAAGAAAATTAACATACAGACTTTGGGTACCACCCTGTCCGAGTGCAGGCCCGTGTTAGGCTCTGATCTGGCTGAAGCGGTGCTGAACTTTAGAGTGTGGGTGGAAGCGGGGGTGACTGCGTCATCTAAAAGGGGGAGTAACGGTAGAACTAGATCCTCCCCTTCTAAGCCTTGGTTCTCCCCTGAACTATGCATTCACAAGTTGGCCTGTAAAAAGCTCGAACGGGCTTGGCGTCATTCGTATTGCCCCTTAGCTAAGGCGGCTTTACGGAGGGAGCAGAGAGTCTACTATGCCAGCATTAAAACAGCTAAGGGAGAATATTTTACTAGCCGGATTGACAAAGCTAACAACAGCAGTCGCGAGATTTTTGCGATTGTTAACAGTTTCCTTTCTCCCTGTGCTGAGCAAAGGGCGGTTCCAGCTTCTGCAGTATGGTGCGAGAGCTTGTCTGAGTTTTTTGAGCAAAAAATAGCGGCTATTCAGGCGAGTTTTAGCTCTAGCCACTTTCCGGATGACTCTTTCCATCTTTCCCCTCCCTCTGAGGGTTCATCTCCCCGGATAGTGGAGCTCACGCCTCCCACTGCTACTGACACACTAGCTGTGATTAAATCCTTGAAATCTGGATCACCTTCTGACCCTTGTCCAGCGCGAGTGTTGGCAGGGGTCGCGGATGTGGTGGTGCAGGAAGTGACGCTGATTGTTAGCCTTTCATTTAAAACAGCCACAGTTCCTGCTGAGTGGAAACAAGCCAAGCTTCTTCCCCTGCTGAAAAAGGCTGGAGCAGACCCTGAAGTGCTGGCCAATTATCGTCCAATTTCTCTGCTCCCGGCTATGGCAAAAATAGGGGAAAAACTGGCTTTCCGGCCGCTTAATGAGTTTGTGGAATCATCTGGGGCTCTCCACCCTGCTCAATCGGGTTTCCGTGCTGCGCACAGCATGGAATCTGCTTTGGTGGAGATCTCTGAGGCAGTTAGGGAGTGTCTGGACGGTGGCGGCAGAGCAGCTCTAATTTTATTGGACCTCTCTGCCGCGTTCGACACGGTGCCTCACCAACGCCTCCTCACTAGGCTTGCGGACATTGGGGTTGCTGGCCTCGCTTTGGACTGGCTGCGCTCCTTTCTCTCGTCTCGATCACAACAGGTTTGGCTCCCTCCTTTTTCATCTTCGGCTAAGCCCCTCATGACGGGGGTCCCGCAGGGCTCCGCCTTGAGCCCTCTTCTTTTTAATGTTTATCTGACCCCCCTGATTGAGCTTGCCGAACATTTGGGGGCCAAAATCATCGCATATGCCGATGATACGCAGCTGTTGTTCACCTGGCCTAGTGATGTCTTAGATACCGATCAGATTCAGTTCTGTTTATCCGCAGTTTTCAACTGGCTAGCCTCCGCGCAATTGAAGTGCAACGAGGATAAGACGGAAATACTGCTTTACGGTCAATTCCCCCCTAATTTTAGAGAAGCACCTTGGCCGGCCGGTTTCCCGATGCCCAGTTCAGTCAATGTCCTCGCCAAGAATCTAGGGGTCTGGTTCGGGGAAGACCTCCGGTTTGAGGGGCACATCAAGAAGCTGGCAGGGGGCTGTTTTGGGACCCTCAAGGCGTTGCGGACGTTTTTTCCCTATTTGCCTGCCTCAGCAAGAGAGTCAGTGGCTAGAGCTCTAATTCTTTCGCGACTCGATTATGCCAATGGCCTGCTGAGTTGATCCCCGGCTTATATGGTGAGACGTCTCCAGGTGATCCAAAACGCAACCGTCAGACTGTTGGGTAATATCCCCAGTCGGGTCAGCGCTAGAAACCACCTGCAGAGCCTGCACTGGCTGCCAGTCTCCCAGAGGATTACTTTTAAAATCTTGACCCTGGCCCACAAAGCCATTTATGGACAAGGCCCCGCCTACCTGATGAAACGATTCAGGCGCTACTCTCCTAAGCGACCTTTGCGCTCTGCCGCCCAACATCTGCTTCAGGTCCCTCGCTTCCGGCTTTCCCGGCTGGGAGGGCAATCGGTGGCGGTGAAGTCCGCTTTGGCTTGGAATGAGCTCCCTCTATCCTTGCGAGCAACGGTGAACTTTATCTCTTTTAAAAAAGGGTTGAAAACCCACTTGTTTCGATTAGCCTTTTAGTTTTTGTCCTGTGTAGGGTAGGCTGCTTATTCTGTTTTTCTTTTCGCGCCAGGATACTCCGGCAGTAATGGAGCGCGCTATAAAACAGCATAATAATAATAATAATAATAAAAAATAAAAAAAGCTGAACTCCTGAACATAGACTGTAACCAATAGTACTAGAGAAACTCTAACCTCTTACAGCCATAAGAGATAAAGATATTCTGAATAAAACGGCCTTACAATTATCATTGTGGGACTGGGTTCCAATTGTTAGGATGGTGGCACAAAGCTGCATCTGTACTGGGAATGCCCGCTTTTGCCATCCACCTCTTGATTTTTCAAACTAAAAACAAAGCAATCAGATTCTTGTTTGGGCATGTTAGAATGCATCACTAATGTCTATCTTGAGCATTTGCTCTTCCATTTTGTGTGTCGCCTCTATTTTGTTCTGCGTGATGAATTTAGATTCTCTGCAAAGTTTCTGTCCTTGAGTTATGTTTCAGCATTTCTTGGAAATCATGAGACTTACATGCAAAAACCCAGCTGTGCTTGGGTCTTGGACTTGTTTTGTACTTTCCCCGACCACAGAAGTTTGTTACTGGGCAGGTTAGTTTTTGCTGCAAATGCAAAATTTCTCAGTTCATGTACAAACCTGTTTTCACCTGTTATTTCCAGATGCTGTTTGTTCACTGGTAGGAGTATAACCCTCAGATATTTGATGTAAGCTCACTGCTGTACACCCTTCCTGGAGGCTGTACGGTCTTGTGCCAGCTCAAGTGTGATAAATATTACTTGTTATACTTTCCCTCTGACTATTTGTGTAGTAGTGGACACAGTGGTTTTGGAGCGAGACGAGATGACAGGGTTGTACTACTATCTTCACAAATGGCGTCCAAACAGGGACCTCTTTGAGGATGATCCATCAGACGAGTCTAGAGACCAACTGAGGCTGACGAGCATTGACCCGAGATGGCTGGATTACATGGGCCACACACAAGGAGAATGGTTTCTCACATCAGACATCCGAAGCTTCAAACTGAGGCTCTTGGGAATCAGGTCATCTCGACAGAGGTCCAGAACTGGAGAGCTTGGAACAGAAGACCCTTTTGGTCCCAGAACAGGTGGTCTGACAGAGGGAGGAATCGGGAGACATTATCAGGTGAGATTGTTCCGAGTCTACATTTGGATTTATTTGCTTGATAATGACCCCCAAGTATTGGTTTTTGGTAAAATTCCTCGAGGCGTAGTCTAATTAGATCAACATTTAATCGGCATTAAAATATAATTTTGGAATTGGATAGGAAAGGTATACTTTGAAGATGCCAAATCTTAGTAAATTGCTAGAAATGTTTTTCCTGATGTTGCTGTTCGAGTGTAAGGTTGGAAGAAAGTCAGCCAGTTCCCCTAGAGGGATCGCCAGCATGGGACATGATGAAGAGTAAAGGTTACGATGCGGTGTTGTTTAATTGTTTGTGACATAAATAATGGCCTACAAATGGAACTTTTGACTTCAATACAATAATGTATCCATTGTTTGAGAGGTATAGTCGACAGGCAATGTTTGAGACGCTAAACCTTTGGAAAAATTAGGCACTTTGCATACAAAATAAAGAGCAGCAAGGGATACAGAAAGAACACAATAAGTCAATTTTGGAAAAAGCAGAGTAACTTGAGAGAGACAGGATAACACGTAATATAGAATGTCACGATAAGGAACATAAAATGAAGACTAATAAGATGTTTGTCACCACAGAACTTGAAGGGAACGAAGACAAAGTTTTAGATCAACTATCATAATAGACCATACACACCCCCTCCATATGTTCGTCAACAAACAGAAGAAAATTGAGGAAGACTCAGATTTCTTCACTCATTTGGGGACACATTTTCGGACTTCGGTGACAAGGATTTGTCATTGGATGCAGGTAAAAGACTCTTTGTTGACAAGTTTGTAGGGGGACTGTTGGTTGACAGATAGACTAACGCAGTCAGAAATTTCCTGGGCTGTAAAGAGTCCAGCAAAAAGTTTGCATATGGCACAGTATTATGAGAAGTTGAAGAAAGATGAAAGTGAGAAGCCGGGGAGAAAGACTAAAGAACTGAAGACTAAAGTTTTTTAATGCAGCAAGAGTTTCCTAATAGGGGACGAGGAACAGTAAGGGCTAGAGGTAGAGAAAGAGGTTACTCAGCGCCTTTTCCTGGTAGAACGCTCAGTCCTAATCAATGTGCCTACTGTAAGCAGAGGGTCATTGGAGGACCAAATGCCCTCGACTTGTGGAAGACAGAGGCAGATTGGCACAGAAAGGAGAGTACGTGGACAGGAAAGGTACCCAGGGAATGAAGGTCTAGAAAAGCAGAGAACAGACTATTTCAATGATGACTATCTTGAAGATGGCTAGTGTTAGGACAGCCACAGGAAGAACAACGCTGTCAGGTTAAAATATATGTTGATCAAAAGGGACCATATATTGATTAGGCAGATGATAGCCAACAACATACGTTTTAAGTGGACACGGGAGCCACTCTAACTTCAGTTGCCCATCACACGTTCCCTGGTGCTTCTCTTTTTGGGCAATCTGTGGCATCCCTGTAAAGAGCCTCATCTCTGCGCCTATGAGAGTCATAGTTGGCCCCTTTACTGTAATTACTCCTTTTGTGTTGACAAGAGAATGTGCTGAAAATGTATTTGGACTGGACATGCTGAAAACATTACATGCTACAATTTATTGTACTCCAATTAGAGTTTGTTACCATGGGTGCTACAGATTATACCAAATGTATGTTCTCTAGACCGGATTCTCTGCACCCTGAACTGCACGCAATAAATACAGACATTTTGGCAAAGGGTGACAATTATTTGGGAGTATGGATATAGATCCAGTAACAAACTTACTGTATGCAGGCATAGTTAAAGAAATACTTGGTAGTCTTTGCAATAGTCCTATCCTCCCCGTAGTTCAAAAGAGAGAGCCAGGTAAGGCAAATACTGATCAACTAGTTGTTGAGCCATTAATAAAAAGTTTGTTCCCAGTTCAGCCCGACATGAATGCCATTTTCACTATGATTCCACCCACATCGAGATATTTTACTGTCCTTGATCTCAGAAACGCCTTCTTCAGCATTCCCATTGCTGAGAAAAGCCCATTTCTTATTGCGTTCTCCATAGGCGGACGCTCCTTTATGTTTACCTGTGCTCCTCAAGAGTATACGGAAAGCCCCAATATTTATAGTCAAACTTTAAAGAAACCACTGCATGATTTATCTTGGCCATAAGGGTCAGTCAGTGTACTGTACATCAGCAATATTTTCATAGCCTCAGATACCGAGCAGAGTTGTAAAAAAGTTACTGTCTGCCTCCTTCAACATCTCTTAATTAGGTCATAAAGTTTCCCTTTCTAAATTGCAATATTGTCAACAGGAGGTCACCTATTTAGACCACCTCCTTTTGAAGATGGGTAGAAGTATACACCCAGACAGGATAAAACTGATTCAGTCAATGCCACAACCAAAAACCCCCCAAAACATGTCGGTCAGCTTTGATGACCAAAGGCATGAGTTAACTTTTGCCTTGGACCTATGAATGTGAGAATGCTTTTGTACAACTGGAATCAGACATATGTAGCACTCTAGCGCTAGGAAAGCCAGACTACTGCAAACCCTTCACTTTGATTGTGCATGAAAAAGGGGGTTGGTCTCTGGCGGTTTTGACACAGGCTCAAGGAAGGAAGAATCGGCCTTGCGCATATATTTTTCTAACTTGGATCCGATTGTAAAGGTTTTGCCAAGTTGTTTCCCAGGAGTAGCTTCAGCGGTAAAGAAAACAGATATTTTGTAGGAGGTAATGACTCAACGTGGTGGTACCCCATTCGGTTGACACTTTATTGAACAAAACACAGACATGGAACCACATCAGTACACCTCTAACGGGATACAGATTGATTGTTTAGTTCTAATATTATCCAAAAACAATGTAACCCTTTGAACCCAGCTACATTACTACCCCTCCCTTGAGACGAATAGGAGGTTGATGAGGATTGTTTGTTTACGACAGAAGAAGAAACAAAAGGACGGGTAGACCGAACAGACACACCTCTAGCCAATCCCTTGGGAATGCGGTTTATAGATGGTTCATGTTTCAAGCTTTCTGATGGGAACCCAACAGCTCGAACGTTTTAAGAGACAAAGAAGGCACCCCATAATTCTGCCCAAGCTGCGGAGGTGATGGCTCTGATTCAAGCTTGCGAGTTGAGTGAATGCCTCAAAGTAAACCTATATACAGACTCACATGTGCATTCAGAATGACTCACAATTTTGGGAGGCTTTGAGCAGAACGTGGGTCCCTTACATCTCATGGTACACGCATACAACACGGAGATCTGGTTCTAAAGCTATTAGACGCACTGACCCTGCCTGAAAATTTGGCAATAGTGAAGTGTAGCGCACCTAAAAATATTGACAACTTAGGTCAAGGTAACACACTTGCAGATGAGTCATAGCCCAACATAGTGGCATTAATTTGGGTGGGTGGGTGAAGGCAGAATTCCGAGTGTGGAGAGTGAAGGGTTCCAAAATACGTTCCCTTTGGTGATGGGGTCTTGGTCTAGGATGTGGAGCTGAAGGAAGTTCAAAGGTGGCCGAGGGGCCTCCAACGCTCTATGACGCCAGCTCACTGTTCAAAGACCAAGAACAGCCAGATTCTCAGTGCTACAATTTAAGGCAGAGGAAGCATCCTGTTCAGAACACTTATGCAGGAAAGTGTCCGCTGTGATAGTAGACACCACCTTTATCTGTGTGGGATTAGTTAGGAAAGAGCAGGCTCCAACTGCCAGGTGCTCAAGAGTGCCAACTTCAATAGACTAACTAGATCAGTGGGATTGGTCAATTAAAGGTGCTGTAAGCATTCCTTCTCCTATCCCATCTTCGGTTTCGCACACACTCCTAACAGTTGTTGTTGATTATTCATCATGGTTCCCTGATTTAATATAAGATATCTAGTCGTAAGATTTTTATGTTTTTGGATTTCTGCAACATTTTAGACATATAATTAGGCTTTCAGAGAAATAGTCAGGGCACAGTTTTGTAAAGATATCGTCCAACGAAGGGATCCAAAGTAGATGTGGAGCTACACCCATTGGGAAGAAACGTGCAAGCATAAATTGTAGAGGAAAGTGTCCCGTTGGTTCCAGACCACCTCATAGGCCAGGGTTTCGTAAAGAAAAGTTCACTTTGGCATTTATATTAGTAATATTAGTTGCAGGAATATTTAGCATATCTTGGTTCTTAGAGCAAAGGTTTCTAGTTCATACTTTTGTGGACCCAACTTCCACACTGCAGGAACATCACTATTTTACTTTGTCCCCTTTTAAAGCTCACCATTGTCAAGCACATTTTAATTCTTTCATACAGACATTACATAATACGCATAATGGTTCAAACATTAACAATTGCTGGGTTTGAGGGATGCTACCATCCATAACACATCGGGGAACGCCCCTTATTTCTCATTCCATATTCGTCTGGGGGTTTAGCCACGGTATGGAAGGCAATATTGTGGGGAAACAAATGGCAGTACCTATATTTTAAGGCGAAACCAATATATGCGCTGGCAGAGAAAATGTATAGTAGGTTTGTGCAGGATACCTTTTATGCTTTCAACATGAAGCCACCTTTGAACGGCTCTAAGGTACAAAATTGAAGAATAGGAGGCATTTATTGCCACTGAATGGATATTGGTATTCCAACAACAAAGGGTGAAAGATATGTTACGCCCTATTCAAGTGCATCAAATTCGGTAGGAGAGGAATAGGAACAATACACCTAGGAAATGGCACCTCCGGGAAACCGATTACCTTGAACATAACAGCATGCAATTTACGCCCACCTCTTGCCATCATACCATCTCTAGTGACATCTGAAAATACCTATTTTGTGTGCGGAGAAAATGCGTATGTATGGCCCCCTGTTGGGTGGGCTGGAACGTGTTATATTGCCTTTCTTATACCCCCTATGTATATTAATCTAAAGAATTAACATCAAATCCATCATCTGACCAAAAGACCAGTAGAAGATAATGTAGATCAGACGGATTCTTCTGCACAGCAGTTTGTGGATGCTCTTAAAGGTCTAATACCATTTTTGAGACTGGCAATAAATAGTAGAGATGTAAGGCGCCTTACTAGAATTTTGGAAGCTACCATAAATAGCACTGAGAGTGCATTAGCCAATAGTCCTTTGGCTGTATTACCGCATTACTGTAAGCTAACCGCCTAATGACTTTGCAAAATTGCATTGTTCTAGACATTTTGCAGGCTGAGAAAGGAGGAGTATGCAGTTTAATAGGTATTTTCTAATGCATGTACATACCGGACAACGCCTCCAATGTCAATTTGGCCATACAGAAATTGCATAAGATTGCTGCAGAAATACATGTAGATAATGATACTTTGGCATGGTCTGGTTGGCTTTGGGGTTTAATATCATCATGGGGTTGGAAGTTATTAATGATTGATGCACTTATAGGTGGAAGTACTCTAGCGTGTCATCATTGCGTTCAATGTATGCCCTTATGTATCTCTTGCTGTGTTTCACTTTGCAAGCTACCACAAATGTCTGTACCTAAAAGTAATGCCATGTTAATGCAACAGGAGCAAATTTCACAGTTAATGAATATTGAGGACAGTATTCTTACTGCCCATCCCCCGTTTCTTTTGATGTCCTCCCGGTTACTTATTATCCTTTGCCATATGATGGGAGTGTTATTTATAAAATACATACATTGTCAGAGCTTTAGCATGTTTACAGACAAAATGTTTGAGCAAAGCTCAAAAGGGGGGTTTGTTAGAATATATCACTTATGCCCAACTTTGGTTTCAATCAATCAAACAATCACAGCATTTCTAAAGCACGCTATATACCCGTGAGAGTCTCAAGGTGTGGGGGGAACTGATCGAAGAGCCAGGTCTTGAGAAGTCTTCTGAAGGCCAGCAGGTCCTGATTCTGTTGTAGTCTGGTAGGGAGAGCGTTCCAGGTCTTGGCAGCGAGGTAGGAGAAGGATCTGCCACCGGCTGTGGTTTTCCGGATACGGGGGACTGTGGCGAGGGCGAGATTGGCTGAGCGGAGGCTACGGGTGGGGGTGTGGAAGCTGAGACGGTTGTTGAGGTATGTAGGTCAGGTGTTGTGTTGTGCTTTGTGGGCGTGGATGAGGAGCTTGAAGGTGATCCTCTTGTTGACGGGGAGCCAGTGCAGGCCTCTCAGGTGGGGTGTGATGTGGCTGCGTCGGGGGACGTCGAGGATCAGTCGTGCCGAGGCGTTCTGGATTCGTTGTAGTCATCTCAGGAGCTTGGTTGTTGTTCCTGAGTAGAGGACGTTCCCGTAGTCGAGTCTGCTGGTGATGAGGGCATGGGTGACGGTTTTTCTTGTGTCGGGATGGATCCATTTGAAGATCCTGCGGAGCATTCAGAGGGTGTTGAAGCAGGACGCGGAGACGGCGTTGACTTGCCTGGTCATGGAGAGGGTGGAGTCGAGGATGACCCCCAGGTTGCGTGCGTGGTCTGTGCGTTCCTGGGCCGTGCCTAGCGATGTGGGCCACCAAGAGTCGTCCCAGGCTGATGGGGTGGGTCAGAGAATGAGGATCTCCGTCTTGTCTGAATTCAGCTTCAGTTGGCTGTCCTTCATCCAGTCGGCTACGGCCTTCATTCCTCTGTGGAGGTTGGCTTTGGCGGTGTGGGGGTCTTTGGTGAGGCATATGATCAGCTGGGTGTCGTCGGCGTAGGAGATGATGTTGAGGTTATGTTGTCGTGCGACATGGGCGAGCGGTGCCATGTAGACATTGAACAGCGTCGGGCTGAGGGAGGATCCCTGTGGGACGCCGCAGATGATTTAGGTGGTTTTCGAGCGGAAAGGAGGGAGGAGGACGCTCTGGGTTCTGCCGGAGAGGAAGGAAGTGGTCCAGGCCAGGGCCTTCTCTTGGATTCCAGCATCATGGAGGCGAGCTAATAGGGTGCGGTGGCAGACTGTGTCAAAGGCTGCTGATAGGTCCAGGAGGATGAGGGCGGCTGTTTCGCCTTTGTCCATCAGGATCCTGATGTCGTCAGTGGCGGCTATGAGGGCGGTCTTGATGCTGTGGTTGCTGCGGACACTGGATTGGGAGGGGTCCAGGATGATGTCTTCGAGGTAGCGGGTTAGCGGTTTGTTGACAATCTTCTCTGTCACTTTTGCCGGGAACAGGAGCAGGGAGATGGGCCGGAAGTTCTTTAGGTCCTTGAGGTCTGCCTTGGGCTTCTTCAGAAGGGCGTTGATCTCGGCGTGCTTCCAGCTTTCCGAGATGGTTGCTGTCTCGAATGAATTGCTGATTGTTTTCCGGAGGTGGGGCGCGATGGTTGTGCTGGCTTTGTTGAAGACGTGGTGAGAGCAGGGGTCAGATGGAGTTCATGGTTTTGATGGTGTCTTTGATGGTGATGATCGCTGACGTTGGACCAGGCGATCAGGCGACTGGTGCGGGTGGTGGTCGCAGTGATGGTGGACTCTGTGGTGGGTGCGGGGGTGTCGGAGTTGAAGCGGTCGTGGATGTCGGGGATCTTGCGGTGAAAGAAGGTGGCCAGGGAGTCACACAGGTCTTGTGATGGTGGGATGTCGTTGGTGTTGGAGCAGGGGTTGGAGAGTTCTTTCACGATGCTGAAGAGCTCTTTGGTGTTGTGTGCGTTGTTGTCTAAGCGGTCCTTGAAGGCGGTCCTGATGAGTTGGTGGTGTCTGCGGGTGGCGTTCTTGTGGGCTGTGTGGCTGTCTAATGTTCGGTCGTGGAGCCATTTCTTCTCCATCTTCCGACAGGTGCGCTTGGAAATCCGGAGGTCTTCAGTGAACCAGGCGGATTTCTTGTTGGTGTGGTTGGTTGTGGATGTCTTGAGAGGGGCGAGGGTGTTTGAGCCCTTTCTCTTCCATTTTGTGTGTTGTCTCCATTTTATTCTGCGTGGTAAGTTTAATTATTCATCTAGGTTTTTTTCCTTGGTGAAATATGATTTATGTTTTAGCATTTCGTAAAGATCATGTGACCTTTGTGCCAAAACCCAACCACACTTTGGTCTTGGGTGTGCTTTTTTACTTTCCCAGCCCACAGAAGTTTGTAATGGATACGGTTAGGTTTTGCGGCATCTGCAAAATTCTTATGTTCATGTGCAAATCAGTTTTGGCCAGATATTTCCAGATGCTGTTTGTTCACTGGTATAAGTGTAACCCTGATGTTAGCTCACTCATCTACACCACCCCTGGAGGCTGTACGGACCTGTGCCGGCTCAAGTGTAATAAAAATTGTTATACTTTCCCTTCGACTACCTGATTATTTGTCTAGAAGTGGACAGAGTGGTTTTGGAAGCAGACAAGATGACTACTGATAATTTCTCGTCTCCACAGGCAGGCAAGTGAACTTGGCTCAAAGCGTCTAAATTATATATTCAGCCAAAAGAAAAGGGGAGCTCAGGCTGCACTTATTTAACAATTCTCCCAGCTTACAAGGCTGTTATTGACTATACTTTCCCAACTCTGAGTGATCATTGAAAGAACTCACTTTAGGCAAAGCGCCTGGCGTTTATGGTGTATGACAACCCCTATCCTACTCCATCAACAATCAAAGCCTCATTAGAGGCTTGGATGAGGTCCTATAATCATTTGAAAGTGAAAAATGTACATACAAAATCAAACTCCGCTCTGGTATAATGCAGGATAGTTATTTGGTGGCTTTACTTTTAAATGACAAGTTTGGGAATCATGGGAAATACTCAGGCTAAATGATCTTTTTATAGTGACTGCCCTCAAGTCTTTTTATGACCTACAATATGAATATGGTCTCCCAGCATATTTGATTTGGAAATATCAACAGCTTATGCACTAGCTTAGACAAGTAATAGGGTCAGCTCTTTACTCCATAGTTTTTCCTCTCTTAATTTATCTGCAGAAATGGCACGACTTAAGTTCAGGACTATACTCAATACTGTTGACTCATGTACATTCCAAACCAACATTGTGAGACACACATGCTTACACTGTTCTCGTCTGTTAGGTCAGGAATACACAGAAGTGAATTGGGCACTCCATCTTTGCAATGCATGATCTATGAGAAGCTGGAGAGAAATGGCTGTACTTTAAAATTCTGCAAAACTGGTACTGGTCTCCAGCTCAACAGCAACGTCCCTTTTACTCACTCAGTTAATTTAGCATTATAAGGAGATAGGACTATTGTGGAAAGCTCCTCTTCAAATTGGGGTTGATGAATAGCTACAGCCATTTCCACTGCCAAAGTTTGTATTCCTAGACACAGTCTCATGCCCTTTGCTCTCATAACTAATAAATGGACAACAGAACTCTTGCGACTTGCAACACATGAACAACTCATATATAAGCTGAATGACCAAGCACTAATGTTTCACAATACATGAACTCCTTTACTTGAAAACTGGGCAGAAAACCTTTCTGTTGAACCATATAAGTGCATCCATGTGTACAATTTCACCTCATCTCTTTCCATGCCACTCAATCATACACCCCCCTCCCAAACCCTTTTTTCTCATAACAAACCCGGGAGATTAAAACAGGTCACACCCTTCATCTACAGGTATTATCCCACAACAATGCTCTTTTCCTCTTCAGGGGGGCAGAGATTACATTAAATTATTTCTTTTTAGCAGAATTGTCCTCCCCTTCAAACCTCTTATTTCTCGTTTATCTAGAAATGTTCTGATATGCCATGCTAGTTTTAGATGATGACTATAATCGTTCGTTCACTCAACGTCCACTCCTTTTCTTTGTTCTAATGGTAACATGTTGAAAATTATTAAAACACATTCTTAAAAAACACCTTATCTGGGAATGGTTGCAAAAGATGTAGTGCTTTTGCATGGTCTGATCTAGTGCACACTGAGTCAACAACAATAACCCTACCTGTTTTTAATGGTGTCAAGGTTTTCTAGAATGAAGTTACACCGTTCTCTCATCTTTTAAGACTAAGATGGGGCTAAACACACCACTGAGACTTATGGTTATAGCAGAAGGCATTAATTTCAAAAGCTTCTATCCAATGATGGCACATTTTAAAGAAGCTGTCCTACCCCAAACGTTTAAAGCCCTAGTGTAATTTCTGGAAAATTAACACAAATGTGACATGTCACTTTGCACTAAACACGAACACATAGTAAACAGAAAAAAAAGTATGAACCAAAACAGACTAGGTTTATTTAAAAAAATATATCCTAATTGAGTGTCACAGAAACAAAGATTAAATGTGTCAAAATACTTGCATTTATCCCAAAATGTTCAGTCACTCCACGCCCATGTTCACCAAGGACTCCAAAGGATAGACTTTCCTCAACAAAAATTCTCACTTTGTATTTATATTTTAATTTTACCTATAGAATGTTTCAGAAATGAAAAGGAAAAACAATTAAAAGCAATACTTGGCGTGTTTTGTTTCAGCATTTCAGTGAGAAGAATTACAGGCAAAATATGAAATCAAAATTACAAAGTCTGATCAAATCTTTTAGGTAGTGCGGGGGTTATGGTAATTCTGCCACCCTTTTTTAAAATGTTTTTTCCCATGGCTGTACGACGTTTCATGCACCATGTTACACCATTACAAAATGTGATGGAAATGCAATTAATTCTAGAAGCATTATGCAGAACATCAATTTCTTTGATTGTGCACATAATTCCACGTTTGTAACAGTAAGATCTTAATCATATCTTAACCTTGCTGAGGAACAGCACTGCATTACAAGAGGTATGCATCCTCCCAGTGGGAGGTAGTCAACCTTCATGTTAGTCCTTCATAAGCATTCCTCTCAAACAAAAATAAATAAAACAAAGCAGGTAATCCTTGACACAAGCATCAAGCCTGAAGTAGAATTTGGACACAGCTCCTTCAAGGCATTTTAAGTGTTCCACTGTCCACTGAAGCACAGCAGTGTTAGTTAGCTGTTCAATTAAAACATCCAGGTAATTAAATCAATGTTCAACTCTATTCCATGGTTTAAGTCTAGAAGAAGGAACATGGGTGATTTAAGAAATCAAAGACATTGCACAAAAAAAGAGGTAGAAATAATGTACGTTTATATTTATCATCATTAAAATAGACACGCAAGCTCCTTTCTCTCCTCTAGAAGGGAGTAAACTAGGTAAGGAGATAAAAGGCTGCAAGATGTGGGCTTGAGAACATACTGCAACTCCGCAAATATGAAACACTGGGGCAAAATAGTGGCTGCTTTGCCTCTTTGATAAGAATCTTCATCCGGAAGAGACGTTGGCTTTTTTGATAACAAGCAGTACTATGGCAGTTTACAGTTTGGTATTGATCATTTGGAGGATGCAGAAGAGGTGCTTGTTAGAAATGGGGGGGTCTCACTGGCAATGGTTGGCACCGTTGTCCAAGTAGGGGGATACACTTGTAAAATAAGCCACTCCCACCCCTTTGGTAGTTTGGCACAAGCAGACAGGTGCATCTCAGAGGCAGTGTGTAAAGCATTTGTGCACACATACAGTAATACAGTGAAAACACTAGAAATGGACTCCACACCCGTTTAGAAAAATAAGTAATCTTTATCTAAACCAAACAAGACCAAAATGACAAAAATCCACAATACACTGATCGAAATATGACTTGTAAAAAGGTAGAAACAGTTCTGTTCATAGAAAACTATAGATGCAACACTTTCAACACAAAGTACATTGGATCTGTTAAAATCATAACAAAACTGCTGCAGGGAAGGTGATGCATCGATTCCTTATGCACAGGGAAGGTGATGAGTCGGTTCTTTACTGCCACACAGAGGAGGTGATGCCTTGGCTCCTTACTGCCATGTAGGGGAGGAGATGCCTTGGTCTCTTACTGTCCGGGGAGGTAATGCGTCAGTTTTTACTTCGGCCCCAGCATTGACGTAGACTTGGTGCCCCGGTGCGATGCGCGAGGACCGGGATGCATCGGTTCTTGATAATGTTGGCAGCAACAACGCTGCATTGGTTTTTCCAGCTGCAGTACCATGATGTGTTGGTTCTTACAGTCACACAGCAGGACCTGCGTTGGAATCCGAGCAGTGATTTTTGACTCCGTAGATCGGTGCACTCGATGTGGCTTGCGGCACTTTCTCCCACCGCGGGCAGGTGTAGTGCTGGTTTCTTTTGTGATGTGCCGAAAATAGGTGCGGATGCGTCACACTTCTCTTCGTTGTATTACTTTACCAGCGCCCAAAGGAAAGAACAACCTATCAGAGGCCCAGAACAGCAACAGGCCCCTCTTGAGAGGTCAGAACTCCAAGCAGGAAATGTTCAGGGGAGTGGGGGTTAAGTCTTTGTATCCCTGAGAGTTCAAAACAGGAGGCAAGCTCTACTTCAAGCCCTTGTAGATCTTCCTCTAGCAGGGGACACAGCACACCGCCTTTCCTTGGCAGAAACAGCCACTGCAGGCACACAGCAAAGGGCAGTACATCTCCTTCAGTTTCTCCAGCTCTTCTCCTTGGCAAATTCCAGAAGTAATCTAAAGTTTAGGGGTCGGGTCCCACTCTTTAAAGCACAAATTCATTTGTTCTCTGGTGGCAGAGTTGCGCTTTTCCAAGCCAAATCCAGTTCTGTCGTCTCTCGTGCAGCTGCCTGGCAGGAGGTAGAGACAGCATTGTCCAAGGCAGACGAGGCCCATTCAGGTGTGAAAGAAATCTCCTCCCCTATTCTGAATGCAACCCATGTCTATTCAGCCGGATGTATGTCATTACATCACATACTAATGCCAAGTGTGCCATTACAACGCAGGTATGACTACGTGATGTCAATGCTGACATGCCATTACATCGCATACTTTTGTCACAAGTATGACTTTACCACGCATGCCATTACAACAAATAGGCATGCGTGGTAAAGCTATACTTGTTGTTAATGTTTGGAAGGTAAGTGACAACCCTATCCCTACACCTAAACACACTACTTCCACCCCTACACTACCCCTAACCCTGAAACACTACTACATTACAACACTACCCACACTACTCCCACCCCTACACTACCCTAAACCCTACAACACTACAACACTACCCACACTACTCCCACCCCTACACTACCCCTAACCCTAAAACGAGTACCACACTACAGCAGTACCCACACTACTCCCACCCATACACTACCCTAAACCCTACTGCTCTACTACACTACCCACACTACTCCCACCCCTACACTACCCTAAACCCTAAAACACTACACTACCAACACTACTCCCACCCCTACACTACCCTAAAACACTACTACACAACTCCACCGCTACACTACACTAAAACACTACAACACTAGCAACACTACTCCCACCCCTACACAACCCTAAACCCTAAAACACTACTACACTAAAACACTACCCACACTACTCCCACCCCTACACTACCCTAAAACACTACTACACTACTACACTACAACACTACCCACACTACTCCCACCTCTACACTACCCTACACCCTAAAACACTACAACACTACCCACACTACTCCCAACCCTACACTACCCTAAACCCTAAAACACTACTACACTACCCACCCTACTCCCAACCCTTACACTACACTAAACCCTAAAACACTACTACACTACCCACACTACTCCCACTCCTACACTACCTGAAACCCTAAAACACTACAACACTACCCACACTACTTCCACCCCTACACTACCCTAAACCCTAAA
This sequence comes from Lissotriton vulgaris, assembly GCF_964263255.1. Classification (NCBI taxonomy): domain Eukaryota; kingdom Metazoa; phylum Chordata; class Amphibia; order Caudata; family Salamandridae; genus Lissotriton; species Lissotriton vulgaris. Next base: position 819,203,877 of record NC_141689.1, on the reverse strand, counting down.
ACACTACTACACTACCCACCCTACTCCCACCACCCTAAACCCTAAAACACTACTACACTACCCACACTACTCCCACTCCTACACTACCTTAAACCCTAAAACACTACTACACTACAGCACTACCCACACTACTCCCACCCTTACACTACCCTAAACCCTACAACACTACAACACTACCCACACTACTCCCACCCCTACACTACCCTAAACCCTAAAACACTACTACACTACAACACTACCCACACTACTCCCACCCCTACACTACCCTAAACCCTAAAACACTACTACACTAAAACACTACTACACTACAACACTACCCACACTACTCCCACCTCTACACTACCCTACACCCTAAAACACTACAACACTACTCCCACCCCTACACTATCCTAAACCCTAAAATACTACAACACTACCCCCACCCCTACACTATCCTAAACCCTAAAACACTACAACACTACCCACACTACTACCACCCCGACACTACCCTAAACCCTAAAACACTACCACACTACCCTACACTAAACCACTACCCGCGCCCCAAGCACAATCCGCCTTACATCTTTCTTCGTGGTTCCAGCGTCCCCATCTCTGTTCCTAGTTCGTCAGAGGTCCACGTCGTTGTGAGGAAACAGCCTCAGTTTCCTCACAACGACATGGATAGCCATTACATCGCATGCGTTGTAAAAGCACATGCGATGTAATGGTATGCGTGGTTTTTACCAAGCGTTGCAACATCGCATGTGTTGTAAAAACCGCGTTGCAATGGCTGTTCCCAATTCAGCCCAGCCCTGACCCATTCAGGGAAGGCAGGACACACATCAATCCCCTGTGGCTGTCTGAGAGAATGCACATACCCAGTTTTTTTCACTACAAAGCCAGACAGTCAATCCAGAAACCAGCAGAGACACACAGGATGGCTAAGCAAGAAAATACCCACTTTCTAAAAGTGGTATTTTCAAACACACAATTAGGGGTGGGCGGAATTTGCGTAATCGTGTTACGCAAATCTCCGCGAAATGGTAAAAAATCTCTGCGAACGCGGAATTGCTTGTTCGCAATGCTATTTTACTGTTCGCAATCGCTGTATGCATGCTTGGGGGTAAATATCGCGAACACGCATTTGAGAACGCGAACAAGCAAAAAATTTTGCGAAGTCGCGGCACGCAGAATTTTGGGCAATTTCGCGTTCCCCGCGGAACACGAAATTACCCAAATTCCGCAAGCAGAATGGAATTTGCTGCCCAGGCCTACACACAATATAAAATATTATCTTTACTAAAAGATGCATTTTTATGTTCTGAGTTCAGGCATACTAAACTCCATCTTTCCATCTTGTCCCAATGGGAAGTTCTATTTATAAGATGGTGCTTTGCGGCCCCACACTTACGCGATTCCAACCTGGAGAGACATGCAAGGCTTATGAAGGCCACACTCCCGTGTGCTTTCATCAGTTTCTGTAGAGACTGTACATGCCGCCAGACGTGAAGCCCCAAAACAAACTGCTACATCAGAGTGCAGATTCTTAAACGTCGGATCTTATTTAAGGGCAAAGTCCAAGCACAGAATGGGGACAATGGGTGGGTCGGAGAGGAAGCTGCGACTAGACAGAGTGTCCACCAGAAAGCCAATCAAAGCACATGTTCATGGCATTTAGTGCTATAGATTTACATGCTGTATATGCTCCTGCCACCTAGTGCTTGGTCCAGATGGATGCAAGTTGTTTTTCTTCGAAGAAGTCTTTCGAGACACAAGGTAGAGTGTCTCTGCTTGGCGATATTGTGCATGGGCATCGACTCCATTGTTAGATTGTTTTCCTGCATGGCGGTTGAGGATGGAGTGCGAAACAAAGTGATAAGAAAACAGATGTCCATTCTTAAGAGTTAAAATATATATTAGGAGAAAACTGCAACAGTCACAAGTGTCCGGGGATGAGTGTGCACGAATGTGAACCTACAGCACTACATGCCACAAAAATTCCTACAGGGTGGCTGTAGATAAACATGCTGTGCATAAACTGTAAAGCATTCCTCCCAAACAGTGGTGGCCAACCTGTGGGTGTTCCAGTTGTTTGGATAAGAGAACATAGTATTGCCTGACCCACATTAGCTCTAGCAAATTTCACAACGAGCTGGCCATCGACCCGGTGGTCTTTGGTGAGATCGATATAGAAGCTGAGATCTCTCTTGGAGTCCAATCGATAGAGCTTCTCCTCCTCAAAGGAGTGAGTGGAAGAGAACATCAGAAGAATAAATCAATAAGGGTTTGTAAAGAGCGGCTACTCACACGTGAGGGCCTCAAGTGGCTGGGGGGGGGGGGAGGGGAGGGGGGCTGGTGGTCCGTATGTGCTTAGGTGTTCAGTTAAAGAGCCGGGCCTTGAGGTCCTTCTTGAATCAGGGCAGCGACGGAGTGGTGGAGAGGCTGACGTGGAACAGCGTCACAAATTTCGAGAGATGCCCTAATTTCCAGAATCAGTTTGTCAGGAAACAAGTTGGTGCACAGAGGATGAACACAAAGCTTGAAGCTCATTCTCAAGCTGTGGGGAAGCAATGGCGACCAGGATAAGTTTTGATGGTGAGAAGCTTTAAAGGACAACAGAGGAGCAGCTCTAATATAGAACACATCAGATATGATAGAACAGGATTGAAATCCCATTGGGGCATCACGAACTGAGACGGTAGAAGTATATTTTGCAGCCCTTCCAAAAAAAAGCATCAGAACAGGTGAGGTAAATAAGGAGGGCTGATCAGGCAATTGAAAGACCGAGAGGGCCGAAAGATAACCTTTAATTGTGCCCATAGCAAGGCCTTGCCAGGCAAGAAACAGCACAAATTCTATTCTATTTAAAATATTTGTGGAGCGCGACAGCTGCCCCAGCCAAGGGGTGTCCCGGCACTAACAGCAGAAAGGCAGCATTACCACAGACGGCAGGCTACAGAGAAGGAAAAAGAAAGGTTTTAATAGCTTTCCTAAAATCAATGAGATTGTTGAGGCCATGAATATGAGGGGCCAAGGAGTTCCAAAGGATCGCCGCTCTGTGCCTGAAGGAATGACCTCCGGCCTGAGTTTTCCTGACTCGAGGAACCAACAGCACATATTGGCCCATGGAGCAGAGCTGACGGTCAGGAACATAAAAGGAGAGCAGATCCGTCAAAATGTTGGGGGATCTGAGCTTCAAAATTTTAAAGGCTATACAGAGAGCCTTAAACTCGATCTGTTGAGCCACGGCCAACCAGTGCAGGCGGCGGATAGTGCTGGTCACCGAACAAACTCGTCGCAAGCCCAGAAGAGCTCTAGCTGCGGCGCTCTGTGCTCTCTGTAGCCTATGTATCTCTGCCTTATTCACCCCTAAGTACAGGGAGTTCACATAATCAAGCCTAGATGTAATCAATGCAAGCTATTAGTGACATTTAAGTGGCACTCCCTGAACTACATAGATCGGAAAAGATTAAACAACTCTCCAATAATCATATTATGCAAGGTGAGTGAAAGGGTATCCACAGCTTCATAATATTCGTTATCTGTATCAGAGTATAGGGTTTACATCTTCAGCTACTTACCAATTCTGGAAGAGGACAAATATCACCAGTATTCATGTACAGTCCCTCCACCACAATAAATCTTCGAGTCACACGTGCCTTCCGTGGATTCTTCAGGAAGAAAATTATTTAAACTTAAGAAATGTATACATATAATATATATCAGACAAGGTAACCACATTCTTCTCATCATCAAATGGACTAAGAATCAGTTTGCACATATGTGAAAATTATCGAAAAGCATAAACCTTAAAAAACATTTGAGAACTAAGGGCCTCACAACGAACTTGGCGTACAGGGTAGCTCCATCACAAACGTGAGGATATTCCATATGCCAAATTACAAGTCCATTATATCCTATGGAACTTTGGAGGACGGGATATCTGTCACGTTTGTGAGAGAGTAAGCCTGTTCGCCAAAGATCGTAATCAGGCCCCAAGACACTATTTTCTGAAAAATAAATACCAATTGTGCTCTCTTTTCTTTCAGATATTAGAAGTCACATAATACAGAGAAAAAAAATGTTTTGCTAATAAATCATTCATCTCATTTAAGTTTCTAGTTGTTTTCCTTTGAATCTAAACACAACTGAAGCTTTGAGGACAGCATATTAGGCAAGTTAAGGGGACCATCCACTAAGTCTCAATTTGATATATAAATGACTAGTGTTAAACTAGACCGTATCCATTAGGGCATTACAAATCTGTTTATTATGCGAGGTGTGGCAACTTATGCAAGCAACAAGCCAGGTGGTTGGATGCCTCAGGTTTAGCTAAAATACATGGTTGCTTCCAAAACACAATGCTCACCCATCGGCACTTTAAACATGCTACTTTAAACTCAAAGTGGACTATAATAGGTGGAGTGCAACAGGAACAAAGCAACAAAATACACTTAAAATCAAATTAGGGTCAGGTTGAAAGTACAGAAAATTAAGGAGAACATCACAGTTCAACTAACGCCATGCAATCCAATTTCACTACACAATCCACAGGTACAACTGTAGCAGCACATAGGCAGTGAGATACTGAGTTATCTACCCTCAAATGTTTCCCTTTCTTTTGTATTCCTCCTGGGATCCCTTCCTAGATTTAATTGCGCAAGTACATACTTCGGTGACGCTAAAGCAATTTTTCATTCAAGAAACCTAAGCCTGTTCTCAATTTAATCATCAATGATCAGAATGGTCTCTGCTTAGTATTGTTTGAGTAGCACTGCATATGTTTGATGTTAAGTTGTTATTCGGTAATGAATTCTTTCTTTTTAGAATTTAATTGCTTTGTGTGAACAATACATTCACATCAATAACAGTTCTACTGAGATGTGTATGGCTTATCATGCAGCACTCATGCTAAATCTTCACACTGGCCATGCTACCAAAAGGTGGCCTAAGGCTATCCCAAAGGATCACTGTCTCTTCCCCAGTTAGGAATAACAAAATTCAAATGCAGCGAGGTCATATAAAGTGCACTAGCAAGGGGAGTTGGGAACGGCCATAGGCTTGTTATGAAGTTCTTATAATAATTGTTAGAAAAACTGATAAATCCAAGTGATTGGTTTTCTGTGTTGCATAAGCCAAGATCCCTCTTTAACCCTCAAGTTATGTTGTTTTTCCTCTTACTGTTTGCTTAAAGGAGTACCCTCTGTCCTGAGATACAATTGTAAATATAATACATACTAACCCTTGAATGGGCTATCATTCCTTTGTGCACTGCTGGGTGTTGGGAAGAATCTGCTCCTTTTGGAAATAAACCTAAGCCTGTGTTACTGATCACAGCCCTCAATTGTAGTCAATAATTTGTGTGTCTTTATTCACCAAGAACAAAAGTAAGGTGGTCAATTACAAAACATTCGATCTCAAGATCTTTTCTGTCGTACTTCATCACCAACGTGGTTGTAACCGGTTTCAAGCAGAACAATTTGAAGTGTACCCTAGGCATTTGAGACCTTTAGTCCTCCATAAGAGAATAAAGAAATTCCAACTCGCCTGTGTCCTAGAAAAGCATGAAAAATGAGGATCGCCTTCCATGTTTATGAGAATCTTAAGTCTCTATTTAAGTGTGGTAAGAAGAGGTTATGACCTCCTCTAGCTACTGTTGTCATTCTTGCCTAATTAGGTGGTACGGAGGAAGAACAACTAACATGATAGCGGTGGCTCTGTCTCCACTCATAGTCCAATCTGCTGCCTCTGAACTGGCCAGTTAAGAACTTCGCCCAACTAACTGGTGGGTGGAGGTGACTGGCAGATGCCAGTACACAGATTATCATCCTGACCTCCGTCAGGACTGGCTGGCAGGCTCCTTTCTCCTCCTCTTTTTTGATAGGATGGCAACACCACTTGGGGCCATCATAGTAAAGTTGCACTGGTGTGCCCATGGGAAGACATAATAGGACAAGACTGGCAAGCTTAAAGCAAGGGAAGAAACACACCAAAAATTGATGAAGGAACAAAATTCTCCACCAAGAAAAAGAACTTTCTCGAAGTAAAAAAAAAAAACAGTTATCAATGTAAGGTCACTTGAGAACGGTATGTCCATCTGTGCAAAACAAGTATGAAACTGTAGCATATTAACAGGACTATTCCTAAATGCAAGAATTCCTCTGCTTGAGGTAACTGTTCGTGCTCTACAAGTGTCGATATTATTATTACAGAGGGGAATGTATAAAAAAGAGAGGTAACCTTATATGAACACACTCCTAACTTTCTAAGCAGCTCTTTTGTGAATTAAGCTCTTTATTATTCACAAATCAGACCCATTCCAAATACTGATTTTAAGGGCTTAAACTGCGTTTTCAAAATTTTGACAAACGTACAATTTACTTTAAGTATCACAAAACCTGGTCAGTGAATGAGAGTGAGGAAAAATGCAATTCTCAAATTAATAAAATATGGACTATCATGAGGGAGATCTCGAGTTTTGCTACCTACAATACCTTTATAGGGCTGGTTGTAATATGTGTTTCAGGGTAATCAACATCTCATTAAAACTCTTGCTCATGGAATGAGTGAATGTAAAGATGAATGCCTTTGAAGGGAATCCTTATAGACACTCGGAAGGGTGTCTACAGAAGATCTCTGCTTGGCCCTAAATAAAGTGTGCAAACATGATCTACATAGCTCAATCTGCTAAAAGCAAGTATGTTCATTCAAGGAAGTTCACTCTTGAGGCACACCTCTGTTAGCCTGCTGAACAAAGCCCACTGGCAGGGCAATATTAATAAGTGTCAGTAATGCACATTACTGCTAAACAATAAGTTGAAGAATCACTTACATTACTGTTAAATAAAAAAAAATATCCTAGGCCAGCAAATTCAGTCTCGACTTAGCAGCTACAAAAGGATTTTTTTTAAACTAAAATCATGGCCGAGATGTTCTGACACCTAACAGCAATTTTAAACATAAATTAAACAGCTTGCACTATTCAAAGATGACGATGACAAAGGTACAATGCAGCTCCAAGAAGATCACACCTTTTGATCTTCAACCTCCTGTTCTTTCAACAGCCTTTCTAAATCAGCTATGTCATTGTGCTTGAAATACTTAATGTGGCTTCGAGAGGCTTGTAATCCCTTCTGTATAGCAAAACAGGATGCTTCATCACTGTAAGAAAGAGAACACATGCAACATGAATAGTAATACAACATGCAACTAATACCATGTAAAGTACTCCTCTATTTTATGTGTACAAGTGTTAATTTCGTTTTCCTACAATTACAATCTATAGTATTATGCACTACACATTTCTTCAAGTCTCTATAACGTCTAATAACATCGTTTTTTTTTAAAGACTGTCATGTTCAATTACTTTATAGAAATAGACTTTCAAAGACCGCAAACAGGATTTTCCTTTCATGTTTGTCGGCTTACTTTCATGGGTTACTCAGCCCCTTCCCCCTTTCTTTATTTACACATATTCAAGAAACGGAAAACATTGAGGTAAAAAGGTTTACTGCAAAACGTGATCCTTATTACCTTCATAAAAAAGCACATTTCCAAAGGTTTCTACCCATAAGCTATAGTCTTCCCTGATATAAGTCACCTGCTACAGTCTTCCAGTGGTGCAAGATCCTGAAGACATTGCTCAAGACTAACTCAATTTAATCTGCTACGTCTTCATTTTATGATGAACCAATATTTTTCCAGAACGGAGGACAAAGGCTAATAATCCTGTGCTTTGCACACAATAGAATCAACCTTGCATAGGACACTTGTAAAACATTCACATATTGCACAGAGAAAGTTGCTTCAGGCTTGCGTTTCCACATGAACCCAAATATCACAGAGGACTGTGCAGAAACCTTCCAGCTACCTGAAGGCCCCCTCGTAAGATATCTTATGAAATAAGGGTTTGCCTCTTTGGCACTCCATGATCAATCCTGCAGAATATTATGTGATAATTCCTCTGGGATGTGAAGGGTCAAGTTCCTCTCACTTTTTGCTTTCAGAACTAGTAAAGGAATATCAATGTTATACTGCAGATAAGCACATGACCACATAATGGCCCATTTCCCAAGATCTTGAATATTCTTGAAACGACAAGTCCTTGCTAACGCCCTTGGCAGTGTTTCCTGTGGATTAGGCAGCCAGTCAGATAAAAAGTAATAAATAAATAAGCCAGATCCTGGTGATAGATATAAGACTCTGGGAAAACAATTGGTCTTGCAAACAGCTCTTCAGCTCTCATCTGCTCCAGGTAAATAAAAAGTTCAAGTCTGTTTGGCCAAGTACAGTGTTTTCAAATATTTCTGATACTGAACACAGTCGTTTTTAAGCTCTCTGTTGGACAGACCACTCGTGTAAAACTGCACACGGGATATGATAAAATTACACCAATTACCAATTACACAAATCATCACAGAGTTCACCATGAAAGACCCAAGAAGTCTTTTTAGACAGCAACATTTCTGGTACAATGGCAACATCTTTGCCACTGGATGGGGCCACAGGACTCTTGGGACCAAACTTTGGATCCAACATAATGCCAACAGTGTTCTTCTCAAGAACAGACTATGTCCATTTCTTTCCCTACTTCCACTGGATGACATGACTTGTTAAACTGACTTAAGGGAATGGCCAGAACTGAGCTGTGGACAAATCGACTGGTCTGACTTAAAACAGTGCCCTGGGACAAAACTAACTAAACTCAAATCATCTTTATTTGCAGCTGAAATCATCTCCATTTCCTTATTTCCTGCACCGCTCCCCCTCTTTGAGAACAGGGACAACACCGAGGGATGAGACTTCAGGAGAGGGAGATAGAACGGAGGTTTCTTTTGCTGAATAGTATTTTCTGTTCTTAAAGGTTGAGTAGAACTTATGTGGATAAGCGGTTGGGCTGGAAGTGGCAATTAAACGGTAAGAGCGCAAGCACCTAGATGGGATCTTATAAAAATAGTTAACCCCAGATGCATCTGGCAGCCAGATCCTTTCTCTCCCACACCTTTACTCACCCCTGAAACTCCACAAACTGGCATCAATCCTCTTTCTATAGGGTGAGGGCAAGAAGTGAATGAGTGTATGTGCAGAGACAAAAGCCCCCGTCCCCAAGGCACAGCCGCACCAGGCTAGTGCCGGCCGCATCCGCATCACCAAGGGTGCCGGCGTCCTAGGCCTCCCCTGCACACCATCATTGGAGCCCTTAAGTCACCGAGTCAGGAGGCCCAGCAAAGGCACAGACTCAGACGCTTCACAGTCTAAAAGAAGGCACAGGGAGTCAACCTTCTACCTCCTGCCCCCAGGAGGGGTAAAGTAGGCAGTGGGCCGACAATGCAAGGTATTTCTCAGCCGGCCAGCCGAACAACAAGCGAGCGGGCGGTGACTGAGCTCTCCCACAAATCTCGCCCACAACCCAGCAAGTCTAGTAGGCCACTGGGCTGTGGAAAATGCTGCCACATCAGGTCTCTGTGCCTCTTAGAGGCACACAGGTGCATCTCCAAAAGCTAGTCACCTCACTGGCTCAAGGGAGCCTTTTTAAAGAGAAGGGGGATGGGAGCAAATTGACTCTCAACCCAGCACAGTTCGAGGTTTGTGGCAGCTTTCTCAGCAACCCCTCTTGGAATTCATTTTTTTAGCTCTACTGATGAAGGATAATATGCAGAAACACATGTGTCTAAAGATTTACAGCACTAATCTGCACCAACTTTGGTGAAATACTACAGCTAAAATGGAAAGGGGCGACCAATCGGTCCCCCCGAACGTATGGTGGAGTACCCCGATCCCCCCGGGAAGCCATTTTGGGCGGGAGGCGCGTCTCGGCTGGTATGCCCGAAGCGGCGTAGCCGGGGCGCGCTTTTTCCCGCCCATAAGTGGGTTGTCCTAGACACCGAAGCCGTCCGCCACGCCCAGGGAGGCGGGAGGAGGCGGGTTCACGCCCGCCCAGAGAAGAATAAAAGGAGCCACAAGCCAAGGAAGCATCCTCTTGTTCCTGTGCTCTGAAGCTGCACCTCCTCGCTGCACGTGAGCTCGAGACGGAACGAAGAGCCATTTTTGAAATTTGTAATTTCTCTCTTTCTCTTCTAGCACTGCAAATCGCGTTCAAGATCTTTCACCTACGAGAAAATGCCGGGTAAGAGTCGCAAAGAAGGTCAGCACCGACCAGATGCTCCGGATGTTGGTGAAGGACATGGCGGAGATTAAGAGAAAAATGGCGGCCAGGGACGGTGCGGGAAGGCCAAAAAGACCCAACCCGACGGAGGCCCCGGCCGGAAGAAGGAAGAGGGCCAGGAATGGGTCAAACGAGGACGAGGTCCCAGTTCCGGAGGCTCCCCCGGTGAGCCCTCCTAGACCAGTGGAGATCCCCGCGCCGGCTCCTGCCGAGGGCCAGCGGATCCCCGTTGTGGTTACCCCAGTGGACGAAGGGGACATGCCTCCGGAGTTGGCCGCCCAGTTGGCGGCATGGCTGGGTAATAGCAGCGGGCGTTCCGTGGCTCCGGGGGACACGGCTGAGGAGGCCAAGCAATTAATGAGGCAGTTGCGGCAGTCTCGAGAGGCCGCGAAACCTCCTTGTCCGTTTGTTTCCCCGCAGGCTCCAGTAGAGCAACCCGCAGCTGGCACGAGTTCGGCAGCAACGGCGGTTACAGCTTCTAGCTCAGGTAAGCAGTTAATGCCGATTGCGGGGAAGGGGTCTGTGCCCTCGAGAAGGGAGAAATTGGCTCAGCATATCCCGATGGAGGTCAAAGAACGGATATGGGCTGAGAAATACGTAAACATGTTCTCCTTACTAACTGACCATTATGAGATTGAGCATGTGAAAGCTCAGAAGGAACTCATGCATCCGAGTGTTTGGCGCGCAAAAATGGCCGCCTTTAGAGTCGATGAGACGATAGGTAACGGGGGTAGAGCATTTGGCATATTCACTTCGATTATGGGGGAACGGAGACCTGATTTGTTGACCGAGTTACCTGTGTACCAGTCACGTATTATGGAATATTCTCAGACATATGTTGGCAATGAGTGGTTTTGTTATGACAATATTTTTCGTAAGGCTAAAGAGTTCGATACATGCCTGACGTGGGATTGTTACGACTCCATTTCTTGGCAAAAAATGGAAAAATCAGGCATGTTAAAGGCGCCATTGTTGGGGGGTGGGGCGGGGGTAAACTTTCCCGCCAACCATCCGGGGCGCCCTTTCGGACAGGGGCAAGTAATGAGTATCACCCAAGGCCGAACGGCACTACAGGTAAAAAAGGGGTATGCTGGAACTTTAACAGGGGAAAGTGTACGAGGCCCCAGGGGTCATGCAAGTTTAGACATGAATGTGGGGGGTGTGGACAGTCTTCGCATCCCGAGACCATGTGCAGAGCCAAAACGGGTGATAACGGTAGTAAGGCAAGCGCCAAACAGGTCTGACATAGTCCGAGGGGCGGCATTACCCACACCGGTTGATACCATGGCAATGATTCCTTGGCTCAGCAAATACCCTGATCATGTCTCCGCTGGGGTGCTGCGAGACGGGTTTTCTTACGGTTTCCGCATCCCGGTGGGGAATTTCCAGGGTAAAGCACAGTGTAGGAACCAACTTTCGGTCCTGCAGAATACGGCAGTGGTGCAAGCAAAGATTGGGAAAGAAGTAGCCCGGGGTCGGGTGGCAGGACCATTCAACACGCCACCAGTTCCTAATTTTGTTTGTTCGCCATTGGGAGTGGTCCCCAAGAAGGACCCGGGTGAGTTCAGACTGATACATAATTTGTCAGCCCCGAGGGATTTGTCAGTTAATGATGCAATAGACCCAGGGCTTTGTTCGGTGCGGTACGCATCCTTCGATGATGCAGTCGCCATGTTGAATCGCCTGGGACCCGGAGCGCTGATGGCCAAATCTGACATTGAGTCCGCTTTCCGGTTGCTCCCGGTACACCCGGACGATCAGCGTCTCCTGGGCTTTATGTTTCAGGGGCGCTATTACATGGATAAATGTATGCCAATGGGCTGTTCCATATCGTGTGCTTATTTTGAAAAATTCAGTTGTTTTTTGCAATGGGCATTCACAAGGATTACGGGTTTTCAGCATGTCATGCATTATCTAGACGATTTTCTGTTTCTGGGGGCAGCCGGGGACACAGAATGTGCACAGGCTCTGAATGAATTTTGTGATTTGATGGGACAGTTTGGTGTGCCATTGGCGCCAGGTAAGACTGTGGGGCCCTCAACTTCGCTCGAGTTTCTTGGAATAGAGCTAGATTCCGAAGAAGGTTGCTTCCGCTTGCCAGAAGAAAAAGTGCGGAAATTCAGGGCTTCGCTTGAAGCATGTATTAGAGTAACTAAGGTGAACTTGCATCAATTGCAGCAGACTGTGGGGCAGTTGAATTTTGCCCTTAGAATAATGCCAATGGCCCGCCCCTTTTCCCGCTCGATTGCACAAGCCATGGTCGGTCTTAAAGAGGGGCATCACCGCACAAGGCTCTCGGCCGAGATTCGCCAGGACATGCGCATTTGGTTGGCATTCCTGGCGGACTTCAATGGTCGGGTTGTCTGGACGAAGCCGGCGGTGTCCTCCGAAGAGTTGGGGCTGTGGACAGATTCGGCGGGGAGTATAGGCTTTGGCGCCATCTTTGGCAATCACTGGTCGGCTCAAACGTGGCCGTCATGGTGGCACGAGTGTGGACTTACAAGTAACATTGCTTTTCTCGAACTGTTCCCTATTCTGGTGGCTTTGAAAACATGGCATGAGGGGTTTAGGGATCACTCTGTGGTGTTCTGGTCTGATAACATGACCGTGGTTGAGTGTATCAATAGTCAGGCAGCACGATGCAAGTGGATCCTGAGGTTGCTCAAGGAAATTGTTTTACTATGTATGCGATTGAACGTGCTCTTTAGAGCGAGGCATGTGCCAGGGGTACTGAATCAGGCTGCTGATGCGCTTTCTCGTTTCCGTATGCAGGCCTTCTGGGGTTTTCTGCCCACAGCGGACCCGGTGGCGGCACCATTTCCCGAAGCTCTCTGGTCTCTCGGTGCCCCGAACTACAAAACCTCGTGGGAGAGGGTTTAGCACCCAGGACAAGGAAGGCATATGAAGGGGCGTTCCGTTCCTATTGGTCCTTTTTGGGTTCTGCTAGGGGAGAGCTTTGGGGTCAGGAAGAATTTGTCATACAGTTTTTACTGTCTCTACGCAGGGCAGGCAAATCGGTGGCCACGGCCCAGAGGCATCGGGCCGCCATTTCCTTCATGGCGCGGGCTCATGGTATCCAGGACCCTACAGCGTCTTTCGTGGTACAGAAAGCGCTGCGTGGGTGGCAACGCCTTGAGGGTCGCAGAGTAGACGAAAGGCACCCGATAGGTCTGGATAGGTTGGCCCTGTTACTGTCCGTACTCCCTGCTACATGTTCATCCCAGTCGGAGACAGTGTTATTCCGGGCCGCTTTTGCATTAGCATTTCATGGGGCTATGCGGGTAAGCGAGCTAGTGGCAAAGAATAAGCAGGATACGGGGGGTGGACTGTGCCGAGAGCACATTCAAGTAAAGGGGGAGACGATGATTGTCTCGTTTGTCAGGTCCAAGACCGATCAAGGCGCGATCGGGGATAGTGTAGTAGTCCAGCGGATTCCCGGATCTCCCATGTGCCCGGTTGCATGCGTTGAGGAGTATTTGGCGCAGAGGGCGGCATCATGGGGAGGGACCTTGCTGAGGCATGCAGATGCCACCCCACTGACGAAGTTTCAGTTCCAGCGGGTGCTTGCAATGGCAATTTCGGCCGCGGGCCTGAACCCGGGCGAGTTTGGGACTCATTCCTTCCGGATAGGGGCTGCTACAGAGGCTACAGCCAGGGGTCTGAGTGTTGAAAAAGTGAAACAGTTGGGGCGTTGGTCCTCGAATTGTTACAAAAGGTATGTGCGGTTGCACATGTTGTGAAGCTGATATCATGTACTCACGCTTCTTGTTTTTTGTTTGGTTACAGTTTCGCAAACCTACGAGGCGGGGCGGACTGTGCAGTCGGCCCGACACCTGGGAACCAGCGGTCAGAGATCACCGGCTGAGGAAAGAGTGGTGTGGGTCGTGGGCCACTCATACGTGAGGCGTGCCGGGGACGTATTCAAAGCAGGTGACATGATTCACACAGCTGGGGAATACGGGTACAGGGTGACCTAAGGAAAGGGGCGGGCTCTGTATTGACCAGTTTCAACCTTTTCTTGAGGGTTTGTTAGGGCGGACAAGGTCACCGCCAGCTATAATCATAGTACATCTTGGGGGCAATGATTTGGTGACCACTGGTAGACGACTACTTTTCGAGGCGATACTATCCACAGTAAGTTGGTTGGCGAGGAGGGTTCCAGGGTGCACGATTGCATGGTCCCATATGATTCCACGAAAGGTGTGGCGGGGGGCTAATTCAGTGTCTGCTATAAATCATTCTGTGAAAAAGATTAATAACAAGCTTGGTAGACTGTTCCGTACCAGTACATTGCATTCGATTCCTCATTGTTGTATCAGGGGGGACAATATGTATCTAGAGGATGGGGTCCATTTGTCCCGGGTGGGGAAATCTTTACTCATAGGAGACCTCGTAGCCTGGTTAAGGAGTTTGCAACATGACCTTTAGGTAGGAGTTTTGTGGGGGGTCCGGATAGCCGGTCAACTATCCGGCCTGTGGCGGTAAGGTCATGATCGGTGAGCAGTCATTGGAAGATCCCTAGGGGGGGGCGTCACCCATTACGGATGGGAGCGCCCGGGGGGAGGTGGCCATTGGCCCCTCAACGGGGAGGCGGTCCCTTCTAAAGGACGGGACGCCTAAAGGAAAGGGAAGGCGGTCAAGGCCCCTCCCTGGATAGGAGGGGCTACGGGCCCCTCCTGGGAATTTCCCGGGGCCAGGACATCTGCGACGGCAGATGTGGTAAGTTGTGTAGGGTGGGGAGGGGGGTCTACGCTACCTTCTAGACACCTCACACGAGTCCTCGGACGACCACGTACATGGCGTCGAGTTAACAGGGGCCCCCGTCAAGACAAGGGAAATTGGTATGGCACACGAGGTGCAGTCCTCTGTGCGGCCGCCCCTCACAAGTGAGGGGGGAGTTCTGGTTTAGGGATCTGACACCGGTTACGACCTTGCCGTTGGCCCTTAATGTTAGGATGTACAATTTCAATTTGAAATGCATTTTTGTAAGGATGTTAGTATCGGCTAGGAGAACCTTTGTATTAGATATATGTTAAGGTTAGCCAAACATCGTAATGTGGATATGAAATTGTACATGATATGAAACTGTTATTTTAATGTTTTGATTTTGTTTCATATTTTAATAAATACGGCCGGGAAGGGTAACTCCCTTCCCGCCTTCCAAAAGTTCAAGAACTGTTTCCGGTTTCCCAATTCTTGGGGATTGTGTTGAGAGGGGGTGGCGGGTATCTCAGCCATATGGAAAGGGGCGACCAATCGGTCCCCCCGAACGTATGGTGGAGTACCCCGATCCCCCCGGGAAGCCATTTTGGGCGGGAGGCGCGTCTCGGCTGGTATGCCCGAAGCGGCGTAGCCGGGGCGCGCTTTTTCCCGCCCAAGAGTGGGTTGTCCTAGACACCGAAGCCGTCCGCCACGCCCAGGGAGGCGGGTTCACGCCCGCCAAGAGAAGAATAAAAGGAGCCACAAGCCAAGGAAGCATCCTCTTGTTCCTGTGCTCTGAAGCTGCACCTCCTCGCTGCACGTGAGCTCGAGACGGAACGAAGAGCCATTTTTGAACCCACCCACCATCCCCTGAAGACAGCAAGTTGTTGTGGTACAAAGTTCGTTTTACGTAGTAGTTTTTTCTTGCAGGTTGTTTCTGAATAAAGTTTATGATTCGGTTGCAATAAAGTGGATAACTCTGTGCGGTATGCTTTATTAAAGACTTTCATCAGAGTGATTAGTAATGTTTTAGATGTTTTAGGTTGAGACGTGATCTGTTTTAAGTAGGAATGTCTCTTTCTTTTTAGTCATTAATCTTGTCGTATTTATTGTTTGGTCGGGCGGTAAGGTCATGATCGGTGAGCAGTCATTGGAAGATCCCTAGGGGGGGCGTCACCCATTACGGATGGAGCGCCCGGGGGGAGGTGGCCATTGGCCCCTCAACGGGGAGGCGGTCCCTTCTAAAGGACGGGACGCCTAAAGGAAAGGGAAGGCGGTCAAGGCCCCTCCCTGGATAGGAGGGGCTACGGGCCCCTCCTGGGAATTTCCCGGGGCCAGGACATCTGCGACGGCAGATGTGGTAAGTTGTGTAGGGTGGGGAGAGGGGTCTACGCTACCTTCTAGACACCTCACACGAGTCCTCGGACGACCACGTACATGGCGTCGAGTTAACAGGGGCCCCCGTCAAGACAAGGGAAATTGGTATGGCACACGAGGTGCAGTCCTCTGTGCGGCCGCCCCTCACAAGTGAGGGGGGAGTTCTGGTTTAGGGATCTGACGCCGGTTACGACCTTGCCGTTGGCCCTTAACGTTAGGATGTACAATTTCAATTTGAAATGCATTTTTGTAAGGATGTTAGTATCGGCTAGGAGAACCTTTGTATTAGATATATGTTAAGGTTAGCCAAACATCGTAATGTGGATATGAAATTGTACATGATATGAAACTGTTATTTTAATGTTTTGATTTTGTTTCATATTTTAATAAATACGGCCGGGAAGGGTAACTCCCTTCCCGCCTTCCAAAAGTTCAAGAACTGTTTCCGGTTTCCCAATTCTTGGGGATTGTGTTGAGAAGGGGTGGCGGGTATCTAAGCCATATTCAAGTACGCATTTACTGTGAACTGCATTTACCACAATACTAATGGTGAACTGTGCTTGGAGGAGAGGCAGTGTGATCCCATCCACCCATTATCTTGAAACTCTGCACTTGAGATGTAGAGAAAACAATTGCTAATTTATTCACTGTGATTTTACACACGTTGCTGAATTGCAAATTTTTGAAATGGGTTCAAGACAAGAACCTCAGTTTCATGGCTCCTAAATGAGGACTTAATATCTAGAAAACTTTCATACAGAGGATGGCCACCACTGTTGAGGTCTTGAGTTACTCAGTCTTTAAAAGCTGTTAAGTTTAAAACAAAGATTACATTACCTTCTGTTCAAAGAGTTCCTGAACAAATCCTTTGTCCTACTCCAAGATCAGGACTATGAACGTTTGTTGAGCACTTTACACAAGCCTCGGTGATATGACAATGCACTTAATTTCACAAGCATGGTAATAGCATTAATAACCAAAACATTAACATAACGGATATTTAACAGGCCATGCGACCTAATCTAAACACATTTTAATTTTGTAGTTTATTTCCTTTTTCTAATGTGTCAGCATGTTCATACGTTTAAGCACAATAATGAGTCGTGTTCCTGCCATGTATTTACATATTGAGAATTACAAGAAACATATGTACAAGAAACTAATATTTCTAAGCAATTCAACTTTATGCATGTGGATCACATTTAAAGTAGTGATGAAAACCTTTCATACATAATCAAAGAACCATTAAAATGCAATCAAAGTATTAGCAGTAAGGCAAAAACCTGAAATTGGAGACTGAGCATGCAGTTCACAAATTCATCTTAAAATATTCTTTAGGAAAATGCGAATGCTTTGACACATTACATTAATTTGTCATGTTCCCTTATACCCCAACCACATACAAAAGAGTAAAATGAACTTACACAAAGACGATGTCTCCTCTTTTAGAGTAAGCAGGAATAGCACTAGCAATTGTGGCAAATCCATATGAATAGAGAATTGCTTCCTCGGTCCTTGTGAATTTAGCTAGTCGCTGTTCCAATTCCAAATGAACATCTAAAATAGAAAGTGAAAAATATTCTAAACAAGGCCAAACTATGTATTCCAGAATGACTACTAGAAGCAACTGTTTTAGTAGTAAACGTTTTTCCAGGAGTTTAAAAGATTGCAGTAACAAGGTAAAAGTGGCAAAAAATATGGTTCGTGCTAGTAATTTTGCATATTCCTTTCCCTGAAATAAATACCCTGCCAACTCATCATTCCCTTCACATTTTCTCCCTCCTAATCTTGTAACTCCTAAGCCTGCTTGACTTTTAAATGGCTCCATTCCCACTACTTTGTCATACCAACTAACCATTTTATGTATGCCACTATAATCCCCATACTACAACTGAGACACACTAATTCTCCTCATTAAGGCAAGATATTTGAAGAATTGCCTTAAAATCTACAATTTCATGTCAGAGTAAAAATATCAACCAGTTTGTCATCACTGACATATGGCTAAGCGAAGGCAAAGAACCATTCTTACCATGGCAATATCTGCTACAAAATCCTCATGAGAAATGCAGCCTCGATGAAAAGCTCATGCTCCTACAAACTCCACTGTAACATGCATGGCTCCGTAGAATGAATAGGACTGTTTGATGTTCTCCTACCCCAACATTTACATATTCTTTTCTCTTTAAGCAATAGCACTCCACTTTATAAGCCTATGTATCCTTATTTCTCTCTAGATGGTCAAAAACATCAAAACTTTGCATACCTAGAGACTTTCCGTCTAGGGAAACCTTAATTTTCCACTCCTAAAAGAAGAATAGCCAAAAACGTTCTGTTGAATCTAGTTCAAGCAGTCTCCTGACCTACCCACGCAGCAAGCAATACCTTATATTTACCTCTTCCTTGCCTCAAAGCTCAACTTTCTCTGTTCAACAATTTTATATTTGACACATGCTGGTCCTCAACAAGTTTATACTTGTTCAAGTCTCCACCACTTACCATCAATGACAAAGTCAGCTGGTAACACAAGAGCTGAAATCTCTCAAATTCAACAAACGATCTTTGCAAAGACTCAGACTTCACTGAACCTTTAACAGTTATGTAGCTACATCCCTAACTAGGGACCTTCACAGGAGAAACACTGTACTTTCAAACAGAGAGCACAAGAACTACTCGACTTGCTCCTGACTATTTAATCACTAACTAAACAAACAAAAAGGTTACAGAAGTTAGGCGGGATTTAATTCCTTTCACTGGTGATTACTATGGGCTGCTTTTCAGTCTATAGTTTTCAATTCAAGACAGAGACTACCCATAGGCAAATCAGGCATTGGTCCTGCTCCAGCAGGACCACTTCAACCCTTTAGGTCAGAACACAAGCAACCTCAGATTGGTTTTGGCTTACTTAGGCTTTGTAAGTGATGTGCAACTAAGTTCCTCTTAAACAATGACCATAGCACCCACGCCTCTGCATATCTGTAACACTTGAGGCATTTACTGCAACAAAAAATAAAGTGATGGGTGGAATGTGTGGGTTACTTTCAGCCACTGGTGATCACTCGGGCTGAATTCTATAAAATCGTTTTTGCCCATTTTGAACATCTAGAAAGAGAACGTTGGTACATGTAAATCAGCCTTGGCCCGACCAATAGAAATGGTACAGGACGCACTGCCAGACCAGGTCCATTCGCGAAGGGAACACAAGCAACACTATAATTTTGTAACCTCATAATTCCACTAGAAGGTAGAGCTTAATCCACAAACAAATGCCATGATTTGATATTTATTTAAACGTAGCCTTAAAACCTAGCATAACAGTCGCTTCTTTTTCTTACATTCTCCTTTCAAACAGTATTTGACAAACAACACAAAAGGCAACAAATGTGCTAAACCTATATAACCATTCATAAAAATAATCTATATTTTGTATAACAAATGTTCATACGACATTTGGGGTAACCTTTCAAAAATACAATAAATGTATGTGCCCTATGATCAGCATGAGCAAGACCATCAGTCATCACTGGTCTTTCACCTCAATTCCTAAATTCCACTTTCAACAATAAAGCAAATTAATGGCATTAACGTAAAAGAGGAAGGTATGTAGGTATACAGGTACCCAGTTTGAAAAATACAACTAGGGTGTTATCATTGCATATTAAAAACACTGACCTTCCAATTTCTACTCTTTATCGCTCCTTCTATGCAAGGTGTGTTTTGTATTCCAGACACATTCGCAGAGTATAATATAATAGAGTGATATGTATCGTAGGATTGCCTCATGCAAATGAGAATCCCCCCTGTCTCCTCTAGCAAATAATCCCATAAGGAATATGCAACAAGACGAGCCTCCTGTGTGCACACAATGTAGACTAAAGACAGTGTGTCCACAGCAACCTGCTTCCAAGAGGTCTATGACGGTCCTTGTAGGAAAGTGCCTTTTTGAATGCCCCCCTTCCCACCTTTTTGCTCCAATGCTGATGGTTATGACTCTAAACATGCACTGAAGCCTGCTACTGAGGCCCCAGTGCCAGTGCACACCCTGAAACTGTTGTATAAATTGGAATCCCAAACTGCCAAAGATGTTACCCCCCCCCCCTTTATAAGTCTCTAGTATATGGTTCCAGTATAACAAGGGCATGGGTGGTAAAGGGGTCCCAAGGACTTGCATCATAGTTTGATCCACTCTGAGTAACCCTAATAAAAACTACTGACAGCAGGCATGCCATTGCAGACTACAGGTAAAATGTAATCTGCTCCATTTATTTCGACTTTGCCCTCACAATGTGTGGCAAAGTTAATACACTGCTTTTAATGTAGGCCAGTCTCCCCTGAGGAAGACCTCCTAGCCCAGGAGGCAGGGTGCCTTATATTAAAGGAGTGGGAATGCATGTGCAAGCTTTTATATCCCTACAGTGGCCCTTAACGCACAAGTTACTACTTGTGTAACGATATATCTGTAAGAGACATTAGTTAGTGATAGATTCCTTACCTTAGAATATCCCCAGGCGTCGGACTGGATTCGGAAACTTTTGCGTAGCAGTACCCTTGCGCGTCGGTAGGCGTCGTCTGCGGCTCCGCGTCCGTCGTCGGCGTCGTGGGCGCCGTGATGACATCGGAGTATATAGACGCCGCCTCCGCGTGCTGACGTCAGTTCTTAGCCACAGCTTTGCCGCGCCAGAAGCGCAGAGCCATGACAAAAACCAACACTGGTGCCATGAAACTAGGGCCCTGAAATGGGATGACCTTAACCCTAGATATCGGTTCGCAGAACGGGGAGGATGGGTGGGCGGTAAGGAATCTATCACTAACTAATGTCTCTTACAGATATATCGTTACACAAGTAGTAACTTGTGCATCTGAAAGAGACACGTTAGTGATAGATTCCTTACCTTAGAATAGATACCCCAGCAATACCAACCCCGTGGTGGTGGGTCTGCGAACCAATATCACACCAGAAAGTCCTGGAGGACGGAACGGCCAAAGCGACCATCCCTCCGGACTTGACTGTCCAGGCAATAATGTCTTGCAAACGTGTGCAGCGAGGCCCCACGTAGCTGCCTGGCAAATGTCCTGCAAGGGCACACCACGGCCCAAAGCAGTCGTAGTGGCTGTAGCTAGAGTAGAATGAGCTCTCAGCCCAACAGGGGGCTCCTTCTTAGCCAAGGAGTAACACGCCTGGATACACAAGATGATCCACCGAGAGATGGTCCTCTTGTGCACCGCTTTACCTTTCTTAGCGCCTGCGTATCCAACAAAGAGTTGATCATCCACCCGGAACTGCTGTGTGCGATTCAAATAGAATGAAAGCGCACGTTTTGGGTCCAGACGGTGGAGCCTCTACTCCTCTCTCGAGGGGTGCGGAGGTGGAAAGAAAGTGGGCAAGGTGATAGACTGCCCAATATGGAAGGCCGTGACTACCTTGGGTAGAAAGGAGGGCCTTGTCCGTAGCACAACTTTGTCCGGATGGACTGAAAGGAAAGGAGGCTTACAGGATAGAGCCTGGAGCTCACTCACTCTCCTGGCAGAGGTGATGGCTACCAGGAATGTAGTCTTCAAAGTGAGAAGGCGAAGAGGGCAGTTGTGAAGTGGCTCAAAGAGAGCGCACATCAGAAATGTAAGAACCAGGTTCAAGTCCCACTGAGGCATCACGAAGGGAACAGGAGGAAACGTATGAGTGATGCCCTTCAGGAATCGATTAACGATAGGGGACTTGAACAAAGAAGGTTGGTCAGGCAGCCTCAGAAAGGCTGAAAGAGCTGAAAGGTAGCCCTTGATAGTGCCCAGAGCAGAGCCCTGCTGGGCAAGAGAGAGAAGAAAGAGGAGAACCTCCGAAAGAGGGGCATTAAGAGGATCCACAGCCTTTGCTGTGCACCATGCCACAAATCTGTTCCACCTGCAGGCGTATACCGACTTTGTGGAGGGACGCCTGGCTGCCAGAATGATGTTGCAAACTTCAGGAGGCAAGTCAAATGGCCTCAACTGTCGCCGCTCAATCTCCAAGCATGGAGGTGGAGACTGGACAGGTTCGGGTGAAGGACCGTCCCCTGCTGGCCAGGACATGGTCGGACAGGTTGCCCTGATGCTGGGCCCACTGAAACTTCAGGTCCCACTGCAGAGCCCGCATCCGCCACCTTGCGTGATGCACCAGAAGGATGCAGGAGGCCATCAGCCCCAGAAGCCGCAGCGTCAACCTGACCGAAACTCGGGATAAAGGCCCGAAGATCGGAATCAGAGCCTGTATATCCCGAACCCGCTGTTCGGGCGGGTAAACCCGAAACTGCGCCAAGTCGAGAACTGCTCTGATGAAAAGGAGCTTCTGAGAGGGGCACAGGTGTGACTTCGGCACATTGGTGGAAAATCCCAGCCGGTGCAGGAGATCCGCCGTAGTCTGGAGGTGGCTGACGACTGTCTGGGGCGAGCCCGCCTTCAACAACCAGTCGTCGAGGTAGGGGAAGACTGAGACCCCTAACCTGCGCAGATGAGCTGCGACCACCGCCATCACCTTCGTGAACACCCGTGGGGCGCTGGTAAGGCCGAAGGGGAGCACGGTAAACAGAGTGCTCGAGGCCTACCGTGAACCGCAGGTAACGCCGGTGGGCCGGCAGGACGGGGATGTGGAAATATGCGTCCTGCAAGTCCAACGCTACCATCCAGTCTCCAGGGTCTAGGCCAGCCAAGACCTGAGCTAGAGTCAGCATTTTGAACTTCTCCTTCCGGAGGAAGCCGTTGACGTTCCTCAGGTCCAAGATAGGGCGTAGGCCCCCTTTGCCCTTCTTGGGTACCAGAAAGTAGTGGGAGTAGCAACCATGTCCTACTTCTGGCCCAGGAACGCGCTCGATGGCCCCCTTGGCCAAGAGGGCCGAAACTTCCTCTTGCAGGAGCCGCAAGTGATCCCCCGATACGCGGTGGTGTTGCGGTGGCATGGCTTGAGGAGTCGTCTCGAAGGGGAGGGAGTAGCCCCATCGGACGATCTGCAGCACCCACCTGTCCGAAGTGACGGTGCGCCAGTGAGAGTGGTGATGGCGAACCCTGCCTCCCATTGGCGTCCCATGGGCCGAAAAGCACGGACTAGGAGGGTTTAGAGGCGGATGCTGCGGGGGAAGGTGTGGACTGACCTCGGCTGTTACCCCGACCACCGCCACGGCGGTTTCCACGGCCGCCGCCGCGCTGGACGACAGTATGCGGCGAGTGGCTGGCGGCACGTGTGGGGACACCCCTTCCTTGGCCACGAAAGGAGCGAAACGAACCCGTTTGCAGGCGCGGGGCCGAGAGGCCCAAGGACTTGGCCGTAGCCCTGGAGTCCTTAAAGCGCTCAAGCGCGTTGTCCGCTTTGTCGCCAAAGAGGCGACGGCCATCGAACGGCATGTTCATCAGAGTGTTCTGGACATCTGCCGAAAAATTGGCGGATCTCAGCCAGGAGTGGCGCCTCACCGCCACCATTGTTGCCATCGCTCTGCCCAGCGAATCGGTGGTATCCAGCCCACACCTAATGTTATATTTAGCTGCATCTCGGCCCTCCACAAGGGCTTGGCCGAGTTTGGGCCGTACCTCCAACGGGCACTCTGGCAGCACTTCCGCCACCGTCTCCCACAGAGAGTGGGTGTAGCGGCCCAAGAGGCACGAGGTGTTGCAAGACCGCAGTCCCAAACTCAGGGAGGAGAACATTTTCTTGCCATAGTTCTCATACCTCTTGGATTCCCGATCCGGCGGGGCCGTCGGGAACGCGGTCTGGGAATTAGAGGCCTGGATGACCAGGCTCTCGGGGGTGGGGTGGGTGGACAGGAAACATGGGTCGCCCGGAGCCGGGCGGGGGAGTCTGGCCACGTTCCTATCTACGGGCGAACCCGTAGCGGGCCTGGACCAAGTGCCAGAAGAACGTCGGTCAAGGCCTCATTAAAAGGCAGCAGAGGCTCAGCCGAGCATGACTGCGGTTTAAGGACCTCAGTGAGGAGGTTAGTCTTCACGGCCGCGACGGGGAGCTGAAGGCCCAAGGCCTTAGCCACCCTCGTCAACACCACACTATACGTAGCCCCCTCCTCCGAAGCCACGGTAGGAGGAGAGACAAATCCAGTGTCTGGAGAGGTGTCCAGGCCACTGGCATCCCCAAGGTCTCCTGTCCAGTCCATATTTGACTGACACTCCCTGGTCAGAGGGTCCTCAGACCCCTTCCAATCCTCCCCTTCACCCATCTCCTGAGACTCAGGGTCGTAAAACGATGGGGTCGGTTCATAGAAGACGAAATCTCCAACCGGCGTCTGATGCGACTCCCAGCGGCGCCGCTCCGACGTCGGAACCAAAGTAAAGGAGGCATCGGGGACGGCGCCGCCCGAGGACGGCGCCGGAGGTGACACCCTGTGGACCGACGCCGGGGGGGGTCGTAAGGTCCACCGGAGACGATCCATCACCCGAAGAGGGCCCCGCAGCTTCCTGGCCCGAAGGCACCGGCGGCGCCAGAGCAGCCGAACCCTGCGGCGCCGGGCCCGAGGGCACCGGCGGTTTCGGGATCATGGAGCCCTGCGGCGCCGAGCCCGAAGGCATCGACGGCGTCGAGGCCGAAGCACTCGACGGCGTCGGGGTCAAAGCCCCTGACCCACTAGGGCCCCCAGACGGGTTCACTGGGCCCGAAGGCGCCGCGGAACCCATCGGAGGAGAAAGGGACCTCATGGCCATGAGGAAACGCTCGATCTCCTCCGGCGTCGCGTTCAGCCCAGGGACCGTGGAGTATGGGGCCGAACGCGGCGCCCGCGACTCCCTAGGAGCCGCGTGGGTGGTGTCACCCGAACCCCCGGCCGCATCGCGCGAGCGTCGGGGGGAGTCGGAAGAGCGATGATGTCTCTTCGACTTCTTATGCTTCTTACCTGACGACTTGGACCCGGAGGAGTGGTGCCGACTCCCGGAGCTGTGACGGCTCCGTCCCCGCGACCTGTCCCTCGACCTCCTGTGGGACCGGGACCTCACTCGGCGCGGGGCCGACTGCCGGATTTCGAGTCGCCTGCGAGACCGCTCTCGCCTGGCTTTCTTCGAAAGGGCCCGACAGTCGGGGCAGGCCTCGTCGTCGTGGTCGATGCCCAAACACGTCAGACACTGGCGGTGCGGATCCGTAACCAACATGGTGCGGTCGCAGTCAACACAATGTTTGAAACCAGGCATCCCTACGGCACCGTCGACTTCGAAAAGGATCAAAAAGATCTCCAAAACTTAGTCAAAAATTGACTAGAGTACTGCTCTTTCCAGATCTGCACTGGCTGGCGCGAAAAAAAGAAGAACTGACGTCAGCACGCGGAGGCGGCGTCTATATACTCCTAAGACGTCATCACGGCGCCCACGATGCCGACGACGGACGCAGAGCCGCAGACGACGCCTACCGACGCGCAAGGGTACTGCTACGCAAAAGTTTCCGGATCCAGTCTGACGCCTGGGGATATTCTAAGGTAAGGAATCTATCACTAACGTGTCTCTTTCAGATATTAAAGCACACTATAAGTGATAGGAGGTCCATAGGATATGGGCTGGCACTCGGGCAAACCAGAGGTTGGCAGGTCCATTATGATACCGCATAAACAGGTCATATTTGGACTCAAACAATGTGCCTTCTCACCCCGGACATGAATCTTGTGTCAAGGGCGATGTGGCAAACACCCAGGTGGCTACCTTAGAGGTTGCCCCACCATCTCTGTGTGCTTGCTACCACCAAGACAGGATTCTGACCTCCTTCCAGGCAGTGTGATAACTCCCAGAAGTCAGCAACAAATACATGGCCTGGAAGGAGGTCACACCTGCTCCCTACAAGGAAGGCTGGAGTAGTGGCACATCAAGGAGGTGAGCTTCAAAGGCTACACTGCTTCCGATATGCATCATAGGAAGAAACAGCCCACCCCCTGCCCCGGGCACATTTGCACCCGGGCAGGGG
Source organism: Lissotriton vulgaris (assembly GCF_964263255.1). NCBI lineage: Eukaryota > Metazoa > Chordata > Amphibia > Caudata > Salamandridae > Lissotriton > Lissotriton vulgaris. The sequence goes on along the minus strand of NC_141689.1, from coordinate 819,177,742 downwards.
AGAAATAAGGTATGCAGGAGGTGTACACCCTCAGAAGGCCAACTAACACCTCTAGGGGAGGCTGCCTGGTTTGTACAGCTAAAGAAGACTTCTGCCATTTTGAAAATGAAAAATGTTAGAAATGGGTTCTTGGTAGAAAAGTGGACCTACACCCTGGACTGTGGCCACCTCAGAGGCAGATTAGCCGCAGGGAAAGCAGCTCTTGCACCCACGCCCCTAAATCTAGGATTAAAGGGGCTCCCCTGACCCCACAACTTCAGTTGTGAACAACCTGCATTGAAGAGGAAAATGTAGAGACCCATGTCAGCGACTACAGGACTTTCACAAAGCATAAGAAGGATACTCTGTCCCTGTGGTAACACTCCTGGAACTGAATGATTGAGACTCGTCCTAAGCGAACTCTTGGTTCCCCCAGACAGAGGGACTCCTGTTAGAGCCTGAAGCACCTTCAGACTCCCCTGGACTAGTGGCACTAGCCCCCTGCAAACTGTAGGTAAAACAATGTTCCAGATCTGAAGAATCGCTGGCCAACGGGCCCTCCGAGTGATCACCCAAATTGATGGTCTAGTGCATTGTGGAGAGCAAATGGTGTTTGATGCACAAGATATCCCCGAGCACAGTTACAGCTTACCCTCGCCCCAATCACTACAAGGCAGAAAGATATACTCACCAGGTAGGGAACTGCATTTCTTCTTTTATGCTTTTGTTCTTTATCTCTTATTCAGGGCTCACACTGATCCACCCTTCTTACCAGAACTGCTAATTAAAGGTTTTATAGCAGAGCACGGCCTGGGAAGGGATTGTTGACCCCACCAACTCCAGATTAAAGAAACAGTGTAGAGATCTCCCAAAAACATTTTATGTCATAACAAAGTATAAATATTACACAGATCCCAGAGATCAGTATTCCAGGGATTACACATGGATAGGTGTACCAGCAGAACATAAACGTGTACTGGAGAGGATTTCTAAATTGAATGACTAATGCCTTTGGAAGCCAGTATTCCATTCTTGGCCAGACCCACAGACTTCAAGTTCTGCAACATTATTACTAAAACAGTTGCTGATGAGGTTCAAAGGAAGAAGTGAGATAGGGGTACTGGAGGTATTCCAAGCGCAAGAAGCTGCCTGAAAAAGTAACTCACACCCTCACTACCTGGAGGAATAAAAAACTATAAGGGAAAGCACTACACATGAGAAGCAAAGGACTAAAGGGAACATAAGCAAGATGTGGTCAAACACTGCTTTTTTAAGAGCGCAAGCACCACTGCAATCCAGAGATTTTAGTGCACGGGCACGAGGTGTCAAACATAAATCCCCATTGGACTCTAATGGCCTTTGTGAACTGACTCTAGGGTGGCTGCTTTGGTCGTTTTTCTGTTCTGAGTTTTGATGGGTTTACACAATATTTCTGGAGGCTGCACATAAAAGATTGAATTTACCTGGGCCATGAGGAATAAGCGAGGCTCAATCAACACGCCATCATTCAGGGTCCATGCTAGTTTTCCACGCCTAGAGCAGGCTGCAGTACAATACCCCAAATAACCTGCATGCCTCAACAGCAGATTGGCGGAGCGAAATGACTGTCAAAGGCTGGAAGGGCTGGATGTCCCCTAAGTGGGAATGCACCTTGGCAGTATTTTCATGGCATTGACAACCAGAGTGGGGACCATGTCCCGAGAGGAGTACGGTTAATGGAGTACAAGTCTCTGGGTGCACCATGCAGCTTACTATTAAGCAATAAGTGACTGCTGGAGAACGGCCTGTGCACATAGAGGTAGGGGATCCCTCACACTATTAGAGGTCTGTGGCTAATGTTAGTAGAATAACCATTATTGCCTGTTTAACTAACTAGATACGGGGGGCGTGGCTTGGCGCCCGGCGAGGACGGCGGCTCTCATGTGAGCGCTCCGGGTCTGAGGGGGATTTCGCCTCACTTCTCATCTTATCCTTGCCTGCTAAGCTGCTCTACGCGAACCGGAGAAGACAGACGCCAGCGGGCTCCCGGAGGCAGCCTTAAAACGCAGCGGAATGCTCGTTCCAGCTACTTTGTAGCGGACGCGGCTGAGAGAAAGTCGCGTCCGCCATTTTGGTTTCAGCCGCCGCGTACTGCGGCGCTCCCGTTCGTCAGCATGCGAACACGCCACGGAGCCCTTCAAGCCCACAGCCACACCTGGTGAGACAATTTTTGCATCTTGATACCACCGCTATCGAACCCGACCTTATGATACCTTTTTTTTTTCTCTTCATAAGTTTTATGCAAGTCTCACTCACTTTTCTTTAACCTGGGCGGCCATTTCACACGACTGGTGCTCCTTTCACCTCAGGCACCCTGTATGGATATATTACTGCAGTTCACTCTTTTAAGAGCGTTTCACTTCATCACGCTCTCATTCCCACAGATGATTACAACTTGGAGCTGGTTTACCCATGGTTTCTGCACGTTTTTCTACATGCTCTTCCTACTTATGGTGTGCCTTTCCTGATGAATTTCTTTCACAGCACAACATGTCATTCTTCTACACCTAAACGCCGTGGTGCTTTTTTGCTTCAGTCATCGATGTACTAGTTCTTTCAACGACCCGACTGTTATTCTATTCAGCTGCCTAAACCCGGGACGTTTTTGAATTTTGCGCAGGTAGCCTTCTTTTCCTTCAGAACTTGCTTGCCTTCTTCCTGTCAAAAGCTCCTGCGTACTCTCACAGTTGCCTGTAGGCTCACAGTGTCTAATACTGAAATCCATTTCTCCTCACCAATACCTCCTTCTTATGGAAAGAAAGACAATTTCTCGCACTCCTAAAATTCCATGGCGTGTATTCATTAAAAATTCAAAAGTTTTCTCTGCTTTGGCGCACCTTGAAGCTGCTCAGACGCTCGCAGATCAGATGTCGCAGTCTAGCACAGAGCGGCCTGCCCAACCTTCAGGGAAAGCTACGACGAAACGCCTTAAAAAAGATCCTCAATCACCAACAGGATCCACCTCGAGTGTCTCCATGGAGCTCTTGTTAGAGGAAATTCGTGCCCTCAAACCTTTCATGGAAGACACCAACTCAAAGTTGCAGATTCTTACCGATAACTGGTCTCAGATGGATGCCAGGGTGACAACAGTGGAACATTCTTTGACCTCTCTCAAAGAGTCGTCCTCCAAAGTCTCACACATGCAGTCTCAGATTTCCTCTCTCCAAAAGCAAGTCGAAGAGTTGAGAACCGAAATAGACGCAACAATCTTCGTCTCTACGGCCTGGCAGAGAATTGCGAGGGGACTGATCCCATCGCCTTCTTCAAATCATTTTTACCCAAACTTCTTCATCTGCCTGAGGGTACTACGCTCAACATCCAGCGTGCACATAGGTTGGGTCGCCTCCCCTCTACTCCTTCTCCCTCTTCAAAGCCGAGAGGTGTCATCATGTACTTCCTAGAATACACTGACCTTCTCAAAGTCATTTCAGCAGCCCGTGCTTCACCTCGTCTCCAATGGTCAGGATCCAATCTCTTCTTTGCACAGGATTATGCCAAAGCTACAGCCAGCCGTCGCAAAGCCTTCTTAGATATGCGTCCAGAGCTACGCGCTATTGGAGCCAGATACGGCCTTTTTCATCCTTGCTTGTTCAGAGTGACTCATAACAACAAGACCACGACCTACGAGGATCCTGTTCGTCTCCGAAGTTTTTTGAATGCTGCACAATCGTCTGGCATGGATTTCTCTAGCTCCTCATCAGCTTTTCCTCCGTGAATCCTGTTTTACATGACTTCATTGTCTTACTCAAGTTACATGTTTCATGTTTGATGTTCGCTGTTTTACTGTTTGCCTTCCTTGGGCATCCCGCTATCTTCAATTTCTATGTTTTCCTCTGACTCTTTCCTACCTCCTTTGCATCCCTGTTGGATGGATAAATAATTTTCTTTTGTGTCTTTTATAATTTACTTCGTTCCGCACCATTGTCTTGTTTCTTTCTTCTCTTCTTCACATTATTCCTGTATCCCTTTTTCTCTTTTAACGTTGTTCTGTTTTCTTCTTCCTTCATTCGTCTCACTCATTTATATTTTCCCTCCCTTTTTCTTGCAGGTTTATAATATATATGGCGTTTTCCCCTCGACTTGTTGATTCGCTTGCATTGGATGCTTGCTTCCTCTGCCTGGCGCTCCCCTCTCACTCATTTTTCCTCGTCTCCTCTCCCTGGTGATCATTCCTCCCCGCCTCTACCCTGCGTAAGTATGTTTCCCCTTTCCTCCTGAATGTTCACTTTCCTCACTGTGATTTTCTCCCTTTCAAGTTCATTAGTTTCCTTTATTCCACAGGTGTCTTCCTTTCTTATTTCTCGACAACTCTTCTACTATCAATTCCTTCCTATCATTCTTGCTACTTCACGGTCTACCTTCTCATATTTCTTATATCAATTGATTCTATTTCTCTCTCCTCCGCTCTATTTTCTATTTCATCACCCCTCTTTTTCTCATTGTAATGCATTGCCTTTTATTGCCTTTCCTACTTTCTTTGACTTTCTTCTTCCTCTGGGTTCCTCTTGCATTTTTTTTCTATCTCATGACATTTTTCTCCTTTCTTATTTGATATGTCTCTGAAAGTAATCACATGGAATGTTAAGGGCGTTAATTCCCCCATCAAACGACAGAGAATCCTATCTCACCTTGCACGTTTGAATGTGGATATTGCTTTTTTGCAAGAAACTCATTTATCTGCTGAGGAATCTGTTAAATTGAAAAGAAGTTGGGTGGGTGATGTTTACTACTCTCCTGGGGATGGTAAACGTAATGGTGTTGCTATTTTATGTCACAAAGCTCTTTCTCACTCCCTGCTTGTTCAAGAATCAGATGCTGAAGGCCGATGGATATATGCCAAACTCTCTATCAAGAATGTTCCAATTTCTCTCCTAAATGTTTATGCCCCAACCACTGGTGATCCCACTTTTTGGCACTCATTTTCCCAGCACATCACCAGATTAATTGATGATAATTTTATACTGGCAGGAGATTGCAATCAGCCCCTAGACCCCTTCCTAGATAGGAACTCCAAAGCACACTTCATCCCTAACAAATCTCATAAATCCTTCTCACAAGCTATTTCCCAACATAAACTCACAGACGCTTGGCGCCTTTGCAATGCCGAACTTCAGGAATTTACTTTTTATTCTCCATGCCACCATTCCCAATCCCGTATTGATTACGTTTTTGTTACCCACAACATCGCCCAAACTCTCACTCATGCGTAAATTGGTCCAATTTTACTTTCTGACCATGCCCCCACATTAGTTCAATTGGACATATTACCCAAATCAATAGGCCCTAAACGCTGGCGTTTCAATAATTCTCTCCTGCTGGACCCTAAATTCACCACCTCCTTCACTTCCTTCTCCAATGAATTTTTCTCCCTAAACGATAACTCTCCTGTCCCTAAACACACCATTTGGGATGCCTTTAAAGCGGCGGCAAGAGATTTCATCATTGGCTTTGTTGCTAAAAAACGTAGAGCTGCTCGCGATTTCACCAAAGCTATTCTTTTGACCCTTTTAACCATTTACAGATTGTCTGGTAAGCTAAAAATCCAAGTTTTCAGTAATTTCCTAAACACTGATTCTGAGGTGGTTTGGCGAAGGGGCGGGTTCCCGGCCTTTGAACCCAAAACAGCCAGGGCCTTTCCCCCCTTGATTTTTAATCTGAAGGTAGGGATGGTTAACAGATTGGCGTTTGAGGATCTCAAATTACGTATGGGGAGGTATCGTTCAAACATCCTCTGAAGATATCTGGGCCCTCGTGAGTAATAGGCCCTAAATGTGATCAGTAGGACTTTAAATAGTACTCTTTTGTGCATCGGTAGCCAGTGGAGGGCGTTCATCGCCGCTGTGGCCGAAGTTCTCCTGCACCATCTCAGCATCAGTCTGGCTGCGGCATGCTGGACCATCTGCAGTTTGTGCACCACCACTTTATTGGTTCCTGCATGTAGACTGTTACAATAGTCCAGCCTGGATGTTATAAGTGCCACCGTCACCATTTTTCGGGCTGAGAGTGGTAATAGATCGAAATATTCTCTCAGTGCTTTTATGATGCTAAAACAGGTCCCTGCCACGGCCATGGCCTGTTTAAAAGATAAATTAGCATCAAACTTGATCCCTAGATTCCTAACTTCATTGATAGTGTTTGGAGGGACAGTGGCATCTTCAGTCCACCACTGCTTAGGACTGAAAGTATTGTCTTGGCCAAGAGGAAGAATTTCGGTTTTCCCTGAATTACATTTCAGATGATTATTTTTCATCCATTCAAAGATGGCTATGAGGCAGTTTTTCAGATTTTCTTCAGCCTTTGTTGTATCATCGTCCAGCACCAGGATGAGCTGCGTATCATACGCATATGAAATGGTGTTTCTTTTGAAGGATGATATCAGTGCAATCAGGGGGGCTATATATACTTTAAAAAGCGTAGGGCTCAGGCAAGATCCCTGCGGAACCCCGGAGGTAAGCTGTTTTTCCACCAAACTGAAATGGCCTAGTGTGATCACTTGCCGCCTATTTTCCAAGAAGTTTTTAATCCAGCCAATACATTTCCTGCTATACCAGCCGCGGCTAGACGGTCTACAAGGATGGTATGCAAGACTGTATCTAAAGCCGCGGACAGGTCTAATAGCACCAGGACGGTATTCTTTCCTTGGTCCATAGCAGCTCGCAGTGTTTCTGTGGTGAAAAGGAGGGCTGACTCTGTAGAATGTTGGGCTCTAAAACCTACTTGATTGGGGTGCCATGCGTGGTTTTCTTCCAAAAAGGAGGTTACCTGTCTATTCCCGAATTTCTCTGTTAATTTGCAAACAGCTGGCAGCAGCGAGATGGATCGTAGGTTTGATTGCAATGTAGGGTCAACTAGCTGTTTTTTTTGTAGGGGTTTTACTGCCGCCAGTTTCCATTCTACAGGAATTAAGGCCTGATCAAGTGAAGAATTTATAATATTATTTATGGTGGGGTTGACAATGTCCACCATAGACTGCAGGACCAAGGGCGGACACGGGTCAAACGGGGAACCGGATTTAATGGCCAGTATGGCTTTGCGTGTTTCCTCCAAATTAATCGGAGAGAACGCGTTCATATTGGAAGTGTATAAACCTGCCCTGGTATCCCCTTTTGAGTCTAGAAAAATTGGAGGGGGAAAGTCTTTAATTATGGTATGGATTTTTTCCTCGAAAAAAGTCAGCTTTGGTGTTACAAAGTTTTTGGGAGGGGGGGGATTACTTTCAGGAGAGTTTTGGGATTCATAAAAGTGTTTACTATCTTGAAAATGTCTTTTTGTTTGTTCTTATTATTGTTTACGGCTTCCGTGTAGAAGTCGGTTTTTGCAGTTTTTATCGGGGCATGATGATACTGTCGCTTTGCGGCTTTGTACGTATTTAGGTCATTCCTGTCATACATTCGACGCCATCTTCGCTCTAGAACCCTCACTTCCCCTTGCTTATTATTTACAAGCACAGAAAACCATGGTGCAGATGTGTTCTTATTTTGTGCTTCCTTTCGGGGGGAGGGGGGTGGGGGGACTTGGCTCCTTACGGAGTTTGGTTATCCAGTCCCCAAAAGATTTTTTGTCCTTAATTGGGTCTCCTATCAAGGAGGGTCTCATTTCTAGGGCTTTATTCCTAAAGTCGGGGTGTCCTATGATGTTTTTCCAGCAGGGTTTTCCCTGCGGGGGTGCTATCGCTTTTACTGTACTTTTGCCCACTAGGGCCTACTTAGGTAGGAGTTTGAACGGGATAAAGTTATGGTCTGTCCATGTTTGTATCAGGGGCCGTTTTACCGTAATTATTGCTAAATTGGAGCAGATACAGTCGAGGATGTGGCCTGCTCTGTGTGTCCCGACTATTATGAGCTGGGATAGGCCTAGGACACTCATTATGTCCTTGAAGCAGGTTGCTGCTGAATCTGTGGGGGAGTCGATATGTAGGTTAATGTCTCACAGAAGTGTAAAATTTGCAAACCTAAGAGTCAGGTTACGGAGTACTTCCCCGATGCTTTCCAAGAATTCCTTTTGCTGCCCTGGAGGTCGGTATATTAAAGCTTCTGCAAAGGTAAACAAGTCATGGACCTTTATTGAGAAACCCATATTCTCTGCTCCTTTGAGGTCCGGGAGGTCGTATGTTAGACACTCCAGAGTGTCCTGATACACTATTGCAAGGCCTCTTCCACGTTGTTTCGGTCTGTCTACCCTTGAAATAAGATAGCCAGGGGGGAGAGCGTATGCAATGTCCGGGTTACACCAGGCTTTCAGCCATGTCTCAGTTATGAAGAGACAGTCTAAATCCCCTTCAGTTATAAGATCAAAAATGTGCAGTGCGTGCTTGCTCATTGATCTTACGTTTATGAGCCCGCCACGTAGGCCTTTGGGACGACTCTTTTTCAGTGCCAAATTGCATGCCCGAAACTTTTTCTTGCATTGGTTGCAGCTCAGTTTCCCTTCCCAGTTTGCCATGTTCAGGGTCTGAGTGCATGTGTTTGGGCCGGTGTTGAGTGATAGTATAAAGTCCCTCGTCAGCGGGTGAGTAGGACGTAGAGTGGCAGCATATTTGGCCCTGGGCCCTGTCATGGCGCGGACGGGTGCAGACGGGCATTCGTTTGGCACGTCTTCGGCGCCAGCGGCACGCCCGCTGCGCGCATCCGCTGCGCGTCCACATCGTCTGTTCTTTAATGGGGGGGGGGGGATGGGGAAGAGATTCAATCCTAGCCCGAAAGACTAGACCGTAACCTCGCCCAAAGATGGCCTCCAATAATGTGCCCCCGGAAGTGGGTCAGATTCACTCCCCGTGTGGCACGCTTGTAGCCTCCCTCCACGCTAACAGCACAGGCTGCGGTGGACCGGGGAGAGAAAGCGGCGATTTTAAAAGTAAGTGGCAGTAATTATATCACCAATATACTGTTCCACATATGGATTTTTAAATTGAAGTGGACTAAAGCAGCCGCTGCAGGGGCCTGTGTTCGACCTCATGGTCACAGGTTCGAATTCCGGCGAGTTCACTCAACCTTTCATCCATTTGAGGTTGATAAAATGAGTACCATTGAGTTGGGTAACAAACATTGTTTTTCAGCGCCAGGACACATTCAGGTAATGGTGCGCTTTACAAATACATCTGTTATGTTTTTATGTAAGTAGGATCCGAGCTTGCTGCAGAGATCCTGGGAGGGGGTGATGTCCATGGTTTCGTTGGGGAGTTTGGTGAATTCCTGGATGACACTAAAGAGTTCTTTGGAGTGGCTGGAGTAGCGAGGATCTTGCTCTGGATGATGGTTCTTTTGGTGGATCCGATGCGTTGGTGGTGTTTCGTCATGGCATGCTTGTAGGTGGTACAGTCTTCTGGCGTTTTGCTGTTTCTCCAGTTCTTCTCGAGACGTCTGGAGGTGCGTTTGGATTCTTGGAGGTCGGTGGTGAACCAGGTTGCCTTCCTGGGGCGCAGTCTGTCGGAGTTGCGTAGAGGAGCGAGCTCATCTGCGCAGTTGGTAATCCATCTGTGGAGTTCCTTGGCTGCGAGTTTGGCGTCGTTCGAGGTGGTCGGGCGTCGCGGTTGAGGGCAGAGTTGAGCTGCTCCTTCGTGATTTTGTTCCAGTTCCTTCGTTGAGGGCGTGGTGCAGGTTTGGGGGCAACGGGTTTATTGACGTTGAAGTGTGCGCAGTGGTGGCCCGTCCAGTGGGGGTTGCGTGGTGTGGCTGAAGTGGATGCGGTTACCTCCTGCAAAGATGGGGTCTAGGGTGTGTCCTGCGTTGTGCGTGGACGTGGTGATTAGCTGTTTCAGGCAGATGTTGGCAAGGTTGTCCAGGAGGGTGGTGGAGTTGGAGTTGCTGGGGTTGTCTCCAATGAGTATGTAGTCCAGGGATGCGTTAGTGTGGGGTGCAATGAGGTTGGCAATAGTTGTGGTGAACGGGGCGCAAGGTCCAGAGGGTCTGTACGCAAGGGTGACGCGGAGTGTGGTTTTGCGGCTGGTCTGGATCTAGAAGTGGAGGTGTTGAGTGGTGGAGAGGGTGTCATTCGTGGTGGAGGTGGAGAGTCGGAGGGAGCTCTTTTGTGCGATGGTGGAGAGTCCTTCTCCTGTGCAGTTGGGGCGGTCTTTCCTCTGAATCTTGTATCAGTCTGGGATGGCGGAGTTAACAGGGGCGGGGGGCATGGGGGTCAGTGGCGGGAAAGGGCAGCAAAAACAGAAAATAAAATATAGGGAGACTAATAAGGCAGCTGGAGAAACAAGGCAATTACAATACTATAATGAGGCACAGGGTCAGACTGATTTGCATATGGCCATGTCTGAACTGGGGTGGCAGAGTGAGCTAAAGAACGGTGAAGGATTAAACCCAGATCTGTTGACTGGGTGTGAGAGTTTGACTGGTTCAGCTGCTCCGTCCATCACCACCCCCTTTTGAATCGTGGGGGGGAACGGCATTGTGGATTATTTGGGCTTTGAGCATTTACCAGGTAGCGATTATTTAAACAGAATTGTGTTTATACAGGAACAAGTTCTTACTTACGATTTAGCCTGAGACGCGGTTACTAATCAAGTCACTTTTACAGGGAAGGGAACTAGTAGCCCGATTCATTTTATTGCTGCTTCAAAAGAGTAGGGCAAAAAGGATTCTAATTTTACAGTGCTGCCCGAGTGATCATAACCCCTTAGTGTTGTCCCTATTTTTAGGTCAACCTCAACCCCAACAGATACATATTGTCCTCCCCTATCGAGCATACCAAGAATAAAGATATTTGTCATAAATGTGTGGACAGTGATTCTGGGGTCCTGATGACCGCTCCGAAATGTAAAAGCAAGGTACACGTTGAGGTCTGCCAGGGGGACGAAGAGGATAGGTCAAGCATCCTAGAGATCACATTTTCAAAAGCAAAGCAAAGAAAGTATTTCGATAGTTCCTGCTCGCAAGCTCATGGCTGTTTAATCAGTGGCATAAAAAGGTCACCAAGGGAATAACGAGTAAGTAAGACTATGCAGACTGCGCTATAAACATACAATCAAAGCGAGGAAAGAAACCATAAGAATGGAAGCATGAGAGAAGTTATGCAAGGCAAGTGATGTTAATGGTGTGTCTATTTTGGAGAATTGTTAATTCTTTTTTTTTTATTTTAGACTGGCCAGAATTCAAGTCTATAACAGACATATTTTACCACGTTTTACTAATCTATCACATTGGTAGATATGGCCAGTAATACAGTGATATAAACTGTAAGTCTAGGGGAAGAAGGCTTTCCACCTATCACTTTAAAAGAGTATCTCGGTGGTGGAATGGAGCCAGAGTAACCAAGCACCAGGCCCAGATAAAGTGCTGATTGATCTCTTTAAAAGCAATCCTGATCTTTGGGCGCCACTTCCAGTACATGTACTACATAGTGCAATCATTGCTAGTCCATCAAAGTCATGGTCGAAAGCAATCATTGTTCAGATTTTTAAGAGAGGGACGGGCTAAATCCCAAAATTGACTCTACGGCTAAAGTGGTGGGCAGAATCTCAGAGACCTGGGCCTTTGAGAAGGGTTTCTTATCTAATATACAATAGGAGTTTAAGCAGGGCCTTTGGGACATAGATCACTGCCTGAACCTTCACCTTTCACCTTTTTCTCAGTTAGTATGTGAAGGTAAAGGGAGGGTGCAAACACCTTGCATTCACGGACCTTGCTTCTGCAATCGACAATATTGACAGAGGGAGGCGCTGAAGGAAGATGTTGGCAACAGGAGCGGCTCCTGAGATTGTGCACCTATATATTAAACTCCATGAGGATGTACAGGGATGCATTAGATATGGTTCGAATGGAGAGTGCACTATTCCCATGAAGATCAGGAGGGGCATCAGACAAAGCGGTGTCGTGGCCTCCTTTTTATTTAGTCTCTACATTAATGATCTTGAGTCAGAATTTCTGGTAATAGAGGCAGATCCACCAACGGTGGGAACCAAGTACCTATGGTACTCATACGATGACAATTGTGCTCCATTATCTAGAACTGATGGCAGCTCTGCAAAAGTTACTGGACAGTTTTTTAGTGTTTATGGACAGACTGGGATGGTCCACCAAGAAATCAAAATCTTTTGCTGTGGTCTGTGATCGGCCGCTGAGTAAGAGGAGGTTGTCCTATGTTAGTGGCACCAAACTTTCTGAGTGCCATCATTCACATAGTTAGAGATTTTCTTTGTTAAGAAAAGTATCTGGAAACATTTGGTAAGAGTAAGGAGTTATCAATTTGAATAGTCAATGGCTGCAATATTCAAGTTTGCTGCTGAACTGGGCTCATCGCCCTTGCAGGTGATACAGAATCTATAAGGCAAGATGTATATCGGTTGCAACATATGGTGCAGGTATCTCAGGACTCTGATATCGTTCATCTACAGATCAGTGGAAATAACTTTTTGCGCTGGTTGTTTCAAGTTCCTATAAGCGTACCTACCTCCTTATGCCATGAAGAACTTTTTTTACAACATTCGTTGTAAAGATTGCACCGACCATATTGTAGTTGTCAATCTTGTCCAGACCTGAAGTGTCACTTAACCAAGCAGTGATCGCTGATGGAATGAATCAAGATAAAGCTGAAGTTCCGGCACTATGAACAAGGAGAGAAGACAGGGCGGCTGCTGGCGATGCAACTCAGGCAGAGGGAGGTATGAATGTATATTCCTGCAATCATCACTGACTTTGGGACGCTGATCACCAAGTTGCAGGAAATCACAGATGCATTCAAATCCTACTACAGGGTCCTCTACCCCCCTGAAATTGTACAGGGACTAAAGCAGACAAACACCTTTTTGGGTGGTAATAGCTTGCTGTGTCTCTCTGAGGAAAGCAGACAGCTGCTTAAGGGCATGATCAATAAGGAGCAGATGGGGTAGATCCGTTTTGACCTGCTCTATCACAAAGTCCCAGGTGAGGACGGCTTCCCGACAGAGTCCTACCAGTGGACCAAATCAGAGGTAGTGGAACATCTCCATGAGGCCTTTGTTGAAGATGATCGCTCTGGCTCCTTGGGTTTATGGTCCAACAGGGCGCTGATTTTGGTCCTCTCCAAACCAGGAAGGGACCCTTTCCTTCATGGCATTTACAGCTCTATATCCCTGCTCAAATGGGGAGGTCAAGATATTAGTCAGCATTCTAGCTACCCACCTCAAGTGAGCCATCCCATTTCTTATTTACCATTCACAAGTGAGGCTTGTCCCGGGCCGCTCGTCACACAACCATCTTCGCATGCTAGCTTATATGGTCTGGCTAGAAGCAGATCTTCAGGATGAGGTCTTTGCGCTGTCAGTGGATGCTGAGAAGGGCCTCTTAACAAGATAGAGTGGGACTACCGGTTTGCCACGCTCGGAAAATCTGGCCTTGGCGACAACTTCCTCTCTGGAGTGAGATGGCGCTACACCACGCCTTCAGCGCAGGTTAATTGTGGGGGCTTTATTTTTTTACCCCTTTCCGGTCCGCTGAGGTACCCTTCAGAGTTGCCCTATCTCCCCCTTGCTATTTCTCCTTGCGATGGAGCCTTCAGTCGGGTCCCTGCACCAATCGGATTGGATCATATGTATTCCTACGTCCAGAGGTCCCTCTACACCATCTATGTGCATATAACATCCTAATCACCTTAACGGCCTTAACCTCAAGCATTCCAGAGATGCTGGAGACAACTGATGTTTTTGCTGAAATATCCGGCTACAAGGTGAACTGGGAAAAGAGCAAGGCTTGCCACTGTCATGGATCCCCACATGTGCCGCTATCACCGGTTACACATTCCGGTGGAAGAATTCCCGCCTCAAGTATCTGCATTCTAGTTAACAGGGGCCTGGAGCGCATGATAGCGCTGGATCTACTTATGGAGCGAATACTTTTGGACTTCACAAAGTGGTCCCACTTAAATCTCTCACTCTGGGGATGGACTAAAGTGGTGAAAATTTTATTTCTACCCCAATTTACATACATGTTTGGCATGCTTCCCTGTCAGATAGACAAATCCATTAAGTCCTTCATCTGGGGTTCAGTGAGACCTCGCCTGGCAATTCAGAAGCTTATTGCTCATAGATCAGCAGGGATCAGGGCCTGCCTTCTGAGGACATTACTGTCTAGCCCTACATTTGGCACAAAAGACGTACATGCACCTCCGGGTCTAAGACCCCTTCCCCCATTGTGTTGCAATCCTTCCCCCATTGTGTTGCAATCGAATGCAGACTCCAGGAGGCCTCACTGGGACTACAGGCTCTCTATCTTCCTAGCCCCACGGCTGCTGGGTCTCCCAAACCCATGTTGAAAGCCATGTACGCCGTATGGAAGCGGACTCACAAGCTCTTTTCAGAGGTTTTCAGAGATGCTTGACTGGGGCACTTGGCGCAGAGTTGGGATCCTGAGACCTACACATTTGATCTCCAGCGGTGTACTCAAGTGCTTGGAGATGTTTCAGGACAAATATGGCCAGCTGCATAAGCAACAGTGGTGTTATATATCATTGTCTACTAAGAAAACTGGGTGTCCTGCTCTGAACCATCCCCTGTTCCTCGGTGCGCTCTTACCTTAATACTAGGAATCCGTTTAAAGGCGTGATGTCCAGATGCTACAACCTCCTGATTAATCACCTCTACTCCAAGCCATCACCTCTACTCCAGGCTAGTCTCAGGACGACCTGGCATGCCCAGCTGCAGGTGGGACATAAGAAGGAGGATTGGGATGGCCCTGGAATGGGGAGTTCGGAAGGCACAGAAGAAGCTCAGACTTTTTAAGATCAATCAAGGAAGGCACAGAAGAAGCTCAGACTTTTTAAGATCAATCAAGGAAGGCACAGAAGAAGCTCAGACTTTTTAAGATCAATCAATCAGCATTTGTAAGGTGTAACTCTGTCACCCCTAGGGGTATCTGGGTGCTGTCTCTCCGAAGAGCCAGGTCTTGAGTCTCTTTCTGAAGTCTGTCAGCGAGGGAGCCACATGGAGCTGGGGGGGGGGGGAAGGGTTGTTCCAGGTCTTGGTTGCAATGTGGGAGAAGGAGTGCTGTGGGTTGGGCAGATGAAGGGAGTGAGTGCAATGGCAAATGAAGAGGTGCATATGTGTCTGGTGGGTTGGTGGAAGCTCAGTCAATGGTTGAGGGAGGCATGTCCTATGTCATCGAGTGCTTTGTAGGCATGTGTGAGGATCTTGAACTGGCATCTTTTTTGAATGGCGAACCACTGGAGATCTCCCAGCTTAGGGGCGATGTGGGTTCCTTTGGGGAGGTCCAGGATGAGGCTGGCCTTTGTGTTCTGTATGGTCTGGAATCTACTGAGAGTTGGATGGAGATGCCGGCATAGAGGGCATTGCTGTAGTCACGGTGGCTGGGGACGAGGGCCTCAGTGACAGTCTTTCTGGTGTTGGTTGGAATCCATCTGAAGATTCTGCAGAGCATGCGAAATTTGTGGAAGCAAGAGGTGGCAACTGCATTAACTTGTCGTTTCATGATCAGTTGGCTGTCGAGGATGATGCAGTGGTTGTATGCGTGGTCCGTCAGTCGGTCGTGTGGGTCCATCTGTGGTCCCATGCGGAAGTGTTACATTTGGCTACATTGGTCATGGAGGTACAGAAGTTGGTTTTGGTGTTGGTGGGATCCTCTGTGAGCGAGAGAATCAGTTGAGTGTCGTCTGCATTGGAGATTATGTTGAGTCCATGGGATTTGATGACGTCTGCAGGGGAACGGAGTGGGAGGGTCATGCAGATGTTGACTATGGGGGTGAGGGAAGATCCTTGAGATACGCTGAATGATCTTTCGGTGCAGAGGTGAAGGGAGGCAGTAGGATGCTCTGTGCGCGTCCTATGAGGAAGGAGGTGATCCACTTGAATTGAAGCAGCATTTCTACAGCACATGGTTACCTGAGGGCATCCCAACTCTGCGGCAATGCGATCAGAGGCTCCGAGCAGTATTTAGGGGAAGAGAAAAGTTTTAATTTGTTTCCGAAAGGTCAACTAATTCGGTTCAAGCCGGATATGAAGACGGAGGCAATTCCACAGCATGGCAACATTATATGAAAAAAGGCGTCCTCCGCTCCTTGATCTTTTTATTTTTGGTACAACTACTAGATTTTTGTTCCCCGACTTGAAGACCCTATTAGAACGATAGGGCAGAATAGTACATCGGATGAAGGAGGATCCCTTCCCTGAAAGTGCTTTGTGAGCCATGCTTAATGCCTTGAATTAGGTCCTATCATTGATAGGAAGCAGAGCGGGGAACCGCAAAGGCAGGCTTTGCTGACAACCGATTGGGGATGTTCAATAAGTCATGCTGCACACTTTTGCACTATCGTATTTTTTTTGTGGTACGGCGTGGAGCTCCTAAGTAGAGGACGTTGGCATAGTCAAGCCGGGAAAGAATCAATGCTTGCACCAGCCATCTTCTGGCTGCAGAAGGTAACAAAGGGAGGATTCGCCTTATCATTCTTAGGATCCCATAGCAACTGGCTGCAACCTTCCATGTTTGTACCTTAAAATCAAGGTTCCGGTTAAGCCAGATGCCCAAGCTCTAAATCCTGTCTTTGGGAGACTGGGCTGGACCCAGGAAACTGGGCCAGGATGGTCATATGTTGAGGGAGGATAAGTTGCCGAGGAACAACAGCTCAGTCTTAGCTCTGTTAAGTTTCAATTATAAACATTCCATCCATAGTGAAACCTTCTCAAGGCACCTTATTAGACCATGTCCAGTACTATCCGGCTGATTGAAAGAGATAACCAGTTGGGTGTCATCGGCATATGTGATAATCTGGATTCCGAAAGGTAGAACCACCTCGGCCAGAGACCTCATGTAGATATTAAATAGTGTGGGGCTAAGGGAGGAGCCCTGAGGACCCCATTTCTAAGTGGCATCCGTTCAGAGGTGATATCATCCTCATAGACATCAAAAGAGCTGTCCTCCAGAAAGGACTGCAGCCATTTCAGTGCTGTCCCAGCCACTCCCACATCAGTAAGTCTCTAGATTAGCAGATGATGATTGATTGTGTCGAAGGCTGCGCTGATGTCCAGAAGGATAATACAGGAGCAGCCTTCGTCGTCTAGTATTTTTCTAGTCTCTTCTACCACTGCCCGGACCTCGTAAGGGTCTAAATCCCATCTCTGAAGGGTGGAGAGAGTCCTTATTTTCCAAGGAATCAGAGAGTGCGGAGTTAAGATGCTTCTCAGCAATTTTGCTGATTCCTGGCAGTAATGAGATGGGACAGTAATTCCCCTCCACTTCTGGGTCTTGATTGTTTTTTTAACAATGCTTTGACCAGTGCCCGCTTCTAAGAATGGGGCGACAAGTCCCGTCTGGAAAGAGGCATTGATCAAATCGAGGCTTTCCGGGGCAACGGTCTCCGTGACTAAGTTAAGGATGGTCTCAGGAGTCATGTAATGTAAACATCCCAATCTTTTACATGTGTTTTGATAAAACATTTGAATTGTGATGATTTGTTTTGCTATTTCCACATTTATGGTTAGCAATAGTGCTATAATCTCCTTGTTTTCAATCTGTTTTAAGATGGCAGACAGGTTTTCAGTTTTTCTAACCTGGTCCAAGATGGTCACCATGGCGGGGACATCACGCGAGAATCACGTCATTGACGTGATCTTGGCAGTGAAGGAAGAGTTATCTCCATGCACTGCTGAGGTCTCTCGAACTTAAATTTTAGGACCGGACGTGTCCGGTAGCGGTAAGTGGTTTGCGCGAGAGAGTGAGTGGGCGGTCTGAGAGGGCCACAACTTGAAGTGGTTGACGCACGAGTTCACGTGCCTCCTTCAATTTAATGGGGCATGACTCTTGAATGTACTATGCACAAGTAACGGCCCCACCAGACCGCCGGGGATGCCTGGTCTCACCCTGGAGATACCCATTAAGGGACCATCTCTCAGGGAAGCCAGGAAGGGTTTCGCAGCGGTCGAAGCGCGGAGATACTCCTCCGGGAGTCTATCCTAGCGCTATATAAACCCACAATTAATTAATTAATTAATTAATTAATTAATTAAGTAGATATAGTTGTGAGAGGCTGATTACGGCGCGGCACTAGAAAATGGATTTTGTTTACAATAAATATTAACGTCAAACATTCAGTGTCTATAAACTTAAGATGCCCCGCGTCTCAGTTTAAATTGGACATGAATTCTGAATATAACCTGCAGAAACAGTCAAATCTCTGGATAATGAGGAGTAATAGAAAATAGCACGGCACCAGAGGTTACATTACGATCATTATGGCCATTATCGTGATACATTCTGCCCATGACTATAAGCGCATGATGTGGCCAGGAGAATGCAGAGGTTTGCATATTGGTAGATATTGGAATTTATATTTTTATATTTTTTTGTGATACGACTATCCTGAAATTCCTTGCAGGTGACAGGACCTGTAGGCGGTCACTAAGGGGAAACGCGATCAATTGACGCATGGCTCACCCCGACTGATGGTTGCAGGTATGCAGTATGGATACAACCAGATGGTACAGGAGCTATATGTCATTAGTGAAAACTGAATTTATCACTGTTGAGAAGCAGGTTTTCACAGTTGGCGCTTTTCTATCCCCTTTTTCTTTTGTATTTTATACCATCATAGGTTTGATGTGAACCTCCAATGAAGGATTGATTTGGAACCCCAGTAGCCCTGACGAAGTTGCCCAAACTGTATTTGGCGACGAAACATGTTGGCTCATAAGAATTGATCATGGTTTGAAGGGAACCATTTTTTATTTGGGAAGCTAACAGCACTGAATAAAGTTATCCCACGCTAGTTAGCTTCACCAATTTTTAGATGTGAGGATTATCTGTCAATATCCTCACGGGGTCCAAAGGGCATGCATGGCAATAGAATGTATTGATATTGCATTCACATTTTAGGTTTTTATAGTGATTTTGATTTCATGGGTTTGAGATTTTGTTAATAACACACACACCCACATTACTTTTCTTTCCTTTCAGAGAGAAAGTAACAGATGATAAGTGGCCTGCTGACGAGTACCATTCAGTAGTCCCCTTGGTGGTGCTACCGTGAGGTGCTTTCTCTTTCCACACATTTTTCATTGATTCTTGGGTGGCTCTATGATGGTATAACGTTTTAATTAGGATACAATACAGCGATTTAGATAAGTCTGGGAGGGAATTATAAAAGGTTTAGGTTACCCCTCTAGTGTTGGGAGCATAGATTTTGGTGTGACTATTGATGTTGTGTAGCAGCCTGGCTGTGCAATACTGCACCACCTGAAGTTTCCTTGTTGAGCGATTCGGTGTGCCCAGGTATAGTGAATTAGAATAGCCAACCGTTGGAGTACTAATGCTTGCACCATGGTTCTGAGTGCTATTTTCCGGGAGCAAAGGCAATATTTTCCTCAATTGCCTTGGGATTACAAAAGCATATAGCCGCTACTTGTATCCATCCGCGGTCGGTAGTGGGTGTACCTGCAGGGCGGTGACGTGGGGAGGGGGAGGGGCAGGGCGGGGGTAGTAAAGCTATGGATTACGGAGCTTTACAGGCAAGTAAACATATAAATAAATAAAACTAATTTTGTTGCGTGCACTGCATCCCCAAATGCGATGCAGTGCGTGCAACGAAATTAGTTTTATTTATTTATAGGTTTACTTACCTGTAAAGCTCCGTAATCCATACATTTATTACCCCCCACCCCACCCTACCCCTCCCCCTCCCCACGTCACCGTCCGTCAGGTACACCCACTACCGACCGCGGCTGCTTGTATCGCTTGGTGGTCAAGTTTATGTGATCAGTCCAGCCAGATACCTAGGCTTTTAATCCTTTCTTTGGGTATTGGGGTTGGACCCAAGCAGACTGGCCGGTTCACCTCTGAGGGCTTTATTAGTGGGTTTGCCTAGAATCATTAGCTCAGTCTTTTCCCGTTAAGCTTAAGGTATGATTGGTCCATCCAGGTGGCCACCTTTCGTTGGCATGCTTCAAGGTCAATTTCGCTCTTCTTTGGGTGGTTGAGGGCTACCACCAGCTGAGCGTCGTCTGCATAGGTCACTAACTGGACCCCATATGGGAGGACTAACTCAGCCAGAGGTCTCAGGTACACATTAAAAAGAGGGGGAGCCACAATTTAGTGGGATCTTTTTTGAGATATGCCTGCCTTCAAATACCTGGAATGATATATCTGTTAAAAAGGACTTGACCCAGGAGAGAGCATTGCCTGCCACTCCGACCTCCTAAAGTCTATCCAGTAGAATGTTGTGATTCACGATGTCGAATGTGGCACTTAAATTAGGCAAAATGATTGCCACTATGCCTCCCAGATCAAGGACTTTCCGTGATTCCTCCAGAACGGTTAGTAGGGCTCTCTCTGTGCTATGGTTCGGTCTGAATCCTGCCTGGGAGGTATGTAAATTCTTGTGGGATTCAAGATAGTTGGTAAGGGTCTTATTTATATGTTTTTCTAAGATTTTACTGGTCAAGGGGAGTAGCGAAACCGGGCTGTAGTTAATCCAGACTTCTGGGTTGATGTTGGGCTTTTTTATAAGTGCTTTAACCATGGGGTGTTTCCAGCTCACTGGTACTATTGAGGTAGTTATGGAGGAGTTGAGAACTTCCAGTAATACCGGTAACATAATCTCCTTTATCTTATAGAGCAGATGAGCTGGCGCTGGGTCACAGAGCGATACTGATTTAACTGTTGTGAAAAGTTTGTAGAGCATGTCCAGATCTAGGATTGGGAGGATCCACTCTCCTTATCCTACTTTCTAATTTAGTGCTAGGATTCCAAGTCTACCAACTCCTTACGGCGCTGAGATGCTAGTTCTGTGAACCTTTCTGGCTGGGGAGAGACTGACAGCTTTTTTAGGTCTCGCGACCTATCGATGTGCGCAAGCGCATCGAGCGGAGCGAGAATTCATGTGGCGAAAACATCTTCAAACCAAAGGGCTTTCAGCCCCGCGGTTTTCATGAAGTTCACGTGAACATGCACGCGCATCGCATGCAAGCCCAGCCCAGCCTCTCGCATTCCCAGGCTCTCCCACCCCCATCCGGCATCAGGCTTCCCCTCCCCTAGCAGCACTCCTCCCACACCAGCACCTCCCCCCTCCCACACCAGCCTGCCTCCGCTCGCTCGCATTCCCGCCCCCCCCACCATTTGCCAGCATACACTCTCCAAGTGCTTCGCACACGGCCATCTGTTCCCCAGCTCCAGCACCTCCCCTCTCTATCCTGGCACACAGCCTTACTTGTTTTATTTTAGTTTACAACGTGATTACATCGGTACATTCTTAAGTGGAAGCATCTTCTCCATCAGACAAGCATGTTGTTACACGAGCTCGTTCTCATGTGCCTCCTACCCCCCAGCGCCCCTCCCCCCTCCTCCCACAGAGGAAGTACTTGTGATAAAATCGCCCGGTGGCATGTTTACACGTCACACCTGGATGCTCTGAGACAAGATAGCACGTTGATTTATATGCTTTTGAAAAGACACCGAACAAGCCGAAAGTAATCAGTTTTGGGAAACCAGTTAAGATATGGGTGGTGCGGGTCGGCCCACCTGGGAGCTGCAGGCGCTCGTGCCCGGGTAAGCTGTAGTTAGTTCAGTCCACCGCGGCAACGTATCTGCAAACCCGAGAACTAGCCAAGGTTCTCCCGCCAACACTACTGCATTGCGTATTACCATCCAGTCAGCTGTCAACCTTCATTTTCTGTCGAGCCTCCGCCTTTACGCTACTTTATTAAAGGTTTAAAAACATTCAGCACATCTCCCGCATCGACTATCCCACAACGCCGTCCGACAGGGCTCCGCAGAAACCACTACCTGGCCCCTCTTTCACCCTGACCCTGGCCCCTCTTGTAGGGTTTGCTTCCCGAATGTAAACACACCCGACGCCCGCACCGGCATCTTGCCACCCCTCAGACCTAATCCCTTAGGCGGAGCTGGGTTTAGGACGTGAGTCGGGCGATGAGCACACGCGTGCACATTTGTGGTAAGTGGAAAACATCCCCGCCATACTTATTCACCAAAACAAGAAGCACCTAAAGTAAACAATCCTTGTGAAAGAAAAAACGTGCGCATTAAACATGAGTTAATAATATGATCGCTGGTACAAATCCGGCCATGCCTACCTTTACACACAACACTTATTCAATTAATGTTTGTGTTACAGTAAAATATGACCCTGTCTGCCTCCTCCCGGGAACGAAGCTGAAACTATACCCAGGGAGGAAGGGGTCTACTACCCCGTGGCCCTCCTTGACCCCACAAACCAGAACTGGGGAAAATGAAAGCGAAAATGGTATTTGTTGCCCTAGTAACATGAAGTGCGTAAATGCTGTCCTCTTTCCAGACTTCAGCATACCTGCAAAAGGGCAACCATGACCTGCATGACATTCTAACAGCCACCAGCCCCTTAGTGCACACTGGTCACAGGACCATACTCAAAACAAGCACTGGCGTTGCCAATTAGTCTCGCAGTAGGAAAGTTGGAGCTATTGGTTTTGTAAATGACAAAGCCCTTTATGTTTTTAAAATGAAAACAAAAATAAAAGGCATTGTTATTTGCAATTGTAATAGCTCCAACTTTCCTACTGCGAGACTTATTGGCAACGCCAGTGCTTGTTGCTATTCTGGCTATTTCCCGGGGGGCATTGGCTGCCTGGTTAATTTTCTCCTCATAGCATTTGGCCTGAGCTCTCTTAGTTTCTATCTGGTAATTTTTAATCCCTTCTCTGTATTTTTGCTTTTTCTCTGGGCAGTATTCCTCCTCCATGCCCTCTCCAGTTTCTTACATTTTTGCTTAACTTCTCGTATTTTGGGAGTATACCATGGGAATCGTTTTTCTGTAGGTCTCTTTGAGCTCCATTGGTGTGGAATAATGGAGTCCAGTGATGTTTCGAGCCATTCATTGAAGGGGGAAGGAAAAGTGCAATATCTCAGTGCGGCAAGAGGACAGTGGAGGCCCGTGCTCCATTAATTACTATTAACTGTATGGAGCGACATAATGTTTTGAGTCAGAGTTACTACCTGCTGGACTCCGCCTCAATATTGTCCATATGCTGGTCACCCACCCAAGAGAAGCTTTTTGTGACAAAGATCTTGCACCCTGTCCTTGTGAATCTACTCCGTAAATGCTGCATTTCTTTTTCTTTTGTTAATTATACTAAGCACCAAGGAAATGCATTTGAGTCCCCCAGCGTGATCACGTAACCTCAGAAGATGTAGACCAGCCTTACTTTATTTACAACTGCTACAATCTGATAAGGTGTACCATATGGTATACAGAATTATCGTGGCCGCAAAAAGGAGGAGTAGCCTGGCGGGCAAGTAACTTAGTTTGTCACATTCACTTTCTAAATGAGTAGGAAACAAAGCTTCATGAAATTTGTATAATCCGGTTGAAAGCAATTTTTTGCATGTATACATTTCTTATACGTTCTGCTGAAATCCAAGTGTGGGATATATTGTTGTACACTATTTTACTCTAGGGTCATTTATATGTATCTTCTTTGTAATGTTATATTAATTTTAGCGGATGTTCGGGGTAGTTCATAAGTCTGCCTTTAGAAATTTTAGGGAGTGCCATTATCAAGGTGATTGCACTGAATGCGAAGCATAAATCACTTTCCAATCCTTGACTGATCACTATCTTAACACTATGACCTCAATAATTAACGAAGTCGCACCCTTGCAGCTAAAAAAAGCCACCGCAAAAATCTCCAACCCCTGGTACGACGGGAGTCTCAATGACGATAGACGCGCAATGCGAATGGCAGAGCGCA
This sequence comes from Lissotriton vulgaris, assembly GCF_964263255.1. Lineage (NCBI taxonomy): Eukaryota > Metazoa > Chordata > Amphibia > Caudata > Salamandridae > Lissotriton > Lissotriton vulgaris. Next base: position 819,154,056 of record NC_141689.1, on the reverse strand, counting down.
CCTGGAGATCAGCTCCCTCTGCACTGAACCTAAAAAACCTGAAGAAAAAGAGAAATGACTACTTCAGGAAAATAAAACGATCAAAATCAGACTTCTTCAAGCGTCAGCTCGACCAAGCCAAAAATCGTCCGAGAAAGCTGTTTGAGCTTATCCGAACACAATCCAAAGAACAACCCCAACCTCTCAACACCATGCGCGAAGCTCCCTCCTGCGAAGACTTCGCCTCTTTCTTTAACCAAAAAACTGACAACATAAAGAATGATCTCCTCATGGACGCAAGCCTCTTCCCCAAACCCCACCGCATAGCACCCACCAAACCAAAAAACAATGCCTCCTGGTCAACCTTTGTCACCTACACAGAAGAAGAAATTGGCAAACTGCTCAGCACTCTGAAACCATCCAATCACCTCACGGACCCCCTTCCTGCTAACGCTGTCAAAGTCCTTACCCCGCCGCTCATTCCACTCTGGACCAAAATCATTAACAGCTCACTTCAACAAGGGATCATCCCCGACTCCCTCAAAGTCGGACAAGTCACACCTTTGCTAAAGAAACCTACAGCCGACCCCTCTGACTTAAACAACTACCGTCCCATTACCAACATTCCGACTCTTGCCAAACTGCTGGAAAAATGCGCACAAATACAATTGACTAAACACATTACTCAGTTTGATCTCCTCAACTCTCATCAATCAGGCTTCCGAGCAAATCACAGTACTGAAACTGCTATGACTCACATAATCGACGACGCCCTCCAAATCCTAGATCATAACGACACCTGCCTCCTCATCCTCCTTGATCTCTCCTCCGCATTTGACACCGTCAAACATGAGAACTTACTCGAACTATTAAACACAAGAATGGGCCTATCTGGAACTGTGCTCAAATGGTTTACGTCCTTTCTGCATAACAGGTCGCAGAAATTCAAGAGCAACAACTTGATGTCCGCGCCAAGACCTGTATCGCTAGGCGTACCACAAGGATCCTCCCTATCCCCAACTTTGTTCAACTTAGTTATGGAACCTCTAACCACTTTGCTGCAAGAATCCAATGTACACTTCCACATGTATGCTGATGACACCCAACTTTATCTCAAACTACAATCACCCAAAGACATCACGCTCTTGAACTCAACGATCAGAAGCACTCAATCTTGGCTGGCCGCTAATCATCTCAAACTCAATGCCCTTAAAACAGAGTTCCTTCTGATCTCACCACCCGCGAAGATCACTACCGCACAAATGTGGCTTAAAGACCTCACAGCACTTAATGTCCAACCCACCATTGTGGACTCAGCAAAATCTTTGGGCATAACACTTGACACCAATCTCAGCATGCAGGAACACATCAACAAAGCAACTAAGGGAGCGAACTACCAAATCAACACCCTTAGGAAACTTAAACCTTTCCTTCCAGCCAAAGACTTCCAAACTGCGGTACATTCACTAGTCATACCTCGAATAGAATACGGCAGCACCGCACTCTGCGGTCTCCCCCGAGCTACTACGGCACCCTTAAGAGCCTCTTTAAACGCCGCAGCGAGACTTATCACTGGATCAAAAAAACACTCACACATTTCCCCTGATTTCAAATCCCTGAACTGGCTGCCGTTTGAAGCCAGAATACACTTGAAAATCGCTTGTTTGACGCACAAGGCTATCCACCTGAGCTCACCTAGATACCTCGCACAGAAGCTGACGATTTCTGGAGGCACCAGAAACACTAGAGGTACAAACAATCTTTTGCTAAAGCCTAAAAGATTCCGCAAGGAAAAAACCTATAAACGCTCCTTCTCGGGAATGGCTCCCAGGATTTGGAATTCGCTTCCCCCTGAAACCAGGCTGATCACATCCTTCATACTTTTCAAGAAAGAAGTAAAAGCGATCCTCATGGCTAAATACACTTGAACCACTACTGGAGATAAAACTACAAAGACTCGTTACTCATCTGTACTATTTGTTCGAACCCTTTGTATTTTTATTTTGACTCTGAATTTGATTTACTTCACTGTTTTATGATATAACCTCAATGTACTTCTAACATGATTGTTGTATCTGCGTATACATGCTCCCCTTCTCTGTAAAGCGCTCTGATATCTGCGAAGATCTTGTTCGCGCTATATAAAACTTTCAAAATAAATAAATAAATAAATGATCTAATAGCTTGGTTGAACACTGTTGCCAGTGGTTGCTGCTGTTTGAGCATTTGCACATGGATTATTGCAGCCACACGCAAATTAGCATTACTGAAGCATAGTTTAGGCATTGAAGGGATAAAAATTATGAAATCGCTATTTAGACCCATGTGTGCAGCTTTGAGAAAGCGGGATGGGGAAGAAATGTCAGAGTCGGAAGAGGCAGTTACTGACGAGTATGTAGATGCGATGAAAGCCTTGAAAGACTATCACGGCAAATAACGCCCACATGTTCGTGAGAGTGATACTTGTGTTAGACACAGCGAGTAAATATGGTACACTACTGTACATTACTCCGAGACCTTACACATCGCCACACGTGTTCACTTGTTTAAGGAAATACGTTTAAATAGAACAAATACCGCATTATGAAATTTAAAATAAACTACTGCATATTAAGGACTACATTTTAACACACGACAAAAAAGTTGAGGATGGTTGGCATAGACAGCAGATAAAAGTGTTATGCAGTGGCATCTTTGTTGGAGAAGAAAGGACGAAGTAAAATAGACAAGCATGGTAAAAGATTAACACACGATTGCTTATCCATGTGGACTCGCAGCAGGAGGACAGCAGACAAAGGCATTCACGGGCTGAGTCACAACAGTTCCTCTTTTTACCCTGGAGGGCAAACGTTTGCTTCCACTTCACCAGAGAGAGGCTTCAATTTGGTTTCCTATTACCATTGCACGTACTGTTAGTCTCAGTTTAGTGACATCACCAAACTCATTGAAAGCGGAACAAGGTTCTTTGTACAGTAATGAGCATGTTAGCAACAACTTGGAAAACAACAAAATAAAGGGATTGTCTGCCATCTTGTGGCCAATTGAAGCAATGATCAAGCGGAGCATTACTAAAATCAATCTTCACTTAAACAGAATGAAATGGATTGCTAATTTCTTTTTAGCTGATTAATTACATTTTAAATGACAACATATGGTAAAAATCGTGGAATGATATAACACTTCTGGAGATAAGAAAAAAATGACTCACCAAACGTGCCATAAAATCCTCTAGGTCCACATGTTCCAACGCCATAGGTATTCAAAGACGCCAAAGCTGCATTCTTTACATGGGTCAGAAATAACTCATTGTTACTATTGCGGAATATTACTCATGTGTACAGAGCTATCAATGTATTAGACTCCAACGTGATCCTCAACCGAGGTGTGATGATTCACAATGTATAAGGCATAAAGTACACCCTGCAAAGCATTATAAGGATACTGCAAGCCGCCGATGAATTCATAATCCTATAGAGAAAAGAGGTCGAATATAGAGTTCCTTTCTAAGTTTATGGAACTCCGAGGTGACTTGCAAGATACTCATCATCATCCCAGCTGTGTCCAATATAATACATGGTAATGATCACCTTTCCCACAAACCACTTAAATACATCAAAAACCTGTTAGTATTAGAAACAGTCAAATAGAAGTCAGTTTAAAACAAAACAAAAACCTGCACTAGCTATGAATATGTAGACGCATGCAGATTTTTTTAGCTTTTGTCTAACTATCTCAGGAGTTAAAAAAATAAAATAAACCTTTTCTCTCTGCTTGTCACAGTAAGCTAAAAATAAAAACAGAGCAGAAGAAAGAAAAGCAACGTTCCGTTTTAGGTGCTTTAAACAGCTCGTTCAATTAAGCTCCCAAGTGACCAGACCAGCCATTCATCTTGGCTGCTGCCCATGTTATGTTATGTTATGTTATTTAAAATTTATAAAGCGCACATACGCCCAGGAGCTTCTTGGCGCTGGAAGTAGCCATTGTGAAATCAGAACTTGACTGCAATAATTTATTATAGTTGAGTTCTGACGTAATTATTTCATAATCGGTGACTGGGTTTGTCACAAGTCACAGTTTATAAAGAAATTAGATACTGGCGTTTCTACAGGGATTACAGAGTCCCATGTATTATAGATGCACAATACTACGCTACACGTTTGGCTACTTTCATTGCACAAAAAGCCTTGGCTCAAAACCCATATGTTAGATGAATGAGGTCATACGGTGAGTAAGTTTCCCTAACTCCCAGATATAACAGTCTCGTGAAGTACTGAATTTATCCAATGGGACATCTACAGGTTTTAATTTTCTTCAACTTACTAATTACTGTTTACGCATTACAAATAATCTAGATATATCACCAAAACAGTCTCATATACTTCAGTACTACAATTTAAGGCTTTACCTTTATGCAAATGCCACAAAACAAATAATGGGGATTGTGTGTTATAGTCCAATGAAGCCACCAACTCTGGCTTCTGGCAACACATTGGACTTATACCCAAATGTGCCTTTGAAGTGGTGGTGACTTCAATGAAGAGTCCTTGAATAGCACAAGTATCCTTTCTTCATCAGTCCTGGCTCTAGACTATCTGTGGGGGGTAGCTTTTTGGTCTCGGTTGGTGGTATTTATTCTAGGTTTAGGCGCCCCAGAGGAAAATCCACCTACGTTATTCTAAATGGATATTTCTTAAGACGGTGCTACAAAGAGAAGAGAACCACACTCCCTCTTCTAAATTAGGCTAGAGCCACACAAAGCTACAAAGTCCTTAGCACACGTTTGATAATTCAAGTAGTATACATGTGTTTCCACACTACAGCAATCATACATTCATAAATAATGAAATCCTTTTTAGTCAAGGTTGTCTTTGGTGTTGTTTAATTTCTGGATAATTATCAAACGTGTGATAAGGAGTTTGTATATCTGTGGGGGGTAATCAGCCCCTGTGTGGGGTCAGGCCACTAACTATTGAGATGCTAGTGTTGGCCCCTCCCTCCCTTCCTAGCACCTTCCTGCATATGTGGCGGTCTAGAGGGAGTGTACAAAGTGTCGCTGTCAACCACCACAGAAGTGTATTGGAGACAGGCTGCAGGTGCACAGAGCAGTAAGAGGAGAGAAATGCGGACTTTCTAAAATAGTAATGTTAAAGCCAACTTTATCAGTAAAAAACGTTCATCAATACTATTCCAAAGATATAAAACACATTTCTAATCCGGAATAACAGTTTAAGTTGATTAAGGAATTCCAAATGTTAACCTTTGGCCTCACAATAGTGAAAAATGAATTTGGGTGTTTGTCACAACCAGAACATGAAAAAACTTGAAAGTACAGGTCCTACCTTTTACTTACACAGCAACCTGCCCATGGGCTACCTAGGGCCTACCATAGGCAGGGTTGGATGGGGATTAAAAATCGGCCTGGGCATGCATAAAAAAAAAAAAAAAAAAAAAAGTGCCCCACATTTGCACAATGCCTTCCCTCAAATCACTGCTTTCAGCGTAATTTTACATAAAAGCGGGGGGGGGGGTGCGCAGTTGAGCGGGGGTAAAAGAAAAATGCACGCATCAGTTTACACTAGTGAAACACACCTTAAAACAAGCGAGGTCACTTCTGCTCAGGCCCCCTGCCCCGCTCAATATGCCTACATTAATGGGAGGCTCAGCGAGAGAAAAGGGGTGACACCTCTACCTGTTGCTGATATATGGAAGGTAATGATCGCCCATCCCCCTCCAGAAAGGCTACTTAGACACCCACTGGAAAGCTGGTGGTATAGTCAAACAGAGACACCACTCAAATCGGCCCCCAGGCTGCTCAAAAGCAGCCCTCAGCTCGAACTTGGACCTCGGCCCCTCGGGCATTGCCCAAATGCCCCCGTTACCAATCTGACGCTGACCATAGGGGTGACGTGTAATAAAAGAGGAGTTTAAGGCTTGGCAAGTAGATTTAAATGTTTTGAAGTGGCAGTAAACGGCACTCACAGGCCCTGCAATGGCAGACCGGAGACAGATTTGAAAGGCTACTTGTGTGGGTGGGGCACAGTCAGTGCTGCAGGTCAACGAGTAGCATTTAGGTTACAGGCCCTGGGTCTATGGTATACAACTTTACAAGTGACTTGCAAGTAAACTAAACAGTCAATTGTACAAACACCAATGTTACAATGTTTAGAGGAGAAGCCCATACACTTTAGCACTGGGACAAAATGGTAAAATGCTCAGAGATCGACAGCCAACAAAAAGAATCTGCAACAAGCGTAGGTAAGGAGGCAAAACATCTGGGGGAAGACCCCAGTACGGTTGACAGGTTTAAGACTTTATAAAGAAACCCTACCTTAGGCTTCCTCCCTCTATATTGTCATGAAACACCTGTGACTTAGAATAAATCATTACAATGTATAATAGGGTGTACTTTATTGCATATATTATGGTTAAGACAGACTTAATACTGCAATTACTATTTTATTAATAACAGTTGATTCACCAGTCAAATATTTGGCATATGCTTAGTTCATGGGTTTCTGGTTTCTGGTTTCAAATTGGGAGATCAGTAAACAACATCCAATGTTATTCTATGAAAACACTGGTGAAGACAGGGATGGACTCCTAGAAAATTGTCATTTTTACTTTTGTACTCCACCAAACAAAACGTGGTATTAGGACAATTTTGTTTTCAGAATAGATCCTTTCCGTGATTTGAAGAAAATCCGTTAAATATTTTGGCAGAGAACAGGGATAAAACACCACAGATGCAACAGTCCATTTTATGTTTAGCTGGTTCATTGGAAAGTGACAGATTATCACTCTGACCAGGGCTGTGTATGTGTGCAATCAGGCTGTAGTTGCTAGGCTACTGTCTGTAAGGGTTTCTCTGTAAGGGTTTCATTGCAGATGGTCATTTTAGTTAAGACAGTGTCTGCACGAATGTTCCTCAACTCTTTGGAGCAGGTAAGCAGCCTTGCACAAGTCTCTGCTCTGGAAACGGTCTTTCTCTCATTTGAAGTGGCAGCATTGTGGGGTAGGGAGCGAATTGCTTCTTCCTCCAGGGGCTAACTCCCAATATGGGTTCTTAACGGAATGGAGCTGCACTTGTTCAATGAGGGTGAGGGGTCTTCTACTGCATCCCAAGTATAGTTGCTTTGCAAGGGGTGCTACCTGGATCAGAGTATCTATGACGTTTGGATTCCCAAGGAATCTGGCATTTCTTCAGTAACTATAGTTTATGCTCAATTCATGATGGGCTTTACCTAAAAAGGCATAGGTCTATTGCTTTACACATATGGTCTCAGCTGGTTGCAGTAATCGTGCCCCGCTTTCAGATCTCCCCTTTGGTAGCTATAGACTATACTCATCCTATGAGTTAGTTACAATTGGTAAATCCTGCAATGATGGTTCTGTTTGACTTTTCCTATGCAAAGGCATTCTCTGACTCCCACTTGTGTAGGTGGCTGAATTCTTTGGGGCTGATGTAGCACTGTCACTTTTTCCAATGTGCAGTTAGCTGTGTTAGTGGGATCTATGTCTTCGGCTCTAGTTGTCGGGATGGTGCATCTTCTTTAGGATATTTCCTTCAGGGTGGTCAGGGTCTCCACCTTGGTGAATGTCATAGGTAGACTAGCACGATCTGCTCTTGAAGGACAAGCATAGTAACACTGTTCAGAAGTCTGCCACCTTCTAGCTCCGGGTCACTGGTACTTTATTCATTTGGGTTCGCAATGAGCACTCTTTGATAATTGCTCCAAATCAGGTAGCATTTTTCTTTAGTCTGTAGCAACAGCAGTCTTTTGCCCGCTTTCCCCTGGGAGGCAGCACTTAAAGTCAGGTTTGCATCAAGGAAAGGGTGCTGAATGCTCACTCCTTATATGGAAGCATGGTTAGCCTGGTAAGTCTCTGGATGTCAGTCGACTATTATGGCCCTGATCTCTGACAGGGAGGTATACACAGTCGTTGCTAAGGCTGGATAGGCTGGATAGGCTTCTGTGCTGCCACCTACGCAAATCATAACTCATACGCCAAATTCAATGTTTATGACATCACATTATTAGTGTCAATAAATAACACTTAAAAGCGAAATGCAATGAAACACATTATCAAACCAATTAATGATACTACAGTCATCTTTGTAAGATTGGCAATGTGATATGTACTCTTGCCCGCAAGATGGTTTACAACCTTTGTGATACCAACAGTTTCACTGAGTGAGAGGCCATGAAGAACAAGTTACTTACCTTCAGTAACGATATATCAGTAAGAGACATATTAGTAATGGATTCCTTACCTCACAATTACCCCAGGCATCAGACTAGATCCAGAGAATTTTGTTTCGTAGCAGTGCCCCTTCGCGACGGTAGGTCACGTCGTTAGACTATGCGTTAGTTGTCGGCGCCGTAATCGCCGGGATGACATTGCAGTATCGATTTAGACGCCGACCCTGGCTGCTGACGCCAGTTCTTTACATGACATTCCACACCAGAAGTGCAGAGTCATGCAAGACACTGAACACTGGTGCATAAAACTAGGGCCCTGAAAGTGAGCCCTTAACCCTAGAAGTCAGTTCACAGAACGGGGAGGATGGGTGGGGCAGTATGGAATCTATAACTAGAGGAGTTGGCCTAATGGCTAGGGCGTCTAACCTCGAATCTGGGTTCGAGTCTCTGCAAAGACGCTGAACATCCTGTGATTCTGGGCAAATCACTCAATCTCACCGTGCATAACACAAATGAATGTGTCCTCATGTACCGCAACTGGTGCTATGTAAAGCGCTCGGATACCCGATTCGGGTCAAGTTCGCGCCATATAAAACTGTTAAAAACATATATATATCTATATATATATATATGTCTCTTACAGATATATCGTTACAGAAGGTAAGTAACTTGTTTATCTGAAACTATTAGTTATGGATTCCTTACCTTAGAATAGATACCCCAGCAATACCAACCCCGGAGGTGGGTCTGTGAACTAAGTTCACACGAGAAAGTCCTGGAGAACTGAATGGCAAAATAAGCCATCTCAGTAATGCTTAGTGAACGTGTGCAAGGAAGCCCACGTAGGTGCATGGCAGATGTCATGAAAGGGGACTCCACGTCCCAAAGCAGTAGTAGCTGCCGTCACCCTGGTGAAATGGGTGCGCAATCCTACTGGAGGTTCCTTTTTCGCCAAGGAATAACACATTTTAATGCAAAGAACGACCCATCGAGAGCTGGTTTGTTTTAGCACGGCCTGACCTTTCTTGGCGCTCACATAGCCAACAAAGATATTATCATCGACCCAGAATTGTTTTGTGTCCAAGTAAAATGAGCGCACGTTTTGGATCCAGACAATGGAGCCTCTCCTCCTCTTTAGAAGGATGTGGGAAAGGAAAGAAGGTGGGCAAAGTGATGGTCTGTCCTATGTGGAAAGAGGTAACCACATAAGGAAGAAAAGAGGATTGAGTTCGGAAGACAACCTTGTCCGGATGAACAGCAAGGAAAGGAGGCTTAGAAGAAAAAGCCTGAAGCTCACTCACCCTGCAAGTAGAGGTGATGGCAACCAGAAAAGCAATATTTAAGGTCAAGAGTCAGAGGACAATTATGTAGTGGCTAGAATGGAGCGCACATAAGGTAGGTCAGAACCAGGTTCAAGTCCCACTGGGGCAATACGAAAGGAATAGGAGGAAACAAATGAGTAATGCCCTTAAGGAAACGATTTACAATAGGGGACTTGAAAAGAGAAAGCTGATCAGAAAGCCAAAGAAAGGTCGAAATGGCCGAAAGATAGCCTTTAAGTGTGCCAAGAGGAGAGCCCTGCCTGGCCAAAGAAAGAATGAAGAGGAGAGCCTCTGATAGAGGGGCAGCAAGAGGATCCACAGCCTTTGGTGTGCACCATGCCACATATTTGTTCCATCTACAGGCGTATACCGTTTTAGTAGAGGGACACCTGTCTGGCAAGATTACAGTACAGAATGTAGGGAGGAAGGTCGATAGCTGTCAACTGTTGCCGCTCAATCTCCACACAAGGAGGTGGAGCCTGGACAGATTCAGAGGGAGGATCGTCCCCTGTTGCTACGACAGAAGATCCTACTGAAAAAGGCAGTCTGAAAGGAGGATTGATGGCCATGTGCAAGAGCTCAGGATATCAGACTGTTTGTGCCCAATCCGGAGCCACAAGGAGGACTTGGTCGCGCCTGATCTTCTTCAGCACTCTGGGCAGAATTGGTATAGGCAGAAAGGGTATAGAAGACTAACTCCACTTGTGACAAAAAGCGTGGCTGAGCGAGTGCCACCTTGAAAATTCCAAAGCGCAAAACGGCTCACATTGCGCATTCTTTTGGGTGGGGAATAGATCTAACAAAGGCTCTCCCTTCTGCTGTTAGGGACCTTGCACCACCTACGAGTGAAGATGCCATTAGTGATCCATCATGCACCTGCGGCTGAGTTCGTCCGCCCTGGGGTTCCATGAACATGCTAGGTGTTGAACTACCAGGGATATGCCCGGATGTTCCAGCCATTTCCAAAGGCGGAGAGCCTCTTGACATAGGGTCCACAACCCCACCCTGCCCTGTTTGCTGCAGTACCACATGGGGTGGTGTTGTCCGTGAACACCTGCACTACTCTACCTTTGACAGAAGGAAGGAATGCTTTCACTGCAAGATAAATCGCCCAGAGCTCCAGAAGGCTGATGTGGAGCCCGGACTCCACCAGAGACCAGAGGCCTCTGATCGTGGCCACCCAAACCCAGGAGTGACGCATCTGTCACCACTGTGAACTCTGGCTGGGGAAGGGAGAGGGATCAGCCATTGACCCAATCCTGGTTCGTTAGCCACCACTGCAATTGGTGTGCAGTGCCCTCCAAGATCTGGACACAATCGGAAAGATTCCCCTTATGCTGTGGCCACTGGAACTTTAGGTCCCACTGCAGAGCCCGCATATGCCACTTGACATGATCCACCAGCAGGATGCAGGAAGCCATGAGGCCCAGCAGCCTCAGGGTCATTCTGACTTTGAGAGGATAAGCCCAAAACTCTGTTGTATCCAGAACCGCTTCATTGAAAAGGAGCTTTGAGAGGGAATCAGGATTGACTTTGGCACGTTGATAGTGAACCACAGCAAATGCAGGAGGTCCGCCGTAGTCTGGAGGTGGGAGACAGCCTGGGGCGAGCCCGCCTTCAACAGCCAGTCGTCAAGATAGGGGAAGACTGGAAGCCCTGATCTGCACTGATGAGCTGCAACCACCGCCATCACTTTTGTGAACACCCGAGAGGCATTGGTAAGGCCAAAGGGAAGCACAGTAAACTGAAAATGCTCATGGCCTACGGTGAACCGTATGTAACGCCTGTGAGCTGGCAGGATGGGGATGTGGAAATAGGCGTCTTGCAAGTCCAACGCTACCGTCCAGTCTCCAGGGTCGAGAGCAAACAGAACCTGAACCAATGTCAACATCTTGAACTTCTCCCTCCGGAGGAAGCGGATGACGTCCCGAGATCCGAGATAGGACCCAGGCCTGTGTCCTTCCTGGGCACTAGAAAGTAGTGGGAGTAGCAACCACAACTTATTTCTGGCACAAGGATGCGCTTGATGGCTCCCTTGCCCAAGAAAGCTGTAACTTCCTGGAGGAGAAGAGCTAAGTGATCCTCTGACATGCGATGGAATGTAAGTGGCACAGATGGAGTAGTATTGAAGGGGAGAGAGTAGCCCATTCGGACAATCAGCAAAACCCGCCTGTCCGACGTGATGTTCTGTCAGTGGGGGAGGTAATGCAAATCCTGCCGCCCACTGGCAACTGGTGGCCCTGTAGGGTCGGACTAGGAAGGTTTGGAGGCTGCTACTGAGGGGGCACTGGTGCACTGGCCTGCCCACTGGTCCCCTGACCCACGACGCTGGGTCCCACGTCCCCAGCCACGCAGAGGCTGAAAGTTTGTGCAGGCCTGAGGCTCTGGGCGGAACGTTGTGAGGCAATCCTTCCATAACCAGGAAAGGGGAGAAAAGAAGTCTGCACGGGGCGAGAGGAGGTAGCAAGGCCCAAGGATCTGGCCGTAGCCCTAGAATCCTTAAAGCACTCGAGCACGTTGTCCGCTTTGTTGTTACCAAACAAGCGACGACCAAAGGGCATGTCCAAAAGAGTCGATTGGACATCGCCCAAAAAGACAGAAGACCTCTGCCAGGCGTAGCGTCTCAGGGCTACCGAGATTGAAATTGTCCTGCTTAGGGAGTTGGCTATGTACAGCCCACATCGTATGGCGAACTTCGCTGCATCTCAACCCTCAGCAACTGCATGGGATAGCATGGCCCGGGCCTCCTCCGGGCACTGTCGGAGCACCTGCACGACCGTGTGCCACACTGCCCAAGAGACATGCAGTGCTCACCGACCACAGTCCTAAGCTGGTGGAAGAAAACATCTTCTTCCCAAGGGGATCCAGCTTCTTGGATTCCCTAGCAGGTGGAGTGGTAGGGAATGCACCCTTGGAAGTAGTGGCTTGGATCACAAGCTATCGGGGGTAGGGTGTTGGAAGAGGAAAATGTGGTCGCCCGGGGCCAGGCGGTGGAGTCGGGGAATCGTCCTAGCCACAGGGGCCACTGTGCTGGGCTTGGACCAAGTGCCCAGAAGGATGTCTGTGAGGGCCTCTTGAACAGCAGAAGGGGCTCCGAAGAGGCAGCTGCAGGTTGAAGCACCTCAGTCAAGAGTTTAGTCCTGACCGCCACCGTAGGAAGCTTAAGGTTCAAGGCCTCAGCCACTCTACACTACACCACAGCATAAGAGGCTCTCTCCTCTGTAGCCACGGTAGGGGGAGAAAGCATGCCAAGGTCTGGAGAAGTGTCCAGACCACTGACCTAACCCAACTCCTCTCTCCGGTCCAGTTCTTCCAACTGGTCTGCCAGAGGGCCTACAGACCCCTACCAGTCCTCTTCAACCTCCTCTGGTTGCCGCTCAGGGCGATAGGGTACACCAGGGTAGAACACGGGTACAAAAGAATCAGTCGGCGCCGGTGCCGGTGTACGTCAGTCGGGCTTCGGGTCCATGTCGAGAGGGAGGCTGGGGTAGACTTCAGTTGGGGACACAACCGGCCTCAGGAGGGGTGGCGGTGTAGCCAATGGTTTCGAGAGGAGGTGTCATAAGGTCAACTGGCGCTGATCCGGATCCAGCCTGGGACCGCCGGCATCGAAGGCCTAGAACCCCCAGGCGAGTCCGTGGCACAAAGGCGCGCCTGCTGCACAAAGATGGAGTGGAGGGCTTCGTAAAAGCTATGAAGTTGGGCAGGGGTCACTCCGGCTTCCAGGAAGGGAAGGAGGCTCGGAGCCAACCCAGAGGCTCCGGGAGAGAGACCAAACGACTACCTTCCGCATCCCGCGTTGCGTCGGCTGACTGATACGGAGAACGCGGAGAGCGACTGTGCTTCTTCGCCTTCTTTTTGAGCTTTGACTTACCCGAAGACAAAGACTTGGACGAAGGAGTGGTGGTGTTGGCTCTGCGACCTCCCTCTAAACTGGAACCTCGAGCGGTATGGAGCAGACTGCCAGGCCTCCGGAAGATTTTGGAACCGCTCCTGCAAAGACTTTGGGGCCATGGCCCGACAATCGGAGCACATCGTCGGGTAGTGGTTGTGCTCCAGGCACCAGAGGCACACTAGATGTGAGTCCATCGCTGACATCAGCTTGTGGCAGGAGCCGCAAGACTTGAAGCCGGTCCGCCGAAGTGACATCCCTATGCACCAGGAGTCAAACGACTCGAAAAAGAGGTCGATAAAAGTCGGAAAAAAACAGTCAAAAAAGGATTAGAGGTACCGCTCTCTCCGGATCTGCGCTGTTTGGCACGGAAAAAGAAAGAACGGACGTCAGCGCGCAGTGGCAGCGTCTAAGTAGATACTGTAACGTAATCCAGGCGATCACGACACCGACAGTGAATGCGGAGTCAAACGATGTTCCTACCGACACCCAGGAGTACTGCTACGAAAAAAATTTCTCCAGATCCAGTCTGACACCTGAGGGTAAATCTAAGGTCATGAATCCATAACTAATAGTGTCTTTCAGAGCATTATGTTTAGTGTTCAATTTATGCTGTGCATGGCTGCTGGCTGCAAGAGTTATGGATTATGCTCATAACCATAACTTCGAATAACACCAACATTCACTTTTAATTTTGAGCTATAACAGCACTTTAACTGCGTTTTTTAGATGAATCTGTGTGTTTTTTTTTTTAACATACATTGAGGTTTTATAACCCAGGTTACCCTTAACTGCACTTTAATCTTTGTATTTGTACCGCCAGTAGGATATATCACCGCCAGTAGGATATATATCCTGCTGGCGGTCGCCAGTAGGTATTTAGTTATAGTCAGGACCTGGTTTCTATTCAAAAAGCGTTTTTTCTTTTCACAATAACTTTGGCGCCGGTTGACAAATCTTCGTGAAATTTTCAAAACTTATGGCCCGCTCTGGTCAGCTCCTATCTTGAAAGTTTCGGGGTGATTGAGCAAGCGGGGGCCGAGAAAAAAGGGGGGTCCCAAAACGTGTTTTGTCCATGTTAATTCCCATCGGAAACTTTAGACACGATTATAGCTCGAACTGCTGAACGGAATTACACCAAATTTTGCAAAAAGGTAGCTGATGTTTCAGAAAGAACTCATTTTGTTAAATGGTGTGAATCCGTTCAGTAGTTCCGGAGAAATAAAAAACAAAAAAAAAACAGGAGGTCGAAAAATATATTTCCCATATGAAACTTTAGACACTGCTACAGCTTGAACTGCTGAAAGGAATTACATCAAATTTGGCATAAAGGTAGCCCTTGTTTCAGAAAGAATTGTGGAAATCCATTCAGTAGTTGCTGAGAAAATCAAAAAAATAAAAGTTTTGACATTTTGAGGTACCGAGGATCCGCGGACCCTCCCGACCACCAGCTTTATTCTAACTGGCTGTCAACACTCCAAACCAGGAATTGTTGGCAGCAATCCTGGGCCTCGGTAACCGCGGCACAAGAAAACGGGGGGGAAAACGCGTAAAACAAGAAAAGGGGACAGGGTAGAAACATCCTGACACCATAGGCCTGCTCAGGGGGTCAAACAAGGACCCCCAGGGCCAGAATAAGTATTAAAAAATAAAATAAAATAAAAAACGGCAAAAGTACGCGGATTCTGCCGCGAAAATAGAAAAAACGAAGTGCGGGCTCCCGTGCATTGTTAATATTTAGCCCCGGGGTGGGCCAGGTCCCGGGGACAGTGAAAACAAAAGTGTGGGGGGTAAAATCCCCCCCCCACTGCCCCGGGGACTGCCACCTCTCCAGGGCAAGATAATTGAGTTGCGGGGAGGCACGCAGTCCCCCCGCAGACCCAGGGACCACCACCCCGGGTGTCTTTTTTAATCTATCAGGGGGCCTCCAAGGGCCCCCATGCCCCGGGGACGGCCAGCCGCGGGCTTTTTAAAAATATTTGAGGGGGAGCACATGTCCCCCCTGCAGCCCCGGGACGCCACATACCAGGGCTTCTATTATTTTTTTTTTTTAAAACAACCAGTGTTGGGGGGCTTGAGCCCCCCACACGCCTTGGCACCCCCACCCCCCTGGGGCTTCACACACATTGGGAGGGGGGCCGCACAGTGGGCTGGTGGGCTAGTTGGACCCCAGGGACCCTCAGGATTCAAAGGGACTTAATACCTCAAATTACAACGTGCCAGAGGGAACATTTGCAGAGTGGTGGAGAAAGGGGGCATAGCCTTTGCCTGCCGCTCACCAATCCCACTGCGTGGGGCTTACTGGAGGTAAAAGGTAGGCTAGTTGGTCCCTAAAGGACCCCCAGCAGTGAAGGGGACTTCAATCCCCATCCAAAAGCGTCCCAGGGAGTGCGTTTGTAGAGTGGTGGACAAAGTGGGCCTGGCCTGGTACAAGT
The DNA here is from genome assembly GCF_964263255.1 of Lissotriton vulgaris. Classification (NCBI taxonomy): domain Eukaryota; kingdom Metazoa; phylum Chordata; class Amphibia; order Caudata; family Salamandridae; genus Lissotriton; species Lissotriton vulgaris. The sequence continues at coordinate 819,138,227 of NC_141689.1, read as the reverse complement.
ACTCACCAATGTTGCTGTGTGGGACTGACTGGAGATAATAGTTTGGGAAGTTGGTGCCCAAGGATGTCCTTGGGGGCCAACTACCTCTCTTGTTACCTCCAGTAAGTTCCACACTGTGGGATTGCTAAGACTTCTTCGGAGGCCTTGGCCCCCTTTCTCCATCATTCTGCAAACGTGACTCGTTGCAGAGTACGGGATGGCGGATGAAGTCCAATTTAGTCCTGAGGGAGTTTGGGGGCTAAAAATCCCTCCTGGTACCTCCTGTAAGTCCTAGTCAGACTCGCCCACACTGGAGAACGTTCCTTTCAATACATGGCTGCCAAACTATGGAACGCACTACCACTGTGGATCCGAAGTATAAATGACCTTCTTGCCTTCAGAAAGGCATTAAAGACCCACCTGTTTTGCTAAGTTGACCTGATGGCCTGTCTGTATGTTGTGCTCTCTCCTGTCTAGTCCAGCGCTGGGACGCCCCTTCGCTGGGGCAGCCGCCGCGCTATATAAGCAGATGTAACATAACATAACATACGCAACGGAACTCCTGAGCGTTGTTTGGACGCCCAGCACCCTTTCTCCACCACTCTGCAAATGTGACTACTAGTTAAAGTAGCATATTTCTGCACCTCTGACTTGTTTTAATCCCCCTGCCATATTATATACAAGGGTCTTAAGGAGAAGGTCATGCTAATCACAGGGGTACCCAAAAGCATAGTGTTTCCTAGTGTATGTAGATGTTTTCACTGTATTCTAAGTGCCTTTTAGCATAGCACTGGCTCTAGGCCTGGTTAGTCAGTGTCAGTTACCACCAGTACCCGTCGGAAAAAGTTGTGGGCTCAGGATGATTTTGCAGTAAGGCCTCTTTCTGCTCCTCTGTTTGTACTTACTGCAAGTCTTGCTTCTTCCTGCAGTTTTCTTCGTCTTTGTGGACTTATGTAGCTTCTTTCTGTGCATTTTCTCTTCTTTCTTCACATGTTCTACCTCTGTAGGCATAGTTGGAAACTAGCATATAAAAAAACCTTAGTAAATCGATGAAAAAAACGTTTCAGGGCCATTATAGTTAGCTGGACATTTCACTCGTACAAAACCATAGAAATTCCCCCGTTATAGTTAGTTCAGCTAACTATATCTCGCGTGCCCGCAATGCACTGCTGATGACGTCACATTACATCACTCAAGACATGGTCAGTGACATCTCTTATGACCTCATCCAGTGAATGTGTGTTTTTCTGAAAATTAAATGTTTTATATATGTATATCTCAAGGTCGATAGGAGAATAAATGGGTATATAAATGTCTAAATGGATTCATTTTTTTTTGCAAAATTGATTGTATAACTGAATGATTGGTTTTCAACGAGTGAAATGATCAACACACTATAACGCACCTGAAACCTATGGTTTTTTTCAGCCAGGAGATCGTCCTTCAAAGCCCGACTGGACAACAATGCACATGACAGCAAATAACTTTTCAACATAGTGAAGAAACTCTCCAACCCCAGCGCCAACACCAACGACATCCCGCCCGTCGTAAGATCTGTGCGACTCACTGGCCACCTTCTTCCATCACAAGATCACCGACATCCACAACAGCTTCAACTCCTCAGCCGCCCGTCCGCAACAGACCCCACCCCGAACTCCACCTGCACCAACCAGTTGACCTCCTGGTCCCACGTCAACGACAAAGAAACACGCAAGGTCATGAACTCCATCCACTCAGGATCTCCATCAGACCCCTGCCCACACCAAGTCTTCAACAAAGCTGACGCAACCATTGCACCCCAACTTCTCCTTCGACACAGCGACATTCCCAGAAAGCTGGAAGCATGGCGAAATCAACACTCTCCTCATGAAACCCAAAGCGGACCCCAAAGACCTTAAGAACTTCTGGCCCATCTCCCTGCTCCCCTTCCCGGTGAAGGTCATCGAGAAAATTGCCAACATACAGCTGACCCGCCACCTCAAGAACAACAACATCCTAGATCCATCCCAGTCCGGATTCAAACGCAACCACAGCACCAAGACTGCCCTCATCGCCGCCACAGACATCAGAAACCAGCTAGACAACGGCGAAACTTCAGCCCGCATCCTCCTGGACCTGTCAGCCGCTTTCGACACGGTCTGCCACCACACACTAACATGCCTCCAAGAAGCCGAAATCCAGAAGAAGGCCCTAGACTGGACCACATCCTTCCTCTCCGGCAGAACCCAGAGAGTCCGCCACCCTCCCTTCCGATCCGAAGCCACCGACATCATCTGCGGCGTACCCCAGGGCTCATCCCTGTTCAACGTCTACATTGCCTTCCTCGCACAAGTGGCCCGCCAGCACGACCTGAACATCATCTCTTACGCCGACGACACCCAGCTCATCCTCTCCCTCACCAAGGACCCGCACACCATCAAAACCAACTTCCAAGAGGGAATGAAGGCAGTCGCCGAGTGGATAAGGAGCATCCGTCTGAAACTGAACTCTGACAAGACGGAGGTCCTCATCCTAGGTCCCACACCATCTACGTGGGACGACTCAGTGTGGCCAACCACACTGGGAGCAGCTCCAACACCCACGGACCACGCGAGCAACCTAGGATTCGTCCTCGACTCCTCCCTCTCCATGTCAAAACAGGTCAATGCCATCTCCCCCTCCTGCTACAACACCCTCCGCATGCTTCGCAGGATCTACAAGTGGATCCCGACCGAAACAAGAAGAACAGTAACCCAAGCCCTCGTCAGCAGCAGGCTGGACTACGGCAACGCACTCTACACAGAAATCACGGCCAAACACCTGCGATGATTACAACGCATCCAAATCGCTTCCGCCAGACTGATTCACAACATCCCCCGCCGCAGCCACATCACCCCCCACCTAAGAGACCTGCACTGGCTCCCCGTCAATAAGAGGATCACCTTCAAGCTTCTCACCCACGCACCCAAGGCACTCCACAACACAGGACCAGCCTACCTGAACAACAGACTCAACTTCTACACCCCCGCCCACCAGCTCCGCTCCTCAAGCCTCGCCCAGCGCATCGAACGAACAACCTGCGGCAGTAGATCCTTCTCCTACCTCGCCTCCACGACCTAGAACACCCTCCCCACCCATCTGCGGCAGACCCAAGACCTGCTCACCTTCAGAAGGCTCCTCATGACCTGGCTCTTCGAGCAGTAGCAGACCCCCCCACCCCCCCAGTGCCTTGAGACCCTCATGGGTAAGTAACCCGCTTTACAAGTTCACTGATTGAATATATATATATATTAGCAGCCCGTCCCGACGTTGTCCGGATATTAATTGCTGCCTGTCAGTAGTATATTGTTTTGTAGGATTTCGTTTTGATAGCATTTCTTATCTGTGACAGGCCAGTGAAACGCTCCGATTCACAGTGCACATTCAGTAGTGTGTGAACTCGAGTTTCCCTACTTTATTTTTCCTTGCAATATTATATAGTGTGAACTCGACAACATGGCATGATCACAATTTACATCACAGAGGAACGCATTCGTTTGTGGTAGGCACGGGGAGACAAAGCAATTTGCCTTTTATCACAGAATGTTGAGCTGATACCGAGATTCGAACGTAGCTCCCCAGCTCTAAAGATCGCAATTATAGAACTTGTGGCAGGAGGTGTGTCTAAAAGTGTATGTCGGTGCTGGCCATCAATGAGAGACCTGTGCATTTTTCAAATGGGTGGTGAAAAAATATGCGTATGTTGCTGGAGATGTGGGCCGCCGTGCCACCAATGTACTTACCGGGGGGAGGGGAAAAACCCATTATTCCGCAAATTTCTTTCCACATACCATCACTCCGCATACTTTCATTACGAAAGTACCATGACTCCGCAATGCCATTATAACGCATGGCATTACATTTTATATGCTTTTACCACGCATACATTTACAACGAAATTCGTTGTAAATGCATGAATGGTAAAAGCATGTTTTTTTTAATGTTTGGATAAGGTAAGTATGGGTATATGTTTTGAGGTACTGAGGTATATATTTTGGGTTTTTTGGGTATTTTAAGGGTTCACGGCTAGGTTTGGGGTACATGGGTAGGTTTAGGGTTTAGGGATAGGTATGGGTTTTGGGGTACAGGGGTATTTTTGGGATTCAGGGCTAGGTTTGGGTTTTGGGGTACAGGGTTATTTTTAGGGTATAGGGGTAGGTTTGGGATTTAGGGTACAGGGGTATTTAAAGGGTTCAGGGCTAGGTTTGGGGTACATGGGTAGTTTTAGGGTTTAGGGATAGGTATGGGTATGGGTTTTGGGGTACAGGTTTTTTTTGGGTTCAGGGCTAGGTTTGGGTTTTGGGGTACAGGAGTATTTTTAGGGTTCAGGGGTATGTGTGGGTTTTGGGTTACAGGGGTATTTTTAGGGTTCAGGGCTAGGTTTGGGTTTTGGCGTACAGGGGTATTTTTAGGGTTCAGGGGTAGCTTTGGGTTTTAGGGTGCAGGGGTATTTAAAGGGTTCGGGGCTAGGTGTATATAAAATGTAATGCCATGCGCTATAATGGCATTGCGGAGTCATGGTACTGAAAGAAAGTTGTGAAATAATGGGTGTTTACCCTCCCCCGGTAAGTACATTAGTGGCACGGCGGGCCACATCTCCAGCAACATACTCATATTTTTTCACCACCCATTTGAGAAATGCACAGGTCTCTCATTGATGGCCAGCACCGACATACACTTTTAGACACACCACCTCCCGCCACAAGTTCTAGAATTGTGAACTTTAGAGCTGGGGAGCTACGCTCGAATCTCAGCATCAGCTCAACATCCTGTGATTCCAGGAAAATCGCTTTGTCTCCCGTGCCTACCACAAATGAATGTGTTCTTCTGTAATACAAATTGTGCTCATGCCATGTTATCGAGTTCACGCTATATAATACTGCAAGGAAAAATAAAGTAGGGAAACTCGAGTTCACACACTACTAAACGCGCACTCTTAAGTGCATTAGCAGTGCACTGTGAATCGGAGCGTTTCACAGGCCTGTCACAGATAAGAAATGCTATCAAAACGAAATCCTACAAAACAATATACTACTGGCCGGCAGCAATTCATACCCGGACACCGTCAGGACGGGCTGTGTGTGTGTGTATGTGTATATATAGCTATACTACTATTATAAAGAGAGAACGTTGTCCTTTGAGCCAGGTAAACTCAAAAAGGTACACCACCAATCGCAACACCCAATACAGCGTTGGAAAGGGGAGGTCCAGGGGATGGACATAGGCTATATAAAAAAATTTAAAAAACGAAATTTTAAAAATTTACCATAAAAAAAAAGTAGTCCCTTGAAAGCAGCGAGGTGCGTCATGACATCAGGAGCGAGGGGAGGAGCGGCGTACGCTGATGTCCGAGCATTGATTGCAAAGAGCGGAGACTGGAGGACTGGTGAGACGTGATTGGAGCAACTGACGCCGACGGTGAGACGTGATTGGAGCAACCGAGAGGCGAAGAAAGGAGACCCGATAAACGAGAGACGTGTGGCGAGTAGCAGAGAGGGTCAGGAAAGGGGTCACTCACTTGTGTGATAGTCACAAGGCAACAGCGCTAGGAAGGGGGCGGAGTGACGTGATGCTGAGGCGGCCAGGGAGCAGGTATTAAGGTACAAAGACCGAGCGCACGGGAAGGGCTGCTGTGACAAGGTGTAGTAGATGCCGCGTGGGAAGGGGTGCTGTGACATGGTGTAGTAGATGCCATGTGGGAAGGGAACAGGTATGATGTATACAGCCAGCTGAAGCGCAAGGGATATGGCAGAAGGCTTGAGAGGGCTGGTATGCATAGAGAGAACCAAATAGCGGCTTTTGCAGTACGATCATCCTTCAGCAGTCAGAAAGTCAGTGAGCAAACTAACAAGAGTGGATATGATGCAGATGTGTCTACAGAAGTCGAAAGAATGCTGCCCTAGCATCTAAAAAGGTGACCAGGAGGTGGAAAAGTGGGCTCTTATGCAAACCCAAAACATGGTCTGAAAGAAAAGGATTAAATACACCCAGAGCCTAACTGATCCCTTTTTTATAGTTAGCTGGAAATTTTACTGACATAAAACCATAGAAATTCCAACTTTATAGTTAGTTGGACTCACTATAACAAGCGCGTCTGCAATGCACTGCTGATGACGTCACATATTACATCACTCATGACATCACTGATGACACCAGCCAGTGAATGTGGGTCTTTCTTTAAAATTAATATGTTTAAGATTTGTATTTGTAAAGGTTAATGGAAGAATAAATGGTTAAATAAGTGTGTAAATGGATGTTTTTTTTTTTTTTAAATGATTGGTTAACTGCCTTAAGTGTATTTTATTGAATACATATATTAGCGAGTAACTTTTAAATATTGAAATATATGTATCAGTTTTTCACTTTGTGTATAAGTAGCTGCATGGGTTGGTGACTTACTCACTGTTTGTATGTGTTTTGAAGACAGCATATGTGCAGGACTGTATGGGTGGATGAGTGTGTATATGTGTGTGTTAGTGAGTGAATGACTGTCTCACTATTGTGTTTTTTAGTAACATATATTTTAATCTAGTGTATGTGAGTTTTGATGTATATAAGTGAGTATATGTGAGAGTAAGAGATTGTAAGAGTTCCTGTTTAAATAAGTATATGTTTATATAAGTGATTGTTTAAGAGAGTAAGTATGTGTAAGTTCCCTTAGAAGTTAAGAGGTAGTGTGTGTATAGTTTTATATGCAAATAAATGGATGTTCAATAATTTATTTGCATGTGTGAGTATGTGTGCGAGTAACTTTTGGATGACTGTCGGTGTATAACAGGATGTATAGATGTATCACTACATATGATGAGTGAGTATATGTATGAGTGACTATATAGAACTGTTGGTGAATGAGTGGATGTGTATATAGATGGTGGAATTACTGAATTTGTTGTAACTGGTATGGGTATCTCCATTTTTTTGAAAATGTTAGTTTCTATTTTTGAATATCTATTTCAAGGGTTACATTACACTAAAAGGAGGTCTTTCACTGTCACAAGGATGGAGTCATAAGTGATGTCATGAGTGATGTCACTGACTATGTCATGAGCGATGTAATATGCGACGTCATCAGCAGTGCATTGCAGGCGCGCTTGTTATAGTGAGTCCAACTAACTATAACGTTGGAATTTCTATGGTTTTATGTCAGTAAAATTTCCAGCTAACTATAACTGGTGTGAAACCTATGGTTTTTTTCAGTGAATTTCATAGGTTTTTTAAATGCTAATTCCTAACTATAACTGGTGTGAAACCTATGGTTTTTTCAGTGAATTTCATAAGTTTTTTAAATGCTAATTACTAACTATATATAGGGCCTCAAACCTATGAAATGTAATATTTTTTATAATGAATCCTATATTGTATATTTATAAAAGACTTTTTTTTTTTTGCCCTGCTGCGCTCCCGGTGCGCGCCCCAGTGTGCGCACTGGAAAGCGCATTTTTTCGGAGCGCCCCGGGTCGCGCACCGGTGAGCGTCCCGTTAGCGCTATTGCCGCGAACGAAAACATGACGTATTGCGTAGCCGCATCCGCGTGATACGCACAGCGTAAGCGCACCCGGAAGTACTCTAGCGAATACGATCGCGCAACGTAATCATCTGACGCGCTTACGCAACGCGCCCCATGGCGCGCCCCGTGGCGCGCCCGGGGGCGCGTCGCGTTATGTGACCTAAAAGTAACACTTTTTATTGGTGCAGAACAGTTTTGGTGGCTAAATGATGAAAGCCCGGGTCATGTGACCTGAAAATAACACTTTTCATTGGTTCAGGACAGTTTTTTTTTTCCAAATGATGAAAGACCCCACCTTTTTTCCTTATTCTGACTTTGTCCTTTGACTGAGGAAGACCTGTTTGGAAATCTATCAGAAGTATTTTGTACTTTAAAATGGCTACAGTAGCAGCAGCAGCTGGAGCATCTGCACCACCACCACCACCAAGAGGACCACCACAACATTACATTGGTGGTCAAGAAGAGGAGGAGGAGGAGGAGGAGGAGAGAAGGCAATACCCCATACAAGCCAAGGCAGCACATTGTATGGGAGTTTTTTTCTATCCCAGAGGGCAAGAAGAAAGTCAATGCGCCCAAGGTGACTTGCCTAATCTGTGGCATGGAACTTTCAAGGGGGAACCCTAACAAAAAATATTCTTTTGGTAATAATACCATGATTAGACACATGCAGCGCAAGCATCCGAACAACTATGCTGCCGCAGAGGTGAGAGAACTGGCCAGTAACCCTCCCCAATCTTCAACCACCACCTTCAAAAGAAAGCAACCCACTCCATCAGGACCAGAGACAAGGGAGACGATCCCTTGCATACAACCACGATTTGGGGAATTCAGAATTACATGTATTTTTTGTGGTAAGACCATCTCCTATGGTGAACAGAGCATAAAGCTCATCCTCCTTGCTGGTGGCAACCACAATTGCCCAAAAAAAACCCTATTTTTTCCTGATTTTTTTTTGCTCCAGTTGAGCCATTTTCAATTCCCTGTTTTTTGTTTCTCCCCATAAAAATAACAAAAAAAATATAAAATAGTTCATAAAAGCCAAAAAAAGTACAAAATGTTCAAAAAACATTAAAAAAATATAAAACAAAAAGAAGAAAAAAAACTGTTCTTTTTAGAACTACCTCCAATTTTTAAAAAAAGGCTCCATTTTTTTTAAAACTATCATTCTTTTTTCCCATGGAACGCTTCCAGGTACGCTCCGCGGTGCGCGTACCGGGCGCTACCCCCGCGCAAATCAAATGGTTTTTTTTTTTGCCCTGCGGGCCCCCTCATAGCCCCCACATCAAACCTAGGGGGTTCGGGGGGCTCTACTCCGCCCCCTTATGGTCATTCCCCCTTTGTTTTTGCCACCTCGTGTCTCGATCCTACCGAGACACAAGATGGCGGCCGCTCCGGACTGTTTGGAATGTTGACAGACACCCGAGAGCCAATCAGCTTTCCGCACGCGAACTCGCGTAGCGCGCTTGTTAGCGCCCCGGTGCGCGTACCGGGGAGCGCTTAAAGATATATATATTTTTTTTAACCTAAATTACTCAAAATCCACTGGAGCACATATCTTGAGACATAGCAAAGGCACATCGGGCTACCAGTCCCTACAATTTTGCCAAGTTTGGTAGAAATCCATTCAGCCGTTCGGGCTAAAAGTGAGGTTGACCGCCCTATGGAAATTAACATGGGAAAAACACGTTTTGGGGCCCCCCTTGACAAATCCCCCCCCAAACTTTCAGGGAAGGACCGGAGTGCCGCGAGGCAAATTTGAGGAAATTTTCAGGCAGATTCCTCAACCGGCACCAAGGTTATTCACAATAGAATGTTGAGATTTTGTACTGAAAATAATCCTAACTATAACTACCTACTGGCGACCGCCAGTAGGTAGGTAGGTGTAGGTGTGTGTATATATACTTGGGAATAGCCTCTTGGACAGATCAGAGGTGTTTCCGCTAAATGTATATTACTTGTACACTTAATGAGAGCGAAATACTGAATTTTTAAAAATCCCCGTTTTGTCCGTTTTTTTGCTGTATTATTTAGGCACTGTACCCTGCTTTTAAAAATCATTGTGATTGCATACCTGCACCCGTTTTTCGCCACATTACTGTGTTTAGAGCTGAGCTTTTCTATCAGGGAAGGGCACCACACTGCCTGAACGGCAGACATCTTTGGTGAGGGCAAGGATCCAAAGCAAGGATTGGCTGCTCTAGTTGTCAGAAGGACGCTAGAACAGTATTTAAGACAGCCATGCTGACGCGCAGCGGGCACGCGCGGCGGGCTCGCCGGAGCGTGCGCGGAGTCGCGCCAGAGTCCAGCCCGTCTGCGCCCGTCCGCGCACGGACGGGCTCGGGGGCAGGGACCTCTGGACTAATGCGCTCCTACACCTCGGAAGACCTACGTAATCTGGATAAGGGTGAGGCTTGCCTTGATAACAACACCCTGAAGATACTAAGAACACATGCTATCTACAAGCCATTGAACATTATACATCAAGATGCATTCTCCACCCTGAAAATAGCATATCTAAATACCAGATCACTCCACTGCCACCACGTCGAGGTCTATAACCTGTTGCAAAACAACGACACTGATATACTGACCTTAACAGAGACCTGGATGAGTGAGAGCTCAATGCCAGACATCCTGGCCGCCCTCCCCAGCGGCTATGATGCTTTATGGCAAAACCGCCCAGGAAACACACGGGGAGGAGGGGTAGCTGTGATTTTCAAAAAGATGCTGTCAGTAGAAATCCTACTATCAGAGACAGTCGACCTGGCTGATCTGCTTGGGGTGAAAGTCACAGTAAACAGCTCATGTTGGGTGGTGTTAGCGGTCTATCGCCCTCCCAACGCAACCCCAACCTTCCAGGACTTATTCGCCCCCATCATATCTGATCTTTGTACTCGCTACTCGAAAATCTTAGTCACAGGAGACTTCAACTTGCACTGGGATAATCCTCACTGGGACGCTCCTATGCGCCATTTGGACACTTTGATGTCAGCGCTAAACTTTAAACAGATCGTGAATGTCCCCACGCACACCAAAGGTCATACCCTTGACCTGGTATGGATTACAGACCCCTCACTAACGCTGAAAGAAGTTGCCCCATGTATCTGGTCTGATCACTACCTAATTTCCTGTGAGCTACGTATTAAGGGCCAAATAATCAAACCAACATTGGAGGCTAGGAAAACCCGCAAATGGGCAGAGGTCGATTTGAGGACCCTGACCGAGGTATTCCTGCCCAGAGATTGCCCCCCGAACTTAGATCATAGTCTAGATCAGCAATACGCGGATTTAACGCGTTCCCTGACACTAGCTATTGATCAGATAGCGCCAATAAAAATGAAGGCGCTAAAAGGCCCGGGTAAGGATGCCCCTTGGTTCACACCAGCACTGAGGGACCATAAAAAGAAACTTAGAGCCCTAGAAAGAAGCTGGAGGAAAACTAAACTGGACTCAGCCAGGAACCTCTACCATGCCTCCTTGAACGCATACAAAAAACACATCATCCTTGCCAAAGCCGAGTACTACGAATCCCGTCTAAGTAAGGCAGTCAACGTGCAGTAAGAGACTTTTAAGATCCTGTCGGAGTTGACCAAAAAAACAGACAGCGTTCAGTCTCCCATAAACTGCAATTGCTTTCAGGATTATTTCTTGGAGAAAGTAAGAACCATCATCCAGGACATAAAAAATGGGCCGCTTAATGGAATGGCTACACCTATAATCCCCCAAAATCAAACTGACTGTGCTATCACACTGTTTCCAGAGATTGACATCTTGAGCCTGCAGCAGTTGATGGCCAGAATCAAATCTGGATCTCCAGCGGACCCTTGTCCACCTAAAGTTTTTCAGGCAGCCCGTCCACTATTGGAGGAGCAAGTCATCCATCTCCTAAATAGATCCCTGGAATTAGGACAACTACCAGCAGCACTTAAGGAAGCGCGGGTAAGACCGCTGTTGAAAAAACCTGGCGCAGACCCCGCAATACTAAAAAACTATAGGCCGATCTCTCAGCTACCATTGCTCTCTAAAGTACTGGAGCAACATGTATTAAAATCTTTGTCCATGTACTTGGAGTCCCACTCCCTGCTTCACGAACGACAAGCAGGGTTCCGAGCACACCACAGCACCGAGTTGGTGATGCTCTTGGTGCTGGATGAATTGAGAGGCTTGGCTGACGGTAAAAAACCGAGCGCCCTGATTTTATTAGACCTTTCAGCGGCGTTCGATACCGTCAGTCATGCGCTGCTACTGGAAAGGCTGAGTGACTTTGGCATCAAAGGCCGGGCTTTCGAGTGGTTGCAGTCCTTTCTGTCAGGAAGGACACAAAGAATACAACTCGGAGAAGAAATCTCCGCAGTGGGAGAAATAGAATGTGGGGTACCTCAGGGCTCGGCCCTATCCCCACTGCTGTTTAACCTATATCTGCAGCCTCTGATTGCCTCCCTGGCGAGTATGGGCTGCACAGTATATAACTACGCAGACGACACGCAGCTGCTGCTGAGTGTTGACAATACAAACACCGCCCAACTCCACACTCAGAATATTTTGAGACACACGGTCCAGTGGATGACAGGAAACCTCCTAAAAATCAATCCAGACAAGACTGAGGTCTTGGTTATTTCATCTACCACCTCACCATGGTGTGACCTCTACTGGCCCGCAGAGTTAGGTCCAGCCCCAAAACCCAGTTTGAACGTGAAGAGCCTGGGGATCAAACTGGATTGTGACCTCTCTATGGTCAGCCAAATCTCTTCAGTGGTGGGCAGCTGTACTAATATCATCCGACAGCTACGGAAATTAGTGCCTATCATTTCCCAATCTATGCTACGTTCCATCGTCGCAGCTACTGTGATTTCACGCATAGATTATGGAAATGCCCTCTACCTTGGCCTACCAAAAACCTTGATAAATAGGCTACAGGTGGTGATGAATGATGCCGCTCGTCTTATCTTCAGACAGCCAAGACACACTAAAGCATCCCCCCTGCTACAAAGCCTCCACTGGCTCCCTATTAAGGAGCGAGTGGAATTTAAAAATCTGTGCATCGCCCATAAAGCCATCTATGGCATGGCACCTGCTTACATCAAAGATCGCCTGGCAATGTATAGCCCAAAGAGAGCTCTTAGGTCCTCAGACTCTCAGCTATTAGTCTGCCCTCGGTACAAACTTGCCACCAAGGGCGGTAGAGCCTTTTCGGTGCTGGTTCCGCATTTATGGAACACACTACCTGAGCCACTACGAAAGGAAGGAAACCTCCTACGTTTCAGAAAGGGGCTGAAAACGCTGTTGTTCAGGAGAGCCCTGTGAGCCACGTAGGCTAGTGGATGCCCTCTGTACTGTCAAAGTTGTTGTTTACCATCGATTCCCGAGCGCTTAGAGGCCTGTAGGTGATTGAGCGCGCTACAAATCAAAAATAACAATAACAATAACAATATATATATATAAAAGAAATCCCGACCGCTTCTCGTTGCGGTCTTAACGGGCGTAGACCTCCACTCCACAATTAGATCAGCTGGATGTTAAATCATCGAAGCCACAACACCGATCAAATAGCCAGCAGTGCAAAAATTATTTTTCAAAGGTGTGTCAGAGCAAGTGCCCTCCCTGGCGCGTTTCGCTCCGCGAACGGAGCTTGGTCACATGACGCGTCAGGAGTAGGCAGAGCATTATATGGTTGTTAAAAGCCCAAGCGCCTAAAGAAACAGGACGCATGGGTTAAATGTGATAACAATCAAGCAGTAAAACAAACAAATGTGATAAGCAAGATCAGATAACTGGAAATAATCTGAAGAAACAATTAAAGCATAGTGCTTATGAATAAAGGAGCAAAGCAAACCAATGTAAACTAAAATGACTTGGTTAAATCCATTCAAATTGAAAAAAACTGTTTGTACAGGCATTGTAATATAGTAAGTTTCGGATTATAAACAATGGAACATTTACGATCCGTATCAAAATTGCACATATAAATAGTGTAAATAAATAAATTGCAAGTGCAAAATGCAACTATATGACAATGCAACACTAGCCTTCACAAATAGATTTTATACGATCAACTCTTGCATGTCAATTTCTCAAAATGCTTGACTGCTAAAGTGCAAGTGCTAAAAAACGTGATCAACACATTCAGATGTTGGATACATGTAGTATTAAAAATATAGGCGGTTGAAACTCTTTTAGAACCTACAGCAAAGTGTACACTACATACTATCAAATATTCATCATGTATATATATATATGTGTACTCTGTAGCACATTAGAATATAGGCAAAGGATAACTCAAAGAGACCGATGATTCAAAAATCAACACAATTATAAAAAATGGTGTAATTCATCAAAAGCATTTAAACCGTTGGAGATCTTATGTCGAGCAGCAGTATAAAGTAGGCTTCTTTTTGTCGCAAAAGTTTCTCACGATCCCCACCTCTGCCCGGATTAGCGACAGAGCACAATAAGGTATATTTGAGATCTTTACGTTTTTTATCTTGCACTGCCTTGAAGTGGCGAGCCACTGGATAATTCATGTCAGAGTTTACGATTGCTCGTATGTGCTGCAAGATGCGTTGGTTTGCTTGCAGCTTAGTGCTACCAATATACGAAAGTGAGCATGTGCAGGTAAGTTGGTATACCACAAAATCATTGCGACATGTAAGATGTTCTTTTATTGAAATTGGTCTCTCACTAAAAGCTGATGTGTAATGGGTGCCATTAACAGCAAACGTGCAGGCCCGGCACGAAGTACACCTGAAAAAAACTGGTTTATTAAGCCAGGAAGTTTTGGGTTGGAGCTCAGGTTGTGTTTTATCCAACAGATCTTTCATGGAAGGAGCCCTCCTAAAGGTGATGGCCGGTAGCTTGGGTAAAAATGGGCCTAAGATAACATCTGTTAGCACAATCGGCCACTCTGACTTTATGATCTTTCTTAGTTTGGGTACCTGGGAGCAGTAGGTGGTGATGAAGCGAATAGATCCAGCAGTAGCAGAATCTAAGGTAGTATTAGTTCTCGGGGTCAAAAGTTCCTCCCTTGGGCGTGCTAGAACCTTTGTGAGAGCACGATCCAAAGTGTCTCATTTGTAGCCTCGCCTGAGGAATCTTTCCCTGGAGTCAGCCAAACACTGATTGGTGGTATCAGAGCTGCTACAAATTTGTTTAATACGAATAAATTCGCCTAACAGTATGCTGTTGATTGTGTGTGGAGGGTGAGCACTGCGGGCATGTAGGATGGAATTTCCTGCAGTGCTTTTCCTGTGTAATTTTGTCTGGATTGTGTCGTGGTCAATGTAAACTTGGACATCTAAAAATTCTGCAGAACTTGATGTAATGTTAGCAGTGAATTTAACGTTCCTGTTGTTCATATTGAGGTCTTTGACAAAGAGTGCTGCCTGCTCGTGTGTTCCCTTCCAGACGATAAAAATGTCGTCTATAAACCTCCAATAATGGGCAAGGCGGGGGAGCCAGTGCCCATGGGTGACCCGGAGAACATGCTTCTCCCACCAGCCAACATGAAGGCATGAATAGCTGGGGGAGAAGCACGAACCCATGGCCACTCCACGTTCTTGAAGGTAGATATCCCTATCAAATTGGAAGTAATTGTTGTATAGACAAATACGTATCACGTCTAACAACATGGAATTATGCTCTCGCATGGTTGCCTCCCGTGTGTCAAGAAAATATTGAACAGCTTCCAAACCTTGCAGATGATTAATGCTGGTGTAAAGTGCCTCAATATCCATCACCAGGAAACAAAAATCAGAACACCAAGTGACTTGACCAATTTTGACTAAAAAATCAGTGGTGTCTTTGAGGTAAGAGGGAAGTGAAATCATATGGGGTTGTAAGAAAAAATCCACGTATTTAGAAATGTTTTCATTCATGCTGCCTTGTGCAGAAATAATAGGACGGCCTGGAACAGGGAAGGTACACTTGTGAATTTTGGGTAAAAGATAGAAAAGAGGGGTGATGGGATGTGCTACATTCAAGAATTTGGTTTCTTCTTTGGTGAGAAGACCCTGTCTATACCAAAGATTGATTTGTTTTTTAGTGTTTTCATAAGTTTTTAACATCACAAACTTGGTGGATATATATATATATATATATATATATATATATATATATATATATATATATATATACATATATATATACACACACACATATATATATATATACATATATACACACACATACATAGATTTATATATATATATTTATTTTCACTGAAAAAACCATAGGTTTCAGGCCTTATATAGTTAGGAATTAGATTTTACAAAACCTTTGAAATTCACTCAAAAAACTATACGTTTTAGGTGTGTTCTAGTTAGCTGGACATTTCACTCATACAAAACCATTGAAATTGCTCCTATATAGTTAGTTGTACTAACTATATTTCGCGCACCCGCAATCCACTGCTGATGTCACATATTACATCATTCATGACATGGTCAGTGGCATCACTGATGACATCTCATATGACTTCAATGATGACATCACTTTTTTTAAATCGCGGGGTACGCGCACCGTACGAGTACGGTAAGCTTGCTGTAAGCTTACTGTACTCTGTACAGTAAGCTTACTGTAAGCTTACTGTACGGTACACGTACGGTGCGTGTGGGACCCCCTGAGCAGGCCTAGGGGGCCAGGGTGCTTCTACCCTGCCCCCTTTTTGAGTTCTACACGTATGTTTTTCTGCTTTCCTGTGCCTCAGTCTACCGAGGCACAAGATGGCTGCCAACACTTTCTGGTTTGGAGTGTTGACAGACAGTTGACAGCCAATTAGCATTCAGCTCTTGCTCGGAAAGGTAAGCTTACAGTAAGCTGCTATAGATATATACATTTTTTCTCTTTTGATTTTCTCAGGAAATACTGAAGGGATTTTCAACAAATATAGAAAAGGCACTTATGCATACCAGTCCCTACCATTTTGCCAAGTTTGGTGTAATTCCGTTAAGCCGTTCGGGCTGTAGCCGTGTCTATCGTCCTATGGAAATTAACATGGGGAAAACACGTTTTGGGACCCCCCTTTTTTCTCGGCCCCCGCTTGACGAATCCCCCCAAAACTTTCAGGGAAGGAGCAGAACTGAGCTGGCCAAAATTTTGGAAAATTGCACGCAATTTCCTCAATCGATGACAAAGTTATTCCCGATAGAATGTTGCAGAATTCCTATGGAAACTAGGTCCTAACTATACATACCTACTGGCGACCACCAGTAGGTTATATGCAGGATATATATATGTGAACAAGCTCCCTAGTGGAGCGAAACGCGTCATTTATTTAATAAACGTTTATTCCTGCTACTCACTCGAGTTGGATTCTTTGTGAGCTCCGTTATGACGGTTTGCTGAGGGGTATTGAGGTCTGCACCCTGATGTTGCCTGTCATCCACTGACGGGTTGGGATTGTATATATATATATATATATATCCTCCTTATCACAAAAGAGTCCTGTCACTCAAACGGAGGGTGGGGTTAGGAACTTTATTAATGCAGCTATTTCCCAGAGTCACGTTTCGGCATTCCCTGCAGATTTTAAAGTTTCCATTTGTGTAAATATGAAAGGCACAAACTCATTATATATATCAACTCCTCCAAAGAAAGAGCATAGGCCGCAGTAGGGGAAAATCCACGGAGGCATCTTTATTCAATTGCGTTTCATGGTGAATGCATTTCGGCTTCATTAAGCCTTCCTCAGCGCCCAGAGTCTTTAGCAGGTATGAACGCCAGCGCAGTTTTAAATGTCCTTCCACAAGCTGATAGGCTGTGTTCCGCTATGCTCCAAAGCCTGTGTCTATGCTCACCTGCTGCAGATCACGTAATGTGCGCGAACTGCAAGTCACAGAGTGCTTGGTTTCATCCAGGTAGGTAATGCGGGGGTGACTGATACATGAGCGGAATTCAGGGCACCACAATGTCGTTAAGTGCAACTTGCTGTGTGGTACTAGAACTCGGATGCCCCCTTGGGTCCTCAAACCGCATCGACCCCCAAAGCTCAGGAAACTTCATGAAGGGAGCAAGCATGGAAATACAACTCGCCCGATGTGGAGTTAGTAACTCCAACACCGCCTCTTCTCCTTCTGATCCCGGTGGTGGGCTTTGGCTCATCCAATCGCTTGGAAACTTGAACAGTCTGCCGCAGCAGAAACCAGTGACAGCCAGGCCAGCTTAGCGACACGGGGGCCTCTGTTGCGTGTCTCTGGCTGACACGCTAAATACAAGAAACAACTCCTCCAAAGAAGGAGCAGAGGCTGCAGTAGGGGAAAAATCTCGGAGGCATCTTTATTCAATTGAGTTTCATGGCGAATGCATTTCAGCTTCGTTAAACCTTCCTCAGTGCCCAGAGTCTTTAGCAGGTATGTACGCCAAAGTGGTTTTAAATGTCCTGCCACAAGCTGAGAGGCTGTGGTCCGCTACGCTATATTTTGTTATCCAAAGTGGTCAACGGTTGGACGGTGCACTTGTCCGTTGGTGCTAACGGTGGGGGTAGACCAAATTCCCCTTTTAACATTGCTAATCCACTTTTTATGGGGAAAAAGGCCGCTGCACACAAGTCTTCAGTGAAATTTCACAGATTTATTGCAGTAAGCAACAACCGGTTTGCTTGCTGCAATAAATCTGTGAAACTTCACTGTAGACTGGTGTACAGAGGCCTTTTTCTCCCCATAAAAAGTGGATTTGTAAAATATATCCATCTATAAAAAAACACAATTCTTTAGTCGTGTTTGCAGCAAAAGAATGGCACTTCTTGTAGTGCATATTCAAATTTTATTAGCACAGCATATCACGTTTCGGCCTGAAAAGCCTTTCTCACGAAGTGATAAAGGCTTTTTTTCAAGCCGAAACATGTCCGACTCTGCATTGATGTGCTCGGGGGTACTAATTACATTTGAATATACACTACAAGGAGTGCCGTTCGGTTTCTGCAAAAATCATAGAAGAATTGTCAAGTTAACAAGCCCAGGCGTTTTACGAGCACCCCGACGATCAGGCTGCACATCATACAAACGGGGGGGGGGGGTGGAGGGGGAGAGAGAAAGAAACACTGAAGAATTTTTTTTTTAAAAAAGTTACAGGGACTTTAAAGTTAAGAAATAGAATTTAGCAGACTTGAGACGTTCACGTCTCAAGTCTGCTACGAATAGCAGACTTGAGACGTGAGCGTATTTTCGGGGCTTGCCCATTTAATCCTTAGGCCCCCCTGACGGACTGTATCTGTGTTGCATTCTTGCAATCATTTTGTTGGACTTGGGATCTACATCAATAATTTTAAGACCCAGTTCTACCAGCACATCTGCTATCCGTTTTGAAGTCCGTCGACCGAAGAGAATGAGTTACTCATAGGAGGTTGGGAATCTATTTTCATTAACGTTCTTGGGCTCAAAGCATCTATTTCCGTGCCCCTTACCCGATACCGGAAGTATTTAGGTTTCAGATTCATCACCACAGAGGTTTGACCTTTTTCCCAACCCGGTCGTATATCCTCGATTGAGCACTCCCAAGTTAATGACAGTTATAGATACATCAAGCTCTCTAGCACCAGCTGTTCACTTCCTGGAGGCTCTTATATTTTACCTCCTTTGCAATTCAAGTGGTTTCAACTGAAGAAGGCGTGGGATATGCCGAAACACGCGTAGAGATTGTCATCCTTATCTACCCAGATTTAGTGACCCTTGTATTAGTTTATTATCTGTTGTCCTATGTTTTTTGAAGATTCATGTAACAATTGATTTTTATCTATGATCAAATTGTGTTTGGTTAGGTAACTGATGTTTTAATGTTTGTTTTAAAATCAAGATATATACATGTATGACCTAAATAAAATGACATTTATAACTGTGTTTTGTTAGTACACTGAGTTTCTGTCTTTCAACCGAATGTGTCAGACCTGATTTCAGACAGGCGTTAAGTTGCCTAGGAATTGTTATTATATAACGCAAATATTACATGACTCATGACATGGTCAGTGACATCACTCATGACATCACTGATGACATCACTGATGTAAACTTATCTTTCTGAATCAGGCCTGCAGCATTTACCAATAAGAAGTGAACTTGCTTTATCGCCATCAGACATTCCAAAGTATATATGTGTAGATGCGCCTTTGGTTGACTTGATCCCTCCCATTTTGGCTAAATGAAAAGTGATGTGTATAAAGTTGAGCAGTACCATCTGTGTTTGGTTTTTTTTTTATTCCAAATTATTTTCATGGTGCCAACGATTTGCAAAAACAACTTTATATGATGTGGCTACTAAAAAATACACCTAAATCCAACTACGATCAAGGTTAGTCTATCGGCATGAAACTTTGGAAAGTTGTTGAGTATACTCCTGCAAAGGTTTCTAGCAAAAAAAAAAAAAAAACATTGTTAAAAGTTGTTGAGTAACTCCCGCAAAGGTTTCTGGCAAAAAAAAAAAATTGTTAAATATCGGCCCCCCGGACCCCTCATAATCTTTCCAATACTGAACGTTTACAGTTTCCGGTGCGACTCGCTTTTGCAATGACCATCAACAAAGCACAAGGACAATCGCTGCAAGTGTGTGGACTAGATTTGGAGAATCCGTGCTTCTCACATGGACAACTGTATGTGGCTAGCTAACGCGTCGGAAAACCGGATTTATTCGTGTACGCACCAGACGGAAAAACAAAAAGCACAGCGTATCCAAAAGCACTCTAATAAATAAACAGAATTAAAACACTTTAAAATGTTTTCCATATTAAAATGAATAAGTTTCAATAAAAATGACACAATGTAAATTGAATGTTATCATAACAAGTTTCCTTAAATTTCCTTTCTTCTGAGATCGCAGCAACGCGCGACGGGTAAGCTAGTAGTCAATAAAAAAATATCCAATATGTGAATATTATGTTCCAGGAACTGGGAGCATACATTTTGACCAAGGTACCTTAGGAATCTTATTGGGGATTAATATTTTTTTAACACGTCAATGCATGACCCTGTTGAAGCTACCGAGTACCTGCATATGGGTCAATTATTTTAACAAAAACATGGCAATAGTTAAAGGAGAAGACACTAGCATGCACAGATGGCAAAACATAATGGATAAGTACATAGTTATACAGGAAATACAGGATAATAAAAGGGTACGATACAACATTTGTGGCAAAATAAACCAAAATTTACAGGTCTACAAAAAAATCTCAGTAAAGATTTTTCACAGCGCTTGCACCACACCTTGATGCCAGTTTATTACCCATAAAATGATTAAGCTGGGTGCATAAACTATCTTGTTTTGGACAAAGCAAATATAAATCGAGCAACGCACAAGGACGAAGGGCATTTCAAAACAAGAGTATCAATTAAAACTAAGCTTGCAGAACCAGGTTTGCGGATTCAAAACTCACCTTAATTCTTTCATTATCCAGAAGTCCAAGGAAATTAAAAGAAGCAAAGTTTATGCACTCCTTTCCATTTACCACAATGTTGTGGCTTGGAGGGCTACAAAAATTTAACAAGAGATACATGTAAGAACTGTAATAGAAACAACTGAAAAGTATGCAATACATAGCTTATAGCTTTTTCTACAGATGTACATTTTAATTTATGCATGTACATTAATATACACATTTTGGAATAGGCACAGCAAGTCAAGAAAATGTTACTTGAAATTCTAGTTCTGCACCGTAGGAGTATTTACAAGTCTAACAGACTATATCTGTCTGTGTGTGGGGATCCTGAAACACTTAATTAAACACTTATAAAAAAGCCCAAAAACTGTTTTTCGAAAAGCAAGCACCAGCTTCACAAGCCAACTTTCCTCCCCCAAAGGCCTTCTCTTATATTACATTCCTATTTTCCCATGATACAGAGACAACATCACAGCCTCAAACCTCAGAAATGCTGCAATTGAGACACTTAACTCCTACAAAGACTAAAGTACAGCTATGCTGAATGAACAAAAAGCTGAAAAGAAGCTCCTGTAACCTTTAAGAAGCCATAAGCTTTCATATCACAGCATGACTTGTATTGTCACAAGCTCAGTTAATTTTGAGGAAGCAATGTATATTTTTTAAATGTACTAAATAGGTTGTCAGTTTTTAAAATGAGATACATGGGAATGTTTCAAACAATAGAGATCTAGGATTATATGTTAAGATTTCTTACTGCATCAGAAAATGTTCACTAAAAGCCACAAAATAAAATAAGTACAGCCCAAACAAATGCAGTCTCTAAAGTTTTAAGGCAAGACAGTCAAGAAGGTTTACCTGAAAAGTAGAACCTCATCTAAAGAGATTCCGTAGGACATCCAACCACCTTCTATATTTACTCTAGAGTCTGCATCTTCATAGTAATGTTTGGTGAAAGTACAAACTTCAACCAAGAAGTGAAATCTACTATCAGGAAGAGGCGTGCTGGTAGCCGGAGATACAAGAAACAATCAATGGGGAAAATGCAATGTTGAAACAAAGCTGAACTTTTATCAAGTGGCCCATAGTTGATTAATACCAGAGAGATGTGATTATCGGAAACTAATTTTGGTAAGAAATAAAAATGTATTGTCATAAAAAGGCTCCACTACTGATAAGAGAGCGAAGTTTGCCAAATCTGCTATGTGATGGCCACTGGAAAAACTGCCTTCACCTCTTGAGTCTATAGATAGAGGCATCACCACAACATCTAAAGAAGGAGCCACGGACTTAAGAGCAGACTTAACTGCCATGAAGGAGAAGTCTGATGTTTAGGAGGGTAAATTTACTTTTTAACGTTTCCAATTTGTTTTTTATGACACAAACATGTCGATGTCACAGCAAAACAATAGTGAAAGTAGACCACGCTAACAGCGTGGGGGAGCAACCCACCTGGCATGGGCGTGTCCTTCCATCCCAACCCTGGGAAAAATCAATGATTCTGCCCGAACCCTACCCACCTTCCCCCCCCGGACAGGGTGGACTGGGAGAGTTTAGCCCAAAGCTGCCCCAGTCTAGGAGGGTGTTTGGATGAGGGTGGCAAAAAGTCCATTGTGTACCAGGGGATTACGGAGTATACTATTTTTGAGGGGCGATAGCGGCCCCCTTAGGCATGGGCATCTGCTTCCCTCCATCCTTGAGCACAACAGGCTTTCTGTCTCCACTCATGATGGATAGGGGGTGTTTAATCCCAGTCTGCCCATCGAGGCGCAGGGGGCAGAAAGCCCACTAGACCATCAGGGATGGATTTATATACTGTTTTGGGGGGAGGTGGGGGGGGGGGGTCCAAAAACAATTTTTTAAGAACAATTGGTTGGGCGGCCTACACAGACATCGGGCTGTGACCCCTAATCCCAGAATTGACCCAACATCTTTCTGCCCTCCCGCACCCCTCGTGGGGTATACCACAATTCTACCCTTAAAAAACAAAAACTTTGGGCCCAAGGGTAAAAGTTATTTTATAGTTAGGCGAAAATGTCACATAACCATACTGTTTTAAACAAACAAAAATTCACCCATTTTAAAAGAGCTGTTTTTTTAATTAAAACCAACATGTTGGAAAGATTTTTTAGTGCACAAGATGCGATCATAAAAACACCACAAGAGGGCCTTTCACTCCAACTGAAGAACATGGAGCTTCAGCACATAGAGCGTTAAAAAAATATGGTAAGTTCTCCTGGGGTCATGGATTTACTGTGGTTTTTTTTTTATGTCGGGAGGCTGCTGCACTCTCTGCAGCAGCCATAAAAAAATTATTGGTGGGGTCCATTCTTCTAGGTTCACCGCAATAATATCAATATTGTGCTGTAAAATGCCCTAGTGCATTATGAGGTGTTCCTTCCTAGGAGAAGCCAAAATAATAAATAACTGGCTCCTGGGTTATTTATTATTCCTTTTATTTATTTTTTTTAATCATTTTCGGTGTTCCGGTCATGTGCTTACGGGGGGACCCACAAGTCTCCCTGCCAGCACACCTCTCATGGGTGCAGACGGGAGGTGGCAATTTTTCTTTTTTAATATTGGGAAAGAGGGTGAATCCCAACCCTCCTCCCTTAGCCTTTAGATCCTCGGGGACCCCATCCCAAAAGCCAGTTCTATTTATTTACAGGGGGGATTAGAGCACTCCACCCAGAGTCACTTTGGGCATCAGGACATCTTCCCCCTGGCGGTTATCAGCAATTAAGGGGAGGGACGGCAGTGGTAAGAATTTCCTGTGTCTGGGGAGGATAGGGATAGGAAAATAGTTGTGCTGAAGGTTTAGGGTCGCCATGAAATCTTCCTGATTTATCAATTGAAGCACCTCCTGAAGAGAACACATCTGGAAGGATTGCTTTTTTTTAGTAATTTGTTGAGGTAAAGAAGGTCCAAGATGAGACGCCACTCTCCAGATTTCTTTCTTATCAGAAAAAACCTTGAATAAAACCCTGTTCCTCGCTGTGAATTTGGTACCACTTCGATCGCTCCCTTTTTAGGTCTCGCAGAGAGACCCGTTGCAACCAAACCACAAAACTGACTTTTTACGATGAGGATTTTCAACAGTTCACGTGAATCACGTGACCACAAGCTCCTTGTGCACGAGCTTGCATTCGATCATCAAAGGCAGCCCAGTCTCCCTCACACAAGCTTCTCCCAGCAGGCAGCCCACCCCCCTCCCTCTCCATATGGTCGCTCGAGTTGCAGGTAGCCCACCCCCTCCCTCTAATCTGACATCTGCCCGAGCCTTCTGCCTATCAGCCTCCCTCCCACCTCCCCCCTAATTGCTTTAATTTTCACGGCCTCAAGGCCGTGAGCTACTTCAAAGAGATCCGCTCCGCAGCTAATCAGCCTGCCCACCCCCTCCCTACATCTGACAGAACAATGCAAACGTGTCCTGCAGAACTTGGGCATGAATACGTGGTTTCAACATTAACTAAAAAGCCTTAAAGGCACGTTCGTCTACTCCCAAGCATAGCTAAAAAAGAAAGTTCGACAAGAGTCCAGAGTGAGAAAAAGCGGCAGTCTAGACTTACTGAAATGCACATAGAAGGAGGGCATGGTATCTATTATACAGTAGAAGATGCTTTGACGGGATAGGCAGGGTTATTAACAGTATGAAAATGAGGGACTCGCGTTCGGATCGTCATCCGAAACAATGCCCTCTGGGTACTAAAAAGCGTCAAGGTTTTTACTGAGTTTACAAATTATGTTTTTTTACTGAAATGCACACGGTTGGTTCGAACATAGAAGGAGGGCATGGTATCTATTATAGAGTAGCAGATGCTTTGACAGGATAGGCAAGGTTATTAACAGTATGAAAATGAGTGACTCACGCTCTGATCATCATCCGAAACAATGCCCTCTGGGTACTAAAAAGCGTCAAGGTATTTCCCGAGTTTACGAATTATGGTTTTAAAAGGCATGTCGGGAGAAGCACGGTCATGCCGCAAACGCGTTTCACTAAAATCGCCTTTTGGCAAAGCTTTATCGGCAGATATCACACCCAAGACAGAACACGTACACCCTGGTGCAAACAACATCAAAACGATACAAAGGCAAAGGGCTACCAAACCAGCAGCAGTGTCACACACCACACCATTATACACCCTACACTACAGGCAGCAGTGGACAAATACCACGCCATCATGTGCACGCTGCCTCAATCACCCACTTGTACTGTAATACACAGAACAAATTTCACTCTGGATGAGCAAAGCACAACCAACCGTACAATCCAAAGAGCAAAAACCCACACAGCCCCTCGCACATCCATCAATGCACATAAGAGATTACAAAATGCCCAAGATCAGATTCATTTTAATTTCAGATTGATATACAAAAAATACTCCTGAAATAAACTTCGAACAAAGACTCTACTAACTGCTCACAATTAATGAGCAACAAACAGGCACACTCAACTGATGGCAGTCCCAGATCTGCATGAAAGGGCGCCCAGATAGAGAAAGTGCTACAATGCCATTATAATGATGGTACCCGCTTTACAAATGCCAATAACTAATTCTTTAGACGATGGTGCATTCGCATCTTACCCCACTCCCATGGCTTATGTCTGTGAAAATTACCGTTTTCTCACCCTAACCTACTCACACCCCCACCCCCTCACACCCCCTCACCCTCACACCCCCTCACCCTGACTCCCCCCACACCCTCACACCCCTTACCCTCACACACCCTCTCACCCTCACCCACCCTCACCCTCACACACCCACTCATCCTCACAACCATCTCACCCCTCAACCACCCTCACCCTCACACCCCCTCACACACCCACTCACCCTTACAACCATCTCACCATCACCCACACTCACCCACTCACAGCCCCACACCCCTCACCTTCACACACCCCCTCACCCTCACACACCCCCTCACCCTCACACACCCCTCACCCTCACACACACCCTCACACACACCCTCACCCACACCCTCACCCTCACCCACCATCTCACCCACCCTCTCACCTTCACACACCCTTTCACCCTCACACCCTCTCACACTCATCCACCCTCACCCCCTCACCCTCACCCTCTCACACCCCCAGACCCCCTCACCCTCACCCTCAAACCCCCTCAAACCCCCACACACCCTCACACCCCCTCTCACCCTCACAACCCTCTCACCCTCACACCCCCTCTCACCCTCACAACCCTCTCACCCTCACAACCCTCTCACCCTCACCCACACCCCCTCACCCTCACACCACCTCAACCTCACAACCCCTCACCCTGACACACCCCCTCACCCTGACACACCCCCTCACCCTGACACACCCCCTCACCCTGACACACCCCCTCACCCTGACACACCCCCTCACCCTGACACACCCCCTCACCCACACTCACACACCCCCTCAGACCCCTCACCCTCTCACCCCCCACACACCCTCAGACCCCCTCACTCAAACCCCCTCACCCTCACACCCCCTCACCCTCATACCCCCTAACCCTGACACACCCTCACCCACCCTCACACCCCCTCACCCTGACACACCCCCTCACCCTGACACACCCCTCACCCTCACACACACCCTCACCCTTACCCTTACACACACCCTCAGCCACCCTCTCACCCACCCTCTCACCCTCACCTCACCCTCACCCACCCTCACCCCTCACCCTCACCCACCCTCACCCTCACACACCCTCACCCTCACAACCTCACACATCCTCCCACACACTCTCACCCTCACACACACTCTCACACCCTCACACACCCTCACACACACTCACACAACATCTCACCCTCACACACACTCTCTGACCCTCACACAACCTCTCACCCCCTCACTACCCCTCACCTAACGCCTCACACTGCTGCATGCTGCACACTGCTGCATGCTGCACACTGCTGCATGCTGCACACTGCTGCATGCTGCACACTGCTGCATGCTGCACACTGCTGCATGCTGCACACCGCCGCATCACTCTGGCACACCGCCGCATCACTCTGGGACACCGCCGCATCACTCTGGGACACCGCCGCATCACTCTGGGACACCGCCGCATCACTCTGGGACACCGCCGCATCACTCTGGGACACCGCCGCATCACTCTGGGACACCACCGCATCACTCTGGGACACCACCGCATCACTCTGGGACACCACCGCATCACTCTGGGACACCACCGCATCACTCTGGGACACCACCGCATCACTCTGGGACACCACCGCATCACTCTGGGACACCACCGCATCACTCTGGGACACCACCGCATCACTCTGGGACACCACCGCATCACTCTGGGACACCACCGCATCACTCAGGGGCATCGCTCGGGGGCACCACCACATTACTCAGGAACACCACCACATCACTCAGGGACACTACCACATCACTCAGGGGCATCACTCTGGGACACCACCACATCACTCTGGGACACCACCACATCACTCAGGGGCATCGCTTGGGGGCACCACCACATTACTCAGGAACACCACCACATCACTCAGGAACACCACCACATCACTCAGGGACACCACCACATCACTCAGGGACACCACCACATCACTCAGGGACACCACCACATCACTCAGTCCAACCACATCATCACTCAGCACCACAACAGCATCACTCAGCACCACAACAGCACTGTCCTTGCTTGCTACCAACAAGCATTGCAATAGCAAATAGGACTCACATTAGGAAAGTGTAAGCTATTGGCTTTGTGAATAACAATGGTATTAATTTATATATTTTCAAAGCCAACACATTAAAAAAAAAATGGTCATTTACAGTACCAATAGCTCACACTTTCCTAATGCGAGACCTATTGCATTGCAAATGCTTGTTTAACATTATTTTTATTTGAAACAAAACTTCTTTAGATGAGCAGGAGGGGGACCTCTGGGAGGGTAGTTCGGAGGAACCTTTACAAATTCCAAAACCCATCTGTCCGTTGTTAATGCAGACCATTCAGGAAGGAAAAAGGAAATTCTTCCACCAACTTTGACGGAATTGGTGGGAACTGTGGCCGGAAGTGGGCGTTTTGTCACTGATTCTTGGAGTTCTCTGCCTCTGTAGGCAGTCTTTCCTCTGTAATGTTTATAGGAGGCAGCAGGAGGTTGTTTAAACAACTGTTGCTGTTGTGAAGAGGAGTACCTTGATTGACCTGGATATGTATGGCACTGCTTGTACTGGGTGTAACCTCCCCGAAAGGAGGACGTGCCACGTCCCCTTGCTCAACGAAAGGGCTGCTTCTTGAACTGTAGAGTACCAAGAGCCTATGCAGTATCTGTGTCCTTAGTGGTCTGAAGGGCTTCATCTATGTGATGTCCAAATAAGGCATGTCAATTATTTTAGTCTGAACCTCTTGTCTAAAAGAAGTAGCCTTTATCCAGGCCGGGCGCTTCAGGACTGCAGCCCCAGCCAGTTGGTGGAATCCAGTGGAAGAAATATCCACTGCGCAATCTATCTCAGCTGAGATCCTTTCTCCCTCCTGCAGAATTTTGAGAGCCTCAGTTTTGGATTCCTCTGGTAACATTCCTATAAAAGGTGAAACGTCCGACCACATTTGGCAGTATTATCTATTTAAAATAGCAAGAGAATTCGCCGCTCTAACGGCAGTTGCCGCCATGGTGGACATTTTTTTACCAATGGAGTCAAGACGCCTTCCATCTCTATGCGGAGGGGCAGACAATGGAGAAGCAGGATTTCTGGCCCGCTGTTGAGCCGCTTCCAGAATCACAGAGACTGGCTTGGGTTGCCTGATAAGGAAGGCAGGCAAATTATCCAGAGCCATATATTTTTTATCCAATTTAGGCAAAACAGCCAGATTTGAGGCTGGGGGTTTCACGACCTTTAAGCCCTCTTCCCATATTAAGTCTACTATGGAATAGAGCAAACCTGTCTCTTTGTTTGTTCCTTGAAATCAAACAGGAAACAATCAGCCTGCCTAGTAATCATTGGAAGTTGTAACCTATGTGCCGCTCTCTCCATGAGGGTATGGAAACCCCTTATATCTTAAGGTGGTGAATCTATTGGAGGTGGAGTGGAAGGTGGATCTGATAGTCATACAATTCGTTAGGAAGGGATATCTCATCCAACTCTCCCTCTTCTCTCTCCTCATCAGTGGTATGTGCCTCCTGGTCCTAATGTTGCGTTGCTGCAGGTACTGGAATAACCGGAGGGGAGGATCTAATTAGCAAGGAAGGTGGTGTAATAGGCGTCTGAAAGAGGGAATCTGCTGTAGTAAACCTCTACCATAAGCTGTAAATTTGAAACCAGAGAAACCGGCATTTGGATGGTTTGTTCACTTTGCCTCTCCTGGTTGGCGGCTTCAGGGTAATACACATAGTCCTCATCTTCATCACCCTGGCATTTAAGGAGAAAGTCAGACGGACTGTGAGCCACCCCAAACATACCCTTATCTTCCGGTTCCTCCTCATCTGCTCCATAATCAAAGATTTTTCTGGAAGACATGGAGACACCTTACTGTGTGGAAAGGCAATATTACCTCCTGTGAGTGTCTTCTAACCTTAGAAGTGGCTAGATTTGTTGACGGAACTAGCATCAACGACAATGTCAAGCTAACCACTGACTATGTCGTAGATGTAGTTTTCATCAACAGTTCTTCCGTCGAAGGTCTTGATGTCAATGAGGTTCGTCAGTGAGGATCTAAATCCGAATACTTAGGTTCCGCAGACGAGGCTACCGCCGACAAAGCCACCGCCGACAAAGCCACCGTACACGAGGCTACCGTAGACAAAGACTGTGCTGACAAAGATTGCGATGACTAGGACAGCGTCAACGAGAGAGACTTGCCTTTGGGAGCCGCCGCAGTGGCAACGAGACTTCAGTCGACGAGGGAGACGAAGTTGTAATCTGTGACAGTCTCACACTCACAGATACTAACGTCGACGGAGAAGATCAGACTATATGATCATCTTAGTCTGAGAAGAGAAAGTCAGCGGTTTCGTCGACGGAGCATCTTTTTTGTGAGGTAAAGTTGTCTCAGGAAGAGGTCTTGATGCCTGCTGAACTTTCGATGTAGTTTTAGAAGGCATATAGGGTACAGACTGACCCTTAAGAGAGGCTGGATCTTTTTTTGAAGATGAAGGCTTTTTTTCATGTTTTGAGCTGTGATGATGCTTTTTGATCACCTTCGCAGCCTTAGGAGTTACCAGCTCCGCCTCAATAGCTATTTTCTTAGATGTAGTACTTTTATGTGAGGAATCACTCTCCTCATCAGATAATGGATTGTCTTTGGTTTTAAGCTTCTGTAGCCACAGAAGAAGTTGTCCTCTATCTCTCAAAGTGTTTTGAGAGCGAGTCCTCCATATTTTAATGTCGCTCACCTGATGTTCAGGGTGAAGGCAGTAAATACACTTCTTGTGGGGATCATCTGACTGAAGTCTTAGTTTCCCACAAGAATCACAATGCCTGAAGAGGGATCTTTTTGAAGAAGACATGTGGAACTGAAGACCTGAAGAAATTCAGAAGGCCAAAAGAAAGTACTGAGCAGAGCTCAGGAAGATTCCCTTCACCCGATGTGTGGTAGAAAATCTGAGAGCCTGAAGCCTCTGTGGACAGGGTTCTAGAGGGTGCTGTTACCTGATTGGCTGGAGTTTGGATCATTCCTAATGACTAGGACGAGATATTAAAGTGAATGGTTTTCTCCATTCACTTTAATGTTCAAATCATTGCTTACTGCTTTTTATGTACAGTGGGAGTCCCACTTCGACGACGAGGAAAGATTCAAGCATGTCAATCTATTAAAGATACGCCAATACTGGAGAAATGTAGGTCATCTTCTGCTGTAAAGAAGCGCTGCTCCACCACAGTGATGTATGCCATCTGTTTGTCCAATTCCGACGTCAAGTGGCCCACGCACAGATTCAGTCTGTCGATCTTAGTATCAATAGATTGCAGACTCTGCTACATGGCTATAAGTGTGGTCTCAAGCTCAGTTGCACCCTGGGGTATTGTATCTAGTTCCTGATCGGAGATAACATCATGCTGAGATTTAGTTGCATGCTTCAATTCAAGCGAGAGATGGGTTTGGCCTCTGTGCGTTTTCCCCCATTTTAACCAGTCAGTGCAGCGCAAAGGTGTTGAGATCCAGGATGGCATACCTTCACTCACCCTGTCTGGGAGACCCCACTATCAAACTGCCAGTTTCAGAGGGCGCTTCAGTCAGTGTGTCCAGAATGACCTCGTCTAGGCACACACAACAGTGCGAGGCATGTTCCCAAAGGTAGCATAATTCATAGTACCAGCTGCAGTTTATAGCAGAAGGAGCTGCGCTCAAATATAAAAGCACACTGTAAGCAACATGATTCCCGAAGTAGATTCAGTGAGGCCTGGGCAGCCAACCTCGACTCGGGATAACAATGCTCACCTGCTCCCTTGGTCAGGCCTCACTCACTAATGTCTTGGCAGTGGCCTTGTCTCATTGGTGAGCCGTATACGCACACTACAGCAGGGAATTATTCCGGCCTCTGGTCAAGAGGCCCTCCACTGCATTAAGCGCTAAAAAGTTGCACGATACAGGTGCGCACCACTCGGCCGCTCCAGCCATGCAGTCAATCACCACCCCTGATCAAGGGCCTAAGTCTCAGGTGCACTCTTCCCTGCTCTCTACCTTCAAGCAGGACAGGACAGTCCGCACTACAGAGACAGCCATCCAACAGTGTGCTCACCAGGCGAACCACATCACTCGCAGCTGCGTTCCACCCAGCATTCCCTTCCGGCACTGGAGGCAGTACGGGCAGCTACTGCCTCCTCACAACGAGAACAGCAGCGATGCAGGCCCCAGCCCGTGTCATCCACAGGCTTGTGCCTCACCTCAAGGATTACAGGAATCCCTCATTCAGGGTTCCATAGTCTTGTTTCTCTTCGCAGCTGCCGACTCCCTTCTGGCAGCTGTACACAAGTTGCTGCCCTAGTAGGTCTCAGCCGCTCACATTCTCACCCCAGGGTCTCAAGATCAGGTCGCACAGACCCTCAGCATTGTCACCCACACAGTTCTCTGTAGTGGGATGGATGTGTGCTGGAAGGCAGGAAAATTAATGGATTGGGCTCCCGACTGGCAGAGCTGCACTAGGGTGCAGTCATCTTGCCGTGGGCTCTCCCCACTCACACCTTCCTATTAGTTACTCTGAAAAGAAATTAGGATCTTTTCTGGAGAATTTTGATACTGAACCAGAAAGTTACACTGGTGAAACTATTGACGTGATGGGACACAGGAGATAAAAAAATCATAAAATTGTAACTCGACATGCATGTTTGAGTAACATTAATAACCTACTTGACCTAACAGAAACGTACTTGACCCGTTTACTGGTCTCAAATTGCGTGATCATTGGCAAATATTTCGCCTTTTTCTTCATTCTCACATATTAGTGCACCTTCAAATATGCGAGTTGGATTAGTTACTTACCTGTAATCCTAGTTCTCTTCCAGGGGTATCCTCATCAAGCAAGCATTAGAATATTCCCGCCCAAGCGCGGGATCCCGGAAACACTATATTATATGTGCCCCACATATATATATATATATATATATATATATATATATATATATATATATATATATATATACACACACATATATATATATACATATACATATATATATATATATATATATATATACATATATATACATATATATATATATACATATATATATATATAAACAAACATGCAATAGCAGCCAAATAACATCAGAGCTGAAATATGCTGTGAAGAATTTCCACCATACATGAATAATAAGCATGAGAAACAACAACAAAGATTGTTTAGAAACTGTTTTATTGCTCAGAAAACAGCAGAAATTCTCATAACACACTGGAAGCATAGAAAGCTCCCAGGCTGCATTGCAAACACACAGTCTAAAAAGGCTGAAAAGCTAACCTGTAGCTGCATAGCAATAAACTGACACCGTGCCTTTAAGGCACCCATGACCCCCAGTATCCCATCATGCCTCAGGGGTGACAGTTAGGTCAGTTCTTTTTGGAGACTGAAAAAACCCAGTAACAAATAGGTTAACAATATCTCCTTATTAAAGAATGTCCTTTGCCCGGGGAGGCGGGAGGGTTGCTTATGACTTTGATGAGGATACCCCTGGAAGAGAACTAGGATTACAAATAAGTAACTAATCCTTCTCTTCCAGGGGATCCTCATCAATAGTCATAAGCATTAGAATAGAATAGCGAGCCTCACCTCATCTCCCTGCGGCCAAAGGAGTAACAATACAGTAATAACCATACTAAGCCTAGTAACAACTAAGCTCGTACAGGCCACAGGCTACCCAAATAGATTCCTCAAAGAGGATTGTCCAACTTGAGTATCGGCCCTGGAATCAGATTCTAGACAGTAATGCCTCGTAAAGGTATTAATTGATTTCCAGGTTGCAGCCTTGCATATTTCTGACATTGGAATGTCGTGCAAGAAAGCCACTGTGGCCGCTTTCCCTCTGGTAGAACGCGCTTTGGGTGACACCAATAAAGGCTTGCCTGCAAACTGGTAGGCCAATTTAATGCAGGAGACAATCCATCTAGAGATGGACCTCTTGGCCGCTGGAAAACCTGTTCTCATTGAACCATAGTTCACGAACAGCTGATCCAACTTCCTGATTCCCTTGGTTTTTTCCAAATAGAACTTGAGCACTCTCTTCAAATCCAAGGAGTGCAATGACCGCTCTGCTACGGTCGCTGGATTTGGAAAAAAAGAAGGGAGGGAGATGGACTGATTTATGTGAAAATCAGAAACCACCTTAGGTAAGAAGGATGGGTGAGCCCTCAGGACCCCCCTATTGTGATGGAAAACAGTATATGGTTCCTTCGCACAGAGCGCTTGTATCTCGCTTACTCTGCGCACTGATGTGATTGCCACTAAAAAGGCTGCTTTCCAAGATAGATGCTGCAAAGAAGCCTTGTGGATAGGTTCGAAAGGAGGTGACATTAACATGGATAGAACCAGGTTCAATTCCCAAGGAGGAGAAGGATTTCGCACAGGGGGATAGACTTTTTTCAACCCCTGGAGGAAGTCCTTAACCACCGGAACCTGAAAGAAAGAAATCTGATGAGGCGATTTCCTGTACACTACTATAGCTGGCAGATGCACTCTAATGGAAGCATATTTCAACCCAGAAGTTGCCAAGGAAAGGGGGTATGGCAGAATTACCTCCTCCTGCCCTTTGGTAGGATCCAGGAGATGATCCCTACACCATAAGTAAAACCTTTTCCACTTGAACGCATAGGACGCTCTCGTGGAAGGCCTCTTAGCCTCCTTTAAAATGTTCATGCATTCGGGAGGCAAGTTCAGATGTCCATATTGCAGAACATCAGGTGCCATGCTGTTAGGTTCAGTGATGGGAGGTTGGGATGCAGTATCCTCCTGTTCATCCTGCTCAACAGGTCCGGCCTGCAAGGAAGTCCTCTGTGTGGACACACAGAGAGATGTAGAAGGTCCGGATACCACCACTGCTGTGGCCAATCCGGAGCTATCTAGATCATTTCCATGTCAGACCTGAGGAGCTTGGACACTACCTTCGGAATCAGAGCCAGGGGAGGAGACGCGTAAGCGAATGTTCCCGACCAATCCATCAGGAGAACATTCCCCTGCGTCCCTGGACGGTGGAACCTGGACGCGAAGGCGTGGCATTTGGCGTTTGTCATCTGCAAACAAGTCTATGGCTGGACGACCTCAGCAACGAAAAAGCTCTTCTACCACTTCGTCGTTCAGCACCCAGTCTGGCTGATCTTCGAAGTGCCTGCTGAGTGTGTCTGCTTTTACGTTCAATTCGCCTGGAAGGTGCACCGCCACTACTGAGAGGCCGAGAGAGAGAAGCCAGTGCCAGATGGTTTGAGCCTCTCGGGAGAGTGGGTGAGACCGCGTGCCTCCTTGTTTGTTCAGATAGAACATGGTGGTCGTATTGTCCGTCTGAACTAGGACTGAGTTGGACTCTATCGCTGGAAAGAAAGCTTTGAGAGCTAGAAATACCGCTCTGAGTTCCAGCATGTTGATGTGGTATTTCTGCTCCTGCGCAGACCACTGACCTTGCATTTGAAGTGGACCCATGTGCGCTCCCCAGCCTTGCAGAGAGGTATCCGTCACTATCGACTGGGATGGAAGAGGTTGGTGAAAAGGCACTCCCACCAGCACATTCCTCATCCGAGTCCACCATTTGATGGCATCCTTCGTTGCTTGGGAAAGAGTGATACGATCTTCCCAACTCCCTGTCGCTTGGTCCCACTGGTCTTAAAGAGCCTGTTGCAGAGGCCGCATTCTCAGCCTGCCATTTGGGATAAGAAAAATGCAGGACGCCATGGAACCCAGCAGGGATGCTACTTGTC
Source organism: Lissotriton vulgaris (assembly GCF_964263255.1). Classification (NCBI taxonomy): domain Eukaryota; kingdom Metazoa; phylum Chordata; class Amphibia; order Caudata; family Salamandridae; genus Lissotriton; species Lissotriton vulgaris. The sequence goes on along the minus strand of NC_141689.1, from coordinate 819,103,012 downwards.
GGGCTGTCGGAAACCGAGACTCTAGCAGAATCCCACATTTCTGTTTCATGGAAAAAAGTCTCTCCTCCGAAGGAAACGCTTTTCCCAATTTTGTGTCCAGAACGGAGCCTAGGTAGTGGATGGACTGTCGGCCGCTGGACTGACTTCTGCAGGTTTACCAGAAGACCGAGCCTGTGCAACTGGAGCAGGCAAAGTTGCAGATCGTGTGCTACCCGTACCGGAGATGGACACTTTAGGAGCCAGTCGTCCAGGTACGGATAGATGAAGAGTCCCTTTTTGTGAAGATAAGCCGCCACCACTGCCATGCATTTGGTGAAGACTCGTGGTGCGGACTTGAGTCCGAAGGGTAGCACCCTGTACTAGTAGTGTTCGTTTCCTACGACAAACCTCAAGTACTTGCGATGCCGCAGTGCAATCGGAATGTGAAAGTATGCATCTTGCAGATCCACCGAACACATCCAATCTCCGGTTTGAAGATGTGGGCATATTTGGTGAAGAGCTAACATGCAGAACTTTTCTTTGATGATGACCTTGTTCAAGAGACGAAGATAGAGTATGGGCCTGAACTTGTCCTCCTGATCTCTTTTGGGGACAAGAAAGTATCTGGACTAAACCCCCTTCCCCCTTTGAGAGGGGCGAACATCCTCTATAGCTCTTTTTTGTAGCAGGATTGCCACCTCTCTCCTGAGTAAGCTTAGTTGGTGAGGGCAAGAGCTCTTTGGAGGAATGCTCCTTGGAAGCGCACGGAAACGTAGCATGTATCCATTGCGCAGTATATTCAGCACCCACCGATCTTTTGTGATGCTGACCCACTCTGCCAGGTGTTGTGAAGCACTTCCTCCCACTGGAGTGGGCAACGGCGCCAGAGGAAGCCACTGCTCAGGCCTTTCCTCCTCTTGTTGTGGTAGAGGACTGCTGGTGACCCCCTCTACCTCTGTTGGATTTTCCTCGAAACTGGGATTTCCCCTGGTTCTTATTTTGGGACCACTGAGGGGTTTGAACCCTCTGTTGAGCCCCTCTTCCCTTGCTGGTCTTGAAACGGCGTTTGAACTCTTTTTTCTTTTCCAAACCCACCACCTTTACTGTATCCAGTTCTGTCTTCATACGAGTCACCTCCTCGTCGGCATGTTGTCCGAAGAGAGAGGACCCTGAGAATGGAAGATTTAGGATGCGATGTTGAGCATCTGGCTTCAAACCTGTGAGACGCAACCAAGCTGACCTCCTGGCACAAACCCCATGTGAGTAGGAGTGTGCTGCAAGAATTGCACCGTCCGCTGCTGTGCTTATCAAATGGTTCGCCACCAGACATCCTTCTGTCATAGTTTCTTCGAAGTCCTTCTGGTCTTCTTTTGGAAGCTTTGACTTAAACCTCTCCATTGAGTCCCATAAGGCTTCATCGTATCTGCCCAACAGTGCGGCCGCACTCGAGACTTTCAGTGTGGAGGCAGCTGAATTGCACACTTTGCGACCTCATGAGTCCTGTGTTTTGCTATCCTTATCTGGTGGTGCAGAAGAGGAAGCAGAAACTGCATGCGTCTTCCTTGCAGCTGCCACTATCACAGAATCCGCTGGAGGGTCTGATTGTACAAAAACTGGGACTGATGAAGCTGGTTTGTACTTCTTCTGTAAGCGGGCTGGCACCGCTCTGATGGCTGCTAGGGTAAGGAAAACGTCCTTGACCGGATCGATAATCCCCGGAACCAAAGGCAGCAGCGGGCGAGAGACAGATTGTTTGTGCAAAGTTTCAAAAATTACTGTCGTAGCCACCTGGGGGACAGACATCTCAATGTTCAGCTTCTGTGCTCCTCTTTGTAGGACATCTAGGTAAGTGCCTATGTCATCTACTGGAGAGGATCTAGAAACAGGACTATCCGTTATCGCAGGAGAGTAATTCCTCTTGGAAGACCTGGTCGAAGAGGTAGATGAAGTAGACTGAGTTCTTCGACGTCTACGGTGCGCACCGTGCCTCCTCTCCCGTGATCTTCTAGCGTGTTCTTCCCTTCTAGGAGAACGAGATCTTCTAGGTGAACGAGATCTGACCGGATCCTGTCTTCTGGGAGTACGAGATCTTCTGGGAGAACGAGATCTAACCGGATCTACCCTTCTGGGAGAGCGGGATCTGGATGGTCTTCTCACAGGCGATTTGCTTTTTTGGCGCCTGGGAGGACTGAGTTGGTCCACTTCCTCCACCAGCCTCTGGAGAGAAGATCTGTGCTGAGGACTGACATACTCTTGTAAGCGTCTGGTAGCCCCTGATTCTTGCCAATGATCCAAAGACTTGTACCATCTAGGTGATAGTCTGATCTCCTCAGCCGAAGGATCTGGCTGCCGTACAGGCGATCTGCGGACAGGACTTCTGGATCTTGAGGATGTTGTCGAAGAGCCAGAAGACTGCGACGTTGAATGGCGAGAAGCTGACTCCGTCACCATGATCACAGAGTTCGACGACGATCGAGCTCTCTCTGAATGTCTCGACGTCGAGCGTTCCGGTGTCGAATGTCTCTCTCGACGTCGAATGCCTCTGGGGAGTCGGCGGCGACATCAATCTCGACGTCGAATGCTTCAACGGCGATCGATGTGAGGATTTACGATCTCTCTACGCCGAGCGGCGATGAGCAGCCGATGGCGGAGCCTCCCTCGACGCCGAACGGCGATGACAAGCCGTCGACTGAGCCCTCTCTCTCGACGCTGAATGTCTGTGCGACGACGGCGGAGGGGTCTTGGTCACCCTCGACGCAGAGCGTCGACGAGACGGCGTAGGAGACTGCCTCCTCAACTCCAAACGATGTTTCATTGTCGACGGCGGAGGGGTCTTGGTCCTCGACGCCGAACGTCATTTCTTAGACGACGGCAGAGGAGTCACAATTAGACGCCGGTCGTCGCCGGCGGAGGGGTGACCTCCATCGACGCCGGTCGTCGCCGGGTTGATGACGGCGGAGGGGCCTTGGATCTCGACACCGACCGTCGCCTGGTTGACGGCAGCGGAGTCACATTTCTCGACGGTAATCTTGAAGGTACATGATCCACCGGTGGTTCTTTCCTCAGCGCCGAGCCCAACGCTGAAGTTGAAGGACGTGAAGACTTCCCTTCTGAAGATGTTCTAGCCTTCTTAGAGCCCTTCTTCACCAGAGACCTTCCTCTGGATGACCTGTGAGCCAGGCCATAAATGCGAATTCTCTCCCTGTCTTTGAGAGTTCTTCCTGACAGGTGCTCGTAGTGAGGACAGGTCCCTGGATCATGTTCCTCAGGCAGACACAGGATACAAACATCGTGGTAGTCTGTTTTTGCCTTCTTGTTGCCACAAGAAGGACATTTGTCAAAAAGTGAAGGCATTCTCAGTTTAAAATGCTCACTAAACTGACTGAAAAAGACAGTTTCTTACTTGACTAGGTGTAAAATGTCAAAGTAAGTCAAAAGTTGTTTAAAAGTGAAGTAATTTTCTGTCAGAAAACAGAAATTAGTGGAGCTGTGTAACCAGGATCCTTCCTGAAGGAGCCGGAAAGAACAACTGATCTAACTGTCACCCCTGAGGCATGATGGGATACTGGGGGGTCATGGGTGCCTTAAAGGCACGGTGTCAGTTTATTGCTATGCAGATACAGGTTAGCTTTTCAGTCCTTTTAGACTGTGTGTTTGCAATGCAGCCTGGGAGCTTTCGATGCTTCCAGTGAGTTATGAGAATTTCTGCTGTTTTCTGAGCAATAAAACAGTTTCTAAACAATCTTTGGTGTTGTTTCTCATGTTTCTAATGCTTATTATTCATGTATGGTGGACATTCTTCACAGCATATTTCAGATCCGATGTTATTTGGCTATATATATATATATATATATATATATATATATATATATATATATATATATATATATATATATATATATATATATATATATATATAGAGTGTTTCCGGGATCTTGTGCATGGGCGGGAATATTCTAATGCTTATGACTATTGATGAGGATCCCCTCTAAGAGAACAGCATTTCTGCTATACAAAACTAAACTCTTGATTAAACAGACTAAACATTTTCTCCATGTGTAATAAGAATCTAGCCACATATAGAGGGTACACATGATCCCAGACTTGTCTTTCAGCTTACAAAGAGCAAGCATTACCATCAGGGCAGGAAGGTTTCTCAGTTCATGTTTAAACACTCACTTTTAATGAATATATTACTTAAGCATGATGTCTTAGTGCACTGTCATTTACAGACTGTAGATTTCCAAGGGCTGGCCAAAAACCTTCCCAGTAAGTACCATGCTTCTTTACTAATAAAACGATGTGGTGTATTAACAATAACCTGCTGTCAAAGTGTAGTATCAGAAAACATTTATCATTTGCACATCACCAAGTAAAGCGTTCTGATTTGTTTTTCATTCTATTAAAATATTGTTTTCATCACAGAAGTACAAAAATAGGCGTTCACAACTACTGAAATATATTTTGAAATGTTTGTACAGTTGCCTTATTAGCTATCAAAATGTGTGCTGGGAAAAAAAGATACCCTACAGCCTTTCATTGCACACTTGGTATAGCAGATCAGACAGTTCACTTGGCATAATCCTTAAACTCTGCAGTCAGAGAAGAAAAGGTAATTGTAAACTGACTTCTGTCTCTGCACACAGAGGAAATGTGACAAGATAAAAAGATTCATAGGCATATTTATTGCTCCTTCACTTTGACTGAACTGAGCACCTGGTTTGTGTCAACTCGCTAGAACCGACGAGTAGGTCCTAAATACAGCACGACCCAATAAAATCTGACTCACCATAGTAGATTTTTCTAGGCCTCTTCCATACTATTGATAAAACATTTTTGAACACTGCTTTACCATTAACTCAGTTGCAGGCAGGGCTGTTTATTTAAGTTAGGAAAAAAAACAGACATGTTGAACTTTAATAAACAGGTTTACAATAATCACTTAATGAACAGTGATTTGGATGAGTTATTGAAATATACATTAGATTGAAAATATTGGAGATATCTAGACAAAGGTAATAGATCTGCTTCATTTATATTGATAAACTTAGCCCCCCCCCTCCTTGATAAAGCTATTAGGCCTACTTTCCATATTTTGGTGCTGAGACTCTTTGAAAAAGTCAGTCAGTCTGCCTGAATGAGACCACGACCTGTAAGACCAACCACATGCTGCACATGCCAGAAGGCGTGTGCTGTGAAAGATATGGCCTTGCACCCCAACCCCATGCAGCGCATGGCCAATGGCGAGTGCAGCGATTTAGGCGTAGGGCCTGGCCACAGCGATGCCCTGCCTGCAACTAGGGCTGGTGGGGATCCTCCAATATCTTTTTATTTTTTTAAAAACAGAAATAAAACAAATACATGGTGGTCTCCCACTTTCATAGATAAATTGATGCCCTTCAACCCCCTCCACCGGGTGGGGTTAGGGCCCGAAGGGGTGGCGCATTTGTATTCTTTTAGGAGAGCGACACATGCCTCTACCCCCTCCGCCACCCCACTGACCCAATCTCCCCTCCCTCCCCTCCCCTCCCCCCACGGCTCACTGCCCAAGTCGAGAACTGGCACCCAGGAACCCATCCCCAAGGGCTGATTATTATAATACAGGAAGGAGGGAGCGCTGCCACCTTACCAAAGGCTCAGAGACCCCAAGGACAGTGTACTTTTCTTGGCATGAGTTGAGGCCCCAATCCCCGAAGACCGGCTCCAGTAACCACATCCACCAGAGCTCGATCGCAGTGACCCAGAGATCCCATTCCCCGGGACACTGTAGTTCCCTGCCCAGTAGAGTGGGGTATACCCTGCCTGCACCCTCCTGGGCATAGAGAACACAACTTTGCCTCCGAAGCAACGGAATGGGTCTAGCCAGGTATCTGGCTGACGTCACAGGGACCATTGGGCTCCCCCTTCCCTCATGGCCCCCCAACGAGTGAGAATCTGTGGGTGCCCCAGGTGGGCAGCGTTGGTCCCACTAACAACTGAAGGGGCCACTGCAGCCCACAGCAAAAATGAAGCTGTGAGTGCCCTAGGTAGGCACTGGGCCAACCACTTAAAAAAAAGTGCAAAGCACCCTCGATGGGTGCCGCAGGGCCCTGGGGCTTCGCCGGAGGCCACATTTGATTTAATGATTTGGGTGTCCCTGGTGGGAACTCATGTGGTCTTGAGTGTGTGTCCAAGTATAGAATCGGTTGAGACCTACCTGCCCCCTCTTATATGGGTGGCAGAAGCAGTCTATTAAGGGAACCAGTGGTGAATGTCCCAGAGATAGAGTCAGGCGATTGTTACCACGCCCTCAGTGTGCCACCAGGTTATTAATATTCGGTGTCAGGGAGAGGGCAAGGTAGGTGGGGTGTGGTATGGTGTGGTTCTGACCCTACCCCAGAGCCTGCCCTCCAGTTGATAAGAGCTACACCTCAAAAAGGTGTAACTGAGGGGATTCCTACATTGTATCATGGAAACTGCAGTCAGAACCTAAGTACCCCAGAGGGCTGTGCCGTAACCCCAACATTCTGCAGACTCACAGGGGAGGTCCACTTTATTGTGGATCCAAGGGCTTGGAGGCTGAAGCTTCATTCACTGTGCCCTGAAGGGAAATGTTTCAATCTCCTCCTGCTGCAGCTGGTCGAATGTCGGACCTCCTTGGTCTAAGAGATACAGCAAAAATGCCCCACAGCCCCTTTGCGTTGGTGATCTCCCTCTGGGTTCTTCATTGCTGCCAGAAGCCAGACGCAACCCTGATGTGTTTACCACCACTACACAATCCGGCCTAGGTCTATACTACCAAATTCCACTGCCTTCCTCCTTGACTATCCAGCAATGCCTTGTTGGGAGTTTGTGGGATGCACAATCAAAGAGGTCAGCAGGTGCTGCAATGACAGAACCAGGAGGAGGCAGTTCTTGCGCACCAGGTGTTGTCACCTGGTCCTCATGGGGTTTTCCACAGCAGCAAGAGATTCAAAATGGGCAGGAATCAGACTTGGCATAGAGGTCAGCAATTGCCCACAACCCCAGTGTCCAGAAAATCAGGGAGAGCTTGGCCCATCCCGGTCTGCTCCACACTGTCTCCTCACTGGTTGATAACATCCCCCCCCCCGCATTCTCCCCCCAGGCCATTCACACTACAGTGCAGGTGATTCCCTTGTTGCTGCAAGCCTTGTGCACGTCGGGACCCATTCACTGCTAATGTTGAGTGAACACGGCAGAATGTTCGAGGATATTCTGGCATTGGCAGAGGAGCACTGAAGCTAAGCTACTGCCATCTTGCACTGCCAGCCTGTCCTCTTAGCCCCCAGTTAGCACTTTCTAACAAACAAAATGCCCCCAATACATTCAGAGATATTTACCTCTTGCCCAGTCTTTGTTGCTACCCAATTAATTTCTGCAAATCTCACCTCTCACCCACATACACATTTATGGAACTTTGAGATTGCTGGTCATGGGAAGAAGCTTGCAGCACACAATCAGTTTTGTCACACATGTAATCTTGATCTCGAGAACACACATGTTGTGAACTGATACACCCTAGAAAAAGAAGTTTACATTTTGCCTTTAAATGAATAAGGGGCTCTAAGTTCTGATGCAGTCTGAATATATTACCGTTTTCAGTCAGAAAAAACTGCAACAATGAAGCAAGATACTATGTCAGGACGGAGGCGAGGATTATGCAGTCCTTTCTTCTCTTTATTAAAATAGCAAATTTAAAGTGGACCAATAAGAAAACTTTATAGAAACTTCAACTCCCATGAGCACATGGGCCACAGTGTCCATAACAACCGCCATCCAATCACGAGGCTGTCCACTGTATAACTGGTCCTGACGTCCCTTCCTCTTCCTCTTTCTTCTCTGCTCGTCAGATAAGTCATTTCCATTTTCTTTCTGACGTATTGTGCTGTTATTAATATTATCGAGTTTATCCTGTGCAGTATTCTCTGCTTCTGTGGTATTTGCCATATTGTGCAATTGTTGTTATCGCTGCGTGTCAGCGTCTTGTGCGGCAGTGAGACGAGCGACAGGCGCTGCTTGCGCCGTCTCTGCCGCTGAATCACGGAACGTACGGAGCGCGCTTCAGCACTTCTCGGCTCTGTGGGGCGCCGGCCTCTGGTGAACGGCTGCGCTCGCGGCTATTTGCATAGATCATAGGCGCGCTGAGGCAGGAGTGCTCTCCGCCTCACCAACCATCGCCAGACACCGGCTTCGGCGATTTTAAACGCGCGCTTCAGCGCAACGCCACCTAGTAGCCGCTCAACAGTATCGCACCTGCTTTTACAGTTTTTTCAAGCAGATTGCGTCCTGAGCACCGGCGAGGGGGCTACCTCATAAAAGTCAAGAGGTGTTAGGTGCTCACACCCTCCAATATGCAAACTAATGAACAGTTAAATACCTCCATTCAGGAGGCGGAGGAGCTTTGTGTCTCCCAACCCTTGTCGCGTGCTTTCGCAGGCGCTGGACTATGTCCTGGCGCCGCTGAGGGAGAGAGTGGACGCACTCGCCCAGAGCATCCCTGGGGTGTTTGGGGGCTCAGCGCCTGTCGATCGTGGCCCCAAAGGAGGGCAGGGTGGTGGCAAAGTCTCAGGTAAACGTCCCGCGGGGCACCTGGAAGAGTTTGATCATCTCAGAGACTCTTTCCGTAAGAGTGCGCGGACGTTAAAGAATGTACCCTGCCGGGAGGGATTTTACCCCGGAGATGATGGCGACTAGGTCGCCCCGGACACGGACCAGGAGGATGGTTTCCCCGTGGAGGGAGAGGGTGTTTCTGATGACGACGCCTCCTCGGAGGATGAGGATGGTTACTCGGGTCGACCCTGGCGCCCGGAGTCTCATTCCTCAGAATCCCAGGAAGGTGATGATAAATACTCTGACATGTTTGATCCAACCAGAATTTATCACCCTAGATCATCGGAGTGGATCCCTGATCCCAAGGTGGCAAAATATGTTGCGAGCAAAGTTCGCCAACCCCTTGAAAGGGAAGTTAGAACCCGCATGCGGGGCGAGTGCCCTCGCCCGAAATTAGAAGGGAGAGTGGCGGTCACCCCGGATATTGATGAAAAGCTCTGCGCATTTTTTGCCAAATTCATGAAGGACCCCAAGAAGGGTATAGACCGCTCCTGGCGCAACTGCCAGGATAAGCTCCTGGACGCAGTGGGACCTGTAACTCAGATCATCCAGTTGGCCGAGAGGGCCAAGGAGTCGGGGACCGCGATGTCCAGGGAGATCGTGGCAGGTTGGGCCCAGCGAGCCCTATGCTTTTTGGGCAACGCGAATTGCGCATTAGCGGCTGAGCGGAGGAGGTCTCTCCTCATTTAAATTGACCCTAAGCTCGGAGACCTGGCCACCTCTGAAGCGGGGGCTATTGCACAGGAAAAACTGTTTGGCGAACCATTTAATCAAAGAATTTAACAAGTTCATCACTACCTTTTCTGCCTTAGATAAGGCACAGACGTCGATTAAAAAGATTTTTCCCGGATGTGTTTTGGGGGGGCCGGAAGAGGTAGGGGTCGCTCCTCCGGCCGCCAATATCAGCAAGGCCCCAACAATAAAAACCAACAGAGTCGTAACAACGGATGGAACGACGGCCGACAGGGAAATTTCTACCCCAGTAGAGGCGCCGGCAAAGGACGCGGCAGAGGCTACCGTGGCGGAGCCAATGCACCTGGAAGTCCATCCGGTGAGTGTTACCCTTTTTTCCCCTTCCGTTTTGGGGGGAGGTTACAGGACCACTTTCACAACTGGTGCAAGATCACTTCAGACCCTTGGGTTCTCCAAACGGTACGAGGTTTCCAGATAGAATTCTACGGAACTCCCCGTCAGAGGGTTCGCCCTCGCCCCCTCGTCTTCTCTTCGGAAGACAGGGTTCTGATCGACAATGAGGTAGCAGATCTCCTCAGGAAAGGGGCGATCCACATGTCGCAGTTACACCCTGCGGGCTTCTTAAGCAACATCTTCCTAGCCAAAAGAAGGACAAAGGTTATCGGCCGGTAATAAACTTACGGGAATTCAATGAGTGGCTGGTGTACCGCCACTTCAAGATGGAGGGGATCCATCTGCTTCGCGATCTTCTCCTCCAAGGGGACTGGATGGTGCGTCTGGACTTGAAGGACGCCTACCTAACAGTTCCGATCTTCCCACCACACCGGAGATTCCTCCAGTTTCTTTGGAACGAAACGATCTTAGAGTTTCAAGCTCTGCCCTTCGGCCTGTCGTCGGCCCCATGATGCTTTACGAAACTCCTTCGGCCGGTGGTGGAGACCCTTCACGAGAGAGGCATTCGATTGATCATTTATCTCGACGATATATTGAATTTGAATCAATCGCCAGAGCGTCTCCAGCTAGACTTGAACATGACTATTGCGTTACTCCAGGACTTGGGCTTTGTGATAAACGTCCAGAAGTCCGAACTCCGACCGTCTACTCAGATTACGTTTCTGGGATTTCAGATAGGTTCGGTATCGGCCTCCTTCAGTCTTCCCTCTCAGAAAGTAACCAAAATCCGCAAAGAGCTCTCCCACGTCCTCCGGAAGGACAGAATTTCTCTACGCCAGTTGGCTCGAATCGTGGGTCTCATCTCCTCCTCGATGCAAGCGATCTTCCCGGGCCATCTTCAATACAGGGCCCTGCAGCGATTGAAGGCGCTGCACCTCAGGAAGGGGCTCACGTACTCCGAACTCATCTCCCTCACGGAGGAAACTAGGACGGAATTGCGTTGGTGGATAGAGCACATGAGTGCGTGGAACGAGAGAGCGATTTTCGGATCCAGCCCGGATCTGGTCATCGAGTCGGATGCCAGCAGATCGGGCTGGGGTGCCCGCTGCGGCGACATTACGATGGGAGGTCGGTGGTCGGAGGAGGAGCTTCACCTCCACATCAATTGTCTGGAACTCCTGGCAGGTTCCTTCGCGGTGAGATCCACGGAACCAGGTATCGTGCTGCATTCTGCTACGCATGGACAATGTGTCAGCAGTACAGTATATCAATCGCCTGGGCGGCCCACGATCTCTGGCCTTGGCGAACCTGGCGAAGGATTTTTGGCATTATTGTCTGGAGAAACAGATCTTGGTGACGGCAGAGTATTTGCCGGGCAGGCAGAACTCGATGGCGGACTGGCACTCCAGGTACTTCCAGGATTTCAGCGACTGGCGACTGGAGCGATCGGTCTTCCTGGCTTTGATGGTCAGGTGGGGTCCATGTTCGATGGACCTGTTTGCATCCCAGCTCAATCGACAACTCCTGAGATTCGTGAGTTGGAGACCGGATCCGGAAGAGTCGGCAGTCGACGCGTTCTTGCAGGATTGGGCTCAGGAACAAACGTATGCGTTTCCCCCCTTTCTCATGATTCCACGAGTGGCGGCTCAGGTTCGCCGTCAACAAGCTTCCATGATCCTGGTGACGCCCTTCTGGAGGGCTCAGGCATGGTTTCCCTCTCTGTTGGAACTGTCATGGGACTTTCCCATTTTACTGCCCTTGTTCCCTTCGTTGCTCTCGGGCCCTCAGGGGGAACCTCATCCTCTGGTGACCCAGGAGACTTATCGACTCATGGCATGGAGGATTTCAGGGGACACTGGCAGGACGGGCGCCCTTCGGCAGACGCTGAGGACCTCATCCGTAGAGCCTGGGCTCCAGGAACGGTCAAGAGGTACCGCTCGGCTTGGCAGCGGTGGAGTCGTTGGTGTTTGGGACGACACACCGATCCCGTGGGGGCCGATGTTAGCCACATCTTGAATTTTCTAGCTGAATTAGCCCAATCAGGACTGGCCTATCGGTCTATCAATTCTTTCAGATCAGCCATTTCGGCTGGGCATGCCCATATCGATGGGAGACAAGCAGGAGAGTACCATTGGGTTTGTAAGTTGATGAAGGGTGCTAGACTGTCTAAACCCCCGGAGCCCAGATATGACTCCCTCTGGGACGTCAATATCGTTCTCCGTTTCCTCTGTTCTTGGAGGGACAATCAATATCTCTCCAGAAAGGAGTTATCTGCCAAGTTGGCAATCTTGCTCGGTTTGGTCTCGTGCAAGCGTGTCTCAGACGTCAGAGCCTTGGACATTACTGCACGGGCGTTCACCCCGGAGGGAGTCACCTTTACGGTGGCTAGAAGAACCAAGACTAATATCAGGTCGGTATCTTACCCTGTTTTTCCAGATCAACCCAAACTCTGTGTGGTACGGTGCCTCAAGGCATATGAGGACTTGACGTCAGAATACCGCCTCCCGGGAGAACGTCAACTCCTCATTGCTTTACAAAAACCGTTTAAGGCGGTTTCCTCTCCAACCATCGCCAGGTGGGTCCGATGGATCATGACTGAGGCGGGGGTGGATGTGACCAGATTCGGAGCTCACTCCACGAGAGGAGCAATGGCTTCTAAGGCTATTCAGGTTGCCGGCCGCTTAGAGGATATTATGGCTGCAGCGGACTGGTCTTCCGAGTCCATATTCAAGAAATTTTACTTCAAACCCATCTATGGTGCAGCAGAATTGGTGGTGGAAAGGCTTTAAACCTGCATAATCCTCGCCTCCGTCCTGACATAGAATGAAAAATTTCCTAGCTATCGTAATGGAAAGTTTCAATTCTATTAAGGACAAGGAGGCGAGGTTATCCCTCCAGAGACTTGATGGTCTCACCCCACCCGGAGTCTCCGCAATCTCAGTAAGTAACCTTTCGAATGGGTTTGACGATGTTAATACAACTGTATTTGTTTCAAGATGATTGTGAGGCTACTTGGGGTTTCATTATCAGGCCTGTTGGCATATGTGACTATTCTAAGATTGTCTAGGACATGTTTCAAATGTTATCTGGTATGCAGCTCTGTGTATCGCATTCTATGCTTCCGTATACGGAAAGGAATCAAGATAACGGTTTGTCTTATATTGGTTTAGGACAAGACCAGAAGGAATGATGTACGCCCTCGAGATCTTTCCTCGCAGAGAAGAAGAGGAAGAGGAAGGGACGTCAGGACCAGTTATACAGTGGACAGCCTCGTGATTGGATGGCGGTTGTTATGGACACTGTGGCCCATGTGCTCATGGGAGTTGAAGTTTCTATAAAGTTTTCTTATTGGTCCACTTTAAATTTGCTATTTTAATAAAGAGAAGAAAGGATGGCATAATCCTCGCCTCCTTGTCCTTAATAGAATTGAAACTTTCTGTTACGATAGCTAGGAAATTTTTCATTCTTAGAGGAAGCACGGAGCCTGCATAATAAAAAGAAACACATAAGGACATGTATGACCTCCACAGAATATATTTCTATAGGCTTAGCGCTGTTCAGGTTAGTAAAACCAATTTAAAATTCTGTAATCAAGTAGTCCCTACTGGACCATTTTGATATTTGCCTACAGATATAGAAGATAGTTGGATCCTTACTCTACCTTACAGTAGTACATTTCCAATCTTACGAAACCTGAAAAGTGACTTTCAGAACAACTACATTTAGACAATGTTTTCTGGATTTTTGTGTAATTTTATAAGGGTATTATTTCAAACGTCTCAATTAGCTAAACAGATTTTCAGATCTATGGGCCTTTTTGAGTCGTTTTATGATGTAATTGATATGTATTACACTATTTGCAAATATATAAGCTGGACTATCAAGAGTCATTATACTATAGTCCTCCATCAGGTCCTTTTTGTTGTGCCTCAATTCTAAACCTCATATCCAACCCGGAGCTTAGTTGCTTTGGGTTTGCTTTACATGTCCACATACATACATAAACAAATGTAGGTTATTTCTGCTTGTAGATCTTCTGATGCAAAAATAGAAACATTAAGAATAAGCGAGTTTACTCTGGACATGCTACATAATGAAGGTATCACCAATGTTAACATTATTCCTTAAGAAAAGATCAAGCATCTGTATCCTTGACAATCAGATGTCCTCCATAAAATTTAAAACCTACAAAAATTAAGGTGGTATTAGAGAGATGGATTGGCCTATACACTGAAAGAAAAATTGATAGTACTATAATAATCAGACTATACAGACCCGAAACATTCACTTCTTACAATGAAACCAGAAACATACCACTTAACAGCTTAGTACTGTAGAGGCTGACTATTGGTATAATATGCTTTAAAAAGGGCATTCCAAGCTGCTCTTACCTTATAACCCGCTGCTAAGAGATATACGGTTAAAGGCTCTGAACCAGAGTTATTGGCCTGAGCCGCAGATTTAGGCGGGCCTAAAACGGAGGGAACTACCTTTACCCCTTTAGCTAACAGGCCTGTTTCCCCTAGAATGTGAATCTCTTTTTTGGCTATTTGGGCTAGTTCACACTTAGGCCTCTATAACTTTTTTCCACATAAGGGATAAACGTCAAACTTGTGTCCTTTTTTCCCCCCAACATACTGGGGATTCTAAAGGTACAGAGGGATTGTGGATTCCCCTGGAAGAGGACTATGAAAATAGCCAAAATATTGCAAAATATGGTTTGGGGGGCAAAAGAAGAAAAATGTTCACACAAAAGCTTCCTTCTTTCCCCCATAGAAAATGTCATCAATTAAATATTTGCTGTGCTAAAACCACCATTGTCCTAGCTACCAGGAATATGCAGAGCTAAATCAAAAAAATATTTGAGAATTTTGGCATTTTTCATAGAAGTCTGTTTTCCTTATTTTGTGCTTTCAACCTACTTCCAGTTGGAGATGGAAACCAGGACGACCCCAAATGTGATCTGGGAAAGCTATAAGTTTTTTGAAAAGTAGGCAAAATTCTAAATTCAGGAAGGGGTCATTTATGTAGATACCTCAAGGCTTTCTAAAAAAAAAAAAAAAAAAAAAACTAAATGTTGAAATAAAAAAAAATATTGAAAAAGAGTACCCAAAAAAATGCCCATTTATGAAAACATCTTCATTTGTAACTTCTTGTCACGCTGGCCGATTTATAAAAGCAATATACCATTTCGTCCACTTGTGGGGATATATAGGGTTTGTAGGTTTGTAGTTTCTCCAAGAACCCGAGGTGCCCATAGCCAACAACTTAACTGCGCCTTACAATGGTTTTTCATTGTGTACCAGGTATAGAGCAATCATATGATAAAATATAAAGAATAAAAAATGGGTATCAAAGAAACCAATGTATTTCTGAAATGGACATCAGATACAGAGTTTATGAGCAGTGGCTATTTGTACATCTCTGTATTTGTGGGTGCCCCTATTACTGTGTGATTTTATAGAGCATTTATCAAAATGTCTTCTTTCTTACACACCGTCTTACATTTGGAAGGCACAAATGCAGTGAAATACAATTAGTATTAACAAAAGTTCTACCATTCTGTATTCTCACATGTATCCTGATAAAAATGGTACGTCATTTCTGTGGGTAGGCCTGATGTTCACAACAGGAAAGGGCCCTTAACACATCATTTTTTTCTCCAATGTGGGTAGCTGTGAATTTTGGGGCCTATCTCAGCAGGCATCTAGGGAAACCTAGCAAACCTGTAAAAATAATTTAAACTAGGCACTTAGGGAATCTAGGGTGGGTGACTTGTGGCTCACATCAGGTTTTCTTACCCAGAAACCTTTGCAAACCTCAAACAGTCACTATACAACATACATTCTACTCACATTTCTGTGATGAAAACTTATGGATTCTGTAGGGAGAAACAGATTTCAAACCACCCAGTATTTCCCGAGTGGCCAGATAAAAAGGATACCTCACTTGTGTGGGTATGGCTAGAGCCTGCAACAGGATAGGCCTCAAACACAATGTGGAGAGATATCAACAATTCCAGTCACAAAAAAAGATCGGATTTGGCAATGTGGTAGCGGCTTTTGGTAGCCAAAGATCGCCAGTCACCCAGGAAAATCTACGACACCCAGCCATTTCTGAAAAAGAGACACCCAGGTCAGTCCAGTGTGGTAGTCCTGGTGCGGATCCCTAAAATGTTCTTCCAGACAATGCCCTACAAACCTCAAACTTTGCCTAAAATTGCACATTTATTTGCCTTCCATTCTGTGACGTAAACTTCAGGAATTACTATGAAGCCCCACAATTCCTACCACCCAACGTTCTCAAACTTGTCCAGATAAAAAGGATACCTCACTTGTGTAGCTTGGCCTAGTGCACGAGACAAGCAAGCATCAAACCAAGATCAATGGGAGTTTTGTGGAGAGACTGTCATTGATCCTGGGTTGATGTGTACCTGTAGGATGGCTGGGAGGGCCATCGCCACCCATTTTGCCTTTAAAAAAAAGATTCCAGGTGTCTAGTGGACTTTCTGCTACCTCCCCCCTCCTGAGGAATCCCCCAAGCACCGATCCCCTAGGGAAAGGTACCACTGGAAAGGGAAAAGTATCCCCTTTCCAATGATACCTCTCCTGTCTGCTCGGTATTCGGGGGGAGGTGGGGGTGGTGGGGGGGGAATGGTGAGATATGCCCCAAAGTATAGAAGCAGTGAAAGTGAAATGAGCCAAAATGAGCCGAAATAAATACATAGCCTCATGAGATGGGGAAGCTCTTCCCCAGCTCTCAATACTAAAATAAACTATAGGAAAGGGAGGACAGCTTCGAACCATCCCGCCCCAGGCCGTCCTCAGCACCGAACAGGTTAACAACTGGTCCAGCCCAAGGCAGAAGGGCTATAAGGCCATTAGACCCTTTGGCCTACTAAAAGATACAACACTTTCAATTAAAAAGGGAGAAACAGAGAAAGACATTGGAATGTTGGAACAGAAGGCTTATACCAGCCATAATAAGCCTAGAGCAATTCCATTGTCTTCCCTAGAGCTACCAACATTCCAGTGTTCTAGTATAGCCTTATAGCCTGCCGTAGCGGGCTATGCCGGCTATTAATGGCCCGCTCTAGCGTTAAAGCTTCGAGCCGAAGGAGAGGGCCTTTAACAAGGGAGCAGGACTTTAATAGCCGATATAGCCCACATACAAAGCGCTATAGGGCTATTAGAACATCCTGCAACTAGAGGGCAGAATGTTCTAACAAATAAAAACAAAGGCTTCAGGGGGCACAAGAGGTTTGAAATCCCTTCTGGCTCCCTGATGCCTTTGATGCCCGGAGCCCTTTTTTGTTTTCAATAAAGCTCTCAACATTCCAATGTTCTAATTTAATATAAATGTATGTTGCTTCAAGCACCGCAATTCAGAACTGTCCCTGAAATGTCCTTACCCTGAAACAATGTTATAGTTGAGTGCAGGGTGATCTTTCGGCACAGGAGGAACAAGAGGTTCTGGAAGCCATTCTTCTATTAATTCTTCTTTTTCCTACACAATAGGAAGAAAAAGATACATTTGGATAGCTTGAAAAAGAGGGAGCACATATGAGGCACTGTTTATAGTTGGATCAGGTAGAACATAAACACCAGAAGGAGGTCACTGCATCAGAAAATGTTAATTTCTCTAGGAATAGCTTCTACTCAGTGGTAGGGTTCATTCTGCTACAATAATCGTCTGATCATTGTTCTGTATGTACAAGTACAGAATCATTCCATCAAAGTGAAGAAATAAGTTTCTCACCTGTAACTACAGTTCCCCATAGCACATTTCTTTAATATATTTGCATGCATGAATCAGTCCTAGATATCAGGCTGGAAATCCGAATAATTCCAATGCAGTAGTAAATAGTATTAACATGTCCACAAGAAAAATAATGATGCATCTTTAATAGCCCATTCACTTCATTCGAAAGTGCCAAACATCCACCCAATAAGATAAAGATGCTGAGCATTCTACTATGGCTGAAGCCACCATTGCTCAGGGAGAATTTATCAAAGTTAGCTAGAAAAAGGTTAAGCGCATCTATGAAAAATGCCAATGATTACAGTAATGTAACCTATTTCTTTTCCAGCATTGTATCCTCTGTAGGCTCACATGCTTCAATCAGCAGTATTTAAAATATCATATAGAAAGTGGTAATCACAGATAACTTTGCTGAAACATGGTGTGCAAAACTGCATGACCTGCTGAAAAATCAACTGATATATTGAGATCTAGGCAGTAGTGTTTGGAATGCGACTCTGTTCTTCCAAGTTGCCGTAAGGTTCATCAAGTGGCACATTAGCATACTGTAAAGCTATACACAACACTGCTTTGAGTGAGCAGCAACTTTCTCCCTTCAAGGTGTTTTTCCTTTGCGTGGCAAAAGGTACCGCCACTTGGCTACACCTAATTGAACTAAATCCATGGTGTCTAAAGGAGACGAAGAGTTCATAAGAAATCCAAAGTCCGTGGTCTTACCAGGTCTGTTCCTTGTTTGAAGACAGATTGGGAAAGAACGATCTGAGCATCAACAGTTCGTATAGATAACAACCATGATGGGTCTGCCCCGGTTTGTTCGTAGGGTGACTATCTGTACAAAATGAAGAACTGAAATTGGGGTTTGTTTTAATTAATTTTAAATGTCACTCATCCGTTTTGTCCATATTAATACTAGAAGAAGCATCATCTTCCAGGAGAGGAACTTCAATTAGAACCTGTGAATTAGCTAAAACGGAGCGGTCATGAACCAACTTAGGAAAGGATTCACCTCCCAGGGTGCCGGCAGAAATGTCCTAAAGAGGCCCTGCATAAACTGTTTAATCATCTTTTGCGAGAATAAGGAAGGCGAAAGTAATGCTCATCTATTATGAAATCGTTACCAAGTGTACACAAAATGACGCATATCTCAGCACATCTTTGGATCTTTGGAAGGAGCAGCAGTTCTGGCAGACCTGTGATGATAAAGGGCACAATCTCTGCTCTGCACACCATACTTAAAACTTGTAAACTTGGAGCACAAGTTTGGTCGCCAGGAGGGGAGCCAGACCATGAGTTTCAGAGACATCGAGTCATCATGCAGAACCTGAAATGGAAACAAAGGAAGAACCCCCAACCGCTAATGTCCAAAAGCTGTATATCTTACTCTTTAATGGGATAATAAATTCCTGCGTGCTGACCAAACCAACATGGGATACAAAAAATAGACTACTGTGCGTGAATTACGTAATTATATATATGTAATACAAAATGTAATATCATTTCAATAAACATAACAATCCAGAATCCATATTAAATCAGAAATATAAGAAAGAAACAGCACAAAAATAAAGATAATTCTCACCCCCCACTCAAAACACCATTCATACCTCATCAACCACTCCTACTCACAACCCAATTCTCTTATACCATACATATTCAATTCTCATCACTCACACTCTTCTTACTATCCATTTGCGTGTCTACAGTGTGGGTACAAAGCCCAGTAGTATATATCAGGGGCAGTACAGAAGGAAGTCATCCAAATATTGTTGTATAATATGAACTCCAACTGTTGACATATTTTCCAAAGAGACGGTTCGTTATAATGAATACCCTCCATATCATTTGATTCTGGTGCCCAAAAACGTGCTACTCTTCGTATGGGTTTTCTAGTTTAACACTTTCCTCTCTGGTTTTATGAGAAACTTTAGGTTACATACAGTCAGAACCCCTATTTTTCTTATATTTTTTCTTATCTTTTTTGATCTCTATTAAAGCACAATTTCCTTTTTCTTTTCCATTTAGTCAACACATCTGGTGGCTTGGGAATTCAGGTTTTTCTTATCTGATCGAGTGTACTCCTGTACACTAGAGAGATGCTACCAACTTAATGTACCTTTACCTCATTTTTGTAGATAATGCTTTTTAACGTGGTTTCCTGATGAAGGCGGCACACTCGCCAAAACGTGCGTCGGTACCTTGAGGGACCAGTGCCACAGTTATTTATTCAATTAAATGTTTGTTTTCTTTCTGTATTAGTGTGTGTTAGAAATGGGATCTCTGGCTGGCCAAGGCTTGCGCCAAAGTCAGTCAGAGACCACCACTCTATGTCAGGGCAAGGGAGTTACACGCCAAGATAACCCCTGCTCACCCCCTTGGTAACGTGACACGAGCAGTCAGGCTAAACTCGGAGGCTATGTAAGATAAGCGTGCACCCAGCAACAACACCCAAGGCCCACCACAAAGGAAACTCCACACAAGGTTATGTATAAAAATAGCCTTTGTATTACACTAAAACACATTAGATAAAAACACACACTTTACAATGTGCCAACAGGCACGGGCAGAATTTACAGGGGATATGTACAGGACAGGGCCACAGGGACCACTGTCAGGAATATGTACTTGTAGATTTTAGAATAATAATCACTGTAGGACAAAAATGAAACATAGAGCACACAACCAGTAACTACTGGTAAGAGGTAAATACCACCTACGCAACCCTATCCACCTTAGGAAAATATTACGCACGGAACCAGGGCCTCACTAGTAACACCTGTACTAGGAGAAAACAACCACCTAAGTATCACTATACATTTAGGGGTATAAGCAAGAACATATTACACATGATACATCACAACATTCAGAGGTGTAGGGAAGGAAAACACATGATGCTTAAACATACATTCAGCGTTGCAAGAACAAGGCACATGACGCATCAAAACACATTCAGAGGTGCAGGAAGAACAATTGCGCAGAAATCACATAAGGTCACAACCTGTGACTGCCCCTAGACCAACTGACCTCTCAGGGGGCTAGGACGCCCTGTGTCCCAATGTCAGGGGGGCCTAAATATGCAGGGAAAGAAAGATTGCTCACAACCTAAACGGAGCAGCTGCCCACTAAGTGCTGGGCAGCTGTAACGGAGCCTGGCACCAGCGTGCCTCCTGGCTCTCTTCTGGGGCCTTGAGGACCAATAGGGCCACAACCATGTGTGAGCCTTGCCGGCTCTGATCAATAAAATGCCCGGGTGAGCCTCGTGGGCTCTGATCAATTAAACGGCCGTCGTTGGAGTCCCTCCCTGGGGGACTCGAGGTCAACAATTGTGCCCTGAGCCTCTCTGGGCTCCGATGAAACAAATATGCCCCCCAAGAGCCTCTCTGGGCTCGCAAAACAAGGAAATGCCCCGGAGCCTCTCCGGGCTCGTAAGAAGTGCCCCCGACGTTGGAGTCCCTCTCGGGGGACTCTGAATTACACCAATGCCCCCGGAGCCCTTCCGACTCGACAGGCCGCCTGCCTCTTGCTCTGGGGGAGCGCAGACACCGTTTGAGCGGCCCGCTGCCTCTCGGGGCTGCTCACGGACTATGCCTGGGCCCTCACGGGGCCTCTATGAACAACGGAACCAACAACGGCCAGCAGGCATTACTGGGGGAGGGGGGGCAGGCACCAGCAATGTGCCCCGACGCCTCCCCCTCCTCCCAATCCAACACTACAGGCCCTCACTCACCCGGTCCTGCAGTGGAGGCTCGGTCTCTCTGACGGCAGGCGGGACTGAGCAGCAGGCGGGGCTCTACCGGGACACGGGAGCCCCGCGGACGGCCTGCTTCTTCTCTCTTTGGACCGGAGCGCGGGGTGGGCTCCCGTCCGCTTCCTGGGTTGGTCTCTCAGGGGCAGCCAATGGCAGCGCGGCGATTCATCTCTGGGGCCGCCAATGGCAGCGCGGCCCTGGGGGTATGAGGCGGGAGCAGCGCCTCACAGGAGATCCCCGGGCCGGCCGCGGGACTTCCAGCACCAAATGAGGGGTGGGCACCCTCGAAATTGGACTAAAACGCGAGGTAAGCTCCCGCAAGCCAAATAAGCTGGAACACGGCCACAGATACCGGGCACCAGGCCAAAGGCAAAATAAAGCGATCCCAAGCGCAAGGAGGCAAAACCAGCGCTCCCAGGCGCTAGTGTAAAATAAAGCGCTCTCCAGCGCTAGGGGCCAAAAGGAAGCGCTCCCAGGCGCTAGTGGCAGAAATGTCAGCAACAAAGTCCTTCAGGAGTCCAGGACATCAGCAGTCCAGGGGCTGGGCAGGGCCCAGGGAGGCAAGCCTTCCCCTGGGCCCCAGTACCAGCATGCCCCTGGTAGATTCGAGTTGGAAACAAGAACATTTTGTAAGGAGACACAGCCCCTTTTTATACAGTGAATTCCTTTGTCTCAGGGTGCAGGGTGGGGGGAAAACCAGTCGCAGCTGGTTTTGGAGCACTGTGATGTGCTCAACCACCCTTTCCTTTCACTGGCCAGGCTAGGGACATTAGACGCACCACAGGGGGCGGAGGCAGCATTGTGTGGGGAAAGCCCAGCCCTATTCAGGTCCCAGGTGTACTCCTCCCTCACATCACTCATGCTAATCTTAACACTCACCACCGGGGCAGACCCATCATGACTCATGGAGCCTGGCACACCAGCCAGCTCCAGCCAATCACAAGCCAGCACATTCACTGCACAGACAGGTACACTTCTAGAAGTGGCACTTCCATAGTAGACACAAACACGCTGCACACACCATGGCGCAGCATTCAATCACACGAGTCCGCACATACCAGACTCGAGCCTGCACACCTCACGCATCAGGAACTACCAGGGACACATACATTCCCCATGCATTCCTATGGGAGGGCAGGCCTATCTCACCACACCCACTCAGAGTGCGCACGCACTTTCCACTGGGACACAGTGAAAGTGCGCAGAAACCAAGAATCACCATCCCCAGGTCACATACAAAAAGCAAAAAGTTCAGGGGTGAACCTGCCAGAAGGGCCAAGTCCAACAGTGTGGCTTATCTGCAAATGTGTATGTACTGCTCCCAGCTATAGTGATGCTTTCGCACTGAAGTGAATAATCCATTTACATTGTGTGATTACAAAACGTTTGTAAAATCACTCAGAGCTGGAATATTACTAATAGGCATTCAACTTGCTTTTCGCACCGAAGTGAATATGTACTGCTCCCAGCTATAGTGATGCTTTCGCACTGAAGTGAATAATCCAATTTACATTGTGTGATTACAAAACGTTTGTAAAATCACTCAGAGCTGGAATATTACTAATAGGCATTCAACTTGCTTTTCGCACCGAAGTGAATAATTCCATTTACATTGAATGTTTTTGCAAGCGTTTTGTAATCACAAAGAGTTGAAATATCACTAACAAGCATTCGACCTCTGTCTAGAGCAAGGTCATATTGGATCGTCATCTGTAATATTTGTTCCAGTGATTGATTCATGAATTGAGCTACATTTTTAATTACGTTTCAATAAAAATAAAATTATATTTTAATACTAGTTTGGTACATTGAGTTGACTTTCACCAGTGTTTAATTGGGGACTGTCATAATTGTTTTCTGATCTATATGTTGCCTAGTGATTCTGTATTGCCAATTGCATTTTCCCTGTCTTAGGAACGTTTATTAGTTACAGCGGGTCCCTATTTTTCACATTATACTTCACCAACCCTGCTGCCACAAGATGGCCTCACCTGCCAAACTGCAGAACAATTTGATATGTCCATTGCCAAAGCTATAACTGCAGCTTAAGCACTGTCACCCTCTTTCTCACAAATGGTGACTTCTGGTTCTGCATTTCCTATCCTCCGGGATTCGGTCAATGGAAGATGGTATTCCACATTTAGCTATTGTATTGTATTGTATTTAAGTTGCCAACATTGAGCTTGCCATCTTTCACAGAGAGTCTAAGCATCCTGGTGCTGCCTCTAGGGTACTGTACTACCAAATATAAGCCTGTTACTTGGAGCTTAATTGGCTTCAGCCTCCCTTACATCGATGACTGAAAAGGATTTGATAAACCACGTTGTATGGACCTCAAAACCAGAGGAATCACAGTTTTTCAGCCTATGTACTGGCAGGTCGAAAAGCTTGAAGGCATTCTTCAGCAGCGCATGAAACCAAGCAAAGTATTGAAATCTTGCAAAAACTTACTTACTAAAGCATCCTCTTCTCATTGGCTTGATTGTTTTTCTGCACATCCTACATTGAACTTTCTTCTTCGCCCTTTGTCTCAACTTACTCCTTCTTACACTTACCTACTCTGGGTCAGGGATGTGGCATTCCTATAGCCAAAGCCCAGGACATCTTAATTGGGGTCAAGGGCAACAAGTTTACATGTGTATTTTGTCCTTGGGACGAGTAGGCCCAACCCCCTGCACCACAAACCCCTTGGCTGCCAGTTTGCAGTACCACATTATGAATCAGGGAAGGGCACTGACTGCAGTTAAGGTAATATTTTTGCCCCTATTTAATGCTGTTCAAACTTGTATATATGGTGCATTAATTGAAAGCCTTTATTTTTATGGTGATTGCTCTAAGTAAATGTCGCAAGCTCAGACTGTACTACTGACAGTGGTTCCAGTATAAAAATGTGTACACGTTTTCAAGGTTTAGCAATAAAACCTTATTGGTGTGGTGGGGGGTGCGGGGCGAAGAGAGAGAGAAGAGCGAGGGAGAGAGAGAAGAGCGAGGGAGAGAGAGACGAGCGAGGAGAGATGGGGAGAGAGGAGAGACGAAGGAGAGAGAAGAGATGGGGAGAGAGGAGAGACGAAGGAGAGAGAAGAGATGGGGAGAGAGGAGAGACGAAGGAGAGAGAGAAGAGATGGGGAGAGAGGAGAGACAAGCGAGGAGAGATGGGGAGAGAGGAAAGACGATGGGGAGAGGAGAGACGAGGGAGAGAGAAGAGATGGGGAGAGGAGAGACGAAGGAGCGAGAGAAATGGGGAGAGAGGAGAGACGAAGGAGCGAGAGAAATGGGGAGAGAGGAGAGACGAAGGAGAGAGAAGAGATGGGGAGAGAGGAGAGACGAGCGAGGAGAGATGGGGAGAGAGAAGAGACAAAGGAGAGAGAGATGGGGAGAGAGAAGAGACGAAGGAGAGAGAGACGGGGAGAGAGAAGAGACGAAGGAGAGAGAGACGGGGAGAGAGAAGAGACGAAGGAGAGAGAGAAGAGACGAAGGAGAGAGAGAGAGAGGGCAAGAGAGATGGGGAGAGAGAGAGCGAGAGATGGGGAGAGGGAGAGCGCGAGAGAGATGGGGAGAGAGCGGGAGAGAGCGAGAGAGCGAGAGGCCCAAATATTAATTAAAGTTTCAAAAGTGCACCCATGGTATATGTCCTTGCATTAAGTGTAGCTATACGGCTTTCGTGAATTCCAAAGGATTTACAGAAGTAGGACAAGAAGTAGTACTACTAGAAAATATGTGTGAACTGCATTTTAGCATGAGCAAATATGAATGTGTAGATTTGCTCATGTGAAAATCTGTCTGTTTGCAAGTTCACTTTCCCTCCAACCACTTTTTTCCCAACTCCGGAAGAAGATTTACGTCTGTCATTGTCAGGAGTAAATTTACAACAGTTCTCAGTATAGGAAAATATTAGAGTTGTTGAAAACCCTTAAAACATGGAGATTACAACATTTGCATAGACTCAAAGGGGCATTCTAACCCTGGAACTATTGCATATCACTAGCTTCAGCCCCAGTACGTAGAACTACGGAAATGTGACAACATAAGCAGATTGCGAGTATTCAAACACTACTATGGTATGAGCCCTGGCATAATCAGAGAGGCTGTATCAGAGTTCCTATATAACTAGATTGCGGCCTTAATTTGTCGCTGCACTAAATGGCACCAAAGGGGCAAGTGGATTTTGTTACAGGACAAGTAGATTTATGAAGCAACCTGCCCCATGGACAAGTAGATATTTTATTAAATTCCACACCCCTGCAGGGTGTCTGAGGCACCAAGCTGCGGGGTTGAGAGAGTAACTGGTCTTGAATTATCAGAGAATAACTACTCTACCTCGTAGACTCAGACTATGAGTGGCAGTCTTCAGAGATATCCAGACGAAAGAGTCATATCCAGGGAAATGGCATCTGATGAGAGAACTATCCCTCATTTCCTGGTTCATATTCTAGGAAGTTCATGCTCTGTGTTCAGTTGGCGTGGCCAATATGTTATCTCGGAGTGCTGAAATGGTCATCTAGCATTTCCTCTATAGTCAGGATCTGGATCACTGGCTGTGTTGCCTCTTTCAACAGAAAGGTTGGTTGACAGCTTAATAGGATCTGGATCTCCAGATTAGATGGCACGGTGATGTCCTGACTGATATATTATAGATTAGATATTTCTGCCATCTGTTTCATCAAAAAGTGCAAACGCTGAGCTACTGCCCGATGGAATGCCAAAGATCTAATGACTGAACACGCATACTTAAAGATCTGGCGCAAAAGCACTTGTCCAACACGATTAACTTCTATTTTTGTGAAATGCTTATAGATCGTCACTTTCACCGGAAGAGCATGCATTGTGGATTACTGGTACTGTTTTTGATATCGTGCGGTAGAAATAGTGTCTTCTAAAAAAACAGAATCAGAAGTTTCACCATAACATTTTAGTAAATTAGCGTACCCCTATGCTCGAATGAATTTCAGACACATATCCAAAACAACCCAAAAGAAACAAACCACGCAGATCCCCAAGTCTCTCAAGCATATTGCAAGTTAAGTTGGTACGTGAGTCACAACAGAAGGGCATGAAACAATGACAGTGGGAACGGAAATTTTAACCTTCGCTGTCATATTAAAATGAAATCACCCTGTGTATGCATCGTAAAACCGCTCGCTCTGTTGTCTCGACACTGAACACAGAACTTGCATGAAAAAAACATTTTTATTGATCACAATGTGCCATTGTCAGGTTTTTGTCCCAAATTATTCTCCTTTTTCTGTGACACAAAGTGATTCTAGGCGGAAGTTTTGTAGCATGTTTTCTGACGAGTATAAGAAGCAAGAAAATATGTCTTGATATTTCTTTGTAACTATTGAAAATTAAATCATGGCACGTGCGCTCCCGAGTATCATAGAGGAAATAAGTGTACTCAACACCGTGGCAACTCGAATGCAGAGACGCTGCATCAATTTTATAAACGTCACGGGAAAGGAGTTTAAATAAGCATTTGTAATGCAATAGATCTCGCATTTGCGAGAGTTTAAGCTATTGGCATTGTAAATGACAATGCCTTTTATTTATCCATTTTGATAATTAACACATAAATAAAATAAATCATCATTTACAATGCCAATAGCTCAAACTCTTGTAAATGCAAGACCTATTGCTTGGAAAGTGAAAGAGGGCATGGCGCGCTGAAAGTTGCAGGAAAGCATGTCGTGCCTGTAGTAGGAGAAACTCATTAAAGAAAATAGTGCTTCCAGACTAAATAAGACATAGCATGTAACAACCAAAGTAAAAGGGCCAGTCCTCATAGGGAGGTTACAGATTAAGACAAGGCGGTACTAAGGAGGGACTAACAAGCCTATTAACGAATCAGAAGTCAGCATTTATAAAGGACAGGGACACAAGCCAGACAAATATGGGCGGGGAGTGGGCGGGGCTTCAAGCCCATTCTTTAATACAGCATATCTCGTAGGGCAGCACATGTGCTGCCCAGGCTCGACCTAAAAAAGGCCATTCTTCTTGCAGCATGACATCCATGGCAGGCGACTTGGAGAAAGACTACAGAACAGCTTTCTCTGAATAAACAGTTTGATACGTGTCCCGGACCTAGCACCACAGAGGATGCAAAACACTGCAAATCCAAGCTAAAATGTTTTTTTTTTTTTTTTTTAAACTACCAGTACTATTACGGAGTTTTGCTCATCAGCAAGTTGTCCTTTGCCAGAGAGAGCAGTCGTATTGTAAAATACTCTATTTATCTGTGAATCAATATAAGGTACGTGAGTCAAGGTAGCCATTTATAAACAGTCACCTTTGATAGAGTGTTAAAGGTCAGCAGTCTGTGTTTATTACGGAGAAACACTAAGCCCAAGGCAACATTTTAAAGTCCTTTCAAGTACAGCCAGGTGGGTGTGTTGGTGCAGAAATCCTGTAGAATCAGAGAACCACTGATATGTTGTGGGTTAGCGTGGGAATCTGTCAGGGGACCTGCCAGAGCTTGTGTTTTAGTGTGATCTGGTTCTGCATGTCACTTGTTAGAGGAAGATGGGGACAGGGCATTGGGTGCAGAGTAATAAAGAAACTCCCAGCATGCACGAGGTCAGGCAAGCCCTGGTAGGGCACAAACAACTGTGCTGATGCAAGCTCCAGGTAAGGTGAGCAGATGGGAGCTATGAGCATGATTCAGCCAAAAACCATTCAATGTGTGGAGAGTACAAGCCTTGGGAGAGGAGTTGGTGCAATGGCAAGAGCTGCCGACTTTGGAACTGGGGAACCAGGTTCTAATCCCGGCTTCAGCTCAACGCCCTGTGATTATGGGCAAATCGCTTAATCTACCTTTCCTGAAAAAGAAAATGAACCTGACCTTGTGTAACTCAACTGGTGCTCATGTAAAGCGTTCCAACGCCCTCTGAGTTAACACTAAATAAAACTGCAAAAAAGAAAAAAAGCTTTAGCCAAGGAGGTAAGATCCTGAGGCGGGTGTGCATGCAAGCCAATGGCGAAGGAAGGCGAACTGGTCTGCAAAGCAATCACTGGAGAGAGTGTACACAAGGTTGAGGCCTACCCCATATTTAGAGCTAAAAGTAAGAGGTCGGAAAGGTGGCAACAATAGTAGAACCCCCTGCCACGTGAGGCGACAATGCTGGGCTACTTGTGCAAGACACCTCATGACTTATGATGAGGCCTGGCACAATGTTAATCTGACAAGACTCAAGGAGGCTGCAAGGGCATGCCTAGGTGAGGTAGAGGGAAGATGGAACAGACAAGTGCCTGGGGGAATATGCACCAGCACCATGTGATGTGGGAATCAGTCCATAGTGCACCAGGTGCTTTCAGGTTCTTTGTTAAGAAGGATGATGATGATGATGATGAACAGACATTTATAAAACGCACAGCTGCTCCAAACTCTGTCCTGGCGCTAAAGATAAAGCTATACAAAGGGGTATATGTTCACCACAGTTCAGGGAAGTATGAGTCATTTCCAGACGGTGTTCAGTTTTGTGTTAAATTCCGGGTGGGTTATTGGTGACTGAGGGACAGACAAAAAAACATGGGGAGCGCTCCACCCCCAAATGCTGTTGTGAGTAAATTCAGCGTAAATGGATTGAACATTGGCCCATGGTTCGAGAGTATGCATGCACATCTCCAAGTTGAGGACGTCTGCCAGCTAAAATACATTCCAGAGTGAGCATTATGAACAAGAATCAGGGAAGGGTGGAGTGAATGAGTCTGTCCATGGAGTGATGTGCACACTGGATCCAAGTGGACTGGATGGTTGTACATGTCAGTGGGTGGATACTGCTGGTGCTCAGCACCGGCAGGTCTAAAAAGCAGGTGCTGAGAGGGGTCCCTATCGGGCTCTCCATTTTTGCCCTCACCCTCAAGGTGAAAAACTAATCTTAACTCTGCAGTAGTACCACCCTTCACTGCCTGTGATGAAACTTCAAAGAGATTTGTTATAGTTCTTTCACAGTCGCACCATATCAGAACTGAAGCATTTTTTATAATATATACAAGGAAGCTAAAGTTGTTGCTTATTTATGTTAGGCAACTAACACCCATTTCAAATCCAAAAGTCCTGGCTTGTTGTAGGTGTAATGTTACTTGTTGTATCATATATCTGGATGCAATGACTGAAGCAGCAAAATACCAATCAGGCAACACGCTATGCTCAGCAAAGGTTTTTAGGTTATGTGTTTTAAGCCACACCCATTTGAAAGGCCCCTCCCAATTTTTTCATCCCACGTAAACCTCGGATGTCAGAAGTTTAGCAGTCCCTAGGTGACCACAACCCCTCCACACACTGGTTGTTAGGAAAGACTGAAACTGGTTGTGGTGAGAGAACAAAACAAACATTTTGCTTCTATTAAGGCGAATGCCTGCCACTTGTGAGTGTCCCAAGCCTAAGGGTGGTAAATGCTACGGTGTTGTGTAGCCCTCAACACAGGTGAGCATTCACTCCTGATGTTGAAGGCAGCAGCCAATGTGGTGTGGGTGGTGATCGGAGGTAGATGCTGCCTCCAAGTAGGGAGGCTACCGAAGCGACATGGGGATTACAAATGGGCATGTGTAAAGTTGCCAGCGGCCACCGTGATGTGTGGGAGTCTCCAGATGAGGCGGTAAGTGCTCGTCAGAGGTAGATGCTGCCTCCAAGCAGGGAGGCTGGTAAGCCCACACGAGCTTTACAAATAGTCATGGGTAAGGGTGTCAACGCCCAAAGAAATGTGTTGGAGTCTCCACACAAGTGGTAGGTGCTGGTCACAAATGGGTGCTAGCCTCATTTTGGTTGCCGGCTGGCACTGCTTGACCAGGAAGATGGTTGCAGATGAGCTGGCTGTTAACTCTAGCTGGGTACTGGTCCCTGGTGAAATTGTCTTCACTGGTCACAGATGGGCGCTGCTCTCCAGCTGGATAGTGCTGATCCAAATGTAGATTGCTACTGGCCTCACATGGGTTGAGTCTTGATGACTAATATGATCCTAGATGGAGTGGATGCTGTTCTTAGGTGGGTGATGGCACCTAACTGTGGGGTGATAGACCCAGATGAGTGCTGTGCAAGGATAATCTTGGCCCTGCTGTGGACCTGAGAGCTGGCCTCACATAAGGTGGATAGAATGAAGCCAATGTGGAACCAGATAGGGCTTGGCAAAGGTAGCTTGGCTGCTGCTCCACTCCTATGCTGGGAGGTGTGCTGTCGTAGGTGGTTGGATGGGAGGTGTCTGTCGCAGGTGGTTGGGTGCGAGGTGTCTGTCACAGGTGGTTGGGTGCGAGGTGTCTGTCGCAGGTGGTTGGGTGCGAGGTGACTGGCGCAGGCGGTTGGGTGCGAGGTGACTGGCGCAGGCGTTTGGGTGCGAGGTGACTGGCGCAGGCGGTTGGGTGCGAGGTGACTGGCGCAGGCGGTTGGGTGCGAGGTGACTGGCGCAGGCGGTTGGGTGCGAGGTGACTGGCGCAGGCGGTTGGGTGCGAGGTGACTGGCGCAGGCGGTTGGGTGCGAGGTGACTGGCGCAGGCGGTTGGGTGCGAGGTGACTGGCGCAGGCGGTTGGGTGCGAGGTGACTGGCGCAGGCGGTTGGGTGCGAGGTGACTGGCGCAGGCGGTTGGGTGCGAGGTGACTGGCGCAGGCGGTTGGGTGCGAGGTGACTGGCGCAGGCGGTTGGGTGCGAGGTGACTGGCGCAGGCGGTTGGGTGCGAGGTGACTGGCGCAGGCGGTTGGGTGCGAGGTGACTGGCGCAGGCGGTTGGGTGCGAGGTGACTGGCGCAGGCGGTTGGGTGCGAGGCGACTGGCGCAGGCGGTTGGGTGCGAGGCGACTGGCGCAGGCGGTTGGGTGCGAGGCGACTGGCGCAGGTGGTTGGGTGCGAGGCGACTGTTGCAGGTGGTTGGCTGTGAGGTGACTGTTGAAGGTGGTTGGCTGTGAGGTGACTGTTGAAGGTGGTTGGGTGTGAGGTGATTGTCGCAGATGGTTGAAAGTGAGTCTCAGGTGAGGTGCCTGCCCTGGCTGCAAGGGGGATAGTCTACGTTGGTTGGTGTGAAGTGATTGTCTAAGGTGAGTGTCAGTCTCTGGTGAGGTGTGTGCTCTGTAGGGGTGATTGTCTCAGGGGGCAGGGTGTAAGGTGATTGGGGTTGGGTGTGAGGAAAATGTGGTTGGGTTTCAGTCTCTGGTCAGGTGCGGACCCTCTGAGCCTCAAGTGAAGTGGGTTTTAGTTTCAGGTGACACTGGCGCCAGTAGGAGAAGGTGTCTGATGAAGTGGTCAATACCTGGCACAGGTCCGTCTCCTTAGGTCTCCAGGTGCATAGATGCCACTCAGGCTCCGCACTCCACACTTCCAGATCCTGCCGCACTGGGCCAGACACGTGCTCCTGCCTCTTGGAGCAGGTAACACATTGACTGATCTGTTCCCCTGGGAACCGGGCAGAAGCTATCAGAAGCTATGTGACTTACTGGAACGTCACCACCAGTCCCACTGCAGTCCTGTCACTCCCTCGGAGACTACTTGTCTTAAAGGGAGCTATACCCAAGGGAGTAAGGTGTCAGGAGAGCGAGCACTGGGCAATGGGAAAATACCTGTGCAAGTTTGAAGAGACGAGAGACTGGTTTCTCTCCTTACTTTGTATACATGGTGTTGCCCCATAAGATGCGCATCGTCTTTCCTCACAACTTGCCCTTATCGGCTCATGCCCCTTTAAGCGCTGGCGGCATATCTGCCAAGTATCTCTGTGTCCTCAGTGACATTCAGTGACTATTGGTGTTTAGCCAATCGCCATTTGCATTCTGGGAGTTGTGGTACTGCTGTTCTTGCTGTATTGGCTAAAAAACACACCATGTGAGATGCTGCTGGCTAAAACGTTGTGACTGAACAATAGTACTGTGCTTGACTGATTCAGGTGAAAGTTGAGTGTCCCTGTTCCCTACCTCGGTCCTAAGAGGAGAGCTGTAGTTTCAAACATTGCTTTTTTTTCTACTTCAAACTTTTGCCGATATACCAGTGGTGACACCCCAAGGAGCACGTGAGCCTGAATTTTCCCCATATCAGACATGCTATGCTGAACTAATAAATATGAAGATGAAGCCTTCCCCAATAACAAGCATTTGCAATGCAATAGCACCTATTGCATTGCATCACGGACAAATGGGAGGAGGGGGGAGGCACGGACAACGGGAGTGCAGGTGGAAGAGGGGGTGAGAAGGCACGGAAAAAGATAGTGCTCACAGTCTGATTAACACATACCGTTCAGTGTAACACTCGAAGTAAAGGGGCCAGTAGCCATGGGAGGGTACAGATGACGACATGGCCATAATAAGGAAGGACTAACAAGCCTCATAATCAATCAGAAGAAAGCCCTTACGAAGGACAAACACACAAGCCAATGAAACATATGGGCCGGCTAGTGGGTGGATATTCTCTCCCGTACAGAACTACCCCCAGATCAGATCAACCACAAAGCAGCGCTGGCTCAGGGCTCGAGCTAAAAAAAAAACAGGAACTCGCAAAAGTAAGTTATAACGAAAATTATAACACCTGGATCACCAAATCTCTTGAACTGGTGCTCCCACTTAAAAGTACCAACCCCAAACGTGGGAACGTGACCGCCCCGTGGTACACCACTGACTTACGAGACGCCAAACGGAATTGCAAAAAAATTGAGAGGAAATGGCGCCTCAATTATTCACCTACTGGAAAAACAGCCTACAGGGCAGCAATTAAAAGTTATAAAACTAGCATCAAACTGGGCAGGCAAGGTACTTCGAGGAAAAGATTGATAAGGCAGCCTCAAAGCCGAAGGAGATTTACCGAATAGCGAAATCCCTCCTTAAACTGCCAGAGACTCCCAAGGAGCACCGTAATACCCAGGCTCACTGCGACGAACTAGCGGAATTTTTATTCCGCAAAATAGAAACTAATAATTCTCTCTTCTCGCAACACACCCCTCCTACTAGTTGCTCTCTAGACCTAGACCCTAGAGTATCATGCAGCAGGTCAAATCAGGCTCACCCAATGACCCGGCCCCTCCGCGAGTTCTCATCCCGATCTCTAGTCAAATTGCACCTACTATTCTGGACGTGCTCAACACCTCCCTCCACACTGGCACTGTCCCGCCCCCATGGTAACAAGCCATGGTCAAGGCCCTTCTAAAGAAACCGAGCTTGGATCAGAACAACCCCTCCAACTACAGACCCATCTCCCTGCTACCCTGGATCAGCAAACTACTAGAAAAGTATGTCCAATCAGTCGTAACAAACTTTCTAGAGTCAAACGCCATACTTGACCCCTCACAGACAGGCTTTCGGCCCCTCCATGGGACAGAAACGGCCCTGGTCGCAGTGACGGAGGAGGCAAGGAGGATCTTGGACAACAGTGGGTCAACGGCCATCATTCTCCTCTGCCTTAGTGCTGCCTTCAACACTGTTAACCATAACATCCTACTCCAC
This sequence comes from Lissotriton vulgaris, assembly GCF_964263255.1. NCBI lineage: Eukaryota > Metazoa > Chordata > Amphibia > Caudata > Salamandridae > Lissotriton > Lissotriton vulgaris. The sequence continues at coordinate 819,069,431 of NC_141689.1, read as the reverse complement.
CATCTCAGAAGGAGGATAGGCATCTCGGGAATGGCAATCACTTGGTTGAAATCCTTTCTCACAGATCGCTCATACAAGATATTCGAGAAAGAACACACCTCCTCCAGCAAACCCCTGAATTGTGGAGTGCCCCAGGGCTCCTCCCTAAGCCCCACCCTTTTTAATGTTTATTTAAGTCCACTAGCTGAGATCATCCGCCCCTTTGGAGTGAAGATTGTCACCTATGCGGACGACACGCAGCTAGTGGTAGCACTGGACCCCCCATTCAATTTCCATCATAGCTTATACAAATGTCTGGAAGCGGTCGCCGCATGGATGACCTCATCTTGCCTAAAACTAAACTGGGAAACAGAGATTATGCTCTTAGGAAATACCATCAATAAACCTATTGACCCAATCTGGCCCTCCTGCCTAGGCTGCCACCCCCTACCCAAAGAACAAATCAAAAGCCTCGGCATATGGCTGGACAGAGCACTCAACTTCAACCACCAGGCCACTAAATTATCTGCCACCTGTTTCGGGCTCCTGAGGTTACTGCGCAAGATTCTTCCCCTCCTCCCTTTCCACTCAAGACGGATCATGGTACAAGGGCTCATCTTATCTCGCCTGGACTGCGGTAATGCCCTATACCTTGGGGCCCCGCAGTCCACACTAAACAAACTCCAAATTATCCAAAACTGTGCCGCCAGGACCCTTCTAGAGATTCCCTGACTAGTCTCGGTCAAAGCCCGATTAAAGGACCTCCACTGGCTCCCGGTAAAATCCAGGATTGAATTCAAGGCCATGTGCATCGCCCACAGGTCCTATTGGGGAACAGGTCCCTCCATTAACCGTCCCCTTGTGAACGCCTACCACCCCAATAGACACCTTAGATCTGGGGCTTCCTTCTTCACCACAGTGCCTCGAATTAGGAAAGCTAGATGTGGGGGCCAAGATCTGGAACACGCTCCCCCTCACAATCAGATCAGAGTCCAGACTGCCGACATTCCGAAAGCTTCTTAAAACCTGGCTTTTTAATAAATCGGTATAAACTGTAGCAGCTCTGCCTCATCCGATACCTACGCAGCGCTGGGACGCCTTAGGGTAGCCATCGCGCTATATAAGTTATCTTTTCATTTAATTTAATTCATGGAATTTCAATGTTAGTTCCCCAATCTTGTTAGGAAAAAAAAGGGCCTTGAGATATATGTGCAGCAGCAGGTACGTGATAGACTTCTTGTGCTTGTTAAGACTTAGTGGAGCTGGCAGAAGAGGTTCTTGTACACAGTGCAGGGCTGTAATCTAACAGCTTCAAGAGGGAACAAAATGTGTTCTTGGTTTAAATGTTTATGACAATTGCGGTTTATTGGCCCAGATGCAAATGATGGGCTTTGCCAAAGTGAAATTTTAAGAGGAGCAAACTCCCCCCTTTTTTGCAAATTGAAGAAGTGAAACAAAAAGAGGGTAAACTGAGACGGAGAGGCCTTTTAATGGCAAACATGAAATTAAGACTGATTTACACAGCAAACTCCCTGTTTTTCTGATCAGCTCATTTGGCAGCAAAAATGGAGTAGTAATTGTTCCCCTTTCAGTGCGTGGGCCTGCAAGCGTTATGTATTGGAGGAAATTAATCGCTATTTATTCTTGCTTTGCGGTAGAAAGCACTCAATCAGCACTATGAGTCCGGCAAACTTGAACCCAGTGGCGTCACTAGGGGGGTGCGGGGGGTGCGGACCGCACCGGGTGACACCATAAAATGGGGTGACACCGTGGTCCGTGTCAACAATAATCTTGACCGGCGGCCGGGTTAGGTTGGACATACAGTAATATTATTTTGCATTTTGGTTTCACGGAGTCCGTGTCACCAGAATGCAAAATAATATTACTGTCCGTTGAACCTAACCCGGCCGCCGGCCAAGATTATTGTCCCAATTAGGCTACGACGTCAGCGTCCAAAACGTCGATTACGTTTGAAACGTCATTCACGTGACGTGGCTTCCGGACCCGCCGTTTTTATCACTGCTCATGCCTGTCCCCTCCTGCAGTAGCCGGGCCTGCGAGCCCCAACAGTTGCTTGTAATTAGAAACCCGTTCGATTGTTGGGGAGCGCCTGACTCGCCTCAGCCTCTGAAACCCCATCTGCTCCCCCTTCAAAGCTCGGCTCGTGTCCCCGTGATCCGAGGTCCTGGCCAGCAGACCCCGCGCGGAAGGAAGAGGAAGCATCCTCTGGCACACCAAGCCCCCTGGTGATGTGGCGTGGCGTGCCTGCCATAATGGGCAAGGCTGCACCTTTCGCTTCGCTGCACAGTAAGAAACAGGATGTTGTCACTTATTTTATATAAGACAGTTCTGAAGGAGATGCGTGCATTTGATATTGTTACACACACACCCTGCAGTCGTTACACATGCGCACGTCAGAAGTATTGTAAAAATCAACACCACTGACAGCAAGGCAAAGGCACTGTTGTGATAATTTCACAATGAAAAAGTGTCCACTACCAACTTTGATGTGGTTGCATCGGTGATGAAACGCCATCAGCAGTAGGTGCGTTGTCAGACTGTCCCACAGGTCCAAAGTCACACAAAAAACGCACTGGAATCTGTGACCTAAATATGGAAAACGTGAAAGCTTGTAATGCAGAATAATACCAAAGGGGGTGTATTACAATATCACTATGAATATCGAGCTGCATATATTTCAAATATCAACATATTGCTGAGGTAAGCATCTATTGGGAAGTTAACATGGATTTATTATTTGAAATCCACATATGCATATACTTACCTAAGATGACATAGTGTAAGTCGATATTGTGGAGACAATATATATGCTGGTCGATAGTGAAACTTGTAGTATACAATGACTTCTGTGGCATGCTCAAAGGGCCGAAGATGTGACGACAAGACAGCACAAGAGCGTACATGACAGGTGCAATGGGGCAACGTATCAGCGGCCAGAGGTTATATGACCAGAGTTGAGGTACACTGCCCGTGAGTCGTGACCTGCGGCCAGGTTTGACAGGGTTTCATGGTCCCTGGCAGTTTAGGAGATGAGGCAATGTTTAATATGTACAGGTGGTTACAGATTGTAGTCCTCGCTTTTTAGGGTGTAGACTTATTTTGCTCATAAGTTATACATCCATTTTAAAGCGCACTGAGGCCGAGGGCATCCAACTGCTAAACACTCCACAGCCTCAGAAATCTTACCAGACCCGACACCAAGAAAGGGGAGGATGGATTCCACCCTTGAGATCCATGCGATGTGGGCACGAGGAATCATTTCAGGAAAACTAAAGGAACAAAGAAGTCCCTGCAGGCTGAACTCTGGCTAACCGACCGGGAAGTGAACCAGGGTTTTGCAGCGCCAGGTACACGCTTGTCTTCCTCTGCAGCTGGTAAGTGGCACCCCCATTCTTCCCTTTGCTGTGTTTGAAAGTATGCCCTTTGGGGATTACAACCTATGCTCCTTGTGTCTGAGCGTGCGATATACCCAGTAAACTGCTTTGGTCTGTAGTTGCGCTATTGTGTGCAAGGTTAACGTACTGCCCACTGACTAGGTGTTGCATGTGGGTGTCATGTTTCCATAAGTTACTGTGCGCATCTTTCCGAGTCCGTGCAGACGTATCATGCTATGCCCGGAAACAGTGTAGCCCTGAACGGGCATGTAGGGTTCTTGTGCTGCCAGTAAACCTGTGTCTAACTGGGCAAGGGTAGACTGGTGCCATGCGTCGTGTGTGCACATGACACGCAGGTGCCATGTGCATTTTAGTCCCTGTGTAAAGCCGTGTATGGGTATCTGGGGGGCATCATGGATTCATGGGGTAAGTCGTGAGGGGGTGACACCATGAGTTACCCGCACTGGGTGACACCAACCCTAGTGACGCCACTGCTTGAACCTGTCCCTGGCAACTGCGTCCAGAGGTAGCGAAAGCACCGATGAGGAGTGCCTTCATTTTCTGTGTTGTGGGAGTCAATGAAGACTCCCATCCAAGGTGGACATATTTGTATTTCCACAACATTTATAATACCATCCCAATCCACTCTTCCTTTCTGCTAGCGTAGGTAAAATTTAACAAGAATAAATAGACGCTACAACCTATCATTAGATCAAGAAGAAGCTAGCAGTGTTTGTTTACCTTCCCAAGGATAGGGAATAAATGAACATGGATAATAGAAAGCAAGTAGCCACAGAGAAGCATCGAAGAGTGCCACTAGCCCAGGGAACTGAAGGTCTTGCAATGATACATGATGAAGGGATCAGCCGACTGCAGAGTGGTTTTGAAGAAAGAAGTCTCCATGATCTTGGTTCGGTGTCTCTAAATGTTGTACCTTGTACGATTTGTCTGAAAGCCGTCATGAAGCAGGAAGTCAGTAGAAAATGTGCAGGGCATGGGGCAAAATCATGTCCTGCTCTTCCTATACACAAATCTGTTTCAGTTCAGTTCCAGTTCAAAAGTCTTTATTTCGAATATCAATTCATAAAAGACAATACATAAAAAACACCAATATTTTGTAAAACCATAGTAACGATCATCATCTAAAAGTTTTCCTCATTTAAAAAAGATATTAAACAATTTAATAAACAATTTAATAAAGACTTCTAGTTATAATAACAATCAACTTTATAAAATATGTAAAAAACAGGCATTAAGAGACATTAGAGTTCCTAGTTCGAATAATCCAGGCCCAGCCTAGATACTTGGCCACACCAACCACCACCATTTCAGAAGTGTTAGTGCGAAATATCCTCATGGCTTCTAAAAACCCTTTGATTTCAAGATTACTACATATGGGTTTAAGCCATTTTAACCGCAGTACACGGTAGGCTGGGCATGCAAAGAAAAAATGACCCATGCTTTCCGGGTGATTAGGGTACCAAGGACAGGTATAATTTGTATTTGCAGACCATTTCCCAGCAAAAGAATGGACTGGGAGTGATCCGACACGGAACTGGTGGAATAATTTCCGGTCGAGGGTTTTAGTGATCACATCCCAGTAAGATTCTAAAGAAGGGGTCAGTTTATGTACCAGAAAATGCCCAGTTAGGTTAGAAGAATCCGACTGGACCACTGCTAGATGTTTTACTGTGGCCCAGTATAAATCCTTGATATCCTGTTTAGGGGGGAAAGAGGGAATCCCCCGGATTGGACCAAAGGTGGTTGAGACCCATCTCATCCAGCACAGATTTTACTTCCCTTAGCCAGGGGATTTGAGAAGCCACCCACAATGACCTAACTTCATCCAGTTCCTTGGCAAATAGGCTAAGCTCTGGAGTAGTCCATAGCCGTCGCCATAGGGCCACCAGACGGAAACGAGCCAAGTCATTGAAGGGTTTGCAGCCCAAATCTAACAGCAGTGGCTTGGTGGGTGTAGATTGAGGAAGACCCACCAAATTACGCAGGAATTTATTTTGTGCCTTAACAAGGAGAGACAAATCTTTATACTCCCACACATCAGCGCCATATAATATGGCTGTGTTCATTTTTGCTTCGTACATTTTTATCACTGGGGCAATACGTTTGGTCAGGGACTTTTTTTGCTCCTGTAATAAGCAACCCGAGAGGCGGACAAACTTAAGATATAAAGCCTCAATCTGGGGTTTCCAGCTAAAGCGGTAGTCCAGGGTCACACCCAGGTACGTCATTGTATCCACTTGTTCAATCAGGGTACCATTCAAAGTAATAGAGGTTTTGATAGGGCTTTTATTGCTAAAAACCATAAATGTGGTTTTATCTGTGTTGATCTGCAGATCATTAACTGTGCAAAACTCAGCAAACCTGTTGAGGGCTATTTGCAACCCCCTACGAGTTTTTGAGAGGAGCAGGGTATCATCTGCAAAAATCAACATCGGGTATTTAAGCCCGCCCAAAGATGGTGCATCGGTCGCGGTATCAGAAAAGAATTTTACAACCTGATTAATAAACAACACGAATAAGGTGGGTGCCAACACGCATCCCTGTCGCACACCGTGTGTAACTGGGAAACTATCAGTCACCTGACCTTGTTTACCCCATCTCACTTTAGCAAAGTTTTCTTCATGGAGTCTAACCACCAAGTCAAGAAGTTCAGGTGGCAGACCCATGAGTCTAAGGGATATCCACATTTTCTCTCTTGGTACTAAATCGAAAGCCGATTTAAGGTCCACAAAAGCGGCATAAATGGCACCACCACCCAGCTTGACAACCTTCCAAAACAACATGTTAAGTCTAAAGACCTGATCTAGGGTGCTGGTGCCTACTCTAAATCCAGCTTGCATAGGGGCCAGAATATTTTCTTGCTCCATCCACCCCTGGATTCTCACAAGTACCATCCTGGCAACTATTTTTCTATCTATCAGAATCTATCAAGCTTATAGGGCGATATTTCCCCGGAACTGAGCGGTCTCCTTTTTTAAATACTGGTAGAATCTCCGCCCCTTTCCAGGAGTCCGGGATCCTTGCCCCTGCAGCGATTGCATTCACAAGCATGGTTATGTAGGGAACCCAAATTATTATTATTAAAGGCTTTTATAGCGCGCTCTATTACTAAAAAAATAGTATCCTGGCGCGTTGAAGGCAGAGCAGTATGGGAGAGGACAAATATCTAGAAACAGAAATAGAAAAGAGAAAAATTTAGACTATAATATTAAAAAGGTGAGTTTTTTGTCCTTTCTTAAAAGCACTGAGAGTCGATGCAGTTTTTAAGTGGAGGGGAAGAGCGTTCCAGGATTTTGCTGCTCTTACTGAGATTGATTGGCCGCCAAGTCTGCAATATTTAAATTTGGGAACGGACATTTGGCACAGGTTGGCCGATCGCAGAGGGCGATAAGGGACATACAAACAGAACCTTTTCCTCAAGTAGACAGGGCCAGTTTGATGAATAGCTCGGTAGGCCAGCACTAGAATTTTAAACAAAATCCTGTGGGCAACTGGAAGCCAGTGGAGAGCACATAGCAGGGGACAAGCACTGGAACGCCTAGGAACATTAAACAGGAGTCTGGCAGCGGCGTTCTGAATGACCTGAAGGCGGTGAATCAGGTATGCCGGCAATCCACAGAACAGTCCATTCGAGTAATCCAGCCTAGAGAGAACTAAGGCACGAATGACAGTCTCTTTAGCTTCTTTCGGTAGGAAAGGAAAGAACCTACGTAAAGTTTTTAGGGTAGCAAAACAGACCCCCGTGAGTTTCTTTATGTGGTCCTCAAACTTAAGGTTCTTACCGAACCAAACTCCTAAGTTTTTCACTGGGCCAGATGTGGCTTTTGGTGGGGGTAGGTCAGCAGGCCAAAGACGCTCACTAAAATCCTCAGGAAAGGAGCCGTACAGCAGGATCTCGGATTTACTTTCATTGCATTTTAGCTGGGCATGTGCTAACCATTGAAAAACAGAGGACAAACAAAGTTGGGCCGCCGACGTATCTAAATTATCTCTAGACCAGGTAAACAAAAGCTGTGTGTCGTCGGCGTACGCCATAATTTTAGCCCCCAACTGTTCAGCAAGGTAAATCAAAGGGGTAAGGTAAATACCCCTAAATACTAGTAAAGGGCTTAAAATGGACCCCTGGGGAACACCTGTAGAAAGTAGTTTAGGGGTGGAGGCAAATGGAGGCAGCCAAATTTGTTGTGTGCGGTTATTTAAAAATGAAGTCAGCCAGTCAAATGCAGGGCCAATAACACCAATATCGGCTAGTCTGGCGAGTAAAAGGGAGTGAGGCACCGTATCGAAGGCAGCAGAGAGGTCTAGTAAGATCAGAGCCGCTCTGCCACCTTCGTCAAGACACTCCCGAATAGCCTCCGAGATTTCGACTAAGGCTGTCTCGGTACTATAGGCGGCCCGGAAACCAGACTGAGCTGGATGTAGGGCCTCTGTTGATTCAACAAATTTATCCAGCTGCTTGAAGACAGTCTTTTCGCAGATTTTTGCAAGAGCTGGGAGCAGAGATATAGGCCGGAAATTAGACGGCGTGGCCGGATCTAGTCCATTTTTTTTTAGCAATGGGAGCAATTTTGCTTGCTTCCAGCAAGCGGGGACAGTAGCCGTAAGAAGCGAAAGGTTGATGAGCTGGGTGACCTCATTTCCCACTGTTTCCGCTAAACCCGCAAATACTCTAGCCGGGCAAGGGTCAGAAGGAGATCCTGATTTTAAAGCAGCGACAATAGAAATAATGTCAGAATTTAGTTGGGGGGTGAATTTAGCCAGTTGCTCAGTGCGTGGAGGCATTGAAGGAAGCAGAGTAGTTAGAGACGATGTGGGGCCATTACAAACATTTTGCAGATCCTCCTGGATTTTAACAATTTTTTCAATAAAAAAAAACTCAGATAGTTCTTCACACCATTCCTTCGATGCAGGTAACAAAGGTTGTGACGCACAGGGAGATACAAAACTTTTTACAATCGTAAAGATTTCCTTACTATTGTTGTTCGCTTTATTAATACGTCCTGCATAGTAGCTACGTTTGGCAGATCTGATGGCTGCATAATACTTTTTTTGCGCAGCCCGCAGATCCTTTTTCGCCTCGGGAAGATAGGCTTGTCTCCACAACCTCTCTAGCTTTTTACAGCCTGATTTGAGGTCGCGGAGGGCATGAGAAAACCAGGGTTTGGAAGGGGTATAAACGGAGTCTGCAGACCCGGCTGCTATCGATTGATGCAGCAGTCGCGCATTCCATCCATGAATTAAATGCGCTGGCTGCAGCCTCAATATCAGGAGGAAGCAAAGGGCGAGAAGCAGCAAGGCCATCAGAAAGGGTATTTAGGTTAATCTTCTGTGTATGGGCGGTTTGGGGATGAATCACAGCAGAAGTCAGTAGAGGCCAAGAGAATCTGATAAGCTTATGGTCCGACCAGATTACTGGCTCACGATGGGCCATAATGATGTCAAAATTTGAGCATACCAGATCCAAAATATGCCCTCCTAGATGGGTTGGAGCAGCCACCCATTGTCTTAGCTGGGCCATAGAAAGAGCTTCTGCAAGGCGAACCGCCTCTGGCAGGTCCGAACTATCAACATGAATATTGAAGTCCCCTAGAAGGAGATACCGGGAGTGACGTAAAATCCGAGGGACTATTAACTCTTCTAAGACCTGCACAAAATTACCAACGTGGCCTGGAGGGCGGTAAACCAGCGTGCCACCTATGGAGGAGTGAGCGTTGAATATTAGGGAAAAGTGGAGCATCTCGGCTTCAGGCAGTTGTTGTTGGGAGTCGTAAGAAAAGGTCCACTGTTCTCTAAAGACAACCGCAATCCCACCACCTCTACCTAGAGGGCGATCAGATCTAAAAAATTTAAAACCGCGTGGAATGGCCAGTTCAACAGAGGGGGCACAAGTTTCATTGAGCCAGGTTTCCGTTATAAAAAGTAAATCCAGCTAATTTTCACTCAGCAGCTCAAAAATATCTGCTGCATGTTTGACCAATGACCTAGCATTAATCAAACCAGCTTGAACCAGTGAAGAGTCAGCGGGACGAAGAGGCAAATAGTTAAGCGTAGGCTGAAAGCGAAAATTACACACCTGGCAGACCCGGGATGCACTGTTTGCCACTTCCCATGTGGCATTGCACAAACAGGAACTGGCTTTCAGCGTCATGAGGTACCCGCGTGAGTACCGCATGGAATTGTTATAGGGACGCCGAGGAGTGTTGGTAAGGAGTGTTGGTAATGTCAAAATTCATTTTAAAAATATCAGATGGTATTGCGTCCATCCCAGGCGCTCTACCCGAGTGGACTGCACCCAAAGCATACTTCGTGTCAGAGGTATTAAAAACAAGCGAGCAATCAGGGTTAGAAGGCAAGACTACTCCAACTCTTGATGAGAATCCTGATCCACATCCGGAGCTCTGAACTGCAATGAATAGAAAGCCACCCAGTCTTCCACTGAAACATGATTCACGGGGGTTTTGGAATCCTGGTTCGCACCCCACTTAACGATTTCCCAAAACTTAATTTGGTTTGATGTTAGACATGCCGAGAGGAGCTCTGACCAATGTCGGTCCTCCCACTCCTTCGCGGCCCATAGGGTTTTTTTATAGATGAGCCGGGCCGTTCCAATATCTGCAATGTCTCTAGATTTAATCGCTAAGATCAGTCTGCTGTGTGCTACCCTACAACTTTTATTATACCATTTGGTCCGGACTTTATCCTTCCTTGGAATTAATGGGGTTGTTAACAGGGTTTTTAGTTCCGCAAAGCACTGGTCGTGAAGATCACTAATCTGGGAGATAGTCCCCTGGGAGGATGATACAACTTCCATTGCAACCAATGTCTTTGCCACTTCTTCCTCTATATCTTTTATTATGGAAGGGTCTGCAACTACCCTAGACCATTTTACTCTTTTCCTGTCATTACACAGTATGACCTCTGACGTTGAGCAGGTGGTAATAGAAGGCCCATCTCCAACGCCTAGAAGCTGGAGACTCAGCGAAAGGGGGTTATGGTCACTCTCTGGGCGTTCCACAACCTCCATGTCAATAACCTGGGACCAGAGCTCGATTTTAACAAGAAAGTAGTCAATACGACTCTTACTGACCCCGTTGTTAAAAGTCGGTTGGCCTGATTTGTCGGAGGGCGTGCGTCCATTAGCAGCACGCAGCCCCCACTCCAGACATAAGCCCAGCCAAAGAAGTGCTGCCTCAGTGCCCTTGACGCCCCTTGTTATTAATAAGGGCGGGATGTCCCATGCCGCATCTTCATCAGCCCCCAGATCCTCCTCCACACTGTTCAGAGGCTCAAATGAACAGTTCAAGTCACCAGCGATCAGAACAAAACTGTCACTGCCTATTCTCATCAGCAGTGAGTCCAGATCGTCCATAACTGACTGTTTACGACCTCAAGGGCGTCCTCTAGCATATATATTTATGAGTACTAAGTCCTTATTGTTGCTTCTGCTACACTTAATACACAGGAGATCCGGATTATCTACCGAAATCTCCAATAGACTAAACCCCATAGACTGTCTTATCCATACCACTAACCCTCCTGAGGGTCTGCCCTTTGGGCCCTATATAGCAGGCTTGAAAAAGTTTAGGTACCCCGCCCTATGCATCGGGGTAACTGCCCAGCTTTCCTGTAGAATGACAATATCAAAGGAGTCAATGAAATCAGCCCAGTCTTCACTATCCATACGACCCCTTAGTCCTGCTATATTCCAGGAAACTATTTTAGCTGTCCCCACCTGGTTACAAGATGGGGCTGCATCTAAGGTACACTTATCCTCTTCTAATGCAGCATTCGCCCTCCAAAGGGGACTAGATCTCAGAGGAGGTGATTTAAGGTATGATTCTACATGGTCCTTGCTATTACCCTCATCAGTGGCATTATTTCCTGGGGAGATGGAGAGTTGGCTACAACCTATGGAATCCCTACTAGAGCTATCTGGACCATGAACATACCCCAGTCAATCCACACATTCCAGCCCAGACAGTGGATCAAACCTGTTCGAGAGACGCGGATAGAAGGGCGAGTTGGGAAACCTCTCTACCACGTTTCTCCCCACCGGTCTATGAGATGGAAAATTTCTGGGAGGGGGCGGACCATACCTTTTAGTATAAAAGTAAGACAAGCTTAAGGATTGTACATCCCCTGTTCTTCAGAATCTTGCCTCTCTGCGGATGTAGTCGACCACCCATGGATCCAGAAAATGTATTAAAATGCAATCGCCTTCCAAGTCCTTTGGACAATAACCCACCCAATCAACTCTGCGGACTGTCAGAATCTTTGTGGAAGAGGAAGGTGGAAGGGGACGATTTTTTTTAAGCCAAAAGGCTACTTTGTTCATTAAGTCTCCATGTGATTCCGATGGTCTGTCCCTTAAGGGTGCAACACCTGTCAGAACGATAGTATAAGGTGTGGCATCGAATGGTAGATCTGCAGGGAGAGGCCCTCTTCTAGTAACTCTCTTAGGAGGTTGTGTACACCCAGCTGCCACACAAGTACTAGCATTTTGATGTGAAGTCGGTTTGGAGCTGCCTACCCCTGAAGTAGAGGCCTGTGCAGAGCTCACAGTCTTGGAGGTAGATAGCAGTGGTAAACCATGAGATTTAAAACTTGCCTTCTTAGGTAAAGCAGTTTGGGTAACCGGGGTAGAAGGTTTATTTAATGCACTAGGTGGCTTCGAAGTCCTAGCCTTAGGGACCGGTCTGGTGTCCCTAACCTTTGATGGATCCCCAGGTGGGATAGCCTTGGTAGCTGTATCAGTATGGCCTGAAGATTTGGGGTTAGAATGACCAGAACCACTAGAAGAGACCAAATGCTTAGCCTGATGGCTAGCCAGCTGTTTAAGTAGACAGGAATTATCTGTAATGAGGGTCTCTAAGCTGTCAATTTTTTTATTCATAAGTCTAGTTCTCTCTAGTACCGGGAGCAAAAGTGTCTTAATTAGGATTTCCATTTGTGCTAGCAGATCAACATTATTTCCATTCGTATTTACTATGCTAGTAAGAGGGACCCCTGTGGGATTAGAAGCGGAAGTAACAGAGCCACCCGATGGTATAGTAAGTAATGGGTCATATCTTGAAAGGAGAGTTTCAGACACACGCAACGATGGACTAGCGGTTTTTAATGCCTTTGAAACTCCACCTTTCTGCCTGCCTTTGTTACGCTTCCTCTTACCGGGGTGATTCATCTCCAGAGTCTCCTCTTCAGAGGAGGAGTCCAGTAGTGAAGGTGTAGCAGATAGTACGCTATCTTCTACTCCACTCACAGATGAATCTGCATCACCAATGTTATTATCAGAAATACAATGCAGTAGAGGGGAACCTTCAGTGTCATTATGTATCTCAACTGGAACAAGAACCAAATTAGGGGGAGGTGGTAAGTAAGGTGATGGGCTTGGTACTGTAACAATGTGCCCCAAAGAAGAACGCTTCCCATTTATTAAATCTAAGGACAACCTTTTCTCAACGAAAGCTATTTCTTTTTCTAAAATACCCGTAGCTTTAGTTATGAAAGCATCTAATGGACCTGATACCAACCCCTTTGAAGTCTGAAGTGCTACAGAACGATCTCTACCCGAACGTAGAGGCAGGGTGACAAGTAAACAAGCTATACAACCAGAGTACAGGAATTAAAGTCACAACGGACACCCAACATCAACTATGATTATATGGGCAACTAAGCCACTTTACCACCTAATAGTAGTGTTCACCAGGTATTTGTCCAAAAGCCAAGAGGGGTGGCCTAGCCCGGCCTCCTACGGCCCCTGACGGCCACAGACGGTCCCCCCCTTGTCCCGGGCTGCTCCCGCGCGCTCCCGCGCAGCGTCACTGATCTAGTCAATTTGTAAGTCTGTGGTAAAGGGGAGGGGCCAGCAGGGAGAGCAGCCCAGGTGCTGTTGATCTGGGCGGCGGGCGCTTCTGGGAAAGGTAGTCCCAGCCCCGCGCTCCGCTTGCAGCCCTGCAGCTCCTACGACCCACCTCTCAGCTACAGGCAGAAGTCCTGGGGCAACAGCAGGCGATCCCAGCGATGCGGGACCCGGAAAGCGGGTTCCGCAAGAAGTAGGCAGGAGAAATGATCCCAGCACGCTCTGCCCCGCACACTCCAGGTAATCACAGCAAAGCGTCCCACAGGAAAAGTGAAGGCTCGAGTTTTTCAAGCTGATGGGGAGGGGCTAGCAGGGAGAGCAGCCCAGGTGCTGTTGATCTGGGCGGCGGGCGCTTCTGGGAGAGGTAGTCCCAGCCCCGCGCTTCGCTCGCAGCCCTGCAGCTCCTACGACCCACCTCTCAGCTACAGGCAGAAGTCCTGGGGCAACAGCAGGCGATCCGGGACCCGCGAAGCGGGTTCCGCGAGAAGTAGGCAGGAGAAATTATCCCAGCACGCTCTGCCCTGCACACTCCAGGTAATCACAGCAATGCGTCCCCTGCATTGCCACTGGACCCAATCCCCAGACCGTGTTACAGTTTAAAAATGATGAAATAATGAAGTGATACTATTATAAAATGTGCCGCATTATGCAATGTTATTGGCCTTTTCTTGCTGTATAATTTACTGAACCCTGTCACTTAATTGGCCATCTCTTGCTGCATAATACCAGTTGACCCGACTATAGCTTTCTCGAGAAAATATAGATACCCAAAGTTTGCTGTCTATTTCAATACACATTTTGACTTTGGAGGTGACTGGCAAGATACGTGATCATTTATTTTAAACCAGATGGGAAAGCAATACACTGGTCACCAGTGGCCTCAAGTTGAAAAGTTACTCTACCCTCATTTCTTTATTTAGGTGTTTTGTACAGTGTAACATGTTGCTGTAAGACGACTTGCATAGTGTTCATCAGAAGGAGATCAAATTCATAGGTTTTCAGGCAAGATTTACAGGAAGAGTTCACTTGGGTGAGCTGGAGTCACCCTACCTGACATTCTTCAAGTGTAGCCTGGCTCAGAACTTCAAGTTTATGACTGTTTACACTGATCTGTGTTGAGGCTTTTTAACAGCAGCCAGCTTGGTTCTGTTATAAGCAGGTCCACTAGGATTATGTGGCAAGAGAGGAACAAATTATGCAGCAGAGTCTACTAAATGATGCTCATATGGGGAGTGTGAACCGATTACAAGGGCGGAGTAGGAGGGGCTGGGAGAATGGGGGCTGGGGCAATCATTCAGAATAAGCGTTCTCTGGGGTACATTGGTTCTGTAGTCCCCTCCTCCTCACGCCTCCTCCCCACCCCCACACACAGCTGTAGGAGCGCCACTTTCGTCGTCATTTTAAGTAACAACTGCCCCAACACGGCAGAATTTGTCTAACCTTTTCTGCATTGCCTATGTTATGTTAACATTGTTTTCTATGGCGCTATATTGCTATTAGTAAGGCTTTGCAGCCCCCTGGTCTCAAGCATTCTGTAAATGACTGGTGTCTGTTTTCAGTTTCTTTCGAGTAGGGTTGTCAGTAGTATGGGCACGGTTAATATTTTGTGTATTTTATGTTTGGTTGTAAGCCTTGTGTGTGTGTGTTAGACCGGAGATATAACATTCAGTACCAACCGAAAAGCGATTTAAACAATACACCAACAAAAGTAGCATACTCAACACCACATCTGTACGACCAGATTAAATCATTCACAACAGACTTCCGTTCTTAAACTCGCACCTGTCCAGAGGCGTGCCTTGCACTTAGGAGTTCCTGTGCTGAGAAGCTTTAGCAGAGTCGTGTGACGTATTGCCCAATGGTTCGAATTGTAAAACTGTTGAAGACCAGGTCGTACCTCACTGGCAGAGTTATACGATGTCCTTGTCCTGAATGGCTGAGTATGTTTGAGGGGCCTGTTCTCAGAATTATGAGGTGCATTGGCAGAGCGGTGTGACATTCCCAGCACGGGAATGGTGTGTGTTACTGGTCATGGTTGAGTTGCACTGGCAGAGTCCTAAAAAAAAGGATTGCTCGTCTAGAGAAAACGCAGTGTGTGTGGATCCAAGTACTAAAATATATAGATTCCAGGTCCGGATTTTCTGCATTTTCGGTTGAAAGTACAGAAAGATTATGACAGGAATGATGTAGTTGAGATTTGAGGGGCAATAATAGAGTTGTTTTTAATTCCGTGATCTGTATGGAGGTAGCTCTACATGTTGGAATTGGGGTGCAGTGACTGTGTGTGCCCATTTGTCAGCTGTGTGCCACTGGGGCACAGAGGGGCAGTGTTGATGATGCACTAAGTCCATTGCAGGCAGCAGCCTTACGGTGCACAGCACATGAGAAGAGGATGACCGATTGTGACAAGTGGTCTAAACTTGCCATTTATTTCCTACACATATTATATTACCTTACATTGAGCGCTCTGTCTCCCCCTCTACCTCTTTCTTTCTCTTACGTTTACCTCTTTCCCTATGCTTTTTAGGTCTTGCCTAGGCAGCGTGCATGTGCTACTCTAGGAGGGCCTTTAGCCATTGGTCTTCACTTTTCAAGCACTGCACTCGTGCTTGTGGCGGCATCCACCTTGCAGGAGCTAGCAGCGGCGTGCCACAAGCTCGAGTGTAGTGCTTAAAAAGTGTAGACTGCTCTCCCAAGCGCGCCCGCGGACCACTCGCAGGCTCACCTCCTGCTCTCCCTCTCTCACAACCTCTTACTCGTCCTATGTCACTACCTCCTCCTGGCACCCGACTATCCACAAATACACTGCATTTATGGACTGGTGTGGCCCAAATGTATCCCTCCTACCGCTTCCTCTTTGGAGCGCTTTTAAATAGTTACATTATACATGGCATACATGATCCTTTTAGAAAATATTGTTTGTTCTCACTTCCATACAGCAAGGGCGGGGGCACTCTTGGGCAGGGGCCACATTCAGTACAACAAGAAAAGGGTTACACGCATGTTTCTTGGATGTGCACATGGGCAAACTGGTCTTAAAATCCTTACATTGTATGTTGGGTGTTCTTGTCGGAGCTCTGTGTTCCTTGTACCAGATCAAACGTGGATCTGTGAAAATACAGATTACTGCTTGGTAGCAAGAGACTTCTGGATAGAAATAGAAGTCAACCATTTGTTTGTGCGCAGACTCCCCGCCTACTGACGAGAAAGCATGCAGCGATCTAACAACCCACACTACCAGTAACCATGAAGGGTTCGATAAAGTTCTAGATACAAGAAGTTAAGCAGCGCTTTCCACAACGCCTTATATGGGCCATCCAATGATGATGTCACAATACACCTTAAAACACAAGGTGACATCATCACGGAAACGCACGTTCGAGAAACTTATTGTTGGTGAAATGTTTTTTTCTCTGCACTGGAAGGTTTTAACAGTGGTGTACATCATGTATCTCACCCACTTTCCCCAACATCACCACAAAAACCCACCAAAAATGTTTAGAACTAGGATTTCCTTTTTTTTTTTTTTAATCAACTTTCAACTTTTATCAACTTTCATTCTTCAATCAACTTTGTATTTATACACATTTCTAACTCTGGATAGAGGCGGAGATAACAATATATTATGCAGAGAGACCATTATCTTTGCTATCAACATCTTGATAGATAAACTGCATTAACCCGGAGAGAAGCGCCCGGGTCTATACGATTTTACTGACTCACGGGCTACGTTTGCATGACTCTAGGTCCGAGAGGCAGAGGGAGTGATCCTGACCTGTTTTGGGGGCTCATCTGGGTCGGATTCGCTCTACCGCTGCTGTTTAGTTTTTAAAAGCACTTTTAAAGCAAGGCTGCTCGTAACTGTGTTTTACTATTTTTCAAAAAGTGTATCATAAAATAGCTTGTTTTGTACTGTATCATAGGTGCTGCTAGTTAACGCCACTCACTTGCACTTCAAAAACGATCCCTGCACATCTCCCTTGCTGCTAGAGCGGGAGGCCCTGCACCTTAGCACTTGTGGGCTGCCATATTGGGGGAGGACGGGACACTTGTCGGGCGCTATTTTGGTGAGCGCTCTAGTGCCTGGCCCTCAGCCCCGAGTTACTTAAGGCAGGAGATGCAAACGCGCAGCGTGCGCGCCGGAGGCTCGCCAGAGGAGAGCCCGTCTGCGGCCGTCTGCGGCCGTCCGCGCCTCGGCCGGGCCTAGGGCCAGTCAGGCTGCCCATCAAACGGTAGAGGCAGGCAGAATACATTCCAGAGAAGAACTCCTGGAAGTAGGTAAGAGGGGAGGTCCAACGATAGTTCCGCAGCATCCCCAAGGGCATATCAGGAATATAGAACTGACATGGAGGCTACTAAATACACGCTTGCTTGTAAAACATCACACGGAAGTGGCCTCCCTGATAGAAGATTTAGGGTTGGACGCCCCGTTCCTAACCGAAACATGGACTAGCGCTGATAATGGGGTAGAATTAGGGCTGGCCTGTCCACCTGGGTATAATATCCGTCACATTCCAAGAGGAAAGGGCAGAGGAGGGGGGTCAGTGTTATCTTTCAGGAGGAACTGAATTGCACCGCCCTGCAGGTAGAGGAGGTTGTGGGGATGGAAATGATGGGCCTCACGTTTCAGGGACGGGGGGGGGGGGTAACTTGCTCACAGGCTTGGTCTGCTATAGACCGCCAGGGAGTGCCACATCCTTTACAGCCTTCCAAGATGTAGTGGTGAGCCTTGCTCTAAGCCATTCCAGAATGGTGATACTGGGAGACTTCAACCTGTGGGACAATGTTGAGGCCCCATTTGAGAGACTTACTGGATACTTGTAACAATCTAAATCTGGCACAACTGGTAAACTCCATGACCCATCAGGGTGGTCACATGCTTGACCTCCAAATTTGCCAACCCGCAGGAGCTCGAAGTACTAGAAATCACTCCGCATAGCAGGACAGACCACTACCTAATCCGTTTTAAAATCTTGGTAGGGGGGATAGCTGGCCCCATCAGTCACTCAGCGGTAGGCCGAACAGGCAGGGAGTGAGCAAAACTGGATAGGATGGATGTCCATCTGACCCTCCCCAATGCGGACAGGTTTGATCCCCAGGCTACGGTAGAAGGGAACTACAAAGCCTACTGTGAATTTGTCACGGGAGCTTTGGATAGGATGATCCCGATTAAAAGGATAAAAAGTAGGAAGAAGCCATCCTTTCCCTTGTATACGGATGAGCTGAGAATGCTGAGACGGGTATGTAAGAAGGCTGAACGAAAGTGGCGTCTTAACTACCTAGCGGGGGAAAAAACAGGAATTAAATGCGGTACAGGGGAAATATAAGAAGCTGATCCTGGAGTGTATAGCTGAGTACTACGCCAATTCCATCTTACAAGCCCCTAACAGCACGAAAGCTCGGTTTAAAATAGTTAGGGAGCTTTCCGCTCCGACCTGTCTTGGTAATAAGACCACTGGACAGACCCTGTGCAACAATATAGCCTGCCACTTTACAGACAAAGTGGCAAAGATTGTTGACAGGTTTCAAGGCCAAGATCCCGGTGACCCTGCTCCCGCGGAAATATAAGGCGGAACCAATTCCTCCCCAGTCAGCCACCTTGGATAGATTTCCTAGCCTAAATGATTGTAAATTTAACAGCATGGCAGATAGTGTATCCTCGGTTTCTCCGGACGATCCTATGCCGGTAAAAGTTTGGAAAACATTTGGCCTTTTAACTCTACCATGGCTGCAACGCATCTGTAATCAATCCCTCGAGGAGGGAGTGGTTCCGGATGGCTGGAAGCAGGCAGTGGTGGCACCCCTGCTAAAAAAACATCTCTGGACCCTGCCAAGTCGGAGAGCTACAGACCTATTTCCCTGCTCCCCTACCCGGTTAAAATACTGGAGCGGGCAGTGGGCAGGTCACTTTCCGGCTTACTGGAGGAAAACCAGAGGCTGGACAGAGATCAGTTTGGCTTCCGCCCAGCCCATGGGACGGAGTCCGCGCTGACTCTGATGCTGGACAAACTGAGAATGCGGGCAGACAGCGGGAATGTCACGGTGTTAGTGCTTCTCGATATGTCAGCCGCATTCGATACGGTTGACCACTCTATTCTGTTAGGAAGGCTCGAGAGCATGGGAGTGCAGGGATGTGCACTACAATGGATGCGGTCCTACCTCTCAGGACGACAGCAGGTGGTCACATTGGCACCCTCCTCTGCTAACAAAACGGCAATAGATCATGGGGTCCCTCAGGGGTCGGCCATCAGCCCCATTTTATTTAACGTAGACCTACAGCCGCTCCTCTCCCTCATTAAATGATTTGGGGTGGAGGTAGTCAACTACGCAGACGACACGCAGCTGGCGTTTTCCCTGGAAGGGAAGCACGCAGTCACAATGGACACATTCCAGGAATGTATGCGCCATACAGCCAGGTGGCTCAGGAAGAACTCCTTACAGTTCAATGAGAAAAGACAGAGGTGCTGTACTGTGCCCCAGCAGGATTAACCAAGCACCTACCGAGGGAATTTACACTTACCCCGGAAGAGGAGCCAGTGCCCCCGTCTGACACTTTAAGAAATCTAGGGGTCTTGCTTGATAAACATCTACAAATGGAGTCACAGGCCAACAGGATAGCTGGCGTGTGTTTCGGTCTCTTACGGATGCTGCGCCGGCTCCTCCCGATCCTGCCAGACGACCAACGGTCGTTGGTGGTGAGGAACATAGTCCAGAGTAGGCTGGACTATTGCAACTCGTTATATCTGGGGGCGCCTCAGTTTGTCATTGACAGGCTGCAGAGAGTGCAATAGGCAGCGGCTAAACTGGCACTAAAAAGAAATCGCCGCGCCTTATCACACCAAGCCCTATGGGATCTGCACTGGCTGCCGATCAAGGAGAGGGTACTATTTAAATCTCTGTGCATGGTATTTAAAGCAACGCATGACCAAGGCCCAGCTCCGCTGAAGGGGTGTTTCTCCTGGTACCGGCCACAGAGACAACTTTGATCGGCTGGTGCAGGTCTGCTGGAAGTCCCAAGAGTCAAGCGGGCTAGGCTGGGGGGCAGGGCCTTCCGGGTGGTTGCGGCACGCCGGTGGAATGAACTTCCCCTGAGCATCAGACAGAGTCAGTCCCTTATTAGTTTCAGGCGTAGCCTGAAAACTTGGCTTTTCCCGCCGACTTGTTAGTGCTTCTCTGTGCCCTTGATTCATCTTCATCTGAGTCTGATACTGTAAAATCTAAGCGCCAGGATACCCGTAGGGTGACAGTATGCCCGGTACAAAACCTTCATACAATACAATACAATACAAGAAGAAGAAACAGGGTACCCTGACGGCCATTGAATTAAATACCATCAACCCGCCAAAGTCATTCCCTTTGTGACTTTGCAAATAATATTTCTTCTACAAGAATGGGCCAGATGTAGGGCACATTTTTGAAAAACACTATATGTGCCACCAATAGAAAGAGTTTATAATATCTAGTTTTCAACCCTGGGAATTTTACCACTACAAAGAAAACGGGCTGTTCAATCTGTAGAACAAAAATTTAAATAAACAAGCATTGGCATAGCCAACAGGTTTCGCCGATGGAACTTTATAAGTGTTTACTTATCCAGCACAATATCCTTGGTGCAACAACATCAACTGTTGCATAGCTAAACACTTATAAGGTCCCAAAGGCGAGACCTATTGGCTATGCCAATGCTTGCTC
Source organism: Lissotriton vulgaris (assembly GCF_964263255.1). Taxonomy (NCBI): domain Eukaryota; kingdom Metazoa; phylum Chordata; class Amphibia; order Caudata; family Salamandridae; genus Lissotriton; species Lissotriton vulgaris. Next base: position 819,048,485 of record NC_141689.1, on the reverse strand, counting down.
ACAAATTCACTAGATATCTCCCAAGCGCCTGCACCCTGACACCCAAATGACTCTCCCCTAGCATAATATTACAGGAGTCCTAGTTTAAGCATGTTTAGAGTGCCAGACGAAATTCTATACCGCCTTTTGGGTGCCTTCTTTCCCGTGGGAAGAAATGGCAAGTTCAGACCACTTGTCACAATCTAAACAGGCACCTCAAACACCCTCGGCTATTCAGGATTGAGTTGAGGTCTTGCCCCAGGATTGGAATCGCAGGAATGCTGAAGACCACGCCCATACCTCACTGGCAGAGATATGTGATGTTCATGTCCTGAATAGCTGAGGATGCTTGAGGTGCCTGTTCTCAGAATTATGAGGTGCATTGGCAGAGCTGTGTGAAATTTCCAGCATGGGAATAGTGTGCGTTACTGGTCATGGTTGAAGTGCTCTGGCAGAGCCCTAAAAAAATGTATCCCTTGTGAAAAAAGCTAGACGGGGAGAAGGGAAGTAAAAAACATAAAATGCATGGTTACCTTTAACATTAACCTAGTCCATCTAATTGTTATATGACACTTGCAGCTGTACCCCGTGACTCGCTAAGTAATGGGCATCCTGTACAAATTTCTACAAAAAAACATAACGGAGTTCCTTGTTTTTTTAAGGTGGGGAGGGCATATCCTTACCAAGTGCATTAATGTTTGCCCATTTACATAATGTATTATGTAATTTTATAAGTCTTATTTCTAGGCTTTTTGTGCCATGGAAGGCAGCCCTCAACAGCACACCACATCATTAAACTCCACAACACAAAATACCATTCCACATGACTATAGTACACTCAAAACCACATAATTACCATCCACATAATTCCACAGCACACCATGCCACAATTTCAATACACAAATCCACTCCACGCCACATAATTCAACGAGACAATTACACAACTAACTATTCCATTCCAAGCCACATATTTCCACAACATACCACATACATACACTCCATAACACATAAGTAAAAAACATTGCCATTTACAATGCCAATAGCTCCAGCAAATACAAGACCTATTACAGAAGTAAAAAACAATGCCATTTACAATGCCAATAGCTCCAACTCCAAAAAATGAGAGACCTTTTGCATTTCCAACGCTTGTTATAAAGATGCAGCCCGTTTTCCTTAAAGGAAAACGGGACGCATTTAAAAAAGAAAAAGAAAAATTGGCAGTTTTATTTTTTCAGGGCAGGCAGTGGTCCCTGGGATCACTGCCTGCTCTTAACAAATATTTACGCACACACTCACAAAGGGTAAGGGAGTCCCCTGGAGACCCCTTCCCTGTTTGAGAGTGGCTTACCACCTACTTGAAATGAAGTAGGTGGTAAACTGCGAGTGCTTTGCGACCCCAAATGCGGCTGCAAAACAGTACATGGCATGGTGACTCGCTATAAGGAAGGGACGCCTCTTCAGAATAGCGAGTGTCGCAAATGTTATTTTGTTAGTCAGTGACTAGCAAAATAGCATTTGTACATGCCTGAAACCTTTTTTGTTTAGCAGTCGCAAACGGGCCAATATCCCATTTGTAGCCACAAAAAAGGATTGTACATCTGCCCCTTAGTCTTCTTTGAACGTTTAATTATCACATATAATGAGATGTCTTAAAAGCTTTCACCTTTCGATTAGAAGGTTTAAACAACAGCATAAAATATGCAGTAGATACTCATTTTTTCTACATTTACTTAAGTTAATAATGCGCTTAAGCCCACTGCCTCAGATTTCATGAGTGGGTCTTACCAGGAAGCACATGCAAATAATTCTCAAGCTATTTATTTGTATTATTTGATTCTGCAAGGAAAGATTGTTTATTATGTTCTTAAAAGTTTATTAGCGAGTCCCGACCCAGCTTTGTGAAACCCTGCGGGATGTACTGACAGACTCCGCTGACTTGCCAACAATGCCGCCATGAGACTGCCACTACATGATAGGGCTGGATTATTTTTTCCATATGAGATTATGGTGGTCTATAGCCCTCACTACAGCAAAACTGTATATACGAAGGCATAGATCCTCCGCTCAGCACCCCAGTAGTGAAGAATAGCTCCCTGAAATGAATAATTGCCATCTTATAAACAGATCATTAGTAGGCTGCAGGGCAGGTTAAATCAAAGCTCACTGATGCTCCTGTGCTAAGCGAAGTGCCGAGATACACCTTCGGATGCGATTCATGCGCTATAGCATGTTAAATTAACATAACATAACGCGGGCTCTGGAGTAAATCCAGCCAGTGGATCTGAGAAATGCATCGTGAGTGCCCATTCAGTCACAGCACACCAGGGTCAACACTAAAGAATGCTACACCGTAGTCCACATAACATGTAGGAACTCTCTGTAAAGATGGCTGGGGTGAAATTCTATAAATGATAGTGAAACATTGTTGTCCACTGCACTTGAGCCGGAAACCAGTTTGAAAAAAATTATATTAATTGTGTTTTACTTGCCTGTTCTTCTTGTTCGTCCAATAAAAGCCTGCAACAGGCTTGAATTTATATGCCTAGGAAATTAATTCAACTGTAGGGTCAGCTCAGGAAGGACCGAGCACAAGTAGTTCTGGAAGCAGTGGTATTGAGGTAGACTAGCAGTAGACAGACCATTAGCCTGTTTCTAGTACCTAATATAAGACCATCTCACATGGTCAAATAACTTTGGTTTCTACACTTGTGCATCCTCAAATTGCATGTCATCGCTAAAAGTCTCTTCCCAATTTATTCCTAAAACCATGCCTGATAAACTGACCTCAACTTAAAAAGAGCTGTGCGTCGTCACTAATTTTCTTTTGCAGTACTCGCTCTTTACTCTCCATCCTCTGCATGCTGTCTCTTTCGGAGTACAGCCTACACTAAGTCACATGAATGCTTTCCCTAATCTCCATTTTCATATTTCTCCAAAATGCCCACACTTATTTTCATAAATCACAACCTCTCCTTCATTGAAACCATGCAGCGACAACCTAATACACCCTAATATCCTCCTGCCAATCTATTAATCCCACCAATTATTTGTAAAAACTCATATATACCCCATTAATGATCATGCCTAACCCCTATTAATTTAATCTATCACAAAGAAACTAAAGCAACTGCCTGCAATGGTTTCCTCGAGAGCACAAGACGTACCCCAATAACCACAACATTAACCATTAACCTTGGTGGTTTCTGCAGAAGCATGCTGCTTGGCATAAAGTGCTTTAATGCCTCGTGAGGGTTGTAAAAGCTATATAAACGCAACTACAATAATATTCTACATGTATCCCTTTGTCCCTGAAATGAACATCATAAAGAAATTCCTTAAGGAACACACACCAGCTGGGGCTCCCCTAGCGTGAATATCACTCTGTGTTATTTACTGCCTCAATGATGGTTTGTTGGACATTTTGAAATGGATATACATATATAGGCCTGCTGATCTTCCTGCATGGTCCATGTGTGCGTGCTTAATACATAAGTGAAAGCTATTTACTTATCAGTGTTCGCTCTTAAAATGGTGTGCGTGGACACGTGCATGCTTTTACTCAATATATGTTTTTACATCTTTCAACAAGAAACCTATCCATCACAAGGGAACTTAATGGGCACGTGCGCCAGAACACAAATAAGGAAAAACAAGAAAATAAATTAACAAGTTCATCCTTGCAACTTACCCTGTCCGTAAGGTCAGAGCGCTCCTGAAGCTTGTAAGTCTTGGAAAAAATTAGCCTGATGATCCAAAGAATTAGAATTCCTTCCAAAATTAGATGGTAAGCAGGAGCCTAGAATGATTAACAAAAAATAAACATACTACATGTTATCAGCTGAATTAAGCCTCCTGGACAGTAAGTTAGGGTACTCGCATGTTTCCGGTTATGCGGGTCAAACATAGGGCGTGTAATTGGTTTTGCAAACTGAAATCACATGTACAAAAAGTGTCACCATGTCAGAATACAGCGAACGTCAGTTATGATTTAGTTCTATTTCAGACGTTGCACAATGTTGACTAAGATATGCCGAACAGGCAGGCCTTTCATTTTAATTTGTGTATGATACAATCGAAATGTCCGACAGAATCTTATTACCAAAGTAAGATGTATCCATTTTAAGAAACACTGCTTCCTAGATTCCCTTTTTGCCTTTTAACCGGATAATTTGTGTCTTTTAATTGTGATCATGGGTTCAAGACATCTTTTCCTAAAGATAAAGTCAGGAGCCCGCTTTTAATTTGTTTTTGCAACCATATTCTCCCAGGAGCAGTGAAATAAGACGTTTCAAGCTATCAAAAATCTTAGCAATAAATACTTAAGCCACCTATGAGCTTGAAACCATTACTTCTGGAAAAGCAATTGTGTAAACAGGAATTACCCCAGCATCTTCAGCTATCTGAAACACACCACATTGGTCTCTGTTCTGGGCAGAAAAACAAAACACACACACTTAAAAAAAAAATTCTAAAAACACCAAAACAAGCTCCAAAAGAATCCCATTAAATATTCAAAATGTCACCAGCACAAACACAGTTAGCCTTTCAAAAGGTCCAGACCTAAATCTTTGCATCCACAAATCTCAAGCCCCTCACAAAGATCATTCCCTCACAGCTCAAATTAAAGACCTAGATCACCCATGCATGTTGCTGAGAATCCCCCTTGATCCAGAAAGTGCCACAAGTGCAAAGCCATGGTTCATTTTGCAGTAGTTTGGAAGACAGCCAGCACTTTTTAAGTGACAAAGCCTCAGCAGCCACAGTGGTGCACAAGTAGACCACAGTCCCAGCTTTACTATCCCAGATTATGACCTCACAGGCCATGAGACAAAGCTAGAAATGTAGTCGGTAAAGTAGCCACCCCTTCTCTGATCAACTTTCCAGATGCTGCAGTGTCCAAGATCAAGGCGCCAGGAGTGACTCTGCTCCCACCCAAAAACGGCGTACCCAAGATGGCATCAACAACAAGTGCACTGCACAAACGAGAGCAGTAGGCTTGCAGCTGCTACAAAGACTGCAGCTGACTGAACAGCCCAAGCAGTGACTTGAGCTGTGAGGGGTGCTAAGTCCTTCTCATATTAAGCCCAAGAATATGTGATGGCAGCTGAATGTTTGAGTGTTTGTTGTGGCTCATGATTCAGATCAATCTCCTACTAGAAAGTGATCAAGAAGAACCAGAGATCCTGATATTAACGACTCTTGAAGAGAGAGTTAAGACATTTTACTGGACACCATGGAGGGAATGCAGGATGTCCCTAAGAAATCTATATATATAAAAACAAAAGTATGTCTGTTTGTCCTTTATGCTTTACTACACCATTCATCCGATTTCCATGAAACTTTGGGAAGTTGTTGAGGACACTCCCGCGAAGGTTTCTGGCAAAAAAAATAATAATAAATTGTTAAATATCGGCCCCCCGGCACCCCAGGGCCCTCATAATCTTTCCAATACTGAACGTTTTCAGTTTACGGTGCGACTCGCTTTTGCATTGACCATCAACAAAGCACAAGGACAATCGCTGCAAGTGTGTGGACTAGATTTGGAGAATCCGTGCTTCTAACATGGACAACTGTATGTGACCAGCTCAAGCGTCGGAAAACCTTCTCATTTATTCGTGTACGCACCAGTCGGAAAAACAAAAAATAACCTGTATCCACAAGCACTCGAATAAATGAACAGAATTAAAACACTTTAAAATGTTTTCCATATTAAAATGAATAAGTTTCAATAAAAATGACACAATCTAAATTGAATGTTATCATAACAAGTTTCCTTAAATTTCCTTTCTTCTGAGATCGCAGCAACACGCGACGGGTAAGCTAGTCAAATTATAAAAGGGTGAAGATTTCTTTATCAGGCAGTCAGGAGTGATAAGCCTTCCTTACAGCCAATCTAAATATTGATATGGAGATGCGTACCGAAAAAAGAACAATCAGGACTCTGAACGAGTGTACAAAGGGATACAGCATCTTGTGTATTTATAGTCAAAAGGGCAATGTTACACATAAGAAATTTAGGAACTAATCTCTTGAAGTTCTGGATGCTGCCATCAATGGAGAACAACAAGACAATTTCTGTGAAAAGGCAGATCTCAATGCAGCCTCTATGGAAGCTTAGGACGTCTAGCTTGACCCCGAGCCTCCCTACATCCGAACAACCAATGCCAGTTTAGCAGGTATGGTTTGGGATGGGTGACTAGCGTAAATTGCAGGACTCAGGAAAGATGGACTGTGACACGCAAGCCATCAGTTTCAAACTGGAGAGAATTGTCTGTAGTCTGAGAAACTTTAAATATCTTTCAGAACATTCTAAAACATCACTATGCACTGGTTCAGACATTCAATTGCCATGCATCGATAGAAAGAGGAGATTGAAATCTTCTTTCCTGAAGATAGATAGATAGATAGATAGATAGATAGATAGATAGATAGATAGATAGATAGATAGATAGATAGATAGATAGATAGATAGATAGATAGATAGACAGACATATAGATAAATAGATAGATAACGGAAGGACAATTGTTTAAGCAGATGCTGAGCATTAGAAGTTTCTAACATCCTGAGATCTGTCTCTCTCACTAAGGGCGTTTCGAGAGATGCCACAGGTTCGGATATCTGTTCTTGAATCTCTTTGCTTCTCACAACTCTCAACTGGAGACATTTTGTGCACAGTTTCCAACTAAAAGGGCATGGGGGTAGATGATCTGGTGATTCAGTGGCCTTGCGGGATGCAGAAGTGGAGGCAATACAGCAGGAAATAATACAAATCCATGATCAGCAGGTGGACCTTCAGACCCACCTGGAGGATTTAGAAAATCGCTCCCGACTCCATAACATCAGGATTAGAGGAGTGAAATTGTCCGAGGACACAAAGGACCTTTTTTGTTTTACCCGAGAACTCTTTAATCACATTCTGGGGCACCCTTCTGACGTGGAGCTCCGCATCGACAGAGCACAACGGGTGGGTCCCCTGCGTTCCGCCTCTGCTCCACCTCCCGATATCTTAATTTGTGTACAAGATTATTGCACAAAGGAGGAGATCCTTTAAAAAGGCCCGCCAAATGCATGCCCTTTCAGAGATCACTCACCGGCCCCTTTTCAGGATTTTTCTCCTTTTTTGGGGGTTGGGAGGGATTCAGCTGTCCTTTGTCCACCAAGAGCCTAGGCATGTTCTGAACAACTGAGATCGCAAAACTGGGGGATTTGGCATTCGAGGGGACGCACGGTCTCTCCCTGGTTAGTAAACTTCGATGGCTGTCCAAACACAACGTGGTTAGATGCCGGTTACGAAACTGAAAATACTTACAGTTAACGCGAGGGGGCTGAATAATCCAGTCAAACGCAGGGCTGTCTTACTCTGTTTGGAACAAGCCGACATTTGCCTCCTGCAGGAGACGCATCTCTTACAACGAGACTGCCAGCCTCTTCGGTCCCGGAAGTTTCCCCTACAGTTTTTCTCTTCTAGCTCCACCAAGACGGCGGGGTGGCTATACTTGTGTCCCAAAGATTTAAGGGTAAGGTCCTGGATAAATTAGCAGAGATTAAGGGAAGGTTGTTAATCTATAGGTTTTCCTTAGGCACTACTCGGTTTGCTATTGGCTCAGTATATGCACCAACCCCGGGGCCTGATGAGTTTCCCGCGAGCTTTTATAAAACATTCTGTGTGCAAATTGTTTCAATACTGTTGCCCCTTTTCAATTCCTTTTCAGAGTCAGAAGCAATCCCGAGTGACCTCTTGGAGGTCTCCATTGCAGTTGTACCGAAGCGGGGAAAGGACCGAGCTCGGTGTGAGGCGTACCGACCTATTTCACTATTCAACGTTGACCTCAAATTGTATACAGGGATCTTGGCTGCTCGCCTTGGACCACACATGGGGGGTTTAATTGATTCGGATCAGGCCGGTTTTATTCCGGAACGCCAGACCTCGGACAATACTAAAAGGGCCCTGCATCTTATCGAGAAGGTCACACGGATTGTTGGGGAATCTATGATGCTAGCCATCGGTGCCGAGAAGGCGTTTGATAGGGTCCACTGGCACTATTTGGCGAGGGTTCTTGAGAAGGCAGGTATGGGTCCAAAGTTTAAAAAAAACTCATGTGCTGACTTGTTATAGATTCCCGACGGCTACAGTACGAGTCAACTGTTTTACCTCCCCTCGGTTTGCTATAGAGAGGGGAACAAGACAAGGCTGCCCATTATCACCCCTCCTTTTTGCTTTTTATATGGAGCCTTTGGCGTAGAAGTTGAGGCTTAACCCAGACGTCACAGGGATCAAATTCGGGGGCTACGTGCACAAGATCAGCTTGTATACTGACTATGTCTTGATATCGTTCTCAACCCGCGGTCGCGCGACCTGCCTGTATCGCAGACTTAGACTCCTTTGGCCGGATTTCAGGGTTCAAGGTCAACATGAGCAAATCAGTGGCCCTGGATTGGTCCCTAGAGAAACACACTCGGGATCTGCTGTTTAAGGCGTTTCCCATTCAGTGGGCGACGGAGGCGGTTCCCTACCTGGGGATTAGGTTGGCCCCATCTTTGAGAGACACATTGGACATCGATTATGCTCAGTTACGGTCTAAGACTCGGAAGGTATTGGGGCGATGGAAACACTACCCTCGGTCATGGCTAGGCAGGGTCGCAGCAATAAAGATGACTGTCCTTCCACAGGTCTTATATTTATTTTGCACCATTCCCCTACGTCCCCCTAAGGGTTGGATAAAACTTACAATCAGAATTGACCCAATTTATATGGAATGGAAGGAAGCTGTGTCTCAAATTCCGAATAGCGATGCTCCCGCCAGAGCACGGAGGGATTGGTCTCCCAGATTTGACATTATATTTTCAGACGGCTCAGTTACGCCTTCTAATGGAGTGGATATTGGGAGTCTGAAAAGCACTGGCTCTTTCAGGACCAGGCTGTGGCAGGTAGACCTTTACAAGAAATCCCCTTCCTTCGCAAACACCACGACCCCCCCAACTTAAACGCCTCACATATCACATGGGTCCCTAGAAGTTTGGGACAAGACGAACATTAGCCATGACTTTACCACTTTCCCGTCCCCCCTTAACCCAATCTTGGACAATCCGGATTTCACTCCAGGATTAGACACTGCGGCCTATGCGAGCGGGCAGACAGCGGGATGCTAGTTTCTTTTCCATTTATATGCAGCTTAGGGGGTGATTCCCTTCTCTCATTTTTGGCAGGAATATGGGCTGTCGGAAGGGGAGAGACTACTTTACTTGCAGGCTCGACATTGGGCTCTTAGTGAGCAGGTGCGATCCGTGGCTGACAGACGTCTTACTCCCTATGAGTACTGGTTCATCATGCGCAAGACAGATAAGAAATTAATATCTGACCTCTATAAGATGCTACTGACTAAATATACGTATATTTATAGTTCTAGCAGGGCCCCCTGGGAGAGGGAATTAGACAGGACTTTTTGCCCCAAAGAATGGGAGGGTATTTATTATAGGGCGCGTCACTCCGCCTATCATATGGGGCTTACAGACACCCTAACAAAAATTGTGAAGAATTGGTATTACACCCCTGAACGCATTCACGAAATGGATCACACCAGAGAGGCAGTGTGTTGGCGGGGCTGTGGACAAGTGGGGACTTTGGTGCATTTGCTCTGGGATCGTACACACCTTCAGGGATATTGGAAACCGGTTCTGGATGAAGTGGACGCTCACTTTGATACAGAGATACAGAGATTCCCCGTCTCCCATCATATGTCCTCTTGGGGCTCCCAAATCCCGACATACACGCTGCGCTCCCGTAGAGGTCGCCTGATTGCGATTGCGCTGGGCTCAGCGCTGCAGAACATTATCGCTCACTGGCGGATTGTCCCTACACTGTATAGGTGGTTATATCGCCTCTGGCTAGAAAAACTCTCTAACAGCTGCTGGGAAGGGAGCAAAATATGCAGAGCTGTGGCAGCCCTTTTTGTCCCTGCTGTCTTTTGAGTTCCGTGAGGTCACCTTCCCCCGGTATCTTAGATGTTACGTCTCTCAGAGACGCAGGGTGGAGAACAGGGCTAGCTTGACTAGAACGGCACAAATGTGGTGGACAAGGACCATAGGGAGGGGGGGGGGCAGGGTAGGAAGGTAGTGGGGGGGTGGGGTAGTTATTTTTTTTTCCCTTTGTTCTTCTTTCTTTCTCCTTCATCTTTTCTCCTGATGGGGGTTCTACGCACTTAAGATACTGCGCTGGTTTCAATTTATCTTTGCCCGCATGGACTCATTCTATTCAGTGTCTTCAGCTTTGGTTATGCCATTGAATGTAATATCGCTGATAGTTTGTGTATGATTATATGCGTGACACTCCTTCAATAAAACGTATTACTAAAATGTAAGCGAACTAGACAATTACAATGTATTATTATATCAGCATTTACATAACGCTTTCTCAACGCTTGTGAGCCCCAAGGAGCTGTAACAAGTATTCAAGACAAAATATAAATGTTAATTACTTTTTCTTTTCTTAGCGCCTCGAAACCATTCATAAGATATACAATTCAAAAAACTATTTAAACAGAATCTTTAATGATAAAAAGGTATATTCTGTCATCGGCTTCTATAAATGATTGTATTTAATGGCCCTGCCTTCCTTGTCCATCTGCTCACCTTCCAAGTAATAGTTGTGTTTAGCAAAGTGTATTGTGGGTGCTGCAAGTACTGTTGCGTCACACATGGCCCAGCATCAACGAGTCCTCCCCCCCCCCAACCACACAGCCAAAGCCACATCCATCCAACCCCCACTCCCTTTAGACATAAACGATGCTCAATCCTTTTGATTAGGGATCGTAAGTCCCGGACTTATTTTATTTAAAAAAACATTATTAGCAGAGAACACATATTTCAATTATTCATACGCAATAACCTTTAATATTTACAGCTTTATTAACACATGGTGATGTATGCCTAACCTTAGAGACACTAGACATCCTATTTCTGACCACTATCTGGACATGTTCCTCCGTACCCCAAATTATGCCCTCGAGTGAGATCATGACTGGTCCCCATAATAGTTCCCTGGTCCAGGCCCAGACTTTCCCCACAAAGAACTGTGGTGGGTCCCTCCTTAGGGGAGTACCTCAACTTCCCACATCCCCTCTCGGAGGTACACCTGTGTAGGAGGGCCCATCTGTCCACCAGGATAACCACCTCGGGCACTCCCTACACCCATCACTTCCTCACCCCCCTCCCCCAAGGGCCAGTGCTATCCTCATGTCCACTGCGCATGCGCTGGTGGTTGGCCAGTAGGGCCAGATGCCAGAGATCGCTCTGAACTCCCGCACCCCTTGATCCACTGTACGACCTCATGTTAGCAACTCATAGGAGGGTCCCACTACCTCTCTGTCACGCAAAGGTATGGAAAGGTAATGCCAAATTTACCCCCTCCCCCCCCCCCATCCCCCATCACAGCCTCACCTGCAAGGCTACAAAACAAACTACAACAACAGCAATCGACCACCTAGAAAGGAAAATATTAGTTAAAGACCAAAAAAACAAGTACTCCCACAAAATGAACAGCAAAACCCTATTTTTTTGTGGGAATTGTGGGCGGGACAAATAAATTCCTGGTCCCCTGGTTGCTGTGTGGCGAGAGCGGTGCGGACGCGACTCCCCCTTTTATGGACGGGTAATCGTGGGCCTTCTGACGTACACCCCTGTAGGCAATCAAAAGTGCCTCTGGGAATAACGTCCCCGCCAAATCCACATGCCACCCGCCTTGCTGAGGGGCGGCAGCGACTCCCAACACAATGTCGGCCCAGCGAAATCCCCATTTGTGCAGCTCCTCCGATCTGGGGGAGCCTTCACCACTTGCCCTAAAAGAAGCTTCTGTAGAAGGAGACTGGGTGATCTGATGTGCCTTTTAACTGTGTAAAACATTGTTTGCACTTCTGAAGGTCGATACCCTTTATCTCATACGAAAATAGTGCAAACATAGGCCACAAGGCACTCAATACACTTCTATTCCATCCATACATTTGAATCAGTCAAGAGCAACCAGTCGCTCCTTTTCACCTCAAGTTCATGCATAAGAGCCATAAAATCACATGGTACGAGCACAAGTTTGATCACCACATACAACATATGCACACTTTAAGCATTAAAACGGTACTAAGGAGCTGAAACATTTGCTCCTACAGTGTTGATTTGTAAAAATGCCAATATAATGAAGTAATACCATCACAAAAAGTGTCACAATATGCATCATAATTTTCTTTTTACTGCTGCATAATTTAGTCAATGCGGCCACATAATTTGGTAGTCCGTGATCTGTGGGAAATCCATTATTCTGAGAGTAAAGCTCAGTTGGTTAATATGGAGGTGGGCGAGCCAACAAATTAACAGGGTGAACCTAGTCATAACCGAGCTAAATGTCTGGCTTAGCTCTTAGAGCCTCTGCATGAGCAGAGAACTGAACATGTTTGCCATGAAAATCATACACCAAACATCACTTACAATATGATAAACGAGTCTTCAAATTAAAAATAAATACATTTCTTTAATATGTAGAAGTTCAGGGGCTTATTTTAAAAGCCTCTTGTGCCGCCGGTGTTACGTACCAGCAATGCAAGGGGCTGGTAAATAAGCCCCTTTGTATTTAATGTGTCACATTTTAGCACTGCACTGAGAAGGATTTATTAAAGTGATAGCTTTTAAACATGAACTTAGAACCATTCCTGTCCGGACAGTTGTTATGTAAATCCTTTGTACAGCCCAGAGTCTTATAAGTAAAGCAGAATTATAGTCTATTAAATTTAACACCATAAGTTTTACACAGCTGGTACTCAGAACTCATGTATTTGAAGGTGCTTTCATATGCAATTGCGAAGAAAAAAGATGGGTAAAATAAAATACTTAGCTAATATCACAAAATTTGGTTAAGTGGGGGAAGCCATAGTTAATCCTAGTTTTCTAGTTTCACTTTGTACCAATCAGCCACTAAATTGGTATTTATTTGCCTCTCCTTTTTACCTCAAATGTTAATGTTTTGCTTTACCTTTTTGTGCATGAGGGTAGAGTGAGGGTGGCAGGCAGAAGCCTCAAGAAACCTTGGCTTCCTACGGGACGCCAATCAGAACCAGGGCCTGGCTTCAGGCTAAAGTCTGGTTACGCTTTCAGCGGTTCTCCCACCTCTAGGTTAATGATTATTTCAGATAGCTGTATGTATTACCAGTTGGTGCACTGGGGACAAGTGACTTGTGTGTTTATAGACCTATGCGGTCCCAGCCCGACAGTCAAAGCACTGTGTATGGAGGACAATTCAAAAATATATTACATGCTATACACACTATAAGACAGACTGCCAGAAAATGTGCAGAAAGACTCATGGCTGCAAGGGCCCATCCATACATGCTGCATGGCCATGCTCCCACCTTTGTCCCCTGGCAAGAAGAGGGTCCATCAGGCTGAGCATTGGTCAGCCTGACAGACACGCTTCTTGTTCAGGGCAGACAGCTAGGAGCTGTAGAGGAGATAAATACTCAGGCTCCTGGCTGAACTTTGCCAGGCTGAGGATTTCACAGCCCTGTGGGTGTGACCTCTTCAGCATGGCAAAATGACCTAAATGCCCTCTCCCTCATGACAAGGGGGAGCGTCACGGAATGCCTCTGACCTGGGTGCTTCAGTTTTAAGCCATGAAGTGCCCAGTGTCAATCAGTGACACGTCGTCAGAGAGTCGGGTGGGTTCAGAAGTCTCACTGACCCCATCCCACTCCGCAACGAGTGAGGGACTGCTGCCTTCCCTCCTTGGCTGACCCTGGGTCAGCTCATGATGGAAGGCTGCAATCCCATCCCTCTTGGGACTCCCAAAGCTTCCCTCCCAGACAGCAGTACTGAACGCAAATTTTTTTTTTTTATGTTGGTGCGTGCATGTATGTATATACATGTGCATTTGAGTGAGTCTTGTGAATGGGTTTATGTGCGAGTGTGTATGTGTGCCCCCTTCCTGATAAAATTACTGGCCGCCACGGACTCCAGGGGAAATTAACTTTTTTCACCAGGTTAGCGTCACAAAAAAGTGATGCAAACCCGGGACAAAGTGTTGTGCTGTAGCCTACTTTCCAACGCACATGCTGATTTGCGTTGGAGAGTTACCCAACGTAATGGAAAGAAAAGGTAAGTGCTACTTTGCAGCATGGGTATGTTCCATGTGCTGTACATGGGCATTCCCGTTAGGCATGGGCAAGCCAACAAATTAGCAGGGATAAAGGAGTAAGAGCTGAGCCAAGGGTCTGGCTTGGATCTTAGAGCCCATGCACGAGCAGAGTCCTGAAGATATTTGCTATGTACATCATACAACAAACATCACGTAGAATATAAAGTCTCTTCAAATCTAAACATAAAATGTGTACTTCTTTAAGATGTGGAAGCTTTGACATTATAGCACTCCACTGAGAACCACTTGTTAAAAGTGACAGCGCTCTGCCATTGGTAGTCTGAATTCACGTATTTTACCATGCTTTCATAGGTGAAAATGAAGGGGAAAGTATTGATGAAATTAAATATTTACCTAAGAACACAAAATTTAAGCAGGGAAACAGCAAATTACTCAGGTTTTCTCATCTCAATTTGTACAAATCAGCCAGCAAATGTGCATCTATTGGTCTTTCCTTTTGTGAAGGCTTTATTTTTACCTTTTAGTGCTTTTTTCTACAATTTTTTAAATATAATGCAAACTCAACCAAGAAACATTGGAGTGCTTTATACGAGCACCAGTTATATTCAGGGCCACTAGAATTATGCGGCAGGAGAGGACCAAATTATGGTGCAGGTTTGAGTAAATATTGCAGCAAGAAAAGTTAAATTATGTGGCGCAATGCAGCAAATTAATATAAAGTAATACTTCATTGTTTTGTCATTTATACACTTGTTAATACTGTCTGGGCTTTACAGGCACCTCATTAGTACTGGTTTAATACCAAAATATAGCAATAAGCAACAGAAAGGCTACCAGTTAACCTTTGCAAAAGGCCTTCCATGCGCAGCAACACGTGGTGCTGTTTTTTTTGCAACTTTTGAACCGTTTAAACTAGAAACATCTTTTTTTTTTTTTTATCTGCAAATTATGCAGCAGATGACACCTGACCCTTAGCGTCAATCTGGTCGTTCTGGGCTCAAGGAGATGGTCCTCTCTCTTTCAAGCAACAAAGCAAGTCTCAGTAAGCAGGGTAGTCCTCTGGAGTACAAGGCAGTCCTTTGGCAGCAGCAGGGTAGTCCTCTGAGAAACAAAGCAGGGCTCAAGCTGCATGGCAGTGCCCTGGATAAGGCAGTCCTTCTGTTGTCTTCCACAGCTCCAGCAGTGTGCTGAGGAGTTGGTCTGAGGGTAAAGTATTTATAGCTGGTGCCAGCCTTTGAAGTGGGATAAACTTATAGATTTCCCCACATCTAGTTCTGGAATTTCATTTCCTGGCCAGTCTGGGCTCCAAGGGATCTGAGGTGACAATAGACTGTTGTCAAGTTTTTTGTAAGTGTGCTGAGGCAGCCCCTTTGAAATGGTATTGAGCCAGGGGATAACAGCTATGCTCCTACCATTCTGCCAACACCCAATCTCCTTTGTCTTACTGTCTGGGAGGAATATACACAGGCCAAATACACCCAGTCATGTGACTCAAGACAAAGATACCAAATGGTTAGGACAAGAAAATACCAGAGTCTAACTGAACGTATTTTTTTTTTTTAACCCATCACCATTTTTTGGTCTACGCAAAGGAAATGAATTGTCTTGGCCTGTGTATTTACTCACAATTATTCATAACCATTTTTAGAATTCTTATATAGACTTATACATGTCCTAAGGAACACATTCAAACAATTTTTGTACACTTAAATCTACTCCACCAAAATGTACAGTTTTTCACTTCTAAGCTGTAATTGTGCAAGAAAAACAATTTCTCAACATATGTCTATTCTTTCTGCTGAAAAAACAAAACTATATAGCGCTCATATGACCAGTCAACAGTTTTGACATAATGTAGAGGTTTTCATCAGTGTGATTCTCTATGTTGTGAACATCTTGCTGTAAAAGGCTCTTGGAGGTTCCAATGCTGTTTTAATTATATTGGGCTTGCCAGTTCATTGAAAATGCCCTCTAAACAGATAGGTTTGGATAAGGATCTCCCCAAATATTTCCAATTACGAGTTTCGAACCTCTTATTACTTTGGGATTCTCTTAAGGACCCAGACTAGTTGTGTTCTCATTTTAGTAGTTGTACACTCACGTTGACTTGTCCAATCAGTCTACTGCCAAACTTTATCCTTTTAATTTGCGTCTTCTTTCCGCTTTTGTTTGTTAGTTCATTGTGTAACATCAATATTTGCGCTTTTCAAGTTCTGGCGTGGCAGATCATCGTTTCCTACACGAGAACAAAAACTCCAAAGTAATAAGAGGTTCGAAACGCGCCGAACAATGAAAAAGACTGAAACATAGAGGGAGCGTTCGGTTTGGTTGTGTGTGCTCCTCGAACTTTTAAGAAATCTGTGCATCCAATACAATCTTAATTTACACGTGTTTCTTGAAGTACCCTTCTCTGCTGCTTACTCGTTGCTCTATAATGCAGTCTCCAAACGAAACAATCAAAAAGTATTGATGCACAACCTTTCACCACCCGATAATTCCGGAATTATTGAGCCGGGAGCCCGGAGAAGAGCGAGATGTCGGTATTTTTTAATACTGGCTACTCTAGGAAAACTAAGGAATAGGACGAATTGAGTATTCGAACTGCCCACTCGTTGATACGACGTTGCGGACAGTTGGGGATCAGATACGGCCATATTGATGAAAGGTTGTGCATCAATACTTTTTTTTTATTGTGTCAGACCAAAGTTCAATTTGCAAGGTCGAAATGGCAGTTTAAAACTACACTACAAGCTGCAGTGATAGGCCTGAGACATCTTGAAGAGCTACTTAAGGGGGTGACAATAGTTGCTGCACGCCGACTAGAAGCATTTCATTTACAGGCCCTGGGGACAAGCAGAACAACTTTGCTAGGAACTTATAAGTAAATTAAATATGCCAATTGGATGCACACCAATTTTACCATGTTTAAAAGGAGAGACACAGCACAAGCACTTAATCGTTAGTTAGCAGTGATATAGTGCACAGAGCCCTAAAAGCCAACAGAAATAAGTTAGGAAAACTGGAGGGTAGACAACAAAATGTTTGGGGGTGACCCTGCATAGAGGGCTAAGTCCAACAGATATTGCTTTTTTTATTGCTGCCCCATTGCCTAAGATATTACATTCCAATTCAATAAGCCTTATACAACTAACTCTCCAAAAGTGGGCAGTCAAGGTTTATCCGAGGTTATAGAGGGATGATGAGTTCCATACAGCATGATAATACATTAATCACACTCATTAAAATCCAATGAGTGATTACAGCTCCATCTTTCAAAAATACTGAGGGCTTATTTTAGAGAATGGTGGTATGGACTAAATCCTCAAAAATGGGAAGAGAGAAACACACAAGACACCGTTGCTCAAAACCAAGGCATTGACTCTTTGCTACCCTCACCCGAGTTAACTGTATTATCAAGTATGTTTAGGTACTCTTCAGGGGCAGAACATGCAGACATAGTTTGCAAAAATGCAACCAACAGAGAGCTTTCTTAAAAAAAAAAAATTAAACATAGGTTGAGAAGCTACAACAGATTATCTTGGCTAATCCAATATCTTCTTTGAGGCTAAAAGAAACTTCATTGGTCTGCGCCAGCTGAAAACGTGGTTACGGTCAATTATGTCCAGAAAAGACTTAATCATGCCATATACAACATATATAAAGAGATGATGAAATAATTTGAGATCCAAACAATAGCAGAAGAATGTGTCCTCCACACTGAACAGCGCAATAAAATATTTGACTTCAAACAATGGTTTCCGATTTGTCCAGTTGCATTTTGAGGTTTATGAATGTCGCTAAAAAGATTTTGTTTATTCTTCCTTTTAAGGTCGAGCCTAGGCAGCGAATGCGCTGCTCTGCGAGGCATGAGGTATCCAGAATATGTGCTTAAAGCGCCTCTCATCTTTTCTATTGACTCACGTTAGCACCCTTTTTAAATGCCTGCTCTTGCTTGGTGGAAATGCTTAATTAGTCCTGCCTTTTGATGTTTTGAACTCTCCCAGCAACTGCCCCTGTTACGCATGGTCTCACTCTTAGTTTTTATGTATGTTAGTTCCTGCACACTTTTTTTTTGCTTTCCCCGGCTTGTGTATTTGCACGGTGCTCGCTTCACATACGGCGTGCTTCATGTTTTGGACGGTAACGTGATTCTGTGGTTAGCTGCAGCATTAGGTTTCCTCCTCTGCTCGTCTTTGGTCTGCTCTCAATAAATCCAACAGATTGCATGGGTTTCTGCTGCACCAAAGTGTGAATATTATGAACCTCTCCTCCCTCGCTACACCCATCTCACACCACCCACCTCCCTACAGTGTTCATGTCTCCGGCTGGCAGCTCTCCCCCCTTCATTCTTTCTTCCTCTTCTTCCCTCTCTTTCAGTCCTGCCTCACTTGCTGAAAGCCATGACTTCAACAAACTGCTCTTATCCTCTCTTTCCTCTACTGTATTTGCTCCCTTGTTAAATAGATCCAAAAAAGAAAAACATCTGGCTGCAGATCTCGTCTTTTTCTGAAATTTTTCTATTCCAACGTGGAGCCCGGGTTGGAGAATATATTAAAAAAAAAGGTTCAAAATACAAAAAAAAAAGCAAGACAAAGTGGTTGCAAAGTGGCCAGATTCGTTTTCTTCACAACCCCACACATTAGCGCCACTTTACAGAGTTTACTTACATTGTCTCGCCTTTCATTGAACAACATTGTTTTCCCCGGGTAGCGAAGCACACCATTTCTGTAGGTATTGCAATACCCAGTTGATGCATAGAATAGAAAACCTTCAATGTGATCCTTAACAGCTGTTTTCCGTATTTTACTTTTTAAAATGTGTAGCGCAGCACTGTGTTCAGGGATGTGGTCTTTTTAAACCATACTGCATACATCTTGCAAGGATATAAAAAATGGGTATTAAAAAGGGTCCTTTCCAGGCCCTGTAGTTGTGTCCTTAACTTTTCAGGCAAAAACGCTCATCAATTTTGGAATAATAAATGCAAAAGAGCAAAGGTAAACAGGTTGTTTCTGCTTACATTTCACATGCTTTTCTTAAACTTGCACTCCCTATCAGAGTTTGCTTTTTTCAGGATTACTTTTTTTTCAGCCTGTATATTACTCTCGTCTCATCTCCCTTTTAACCTATTTCCCAGTTTTACAGCACAGCAAGGTCATACAAATGGCAACAGTGGTATGAAAATATCATCGCTTTAATGCAAACAAAAATAAAAAACACAGTCATTTCCAAGAGCTCTGTCACATATGCAAGACTGCCTGCATTGCAAATGCTTGTTTCTCTTCTACCCTTGTTTGCTTGGTTCCTGAAGATGCAAGGTTCGTGTTTCACATATTTTCTTATTATGTCCCAAAATGTAATTAACAATAAAGCATAATTACAGACTGTGGACATCCCCTCCATTCTTGCCATGTTCACTTCAGAACCATGAGACTGTATACATTTATCAAAGCTTGCGGCTTCCACACGACAGACACTTTCTATAGGATCAATAAAAGTCCCCAAGGTTACCCTTGCCCCCTCCCCGGAAATGTAGTTTCTCCTACACATCTGGCAGATTGTCGTACGCACAGCAACATACATTAAAATACAACAAGTGAAGGTAAGGGGGGGGGGGGGGGGGAACAGATAGAATGGCAAAATATAATGAAGACGAGAAGTCCGGAAACACCTGGGAGGTCGCGTGCAAAGAGTGGAATACAAAAAATTACTTAGGGAATCAACTTGGTTGGCACTGCAGGATGTCTTTAAATGTTTGACACCATACATTAAAATGCAATAAGTGAAGGTAAGGGGGGAAAAAACAGATAGAATGGCAAAATATAATGAAGACGAGAAGTCCGGAAACACCTGGGAGGTCGCGTGCAAAGAGTGGAATACAAAAAATTACTTAGGGAATCAACTTGGTTGGCACTGCAGGATGTCTTTAAATGTTTGACACTATGATCTACCGCCACAGCCTCCCACAAATTTTGGCTGGGTGCCTTTATAGCACTGCAGGTTGATTATTTTACCACCTTGACAGTAGGCTATGAAGGCCACTCCCATCTACGAGTGAACGGTCCCGTCTCACCAAAGAGTCCGCGTGCCACGTGACTGGTTGCTGAGTTACCCTTTAGTTAGCGTACGTTTAGGGTTAACAGTAGAGAAGCCTCTCTCCTTTTGCCCCCCATCCCCTGTTTCGGCGATCTCCCAGCCCATGAACGCTCACCTCGTAAAATGCCTGAACCATCTCTACTAGCACCCACTGCTGCCCCCCGGCCGTGGCCATCATGTCCCAAAGCAGGAGTATCCACAGTGAAGAACCCAAAAACTTCCGGCATTCGGCGACGAGCTGACGTCACGTAGCGTGGAGCGTCTCCCAAGACGCATATCGACGCCAGGTGATCGCAAAGGGTGGGGTCTTGGAAATAGCCTATGGAAACAAAAGGTTACCAGAATGCAAGGCTAAACTCTGTGAACTTAAAACAAGTGTGAATAACGACGACTCTGTGTCTGTTTTCTCCATACTAACGCTTTTGGGAGCAAACCTGGCGGCCATTTTGGAATGGAATTATTTCTTTCGTTAAGTTAACATTTAAGTATGCATCACTGCAGCCTTAGAGCGGGGTACCACCGTAAAAGATCAATTAGAATCAAACACTTCACATTCTCTGATGGAAATTCCCGTCTAAAACATCCAGTGTGGCCTCTAAATAGTAAAGGTGTACATGATGTATCCCATATTTTACGTATAGACTTGTTCGTTATTATCTATTGAACTTCCGACCTTTCTGACAATAGTCCGTGGGATGTTAAAATGACCAAAATCCCAATGTCAAAATGATAATGACCGAATAATAGTGCATAGTTGTGAACTGTCCCGTTTTTGAAGGGACAGTCCCGGAAAGCTGGAGACTGTCCCAGGTAATATTGTTGCAGAAACTGTTCCTCTTTATTGCATAGCTACCAAGGTTTTAGATTGCTATTTGTGACATTTTCATAATTTCAGTTTAATTATGAGTGACATTCAACGACTATCAGTGACACTTTCTTGCGAGCAAAATCAAGCAATGAACGCAAGGGAAACACATAAATATAAAAAATTACACCCACTGCTCCTCTAAAAGTAAATTAAATGAGTGACACAACTTTGCAGAAAGACTAGTAACTGCTTAGTTTGGTGTGCTCTTGATCTCTGCCTGAGTCTGAGCACTGCAGGCATCAGGTCTCTGCCCCATGTGCAGCAGGCCTCAAACTGCCCGGCAGTTATTGCGCTGCCTTCTGGCGGCAGGCCTTACTGTCTGTGTCTGTGTATTATAGACTGCAGGTTTGTTCTGTGTGTGGCTGTGGACACCACAGAGTCTGCAGCTGTGTGATGCTGTTTGCGTTCAGGAGGCTTGCGTCTGTGTTGCTGAGTACATTGTTGTGTGCGTGCAGGAGGCATGCATCAGTGAGCACAGTGTAGCTGTGCATGGTGCTGTATGCATGTAGGAGGCTTGCATCTGTGTGCATGGTGGAGCTGGGTCCAGCAGGCCTTCTTAGATAGTGATCTAGCGCTCCTGTAGAAAAACTGTCTCAATAACGCTACCTATCACCTCAATACTCACAATTAATCATGAAACACTTAAACAGGCCCATAACACCAATGAGTCAATTTTTGAGCATCTGAATCATGTGCTCTGATTTAAAAATCTACTCACCTAATAGTGACCCTATTATATACAATTCAAAATTTGCAAACATTCGTGACAAGAATTGTCAATTCTATTAAGGACAAGGAGGCGAGGATTATGCTAATCTCATTTCTTTAATAGAAGTGCCCAGCAGCCATAGAAACAGATAAAAAACCACAATACCCATAAACACATGGGCGACAACCATAGAGTCTATGCTATATAAGGCCATGTAGATAGTCCCA
The DNA here is from genome assembly GCF_964263255.1 of Lissotriton vulgaris. Lineage (NCBI taxonomy): Eukaryota > Metazoa > Chordata > Amphibia > Caudata > Salamandridae > Lissotriton > Lissotriton vulgaris. The sequence goes on along the minus strand of NC_141689.1, from coordinate 819,026,474 downwards.
CTTCCTCTTTCTTTGGTGAGAAATTGGTCAAGGAAAACAGAAAGTCAAATAAGGAACACCATCTCCAAACCAGGACAACGCAGGAGAATCCAGAAAGGCAACGGCAGCAGAAGACAGGAACCACAATCCTCAAAGGAGCAGGCAGGAAAAACCAGGCCTCAACGAAGATTTGTCACTTGGGATCAGATCCTGAAAAGAGACACAGAGCCATAATACGCATTCCGTGCAACCATGAGCATACAAAAGAAGGGTGGGTAGAAAAACAAGTCAATGATATTTTGTCGACATGAAGAAATCCATGAACATATTTACAGTAACAATAAAGAATACAGAACGGGTGGGATAATCCTCGCCTCCTTGTCCTTAATAGAATTGAAAATTCTTGTCACGAATGTTTGCAAATTTTGAATTCTATTTCAGGACAGGAGGCTCCGATTATGCTTGTTTAAAGCTGATCCACCACAACAGAAGCAACATGATCAATAGGCTTATAATAAAAGGTTTTAAAAACAGAATCAGCGGACCAATCAGCGGCCTTCATAATATCAAACAAAGTGACACCCAATGAGACATCCTTAGAAGCCATAGCCCCACGAGCAGAGTGGGCCCCAAAGATGGACACATCAATCCCAGCTTCTGCCATGAGCCAACGTACCCAACGAGCCAGAGTAGCCGGGGTAACGGGGCGAAAGGGCTTCTGTAAAGCAATCAACAGCTGACCCTGCATATCAGAACGAAAAGAAGAAGTACTTACTTCGTAATCCTTGAGACATTGAACAACACAAAGATTGGGATGAGCAGGGAAAGATGGATAAGAAATTAATGCAGTATTGGTCTTGGTACGCCGAGAAAGACGAAACGTGACTCCCTCTGGAGTAAAGCTGCGTCCGGCCAGATCTAAAGCACGGACATCAGACACCCGCTTGCAGGAAACCAGGCACAACAAAATAGTCAGTTTGGCTGACAGTTGCTTACGGGAAAGTAAAGAATTGACCGGCCAGGCTTCCAGGAAACGCAACATAACCAACACGTCCCATAATGAAACATATTTAGGACGCGGAGGAGTGGCAAGGCGGATACCTTTGAGCAATTTAGCAACCAACGGATGTTCACCCACCGGTTTGCTGTCTACGTGGAGATGGCCCGCGGAGATATCAGAATGGAAATTGTTCACTGTGCGATATGCCAAACCAGAGGAAGCAAGCGAGGCCAAAAAGTTAAGCATCACAGAAACATCTGCTGATGCTGGATCAACTTTCCGTTGAATACACCAGTCACACCAACGCTCCCAAGAACCTCTGTAGCGTTTGTGGGTACCTGGAGATCAGGCGTCACTGATGAATCTGGAAGCGTCTGCAGAAAGGCCCGGGATCGACCAGCGTTCCCCGAAATCCGCCACTCCAGTAGAAGGAGAGAGCCTGACAGAATCAGGGGATGTGGATTCTGAAGAGGATCGAGCAGGAGATTCCACTTCTGGGGAAGAAGGAACGGCATTGCGCAAGCCATCTCCAGAAGAACCGGGAACCACGCTTGAGCCCTCCACAGAGGAGCTATCAAGATCAGCTTCGCTTGATATCGCTTTGTATAAGCCAAGACTCTCTGTATCATCATGAACGGAGGAAAGGCATAACACAGAGTCGAAGGCCACGGTTGGAGAAAGGCATCCGTGGCCAGGGCTTCCGGATCCGGTCTCCAACTGAAGAACTGCGGGAGCTGAGTGTTGAGGCGGGAGGCAAACAGGTCTATTTGACACTGACCCCAGGCCTGAAGAAGACGACGGAACACACAGGGATGGAGACTCCAATCGCTGAAATCCCTCAAGTGCCTTGAATTCCAATCCGCAATGAGATTGCTGTGACCAGGGAGATATTCGGCAATAACAGTGATCTTCTGTTGCAGGCAAAAGTGCCAAAGATCCTTGGCAATCTCCGCCAGTAACTTCGACCGGGTCCCCCCAACTTGTTGATGTAGCGGACTGCCGATATATTGCCCATGCGGAGAAGTATACAGCAGTTGGTCTGAAGGGGAGAGAGGTAACGAATCGCGAAAGAGCCCGCCAGAAGCTCCAGGCAATTGATGTGGAGGGAAAGCTCCTGGGGAGACCACCGCCCCCCCGTCGATACTGGACCGCAGTGGGCCCCCCAGCCCCAACGACTAGCATCCGACTCTATCACCACTTCTGGCGTGGAACCGAAGAGGGCTCGACCATTCCAAGCCTCCATACGATCCAGCCACCATTGCATCTCCGACTTCGCTTCCTCCGATAGAGGAATTTGATCCGAATATCTGAGGCAGTTTTGGAGATGACGAATCTTCAGGCGCTGCAGAGCTCTGTAATGCAGCGGGGCCGGGAAGATTGCCTGTAGGGAGGAAGCCAAGAGACCGACTACTCGTGCTAACGACCTCAATGATACAGTCGGTTTCGAAATAACCGCAGTCAACTCCCTCTTGATATACCAAATCTTTTGATTGGGTAAAAGAAGCTGACATGAAAGAGAATTGACTTTGAAACCCAAGAAGTCTATCACTTGAGTCGGGCACAACACAAATTTCTGAGCGTTCACCAGAAAGCCGAGGGATTGCAAAAGGTCTATGGTCCATTCCAGATGAGACATCAGCTTGAGAGGACAGTCCACCAGAAGGAGGATGTCGTCCAAGTAAATGATCAATCGAACTCCTCGCTGCGAAGAGATTCCACGACCGGCCTCAACAATTTCGTGAAGCACCAAGGTGCCGACGAAAGGCCGAACGGGAGAACTTGGTATTCGTACCAAGTCCCTTGCCAGTGGAACTGGAGGAAGCAGCGATGAGGACGCAAGATGGGAATGGACAAGTAAGCGTCCTTGAGGTCCAGGCGAACCATCCAATACTTCTCGCGCAGAAGATCTCGCAACAGATGGATCCCTTCCATCTTGAAGTGTCTGTAGACTACTCCTCCGTTAAAATCTTTTAGATTGAGCACTAATCGTGAGCCCCCTCCCTTCTTCTCCACAAGGAAGACCGTGCTGACGAACCCCTGTGGATGACGCACTGTTGGAGCAATTGCCCCTTTTAAGAGAAGGGACTTGAGTTCCTCGGTGATGAACTCCTGATCCCTTTGTTAAAAGCAAAGAGGAGAGGGAAGACGAGATTGATGCTGGGGTTGATAAAACTCTATCTTGTACCCCTGGACCGTCTCCAGCACCCATGCATTGCTGGAGATCAAGCGCCAATTGTCTAGGAAAAAACGTATCCTGCCCCCCAGAACAACACTGCATGCAGAAATCAGGCTCACCTGAAGTGGCGGAATCTTGATATCCACCGGAGTTTCCACCGGAAAGTCCTTTTTTTTTGTACTGGCCACGGCCCTTTCTGGAGGGATAGAAGTTGGATCGTTGGGAATATCCGGAATCCTGATTACCACCTCTGTGGGACTGGAACCCTCTCTGGTTGGGTTGTTGTTGACCACGGCCGAACGAGCGCCCCCTATTTCGTTCGGCCTTACTGAAAACCGGACGAAAGGCACGTCGAAGCGAAGCCTGGGCTTTGTCTAAGCCACTGAAAGTGCTGACAAATTGGGTCAATTCCTTCAAAAATGGTTGACCAAAAAGCAAACCCTGAGCAGCAGGCCCCGACTCTGATGTGGAAAGCTCTGCCAGTTTGGGATCGAGTTTGAGGAGAATAGAACAACGCCTCTCACTGGAGAGCGCGCAATTGGCGTTGCCTAGTTGGCAAATCGCCCGCTGAGCCCATTCGATCAGTTCATCAGTATCCACCATCGTCGAGGATTCCTTTGCCATGAAGCCAAGATCCAAAATCTTGGCAAGGGGGCCCAACAGATCCAGGACCTTGTCCTGGCATGAACACCAAGACCTGTCCAGACCCTTCTTTGGGTCCTTAGCAAACTTACGCAAATAAGTTACCATGGTGGGATCCACCTCAGGTGTGTCTGCCAGGTTACGATCTAAATCAGGTCTGGGGCATTGAGAGCGCAGACGAGCACGAACCTCCTTTTCAAAAGGCTGACGGATATGTTGTTGCACATATTCCGCCACCGCCGGGGATGGGAGCCACGCCGTGGACTGTGGATGTATAATGTCTGTGGGTTCAAAGGTCAGAACAGGAGGATGAGTTGGAGCATCCACAAAGTGTTCTTTGCATTTTTTCTTTTTGGGAGGAGGAGATGTGTGATCCGAGGATGAAGAAGAAGGGTGGTCATCACTATCAGCATCATCCGCAACTGCCTTGGAAGTGGAAGAAGACAGAGACTGCGCCAACTTCCGAAAATCAGAGGCATGAGGATTGCCTGGAGACACCGAGGATTTTTTGGAAGCAGGCGCCCAACCTTGTTGTTGAGCATATTTAGTTAAATGGCGTTTAAGGGGCGTAATAGCGCGAACCAGTGCCTTATTCATGGAGTGTTGCACCCCTCTGTCAAGAGCCTCCACTAAGTCCTGTTCCAAAGACTCCGACGCCTCCTCCTCATAGTCACCTTCCTCATCGTAATAATAATCACTCATTGTACACAAGGAAGTGTAATAATATGCCCACAAGGTGACTAAATGATAAATATGCTCAAGGCAATTCGGAGGAGTGAAAAACCCCGCAGCAAGTCAAGATACGGCAGAAAACAGTGCCAAAAAACAATAGACGGTGGAGGGAGGGCTTGCTGCCAACAAAAAAGTCACTCTAGGCAGAGCCTATGCGAATTAATACAGCCGGGGACCTTTAGCAGTCTCCGGCGTCAACAGGGGATAATTGAGAGGCTGTGGGCGTATACGTCGTGCAGGACGAACTTCAGGGAAGCTCCGGTATGAGAGGAATGCTCGGAGCGCCGGACACAGCAACCACGCATGCGCGGACACTGGCTTGCCTCAGCAGGAAGAGAGCAGCTCCCGCACCAAGCGCGAGGCTGCCGAACCCCTAAAACTCCCACTCCACAACAAACAGGACACGGGCAACACGCGCCCGGCCACCAGGGAGGTGACATGCTCCCAGCTGCGAAACGCCACAAGACACGAAGCAGAAGAAATACACAAGAACGCGGCATGAAGCGCGAGCAACGCGCTCAGCAAAGAACAATACAAAACACTTTAAACAGTAAGAAGGTAAGACAAAAGCACTTAACTGGCTGCAGAGCAGCAAAGAAAGAGGAAGTGAGACTATCTACATGGCCTTATATAGCATAGACTCTATGGTTAACGTCCATGTGTTTAGGGGTATTGTGGTTTTTTATCTGTTTCTATGGCTGCTGGGCATTTCTATTAAAGAAATGAGATTAGCATAATCGGAGCCTCCTGTCCTGAAATAGAACTGCAGTTTATCATCTTTACCATGGTTTTAAAAACATTTATTATTTATTAAACGGATCACTAAGGCGATTGGATCAACTGATAGTAACTAGACCATGAATAAACAAGACCAGCTTGTCTTTTCAAATCTATTTTATTTAACTTTATTCTTCAAAGAAAGAGCATTTATGTTTAGAATCTTTATTTTATTAGCAAATAAGAAAGCAGCATTTTATTAGGAAACAAATGAATGAACTGACATTTATTAAAGCAAGATCAGAAACATGAAATATTAGCAAATAACAGTTTCCATACCCTAATTCTATTTCCCTGTCTATCTCTCACTTAACCTGGAAAGGAAAATATTATTTAAAGTCTGCTGTCCTTACGTGCGCCAAAAGTCCAACAGCACGTCATTCAGGAATCGGGAAGCAAGAGCTTTTGCCCTGCTCATGATGTCAGGTTTTATACCTTTTCTCTATCTAAAACTTTCTACATTCTGCATTCTTTCAACGAAATCCAGGTCTCTCATTGGCTGAGCCATGTCAGTCCACAGTTAGGTCATCTTTATATTTTGGCCAAGTCCGGGCTTCACATAAGCCCTATTGTCTTTTTCTTCCACGACATTTGGCTTCCTCAAAAGTGTAACTTTTTCTCTCGAGTACTGTACTTTTAACTTCCTAACCTTGGCAGACATTCACAAATCCTGTCCTTGGGCCTTCTTTCCGTGAGCACATTTTATTCAAGCAAAAAGTTTTTTTCTTTTTATTAATAATGTTTGTGCAGCAAAAATCTCCATTAGTAAATGCAAGGCTCCACTCTGGACAAGGTTTCACGTCTGTGTCTCTGTCAGCCATATTTGTCTGAGCCACTTTTCAGGCCTCACTTTGGAAACTATTATTAAACAAACACAAGACATCGATTAATTAAATAATTGAGACCCATTCTGTTACCCTCCACCTTCACTAATTAACAGGGTTAATTATGTTACCTAGCAGAAGCAACACAGATGCAGATTTTTATATTTACATTTTTTTTTCTTTCAGGAACTGAACGAACTCCAAAGGCTTTTGTCACATAAGACATAACATAAGCACATATATAAGCACATGCCATTAGTTAAACAGCCACAGTTAATATTGACAAAGACAATAGACAAGAGTTAGTTTATTATTTTTCTTCTTTGCATTTGCAACATAAAGCACATTAGTTAGTCCAGCGTGTAACGTTTGCAATTTTTAAACTAAGTTGATTAATACTTTCACCACATGCTTATTAGTCAAGTTATATATTATGGATGATTAACTTCACAGGTTAGAACAAAATTTTGCTCTTCACCCTGCTCCATCAATACCATGCCTCAGGCCTCATCTCTCAGTCTTGGCCTACATGCAGCTGGATATTTGTGTGTAGCAAGCTTCAGTCTGCATACAGTGCGCTCAAGCCGTAAACTCTGTGTGCACCATGACTCAGATTTGGCATCAACCCCTATTGCCCAGACTCTGCATGCACAAGACTCCTGTCTGGCTGTTAGCACCAGATTTAAGCTTTCACCGCTGAGCAGGCCTCAGGCTATCTAGTGCAGCAGGCCTCATTGTGTTTAAGTGAGGTTGTCTCCAAGTTACACGTTTATTTATCTTTACCGCTTTCTATAGTGCGCACTGTCACAAAACCCCAATGGGTATCCAAGTGCCTTATAAAACCCTAGACACACAAATACTTGAAATTAATATGCAGCTGTATTTCCATGCAACGGGCGTCGGCAGCCCATACTTTTCAAAGTGCGCAAAGAGCACCCCCCTCGCTGCCAATAAATACATGCAATTCCATCCAGCTATTTAGTATTTCCTGAATTAAAATGCCTGTAAATACTCACAGAACGCATTTTGTTCCAACTTAATTCAGGAAAGCACATTGATGGAGCAAGGATTCACACATTGAGCGACTTGCTTGTATCAAGAACCTCAAATAATGTTAATAAACGTGTTACTAATATTGCACATTTTTACACTACACGGGGGTGTCCCAGTGAAGCTTGCCTATGTGTTTACTAAATCTAATACGCTTGCCATTAAAATGGCCGCTGCTACGCGGGAATTTAGACTGCGCATGTGTCGGTCATACTCATGTGACGTGACTTACTCGCAGTTCTGGTGGGAAAGTGTTTGCTCATGCGCAATACAGCTGATATGGCCGCTTTGTGTTCTCACATGCTCTGAGCTTGCATTGACGCTTTCGCAAATCTGTCTGTTTTGCCTAAAACTTAATGCTTTAGTTCTTATTAAGTAATGAGAATATTATAGCAACTCATGGTATACAGTGAAATCATGTATTCTATGTATTAAAACTGTTCTTTTCCATTTCATGTAACACTTCGAAAACTTGGCCTGTTCTAACGTGATCTTGCTTGAATCTGAGTCTGCGCGAGATCTGCGAGTCTCCACAGAAAGGACCTTTGGACGGAAGCCAGATGGCAACCCAAGCGAAGCTGAGCCTGGGAGAGAGCCTTCTCACCTAGTTGAAGAAGCCGAACTGTACTACATTTGTAACAATTGTATATGAAAATAGTATTCACCATTGTTATGTGAAAACATATGTCATGGGAACACAATAAAATAAGGAGTGGGTACAAAGATTGAATATTAAGCCTGAGAAAGTTTTAATTTTAGGTGGTGTGATGACCTAACCTCCTCCTTTGTCCAATCAAAATTGGGGATCCTTACACTTGCAACATTGGGGGGTGGTACACTGACCCGAAAAACAGTATAACTAGCGTAGGTTTAGCTAGAGAATTTGTCCGACTTGTCCGAATAGCTGACCTGTCACTGACCCAACGCACTCTATAGGTGACTGAATTCAGAGAGCTGTGAAGCACTCTGATGGAAGGTTCAAGAAACCCATTCGGAGTTTACGCAGACTTAAAGTGCTGGCAAAGCATTTTGCTGGGAGGTTCGAGAACCCAATCGGGGTTATTGGCAGATTCCTTGCAGAGAGGGAGTAGCGCAGGTGTTGCAACCGAAGTTGCAGGTGTTGGTCGTACCCTTTGGTGAACCCGGTCCTGATCCAAATTCTGGGGTTATCCTGTCCTGACTGTCCATGAGCTGCACCTGCTCGCCTACTGGCACCTAAGTCCTTGGTGGTGCTTTCCCGTCTTTCCAAACTGACCCGTGGCCAGGGTTGGTCTTCACTCTATCCTAGGTAAATATAAAGTCTGTGTGGGTAATTGCTTATCTATATTTTCATTTCTAATTCTCGAATATTGCAAAAGCCTTTAGTAGAGTTGTTGATCTAAATTAGCTTGTTCCTTATTTTCACCTTCCCTTTATTTTTCGCTTCCTAAATGATTAGTATTCTCTGCCTTATTCATAGCTATACGCTATTTCTAATTCTAGTTATAGATAGTCTTATCTGTGTGAACCTTATGCTCATTACATATGATGATGATGATGATAATTAGTAAAGGTTTTCAAAACTTCACAAGTCTGTGGTTATTTTAAAGAGTGCAAACATTTATTAAATTGATATTATTATTGTGATGACTGCTTATCCTTACAGCTAGCTCCTTGATTCATTGTGATTTTAGGTACCTGTGACAAGGATTGGTAAGTCAGGTGCGTTGGAAATGAAATAAAAAGGAACAGGGTTACTGTTAGTAGAGTGTAGGTTACCCGATTAAATAAGCGTGATAAATAAATTATGGGCCCAAGTGTGCATATTTGGTAACAAAATAGTTGGGTGACCTGCGCGCTATATCAGTAATTTTCTGGTAGCAGAATGATGGTTAAGGAGTAGTTAAGATAGGTAGATAGGTTATTTGCTGCTAACTGTGAAATTTTATTGCTGCTAAAAGTATTGATCGATCAAATGTAAAATTACTTTAAAACGTTATGAAATGTTTTTGAAATATTTTTGGTGAAATGCTGTTAGATTGATCTATGTATTAACACAATTTGTTAGTAATTGTTATATGTTGTCTGGAATCCCCGGGGGCAGAATAGCGGGTGGTGAGGAGAATCCACCTCGCAGAGAGGTCAGTGGCTCGAGGAAAATTATTGCATGGTTAGGCAGAACTGGAAGCGCTAATTAGGGTTTTCTGTATGAATAATTGAATGAATGATAGCGAGTTTGCTAGCAAAACTTCTATTGTGATATAACCTAGTAAGGGTCACACGGGAGGAGTAGTAGGTTCGTCGGAGCTTGAGTGATAGTGATAGAGCCCAGAAACTAAAATTCTTTATAAATGATGACTCAATCCACTATCACACTTACCAATCAATACCAGGCCCATAAACATAGAGAGTGAGGTGAATGGATACTATATGTTTGTTTAAGACATTCATAATAAACAAGACCAGCTTGTCATTTTAAAAAGTTTATTAAAACATATTTAAGAAAACTTAGGTTTGGAACTTTATTAAGCAAGCATTAGAAAAAGGTCATATAAGTTTTATTCAGCATTTTATAAAGAGAGCTTATTTCAAGATAATATTATTAATTAGCAGAAATAAGTGAAAAGGAAGAGCATTTCCAAAACCTAACTATCTCTCTGTCACTACCCTCATCGCCTGAAAACAAAGTCTTAAAAGTTACATTTCTTACGTGCAATCATCGGACAGCAGAACACGTCCTTCTGGAATCAAGAGCGTAAGCCAAAAGTTTGCAGCTAACGCCTATTCTTATACCCTAAAATAAGCTGAGCTAACTATTTTTCACATTCCAACAGCTGAATTCTGGCTCTCCATTGGCTGAACCACCTCACGCCACAGTAAACTGTGACATCTTCCACCACGAGACCAGGCTTTACACAGAGTCATTGTTCATGCACAGAATCCTGGCAACAGTTCCTTAGTCCGCTACATTTTGTAGCAAAAATGTTCAAGCAATACAAAATCTTGTCACGTCTCTTCCTTTTAGCCTTGAGCCAGACCGTTCTGAGCTTTCGTGGCACATCCAAACCCACTCCACAGAGTTGTCTTTAGCAGTTCATTTTCTAAAGATTTCATAATAAAAGTTTGTAGGCTTGTCATCTTTTTTTCAAAATAAACTTTCTCCTGTGGCTTAGCATCAGCAGGCCTCTTTTAGAAGGCGTCAATTTTCTGCGCCACTTTTTGCTTGTGTCACGATGTCCAGGTGCTCCAACGCTTCGCAGGGGCAGTACTGACGAATGTCCCGATCACCCTTCCACCGGTACCCTCGCTTCAAGAGCAAGACCACCAGCAGCAGGGAAAGGGGAAGTGGACAGAGAAGAGAATACCTGTACTTCGACTGGCACCCTACTTCCAGCGACTGCTATTCATTCTGCCGGCGTTTCTGTAGGTGCCTAATACACAGAAGGGGGAGAGACAGAGAATATACCACAATCCTTCTTACACTGTGCAGACTACTCTCAAATGGTAAATGAAACTTGTCCTACCAGTTTCTGCTCAGGTATTTGCCTCTCTTCTATATTGAGGAATGTTATCTGACTGAACTTCCTGCAGTGAAGACATATACGAACATTATTATTTCTACCCAGAATATTTCTACACTCGCGCTCACTCTCTCTCGCAGACTGAATGAGTACCTGTGAAGCTCTTCGTCAGACTTGGTCTTGGGGTTTCTATGAAGTTGATCCTCTGGTCAGAAATGCGAGCAAGAGTTCAACAGAAATCTCCGTAGCACGCAAAAAGGATATAGGAAGGTACAAGGGGGAGGAAAGGCAAGGAAAAACGCAATGGGGAATGTCCAGGGGAAAATGCGAGTGTTGACAATACAGTTTTGGTATTTGCTGGCTTGACGAGAAGATGTAACACCTTACTTGTAGAGTTCGGGATTCTCCTCAGCAGAATACTCAACTTCGTCGTGTCTGTCAAATCTTCCTCGACACTCGCCTTCTCCTGAAGAACAGTAGGATATCTGGATGACAGCTGTCACCGCTCTGGGACAGCAGACGGGAGCTTCGTTGGGACGGAGGTGCCTCTCTGAGCCGTGAGAGCGCACGACAAGGATTTCTCTCATAAACGTCTCTATGAACTCTAGCACTATGACACTTGGAGGGTCTAAGATAATTGCTGTTATTCTCCCGTCATGAATAGTTGACGCGGAGCAGCGACAAGAACAAGCTTCTCGAACGGAATCTTCGTTGAAGTGCGCAGTTTGGAGCGCGCGCCTTCCAGAAGTCCCCTAGAGGGCGCATCTATCGAGTACAATAAATGGAACATTGATCGGCCATCTTAGGGAGGGGAGCTATATACAGTCTCAACAGTACTTTAGTTCAATGACTCAGATTACCTTGGAATATCTCAGTCTGCCAGAGGAACAAGGAAACCACACATTAGATCGTGCGGAACGGGGCCAGGACAGGGAGTTGAACAACAGTCTTGAGGGAGCTACAGTGGCTACTCGATGAATCCTGACAGTACCCCCTCTCAAGGACCGATTCATCGGTCCTGGTTTGTGTGGAAATCTGGAATGAAAACGTTTCAACAGTTGTGGAGCATGAAGGTTGCTGACAGCTTCCCAGGACCTTTCCTCTGGGCCAAACCCTTTCCAATCCACTAAATATTTCAATTTACCTTTTACGTACTTGGAATCTAAAATATCCTTAACCTCATATTCTATGTGCCCTTGAACGTTAAGTGGATCAGGAGGTGTTGTAAGCCGTATAGGTGATGGAACCTTTTTCAGCAAGGATACATGGAAAACTGGATGTACACCAATCTTGGTCGGAAGTTTCAGTTTTACAGTAACTGGTCCTAACACCTTTTCTACTGTATAAGGACCCACAAATCTAGGCTGGAACTTTCTGTTTCCTTTCAAATGTAAATTTTTAGTGGACAACCACACCTGATCTCCTTCTTGGTACTGGGGGGATTTTTTCCTATGTGAGTCTGCAAACTTTTTATAGGACGCCTTAGCTTTCTCTAGATTCTTTTCAGCTGATTTGTGCAAAGAACTCAAATCTAAAAGGGCTCTCTTGGCTGCAGGGACATCTAACTCTTCTTGTAAAACCATAAAGTTAGGATGTCTACCAAAGTTCAAATAAAACGGAGAGTAACCCGTAGAGGCACTCTTCGCATTATTGCAAGCAAACTCTGCCATCCACAACTTTTCTGACCATTCCCCACCCTGATCCAATAGAAATAATCTCAAGTACTGTTCCAACTCTTGATTGGTCCTCTCTGTTTGCCCATCGGATTCTGGGTGATAACTAGTAGACAGTCTACCCTCTATTCCCATTCCTTTTAAGAAGGCCTTCCAGAAGTGGGAAATAAATTGGGGACCTCGATCCGAGACCACTATTTTAGGGACACCATGAATTTTTACAATATTTTCACTGAATACTCTAGCTAATTGGACCGCAGTTGGAATTCCTGACAAAGGGACGAAATGACTCATCTTAGTGAATGCATCTACCACCACCAGGATGGTATCAAATCCCTTGCTCAACGGTAGGTCTACTATGAGATCTAAGGAAATAGTATGCCAAGGAGAAGGGGGAGTGGGCAAAGGCTGCAACAAACCTTGGGGAGCCTGTCTAGTGGGTTTACTTTGAGCACAAGACTCGCAAGATTGAACATATCTTTTGATCTGATCGGACATTCCAGGCCACCAAAAACAACGCTGCACCAATTCTTGAGTCTTAGCAATTCCTTTGTGACCCGCTAGAGGATGGTCATGGCAGTTCCGCAAGGCCTTTTCTTGGAGCTCTGTGGTTGGAAGATATAAGGCTTCTTTGACATAGGGTAACTGCTGTCGACACTGGCGTTCTTCTCCTTGTAGCACCCACTGTTGAATATCTTCTGTGGTTAAACTCTTACGGACCTCTTCTTTGAAATTATCCAACGTAAGTGCCCCCACTATCTTTGTTTCTGGAATGATTGGTTTCGCTTCTACTGTATGCTCAGATTCTTCGGTCTGTAATCGAGACAGCGCATCTGCTCTCCCGTTCTTGGGGCCAGGTCGGTATGTAATCACGAAGTCGAAGTCTGCAAAGTAAAGGGACCAGCGCAACTGACGAGGAGTCAAGGTCTTAGCCGTCTTTAAAAACTGCAGATTCTTGTGATCGGAGTAGACGGTGACTGTGTGTCGTGCCCCCAACAGATAGTGCCTCCAGTCCTCAAAAGCATCCTTTACTGCCAATAACTCTTTCTCTGTGATGGTATAATTTATTTCAGCAGAGTTCAGTTTTCTAGAGCGGTAGGCCACGGGATGCAACTGCCCAGTCTTTGGATGGCGTTGTGAGAGGACTCCCCCGATGGCCTGATCTGAAGCATCGGCTTCCACATAAAATGGTTCCGCAGGATCCGCGTGCAGAAGGATGGGGGGCCGAAGTGAATTGTTTCTTAAGACTCAGGAAAGCGGAATTTGACTCATCCGTCCATTCAAATTTAACTCCTTTCTTCAAGAGAGCCGTGATGGGAGTTATCAATTGCGAGAATCCTTGAATAAATCGCCGATAGAAATTGGCAAAGCCCAGAAATCTTTGAATTTCCTTCACATTCTTGGGGGCTGGCCAATCTTCCACTGCTTGTACTTTTCCTGGATCCATGGTAACTCCTTGAGGTGATATAACGAATCCCAAAAACTCCACTTGTGACACATGAAAAACACACTTTTCCAATTTAACAAATAGCTGATTCGCTTGCAATCGTTCTAGGACCAAACGTACATGCTGGGTGTGTTCCTGAGGGTTCTGCGAGTAAATCAAGATATCATCCAGGTAGATGATGGCAATCTTATCCATTAAATCACTCATTATGTCGTTGATAAAGTGTTGAAACACGGCAGGAGCATTACAAAGGCCAAATGGCATGACACAATACTCAAAAAGACCAAACTTGGTTCGAAAGGCGGTCTTCCACTCATGCCCTTCTTTCATTCGAACCAAGTGATAAGCTCCTCGCAAATCCAGTTTGGTGAAAATTTGCGCTTCCTTAATCTGATCCAAAAGAACGGAAATCAACGGCAATGGGTACCTGTTTTTAATGGTGACCTGATTTAATGCACGATAGTCTATGCAAGTTCTTAGACTACCTTATTGCTTCTTCGGTATGAAGAACAATGGTGAGGAAACTGGGGACTGAGATGGCTGGATAAATCCATTCGCAAGATATCGATCTAGGTATTCTTTTAAATGAACATTTTCAGCTTCAGTCAAAGCATAAATTCGACTACATGGGAGAACTGCTCCTGGTTCCAAGTCTATGGTGCAATCACAAGCACGGTGTGGTGGCAACACTTCAGCTTCCTGTTCACTGAACACTGTCTTGAGATCTCGGTACTCTGGAGGGATTTCTTCCGTCACTATCGCTCCAATGGACTGTCCGCCAAACGACAACAGCATAGATGGCGTAGGTTCCTTCTCTAAATTCTTTGTACTGTTACAGTGGGACAGGCAAAACTCTGAATGCAGACTGACCGTCCGTTTTTCCCAATCTATAGTCGGGTTGTGGAGGGTTAACCATGGCAGTCCCAGGATCAATTGAAATTGTGGGGCATCGATCAAGTTGAATTGCAACACTTCCCGATGTCCATCCCCTTGAGTAATTTCCAGTTCTTCTGTGTGACTAGTAATTGGTCCGGAGGTCAAATTTGTCCCATCTACAGCACGTACCGGCTCTGGATGCTCTTTTGCGATTGCTTTAATTCCCATCTGTTTAGCATAGCGGATGTCACAGAAGTTTCCAGTGGCACCGGAGTCGAGCATAATGGCCACTCCAAAAATCTGATGTTCACGGAATTGCATGGTTACATGAAGGATTACATGAGGAGTCATGGTCTGTAGTGTATTTAAAATCAAATGCGATTTTGGAGTCGTCTTATCTTCTTTCACCACCAGAGCGACCCCGTCTACTGGCGGTTCACCTCGTTTCCCTTAAACGGAGTCTTGGGGCGCTTCAAACAATCCTTTACAAAATGGCCGGCAGTACCACAATACAAGCACAACTTCTTTTGCCTCCGTTGTTCCTTTTCTTCATTGCTCAAAGGGCCTCGAACAGTCCCAATTTGCATGGGTTCCGACTCCGAATTCCCGCTAGGTCCTTTTTCGCTCTTTGCTCTGTCAAAGCGCGGGAAATTTATCTTCCAATCTCTCTTCTTCTCACCCTTGCGTTCTGAGTTCCGAAAATCCAATTCCAAAACCAAATCTACCAAAGCTGACAATTCTGTGGGCCTATTAGGAATCTGAGCCAGGGTGTCCTTGATTTCATCTCTTAAGCCACGATAGAATAAGGCAGCTCTTTTTTCTTCTGGCCAGCTAGTTTCCAGGATCAATTTATTAAACTGTGTGAGGTAAGTAATCAAATCTTTAGATCCCTGACGCAGCTCCAATAACTTGTTATCGGTGGCCTGAGATATCCTTCTCCGATCAAAAATTCTAAGAAACTCAGCCTTAAATTTAGGGAAGTCACTAAGCAAAGGATCATCCTCACTAACTAAAGGCATGGCCCAATTGGCAGCATCTCCACTCAAATATGACAGGATAAATGCTACTTGAGATTGGGCGTCCGGAAACAATGTGGGGCGGCACATGAAGTGAAGGGAACATTGGGTCAAAAAATATTGAGCTTTTTGTGGATCTCCCGAAAACCTTTCAGGAGTTGCCAATGGGATCAACGGGGATACCGAATGAATTACTTGAGCTACAGATTTTGGATCCACAGTAGCACCACTAGTGACTGGAACAGCTGAACTCTGCACGGGATTCCCCATAGCTAAACCATCTACCTTTTGTGCTAACAGCCTAGCCTCTTGACGGGAAGCCACTAACTCGATCTTAACTTTGGTTTTCGTCTCGAACTGCTCCCAAATCTCTCTGAATACCCACTAAGATTGCACCTAATTCCTTCAAGTCCATACTGCCCGGGCGAAGATAAAATACGTGGGCACTTCAATCTGTCACGATGTCCAGGTGCTCCAACGCTTCGCAGGGGCAGTACTGACGAATGTCCCGATCACCCTTCCACCGGTACCCTCGCTTCAAGAGCAAGACCACCAGCAGCAGGGAAAGGGGAAGTGGACAGAGAAGAGAATACCTGTACTTCGACTGGCACCCTACGTCCAGTGACTGCTATTCATTCTGCCGTCGTTTCTGTAGGTGCCTAATACACAGAAGGGGGAGAGACAGAGAATATACCACAAACCTTCTTACACTGTGCAGACTACTCTCAAATGGTAAATGAAACTTGTCCTACCAGTTTCTGCTCAGGTATTTGCCTCTCTTCTATATTGAGGAATGTTATCTGACTGAACTTCCTGCAGTGAAGACATATACGAACATTATTATTTCTACCCAGAATATTTCTACACTCGCGCTCACTCTCTCTCGCAGACTGAATGAGTACCTGTGAAGCTCTTCGTCAGACTTGGTCTTGGGGTTTCTATGAAGTTGATCCTCTGGTCAGAAATGCGAGCAAGAGTTCAACAGAAATCTCCGTAGCACGCAAAAAGGATATAGGAAGGTACAAGGGGGAGGAAAGGCAAGGAAAAACGCAATGGGGAATGTCCAGGGGAAAATGCGAGTGCTGACAATACAGTTTTGGTATTTGCTGGCTTGACGAGAAGATGTAACACCTTACTTGTAGAGTTCGGGATTCTCCTCAGCAGAATACTCAACTTCGTTGTATCTGTCAAATCTTCCTCGACACTCGCCTTCTCCTGAAGAACAGTAGGATATCTGGATGACAGCTGTCACCGCTCTGGGACAGCAGACGGGAGCTTCGTTGGTACGGAGGTGCCTCTCTGAGCCGTGAGAGCGCACGACAAGGATTTCTCTCATAAACGTCTCTATGAACTCTAGCACTATGACACTTGGAGGGTCTAAGATAATTGCTGTTATTCTCCCGTCCTGAATAGTTGACGCGGAGCAGCGACAAGAACAAGCTTCTCGAACGGAATCTTCGTTGAAGTGCGCAGTTTGGAGCGCGCGCCTTCCAGAAGTCCACTAGAGGGCGCATCTATCGAGTACAATAAATGGAACATTGATCTGCCATCTTAGGGAGGGGAGCTATATACAGTCTCAACAGTACTTTAGTTCAATGACTCAGATTACCTCTGGAATATCTCAGTCTGCCAGAGGAACAAGGAAACCACACATTAGATCGTGCGGAACGGGGCCAGGACAGGGAGTTGAACAACAGTCTTGAGGGAGCTACAGTGGCTACTCGATGAATCCTGACAGTTTGCGTCACTGCGCCACTTTCAGCTTGCATCACTTTTTCAGAAAACTATTATTTAAACAAACACATAAGAATAATTAATTCAGGTAAAACAAACCCTTCTGTACCACCCAGCCCTTGCTAATTATTAATTAACCCACTAATAAAAAGACATTTAGCAAAAGCAAACATTTAAAGCAACACATATAATAACTACCATTCTTCATGTAATCCAGCTTTATGTTTCTGAAAGAGCAAAAAGATAATTAAATGATACACAGACAGACAAACACAACATAGGACATACATGTAAGCACATATAATAATAATAATAATAATAATACTGGATTTTATAAAGCGCGAACAGCTACCTCACGAGGAGGTGTCCCGGCGCTAGAAGAACCACAGAAGTCCTGGGGCAGAGAAAGGAGACCTAGCGTGGCTGGGAGAAGAGCCAAGTCTTTAGCATCTTCTTAAAGCAGGGTTCGGATGGAGCCTGCTGGATTGCTTGAGGTAGGGAGTTCCACAGAACGGAGACGTTTGCTGAAAAGGTACGACCGCCAAGGCGTGCCTTTTTTGCTCGTGGGACGACCAGTTGGACACGGTCATTTGACCGTAATGCACGGCTTTGGGAATATCTTGGAAGGCGTTTTTTTAGGTAAAGTGGGCAGGAGCCATGCAAAGATCTGAACGCAAGCGTCAGCGCTTTGAATTTTATCCGGTTGGCCACAGGGAGCCAGTGCAGGGTTCGAAGATGCGGAGAGACTGACTGCTTGAAAGGAATTCGCAGTAACAGCCTCGCAGCCGCATTTTGAACTACCTGCAGTTTATGGGTTAGGAATTTTGGGAGGCCCAGGTATAGACCATTGGCATAGTCCAGCAGTGAGGTGACAGTTGCATGGACTACCATTTTCCTGCAGCTCTCTGGTAGAAGTTTAAGAAATTTTCGGAGGTTTCTTAGTTTACTTAAACAACAACCAGCCACTTGTTGGATATGGGAAGTAAAAGACATTTTATCATCCCATCTCACTCCAAGGTTTTTAGCCGAGTGACTGGGCAAGGGGGGGGGCCCATCTCCACCGGCCACCATAGCTCAAGGGCGGGGGTGGGACCCTTACCGAAAAAGATAACTTCGGTTTTATTGGCATTAAGTTTTAGTTTGTTAGTATTCATCCAGTGAGCAATGTCCTGGAGACAGCCTTTGAAGTCTGCGAAGGATTCCTGTGTCATCTCAGAGTATGGGAATACCAACTGGGTGTCGTCGGCATAAGAAATTGCCTTAACACCCCAGTTGGCAATTTGCGTAAAGAGGGGGGCCATATAAAAGCACATGCCATGAATGATCAGCTGCATATTAATAGTGACAAAGACAATAGGACAGACATAACAAACAGGACAATATTAATAATGTGTTACAAAAACAGACTTGCAAATGCAACAAAAGCACATATAATTAGTTTCCCGCGTGTTCATGTGTGGTGCAAACTTAATCTAGGTTGGTTTAATCAAACAAATCATGCAAACACTTATTAATATATTAATTCAAATTATGAGAGTATGACATCACGAGCTAGAATAAAATATTTTCTAAAGCTCGCTCTATCAACTCCCTCATCTGGTGATTTCAAAATCACCAAACAACACCCAAAAATTTTAATTAAAATTTTTATCTATTGAACACGTTTCAAGCTTACTCTGGATTAGTATTTAAGCTCTAATTTCATCTATCTCATAATTAGTATTGAGTCTTACATCTTACTAATTCTGTATCCTTTACCCTTTCTTTATTCAGCTAAATTGAATCCTTTCCACCTTTGAATCCCCAACCCCCAATGAATTTAGGGAACTAAGTTTTAAAATTACATAACTACATTTTGAATTGCACCAACAAACAAATATCAATCTGAGTATTATAAAACAAAACAAAAAACAAAAAGTAAATTTTTGAAAATTTTTGAAAAATTAGTACTTAGTATATACCCCCTCTTTTTTTTTTTCAAATTCTAAACATGTTTTCTTCGACCTTGCGTCTTACATAAAAGTGTTTCCAGCTAACACAATTTCTTCGACCTTGTGTCACCCTAACAAAATTTCTTCAGCCTTACGCCAAAAATAAACCTTAACTTAAAGAAAACTAGACTTAGTCATTGTCACCATTTTGACTGCTACTGCACTCCTCAACTATTGGAGTGATAGTTATGTAGGCCCATTCTGGAGACTTGTATTTTACATTTGGTCTCAATGGTCTTTTGCTTTTCCTGGCAATCATTTCAATCTTCTCTTCAGCTTGCTCTTTTTTGTCTGAATCACTCTTCTGACTTGACACTACAAATTTGAACTTAGGCCAGACATCACCTTTAGGCCAGACATCATCTTTTCTCAAGAGTTTCTTCTTAGGCTTGCTTTCTTTACATTCAGCTTTCCAAGCCTTTTTTCTGAATTTTCAGACTCTTCATTACTCCCATCTGTATTTGTTTCTGAGACTTCAAATCTGTACCTAGGAACTTCTTTACTCAGCAGCTTCACTCCATTAGGAACATCATCCTTACAGCTGGTACTTGGTAATTCTTCCTCTTCTTCAGGGATCACCTTTAACTTCCCAGTTTCAGGATTCTTGTTCCTGCACACAGAGCCACTCTTCTGCTTTTCAATACTCTCCTGGACTAGATTATCTTCTTGCTCAGAGTATTCTGCTTCAGAATCTTCTTCCTTTTCTTGAGATTCTTTTTCTAGCAGATTTTCATCATTTTCTGAATCTAGAATTACAATCTGTAGATCTTCTTCATTCAATGTTTCATTCACATTGACATCATCATCCAGATGTCGACCACCTTGTCGATCTTCAATATCTGGATTTTTGACATCATCATCCAGATGTCGACCACATTGTCGATCTTCAAGATCTGGATCTTCTTCAAGAATTTCTTTTTCAGAGTCTGAATCAGTTATAGTGTTTTCGCTAACTTCATCAGTGTTATCAGGTGCAGGTGCACAAAGGGTATTACTGATATGCATCCAACCAGTATCTGTTGTCACCTGACTTGCTTTCTGCCACCTGGGTACTAGACAGTTTCTCCTCCGATGAACCTTTATTCTGACCAAGTCTCTTGGCAATAGATCATGAGCCTGCTCATTTTCCTTTGCAAACACATGTGTTCCCAATTGATGGAATACAGAAATTGTGTCATTTTTTCTTGTTGGAAAAGCTTCTAACCATTTTGAAAGTAAACAAATGATGACTAGAACATATCTCAGTTTGTTTTGTTGGGGCATTTCAAAGAAATCTATTTGAATTTTTGCAAATGAACCACCCTCCCGGCCTATGGTTCCCAAATTCTCAATTGTCTTTTGATCTGGATTGTTTTTCTGACATGTGTTTTCCTGACATGTCAGACATGTTTCCCTGAACAGTTGAATCATTGTGTCTCTTGCTAAATGACCTGGACCATGGTACATCTGTGCCATGTCAGCAATCATGCAATTGGACATAACAGGTCCGCCATCTTTGTAAACCCTTTCATCTTCTTCTTGCTGTCTGCAACCTTCTTTGAGCCATGTGTTTTTCTCCTCAACATGTGCCTCATCTTGTAATTGTTTTAACTCTTGCCATGTCTGAATTGCAAAGATTAGTATGAGGATGCTTGAAACATGTTCATTGAATTTTTCCCCTTTGATTGCAACCCTCTTCTGAGCACAAAATTTAACAATGGTACCTGCGTGCTCATTGCCTTTTAAGACATGATCATTTTTCTCTCCAGCACATTTTATCTCTGCTATTTGGTCTAGAAGCTCATATTCTTTGTTGAAGTCTGGCATGCCCTGAACAGGAACTTCACACAAACTTTTTTTAAACTGCTCAATAGCTTCGAGCTTTATTTCTGTCAGGACAATTGGGTCTTTTATATCTGCTTTTGTCAGACTCTGCAATTGTTTTGCAAATACTGAGAAAGCACTAATCCATTGGCAACAGTAACCAACCATGCTTAAGAGCATTCTTACCTGTTTTTGTGTCCCCGGGTATTCCATTGCCTGAATCATTTTATTTCTCTCAATAGTTACCTGTCTGGGAATTCTCTCTTGGAACCTGAAAACAAAAATTATTTGACTCTCTGGGTACATTGGAACCCAATACCACTCAGTATCATGTGGTATCTGACAAAGGATCTCTACTAGTTTGGGCACAATAAGACAAGAAGCGATAACTATCTTGTTAGCTTTTCTCAGGTCCTGTACTATTTTGTACGTTTCATCTGGCTTTCTAATTCCCATATTTGGTGAATTACAAAGATTGTTCTCAATCTCTTTCAGGACACCCTGCTTAATGAATGTTCATCTTGTACTGTGGAACATTAGGAAATGAATTTCCCTGCTTGTTTGCAATTTTAACTGGATCAGGTCTGTTTTCCTGAACTCCACTGAATCCTGTATCTGTATTGTATTTCTGCTCATTAACATAATTTAGTAATGGCGGCTGAATCACCACCTGTCGCTGTATTTGTAGCTGTTCATTCAGTAACTGTTGCTGCTGACTTATCTCACTCTGCATCTGTGTATTTTTACACTCTCCTACAAAAGCTAAAGTCGCTTTTTCCTTCTCTTTTTTATTTGTCCATTTTGTTTTCCATTTATTCAGACTACCCCTTTTTCTCAAAGCCCAAATTAAATCTTTTATATGGGCAGAGGCAAACCTACCTGTATTGTTCAATCCTTCCATGTCCTCATCATCCTGCAATCTTTTTAATCTATCTATACTTATTGTATTATCCAGTAATTTATACTCACCAGGCTGTGTCAGGTCAATCAGGTCAACGTCAAAGTTTTCACTAGGTAAAGCTAGAGTCATCACTCTCTCTTGCTGAGTTGCAATCATTATTAACTTATTATCAGGTACATTAGAACAAAGTTTTTCAGCAAACTTTTGAATTGTGACCGTTAAAGCTGTGGGACTAGTTTCATCTTTTCTAAGCACTGGGGGAACCGGTCCAATTACCACAGGAACTGTCTCTGCTTCCATGTCTGACTTTAACTCCTCCATTAAATCATTTGTAGAACTTACATGATCAGGAATATTAATTCCAAAAGTACTAGGCATCTCATCATACCTACCTGTTGTGACACCTTGAGAAGAGGTATGGACTGGGACTCTATTAATTTGAACTGGGACTCTTGGCGACACATTAATCTGTTTTCCTGACATCACATTAATCTGTTCTGGAGATCTACTTTTATTTCTGCCCTGTTCTTTATTTACAACATAATTTCTACAATGATCAATAAATTCTACTATGACATATTTATTATTTATTTTTGCTGATTTGGGAATTATTAATTTGCTCTCACATGTAGCAACAACCCTTTTAACCTGTTTGAATATATTTTCCATTTTCTGATAGCAGAAAAACGTTTTCTTCGTCTTTAAATAATAATTATCCATGTTTTAAAATACTCACCTTTAATAATAATTAATCTCAATTAGTAAATGCGTTCACTTAATTGGCCTAATAGCGTTCGCTGATCAATTAATTAATTAATTTAACAAGGTTAGGTGAAGTATAACTTTATAACCTGATCAATTTAATATATCTCCTAATTTACCTGCATCGCTAATTTTAATAAACCTGGAAAGGAAAACATAAATTTGCAAAAACAATAACAACGCAAAATATTTATTTATTTACAACAATAAAAACCAACATATAATCACATGTGTTTTAAATGTACTTATTTTTCACTTACACACCTTCTGCAACATATACCTGTAAAAAAATAAGCCTAAATGTGCTTGCCTTTAATTCAAATAAAATGTTTTGCTGCAAAAACCCTTAGACCTCCCCCTGCAATAATCAGCTTTAAATTTGCCTCCTGCTGCAAAATACACTTTTAAAGTGTTTCTGAATTCTTTTATTTATTCACTGTGTTTCTGAATTCTTTTATTTATTCCTTCCTCAAGCATCAGCTGGCTATAATCAATTACAGCGATCACAGCGCTTTAATTTCCCTTTGCCACTCCTAGGCAGGCAACTCCTCGGCAGTCTTGATACCAGCGCACAGCCAATCCGGTCACAGCTCCCTCGCCGTCTTTAACCAATTAGGGCACAGCTCTTCTCTTCGACCAATCAGGTCGCAGCTCCTCCCGTAGCCCAATCAGCGCGCCACTATCCCTTGACGCTCAGCCAATTTCAGCCCGCCTTTACTGTGACACACACTGTCACAGCAGTCTCTGTTTCTCTCCTCGAGCTCTCACGCTCCAAACAGCCCCTCCTCTGCCAACAAGCCCACTGTCACTTAAACACATCAGCTGTGATAAACGCAGCTGCAGCAAGGGATGAAAATTATACGGGGCAAATATACACATTTGGCAAGGAGCAACGCGCATTCAGCCAATCACTGAGAAAGATCGTTTTTATTTACATGCGCTTCACTGGCAGGGCATTTGACAACACTCGTTTCACTAAACCAATGCCCTGTTCCCACACTGATGGGAAACCATGAGAGGACTGTGCACTAGGCTCTCAGAACGCAAGCGCTACGTCTGAAACTCAGACAGTCACAGGCTTTAAGGCTCAGTCTTATTAGTATAAGAGGAACGTGTTCTTTCATCTCTCCTTTATGAAATTAATCAGCATGTGCAATCGCTCGCCATGTGCATCAGTTGCAACATGCTTCCTCCAAATTATTAATGCAATCAGCAAGGAACCCACATCGAGGACATTTAAAATGGTAAACAACTCAGTAGCGCTTTAACCAATCACAGCGCGACTTTGCTGTGACATCACAAACGCCTCAGCCAATCAGGGCGCTTGTTGACGATGTTTCATCCAATTACAGCGCGACGGCGCATCAGCCAATCACAGCACAGCGGCTTTTGCTATGATGTATGCTGGCACTGCTGCAGTCTCTCTTCCCTCGATCTTTGCTTTGGGAATTATTATTTTTTACACAGCGCTCAAACACGCTCCTCAAACAACGCAAGAAGGAGAACAAAACGGAGACATTTGCGGCCCCAGCCGATCACAGCGTGACTTGACGCTCAGGACATTATTATTACACACCGGGAGCTTTACCAATGAGAGCGCGGGGCTTCTCCTCAAGACCAACACGGAGCATCGCCCAATCAGAGTGCGGCTCACGGAGCCTCGCCCAATCAGAGCGCGGCTCTGCCTCTGACACGACGCGTCACCATCCAATGGTTGCGCGGCTTTGCTATGACGCGACGGAGCGTTTAACCAATGGGAGCGCGGCGGCTGACGTAGACAGCCGCTGCAGGCAGCTCTCCCACTCGCTCCAGCCCCCCTCCTTCACAATATACTCGGGATACAGATACCATTAAATAACGAGCAGAACAGAACGAGCAAGCATCAAATAGGCTCGAGGTGAGCACGTGTAGTTAGGCGGTGTGTCAAGAAGCTTATTTAAAGAAATTGAAGGAGCGTGCAAACAACAAGAATACAGCGTGTGAACTAAAAGGAAAGCACATGCAGCAATGTGGCAACCAACAGAGAATCTGGGATCAAGCCCACATATCCACACTTCGCCAAACTAACCAGTATTTTTCTTAAAAAGCGCAAACTGCTAGAGAAAGTCAATACTTATAAACAAACTACTTCGAGCATTGATCGTACCTCAACCAATGAGAGCGCTGCTTTGCCCAGACACTCCAGCCATATTAACCAATCAGAGCGCGACAGGCTCTGACGTATGCAGCAGCTGCGGCTGCAGGCTCTCTCCCCACACGCTTTCACTCCTAAAACAGCCCCTCCCTTACAATTTTCGATCAGGGCACTTTTACATGTATTTAAACAGCGCACAATGTTTCTAAATGTATTTAAATGGCAGAAATCACTATATAACACTCTAAAACAGCGTTTTCTTTACTCTAAGGCTCAAAAAACGTTTCCAATCATTTTATAAAAACGCAATTAATAACAACATTTAAAACAAACCATTTGTCTGCTTCTCTAACAAAGAGATAGTTTTAAACATTCATCCAAGTATCCTTAGTGTGGAATAGACGATGCTATTCTCACAGAATAGTTTCAATTGCTAATAGAGTAATTCTTACCCTACACTTCAGTTTTTCAAAGCATTCACACACTTTCAAACAAAGAAAACCCTGTTCATACACACACGAATTCTTGGCAGGACTTGAACCAACCACAGAAAACATCAAGCGTTGATAAGAATAGACGACGCTTATTTCCTTCCTCAGGACTCTAACCTTGGAAGAGAAATCAACTCTTATTTTTCTTCCTAGGACTCTAACCTTGGAAGAGAAAACAACCCTTACCCTTCACACAAGCTTGAATATATCTACTACTCTTTTCACAGAAAGCTTTAAAACAGGCTCACCAGGTCCCTCTGCTTAATGCTACAATTCCATAGGCAATCCTCACTAAACATTTAACCATGCAATCTAAGGTCCCTAAACTTGTGTTGTACACCCACAACACGTGATATATGCTATACCACAATTTTGAAACAGACAAATGCACTGTGTAACTCTTCTAGTCACACTACCTTGCCGGCAATAAACCAGGAATCTTTCACACTACTGGAAAAATTCCTTAAAACCACATATAACACTCTGACATAACCAAAAACTTAACATATGTTAAACATCAATCCTATGTCTATACCAACATATATGTAACATGCATGTCAAAAACAACATATGAACCGTCTGATGCTACCAAATTGATAGAGCCCAGAAACTAAAATTCTTTATAAATGATGACTCAATCCACTATCACACTTACCAATCAATACCAGGCCCATAAACATAGAGAGTGAGGTGAACGGATACTATATGTTTGTTTAAGACATTCATAATAAACAAGACCAGCTTGTCATTTTAAAAAGTTTATTAAAACATATTTAAGAAAACTTAGGTTTGGAACTTTATTAAGCAAGCATTAGAAAAAGGTCATATAAGTTTTATTCAGCATTTTATAACGAGAGCTTAATTCAAGATAATATTATTAATTAGCAGAAATAAGTGAAAAGGAAGAGCATTTCCAAAACCTAACTATCTCTCTGTCACTACCCTCATCGCCTGAAAACAAAGTCTTAAAAGTTACATTTCTTACGTGCAATCATCGGACAGCAGAACACGTCCTTCTGGAATCAAGAGCGTAAGCCAAAAGTTTGCAGCTAACGCCTATTCTTATACCCTAAAATAAGCTGAGCTAACTATTTTTCACATTCCAACAGCTGAATTCTGGCTCTCCATTGGCTGAACCACCTCACGCCACAGTAAACTGTGACATCTTCCACCACGAGACCAGGCTTTACACAGAGTCATTGTTCATGCACAGAATCCTGGCAACAGTTCCTTAGTCCGCTACATTTTGTAGCAAAAATGTTCAAGCAATACAAAATCTTGTCACGTCTCTTCCTTTTAGCCTTGAGCCAGACCGTTCTGAGCTTTCGTGGCACATCCAAACCCACTCCACAGAGTTGTCTTTAGCAGTTCATTTTCTAAAGATTTCATAATAAAAGTTTGTAGGCTTGTCATCTTTTTTTCAAAATAAACGTTCTCCTGTGGCTTAGCATCAGCAGGCCTCTTTTAGAAGGCGTCAATTTTCTGCGCCACTTTTTGCTTGCGTCACTGCGCCACTTTCAGCTTGCATCACTTTTTCAGAAAACTATTATTTAAACAAACACAAAAGAATAATTCATTCAGGTAAAACAAACCCTTCTGTACCACCCAGCCCTTGCTAATTATTAATTAACCCACTAATAAAAAGACATTTAGCAAAATCAAACATTTAAAGCAACACATATAATAACTACCATTCTTCATGTAATCCAGCTTTATGTTTCTGAAAGAGTAAAAAGATAATTAAATGATACACAGACAGACAAACACAACATAGGACATACATGTAAGCACATATAAAAGCACATGCCATGAATGATCAGCTGCATATTAATAGTGACAAAGACAATAGGACAGACATAACAAACAGGACAATATTAATAATGTGTTACAAAAACAGACTTGCAAATGCAACAAAAGCACATATAATTAGTTTCCCGCGTGTTCATGTATGGTGCAAACTTAATCTAGGTTGGTTTAATCAAACAAATCATGCAAACACTTATTAATATATTAATTCAAATTATGAGAGTATGACATCACAAGCTAGAATAAAATATTTTCTAAAGCTCGCTCTATCAATAGCAAAAGGGTTCGCTAGTGAAACTTTAGAATTAGTAAATATCCCGAAAATAAGTGGATGAGTCGAAGAAGTGGCAGGTTCTCTAATGCTTGTGTGAATGATAGCCAGAAAGGATCTATCCGCAGTTTATGAAAAGTAGACAGAAGAGGTTTACTTGCAGTGAAACAAATCTTTCTTTTCTAGACACTCGAGTACAGTGGCGAATGTTTTACGTTGTAAATTAATTAAGGCACTTGCACTTTAAGAAAAAAAATTGAGTTTCCGTTACCTTGTGAAGGAGGGAGTCAGTCGCGGAGCTGCGCTGACGTCACTCTGTGCCTCGCTGGTATTGTTCGAAACAGCGGGTGTGTAGCGGAGCTGGTATTGTAAAGGAGGGGTGAGCGCAAAAGCGTGAGAACTTGTCTCACCGGAAGGCCGCGCACCCATTGGTCGAAATTATTTGCAACCACTGTGTTGATTGGTTGTCGAAAATTGAAAGACGCGCTAGCATTGGAAGAATATAGTAAACAGAAGTACGTATTTTCACACGATCTAAGTCTTTGCGAGGTATATGTGGTATCTGACTCATCCCGAGACTCAACCTGATCCAAGATATCAAGGTTTTGTGAGAGATCAGAGGAAAGGCCATAGACTAAACGCTATGTACAGAAGCAAGAGAAAAATGACTCTGGTAGACAGAGTAAAGAATTATTTTAAGAAATACAAGCCAATAAAAACTAGAGAAGGAGTCATTATTCCACCACCAAATACTCCCACATCATTTATGATGGTTGATAGAGGCTACCATGCTTGCGTACGGTTGGAAAATTTGGTTGAATACACTAAAGATGACGGAATTTTAGCATTTCCCTTAGAAGGTACCTTTAATGGTAGGATTTTGTTTAATTTGAGGACTGGAATGAATGATTTACATCCCAGACCCAGACTAATGCAATAGGAGGCCTTAGAAGAATGGGAAATAGAGGCTTTTGAGCGAGACAGACCCAGAATTGACAAAGGGTTAGCAAAATTGTATCCAAAAGTACAGAAAGGGACCCGAGAGAAAAGAATGAAAGAATGGGGACAGAACATGATGGTAGAAGGACTGTACCCAGTACTAACCGTAGAAGAGCCTGTGGGAGGGAAAAGGAGGGAAAAGGACAGAGAAAACGAAGCATTTCATGACTAGTGGTGACTCTGATGATGATTACCTGGAGGATTTATTAATGAAAAATCCACCACCGTATAATGAGGAGCCCAGGTCCCTGAATACTAGAAATCCATTCCTGAAACCAATTATGATGAGGGACCAAGTATGGCAAATCCGAGTGCACCAAATCCACAGATAGTACATGAAACAACCATGGAAAAGGTATTACAGGACCGAGAGAGAGAGGCTTTAATTAAACAGAGAACTGAACTTATCCAGATGATTTCCCAGTTAAATACAAGTCCTGAAGCTCTAACAATTCCATTAACTATTGTCCCAGTTGTTCCTCTGTACGGGGATAAACAGGCTAGTCCAAAACCTCCAGTTGTAACTCCATCTGTAGTACAGCCAAGAAAAGAGCCCTTAATAGTTGATGACCAGGCAAGTGAATGCGAATCTGTAATTTCCCTGATGGATTTACCCATAAGGGAACCAGAGGCAGTTCACAGAGAAAGAACACTCATTTTAGTTCAAGAGAAGTCCAGATTGAGTCCTCGTCTGGTTCTAGAAGTGCCACAGTAGTGACTCCGGAAGAAATAGATCGATGGACCCGAGAACGAGAGAAAATAAATCCTCAGCCAAAACCATTAGATATTTACAAATTAAGAATAAAATTGGAAGAATTAATGGCTGGGAATGTGGGATTGGACAGGCTGAACACCCTTAGTGAGGAATAATTACTATTCATTTGCAAAAGTATTACCCGAAACACCAGAGTGTTCCATGAAAAATTAATGGACACCGCAGCTAGCATGGTAATAGACGTTAGCAGATCCAAAGTGTTGCAAAAACCCTACAGAGCAGAATCTTCTGACAAGGATTTAGAAAACATGAACGTATCAGGAAAAAAGGTGCAGATAAGATAATTGCTGAACCTGTTACAGAAATGGGGAGACTTAGAAAAATGGAAAGCCAGGTGGGCAAAGAAAAAGGAGGACAGTAGATCCAAACAAATGACTTCTGAATATGTCTTAAAAGAAGCAGACAAGGCAGAAAAATTATATCCTATGAGAGAAGTGCCAGGTTGAGGATATGTACATGTTCCATGGTCCAGACAAGATATTGTGTCATTTACAAATGATTTCCCAAAATTGCGAGAGAAACCTGTAGAGTGGTACAGACAAGTTGAGAGATTTGTTAAAGTTCAAAAATCCCTCCTGAAAGATCTAGATGGGTTCTTTGGCGTTGTAGTTCCCGTAGATTTGTGGACAGAATGTAAAATTGCTGTTGATTTGCCAAGTGAAGAATACGCCAGAGACCCAGAGACAGGAGCTCCCTCAGGGGAGGTAATGAGGAAGTACAAGCAAGTAATACTGTACCTGAAAGGAAAGGTGCCTGCAAAAGAAACTGATTGGACATGAATAGATAGAACTACTCAGAATCGAGATGAAACTGCATTCATACTATGAACGTCTGTTACAGGTGTTCAAGACATACAGTGGCTTGGATAATATTGAGATGAAGGACATGACCCACTTAATTTATCGATTTGTGTTAGGATTAAGACCTGAAATTTCACAGTGGATTAAAGACAATAAAATCTGTTGGCAAGCTAAACCTATAGATGAGGTCCTAAAATATGCAAAGTATTGTGAAGATGAGCTGGAAAACAAGAAAAAGGAACTAAAAGAAAAAGTCATGTGGGCACAAGTAAAATTAGCAGAGCACCAAGAACAGCAGTTAAGCAAAATGACAAATACTCAGAATCAGAACCCTGGGGGTAGAGGAAAACCAAGAATAAAAATGAGCAGAGAGGAGGCCAGGAAGAAGTTACCCTGCCATGGGTGCAGAAAGATGGAGCACTGGAGGGACGAGTGTAAGGCTGTGCAGAATGATAATGTGCAAATTATTGATTTAAATCCACAGGCGCAGAATGAGGGACCACGGAAGACACAGCACCAGGTAAAACAGAATCAGTTGCCTCGTGCACCTAGGCCAAACTATAGGAGCAAAGCACAACAGGGTGAGGAAGCAGAGGTTTGGGAAGGAAGGGAGGATAGAAATGCAGCAACTTCGCAATTTCTGTTGAATGATACATTCCTCTGTGACGAACCTTTCTGACAGTGCCTGAGGGGGCGCACGAGGAGTGCGCGCTTGGCGCCTCCTTGCAGGTGGACCAGTCAGGGCCATACATTGAAGGAAAGGTTGAAGGAAATGACGTCACCTTTCTGTTGGACACTGGTGCCACCCGTTCTACTGTGAGAACAGCAGGCGTTCCAAACCTACCCCTCTCGGGAGAAGCGATCCAAGTAGTGGGCGTTTCTAATAAATTAATTAGTACCCCAGTTACAGAACCCATGGAAATTAAAATAGGGAATTTCAAAGAGATGCATAGATTTGTTGTTTGTGATTCAAGTCCTGTGAACCTACTAGGACGAGATTTGCTGTGTAAAATTAACTGCACCATCTTTTGCACACCAAATGGCGTAGAAATTCAGACCCCAGATGAAGACGGAATTTACAAATTAATGTTAATAAGACCTGACTCAGAAATTAAAAGACTGACAATACAAGACTTACCTGAAGAGCTGCAACAGACAGTGAAACCAGAAGTATGGGATTTTACTGGAAAAGATCTAGGATTAATGGCAAATGTTGACCCAATTAAAATTTTGATAAATGAAGATGCAGTTTACCCGAATACTAAACAGTACAGAATGAGTGCAGAAGTGAAAGCAGGGGTTGCTATTGAAATAAAAAGGTTGTTGGAAGCAGACATCAAACAGGAGGTATTGAGCAGTCCTTGTAATTCACCCATAATTGGAATAAAGAAACCAAGTGGTAAGTACAGGGTAGTACAGGACCTGCGCAAGGTAAATCAAATTGTTGTTCCTTGCTGTCCTATTGTGCCGAACCCTGCAGTGATCTTGTACCAAGTACCATGGAATGCTGGATGGTTTACTGTCATCGACCTATGCCATGCATTCTTTTCAATTCCATTGCATCCAGACAGTAAATTTCTTTTCTCATTTGAATTCGACAGTCATGTTTATGTCTGGAATCGTGTCCCTCAGGGGTACACAGAGAGTCCTTCGATTTTCAATCAAATTCTGAAAAAATGCCTTGAATCCTTGGTATTGCCTAGAGAATCAGTCCTGGTGCAATACATAGACGACCTCTTGGTGGCGTCTAAAAGCAGGAAAGACTGTGTCGTTGACACCATTGCCTTACTGAACCATTTAGGTGAAGGGAGACATAAAGTATCACCAGACAAGTTACAGTTCTGTACCTCTTCAGTGAAATATCTGGGGCACCAGAACGAGAAAGGTATCAGGAAAGTTACCACAGAAAGAATTAGGATAATTCGAAACATACATCTGCTCAATGCCCAGAAAGAAATCAGAATGTTTCTTGGAGTTGTAGGATACTGTAGGCAGTGGATTGTGGGATTTGCAGTCCTAGCAAGACCATTGCTAAAAATGACAAAGAAAGGAGCAAAAGACACAGTGGAGTGGGATGATGAAAGCATGACAGCTTTTATGAAATTACGAGAATGTCTGTGTACAGCTCCCGCATTAGGAATGCCTGATTACTCAAAAGAGTTTGCACTGTTTTGTGACACACGAGACAATCGTGCACTTTCAGTCCTGGCCCAAAGTCATGGTTTAACCAGACGTCCTGTAGCATATTTTTCCTCTACTTTGGATCCAGTGGCTGCTGGATTACCTGGATGTCTGAAAGCAGTAGCTGCAACTTGCATGAGTCTTGAACAAAGTGAATACATTGTTATGGGACATCCTGTAACTGTGTATGTTCCACATGCAGTTGAAATTTTGTTGACCAGAACCAAAACTCAGTACCTCACACCTAGTCGGCTGACTAAGTATGAGAGAATTCTTGTAGGTGCAGGAATGTAACCATTGCCCGATATAATATCTTGAATCCAGCTACTCTCCAACCAAACTCACTCACAGCAGGAGTGAAGGGAGAAGTTGAGCATGGCTGCCTTGACCTGACTGAGTACAGCACAAAACCACGCCCTGACATAAAAGAAGTGCCCCTAACTGATGAAGATTACGAGCTGTTTGTAGATGGCTCATGCATGAGACATGAGGATGGAGGCTTAAGTGCTGCTTATGCTGTATGCACTTTAGGAGGTCCAGTAGTAGCATCTTATTTGTATGGAGTCAAGTCTGCACAAGTAGCCAAATTGGTTGCATTGGCAAAAGCCTGTAAATTTGGGAGGAACATGAAAATAACCATATACACTGATAGCCAGTATGGTTATGGGGTTGTGCATGACTTTGCCCAATTGTGGCCGCAAAGAGAGTTCCTGACTTCTTCAGGTACTCCTATCAGAAATGGAAAATTTGTGCAAGAATTACTGGAAGCAATCCAGTTACCAAAAGAATTGGCAGTGGTCAAATGTGCTGCTCACAAATCTGGCGATGACGAAGTGACAGCAGGTAATCAATATGCTGACCAACTGGCCCACCATTGTGCTAAATACAAAATAGCAATCAATACCAAGATGGGGGTAGGCGGAAACAGCTGCCAACTTATGGTGTTTGAAGAAATAAAAACATGGGAAGAATTGAGAGATTTGCAGAATGCAGCAGAACCAAAGGAAAAGGATAGGTGGAGAAAATTTGGTTGTCGGAGAAGGAATGAGGATGGTGTCATTGTTTACCTTGATGATATGCCTGTGTTGCCAGACTGCTTGCTTACTCCTATGGCTAGATTGATACAAGGAGATGCACATTTAGGAAGAGATGCAATGATTTGTGTCTTTAGACAGACATGGTTCAATGCGAAATTCAGAAACATAGCAGAGGCACTCTGCCAGAGGTGCTTAGTATGTCAGCAATTCAATCCCGGAAAGAAAACAGTAGTTTTACCAGTAACAAATTGGAAAAGCAGAAGGTCCTTTCATAAGATTACAAATTGACTTTATTCAGTTACCCCCTTGTCGAGGAATGAAGTACGTCCTCGTCATTGTCTGCCTATTTTCAAAATGGTTAGAAGCTTATCCTGCACGCAGAAACGATAGCATCACTGTAGCCAAATTGTTACTGAGGGAATTGATTCCTTATGTACTGTTTTCCAGTCACAATTGAATCAGACAGAGGTAAACATTTCCATAGCGAAATAATAAGACAAATCTGTGAAGCATTCAAAATCACGCAAAAACTACACTGTGCATATCGCCTAGAGGCTTCTGGAGTGGTAGAACAACTGAATGGCACTATCAAGTCAAGATTGGGAAAAATGTGTGCATCTACTCAAATGGAATGGCCTGACGCTTTGCCCCTTGTCTTGATGGGACTTAGAAGTATTCCAGACCGGAAGACAGGCCTGAGTCCCCATGAGATTCTGATGGGAAGAGCAATGCGGCAAGCATGGGTGCCAGGACACAAACTGATGAACATATCTGATGATTTGGTGCTAGAGTACTGCAAGCAACTGGGTGACCAAGTGCGTTTTATCTCTCACCAGATTGGGGAAGACGCCGTCGCCAGACCAGCAACTCCAGCCCATGACTTGAACCCAGGTGATTGGGTTGTAATTAAGAAACATACTCGGAAGAGTTGCCTTGCAACGAAGTGGGGAAAACGAAGACAGGTGATTCTTGTTACCACAACAGCGGTGAAGTGTGCAGGTGTGCCACGGTGGATTCATGCCAGTCATACAAAGAAAGTGACTGAACCAGAAGAAACTGAGGCTGAAGGTTGTGCAGCTGAGGGGTCTCCTGAAATTGGTCCTGAAGTAGCTGAAGAAGAACAACCGAGCTCCAGTCAAGATGATTGGGTCCCAGTAATCGACCTGACTCTCGATCCAATAAGAACCAGAAGACAAACCTACTTAGATAGAGAGAGGGATAGTGAGGATGAGACAGGAATAGAAGAAGCTAATCAGGTCTTCGAAATCCAAATGAAATCTGATGATGAGGAAGGCCAGGTAGGGACAGAGCAGGTTATCGACACACCTCCAAAAACTCCTGAGCCTGAAAAGAGACAGATAAAAATTAGAGCAGAAGTTCAAGCGGAAGAAAATCAAAATTTCGGAGTGCTTGAACAGGATCAGATAGAAATAGATAAATGTGTTCAGGAAGAAGAAATTGAAACAAAACAAAGCCAAATCCAGCACATACCTGAACAAGGCCAGTTTAGTAACCAGGCAGAAGAAACTGAAATAAGACCTGGAACTAGTCAGACAGAATAGGAAGAAGACACCGAAGTAGATGTGCCACAACTGAGTGAAAATAAAAGAGCCTTTGAAGAGTGCCAAAGCACAGTGCCAGTTAAAAGATTCAAGAAAAGAGATAAAGTACAGAGATTGGTCAAAAGACTGAGACTGAGACTAAAAACTATCGACGAAGAACTTGAGCAAGAAAATCAAGACTCCAGTAGACCTGACCAGTCTGGAACAAAGCCTAAAAGAAGAAGTGCCCGAATAAAGAGACTAAACAACAAGTATCAGAGTCCTGAATGGACTTATCTGGTGTTGGAAGACTTTGAAAATCTTGAAATAAGTGACAAAAGTGATGAAGAATTGATTGCTGACCAGACTGACGAAGAAGTAAAACCAACCTGAAAGTTGCCCTGAGTAAGCAACCTGTGTAAAGTTACAAAGAGGGGTTGAAGCTTCTTTTGAGCCAAAATGTCTGATTCCTCTCTGAATGGAAGATCGAGACGAAATTGTTGCAAAACATGCTGCAAAGTAGGTTTGTGTAGTATAGCATTAGTACTGATATTATGGATAGGACTAACAATAACTCTTCCTTACATGATGAGTAAAGATACTAATTTGTACCCTACTAAACCAGTGACAGATGACACAGAAGAGCTACAAACAGAAGACGCACCACAAAGAGTAGATACACTAGAGAGAGCAGTTAGCCTTAAACAAACTAAATTGGACTTAGATACACCAGATGAGGAAGGACTACATTATCATAGAATCAAGAACAAAACTCATTTAAACGTATTTGCAAACTTGTTAGTACATTACGTAGAAGCAATGGAAATAGAAGACTGTTACGTCTGTATGAAGCTACCTACTTCAGTAGCTGAGGGTGTGACCTACCATCACTTGCCACTAACATATGGAATTTCCTGTAGTATTGTAGCTAGTTTATTCTATAAAAGAGGACCTTTACAGTATTATTACTCAAACTTAGATGTGATATTTTCTGAACTTCCTGTGCGAAGAAATCTGAACCCTGTACATACTACTAGAGACGTAGCAAAATACATGAGTGAATATTTTCTAACTATAGGTAAAAT
The DNA here is from genome assembly GCF_964263255.1 of Lissotriton vulgaris. Taxonomy (NCBI): domain Eukaryota; kingdom Metazoa; phylum Chordata; class Amphibia; order Caudata; family Salamandridae; genus Lissotriton; species Lissotriton vulgaris. Next base: position 818,990,471 of record NC_141689.1, on the reverse strand, counting down.
AAGTATAGATGACGCACACAGAAATAACTTGACCTGTACATTACACGAACAAGAGAAAATGTTTCTAAATATGGTAGAGAAAAGAAGAGAGAGTTTCCAAAAGAAAGCAAAGCACAAGAATCAGAAAATTCCCAAGTGGGCTGAAAATATGGAGAGCACCTCAAATGGTGGAGCTAATGCTGCATTGTTGCTGGATTTTGAAAAGAAAGGGAAACTTTGTCTTCACAGAGAAAAGACTAGTTATTATAATAACATATTCATTGGTTCCAGTGAATGCGAACACAATTACAATTTAATTGAAGGATGGGGTTTCAAAGATGGGTCAGAGCCTGTGTTTCCTGGAATTTATTATATATGAGAGAACAAGGCTTACTTCAAATTGCCCGACCATTGGTACGGAAGTTGTTATTTTGGTATTGTCTTCCCAAAGATATACCATATGGGGAATGTCACTGGAAGCACTGAAAACACTAATGAATTAATGCGTAGTAAAAGAGAAAGTGTAGGAGAAATAATAGGGGATATATTTAGTGCAATGATACCTACAGTGGGAGTGGCTCTGAATACACACAGAATTTGCAAATTGTCTACAGTAGTAGATCGGTTATCAACTGACACTGCTGGAGGATTCTTAATGGTTAATACCGAAATGGTTGCGATCAGATCTATGGTTTTACAAAATCAACTTGCTCTTGACACTTTATTGGCAAAAGAGGGCAGAGTCTGTAGAATGTTGAAAGCGCAACATTGTTGCACCTATATTCCAGATAAAAGTGTTGGAATTAAGAAATATGTAAGAAACATTACTAATTTGGAAAAAGAGCTCAAACCACTGGAGGTTGATAGTGCCTGGAAGAGACTAACTGATGGGCTCTCCTCTGTAGGTAGTTGGTTTTCTAATCTAGGTAAAAGTTTTGTGAGTAAAATACTGATGCCAATAGCGGGAATAGGCTTATTTCTGCTCATCATAATAATTTGCTGTAAATGTCGAAAACACAAAAAGAAGTATGCTGTGAATAAGAAAGGAATGAAACGAAATGTGGAAGAACTCGAATTAGAAGAATTGAATAATAAAATGTATAAAAAGATGAAAAATTTGCATCCTAATAAAGTTGCAGGAAAGAGACTGAATAGAAAGTTCGAAGAGATTGAAATGGGTGAAATGTGAAAAGTTGGCATCTGGTTCCATTAATAGTGATGATAGTAAATATCATCAAAGAGGGGATTGATGGAGCAAGGATTCGCACATTGAGCGACTTGCTTGTATCAAGAACCTCAAATAATGTTAATAAACTAAACCAACATGTTAGTGTTACTGATATTGCACATTTTTACACTACACAGGGGTGCCCCAGTGAAGCTTGCCTATGTGTTTACTAAATCTAATACGCTTGCCTTTAAAATGGCCGCTGCTACGCGGGAATTTAGACTGCGCATGCGTCGGTCATACTCATGTGACGTGACGTACTCGCAGTTCTGGTGGGAAAGTGTTTGCACATGTGCAATACAGCTGATATGGCCGCTTTGTGTTCTCACATGCTCTGAGCTTGCATTGCCACTTTCGCAAAGCTGCCTGTTTTGCCTAAAACTTAATGCTTTAGTTATAATAAAGTAATGGGAGTAATATAGCTACTCATGGTATACAGTGAAATCATTTATTCTATGTATTAAAACGGTTCTTTTTCATTTCATGTAACACTTCGAAAACATGGCCTGTTCTAACATGATCTTGCTTGAATCTGAGTCTGCGCAAGATATGCGAATCTCCACAGAAATGACCTTTGGACGGAAGCCAGATGGCAACCCAAGCCAAGATGAGCCTTGGAGAGAGCCTTCTCACCTAGTCGAAGAAGCCGAACTGTACTATATTTGTAACAATTTTATATGAAAATACTATTCACCATTGTTATGTGAAAACATATGTCATGGGAACACAGAAAATAAGGGGTGGGTACAAAGATTGAATATTAAGCCTGAGAAAGTCTAAAGTTTAGGTGGTGTGATGACCTAGCCTCCTCCTTTGTCCAATCAAAATTGGGGATCCTTACACTTGCAACATTGGGGGGTGGTACACTGAACCGAAAAACAGTATAACTAGCGTAGGTTTAGCTAGAGAATTTGTCTGACTTGTCCGAATAGCTGACCTGTCACTGACCCAACGCACTCTATAGGTGACTGAATTCAGAGAGCTGCGAAGCACTCTGTTGAAAGGTTCGAGAAACCCATTTGGGGTTTACGCAGACTTAAAGTGCTGGCGAAGTACTTTGCTGGGAGGTTCGAGAACCCAATCTGGGTTATTGGCAGATTCCTTGCAGAGAGGGAGTAGCGCAGGCGTTGCAACTGAAGCTGCGGGTGTTGGTCATACCCTTTGGTGAACCCGGTCCTGATCCAAATTCTGGGGTTATCCTGTCCTGACTGTCCATGAGCTGTACCTGCTCGCCTACTGGCACCTAAGTCCTTGGTGGTGCTTTCCCGTCTTTCCAAACTGACCCGTGGCCAGGGTTGGTCTTCACTCTATCCTAGGTAAATATAAAGTCTGTGTGGGTAATTGCTTATCTATATTTTCATTTCTAATTCTCGAATATTGCAAAGCATAATTGCATATGTTCCTTTTTATTCCCTGTCCCTTTATAAAATGAGATTTCATTATTTGTCTATTAGCATGTTCTACTTTTCTACCTACCTTTAGTCAAATGCTAAATCATTTTCTTATATAGTTTATGTTCCATTCTTACCCTCCCTATAGAGAATAAGCACATCTGGATAAATCAAAATTGCATAAGTTTAATTTCCTTTTAACAAGTTAGCAAATTACGAAAGTCTACTTTGATTTAGCATGTTCCCTTTCTTTACCCGCCTTTAGTAGAGTTATGATAGTCTTTTGATCTAAATTAGCTTGTTCCTTATTTTCACCTTTCCTTTATTTTTCGATTCCTAAATGATAAGTATTCTCTGCCTTATTCATAGCTATACGCTATTTCTAATTCTAGTTATAGATAGTCTTATCTGTGTGAACTTTATGCTCATGACATATGATGATGATGATAATTAGATAAAGGTTTTCAAAACTTCCAGAGTCTGTGGTTATTTTAAAGAGTGCAAACATTTATTAAATTGATATTATATTTTGATGACTGCTTATCTTTACAGCTAGCTCCTTGATCCATTGTGAATTTAGGTACCTGTGACAAGGATTGGTAAGTCAGGTGCATTGGAAATGAAATAAAAAGGAACAGGGTTAATGTTAGTAGAGTGTAGGGTACCCGATTAAATAAGTGTGATAAATAAATTATGGGCCCAAGTGTGCATATTTGGTAACAAAATAGTCGGGTGACCTGCGCGCTCTATCAGCACGTCTCATCATATATTCAGCAGTGAGGGGAACAAACCTGAGACCTGCAGTGGGCACTCTACTGTGACACAAGTAAAGTCAGTGGTGGCTGGGCACCAGGCAGCCTGCCTGACCAAAGTACTTACTTGTCTTGTTCAAGGTCTCACAGTCCTCTGGTACTCTGTCTCTTAGTGCGAGTTCGGTTTCCGGCGCGGGAGGCGTGGCAGTTCTTCGTCTGGTTCATTCCGGCCTATTTAATGGATGCAGAGCGGCTAATTGGTGTAATCACGATTACTAGAAAGTAATCTGGCCATTACACCCTTACACCTTCCTCTCCACATACCATACTCCATCCTCAATACGCAAGGCGGCAAGACTCAACATAGTGGGGAATAACGCTCAGTAATCTAGCCATTCAGCCTCATGGTCAAAACGTGATGTTGGAAGACAGCACTAGCTAGGGAAGGCGAGGCGCCTGTTGCACTAGGTTGTCCAAAAGTCCTTTCAGTCCTATTCCAGCGATGCTTACACAGATTGATAACAACTCGGGACCATTCAGGAAGATTCCACAAGCACGTGTCTCGGCCTCTGAAGGTTCCCACACGTATAATGTGCCTGAAACATTAGAAGAGTCCCGAATGTGTTTGTTCTGTTTCCTGTATTTGTAAGGCCACTGGGAGACCTCTTCAAACAGTACTGCAGGAGGCAGACAGGTATTTCGATGAGGTGCTTTTTATCAGGGTGTTTGCCTTCAGGACGAGGATGGGACAGCAGACAGAGCACTTCATTCGACTCCTCTAGAATTCCCCGCTGCTCGAGGATCCGACCTCACTTTCTTCCAGGATGTGAGGTCACGAGCCAGCCAGGACGCAACCACTGCTGAGGGCAGGCTTCACGTTGGGTCTCGGTATAATTGGGCAGTGACTCTGTCACAGACAGCAGCGCGTCGGAGGCGGGTATTTTAATGCAGCCAGGCTGGCAGGGGTAAAATGTAACATTGTAGCACTCAGCCACTGCAGACAATCAATCAATCAATCAATACATTTATAAAGCGCACTACTCACCCGTGAGGGTCTCAAGGCGCTGGAAGGGGGGGTGCTGCTACTGCTCGAAGAACCAGGTCTCGAGGTGTTTCCTGGAGGTGAGATGGTCCTGCGTCAGTCATAGGTGGGTGGGTAGGGAGTTCCACGTCTTGGCAGCCAGGTAGGAGAATGATCTTCCTCCGGTGGTGGTTCTGCGTATCCGTGGTACGCTGGGGAGGGCGAGGTTGGCGGAGCGGAGCTGGCGGGTTGGAGTGTGGAACGTGAGGCGGCTGTTGAGGTATTCGGGACCCGTGTTGTGGAGCGCTTTGTGTGCGTGGGTGAGGAGCCTGAAGGTGATCCTTTTGCTGACGGGAAGCCAGTGCAGGTCTCTCAGGTGGGCAGATATGTGGCTATGGCGAGGGATGTCGAGGACGAGTCGTGTGGATGCATTCTGTATGCGCTGGAGCCTTTTCTGAAGTTTGGCTGTGGTTCCTGTATAGAGGGCGTTCCTGTAGTCCAGTCGGCTGGTGACGAGGGCCTGGGTAACAGTCTTTCTGGTCTCGGTAGGGATCCACAGGAAGATCTTTCGGAGCATGCGCAGGGTGTTGAAGCATGAGGATGAGATGGCGTTGACTTGCTTGGTCATCGTGAGGGAGGAGTCCAGGATGAATCCCAGGTTGCGTGCATGGTTCGTGGGTGTTGGTGCGGTGCCCAGCACTGCAGGCCACCAGGAGTCATCCCAGGCCGATGGGGATGGTCCGAGTTCAGTTTGAGACGGCTGAGTTTCATCCATTCCGCGAAGTTGATCATTCCTTCCTGGAGGTTGGATTTGATGGTGGCTGGGTCTTGTGGTGAGGGAGAGTATCAGCTGGGTGTCCTCTGCGTATGAGATGATGTTGAGGTTGTGTTTGCGTGCGATGGCGGCGAGGGGGCTCATGTAGATATTGAAGAGGGTTGGGCTGAGCGAAGAGCCTTGGGGTACGCCGCAGATGATCTCGGTGGCCGCTGAGCGGAAGGGAGGAAGGTGGACTCTCTGGGTTCTGCCGGAGAGGAAAGAGGTAATCCATTCCAGGGCGTTACCTTTAATCCCGGCGTTGTGGAGGCGAGTAATTAGGGTGCGATGGCAGACTGTATCAAAGGTGGCTGAGAGGTCTAGGAGGATGAGAGCGGTTGTTTCTCCGTTGTCAATCCGGGTCCTGATGTCGTCGGTGGCTGGGATGAGGGCGCATCGGTGCTGTGGTTGGCTCAAAATCCGGACTGGGATGGGTCAAGGGAGCCATTTGCCCCGAGGAATGCTGTCAGCTGTTTATTGACGGTCTTCTCGATGACTTTTGCAGGCAAGGGAAGAAGAGAGATGGGGCGGAAGTTCTTGAGGTCTTTAGGGTCCGCCGTGGGTTTCTTCAGTATGGCATTGATCTCAGCGTGCTTCCAGCTCTCTGTGAAGGTGGCGGACGTGAGGGAGTTGTTTATGACGTTCCGGAGGTGGGGTGCGATGATGGAGTCAGCTTTGTTGAAGATGTGGTGAGGGCAAGGGTCGGAAGGAGAGCCGAAGTGGATGGTGTTTATAACGTGGGTGGTGTCTTCAGTGCTGATGGGAGTCCAGTTGCTGAGGGTGGTTGTCGGGGGCGTTGGATCAGTGGCTGAGGCCAGGTACTGAGTCTGAGCTACGAAGCTGTTGTGTAAGTCGACGATCTTGCGGTGAAAGTATGTGGCGAGGGAGTTGCAGAGGTCTGGTGACGGTGTGATGTTGTTGCTGTTGGCGCTGGGGTTGGAGAGCTCTTTTACGATGCTGAAGAGTTCCTTGCTGTTTTGTAGTTTGTTGTCCAGCCGCATTTTGAACGAAGTCTGTTTGGTGGTGCGGATCAGCTGGTGGTGTTTGCGAGTGGCTTTTTTGAGGGCTGTCAGGTTTTCTGTCGTTGGTTCGTGGTGCCAGGTTTTCTCGAGGGTTCGGCATGATTTCTTCAATTCTTTGAGGTCGTCGGTGAACCATGTGGCTTTCCTGTTGCCGGGCTTGCCTTGGGGGTCCTTCAGTGGTGCAAGGGTGTCGGCGCAGTTGGTGATCCACTGTGTGAGGTTGCGGCCCGCGTCGTTGGTGTCCGCGGTGTTGATTGGTGGGTTCTGGATCAGTGATGTGGTCAGCTGGTCTGTGGCGACTTTGCTCCAGCATCTGCAGGGTATTAGTTGCGGTGGTGGTGGGATGTGGTCTTCTTGTAGGTGAAATGGATGCAGCTGTGGTCGGTCCAGTGTAGTCCGGTGGAGTGGCTGAAGGTGACGTGGTCGCAGGCAGAATAGATGGGGTTGAGCGTGTGGCCGGCATTGTGGGTGGGGGTGTTCACCAGTTGCTTGAGTCCGAGGTTGGCGAGGTTGTCTATCAGGGTGGTGGTGTTGTTGTCGTTGTTGTTGTCCAAGTGGAAGTTCAGGTCCCCTAGGAGGATGTAGTCTGATGAGGCGAGGGCATGCGGGCTGATGAGGTCGGCGACGGCTTCACTGAATTGTGTGCGTGGGCCCGGGGGTCTATAGATGAGGGTTTCTCTGAGGGTGGTCTTGGGGTCGGTGCGGATCTGGAAGTGTAGGTGTTCGGTGGTAGTGAGGGTATCTTCGGAGTTAGTCGAGACGCTGATGGTGCTTCTGTGGATGATGGCGATTCCTCCTCCGGTTTGGTTGGCGCGATCCTCTCGGATGATCTTGTAGCGGTCCGGGATGGCTATGGCGATGTCGTGGGCTGAGGAGGCGTTCATCCAGGTTTCCGTGAGGAAGGCAACGTCTGGTGCTGTTGTGTCTAGGAGGTCCCATAGTTCGACAGCGTGCTTGTGGACGGAGCGGGTATTGAGCAGGATGCACTTGAGGTGGTTGTTGTCTGGTCCAGATGGTGGTGTGAGGTTTCGGACGCAGGTAAATTTGCAGCCTAGGCAGGAGAAGGGTCCGAGGGTGTGCTATGGGGTGGCTCGGTAACAGGCAGGTGGTCTTCCGGTTTTGAGTGCGTTGAGGGCAGTGGTGTTGTTTCTCAGTGGGGTTTCCTGGCTTCGGCAGGGGCCAGGGGTTCTGCCGCTGGGCATGGTCCGGGTGCGGATGGGCGCGGATGGGCGCGGACGGGCGCAGACGGGCTTGCCTTTGGCGCGCCAGCGGCGTGCCCGCTGCGCGGCATCCATATGAGGGGCTGTGGGAGGGAGGAGCTGCTGGGTGGCGGGAGTGGGGTGGCCAATTGGATACCAGGGGGCGGGGCCACAGGGGACGCAGCAGCAGGAAGTGTGGGAAGAGGGTGACACAGAAGGCAGAGGCAGCGGGGGAGAGGGCTCAAAGGGCACAAGGGAAATCGACAACAACAGTGCAACAAAGTGGACAAAAAGTAAACAAAAGTGGCAACAGGAACGAAAAAGGTGGAGGGAGCACAGGAAAATAAAACAGGTACAGGCAATGCAAGGCCGACCTCGGTGGGGAGAGGCTGTCAGATCACGGCGGGTAGCGGCAGCGGGGTAGCGTCACAGGAGGACCGTGTGGTGGCCGAGGGGCGACCTACCTGATGACATGGTCAAGGGTCGCTCCGTTCACCACCGCGCGGCCTCCATATGAGGGGCTGTGGGAGGGAGGAGCAGCTGGGAAGCGGGAGTGGGGCGGCCAATTGGATAACAGGGGGCGGGGCCGCAGGGGTCGCAGCGGCGGGAAGCGGGTGACACAGAAAAAGGGCACAAGGGAAATCGACAACAACAGTGCAACAAAGTGGACAAAAACTAAACAAAAGTGTTACAGGAATGAAAAAGGCGGAGGGAGCACAGGAAAATAAAACAGGCACAGGCAATGCAAGGCCGACATCGATGGGGAGAGGCGGTGAGATTACGGCGGGTAGCGGCAGCGGGGTAGCGTCACAGGAGGATCGTGTGGCGGCTGGGGGGGTGACCTACCTGGTGACATGACAACATCATTGACCAATTACTGAGCCTGCCAGGGAGCAGCAGAGTGGGCGCACAGAGGTGTCATAGGCGCCGGCGCGCACAGAAGCAGCCTGGCGTAGCCAGTTTCAGAGCTAGGACAATGTTGAGACAGTAGCATTAAAATGCGTGTCAATGCATTTCAGTGCGGTGATGCAGAACACCACACTGAAATGCGTTAGCGTCATAGCAGATGCGTGATACTTGGCAGACCTGTTATTACACACATGTATGTAAACAAGGACTTGCTATCTACCGGCCCCCCAACTCTCACGCCTGCATCCAGGCCTTCTAAGTACCACGCCTCCGGTGTTAGACTAATGCATTTCAGTGTGGTGGTCCACATCACCGCACTGAAACGCAAATTTTTATAGCTTCCTGAGCTGTCAAGTGCCGGAGCACTGCTATAATAATTAACAGTCGGAGTAAGCAAAGCTGGCAGCGCGCGTATAGGGGCTGGCTCAGTAGCGCTTGTTCTGGTTTAGCTACATTCAGGCACGGCACTCCGATTCACATGACCAGGTTGCGTGAGGCTGCAAAGATTTGCCCAATGGCGAGACAGAACACTTATAGGGACCGCCTACGCTGCAGTGATAGTTTGAATAGAGCTGTGCAGGCCAGTGCACCGTTAGAAACATTACATAAATGACTTCGTTCAGATGAACATGCCAATTTGTGCACAAGAGTCTGGACCAGGACTGTGGTAGTGTCTGCAGTGCAGCAGAGGCCACATGCGTGAGTCTACAGAGATTTGCATAAAAAGGTTAGTCTACTCCACTCCTAGTAAAAAAAACATTTGCAATGCAATCAGTCTTGCCTTTGGGACCTTCTATGTATTTAGCTATGCAGCACATTAGCCTGGGTGCTGAAACATCTACTGATCTTTAACATGGAGAGAAAGTAAGCACCAAACTGCGAGACACACCAGGTATGGGAACACATGGAGATAAATATTGCCTTTCATCTGGAAATGGTATAGCCCAAAGCGCTATTTTTAATATAAAAGCAGGGCCTTTGATGGTCATATCACTGAAAATACAAGATTTGAAAAAAAATATTATTATCTACTGGTGCTTGTGGAAGACAATTTCTATGGACTTGAATCTAGAGAATGTTAATGTTATTCTGGTATTTTACTGACCTCTGCTGGTCGTTTTCTATCAAGAAAGTTAAATAGAGGCAGTTCCCAGAAAAATTAAAAAAAGAAAGTCCCTCAGCAGAAAGCAGTTTGGGTATTTTACTGACCTCTGCTGGTCGTTTTCTATCAAGACAGTTAAATAGAGGCAGTTGAACAGAAAAAAAGTCCCTAAGCGGAAGCACACAAGTCCCAGGGCTGATCTCCAGAGCCCACAAAGTACATACACATATAAGTATATGCTAAAGTATATACTAAGGTATATATACTAAAGTATTTACAAGAGGTCTCCAATGCTCAAACTAATAATTGGGCTTACTTAAAGCCATGTTAAAGCTAAGGTTTAGCGTGGGGCTCACTCTGTCACGCTAGTGTCTGTCACAACAGGTATTTATGTCCTACACCCTTCTTCCTGGGGTGGAGGGCACTTGCATTATGTTGTTGATTTCACTCGGGCCTTGGTTCGGGCGCGGGCAAAAGAAGACATGAATCATTATTAGTAACCAGTCAGCCCGTGTTTTATCCGCGTGCGTGGCTGCTCAATTGGTGATAAGATAATTGCAATCGCCTGCAGATGGTTCCAGGCACATGTGGATCCATAGGGAAGCGCTTTGCCTGTTGATATATTTTGCCAAGGTGTGCCTTCCCTGTGACTACGCTGCACGGTTATTTATAATTCCCAAAAGGTAGACATTCCAGCACCTCACCAAAGGCCCACTAGCTTTGCAGCAGTGAATGTACTCTTTCCTGATTAGCTTGAGCCTGCCGTGGTCAGGAGAGCAGTTGGTATGCTGCATGCTAGTGCCAGATATCAGAGTGACAACTCTGACGAATTCAAGTCTGCAACCAGCAGACTCTCATGCAGGTGGACTTACAGCAGCACAAGCACCACTGCAACGTCACCAGTGAAGCGCTCTGTCAGGCAGACACACTCCCCTAGGCACTTGTGAACTGGCAGCCTGGGGGAGTCCAGCACTAAGACTCTCTGACTCTGTACTGAAGTTTACTCTGACCGCTTCTGGCATATGTTTTAACAGTGGTAGGCCGTAATTCCAATTAGTTTACACCAAAATGAGTGGGAGACATAGTTTTCCTAATTTAAAATTCACTCATTTGAAACACACAAAAATGTCATGTGTGTAGGTTAACTTGTCCACAAAGAGTGAATGAATGCATTAAATGATTTGAGATGTGACTTCTTAGAGTTTCTTGTTGCCCAAATGGTTGTAATTACTGATATTTATATGTTTCCCTATATGATTCATTGCTTGATTTTGCTCGCAAGAAAGTGTCACTCATAGTCATTGAAATGTCACTCATAAAAACACAGAAATTATGAAAATGTCATACATGGCAATCTGAAACCTTGGCAGCGAAGGTCATCATTTAGAGCTCAGAGGTGCAACCTCAAGATGTATGTGTGCTGCATCACAACTGGCATGAACCAAACCTGAGAAACACCAGAAAAAATCTTTAACCCGCTTCTCAATCTAGACCACCTACTGTACTAAACTGACTAGAGTGTGTTGTGTTCAGCCTTGGACCTTTGCAACCATCTGATGTAATGCACATATGAAAGTCTAGTAAGAAACTATTTCTAAACTAAAGTGCTCCTTTGTTCTTCATGTGATCCAACCAGTCAAGTGGAAGTTCTGGAACCATGGGTTCCCTTACCATCAGAAAAGTGAGACTGTGACTAAATAGTTTTATCATAAAATGCTTTTGCACTCTTCGGAGCCAAATGCAAGTTCCCAGGCCATTTCCTGAGATCTCTTGAAACTCTGAACACATTTTGTGGCTAATTGGATCCATACCTAATCTCTGAAATAGGTCTGATACCCTCCAACCATTAACCCCTCAAGCCCTGCCAAGGTTCCCAGGAACATGAGTGATGTGCTGCTCCAGTCCAGTTTTTTCCTTTGAATTCTGGGAATTGTTGGCTTTTTTATTCCATGATAAAACAGGACTACAAGTACCAGAATTCGAAAGAAACAAAAATTGGACTGCAGCAGCATATCACACATGGACCTGGGAAACTTGGCAGCTGTGAGCCGACCAGTATCTTAAGTCGCTGTCTAGTTTCCCTTATGCCTACCAGTGCATCTTGAAGAGTTTGGGTTGGCATTCCCTCGATAGGTGTTTGGTTCCCGCTGCAGAGTCCACTGTGAGCATCATTGTAAACTGCTTAAGGCCTAGAACTGTGCTTTGTGGTTTGAAAAGGATCCAAAGTGCACCCTGTCTTTTGGAAAGTGATTACCAAAATCTTTCTGGGAACATGCTTGCAGTGGTGGAAGCATTTTTGATTTTAGTAGTAAAGTAGACCGGTTTCTTGTTACCTTCATGAGGGAGACCACTCCTGCTTAGCTTGTTCTGCAAGTTTACTTCTTATCCAACTCTTTCCTTCCTTCCATGTGTCATATGGAAAGCATGTTTACCCTGGATACGTGTGGTAAGAGGAATTTGAGGTATATGAGTGTACTTGATTTTTTGATGAGAGAAAATTATTTTGTAACTTCTTTGAGGTAGTGGGAAACAAAATGGGGTTCAGAGTCGAGCTTGATAGACAGGGAAGTGAATTGAAGGTAGCCGAGAACATTTCTGAGGTCCTTTTGAAGTGGACATGGCTCCACTGATTGGTAGGTGGTAATTAAGTGGTCTTAAGGTGTTTAACACAGCTCCCCATGCCAATTCCTGCTACTCTTTTCCCTCAGACATGTGAAGCAGACAGGTCCTGTTGCACAGTGATGTTATACACACTAGGACCCTCGTGGTTCTGGGGCAGACTCTGAACAGGAGTTGCATCATATGTAAAGAGATGCTAGGGTGTGGTTAATGTTGAGTATGAGATAATGCACAGTGTGTGAGTGTCTGTTGAGGAAAAAGAAGTGTTTGACCTCAGCTTTCATGTGGCCTATTTCTTTCACATGAGCCCAGGCTGGGGAAGACGCTACATCTGGCGATGAGTAATGGATACCGGCCACTAAGAAAACAAGGCTGTTCTCCCTGAGAGTTTTCAATGGTACTGCTCGTGCCAAGTGTGTCTCAAATAGATGCAAGCCTAAAGAACAGATGATGGACGAAATACTGGACAAATCAAACATTCACCTCAGTCACAGATCTGGGTTTAATCCATTGTTTTTTTGATTACCGCGCCACCCCAGTTTGGAACTAGCCATATGCAAATCAGTCTTGACCCTACACCCTTTGGGTAACGGTCCAGTTCACCTTGCCAGGCCAGCTCCTTTCTGGACCAGAAACAAGCATCATGGGACAGGTTTCGGGGTAACACTGCTCATTAGACCAAGTAGCCAAATAGTGTCTTGACAGATCCCACCCAACCAGTGTTTGTGCCCGCAGTTTGGTCTACTTGCCTCTGACCATAAATTTTGGTAAGAGCCGATGTAGCGTTGTCCCTTTCACCTTTCCACCGGGTATGCCAGATACCGTTCTCTCCCTCCTAAAGGCGTTTCTCGTTACTCCACGTCGCAGTCAACTCTGGGCTCTTGGAGGATGAGATGTCCACTGCCTCTGACTGGATTCTCCTCTCCTTTCATAGTTCCCTGCCGTCAGCACAGAAGCCAGCCATCTTCTCTCCAGCAAATACTTGACCTCCTCTGCCTTTGTTCGCTTCTCTGTCCCGTTTTGCTCTCCTCGTTGTCGCTTCCTCACGACTTCCTTCTTCGCACGCTCTTGCCGACCCCATAGTCCGCCTATGAAATGGGGTCTGATGATCAGGGGGTGTGTCAAATTAATTGGAGCCTCAAGGGGATGGAAGAGGGAGCAGGCCGCCCCTCACTCAAAACTGTAATAAACAACAAAATGGCCTCTCCCTCCTGACACATTTATTATTCCAAATTTATATACACAAAATGTAGTGGTGAACAATTTCTACTACCACAAGCCCACCGACTTTAGGCTATTCATAACTGTATATGTGTCAGAATTTATTAAGGTACACACAAGTTCAAAATAAAATTGTCGCACCACCAACACACACCAAAATTTAAGTGGAAAAAATGTGGCAACAAGAGTGAGCCCCTCACGGAAGAACCGCCAATTGGGTTATCTGGCTAGCAATTGCCATTGTACCCATTTATCATCATCGGTAACTCACTCTTGAAACAGTGGAAAGAAAGAACAAACACAAGAAAAAGACCACCAACATAAAACAGTGCTTTTACTTAACATCAGCCCCACGATCTGCTGAATGTTATTACCATAGCAAGGTAACGTAAACCCTTTGCTATTGCAGTGTGCACATATAACAACCCCTAGTGAGAAATTAAAACATGCATCTCACACAATTAAAATTGAAGGATTCACTGGCCACTATGTATTTCTTCTGGGCTGTGAGTACTTCAAATTAAAATGACTCACACCAAGCAAAATCTTGTGTGAATCAATGTCTCCAACATGTTTCATTGCTATCAATTTACGCAACTTCTTCAGGGCAAACATGGGTTATCCACTTTGCTTTCCACTCTTTGGTAAACCACACCTGGGGTTAGCGTCTCTCACGCATACCTGCTACCCCACTCAACTCTTGCATCCGTGTCCTGAATGATCACGTTGCCCACTGAGAAACCTGCTATCGTCAAGAACTCTATCCACGCCGGATCACCAGCACCTCTTGATATCAGCCGCCAAAAAGGGGTGTGGCCTGTAGAACGACCAGTACGCTAGTCGCGTTGTCTGTGTTGCACCCAGGTTCCTCTCTAGATGCGAGTCCTGTCAGGGGTTCAAAGTCCCAGCGGCACCACCTCCCTTCCAGAACTGGCCGATAGGACCAGGAAGACACAGCCAACCTGAAGAGGCAATCAGCGTTCCCCTGCAACATTCCTGGATTATGACGGGTCCAAAAGGAAAATGGTCGAAGAGCTAGAAAACAATGCAAATTTCAGGGATTGGTGTCTTTGTTGTGGGTTAACCAAACCAGAGGTGGATGGTCAGTAACTAAAAGGAAAGGTCGCCCAGGAGGTAGTACTGGAGGGCTTCCATCGCCCACTTGATAGCAAGGAACTCCTTTTCAATGGTCGAGCAATTTTTTTCTCTAGGCACCAACTTCCTATCTATTATAGGCTACTGGATGTAGACAGTGATACTGGTCCGGTTGGGACAGTATAGTTCCAAGCCCCATGCCAGAGCATTCAGTTTGTAGAACGGATAGCTGTTGGACGTCAGGACACAATAGTACCAGATCCCCACACAACATGTCTTTCAACCAGGCAAAGCTCTTTTGATGTAAGGGAGACCACTCAGTGATATGGTTGGGTTGGCTTTTAGCAACAGGTCAGTTAAAGGAGCAGCCATTTCATGGAAGAGTGGTCGTGACCTTCCACTCCTAAAAAAGATCTGATACACTTTTTGTCCACCGGTCTTGGTATGTCTCAGATTGCTTTCACCTTGTCTACCTGGGGACTAATTCTTCCCTCCTCGATATAGTACCCCAGATATTGTATGGAATTGGTGGACAGTGTGCATTTCTCAGTAGAAAATCCCGCCTCCAAATGCTGAAGATGGTGGTCCTATGATTGGCTATGGATGTATGTCAGTACAACGCGATCTTTTAGATCGCGGTACTTTATTACAAAGCAAGTCGTTACAACGACTTGCATTGGAAGGCGCGGATTGAGGAATATTATAATTTTATATTCCAACACCAGTCCATGTAACACTAGGGAAGGTGTTGGAATATAAAATTACAATATTCCTTAACCAACAGCGCCATCCAGCGCAAGTCATAGTAACGACTTGCAATGTAATGGTAGCGTGGTAAAGGTCGTGAGGTGTAAACACTGCGTTGTAAAAGACGTTTACCATTGGCTATATATGACTATGTTGTCGTAATTTAGCAGCGATTAGATTAAGCATTAGCAGAAGACATCCTGTATTATGAGACTATCTTGTCCGTTTTATAGAATCCATTTTGTATTTCTGGCAGCCATTTTGTTTGCCATGTGCTCACCATGTGCTCTGTCCTACCTTCCTGTTAACTGCTCTTGAAATCTGCCTAGAGACTAGATATATTTATCCTCCTCTGCTCTGCACATGCCCAGTAAAGCCTACAGCTGACCCTAACTTGTAACTGTCAGGATGTGTCCACCAGAATTAGCTTACTGTCAGCCCTTCCCACTTGTTACTAGCACACTCCCTGTATGACCTTATATGTATTTGAAACCAACACTCTGTGCCTTGTACCGCCTTCATTTGAGCCCCTGTGTGGGTATAAAAGGACCAAGCTCCTTCCAGTCAGTGTGCTACTTCATACACTACCGAAGGGTGTTGTGTGAATGTAGTTCCACCTCATGAGGTTTAATAAAGTTTGTCTTTTCTATTCCAGTTTCTGTGCCAAATTCTTCCTAATGGTCTAAGGACTCTGTGCAGAGAAGGGCAAATCCCTTGCACTGGTAGGCCTTGCTGAGGCTCACCACCACAATGTCATCTAGATAAGCTGCAGAGTAGCCATGATGAAGACATAAGATCACATCCATGAGATGTTGGAACGTGGCTGGTACCTCGTGTAGACCAAATGGTATCTGCCTGAACTGGTACACACCAGAGGAAGAGGAGAAGGCAGCTGTCTCTCTGGCACTCGCGATCAATGGGATTTGCCAGTACTCCTTGGTAATAAAGTATAGATTGCCAGCATACCAATGTTCTCTATCTGTTCATCCACTCTAGGAATGAGATATGTCAAATTTTGACTTGCTGTTGAGTTGTCGGAAGTCAATACAGAACCTAATGGACTCATTCATTTTTGGGACTAGCACCACGGGAGAACACCGGGCATTGTGGCATGGTTCGATGCCTTCTTTTAACATATTAATCACCTCTGTCTCCACTGTCTCCCTCCTAGCCTCGTGGATCTGGTAAGGTCACAAGCAGACCACTTACCGGTCTTTCATTGCTATATCATGTTGTAGCAACCGGGTTCTCCTTGGTTCTGTGGAGAAACTGTCTTTGTATGCATGCAACAGTCCCATGAGTTTGCCTTGGGTGTTATCTAATGAGGTCCCAGCCAAACTGTCCCTTCCTCCTGTACCAAGCTCTTAGGCAAAAAGGGAATCTCCGGAGATTGAGAGTCTGTTACCAGTAAAGTCGGTTGGACCAGTTAGTCCAAGGCATAGTCACTTTCCCACTTCTTCAGTTGGTTGATATTGTATATCTGACTCTTTTTCCCACAGTGGAGATCTGCAAAACTATATTTCACTGGAGTGACTTGGGATTAGGCTAGGGTGGTAACGTCCGCTCCACTCGAGGAATGCAGGTACTCCGCGCAGGAACGTTGAGTTCCTGAATTCCACCATTGAGGAGCGAATCAGAGTTATTTTTTCCGTTCGCATGCTCGAGTTTTCTTTTTTCTCTTATACTCGAGCGCCAAGAGTCTTGGGCCGCTTGTGAGCACTGCAAGACTTCTCACACAGCTAGCGAGCTCCCGTGAGACTTTGCGCTCACCCGCATGGTTTCTGGCTGCGGCAGCCCCAATCTAGTATTTTTAGGGCTGATCGCAAACGGACCGGTCACGCAGCTTTTCTCCTTGAGAATGCAGCTGAGAAGCATTTGAAGTGGAATTTCTTCTCAAACTGGTGGTTGGAGTTGTTTTTTTTTTGGTGTGAGAAGCCATTTAAACAAACTTTATTTTTCAAACAGGAAGGAAGTGCCCCAGAGACACCAACTTCCTATTCCTGTCCAGCAGGCTCCTCCCAGTGCTTTGTCTCTCTCCTCATCACTTTTAATTGGGATTTGGCGCTGGAAGGATCACTCTCCTTGTCTGCTGCAAATATACCATTAGATTAATTTTTTTTAAATATCTTATTATTGGCATTTATATAAGTAACATGAATATATTCAACACAGTTATAGTATCATCACAAGAGGAGCACCACCTTTTATGTAGTTAGTTGTTATGCAGCATACTGTAACAATCACCTACATTAATAGCAAAGGTCTATAGTAGTCGTACGATCCGTTGTCTACATTTAGTGGTGCCCAAGACAGTTTTCCCTTCCAAAAATACTGCTGTACTAATGTGATCTCTCACTGATTTCATATCAACAATAGGGAGTGGTCCGGCCCATAGACATCATTGCCTGGCATAGTTGTGTGTATGTCCATTGGGTTCAATCTCGCTCTATTGTGCAATATTCAACCAATGTAATAAGAATGGAATAGGCCATTTAAAAAGAACAGAAAGTAAAGAAACATAAATAAAGGAAAAAAGAACGGATCTAAAAGTTTGTATCCATAACAACAGAAAATAAACATACTACAACATCTAAATACAAACTGCCAGGGGTCTGCCTTTTGTGTAAACAATAATAAGTTATGAATCAAAGCAATTTTTGGGTGGAGGGTGTATCAGTGGGGTAGAGGGGTAGAGGGGGAGGAGCAAGGGAGTACGTACAATTGTTTCTCTCTATTCCTCAGAATCTGTCGACTCAGTATGCGGCGTTTGGTCGGGTGTATGTCGTGTTTCCAGGCTTTTACAATGTCCGTCCATGGCTCTGCTAGTGGTTTACGACGCTTAGTGATCCTATCTTCTTTAAGCAGCACCTTTTCCTCCGCCCTAATCCAGCAAGAGACATCCGCCTCCCAGGAAACCACCAGTGGTGAGTGTTTCGACTTCCAACTAAGGACTATCCTCCTTTTGGCTAAAAGAAAAGCTAAATCTATGAACCTATGACCCAGTCTTCTAGCTTTGGGTCATGGGAATAGGCCCAGAAGACAACCCTCTGGGGAGCACGGCAGGGCGCGAGACAACACACCATTGACTATGTCCAAAATCTTGGTCCAGTAATCCGTGAGCCGTGGGCAAGACTGAACCATATTGTCGAAGTCTGCGTCTCTCTGTAAGCATCTGGCACAGACTTGGTCTTCCCGGCTATATGCCACATTCAGTCGATGCGGGTGAGGTACGTTCTATGGAGTATATTGAATTGTATAAGATTAATGGCTGTATTCCTCGATACCTTTTTTAGACTTCCCAGAACCTTCTGCCATTCTTTTTCAGTCAGATGTCTATTCAATGTACCTTCCCATCTCTCCCGTAGGCGAGGTAGTGTCTGTGGCATCATGTCCATTATTGCTAGGTAAAGCCACCTCACCAGGTGTCCTGCCGAGCCCAAGGTCACTAGCGCCTCCAGGGTCAGATGGACATCTGGTTCCCTTATGTCTGTCCCCCATAGTTCCGCCACCGTTCCCCGTATTTTATGGTAATTTAAAAATTGCCCTGACCGCAACTCATGATAATCAAGGAAGTCGTCTAGTGGCAGTAATTTGTTATCTCTGTAGCAGTCACCAATCTTCTGTACTCCCGCATCATCCCAATCAGACAGTTTTTGCTGTGTGAGGGGGAGCCATTCCTGCTTGGGGGATTCCCATGAGTGCGAGGCTTGGCGCATAGAGTGGTTTTCCCCTTAAACGACTCGTGCATCTATCCCAGCACTTCACTGTTACAGAGAGTAACACCCCCATATGTCGAATCTGCTGACGCGATTTAGTATCCTAGGGAGCAACCTTGTGTGTATTACACCAGCAGGGAGCGATAACGCGACCAGCTCCCTCCCATCTAGCCATCTGGCCAGCCACTGCAGCTGGGCCACCAGGTAGTAAGCTTCAAAATCAGGAGCCCTCAATCCACCTCCCATAAATGGGAGTCCCATGGTCTATTACGGCCGCCATTCCACACTGACGGGCACATGCATCAAGCGATTTTGGAATCGCAAACGGAGCGAATCGCAAAATTCGGCCATTTGCGATTCCAAAATGACTTTTTGGGATGCATCATTCATTTTTCATTTATCGCAATTTAAGAAATCACATTTTTTTGCGATTTCTCAAATTGCGATAGCATTTAAGAAATCGCAAATTTTGCAATTTCTTAAATGCTATGCATGATTTATTTTTATTTGCAAATTCGCGATTTGGAAAGGGAAAATTACCATGAAGTACACCTTCATGGTAATTTGCGAAAAGTTTCAAAAATGCAATAAATGCATTTTTGAAACTTATATTTTACACACACACATGCCCTTGAAACATGTGTGTGAGTAAAATGTACTTACGTGACATTTCAGGGGTGCAGGGGGGGGGTCCTTTGGACCCCCCCTGCACCCTTGAAATTGCATTCTCATTTTGCGATTCCTTAATTGCGAATTCGCAAAATGAGAATGCCTTCCCATTGATTCCTATGGGCCTCCGCTGTATGTCCCTTAATAGCTCCATTTTGGACAGCGCTACTCTAGCCATAACCAGTAGTTTGAGAGTGCGCCAAAAGGTCACCTGTGTCCGAAGCGCTCTCAGGGCTCCTTCGAGATTACCTTCAAACAAAACGACCGAAGTATGGTAGATCTGAATCCCCAGTTATTTAAAAGAGGTTGGTGCCCATTCCAGAGTAGGCAGGAGGGTCAGAGGTCTATCAAAGGTAGGGTGTAACTGGAACACACATTTGTTTTTCACATTTACTCGCAAACCTGAGAATTAAGCAAATTCCTCTAATGTACCTCATATTACGTGGATCCCACTAGTCCCGTCCCATAGGTATATTAACATTATTCGCGTAGAGTGATATGATATGTTCCGTCCCAGCAAGGGACACCCCCAGTCTTCCACTATCTCTTCTAACTCGTTCGACATGGGGCTCCATCACTAGTGCGAAAATCAGTGGCGACAAGGGGCATTCCTGACGGGTTCCTCTATGAATGGGATAGGGTGCCGACACCATGCTTCATGTATGCATCCAGGCCCCAGGGTTTTCATATAAAAGTCGGACCCATTGTTGCCATCCATCTCCCATCTGCATCTTTGTAGGCTCAATAATCACCAATAAATTTGATAGAAGAAGTAGTTTATTCGTAGGTAAAGGAAGCACCACAAGGCGCGAGATAATAGAATACACAAGGCGCGTGAAAGAAAGGGCACGTGTATACACAACAATCTTCCCCATTACAACTAATAAGAAGTCCCAGCGCAGGGTATCGATGGCCTTTTCCAGATCTATCGCCACTACCACTGCATTCGGATAGTATCTCAGGTCCGGTTGAAACAGGACATAATACAGACTCCTGAGATTATTAGACGTGGAGAGAAAGGGAATAACATCATTCTGGTATACATGGACCAGCCGCTGCATGTGAGGAAAGAGCCTATGTGCCAATGCTTTGTTTAATATTTTAAAATCCATGTTTAACATGAATAGGGGTCAAAATTCAATGAGCTTGGCGTGGTCATTCTTGGTTTTGGGCAGAGTAATCACCAATGCTTGTCTAAGTGAGGGTGGCAATTGCCGTCCCTGAAGCGCAGAGGCATACACTTGTTCCAGCTTGGGGCCAAGATATCTACATAAGTGACATCAAATTCAGGCAGCAGGTCGTCCGGTCCAGGCATTTTCCCTCGAGCCATGGCCCAGATTGCTGCTCTGATTTCGCCCGTTTTAATCAGCAAAGCTAGCGCATCTCTGGAATCTTAGTCTAATTGTGGCAATTGCCGCCCATTTATATATATATTCAGGTTTCCCCCCTGGCAAGGCCCTGGTAATCAGTAGAGTGTCTCATAATATTCCCGAAATGCGTTGTTAAAGGCCCTTGGAGAGGAAAGTATCTGTCCTTGTGCATCAGTGATACTAGGAATTGGTCTGCCCCTACTTTCTGGTTTGATTAGCCACGCCAATAGTCTCCCAGCTTTACACCCCTCCATGTGCTGTGTTGCCTGATGGGTTTTACGGTCCAATGCCCTCAGTATTTCCCAGGTGGCGTTATAAAGACACGGGGACTCCTCACGGTACAAGAAAAGAAGGATGAAAGTCTGGAGAGAATAATCTGCGCAACTACATACTGCACACAGAGTAATGCCATTTGCAAGATTGTTAATAAACATTGGGCCTTGATTGCTGATGACATTGACCAACGGTCTCCCCCAATGCATTCCTTTAAGAAGGCAAAAAGTATTAGGGACCATGTGGTCAGTTCCTTCCTGGACATTCCTGAATCACCTACATTACAAACCTTGTGGAACTTGCCTGTGACAATAGGACACTTCAGGTGCGGACAGTGTAAGGCATGTAAAATGACCATACAAACCAAACAGTTCAAATACAAACAACACAACATAGATCTCAAATCATTCACAAACTGCAACATAATCTATTGTATTACATGTCCATGCGGGCTCATTTATGTAGGACAAACTCAGCAAAATATTAAGGCACGTATCCTGCAACACTGCAGTAGAATAAGGTGTGACTTCCAGGGAGCACCACTGGTCGACCACTTTAAAACAGCCAATCATGCACCCGGAGACTTACAGTGGGTTGTCGAGAGAAAGTTTCCTTGGGCCCAAGTGGAGGCAATATAGGATCCATTTTGAATCTGAGGGAAAGTAAATGGATGACCCGTTTTGACTCAATCCAAGATGGACTGAATGAACACGATGCCAGCTATGCCCAGTTAGCATGTCTCAGTTAAACTGGATTCAGGGTAGGGTCAACACTATGCATTAATGGCCATATTTGTTGTGTCTATGTACTTTCGTCCCCTCTATAGGTATCTTACAGATGAAACAATGAACATCTACAACATTATGATTACTTCCATTATGTATGTGTCCTATATGAAAATGCTGTATGCTGCCTATTCGCGTTAAATATTGATTGAATCAATTTACGCCAATCGTTGGAATACCCTCCTCTGATAAGTTTGAGTTTTAGGACGCCTACTATACACTTAGTATGAGCTCCTCTCTCCTGTCCAGCATGCAGGGAGACTGCCTGTATGTATTTCCAGTACCATTATCATGAATGAATTGTATGCTTACATGTACTGTACTCTATATTACCATTAAGGACTTTCCCACACCAGTCTGCGCCCCTAACTGACTCTTAAATGGGTCCTGGCTAACATGATCTTGCGGCCCTTACCTGGATAGAACCACCCTCAATTTAATATTCTACATAATTGACTCTACTTAGCCTTCATGATTTAGCAGTGGCCAAACTGATGAGAGCTCACTTCCCAGTCGTATCCTATTAGTCCCAATGCTTAATTTGTATACTTTCCAGCAGTGTCCCACATGTGCAGAGCTCATTGCCCGCTATTAACAATTGTAATGTTTGGCATGAGTACCCCGGGTTTTATGCTCTATCAGGGTTTATTATTCCCATTTTATTTATTTGTGGCTGTCTGCAAGCAGTGATTGGGACTCAAACAGATTTAATTACAGAGCTCGGTTACTCCTTTTACTCCCCACACGATTTGGTGACAGAATGCCCCCAGTTGGAGACTCTTTTCACTTTTTCTCCCATCCGGACCTGACGCGTTGAAGCCATGCCCTGTCAGCATCTAGCGGCTGCAGGGACACGCGATGTACGCACACGCGTACTTAAGTCGTCTTCGCCGGCCCGCCCGCACTCTCCGTGATTCACTCGGGAGTGCAGATGTCGAGTCCCGCGGTAAGTTTCGCGCTAGTGTTCTGAGCACATACTTCACAATGTTAGTTCTCGAGCTGGGTTTTCAGAGTAGTTAATGTATCTCTTTATTATTCGTTGACAGATTGAGGCCCGGGCTTGATTCCTTTTTTCTTGGATCCCTTGAACAAACGTAGGAGCATTATCAGGCTTTCATATTAGGAATTGCACAAACTGCTGTTCAGGTATTTATTACGTCTGTGTGTCTAATACTTGGCTCTCTGGTTACCCTCAATTATGTATATACTGATAATCACGTGTAAGCAGTTTCAGTTTACGAAACCCTGTTTATGGCAACTAGTGGATACCACTGATTAGACTCTTAGTTTAAACTATGTTTAGGTGTTTGGCGCCTTGCGCTCTGTCCTCACCCACATTACTTGATGGATGTGATTAATCATGCTGAAGTGTTTTAGCAACTAGGAACCGTACTAGTTATTGCATACACCGCTGTTCAGGTATTATTAACTAAATTCATGTATCTAGCGCTTTGCGCTCTGGTTATCCTCACTGATTAATATACTGATGATCATGTGTAATCAGACATAGTCAGCAAAATACTGACCATCTGCAGAAGAATATACCCTCATTTCAGTCATTCTTTCAAAGCCCGGAAGCAGCTACGGATTATTCAGTGTAATAATAGAACACTAGTTAAAGCCCTGGTACAGGAGGTGCCAACATGTTGTAACTCCACCATTTACATGTTGCAACATCCCTTTGAGCAGTACAAATAGATGAATTACCATGTTATTCATAGAGGAGGGGTACAGTTGGGAAAGCTATCACCATGGATGCGGACAAATGGGGCAAAATCAAATTTCTGACACAGATGCTACTCCCTTTTGAGGTTTTCACATGGGAAGTTAGCAAGAAGGACAGTATGATGGGCCAAGCTATCCCATTGTTGCATCTCCTACAAGGCCAGGTAAATAAGATGTCTGAAAGTTTCTCCCCGCTGGTGTGAATGAAAACACAAAAGTGCATGCCTTGTCTGAGACATTAGTCCTTCACTTGTCTTGCAATATAAGGCTTCAACTTGACATCTTCAGGACCAAAGAGTACATCTGTGCCACACTACTCGATCCATGGTACAAAAAAAGTCTGCCCACTTTCATTCCTATTTCTGAAGGGGCTGTTTTAAAATACAAGAGGTGGATTGTGGAGCAAGCCGGAGACTTGGAAGAAGAATGGTTGGAACTTCGAGCCCGCCCCGCAATTCCAGGGTGCCGCCTTCAACTTCGAGAGGGCAGTCTTGTCTCACAGCAGCCAACAACACCATCAACCAGAACACCAGTAATAACAGCAATAGAAAGACTGGACCCAAACTCTGCATTGTATTGGTTTCAATTGGCAGGGCTCAAATCCAGTGCAGAGGCGATGGTAAAACAGGTTGAGCAAGTGGCAGCACCAAAGACCTTCCACAGTATGTTCCAGGAGAATCTGGATGATCCAAAAGAGGTCTGTGTGGGTCAAACTCCATTGATGTATTGATATGGGAAGGTGCGCCAATAACCAGAGCTCAGCAGGCTGGCAATAACGTTTATGGCTTTTCCTGTGGCCAGTGTGTCTGCTGAACCTGTGTGCAGTGCAGCTGATGCGGTTGTCACAGTGAGAGGGATCAGTCTCTCACCTCAAAATGTGGAGAGATTGACTATGATCAAATTGAACCAACATTTTATACCACACAATTACACCGTTCCCGAAACAGCAGCACAGGAAGAGGAGGAGGGTGATTGGTCTGAAATTAAATCAAATGTGTTAGCTGATCAACTTCTGGGGGAACCACCTGAGTTTGAGGACATACTCTACTTCCCAGACTAAGTATGCCAGTGCCCCCTTAGAACTTTAAAATGTTCTTGTTAAACTTAGTTCTTTCTTCGCAAAAAACAAAAACATTTTTTTGCTAGAGAAACATTATTATTTTTGAGTCAGATTTATGCTGCCCCACCTTTTGTATTAGTTACATATATATTGGCAGATTGCAGTTGGACCAGTGTGCATTGAATAAGCCTCCACAATTCTTTCTTTACATTGGGGACTATGTCTACCCCCCTCGCATGCCTACTGCTTAGTGCCTATCCCTTTTTGCATCACTTAGCACTTGAAGGTCTGGCCCATAAAATCATTTATCAACTTCAAGACTGCTGCCACTGCCAAATTCCAATGAGTTGCCAGCATCAAAGATGATTGAATACCTAATACTTAAACTACCTGTGTTTGAATTGGAAGAGGTAACTTCAACTATTGCAACGGTGAGTGACTGATTGCATGCGTGATGATTTAAGATGATTAATGATTCATGTGATATCAGACTGAGGGAGGGTGTTGAATTGTAAAGTGGGATCTTGCCTGAGATGACTGATTTGCAATGTTTGGTGCCCGAGGGGTGGGCCATGATTTTTTTCCTGGAGGTGATTGGCCTTCACAAACTTACTTAGCAAAAAAGAATAAACCTGTATGGTCCAATCCTATGATCCTTCCATTGATTTCATCATCTAGGTACCCCAGACAATCGTTTTCTTTACAAGACTGCCAACTTCCAATCAGTTGCTTGCATTTAAGTGGAGCTAGTTTACCTACCACTGTGCGTGGAGTGGAACAGGTAACCATTGCACCAATAAGTGATCAGATTATCAAGTGACTGTGAGTGATGATTGATGTGGAGGCTGACAGTGAGAGAAGGTGTGTTGAACTGTACTATAGGACATTTCTTAAGATGATTATTGATTTACATTGGTTGGGGCTTGAATAATGGGCTCTCATTTGTTTCCCTGGAGGTGATCAGTGCTTTCACCCTTGGCTAGATTTAGTTGCAGGGTGATCTCCTTTTTTCTGGTTCTATAGAGAACAGAATAGTCACTTTAGTTAACAAACTAAAACCTATGCAAAATACTGCAATTCTGTTTCTCTCCCTGGTATTCAACAGCAGTACACTCCATGTATATCTTGCTCAGGTCATCATGATTCATGATGATAATGACTGGTCTGAGATGGCGTTACTAGGAGTCAGGAGAAGGATCATCGAGGAACTCAGGGCGAGAGCTGGAGGACTAACTCATCAACAACTAGAAGCAAAAGGTTATTGAGTATTGACTTCAGTTAAGAAGTATACCAAGAGACTGTGGCCTAGTGCTCAGCTATATGGAATAGAGAGAGGTGCTTTGTGAAATGCTGCTCTGTGTGTGTATGTGTATTAGACTTGTGGCAAAAGTGAAACTCTGAGTCCCCCTCTTGTTTTCTTTGCCCTGCCTCTGAGCCTTCTTGATACACTCCTCATGAAGCTTACCTTCCTTCTCCTTAACTCTAAAACACAGTTTCCTTTTACAATCCAAAGACATTCTTCTAGTCTCCTTTACGAACGAAAGGCAAAAGCTAGCTGAGCTCAACTACAGTCCTGCTTACCTACCGGACCAGTGCAGACAGGCACCAAAGAGTGGACATTCCCAAGGAGAATGCAGATGCATCACCCAATGTTGCAGTACAGTATAATTTTTCTTTTCACAATCGTATTAAGAGAAGTGGGTGGGTGGGTTCACTCTCCAACCTAGAAGACAGAACTTTTAGATATCTGCTAACTTGGGAGTCAGGGGCAAAACAGTTTGCAATACATTTATCTGTACTCTGTCATACTTATTCCTTTGTTTCCTTCTAGCAACATATTGATGGCAAATGATGTGCTGCTGCTTATTGCCCAGATGAATGTTGTCCTTGTGTTGTGCTGTTTGTCTTTGTCAAACCTTTTCCGAATTCCCCTTACCCATCCATTCATTAAACCCTTAACCTTCTTCCCCTGAGCTGTGTGATTTATTGAGGTGTGGTTTAAATTACACCATTAATGGATCACACACTTGGTGAGGAGGTTGTGGTAAAAGCAACACCAACTTACTGTTGAACCTTCTTAGCAGTAGCTCACACCAGCCCATTACCAACACATGCATTAAAAATGATCCATATTTTAGATATAGAATGAAGAACATCAGTCGTCAGAATCATCATTCGGTTCTTGTGTTCCGGAACCGTAAACGCCTAACCTAAGCTTGTCCACTCCAGACTTTGAGTCCATTTTTTTATAACTTGAGGATTTCACAAATAATACTACTAGCACTGCATTAGTCAAAACTTACTAGTGTTGTTATTATTTCTATTTTAGCACAATCAGGCATTCTCATTGTGTCATCACATAGTACTCAGGTGGTGTTAATTCTTTGAAAAATATATAACCCACTAACTCAGTCTTTCTACTTCCATTTAGTAGCCTACGATGGATAATCAATCAATCATTCAGATTAATCCTACAGTTGGAGCTCACCTGGGTGGAACTGGATGTGGTACCTCGCTTGTGAAGTTGGGATGCCTCCCCTGTTATTGCTGCATCTATATTCAGGTAAGACAACTAGTATTGATGAAATTTAACTTAGTAAGAAAGTAACTAAATGCTACTGATCTTTATTTAGATAGTTGTAAACAATATAGGTCATCATGGTAGAATTACGAATAATGGTCAAGAAGATAGTTAGAGAAGTATAACTCTATACCTCAGTGCTACTCTCTTTCTTAAGTTACAAGCACAAAAACAGGCTGTGTAAACTACTTGAAGGCATTAGTGCAAAGTAAAATAAACTACTTCAGGCACACTTTTAGAATGAATAAAATAGTTTTCCCCTTTATTTATTTACCAAGAAACCCACCCTCTCCACCCAAACTACATGCACACCCTCTCCCCAAACAAAACTGACCCAAACCCCAAAACTCAAAATGTCCAAGATAAAGTCTCTCCAGTCCCAACTCCCTTTCCACCCGATCTACACAGCTCTAACAACCAACTAATCCCTACCACCAAAACATTTTTTTTAAAGCGATAGAAGAGGATATTATGTATATTGGTCTGGAGCTGGTCCAGGCTCTGCTCTATCGTGGTGAGCCTGCCCTCGATGATGTCCAGCCCCTGCAGGATACTGCGCAGCAGTGGCCTGTTGTCAGTATGGTGGGGTGGCAGCAGTTAACTGGCAGCGGCGTAAATGATAGAATGGCCGGGTTGCTGGAGGCTGAGGGGGACCGGTTGAACTGTGGCCCAGCTTTTATACATTCATTGCCACCTACTCTTCCAGACCCACCCGCCGGATACGCTCCAGCCTCTGCCGCCGCTAATGGGCCGCTATCTCCTGCCTGGTGGGTGGTCCTGCTGCACCAGCAGGAGCAGCCATATTGAGAAAAACAAAAAAGACAAGTTGTAAATAATGCTCTGCGCAAACAATTGCTTACAATTGCTGGCTGGCACAGTAGCAGTACATTGATGGTCCCCTAGGGCCATTGGAATTTATTTGATGCGATTATTTATAATGAGGAGAGTCACATGGCCAATTCTATGTTTTACCTACACATGCCAAACATAAAAAAGCACTGACTTTGTGGCAGAGAAGTATTAACAGATAGAATAACATCACAGGATTAAAAAAACTGTGCTTTAATTATTTTTTTCTTCTAAAGGCTTTTCATGTAACTATAAACAGAGTCAGACACTTTGAGTTGAAAAATAAAGTACCTTTAATTAATGAGTACAGAATTATGCACTATATGGACTACAAGTTGTGTGTTGTGCTAAAATAATGAGGCCATGCTCCTTGCTAGCCAGCGCCTCGGATAATTTGCTACTTTCTGCAGCTGTAGTTGACAATTATCCATTGCTAATTCCAAAGGCCCTGATCTTCGCCAAATGAATTTCTCTTTCTACCCTGTCTGCAAAAACGCAAATGAATAATAAATAAGATACATCACACACCTTCCGTATGAAATGCGGATATTAATATATTATCCTGTCTGCGGTAAGTAGACGTTGAGGAAAATTACTCTAAAGGGCTGCACTACAGGGAAAAGAGCAGGCTATATAGATTTTATATGGCACATTTGTCACTCTGTATCCAATACGCCAAACTTGACATCAAATCATGCACTTAGTCCCTTTTTACTCTGTGGCTTCGCCCACCACCACGTACTTCCAACAAATTTATTTGCTGGGCTGTAAGTGTAATAACTGTATTTCTTAATGTTGCCGTGTATGAACTCCATCTTGCTCACAAAACCCTTTCTTGACCCTTCACAAAATTGCCTTCTACGTGACCCTGTGTTGATGCCCTGGGCCGGTTTCTACTGCACCCACGCATTTATCTCTGGAACCTACAGGTCTGTCTCTGCCAACGGCCTAATACCTGGCCAGGTCACGAAACCCTCACCTGCAAGGCATGAAAGCTGCCTCCAAACAGGAAAATGTCCAGTGCACTCCTGAACTTCCACATTCCATGGACTTTCCGTTGGCCCCAACACCTGAAATCCTGCTGCACACACCTAAATTCCTGCATACCAACTGACATTTCTGTCGTCCTACCACACCAGAGGGGAGGGTCTACATCCTATAAAAGATGCAGCATGCCAAGGACACGTTGAACAGTCTCCTGACACCTACGCAATCCGTGGGTCTTGGACACTCTTCCATCTCTAGAGATTATCTTTTTGTTGTACTAAAATAAATCTTTTGTTTCCTTGCTTCCAGAAGTGTGGTCTCCCTTTCTTTGGAATTACAAAATTGGCGCATCAACGTGGGACCCGTCAGAGACTCGGTGGCCCAGGCTTGACGACCCGGAGAGGAGGGAAATATCGGTAACTTAGGAACGCACCTACGGAAAAGCAGATTAAAGTCCTCGTAGCCGAGGCCGCCAATATCTCCTTCCCTCAACGGTGTCCTCTACAACAGTGCCCCGGTCCTGACTGGGGATCCTTTCTTAATCCACTTGATTTGTTTTTTGGGAAAAAGAGGAGAACCCACTGGAAGCAGGACACATCAGTATTCTGATAAGGTCGTCTTGAGCGACATGTTTACTTTTTTTTTCTATTCTGAAAGTCATACTAGACATGCCTTTGGCTATTCTGATTCTGGATTAAATTATCCGGTCTTTGCAAACAACAAAGGGCAGGTAATGTGTTCTTAATTTTGAACAAACTGCAGTCATAAGAGAATATCCTTGTTAATACCTATATCTTAGACATGCCTGCCTCTAACAGATTAAGGAAATTATGTTGCTGTTTCTATGGCCAAAGTACTCTCAAAGACAGTCAGCCGGCTCCTCCGGAAGGAACTCCTAATAAGGAAATGTACATAAAGTATGGTAATTCCGGCATTATTTACACAAAATCGAGGCGGAAATACACAAAATGTAAATGTAAATGTAGATTCATTTATATAGTGCTGTATCACCGACCGGTTTCTAAGCGCTTGCTTAGGGAACCCGTCCTGGTATTCCCATGTTAGATAACCCATTACTGGGCATCCCCAAGGTCAAAGCCAGGCATCCCGCTGCGAGGGGTCATCGTGGAGATTAAGCAAGCTATTGCCCAGAGTTGCAGAGTGGGACTCCATGATAGGAATAGGCACCGAGGCGAGAATTGTCAGGTCCAGGGAAATTTGAGCCCAAGACCCGCCAAGGCGGGGAATTGAACCCTGGTCCGGGCCAGACCTCTGCATCAGGGTCTGCCGCTCCAACCACTTGAGCCACACTTCTCACTTCAAAATCATATATAGAATTACAATGGCCAGAGTTTGGATCATTTGAAGTTCCGCAAATAACGTACCTAGAAGAACAACTTCACCGGCATAAGGTTAGAGCAAGTATGTTCGATTCCTTCGGCCTTTGGAAGAAAGAAATACATGAGAGAATAAGGAAGGCCCAGGCTTAAGAGAATAACCAGAAAAAGAGGACACCCCAATCAAATGTAGCAGCCCTTAAAGGGAAGGAAATAGAGCAGAATAAAGAGAGAAATGACAGTAAATATAGTTTAAATAGAACAGGTCAATATCCGGTACTACCCACTAAACAAGATGAAGAGGATGCACTATTGTATTCTAGACCCCCTGCTTATCAACCACAATTGTTAATGCCACCACTACAGCCTCCGCCCGTCATCCCTAATGTACTCTCAAACGTGCAAAATCAATCTGCTCAGCCATCCGAAGCAACAGCCCCGATTCCCCCGGTTAGCGAATCAGATTCCGTGCCTCTTACCGTTCTTACCTCTACCGAACCAGTGGTGAGATTAAAAATAAAAAAACAAAAGAAGCGAGCCCCGTCTGCTACAGATTCAGACTCTGAGTCAGAATCCTTGGTACTAGGTCATGAATCAGATACTAGCGAATATAGACAAAATCATTCCCCACGATTAAGAGGCCACGAAATGAAAACAATAAATCACAGAGCCCAGCAGCTAATATACAAAGGTGCCACCCCAGCGGACATACACAGTGCAACCGCTGAGCAGATCCAAGTAGTAGGGAAAAACTATCTAATAGAGAGGATGGCTTATCACCTAATGGACAAAAACGATGATACATATGTAGATACACCTGCGGCGTTTCGCAAACTCTATCGTTCGGTAGAAAGTGGTGGGTCAACAAAAGATGAGAGAGATGCTTTATTGACAAAGATTAAAACAGCGTTACATAAAGAAAGTGTTTCCAACGAGGTAGAACCTATTGAAAAGATACAGCAAATGCCTGTTAAAGAAGCAGCACCCGTTTTTGTCCCACCTCAGGGTGATGGGTCTAATGTTACTAACCCTAATGACCCCAATGCGTGTTCTAGACGGCTGTTTAATTTTGTACACACCCCCTGGACAAAAGCAGAAATGTTGCAACTACGGAAGGACATCCCTGATATCCGAAAGAATCCCACAGGATTCTATGAAAGCGTCCAACAGGTTCTAAGTTCATATACCCTGACCTTAACGGACATAATGTAGTTTTTTGGACTTATACTTCCGGCCGAACTTGGAAACCCCTACGGTTCACAGATGACCAGGCAGCCCTTGGGGATACATGGCAAGAATTGGCACTAAAGGATACAAATAGGAAACCGGGTGAAAAACGACACAACAATATTTTAAAATTGCCCCAAAGATTGTTGACAAAATTGAAAACAATTGCCCCTGAGAGGAAAATAGACTGGACATTACTTGCTGCCTGTAAACAGAACCAGGATGAGTCAGTCTCTGATGATTTCACAAGGCTGGGAAAAGCATATGCTGACTTCAGTGGTCAAGATGTGACTACTGAAACTGGCAGACATCTCTTAATCCAAACCTTTGTAAAGGTTTGTTACCTTCAGTAGGGAACAGACTAACATCTAGTGAAAGTAGTTGGCCAGCGGCCACTCCGGCCACTATTCTGACTATGGCTCAATATTACGAGACACAGAATAAAACAGCGGAGGATGAGAAAGAGAACAAAAAGTAGAAATTAAAAGAACAAGTGTTGCTTAGTCAAATAGATACGCGTCGCACAAACAGCAATATGCCCAGACCAATGGACTCATACCCCCAACCCAGAACATATACCTCAGATACCCAACGCCAACTACCCAGACTAGGCCCTCAACCTACTGACATCTGCGCTTATTCTAAAAAACCAGGACACTGGAAAGGTGATTGTAGGATTCTAGCAGCCAACATCGCTTCGGGGAAAACTCAACCCAGAACACATAATACCCCGACGCGAGCTACACCACTTTACAGGGAGAATAGATTTGATAGAGGCCCAAGACAGCAGGAACTTCAAGCTACCCTTCAGGACTATACCGAGGATAATCCTGAAATGTCATCCATGTATTGGGCAGCATAGGACAGTCTAGGATGGGGGAAGTACCTGTAGATCAACAGGGACCATATGTTACAGCATCAGTTGCAGGGTCAGCGGGACCTTTTCTAATAGACACAGGACCATCCCGTACCACTCTAACCACACCACTGAATCCGAGGGCTACTCCATCCGGCAAACTCATTACATCGACTGGATTCGATGGTCAGCCCTCTGTCAATTCCCTGTCCTACCCAACCCCATTCTCAATGCAGGGTGAACAGACTTCAGCTACCTTTTTACTATCTTCCCAATGCCCAGAGAACTTGCTAGGCTTGGATCTGTTGAAACACTATAGAGCTACCATTCGGTGTTCACCAAATAACGTTCGGCTAATACTGTACGATAACATTACACCTTCTGCCTCTGCCCAGCTTTTACAGTTATCACACACACAAGATGATTTAGCGACTGTTTCCCCCTGTCTATGGGCAACCTCTGACACAGACGCTGGGTCCATCCAAATGCCTCCAAACCGGGAGCAATTCTGCCAAGGATCCGACAGTATAAAATATCTAAAGAGGCAGAGGTCGGCCTCCAAACCATTGTTCAGGACCTCCTACGCGCTGGTGTAGTGGAACAGGTATCAGGAAATGACTGTAACAGTCCTATTCTCCCAGTTCGTAAACGTTCCCCTACATGACAAAAGATATATAGATTTGTGATTGATCTTCGAGCTATTAACAAAATAGTGCAGCCTCAATTTCCTGTAGTTTCTGACATTACCACCATTCTCACCATGATCCCACCAACAGCTAGAGTATTCACCGTTATAGACCTTAAAATGCATTTTTCTCTATTCCTATACACAAGGATTCCCGTTTTCTCTTTGGATTTACATTGTTGAATGTCTCATATAGATTCTGTAGAGCACCTCAAGGCTACACTGAAAGTCCCAGCATCTATTGCCAGGCTTTAAAAACACAACTGGATCAGATTCAGCTTCCACAAGGAGTAGCATTAATTCAATACGTTGACAACATTCTTTTAGCAGCAGACAAAACACAACTTGCCCGCAAAGCATCCATGATCACACTCCAGTTTCTTGCTACTAAGGGACACAAGGTCTCTAAAGACAAACTACAGTATTGTAAACAACAAGTGACCTACTTGGGTTACTTATTGTCTGAGGAAGGACGCACCATCGGGGCCAGCTGCTGTGTTTATATTCCTGATTCATCACCCTCTGTCTACGAAGCAATCTCCAAACTACACCGGATTGCCACCGAAATACACCCAGACAATGGGACCCCTTGGACCTGGACAACTAGCTTTTGGAACATACTGATCACTTGGGGATGGAAGATACTGGTGTTCCTCATGATCCCCTTGGGTACCGTCTTCTTTTGCTGTCTATGCATTCATTGTGGCCCAGCACTCTGCTCTATCTGTAATTCCATTTGCTGATCCACCCCTATGACACATCAGTCTGAAACCAACAAAATACTATATCATCAGACATTTGAAGAACTCTGTAATATTGACGTTTACTAATGATGTTGCATACGGCAAGAGGAGGGATTGTAATAACTGCATTTCTTAATGTTGCCGTGTATGAACTCCATCTTGCTCACAAAACCCTTTCTTGACCCTTCACAAAATTGCCTTCTACGTGACCCCGTGTTGATGCCCTGGGCCGGTGTCTACTGCACCCACGCATTTATCTCTGGAACCTGTATAGACAACAGAACAGGTCTGTCCCTAACCGGTCTGTCTCTGCCAACGGCCTAACACCTGGCCAGGTCACGAAACCCTCCTCACCTGCAAGGCATGAAAGCTGCCTCCAAACAGGAAAATGTCCAGTGCACTCCTGAACTTCCACATTCCATGGACTTTCCGTTGGCCCCAACACCTGAAATCCTGCTGCACACACCTAAATTCCTGCATACCAACTGACATTTCTGTCGTCCTCCCACACCAGAGGGGAGGGTCTACATCCTATAAAAGATGCTGCATGCCAAGGACACGTTGAACAGTCTTCTGACACCTAGGCAATCTGTGGGTCTCGGACACTCTTCCATCTCTAGAGATTATCTTTTTGTTGTACTAAAATAAATCTTTTGTTTCCTTGCTTCCAGAAGCGTGGTCTCCCTTTCTTTGGAATTACATAAGTAAGGAAAGGAAACATGATTTACTCTACTGCTCGGAGTGGAGTAGAGGGATTAAACAGGTAGGGTAAAGCTTTTTTGATATATAATATAGGGGCCACTACACTGATCATTAATTCATCATCTTTGGCTTTGTCGGGTAACTGTACTATTTAAAAGGGGAAAAATCTCAACACATGGAAATTAAATCTGTTATGGGAAACCATGAAATATGTTCTGGATCACTTCACATGCTTATCAAATTAAATGTGGCACATGCCAAGAATGGATTTTCCAATTTGGTAAGCTGGGATGGAAGAATTTAAGAAAAAATAAAGTAGTGAAGTAATAAGAGGTGACTGAGGGGGAGAAGGGACAACACACCTTGGGGCCTATTACGATGTCGGGTGGACACCGTCTCAGAAACAGAACCGACCTCCAGTCAGCAGAAACGACCGCCTCATTATAACGGTCGTATTCCGACATTTCCCTAATGGAGCATGTGTTACGAACGTAAACAGGTCATAGTACATGCTCCCATAGGGAAATTTGAGGTGGTGTTAATCTCTGCACCCTTAGGAAGGTACCTCAATGTGCCTGCCACGGGATGCAGGGATTAACAGGGTGGCACCATAGTTACCCCACTTGACAATCAACCAGAGGCTGCAAAGGAAAGGGGGCCCTGCTAGGAGCCCCCAAACATGCTTCCCGACATGATTTCCCTGTCGGAAAGGACGGCATGGAAACCCTGCAGAAAACTGTGCATCATAATCCATTTGGATTACGGGCTAGTTCTGACTGGCCGAATGACCAGCCATTTTCAATTAGTACCAGCTGAATCATAATCAGCCGGTCGGAATTGAAACCGACGATTTCGGTATGTCGGAGGCCTTACAACTGACATCGTAATAGGCCCCCTTGTGTGTTTGGTAATGGTTTGCAATGCATTGAAAACATTGTAAAGGCTGCATTAACTGAAGCAGATGCACATTAAACAGCCAACACTGCAGTCACAAATTGATTGACCCATACTGCACTTCAGTCATAGTTGGCCAAACTGCCATGGGAGGGGATGGGGGATGACGCACGCTTCCCGACAGGATTTCCCTGTTGGAAAGGCTGGCATGGAAACCCTGCCGGAAACCATGCATTGTAATCCGGACGGCGTAAACTGCTGTTCATTTAGATTACAGCCTAGTTCCAACTGGCCGAATGACCGGACGGTTTCAATTTCAACTGCCTGAATCATAATCAACCTGTCGGAATTGAAACCAATGATGTTGGTCATAAGACCTTCGACATATGGTCGCAATGGTTTGCAATGCATTGAAAACATTGTAAATGCTGCATTAAAGTGTTTACCCTCATGAATCCAGGGAGGACTCCATCTGGCGGACCGTACAGACGGACGATCTGGTAATGGACGGATCCTCACAACCACAGATGGAGTCCTCCCTGGATTCATGAGGGTAAACACTTTACCTGCATCAAACAATCGTGTCCTGATCGATGGTACCATATACCTTTATATAGTCAATCCATTGGAAAGAATACCACGCATATCCACCGATTCAATCATTGTACATAGGAGGACCCATCGTTCACGCATCCATAGACCACCGTCAGATAGGATATCTTCCACACAACAAAAAACCAGCAGGTGGCTTGACTTCCTTACCATATTACATCGGCTTGGGCTTTATCCGCCAGCAGATACTGGTGCATGAATACAGACTTCCTGAAGAAGGCTCACGCCGAAACGCGTTGAAAAGGAATGCACATCTGTATTTTTAATAATTAATCAAATTGTCTATTTTTGCACTATTTGCACATATCTTGTCTCTTTTTACCTATAACAATTTGCACGTATAATGAATTAAGAAAAACAATTGCTAAGGGAAAAAAAAGATGTTAAAAAAAATAAAATATCATAAGAAATCAACACTAGAGTGTTTCCAGTCATTAGTTATTTAGTTTTCCTTCCCCATTTTTCTACCAGGCACATAACCCGGTGTACTTTTGTTCGTACCTTACCCCTACATGCTGTTTCCTTGCCAGGGTTCATCCGATTAGGCAGGGGCCCCTTATTTTCCTAAATGATGGGTAGGATACATCTGGTTCACTTAACAAATAGAGCGAGTCAAGGGAGTAGAACAAAGAGTGAAAAATTCCCCCCACTTTGAACCATAACTTTGAATGATATTGATAACCTTACATGAACCGAGTGAGCAAAGTAGGTGAGCGCTGAGCAGCATGCTCCTCATGAGACGAGCTGCCTTGCATATTCATCCAAACAATTCGAATATTCATTCATCCTTTCATTCTAATTTACCCATAGCCACCATGATTAAACTTTACTTTCTCTCATCCAGTCTTTGACCAGAATTTCCAATTCATAATCCACCCATTCAATAGCAACCCTCTCTTCAAACATCCTTTCACCCATCCATCCCTTTACCGATGCGCGCACGCTTTCACCCACCCACCCATTCACTCATCATATACCATTTCCATTCTTTTAACCTTCCATTCTTTCATGTCTCCCTCAAGCCATCAACACTTATTATTCGAGATTTTGCTCAGTTGCAAATAGAAGAGGCCATAATAATAATAACTCAGCCACCACTGTCCCTGGTAAAGCTCAGAGGGGGTTCATTTTACGGTCCTATTTGATGATGAGCGACGTCATGGCAATAATTAGTGAGCACAGTAACTGCAAGAAATGATGTGCTTTATCAGTGCCTGTCCCAGCTGCCGCTTTTCCCCCTCCAACTGACCCTTCTCCTCCTGCCGTAGCAGTGGAGCCGGCATCACCAATGTTCTATGCAGCTAGAATAAAACATTACACATAATTTAGATGTCAGATAAGCAATTCCAAATATGACTGAGATGCAGCACTACAACTCAGTTAGCATATCAGTATCTTCCAAATTTCACTCTGGGAGTTTGATTGGTTGGTTCACAAAGTTAGACAATCCAGACGTTGAATAATAGTCAAAGAAAGACATATGGTGTTGGTTGGCAAATGCAATGGGAGTGGGGCCTCATAATATTTTTCTAGCCTTGCTTTTATGTGAAACTGCTAGCATACTGTAACTATAAATGAACGTGAAGGCAGCACACTACATTAGGGAGGTGGGGTGGTCCATGATGACCATGGCTACTTTCTTGTGAAACTCAACTTTGTTAGAGCTAGGCATAAGCAGGAAAAGTAAAGCCTTCACAACAAACATACATGTTGATTTTTACTTATAATACTAGCTTACTTGGGCCTTTCCATCTGAATCTTCACGATAGACAGCACCAACATTCCAAAACCCCAAGATTCTACTTTAAGATGTCCACAACAATCATAAATGGATTTACTGGGATCAGCAGAGCCCTCAGCAGCGGCGCTGGTGGTCGGTGCCGGCTGACCAGCTTCTGTCCGACCCTTAAAAACGTCCCTCTGCTTGCCTTTTGGTTCTTATGAAAGAAATTAGGAATATAAATCAAAATAGATCAGTAATTCAGTTAATAATCTCCACAAAATGATTTATGAAAAGCAAATGCAGTCACATACTTGGCTAAAACAGCTTGTCTATAGTAATATTAGTTTCGACTCTAGTCTGTCGACTGTCATTAAATCCATATCCCACTTTTCCTTAACAAAAACTACATTTGGAACTAATGTTATGCAATAAACGATCTTTGATTCTATTCCCATTTCTCAACACCATTGATGGACCAACTCAATCTCCCCTTTTTTTACAATGCATAGATCCATATTTCACATCAATATGAATTCAATTACATTACCTGGAACTATATTAGCTGCATAAACAAAGTCACAGAGAGAACGCACTACTCACCGATTCACTATAGTGACAGAACAATCTGCAATGGCTTTCTAATTAATCAGCCAAAGCAAGCGCCAATGATGAGTATGATTGGGTAGCGCTGAGCACCTGCCTAGCAGAAACTAGAAACTGGATCACACAATAATATACCAGCGTAAACTAAATGTAACTTACCTCTGAGTGTGAGAAGCATGCTATTTGGATTTTATTTTTACATTGCAGAACACATGTACAAATTCTCAATGAGCCCGGTAATCTCGACACCTAGCAGGACGAGCAGGTCCTGTTCCTGGTCCAGATGTCCATCCAGCGCTGTGTCAGCTGCTATGCGGTGCGCCGAACCTGGCTAGTGCACCGCACTCACTGTCCCCCAATGCCTCCGATGCTCCCGCAGGGGGTATCCGCTACCAGGCCTGCCGCCTGCTGCCAGCATAGAGGAGAGGTGGTGCTTCATAGAAAAAACCTAGTGCTGCCATCCCCTCCTCTACAAAGATTGCCCGGGGCTGCACACCTGGGCGGCGGCAACCCCGCATGGAAGTAGTCCCTCTGCCATGGCGCTGGGTAAGGTAGAAAGAACTAAGAAGGAAAAGAAAGGGAAAGTAAAGGATAAGGAAATAAGGTAAGAAAGGGAAATAAAGTCCTAAAAAACACAAAAACTTTAGCTAAAAACTTAAAATAAACAAAAACTATTATAAAAAAATAAAAATTAGGGGGAGACAAGTAATAAAGCAGGAAGATTAGAAAGATTAAGGAGAGATAACATTTAGGCCCAGCACAATAATAGAGAGCAGAAACACAAGATGTCCGCACCCATGTGCAATGTGTGGTGCTGTTTGAGCGCGATTTAGAATGCGAGAACACACTTGAGAATCGTGAAGAGCTGTTCACACATGACTTGGAGCATGAGTACGCACTTGGCTTTCCCAAAACAATGTGAATGGGCGCATCAGCAAACTCTGCCCGCTAGCAGAACTCCACTTTGCCTGACAGAGTTTTTTTGTGACTTAGCGGAATTCCTCATATCAAAACTCTGTGAACTCCAGCCGGCCCTACTTCGGATAGCACCACATAAGGCCCCTGCCATCTGGCTAACAGTTTATTGTCAGAGGAAGGTAAAAGAACTAAGGCCTGTTCTGATGGACATCCTCCCACATAGTGTAGATCCTTTCTTCAAGACTGGCTGCATAGTCTAAAAATCACAAACCATCACTTTCTTCCTCTTCCCACTGTTCGGTAGCCATATATAACAGGGTCTTGAGCTGTCTACCAAAGACCGGCTCAAAAGGGCTGTATACCTTTAAGAATTGGGCATGTGTTCTGATTGCAAATAGAACTAGGGGGAAGCTTCTTGCCCCAGTCCCTCCTGGTGTCTGTAACCAACTTTTTAAGAATGTATTTAATGGTGAAATAATACCGCTCAACGAGACCATCCATTTGTGGCTGATAGACTGAGGTTCATAGTTGTTTGATGCCCACTACTTTACATATCTGTGCCATCAAGTTCGACATGAATGGTGTACCCTGATCCATAAGGAGCTCTTTTGGCAAGCCCTCCTGGGTAAATAACCCAATCATAGCCTGTGCGACTGCCGTGGTCATCATGCTGAGTAAGGTGATAGCCTCAGGATATCTTGTTGCGTAGTCTACTAACACTATAATACATTGGTACACACAGTCCGAGGTTACCAAAGTTCCTACCAGGTCCATCACCACCTTCAAGAATGGGACATCAATAAAGGGTAGTGGTTGCAACAGTGCCTTTAGTGAGTGAGGGCGGATTGACTAACTGACATCTATCACATGCTGCGCAAAAGCTCTGCATGTCAGAAAATTCCCCTGGCCAACAAATCCTTCTTCGAAGGTAGTCTTCGGTTGTGTCACTTCCATAGAGTCCTTGCCCCACCTGGCTATGGGCCAGATGTAGAACCTGCTTACAGAAGGGAAGTGGTACGATAAATTTGGAAACTGTCTCATTATTTTTCTTTATTTTCCTATATAATGTCCCCTGGACACAAAGAAGTATGGTCCTATCTGTTATTCCTCATCCATCACCATGTGGTCCCATGCTTGTGCTAGATTAACATCCTATCGCTGTGCAGCTCGAAAGCTACGTCCATTGCCCAGTGTCTTGTCTGTGGAAGACGAAACAGGTGGCGTGTTAGCCGTACGCACCAAGACAAACATCCGGTCATGTTTGCATCTTTCACTCCGGGTCTATTTCACCTTACAAATATGCTTTGCTATCTCTTCTCCTTGGAATGGGGCCTCCCTCAACATTGTAGGTTAGCTTTCTGTTTTTCTGCTGTAGCCAGAAGGAGGAGAAAGTTGTGGTAATCAGTTCCCAGAATTATTTCTTCAACCAGTTGGGGAATTGCTCCCACCCTCACGCTTCCTGGGTACTCGTACTCCTCCAATTAATCGATACATATGTCACTTGATAGGGTTTACTGTCCCTGTGCACACATGTGATCACCGCTGCCTCACCCTGTCACCACTGATGGAACGCAACCTTTCTCGGCTAACCAAGGAATGGCAATAGCCCAAATCAATCAGTACCCTTCTGGGTACTTGGTTTAAAGCCGTATTCATTCAATATCTTATCAGTGCTACCCTCGGCCCACAGAGCCCTCCCCTTGCAGTACCAAGGGCTCTGCCGGTGGTACTTTTTGTGCACAGTTATGAGCAATATGGCTGCACACTTGAAAAACTGTGGACCTTGCCCGGTCTCTCTACTTAGGGGTCCAGTGGATATTAATTCTCTATGGGTGGTTTCAGGACAGCCTTTGGAACGGGGTTGACTAACCCTTAAATCAGGGGACCCATGAAATGTACAAGCTAGATCAGTCACTCCAGAATCAGTAACATCGGGGTGTGGCCATATGCAGACTTGAATGGGCCCGGGAGTTGCCTCCAGGAACTGTTCTATGAACACCTTATCCAGGACTTCATCAAGTGTAGAAGAGGTTGGTTTTAACCTTTGGTTCCCCAGTTCCTGTACTTTATAGTACAATGCAAACACAAGGAGATGATGGGAAAACAACCTTTACAATGCAACCATTACATCGCACTAAACTTACAATGCAATCATTACATCGCAACATCCTTTACAACTCATGTCACGACAATGCAGGCATTACAATGCATATCATTACAACGCATGACACTACATCGTATGTCCCTACAACACAGGCATTACAACGCATACCATTACAACGCATACCATTGGAGTTAGAATAGTAATTTTTAACCCGTACACTATCCAACACTTACCCTACTGTTGCATCCCCTGGAGTTAGAATAGTAATATTTACCCCTACACTATCCAACACTTACCCTACTTTTGCACCCCCTGGAGTTAGAATAGTAATTTTTACCCCTATACTATCCAATACTTACCTTAATTGCAATGTAATGGTATGCGTTGTAAAGGTAGTATGCAATGTAAAGGAATGCGTGGTAAAGGTAGTTTTTTCAAATGCGATGTAGTGTCATGCGATGTAATGGAATGTGTTGTAGTGTATGTTACGATGTAAAAACTGCGTTGTAAGTGCATGCTTTGTAAATGTATGCATTGTAACGTCATACATTCGGAGATGATGGACGGAGTGCTGAAACTTTTCAGACACTCATCGCCAGTCACAGATCTGGGTTGAATCCATCATCATTCTTTAGCTCACTGTGCCACCTCAGTTCAGACCCAGCTATATGTAAATCAGTCTTGACCCTGTGCCCCATGGGAACAGTCCAGCCCGAACTGCCAAGCCAGGTCTTCCCTGAACCGGAAACAAGCATCTCCTTGTGTTTGCTCTATAGTACAATGCCCTGGGATTTTCCTGGGTGTTCCACTTCTCTTTCCGAAACGTCACCCCATAATATTCATCATCAAACCCAAGGCATTCCAATATGATTCTCTTTTAGTCCTTGTGTGGGGTAGTCCCTGCTGGGTTTGCAGCTTGGTATGCTGTTTGCAATTCTTTTGACAGAAGTGGAGCGACATATTGTCCCATCAGTCTGGGAGCCTTGCTGTTGTGGTGGCAACTCTTTCAAAGATGTTAAAAAAAAAATCTGGGTCCCTTGCCTGATATTTCCGCAACACCAAACCAGGGGCATTTGGGTGTACCTTGGTGCTAACAGTAGTATTTGTCAAACCTTGGATGGCCGTATCCTGGTGCTTGCAGAAGTTCAAAGGCTGGCTGGTACAAGAAAGCTGTCTGAATAGCACATGCTCTCAATGGCAAATCAAGCATTGGAAATGCAATAGGTCTCGGATTTATTTGAGTTAGAGCTAATGGCATTGTAAATGGCAATGTTTTTTCGCTATGTGTTATGGAGTGTATGCATGTGCTGTGTAGTGGAATTATGTGGGTTAGATAGGAGTTGTAACAATGGTGGCATGCTGCGCTTTAGATTAATATGATTCAACGTAAAGTGCGCCATACTGCAATTGCTACAATAGTTAATTGTGGATGCGTTAACAATTGATGTGTGTACTGATGGATGGTGGTGTGTGTGCCTGTAGAAATTGTGCACTGATGGCTGGTGGTGTGTGTGCCTGGTAGAAGCGTGCACTGCCGTCTGGAAGTGTGTGCGCTTGGTGGAAGAGTGCACTGACAGCTGGTGGTATGTGTGCCTGGTTAAAGCGGGCACAGATGGCTGGTGGTGTGTGTGCCTGGTGAATGCGTGCACTGACGGCTGGTAGTGTGTGTGTGTCTGGTGAAAACGTGCACTGACGTCTGGTGGTGTGTGCCTGGTGGAAGCGTGCACTGACGTCTGGTGGTGTTTGTGCCCAGTGAAAGCGTGCACTGACGGCTGGTGATGTTTGTGCCCGGTGAAAGCGTGCACTGACAACTGGTGGTGTGTATTTCTGGTGAAAGTGTGCAGTGACGGATAGTGGTGTGTGCCTGGTGAAAGTGTGCACTGACGGCTGGAGGAGTGTGCCTGCTGAAAACGTGCACCACCTACAGCACCACTCAACCCGCAACGCCTACAGCACCAGTCAAGCCCCACCGCGTACAGCACCACTCAACCGGCAACGCCTACATCACCACTCAACTCGCTACACCTACATCACCACTCAACCCGCAACGCCTACAGCACCACTCAACCAGCAACGCATACAGCGCCACTGAACCCGCAACGCCTACAGCACCACTGAACCCACAACGCCTACAGCACCACTCAACCCGCAACGCCTACATCACCACTCAACCCTAGCTAACAGTTTAATTTAAGTACAATGCACACACTTCTAAAGTATTCACGTATTATTGAGCAAGTAACTGTCACATATGCATTTCTACTTCCAAAAATTATATTTCAGTACCGGAGCTGGTGGATCAATTCACTAGTAATACAGGTGATGGGCAGGAAATAAACTGGTGCATGTTCAGCGAGCATTTGTATAATTACTCGGCTCTCAGCATAAAATGACAGGTCGGAAGGCATTATTTTTCACCTAAATAGCACTCATTAGACTGCACCGGGCATATGGGTAAGAGGGACCCGCTTCAACATAAACACCAACCAGTGGAAATAGACGGGCATTGTCTCTGCTTGCATTAGGCACGCACGTGTTTCCTTCCTGTCCCACTGCCTATAGAAGCAGAGATGTTGAGCTGCTTTTTTTGCATATTTTATATAGCGCAAACTTGACCCGAAGGTAGAGCGCTTTAAATGAGCATCGTATTTACATTACACATTTAGGCACGGGGAGATTAAGTGATTTGCCCAGAATCACAGAATGTGCTTTGTCAAGCATGAACAGCTCATCCAGACCGGAGTGCCCCCTTTTCATTCTGGTACTTACGGTTCTGCTTTTATCCCTTATAAATGCAATACGGACTACAAGCTTCACAAAACGGAGGTAAAACCAGG
The DNA here is from genome assembly GCF_964263255.1 of Lissotriton vulgaris. Lineage (NCBI taxonomy): Eukaryota > Metazoa > Chordata > Amphibia > Caudata > Salamandridae > Lissotriton > Lissotriton vulgaris. Next base: position 818,946,116 of record NC_141689.1, on the reverse strand, counting down.
GCACTCACGAGGAACAACTAGAGATCCATCCAGGAATATGTAGGGTCTGTACCACCCGGGGTGACAAATGCAAAACAACAGTTGATGGACAGAATGCAGAACAATGTCATACATTCACCCCAGTACAGAGATCTGGGCCTAAATCCATCGTTTTTTTTGCACTCCACAATACCCCAGTTCAGACATGGCCATATGCAAATCAGCCCTGACCATGCTCTCCACACCACTGGAGTCAAGCTATCCTGGCTGAAGACGGCTGATAGCCAGAAACCGGTCCTGGGATGCCCCGTCCTCTGACTGTCAATAGCGGTCCTTCGCTACTGGTCTCTGGCCCCAGTACTAGGCCCCGCTGTAACAAAAGGGCTGATGGTGCAGCCCGCGCTTTAATCTTTGAGCCCCGACTGGGCTCCAATGACCTGCCCCACCCCGCACTCAGCCTCCGATCGCCACTGCGCAGCGTGTTTGTCGCCGTACCTCCACGCCGTCGCTCCCTCCGTGCTCTGGTCGTCCCAGAAACCGGTCCTTGGATGCTTGATACCGGTCTAGGAAAGACATGGCTTGGCAGTTCTGGCTGGACTGTTCCCATGAGGCACAGGGTCAAGGCTGATTTGCATATGGCCATGTCTGAACTGGGGTGGTGTGGAGTGCAAAAAAACGATGTATTTAGGCCCAGATCTCTGTACTTGGGTGAATGTATGACATTGTTCTGCATTCTGTCCATCAACTGTGGTTTTTGCATATGTACCACCCTTCATTCTTTTATTTGGAATACTTGTTAAAGGCCGGACCTAAAACCAGGCAGATTACAACATTCAAAGTCCGAAAGAGGAGGTCGCGGTTTCTGACCTGCAGAAAAATGAACATCCGACGTCTGCCTGGTTGGCTGCAGCATGTGTGAGGCGATGGCACACAGAGGCGAGGGGACACCTCTGAATTGCAGAGGGGAGCAGGGCGGGTCTCAGAAGAGCAGATTGGGACAGCTTGTTTTCAAAAGTTAATTTGCAACATCAAGAGTTCTAGACTGGCAAGGGTCTGGCTCCTGGTTTGGGGATTGCTACTGGAGATGGTGAGTTGCTTGGTCAGGCATGCTGGCAGTTCCGCCATGACTTCCTTGTAAGTAAAGCAGCAGGGCCAGCAGCCGCGGCCAGCGCAGTCCTTAATGTGGGAGTTGTCTGACGACATGTGCCATGCCCTTTCATGAGTCATGCTCCAGCAAGGAAGAGGGTTTGAATCAGTGCCAAATATGGGTCCTTTAAAGATACACATCGCTCGAGGAAAAAAAAATTCGGAGCACTGGCAAAATTACTTTTTTTTGTTTGAGCACTCGTTCCCCCAACCCACAGCATATGTCTTCAATTATCAAGGCAGAAAAGTCTTCTCATGATCTTAAAAGGCAATCCACACAGATTTTCCAGGAGTGCTGTCGGTGAGCTGCCACTTTCACAGTTTTAAAGAACTACTCTTGGAAACCTTTGTGAATTCCAAAAATGTGAAATCTAGGCCTAAACATCGGAGTAAACACACGGTTCTAGATTTACCTTTTTGCCCTTTATTTTTTATATCTCAAACCATAATACTCCCTAAAAAAGAGCCATTTACAGGTTGGAGTGCGTTTAGTAAAACCACCTTGTCACAGCCACAAGCACACACTCACCTGCAGACCACCACAAAAAGCTTGCCACTTTATCTGTAGCACACGTAGCAACGCTCACAGGCAGACAGACATACACATGCATTTGTTCCCTATCTGCCCTGATTCACAAAGCCATTGTTGCCTGTAAACACACCTCTCTGTATATAGTTACAGATGGCTTTACTGACACCTGACGTGTTCACAAAAGGATATCTAACAGGGGTGAATGTAGGTAATCCTTTGCCATTATGCACCCTGCCACAGTAAGTGCCCGGATGAAGGTGTGGTTTGTGAACTCCCACACGTTCCTGAGTCCGTGAACAGTCACTAACTCCTCTCTCGCCCTTCTACCTTTTCCCACAGTGAGAGTGACCGTAAAGTAAGTATGGTCGGAAAATCCGTTTCGCTCGCGGATTTTGCGGATTTTCGGTAAATTCGCAATCCGCGAGATTCGCGAATCTCCCGCAAAATCCGCAAATCCGCGAGCAGCGGATTTTATGGCTTGCTCGCACTGTTCGCGTGAGTTCGCGGCTTCCCAGTACAACTTCGCGCCCCGCGAATAAGCGCTAAATTGCAGAAATACGATCTTAGCAAAACTGAAACTACTTACCAGGTTCAAAAGTTCAGGCTCATCATTAGTAGCCATTTCCTGTAGTGCTTCCTGAGGGGCCCCTCCAGAGTTCAGTTGCCTACTTGCAACTATTATGTGACCCTGCCCTGAACCTCAGAATAGTTACACATATGCCACAAAGGTCCTGAATTACAGCTAAGGGAGACAAGCAGGAGCCAGGCTGGAAGTTCAAATCCATTAATCAGCCCCTAATTCATTATTGTCAGTTGGGGCAGGGCAGGTGTTGTAACTAATTTTGCAACAATGAAAGCACTTAGCAAGTGCAAAAGATCACTAATCAGGAAGCACTAAGGAAGCAGGTGCCAGCTAAAAAAATATTCTGTGACACATTAATCAGCCCCAAATTAATTCAGGTCACTTGAGGCAGGGAAGGTGTGCTTTGCTTTGCCACAATAATGTACACTGACTGGACAACCAGAGGGTGCTGTGATGAAACAGAGGGTGGCATGGGTGGGCCAGAGGGTGGCATGAGTAGTCAGAGAGTGGCAGTGGTGACAGAGAGTGGCAGTGATGAAGAAGAGTGTCCCAAACAGGCTGGACACGTAGAAACAACAAGTTCGCAAAACTTGCGACCCGACAGGTAAGTTCGCGTTTGCGAAATTGTACAAAACCCTCGCGAACTGGCAGAAACCCGCGCGAACACAAAAAAAAAAAATCCGCAAATTTGCGAGAATTTGCGGATTTTGCGAATTGCGAGTTCGCAAATCCGCAAAATTCGCGAACGCGAGATTCGCAAAATTCCCCATGCTTACCGTAAAGCCCCTTCCCAGGAAAGGGATTGGAATAACCACAGTCTTCGTGGGGGTGTAAGAGAAATGGTTCTCCACAGGGGAAATGTGTGCTCTTTGAAAGAAAAAGAAAAAAGAAGAAATGTGAAATTACACAAGAAGGGGGGCTGCTTTTCCACAATCGTAGCTGTGCCCTGCATACAGCTCCTCTATGGAGTTATAAAAACTCCAAAAAATGTTACATAACATTGGCAGTAGTATGCCTGGAAACCCACGGCTATTAGAACTTGACCTGGCCTACTAATGCCAACGCATATGTACTCCATAACGAGTTCTATTTTTGCAGGTTTGCAGAAGTATCTTTATGGGTGCAGATTTAATTTGTTATGACGTGAGCCGTGTAAGCATATTAGAGGTCAGTCAGAGATCAGTCACCGGCATATTTACAGTGCATGGTTTACCAGTATCATCACCAAGCTGTCAGTGTCTTCAGTTCATACATGCACGTCCAGATTAAAAACATTACATATAGTAGCAACCCTTAAGCAACGCAGCTAAAGGTAGTATCAACATGGCTCCCACCGTCGGACTCCCGAAAAGCACTGCAGCGCGAGCTGTCTACAGAGCTGTCCAGTATGTTTACGAATGTCAAACACTGCGCACAAGGAAACAGCCGGAGTCTCGCACACTGCTGCACTTCGCGTTCACGTTGTTACCACCCTACGGCATTCCGAACCACAATACATCCTGCAACATCAATATTTAACTTCCAACTCAGTACTTCCTTTTCTCTCACTAATTACACTGTCGCAGTAACCGCATTTCCGGCGGCAGACTTTCCAATTTTTTGAGCGCATCGGTGTATTTTTGCCAACAACCGTGGCTTCGTGATGAATAAAAGCTCCGTTTTGAGAGCAAGCACAAGAAACAGGATAAGTAACACAATGGGCAGTCTGAAAATGTAAAAAAAACGCCCGCGAGTGGTGCGCGCGCGCATGCCACTGCGAGCATATGTCTTCAATTATCCCGGCCGCGATAACTGAAGACATATGGCCTCTGGTGCACGTAACAGACACCAATAGGCCATGGGCGGAGCTACACAGCCGCCCATGGCCTATTGCGTGTTCTGTTTTAAAAGTACACGCACGCAAAGGCCAATGAAAATGGACCTAGGAAATAACACGCACGAGCTGCGTGGAATTTCTAGGTTAATTTTCTAAACCCCGAGAAAAGGACTCTGGCTGCGCGACACTGCTTGCGCAGTGTACGCTAGGCCCGAGACCTAAAAAAGAGACCACAAAACGCAATGCTGCTGTGTTACTGAAGCCCCACTGCCCTTTGACACTTTTAAGAAGCAGAACATTGTTGAAGGCGTGCTGCATCGATTGAAACATACTATGAATTCATAGATGCACTAGAAGAAGGAGATGAAAAGAAGATCATCAAATATTTTAAAAAACCTGGCAGGAAACGAAGTGAAATAAATGCTAAAGAAAATTTCAACGACTGATGCACAGTCATACCAGAAGGTAAAAGAAACGTTGGAGGCAAAGTTCAACTCAATGCCGAATGTGAACTATGAAGGGTATATCTTAACCCCTTTACCGCGGCGGACATTCCGCCGCGGTGCGGACGTTCTATGCAGTGGGAGGGGCTGCGTCGGCCGTTGGTCGTGAGCAGCACCCGGAAGGTAGTGCTCGCGTCGGCCAACTGACGTCGCGAGCACGGAACGGGTTAAACCGTACACTCATTGAATATGCAAATTCTTTGATTTAACTGACAAAGAAGCCATGCGTCTCAGAGTCATTGATGGCACCTTTCAGATTTGTTTAGAAGGCGCATGTTGAGAGAAACCCACAGCTTGGAGAAAATGCTGAAGGCTGCAAGAGCAGAAGTACAAGCAGGCTGGCAAGCTGCTAAAATGGAAGCAGAAACAGCTCACAATTAATCAGCCTGCAGTGAAAAGTAAGCAAAAACAAAATGCACTTAAGTCAACGTCTTCCAAGAAATCAAAACTATGCTGCAGATGTGATTTTCATTTCCCCATGAAGTTGAATGTATAGCCATCGGGCAGGCTCGCAGAGCTTGTGGGGAAAAGAATCATTTCATAACTGTCTGCCGAGCTAAAGAAAAATCAAGTGCATCACGATGGAAAGAAAAGATGGATGCAAGAACATTCCAGAAGCACTCTCGCCACACCCACAAAACAAAAAAACAACATCAACTACGACAAATGGAAACCAGGCAATATCAATCGTAGTCAAGCTCAGCAATTGTCATCAAGCTCATCGTACAAAGTCTCTTCAATGTCACTATCGACTATCAGCAAAGATGATGGGTGGGCGCTGATGATGTCCAATAAAGGACAGCATGCACGTAGGGTTGAATGCCCGTTTGCTCAGTTTTGCCACTGCTGCTGACATGGGGTCAATATCTCTCAACTACAACCTCTGTGCTCAGTCTGAGATCGCGAGCTGATTTCCATAGTTGTTTCACGGCCTGGGAACACTCAGGAAAATGAAACGACAGCTTAACATGAATTAAATTAAATGAAATGTTGCATTTATAAAGCGTGATCTGTCACTCCCAGAGGAGCCTCCTGGCGCTATCTGATAACGAGCTTCAGCAGTGAGGAGTTAGAATTTAGATGAGTGCAAAGCATGAGTCATCTGAGGTTCCATAGATCCATGTCTTTAGGGCCTTTCTAACCTGCTCTTCAGATTCCATTGATCTGAGTTTATTTGGCATAAAGTTCCACGCCCTTGCCCCTAACACAGTGGCCGATTTCCCACCCCTGGTTTTAAGTTTGAAGCCTGGCAATTTGAGAAGGTTTGCAGAAGTGGATCTGAGTGTCCTCATTGTTGTGTATAATGTAAATCTTTTGGAAAGGTATTCTGGCCCTAATAGGCGTGTTGCTCTGAAGGTCATGAGGAGAAGTTTGAATAGGATTCTTTTCTGCAATGGGAGCCAATGGAGAGTTGTCAGGGCAGCTGAGGCTGACGCTCTATAGGGAAGCTTTAAGACCAATCTGTCTGCTGCATGTTGCACTACCTGTAGTCTAGGTAGGTTTGTTAACCCCTGTCAGAAGACTATTACAGTAGTCTATCTGAGAGAGTATTAAGGCCACTACCACTGTTTTCCTTGCAGCAAACAGGATCAGATCAAAGAACTTTTTCAAAGTTTTATTAGGCCAAAGCATGACCCTATAACTTTTAGTGCATGGGGTTTAAAGGAGAGAGAGGAATCAAACCACCCGAAGACTTTTTGCCACCTCCACAGCTGATGGAGGGGCTGCCACCTCTTCTGGCCACCAATCTATGGGTTGAAAGGGATTATATTTCCCTACAAGTAGGATTTTAGTCTTATCCGTATTGCAACGGAGATAGTTGTTCTTCATCCATTTGATGACCGCCGTAAGGCATGCTTTGAAATTTTCTTTGGCTTCCGTGGAGTTTTTTTCAAGGGACAGGATACGCTGAGTGTCATCAGCGTAAGATGTTGTTTCGATCCGGTAAGCCGAGATAAGCAAGATAAGTGGGGCCATGTATATATTAAAGAGGAGTGGACTAAGTGAGGCACCCTGTGGGACACCCGTGGTGATGGTGCATTCTGCGGAGAGAAAGGTACTTAGGGAGACTGCTTGCCTCCGATTCGACAGGAAAGATGTAATCCATGCCAGGGCAATGTTGGAAATGCCACAGGATTGGAGTCTGGCTAGCAAGATGTTATGAGATATGGTGTCAAACGCGGCAGACAAATCCAAAAGTATCACAACTGCCTTCTTGCCATTATCTGTATCACATTTCAGGGTATCCGATATCTCCAGTAACGCGGATTCTGTAGAATATTTCGCTCAAAAAATAGATTGACGGTGTGGAAAATCTGAGCTGATTCAGCAAAATTGGAGATTTCCCTATAGACCATTCTCTCTGTGATCTTACCTAAAATCGGTAATAAGGATTAAGGCCTATAGTTGGAAAGATTAGAAGGGTCTATATTTTGTTTTTTCTTTAGTGGCTTTACAATGGCAAATTTCCATTCATCCGGCACTGTGCCGGTGGATAAAGAGGAATTCACAATCTTATTGACCACAGGATTCACTATGTCGAAGATATGATGTAGTATCATTGGTGGGCAAGCATCCAATGGTGAGCCTGATTTACAGGCTAAGATGGCTTCACATGTTTGAGATAACGCAACAGTTTGGAAGGCTTGAAGGACGGGGCTGCCCTGATTGTGATCGAGCTTATGTTCGCTAATGGATTCAGGTAAGCTATCAGTTCCAAAATATTTTGAATATTCTTGATCTTGTTCTCGAAGTATATTGCAATCTCATTGCAAAGCTTTTGAGAGGGAGGGATTTCTACATGTAGAACAATCTGGGATCAATAAAAGATTTTACAATTTCAAAATTCTCTTTTTGTTTTGCTTCACCATAGCTATTCTATTGCCGAAATATTCTTTTTTTGCTCATTTAATAGCTGAATCATATTGTTTCCTAAAGTTTTTAAAAGTATGTAAGTTAGATACTTTATATCCCCTTCTCCCTCTATGTTCAAGTTGTTTACAGTGTAGATGTTGTTTCGCGAAATCTTTTGTGAACCATGGATCATTATGTAATTTTCTTTTGCCCCTTCTGGTAGAGTGTTTTGAGGGAACTAGTTCCTCACTTATAGTCGTCATCCCAATGTGGAATCAGTGAGAATCCTCTGCTGGCTCGCCAGTTAAGGTTGGTTTCTTATCTTGGGCGATTGTGGGTAAGCTTGGGTTAGTGGCTAACAGATGCCATTAATGCCTCTGCAACCCAGTATTACTGTTCATAGCTACATAATCCGTTTTTGGTATTGGGATGGCCAGAGGAATAAAATAATGATATGACCAGGCCTGTGGGATTGGAGCTTCTATCTGAAGTCAGGTGAGGTTGGTGCAGACAGCATCCAATGTTTGTCCTGCCCTGTGTGTCGGCCCCTCACATGAAGTGAAGTTATCAATGAAGTCATTCGCCCTGTGGCTATGCACCACTCGCAAGAATGTGTGAGAAAGAGTTGGAAGCTCTTTTAAAGCATGACATAATCGAACGTTCCATAGGACCTACACCTTAGGTTTTGCCCATAGTAGTAGTACCAAAAAAGGAGAGTAGCAGAGCAGTGTGCATTTGCATTGATATGTGGCAGGCAAACAAAGCCATTGAGAGGGAGAGATGCCCTGGTCCACACATCGCAGACATGATTATGCAATTGAACAGAGCTAAAGTGTTTTTCCTGTCTTGACCTGAACAAAGGATACAATCAACTCAAGCTGGAGGAGAACTGCAGGTTTATTACTACCTTTTTGGCTTATGTTGGTTTGTTCAGATATAAAAGACTGACTTTTGGAGAATTTTTGGCTGCGGAGATGTGTCAGGACATTATTCGCTGAGTAATCCAACCTGTTACTCAGGCTTTCAATTACAGTGATGACATACTGTCTTTTGGGAAAGCTCAAGAAGAACACGACAAAGCCCTTAACCAAGTGTGCCAGTTACTTGCTGATGCAGGACTCACTCTGAACACTGCGAAGTGTGAGTTTCACAAAACCAAACTCACATTTTTGGGGCACATATTCTCAGATGGGGAAATAACTCCAGCCAGACAAGGTGGAAGCACTGTCACCCACTTGCCTCCCCCCAGGATGTTACCATGCTGTGATCCTTTCTAGGCATGGCCTGTTATTGCTCAAGACACTTTCACAACTTTGCTACAGTGAGTGCCCCATTGACAGACTTGACAAAGGAAGTGTACCTTTTTAGTGGTCTCCGGAATGCACTCAGAGTTTCAAAGACATTAAACTTGCGATCAAGAATGCAACTCAAATGAGCTACTTTTACTCCAAGTTGCGTACCGAATTAATGATTGAGGTAGGGCTAGGGGCAATCCTTGCACAACACATTGGCCATCCAAATGCTCAGAGACACATTGTAGCCTATGCCAATCGAAGCCTGTCTGAAACAGAACATGCCCATTCTCAGTCGGAAAAGGAGAGTCTAGCTGTGGTGTAGGCCTGCAAACATGTTCATGTATTACTCAACGGAAAAGATTCACTTTCATCACAGATCACCAGGCACTGCTTGAAATTTTTGGAAACCCGAAAGCTTAGATGCCTCCTCACATCGAGAGGTAGGGGTTAAGACTATAAGAGTATGACTATGAGATCGTCCACAAACCAGGGAAGGATAAAAACTTAGCAGATTACTTTTCACAAGTGCTGCTACATCATCACAGTTCGACATCCAAGACAGCTGAAGCCAATCTCAACTTTATTGTGAGATCTAGCACAATAGTGGCTCTGTCTGTGGAACAAATCATTTGGTGCCACCACTGCAGATAAAGACATGACCATAATCAAAGAAGTGATTGCTATGTATTCATGGAGGAGAGGTACCCGGCCCCTGTATAGAATGATTTAGCAGACGCCCAAGAAGGTGTAATACTAAGAGGCTCAAGAATCGAGATTCATCACACCTAGAAGCCTAACACAGGGGTTCATTGAGCAGGCCCGTGAAGGACACTGTGAATTTGTGGCCACCAAGAGAGCCTTAAGAGATCAAGTATTTTTCCCTCGGCTAGATGAGTGAGTTAAGAAGGAACTGAAGGCAGGCCACATTTGCAATTGTTTTTCTCCCAAGATGATGCAACACCCAGTGACAATGGCTGACCTTTCTGCCCATGCTTGGGAGAGGGTTGCAGTTGACATTTTTTAGGCCGTTAGAAAATGGACATCAGCTCCTGGTAGTCATAGACGAGTATTCACGTTTTTCTTTGGTGGAAGATCTATCTTTGACAGCCCATTAAAAAGTCATAGAAAGGCTTGATGACCTCTTTGCAACGTGGATCATCCCCAATATCCTCAAATCTAATAAAGTCCTGCCCTTTGAAAGCAAAGAGTTCAAAGATTTCATGTCTCACTCAACATCAAACACCAAAAGAGTACACCCTCTGGCACCAGACCAGTGGTGTAGTTGAATGATTCATTGGCACCCTCAAGAGGGTCATTCAGCTAGAGTCCTGGGAGGGAATCGATCTAAACCAAGCCCTGTTCCAGGCCTTTCAGGCCCATCGATTAACCCCTCATTCCAAAACGGGTGAGAGTCTAGCTACCTTGCTATTTGGGAGAGCCATAAGAACAAAACTACCCCAATTGACCCTGGATCGATCAGTTAACAATGACAACGTGCGAGACACTGACCCAACTCAGCAAAAAAAAGATGAAAACGTATGCAGAACAACATCGCCATGCCAAGGAGACAGTCTTTGAAGAAGAAGATTTGGTACTGTTAAACAGAAACGAAAACAGAAAACAGACACTCCTTTTGCCACTGATTATCTGAAGGTAGGGCTGTGACACATGATAACAGCATATCGTCCTGGGCAATCCATCACTCCGGACATGTCACATTCCAGACATCTACTATGACACTTATATAGTCCTGAAACCATGCAGGAAGCACCTCTGCCAGCAGGTCCATCTCAAGCACCTGAGCCTATGTCACTGTTGTCTGGTCCGGGTGGACCTCAATCATCACAGGTCACCCGGTCCGGCCGACAAGTGTGAATACCTCGCCGACTGATTGAAGAAATGGGATTTTCGTGATGTTCACCACTTTTTATATAACAAATGGGGAGATGTAGTTTAGTGATTTTATACGCTCTAGGACCATCATGAGTCTGGGGCAGACTCCGAACAGGAACTATGTCATATGCGAGGAGGTCTTAGGGTGTAGTTAATGTTGAGTATGAGATAATGCGCAGTGTGTGAGTGTATGCTGAGGAATAAAGAAGTACTTGATTGCAGCTCTTGTGTTGCATAATTCGTTTGCATGCTCCATGGCTGGGGAAGACACTACAGATATGTGAAGTGATCAGGTTGGTAAGGATCTCTCTTCTTTTGTGTCTTCATTCTTTATCTCCTGACAGGACCACCCAGTTGTGCCCTTCTTTTCTGCCAGATCTGTAGAGCAGTAGTTTTATGGCTGAGCAGTCCCCAGATTAGCATTCAAAGAATTTCTCACTGACAGAAGTCTAGGTGGCATGCGCCTGGGTTTAGGGCACGGACGACATTTGCTGACTTTGATACTCCAATCCAACACTTAATATATCTCTTTTTGTTCTTTTTACTCTTTGCTTAACTACGATCATCTCTTGTGCTTCTTAGTGTCTCTTTGTACTCTCTGTAAGTTAGCTTGTAAAGCATTGTGATGCTATGGGGTCTAAAAAACCATACATAAAATCTTCTTAATAAAATCTTTGAAAAAACAACACCATGGACCATTTGCTTGGCCCTGTGACAAGCTGCCACTCTCTCTTTCTGTGCCGTCCAGCTCTATCTCCCAATATGCACCTTGTATTTATGTCTGCTAATTCCGAAGACGAGACCTCTTTCGAGGGAGACCAGGTAGAAGCATAGTCTCATAATGTGGGCTGTACTACCCTAGTGCTTGTAGCTATGAGGGCTCTTTTTAAGAAAGCTGCAGCGTGACCACTAAATAAACCACTGCCTAGATTGAGAACTGCTGTCTGGTAGAATTTCTCATTCATACTTGAGTTGCAAGGGCAACAGGTGCCACCAATAGTACCCCATGAGATTCCTGTAGAACTTGCTCGATGTAATGACTTCAAGACCTAACTTTTTTAGGTGGACTCTTCATTCTCTGAAGCCACACTTGTCTCCAATTTACAGCACAGGAAGTGACGTGCTGTCTCCAGCAGTCTGCATGTATGAGCAGTTCGGCAATAGATCTGGCTGAAAACACACAGGCTTGGTGAGCAAGGGGCAGCCCCTCATCAAGGAAAGGGTGAGATCCCTTGAAAGACTGAAGAGACTGGCCATATACAACTAGACTGGGAATCGGGAAGCCCTGAATTCACAGGATAGTTTATCACAGAATGCGGGGAGCGGTGCTTGATGGGATTGTTGTTAAATGGGCCACAAGTCACAGAATGCAATGGGCACTCTGTGGCACAGGAGGAAATTGAACATGGGCATGGAGCTTGTTCAAAAAGACGCAGGACTTTTCTCATAGCATTTAGGACGAGAACACTGCTATCACCCACAAATTTATGATAGCCTCAATCAATGTGTGTAATTTACTGTGTAGCATTTCACTGTGAGAAGAAGATTTTTTTAAAACAACAGACCAAATGGATAGCGTTTGAGATTAATGGCCTGATTACCAGTTTGGTGGTGCGGCACCAACATGCCCCCGCCCTGCACTGCCAAGCCTGTGTGTGCACCTCCTGCCAAATTACAATTTTTTTTGCCACTGGCGGGCGGTTCTTTGGCGGTCCCACGGCGGTGCCTACGAAATAGGCACCGCAATGGGAACGTCAAAGGCAGTACCTGTACAGCATGGACTGGCGCAGTCCATGCTGTGCAGGTACTGGGGTGCAGTGACACAGGGGCGCACAACCTGCCCCCCTGCATGCACCCCATGTCCCTAAGGCAACAGGAGGGCCTGTAGGGCCCCCTTTGTTTCCTCTCCGCCATGGTTTTCATGGAGTAGGAACTGCCATGAAAACCGTGGCAGTGAGGAAACTTGTAATATGTTTGGCGGGACTGTGGGCGTACGCCAAGAATATTGCGGCATTAAGACAGCGGCGCCACCACAAGGGATCTCTGATCCCTGGCGGTTGCAACGGTGCAATGGTGGTCCGACTGCTCTAGTTGTATTAGGGCAGTCAGACCGCCCTTGCTGCAGAGGCCTGACCACCACCACCACGCCACCGCGTGAGTCTGACGGTCCGTGGACCGCAATATTCATAATCAGGCCCTATGTGTTATTTACAATGTACTGAGTTCTGAGTCTCTATCCCTCACTTCACCTCCTTGATCCAGCCTTTGACTGCTCTTCGTCACTACCCAGCGTATAACGTGCTAAAATAGTTTACTTGGTATCAACCACTGGTCCACTGGCCCTCAGACGGCAAGACACACGACCCTACTTGACACAGCTATAGCCCAGTAGACCCTGTCTGTTGTCACCAAACCAGTTCCAAAACAGACCTATACATGATTTAAAGATAAAGCTCAGAGAGAACAATTTCCTATATTCAGATATTACTTGTGCCTTAGTTCCAAACCCATAGCACCTGTGAAAGTAACCCTTGAGGCCTGAGGCCCTGGGGCGTCAGGTTGCAATTAAAGTTACCCAGAGTTCTGCCCTGTGACAAATGACTGCCTCGAATGCCAGAGATAAGGCTTGCCGCTGTATATAGAAGAAGATGCCTCAAAGTTCAGAGATGTGCAAAGGGTGGTTTATGGCACCCTACCTGAGGCTCTGCAAAAAAGTAACTATATTTTAGATGTCTCACAATTAACAACTGTGATTTATGTTAGGACTAATTTATGTTATGTTTATTTATTTCTAAAATGCACGTATGGGCCAAAAGCTTCTTGACTTTATTAACAAAAAAAAAATAACTGGACAACACCATGAGTTAGAGGATGACGAGCCAACAAATTAGCGAGTAGAGCCGAGCCAGAACCAAGCCAAGGGTCTTGCTCGGTACTTAAAGCCCGTGCACAAGCCGAGCCGTACAAATATTTGCTATGTAAATAATAAAGTAAACATCCCGTAAAATATGATTAAGTCTCCTCAAAATTCCCAAAAGTTTATTTTGTTAACATGTGGAAGCTTTGACATGAATATTTCCCATTATAGCATTGCACTGAGAAGTACTTGTTAGAAGTGTAGTTTTTACACATGAACTTTGACCCATTCCCTGCCCTGTCCGCATGCTGGTGACAGCAGTGTACGACCAGGGCATCTCTGCCACTCTCTTAGATATGTATCAACATTCCGTTTTGCGATTCCTAAATAGCGATTTCTAAGGAATCGCTATTTAGAAATCGCAAAATGGTATGTATGTAGAAAATCTCTTCTTTTTAGCGATTCCTTAAAATTCCATAATTGCGATTAGCAAATTGCTAATCGCAATTAAGGAAGAATTTCCCATTCATTTCTATGGGCCAGGAGGCCCATAGGAATGAAGGGGAAATTGCGAATCGCAATTTGCTAATCGATAATTGTGAATATTTTCAAGGGTGCAGGGGTGTCTCAAGAACACCCTGCTGCACCCCTGAAAATGACATGTGTGCACATATGGCGCACATACATGGCATAAGGGCATGTATGAACGTCACATGGCACCTTTTTTTTGGTTTTTAAATTAAGCTTTTTTGAAAGAATTCGCAACTTACCACCAAATAGAAGTTGGTGGTAATTTGTGATTCCTTAATGGCATTTTGGAATGTTTTTTTCCTTGATACATTGCATTTAAGGAATCGCAAAATTTGCAATTCCTTAAATGCAATCGCAAAATAAGGAATCGCAAATTTAGCGATTCCTTATTTTGCAACAAAAATGTTTCATACATACCATTTAGCGAAAATGGGTTCGCAAACGCTGGAATTCTGCGAATTTCAGGGTTTGCGAACCCATTTTGCCTTGATACATATGGCCCTTAGTCACAAAAAAGCAGCAGGGTACCTTTTAAAAGTTCAGCTAGCCCAGTGTGCTTTCAGGAGAAAATCCCAGCATTGCAGTGTGCTTTTGCAGTTCACATTGATAGCTCTTGGGGTCTTTATGTTTTTGGGATGTGTGGGTTTTGAGACAACAGCCAGCAAGGTGCTGGCAGCCTGCCCAAACATCGAGTGAACACTGTAAGTGCAATCTACCTGAGATTCTGCTTCAAACATCACCTGCATCGTCACTGATAGAATTAGGAGTAATCATCATGTGACTGAACACTGAAAATAGAGGCTCTGAATGTTAAACAAAGAAAAAGATTAAAATATGGGCAGATGGCAACTGCTGTTCCCACTTTTATGCATCTTTGATACTGTGGAGTGGATGATGCCGCACATTTTCAGAGGATGGTCTGAAAAAGGGTTGCAAAATCTTCCCTCTTGCATTTAAAAAGCTGGAAGGATGCACATTGTATAAAGAAATGGGGCAAAAGACTGGCTGTAATAGGAAGACTTGATAAAACGCACAAGGGGTTAATGCAACTTCAGGAGACATGTGGATTTGCAGACAGAGGTTCTGCAACTGGTTCGTATTGACTGCCAGCTCAGGTGCTCTTCACCAGCACAGCTTGTTGCTCAGGCACCCTGTCGCTCCCTCTGACCCCCCACTCCACCCTGTGCATTCGTAGTGTAGGCCTACCAGGTGTGGTCAGTAGCTGCACAGACACTGGACACTGCTAGAAATGCTGAGAGAACCACAATCGTTCACTCGGCTTTTATTTATATCTGTGGCACTCAACATCTCCTCTATCTTTTACTTGCGTGCAACATTAAGTGTGAACTAAGAAAATATTAACTATCACATACATACAGGCACATGCATCAAGCGATTTAGGAATCGCAAACGGTGCGAATCGCAAAATTCGGCCGTTTGCGATTCTCAAATCACTATTTGGGATGCATCATCCTAAAAGTGAAGAAATCGCTATTTTTGCGATTTTTTAAAGTGCGATTGCTTTTAAGGAATCGCAGTTTTACGATTCCTTAAAAGCAATGCATGAAACAGAAAAAATTTGCGATTTTGCAATTAGAGAGAAAAAATTACCATGAGGTTGGACCTCATGATAATTTAGCGAAATGTTAGAAATATGCAATTTTGTGCATTTAACTTTCATGTTGTGCACACACATGCCCTTAGGGCATGTGTGTACACAACATATGTGCATTGTTTGATTTCAGGGGTGCAACAGGGTGTCCTTTGGCACCCCTGCACCCTTGAAATCGCAATCTCAATTTGCGATTAGCTAATTGCGAATCGCAAATTGAGATTGTCTTCCCATTCATTCCTATGGGCCTCTAGGCCCATAGGAATGAATGGGAAGGGATTCCTTAATTGCGATTCGCAAAATGCTAATCGCAATTAAGGAATTCTAAGGAATCGCAATTTGTTTAGCGATTTCTTAATGCATAGGCTTTTGCAATTCCTTAATTGCGATTCCTTAAAAATCGCAATTAAGGAATCGCAAATGCCGAGATTGATGCATGTACCTGATAGTCTTTTAGCCTCTGGTTGGGTGCTGGATTGGTTCGGAGTCCATACCTTTGGCTGTGCCCGCCCTCTCGCAGGTTCTCAGCAGGCATGTCGCTCTGGTCTGCTTGCGAGGGGGATCTGACCAGTGTTGGTGCAGTCACCACTGCCGGTTCCGGACTAGATGGTTGCATGTTCGTGACAGTCACAGGCCTGGAGACCTCAGCCTCTGATGTGTCGGCCGGGCTCCTCAGCTGGGGTGGTTGCTGTAGCCATTTGGTTGATGCTTGACACATTTAAACCATGATACATCGTGTGACTTAGTGGTTTGCCCACGCGGTCAGTCACCATTGCCCCTTTTATGGCGATGATTTCCCACAATTCCTTTTCGAAGGGGGTATACAACTTCCATACAGGATGATAATTTTTCAGTACCACCCGATCACCGACAGCAAGGTAGGGGGTCATTGCTCTTTGGTCCCGGCTGATCCTGTTGTTGGTGTTTTTTCATGGGAGCCTGAATGTCTATTTTAGCTGGACTCCAGCTCGGCCAGGTTGGGATGACGTCCCTGGTGTACCACCTTAGTAATACGTCGCTAGGTGCCCACCCAGTGGCGCTGTGAGGTGTCTGTCAGTAGGCTTTCAGGAAGCATTGTAGGGAGCACTCCACCCCAATCCTGAGGGCTCTGTTCAGGGTGGGCATGAAATGCTCGGCCTCTCCGTTCGCTTGAGGCCACTGCGGGGTTATGTGTCGGATGTGCAGGCTTTGGAGGTATGTCTGGAAATCCTGGCCTTGAACAGGGGGTCTGTCATCAGTTTTCATTTCATCAGGGAGGTCCAAGAGTGTGAATACTTTCTCGAGTATTTACTTGACATTCTCAAATGCGGACGACTTGACGAGTTCAGCCATGGGGCGCCTTTGAATGACTGTCGTGAGCCTGCCTTGGGGGAAACAGCCAAAGTCCATCCTGATCCATGACCGCAATGTGGTGCAGACTTCTTCAGTGATCACTGGGGTATTCGGTGGATCTCTGCTCATAATGAGGCAAGAGTGGCAGTGTTGATCTTGTTAGTCAACCTGCTTTTCCATCACCTGATGTTACTTATAACAGCGTCTTCTAAATGAAGTGATGGATACCTGTCCATTTGATGCAAACTGCATACATTTTCCTTGAGAGCTTCGATTGTTTTCAGGATATCAACACACATGGGGAACACTCTCTGAAGTTAAACGAGGACCAGATTACCGGAACATGACTGTATTAACGAGGCCAGGGGATGGCTTTCCAGGAAGCACCGAGTTCTGCTGAAAAGCAGAAATCCGAAACAAGGCACAGAGGGTAGAGGAGGGGGGGGGGATAAAGATTACCTGTTGTGTAGTTTTACTCATTTATGGCTTCTGGTAAAGCAGTAACTGCTCAGGGTGAGAATCAAGAGGCAGACAGGCCTCGCATGATTCATGGCGCATTTATTGGAAAAACCACAATGGTAATATTTACTGCTGGCTTTGCGCGAGGTTTGTTGGGCTCTGTGTGTGTTGGTGTGTGGCTCTGTCTGTCTGTGTGTGTGTGTGGCTCTGTCTGTGTTTGTGTGTTTGGCTCTGTCTGTGTGTATGTGGCTCTGTGTGTGTGTGGCCCTGTATGTGTGGCTGTGTGTGTGTGTGTGTGTGTGTGTGTGTGGCTCTGTCTGTGTATGTGTGGCTCTGTCTCTGTGTGTGTGGCTCTGTGTGTGTGTGTGACTGGCTCTCTGTGTGTGTGGCTCTGTGTGTGTGTGTGTGGCTCTGTGTGTGTGTGTGTGCAGCTCTGTGTGTGTGTAGCTCTGTGTGTGTGTGGCTCTCTGTGTGTGTGTGTCTGTGCCTCTGTGTGTGTGGCTCTGTGTGTGGTGTGTGGCTCTGTGTAGATAGCTTTTCTTGTAGGTGGCTCTATGTGTGGGTGGCTCTGTCTGTGTGAGGGTGGCTCTGTATAGGTGGCTCAGTGTGTGGGTGGCTCTATGTGAATGACTCTGTGTGTGTGGCTCTGTATGTGTGTGTGTGTGGCTCTGTGTGGGTGTGAATTCAATAGGTCATGCATATGCGAGCGATTAAGCTATTGGCATTGTAAATGACAATGCCATTTATTTAACGATTAAGCTATTGGCAATGTAAATAACAATGCTATTTATTTATGATTTGAAAAAACAAAGTCATAAGCAATGCCAATAGCTCTACCTTTAATAATGCCGAGACCATTGCATTGTAAATGCTTGTTATTGGTCATCCGTAAATTTTACTCATAACACACCCTCACATGAGATTAATTCCTTCGGTTACAGGATCGGCATTGAACATTATCGACTCTAGGTGGTGCTATATGCCTTACTGAAAGTTATGGGCACATCACAATTTAGTTGAGTTTCGTTATAAGGCGAATTACACCGAGTCTTTCGACTCGATTGAAGCTTTCTCTCTCCTGCTCTGAGCAAAGCGGCCGGCCTTGAGAAGCCAAAAAATCAAAATCCAGGTATTAAATGTTCATGTACGTGGTCAATGTCTCTACAACTCAGCCCTTCGACATTGCAATTGTTAACAAACTGCACAGAGTATGCACTGGAAAAAAGGCGACTGTCGCCTCTCAGTTTAAGGAACTGTCTGCAAGAATAACGAACATTGCGCCCAAGACAGCTGTTGAAATATCAGGAAGAGTGTGAGGGTGATGCACAGACAGTACTCCGTTGTATTAAGATCTTCAAGAAAGCCACGACGAGTGGCGTACCTTCATGTATTTAAATAAAAAAATGCACAGCTCAACAACCCTGAAAGGTCCTCTCACGCGCCTTTCAACCGACCACCAACCAATCCCCGTGGCGTATGCCACCTCAAGAACTCTAACAAGCACTTTAACAAAATTATTAACACTCTAGCAGATGATGATATTGATGACATTTTAAGACAATGCTCAAACGTACAATAAAATAACATAAACATAATTAAAAACATAGTGACAACTATTTAACGCTATACATGGCCTCAAAAACAATAATGATATTGTAAATACTCAGTTGTATACAAAATCCTCCAGTCTTTTCAGCTTGCATCTTTCCTGCACGTTCCCCCTACTAAGCATACCTGCATCTTGAAAGATATCACCCAGAAATATAAGGTCCCAACCGCAACTGACATTCTAAATCACTGCTCTTGGTAACTTTCCTCACATTCCACCTTCCACAATTCTCCAACACATCCCTCTTTCCCGTCCACTTTTTTTTAATGAATTGATGACTTAGACATTCCTTTCTGACAACTAGTGCCTTTAATCACTCTCACAAAATCATCCACTTGAATCTCTCTGGAAACCGATTTCAAATTCTCATTCTGTTCTAGTACATGTTGATCTTACTTCTTCTGAACCCTTTCTTAAACTTGCTCTTTACTCACAAGACTGTTAAAATGCTTAATATCCTCACCTTTCTAAAACCTTCCAAGCTCATCAGAAACAAATGGAGGCCCATTACCAGTCTCAATTTACAAGGACATCCTTCTTCAAAAATCTCCTCACAGACGTATATCAAATTGGATGACATATATTACTTCATAAAGGATACTTTAGGTCATCGTGAATGATAATCAGCCATCAATACAGCATATTTTGCCGCTAATCCAGGGAACTCAAAAGGACCACAAGTTTCTGTGGCTAGTTTGTCCCATGGTTTATTGGTAAACTCAATATGATTCTCTGATACCCTGTGATTTATCACTACATGTGCAAGCTACCCAGTTACATACAAATCTGTCTATTTCTCTGTCCATTCTTGGCCACCAAAATCCCATCCAAGTGCTCCTCTTCATCGCCGTCCTACCCCCATGCCCTTCATGCCACATGGTCATCAAACTGCTGCGTAAGCTTGTGTGTGCCATCAATCTATCCTTCCTTCTCACTTCCCCATCTAAAACAGATAGCTCGGTCGAAATGTGTTAGAACTCCTGTAGACACCCTTCATTCAAGACTTCCTTGATGATGGTTTGCAAGGATCCATTATCCAACACAGTCTGTTTCCAATCTTCCTCCAAAATAGCTCTCTGACAGGAACCCTCATCATCCGCCACAATAAATTCATCATCATCCTCCGCATCTTGTGCTCTCAAGGGCAACCGAGATAAGCAATCATCATTTATATTTCTGTCTCCAGGCACATATCTAAGATCAATAGAATACTCTTGAAGGGGGAATATCCATTTATTTTGCAATTTGGGGTGTTTCTTTGCTCACTCCATGAGTAGAAAACAAATCTATCAACGGCTTGTGACGAGTACCCACCTCAAATCTTGAGCCCCATACATACATTCTAAAATACTGCACACGTCACCAACAAGCCAATCTCTCCCTTTCTATTGTAGAGGAAGTCTGCTCTGCCCCTCTTAAAGTTATAGGTGCAAACGCCTCCACTCTATTATTACCTTTTTCAGATTGCATCAAGACGGCACCCAAAGCAAACACACTGACGTCAGTGAGGTCAGTGAGGATAATCGTTTTGCCATTCACATCAAATGATTTTGGTGCCACAGCATTAATTATATTTTCTTTAATCTTACTACATTAAGCCTCTTGGCTTTCCTCTGACCGCACAAAACTGACACTCTTCTTCATCAAGGCTCTTAGCGTTTGAGCAGGATCCGCCAAATAATCCACAGATTTGACATAATAACCTGCCAGACCCAAGAAAGAGTGTAAATGATCCTTATCAACTAGGGATGGAACCTCTTCTATGGTCTCAACCAATTTAAATTTCAGCCTAGCCCACCTGCTAACAATGTGTGTTCCAGATTTTCTATTTCATGCACTCCAAACTTACACTTCTCAATTCTCACAGGGAGACCAGCCTCTTCCAATCTAGCTAAGGTTTTCCATAATATTCTATCATGTTCCAGTTATTTTGATCCCCAGACCAATACTTCATCTTGAAAAAACAAAACCTTATTCACATTTCTCAAGCTTTTCTCCATTATACATTGCAATACGGCCAATGCAGAAGCCAATCCAAATGGCATTGAAGCAAAATGACTTGCATCTCTATGCTTTATATATGAAGTAAGATACCTAGATTCTGGATTCAGAACTATCTGATGGTAAGCACTAAAAAGATATAGGGCCAGATGTAGGTAATCTTGATTTACCTACTCTTAAATACCGAATCATACCGATTCGTTATTTAAGAGTAGGTAAATGGGATGTAGGTAATTTCACTTATGAAATTACCGAATCGGAATGATTCGGTAATTACCGAATCGGTATTTACAGATTCGGTAATTGCCATTGATTCCTATGGGCCTTGAGGCCCATAGGAATTAATGCCAATTACCGAATCGGTAAATACCGATTCGGTAAAATTACTGAATTTGCAAGCGGGACAGGGTGTCACTTTGACACCCTGTTGCACCCCTCAATTGTGCATGAGTGCACATGTTGCTGACATACATGCCCTTAGGGCATGTATGTCTGCAACATGGTACGTTTTTTAAAGCAAATAAAATGCTTTTTGAAGGGTTTTCATTATTTACCACCAACTTCTAGTTGGTGGTAAATAACGAATTCTTAAACCCTTGTAGCACTGATTACAGTGCTACCTACATGCTGAATTACAGAATCGGTTATTTTACCAATTCAGTATTTTACCGAATCGGAAAAATTACAAATTCGGTAAAATTACTGATTCTGTAATTTAACGTGCCCCTACATCTCAATATCCAAATACCGGTCGGAAACGGCCGAAAATCGGTGTTTTCAGCAGTTTCCGACCGGTATTTGGATACCTACATCTGGCCCATAATGAGGAAAACATTTAGGTTCCTTCACACTCATCAAGATTTCTTTATATGTGTCAAGGGATGGTAGTCCACCCAAATGTTTTCATTCAAATCCAGCAAATCCATACAGATTCATATCTTTCCATTAGGGTTCTTGTCTCACACTATTGGACTAAGCCATTCAGATGACTTGATGGGTTCTGTGACACCACCAACACACAATTCTTCCAATGCTTTCTTCCACGCATCTCTTAAAGCTAAAAGAACATTCCTTACTTTGTGTACTTATTCATGTCCTTTGAGGATTATACGAAGTTCACATTTTTTTAAATATCCTAATATCTGTCTGTTAGACCTGTCTGGCTTTTTGGCGAAGTCCCTCCTAATTATTATTTATTTTGTCCCCATTTTGCCCCTCATACCCTTGATAATTTTTTGTCTACTGACTTTTTGTAGGTGTTGGCCAGGGGGATAGGTGTTCTTTCTCCCCCTCATAGTCTTTTACCTCAGGCCCAGAGGCCTGTTCTGACAGGAAAGTTGGCACCACCTAAAATGGTGGCCACCAACTGCCCCAACTGTCACACCCAGAACTTGGCCATAGCCTAGCATAGGGCATTCTAGAACCTTCTGGTCCATTCTGGACCACTGAAGGGCAGCCTATATAAGGCGGAATGCGGGGAAGCCATTTTGTGCTGACCAGAGAGTGGAGGAGTGAGGCAGCGGTGAGAGGAGGAGGACGCACTGGGAGCAGTTAGTTTGTGTTTGTGACAGACAGCCACTACAGGGAGACGTTCCCCCTTCAACCCCTGACCAATCCCTCCCAATCACCTTCTTCCACTTGAGAGTGTAATCCTCTGCCCAGTTTAGGATCCCCAGAGACTGTTCCAGAAGAAGGATCCCAGTGGAATCATAGCAGTAAGGGTTCCCCCTGTCCAGTTCATCATCTGGTTGCTGGCCGACTGCTGGATACCCTCCCCCCACCTAGCGCTACATCACCCCTGTGCCCATCTTCCTACCTGTGGGGGTAGAGGCAGAAAAGTGACAGGCTGTACTGCCCTGACTGGCGCGAGTCAAGCGGCGCCGTGTGAAGCAGTTGCTGGATCAGGAGGTGAGGAGCCGGCCTGTGGTGGTTTCCCTGGTCCCCGGAGTTGAGGAGAGTGAAGGGAGGCGCTAACGCGAGTGCGCGATCTCCAGGAGGGAGACGCTGCTCCTTCGCGCATGCCCCCAGCGCTGTAGTGTCCCGGGTGCAGGAGGGGCCTATGATCGAGCAGGCCTGGGTGGGCGCGTCCTTCCTTAAAGCGAGGGCGGAGCACAGCGGAATCGGAGCCGGCGCTACTGCGCAGGTCTAGGAGGATAGTGACCCCGCCGAGTGTTAAAGAAAAGCGCCGGCTGCCTCAGCAGACCCGGAGAGAGTCCCGCCTTCTGCCGAGTATCGCCGTAGTTGTGAGGTAATCTTCCCCTCGCTCGAGCGCCACACAGGGGGACCGGCGCGAGCGAGAGGGGAGAAGTAAAGGAGCCGATTGTGGACAGGAGAAGCGGGCAAAGTCCTTCCTCCGCTCGGGCACTGCCAGAGGAGCTGGCTTGAGCGAGAGAGAGGAGCGGAGGTGCCCTGAGGGCCGGTGAGCCTCGCCAGGATTGGGCATACTTAATTTGTTGTGAGGCCTTCACCACTCGTTTTTCCTAGTAAGGCCGAATCATCAAAAAACAAGTAAGGAGGTAGTTCAGTGGGGAAGTGACTTTCACCCAATTAAGTGGTGCTCAAGCCTACAGGGAGACACAGTGGTCAGTACTTGTGTCCTTCTACAAATGGAATTGGTGAAGGGAGTAGCTTGAGAGAGCGAGTAATAAAGGAAGGTTGCTGGTGTCAAAGTAAAATCCACTATTTGATAAACCTTCAGCAACTGTGTTGAAGAAAGTAGGGGCTAGTAGTGCTGTAGGAGATCAATAGTGTGTACTACATAGTAACCTTACCTAACTGACTCTGAGATTGATGGTAATGTACTGTATTGTGATTCCTATTGAAACTAATATGTATTGAACGCTGATTCCAACTGAAGCTGAATTGTTGCACTTAATTATTTAAAAAAAGAAAAGAGTTACTTGCTAAAGGTGAATGAATAATAAGGTTAAAAGTACTGAAGTAGTTAATTAATAAATTGCTTAGCAGCTTTAGAAGTGTAATTGTTGATATAAGATAACCTGAAATGATCTAAGCTATTTATATCTAAAGTGACCTGAAATGTTCTAAGCTATTTATATTGTGAGAACAGAGAGTATATTATTTTTATAAAGCAGTACGTATTTTCCCACATTTTTGGTGTAGTGTTTTCTTTTGAGTGCTATTGCGTGGAATTACTTTTGGGTGGTCTGCAACCTTTACACTGTGCCTCTGATATGCTAGTCTTGCCCTAGGCCAGGCTACCCCAGTTCCAACACTGTCCAAATAACTTAGGAAATTCAACCATGCATCTTTCTACATAGCTATTCTCAGTAAGCAAAACTTGATCTGGATGATTGGGTTCTAAAATCATGTCTAAAGGTCTTTGTTCGTTCCACCCAAGTAAAGCTTTCCTTTTTTCCATTACATATACTTTTCCAGTACTTTCTTTACATTTATACTTTAAAACTGACCAAAAGTATCCTTTAACATGTCACCTTAACCCACAATACCCCACTGGCTCAATGTCTGGGTTCATTAACCCTTTACTCCCCACCTTACCTATTCAGGCTTATCTATAATGGTGTATGGAGAATATGAATCTTCCCACATCTGTACCATTACTTTCCCCATTTAAACCCCCGCTTTGAGGAGCAATGGACTCTTCCACAGTATTAACTACATAAAGAGCAGAACAGTTTTTTGGGTATACCAGAATCTCTACATCATTACAATCACTGTCAAGACAATTGCTTTATGATGCAGTGTGTGTGATGCTACCACATCTATAACATTGACATCTGTATTGGCTTGCGTTTTGACCATTCTATCTTTCTGCCCATCATAACATTTGCTCTTGATGAGAGTTCTTAAGGCATTCACACTTTGCGCTTCTGATTGCTTTCTTTTCCACTTGCTCAATTCCTTTATATATCTCGATATATTCTCCATTAAGTCTGACAATGCTGATAAACTTTTCTAATGAAGGATCTTTTAAACCTAATAGCTTTTCCTGGATTCTTAAGTTGCTGGTTCTATTAATTAATTGATCAGATATAATTCCTTCATGCAAATCCTTAAATTTGCAAGTAGATGCCAATGTGTGAGGAATCACTTCATATTGTTCAATAGGTTCTCCCTGTAGCTGTGCTCTAAAGGAAAAGTAATGGCTTTCACCAACTATGATTATTTTCTTTCAAAAGTTTTCATCCAAGGCTCTCATAGCAACATCATATATTCATCAAGCAATCAATCAAACTGGATTTGTAAAGCGCTGCTTATCACCTGCGAGGGTATCCAGGTGCGGGGGGGGGGTTGGGGTCAGCTACTGAGGTATGTCAGTCAAATAGCCAGGTTTTTAGGTTTCTCCTGAATTCTTGAAGGTTGGATGTCATACGCAGGTGAAGGGAAAGCCATTGCAGGCATTAGCTGCCAAGAAGGAGAAGGCTTGGCCGCCGCTCCTCCTTCTGTGGATGCTGGGCATGTGGGCTAGGGAGAAGGATGCAGAGCGCAGTTGTCTTGCGGGTTGGTGGAATTTCACCCTGTGGTTGAGGTAGGCTGGTGCTTTATTGAGCAGGGCCTAATAGGCGTGGGTTGGTGGTTTGACCTGGCACCGTTTGCTGATGGGGAGCCAGTGTGTTGCTCTACTGTGAGGGGTTATGTGGGTCTTTCTGGGTAGGTCGAGGATGAGCCGGGCTGCTGCGTTCTGAATAATCTATTCTCTGTTTAGTAGTTGTGAGGTGATTCCCATGTAGAGGGAGTTGCAGTAGTACAAGCAGCTGGTAAAGAGGGCCTGGGTGCAGTGCTTTTAGTGCTGATGGGGAGTTACATGAAGATTTTCTGAAGCATGCATAGAGTGAGGCAGTAGGAAGATGAGGCAGCATTTATCTGCTTCTTCGTGGTAAGGTTGATGTTGAGTTTGATGCCAAGGTTCCTTGCGTGCTCTGTGGGTGTGGGTGAGGAGCCAAGTTCCCCTGGCCAGCAGTTTCCCCGCTGGGAGGAGTTGCTCCCAAAGATGAGTATCTCAGTTTTGTCGGTATTGAGTTTGAGGCACCTCTTCTGCATCCAGCTGGCGATGCTGGTCATGCACTTGTGGAATTTGGATTTGGTGGTGGCGGGGTCAGAGGAACATGAGACAGTGAGCTGAGTGTCATCAGCAGAAGAAATGATGTCCATACCATGGTATCTGACCAAGCTGGCCAGATACCATTGTGTACATGTTGAACAAGTTTGGGCTCAGTGAGGACCCTTGAGTAACCCTGCAGATTATATTGTTTGGCCCTGAGTGGTGAGGTGGGAGGCAGACACTCTGAGTTCTTCCAGAGAGGAAGGACGTGATCCATTAGAGGGCTTTTCCTCAGATCCCCATCTGGTGGTGTACGTGCAGGATGGTGTAGTGGGACACAGTGTCGAAGGCTGCAGAGAGTTCGAGGAGGATCAGGGCAGCAGTTTGTCCCCAGTCTAGGAGAGCCCTGATCTCATAGGTGGCTGCGATTAGGGTGGTTTCTGTGCTGTGATGTATGCAGAATTGAGATTGGGAGGGGTCCAGGATGTTGTTGTTTTCTAGGTGATTATTGAGTTGGATGTTTATTGCTTTCTCCAAGACTTTAGCAGAAAAATGGGAGCAGAGAGATTGGCGGTTTTGCTGGTGCGCCAGACACTTTCAAGCCTTTTGCAGTTTCATTTAGCGGATTTAAGTTCTGGAGTAAACCAGCCAGAGTGTTTGGAGGTCATGTCTGTTTTGGTGTGTTTGAGGGGTGTGACTATGTTGGCTCAGTCGGTGATCCATTTGTTGACATTTTCAAAGGCCACCTCGAGGTTAGAGGTGGTGTCTTGGGGCAAGGTGCAGAGGGTATTGGTCCAAAGGTCTTTGGTTACTTTGCTCCAGCTTGTGTGAGGGGTGCTGGACTGGTAGGTGAGGATATTGTGGGCACAAGTGATGTAGAAGTGGATGATCAAGTGGACGGACCAGGTTATTTTGGAGGAGTAGCTGTACTTGATTCATTTGCTGGCTGAAAATATGGGGTCCAGTGTGTGACCGGCAATGGTGACTAGTTGTGTGAGGCAGAGGCTGCCCATGCTGTGAAACAGGTTGGTGGTGTTGGCATTGTTGGGGTTGTCAAGATGAATGTTTGGTTCCCCGAGGAAGATGAAGTCTTTCGAGTTGATGGCCAGAGGGGCGATGATGGCTATTCCACATATATGTCCGGTGTGGTCCCGGTGCATTATCTTATATCGATTTGGAGTGGCTGTGGCTATATCAGGTGCTGATGAAGGGGTGAGCCATGTTTTGGTGAGGAAGATGACATCCAATGTGAGGGATGTGATGGTGTCCCAGATCTTGATTTCTTGTCTGTGGAGTGAAAGGGTGTTGATCAGCAGGCAGTAGAGTTGTTCTGCAGCGGTGGTGGAGGGTGGGGTTTCTTGAGCTGGGGAATTCTATGTTACAGTGGAAGGGGCAGTTGCAGTATGAAAAAGTCCTGCGTTTGAACGTGGAGAAGCATGAGTGCTGTCATTGTTGCGAGGTCCGGAGTTGAGGGTTAGGAATTCAGTGATGATGTAGCTGTGGGTTAGCAGGAGCAGGGGTCCTGACACTGGGCGCCGTCCAGGCACAGATCTGTGCAGACGGGCTTGCCTTTGGTGCAGCAGCTTCCAATAAGTAGGTTCCTGGGAGGGACACTGAGCAGGATCAGCTGGAGGTGGGAAGCGGGAGGCAGAGGGATTCGGGCGGGAAGTAGGTGATGTGAGGAAAAACTGAGGTTACCAGGATAAAAGCGGGAAAATGGAAAAATGCTTTAAGAAATGGAAATGTAAAAACTACGTTGTACAACGTTTCATCCATGTCTGACACATTACCATTATCAGTTGATGACCCAGTCAATTTTGGTAGTGTTTTTAAAATCTTCCTACCCTCAACACCTAAATTATATTTCGACATGGCACATTTTCTGTTTGATGTGAATGCTTGTCATACAGTGGCTTCTAAATATGTTTCAAATGATTCATGCCAATCGTCCCAAACCATTGCTGGTTTACCATGATATTGTAGGAACATGGGAGGAGCTGTGATTGACGGAACAGAAATTGTAGAAAGCTTTGTCCTAAATTCACAATAAAAGTCATCACAGGCTCTGTATAGCACCTGTTAAGAAAACATTAGTAGGAATATCATAATAAAATGAACGATCTATATGTAGCTCACACATGCATGAAATCCATTTCTATTGAGAAGGATGTGCCTGTCATCGTACTGGACAAACACACAACGTGAGGCTAGAGGTTACATCACCTGCTTGTTGACCAAAACTCCAACAATGATTCTGCCATAAGAAATATTCAGGTGTGGTTATAACCTTGTAATACAGACACCCGACTGTTCACAACTACGTAGCTCTTATTGAATGATATGATGGTTTTCCCAACTATCAAAGATGGCCAACTATTAAGCATCGTTCCAGGTAATTTTCATGTGGTGATAGGGCTTGTTTTGTGTCATTGTGTACTGTTTCTATGGTGGATGGAACACTCATTACAGGTAGTTGCCATCAAATCTGGAGTGTGCATGAAAATGTAGATTTTCCTAGTTAGTTATGACGGAAAGTCTTAATTTTATTGACACGAGGCGAGTATTATGCTTTCTAATCTTGCATTTAATTAAAGAGCAGCCAAGATAAGCATTAAACTACAGTTCCCAGAGGGCCCAGGAAACAACTGGCCAATGGAAACGCAAACAAACAAATCAGATAACCAATCAGGTAGAGACCTTATGAATAAAGTCACCCCTGACCGCGAGCAGTCCTCTTTTCGCTGGCGAGCAGTTCAGATAGAGTCAATACAGAGAGGAACAATTGAAAGAATGATACAACAAGCTAAAGTCCAGGACAAAACTGTTGACCGACATCCAGCCAGGATAGGCGAACTGTAGGCATCCATGTGGAGAAAGGCAATCCGGAAGGAGAGGCGGCATGAAGCGGTGAAGAACAATCTTGCAGACTCGGCGACTCATCATGAGGATGCGGGAGGTAACGCTGGAGACGCTTTAGGGAGGGAGAACAGACAGATTAGAAGTGTTGACGCGGGATAATACTCGCCTTCATGTCTTTAATAAAATTAAGACTTTCCGTCATAACTAACTAGGAAAATCTACATTTTATGGCAAGACCGAAGGCTCATATTATGCTTGTTCAAAGCATATCAACAACTAGAGAAACAGCAGAGACCACTGGTTTACAGTAGAACATACGGGATACATTATCATTAGACCAATCTGCAGATCTCAGAATGTCTTCTAAATGGGAACCTGCCCAAAAGGCTTTGGAGGCCATGGCTTACCTGGTGGAATGGGCCCCAAAGACGGAAACATCAATACCAGCAAGGGACATAACCCACTGAACCCACTGTAGTGTAGTTTCTACATTCCCAATAGGCTCTGCGCATTGGAATAATATATCCTATAGATTTGACTTAGGACTTATGTCTACTGGATCTCTATCGAATATATTAGACTTAATTGTGAGTGCCAGCTAGCTCAGAGGTCACTAGAAACTTTCTCGAATAAACAAGAAGGGATTAGTTTCTGACAACCGCATAAACATGACAACTTTGTTTCCCCAAGATAAAACGTATCTTCAGAGTCGTGGAAACAATAGATAGATATTTCACTCAGTCAATTGTGCATGCTTTGTTTCATCAGAGGTGCAGAGAAATAGAGAGACAAGTGTTTTCAATAAAAGTATTTATTGAAAAGTCTTCTTTCTCATTCAAAAGAAATGTACTGCTACAATCGTAATACTGGCTGCAAAATATAATGCATACGGCAAGAAGAGTATTATAAAATAATACTGTAAAAGCATGGTATGGTTTCTATGCCATAAAATACATACTTAAATAAATAAAGACTAAAAGTACTCAACTGGTGCATCTAAAATACGCCTACCCCGATGTACCTAACCTAAGTTTAGTACGAGGGAAGGAGTAAGTGCGGTGTAGCATAAGTTTAGTATTCTTTTGCCAAGAATCTATCCAAGATTTCTCTTATGGTCTAATCAGCTCCGTACCTTGGTTTAGAATGAAGGAGGTCTGCTATCTCTCGGTCTCAGGACTCGATTTCCCAACACCCCGCAAGGGGAGCTTAGAAACACTGGAGCTGGATTTCTCGGCAAGAGAATAGACAGCGTCTCTCTCTCAGTGTGTCAGATGGAGGGTCGGCTTTCCTCGGCACTTGCTGTAGCCAGCTGCGTTGGGTAAGTAGATAGTCGAACTGCTCCAAACTACCGTGTGTTTGCTAGGGCAAGTGTGGGCATATTTATACCTTGAATGTGCCGAGTTGATGCAAAGGTGGACATAATAACGTCATCAAAGAGTCGCAGTTCTTGAAAACTCCATGAGTTCTTGGACAAATCAATATTCAAGCAAGGGGAAGTCCCTAACTGCTGAAGCTGAGTTTTCCAAGAAATCGTTGTGGCTTTTCGGAACTAGTGGAAGTATCCATGCCTGTATTTGGACTGCATGGGCTATGTCTAAATATGGTTATGATTTCTATGCCTATATAAGGACATGGTGATTTATACCTATATAAGGGCATGAATCGGGAAAATTACACTAGGGTCCTAAAATGCTATACAACACCACTGGGCCAGAGTAGCAGAGGAAACAGGGAGATGAGGTTTGCGGAAGGAAATGAGAAGTTGCAAATGAGAGGACGTTCTGAGATCAGAGGTTCTATGCTCATGAACCTTGCGGTATTAACCTACACATAGTTTAGGATGGGCAGGGAAATAAGGGTAAAACACAGAATTCAAATTAGTTTTTGTACGTTTGTGAACTTGAACACAACACCAGTTGGAGAAAACTGTTGAGAAGAAATGTCTTATGCCTTAACATCTGAAACACGCTTGATGGAAACAAGACAGAGTAACATTGTTAGTTTTGCAGAGAGCATTGTGAGGGAAATAGTGGAATTATCAGGCCAGTCAGAAAACAATTTGGGTATCAAATTAACATCCCATAAAGAAGAATACTTAGCCAACGGTGGTTTGGAAAATCATACTCCTTGTAAAAGACGGCAAATGAGCGAGTGCACACCAACCGGTTTGCCATCAATAGGACAATGGTTGAAAGAAATGGCTGATCTGTACAAATTGACCATCCTGTGGGACTTACCTGAACTAGCTTCGGAAGCTAAGAAATTTACCACAAAATTTAGAGGGGCTAAAAAGGGATTAATGTGTTTTTCCATACACCAGCTAGACCATAAAGACAGAGCGGACTTGTAGGCTTTGGATGTGCCAGGGGCCCAGGCTTTACTGATAAAGAGTGAAGCTTCTTGTGAAATGAGGATGTCAGCAGGGAGAGACTGGAGATCTTCCACGTGGACAAGATCAGGGAATTGTCCAGGATGAGATTGTGAGGAAGAAATAAGGGGTTCAAGAGTAGGTCGTTGCAGGCTGGGAGAAGAACCGGAAAGTCCACCGACATCTCCAGAAGGGACGGAAACAAAATCTGTGATTGCCAAAAGGGAACTACTATGACCAGGGAGGTCGATTGGCGGCTAACCTGAGAAAGTACCCTGTTGATCATGATAACAGGGGTAAAGGCATAATTGAGATGGAGAGACCAGTCCTGAAGAAACAAGTCCATCGCCAGAGCCAGGGGGTCTGGACGCCAACTGTAGAAACGTGGCAATTGGGCGTTGAGGCGAGACGCAAAGAGGTCGATGTGAAAAGGGCACCATTTTCAAGAGAGGGATTGGAAAACAGGTGGAAGAAGCTTCCAATCACTGGAATCTCGTAGATAGCAAGAGTGCCAGTCTGCAATGGAGTTTAGATCTCCTGGGAGATATTCCGCTATGAGAGAAAGTCTGTTTGCTAGGCAATACTCCCAAAGACTCTTTGCAAGTTCTTCAAGGGGTTTGGACTTGGTGCCACCTAGATGGTTTATGTAAAGGACCGCAGAAACATTGTCCTTGTGAAGAAGAATGGAGCAGCGTGCCCTGTTCTTGGTAAGGCTTTGTATTGCAAAGGAGCCTGCCAGCATCTCTAAACAATTGATGTGTAATTTCAACTCTTCGCTAGACCATGTACCAACAGTCGATATTGGACCACAACGGGCGCAACCCGATAGGCTTGCATCGGACTCCAATACAAGATCTGGGGCCGAACCGAAGATAGTTCGCCCTTTCCAGGCATCTAAATGGTCTATCCACCATTGGAACTTCACACTAGACTCTTGATTTACCGCGATGATCACAGAATAAGGCAGGCCCTGACGAAGGTGTTGAATCTTTAGACTTTGTAGAGCGCTGTAATGAAGTGGTCCTGGAAACATAGCTTGGATGGAAGTGGAGAGAAGACCTACGATCCGTGCAAGAGACCTGAAAGAGATCAGAGAGGAACGAAGGACCTGAAGAATCTCCAACTTTATGGTCGAGACTTTTGACTGAGGGAGTCGGAGGGAATCTGTGGACGAGTCCACAAGAAAACCCAGGAAATCGTTACTTTGAGAAGGAATGAGCATGGACTTTTCAGAATGTATAAGGAAACTCAGATCCAGGAAAGAGCTTGGGTGGTCTTCAGGTCCGACAAAAGACTCTGTCTGTCTTAGTTCATGATCAGTATATCGTTGAGGTAAATAATCAGTCTGATCCCGACGGATCGCAGGTAGGCCACAACTGGTTTCAACAGTTTTGTAAAGCACCATGGTGCTGATGAAAGACCGAAAGGAAGAGAACAGAAGCGGTAGGTGACACATGACCATTGGAATTGCAGGAATTTGGTGTGAGAAGCGTGAATGGGAATAGTAAGATAAGCATCTTGAAGGCCTAGCCTGACCATCCAGTCGCGTGGACGAAGAGTGTCTCTTAAGTGAAGGATGGTTTCCATTTTGAAGTGGCGATACACCACAAACCGATTGCACCACTTGAGGTATAACCAGAATGCATCTTCTTGTTTTTCTTTTGGACCAGGAAAATGGAATTGATTAACCCTGACGGATCTAAGGGGGCAATAAGATGTAGTGTAGTTCCTAGTTTCCCACTAGGCCCTGCGCATTGGAATAACATAAACAGTAGTATCGACGTGGAACTGCGGATATTCCAGGCCTCCACTGACTATGCTAAACTTAATTGGGTTGTGTTACCAACTAGCTCAGAGGTCACTGGAAACTTTCTTCTCTGCATGGGAAGTGATCAGCTTCCTTGGCACAGACAAGAAGGGATTCAGCTTTCCAACAACCGTGCAACATGACAACTTTGCTCCTCAGATCAAGAGTCAATCTCTAGGGTCGTGTGAAACAATAGACATGTATTTCACTCAGTCAGTCTAGTGCAGTTTACTTTCACGAGATGTAGAGAATAGAGAGACGGGCGTTGGTCAATAAAGGGTTAACATTTATTGAACAGTCTTTCTTCTCGTACAAGAGAAATGTATTGCCACAATTGCAAGAATTGTTATTATAAAAAGTACGTACAGTAAGATAAGGATTGCAAAATAGAACTGTAAAAGCATTGATATGGTTTCTTAGCCATACAATGGTTTAAAAGTAATAAAACATATATACAGTCATATATACATTAGGCTAACATACTCAACTGGTGCTTCTAACTAAGCCTACCCCAGTGTGCCTGACCTAAGCCTAACACGTGGAAGGGGAGTAAGTAAGTAGCTTTAAGTTAAGTTGGTTTTGCCAAGGTTTGTTTCAAGAATTCTCGTCTAAGGGTTTAGTCAACACCATACCTCTGAATAGAATGATGGAGGATTGGTATCTCCTTCAGGGGTCACTCTCGATATCCCAGTCACCCGCAAGGGTAGACCGGAAACGCTGGAGCTGGATTTCTCTGCACGAGAAAGGCAGCGGCTCTCTTCAGCCCGTCGAGGAAGGAGGGGGGACAGCGTCCGCGGGCAGCTTGAATCTGCTGGATGTCTTCGCAGAGGGACGGCTGTTCAGCTCCTAAGCGTACTGCACCATCGTTCGCGTTTTAGCAGCGATAATGGTATCAGCAGCTTCACCACCACAGGGACAGCAGGCTGCAGCGACAGGGTGCTAGCTTCACCAACACGGGGTCTTGCAGGCAGCTAGTATCAGCAACAGTAGCTCATTGCTTAAGGCAACGTTGGTAATATTTATACCTGACAGGTGCCGGGTTTGACGCAAGTTTGCTGGACATAAAACGTCAATTAAAGATGTCACTAGGAAGTGATAGTTATCAGTTGCTCATTAGAGTTCCATTACTAATCAAAACAAAGCAAGCGGGGATTTCCAGGTTTGCTGAGTTTTTATCTTGTTGAAGAACTCGGAGTGTTAATCTAGGAATATCAGATAGTGACTTCTGCTCTGTCATTGCACTAATTGGTCGCAAAGGAAGTGGCAGAGAGAACTATGCTGGAATGTGGCTCTGTTCGTGTGAGGCCAGAGATGACTTTTCTAAAAATCGCACTTGAACGGTTATGCCAATATAGGGAATAAATGGATTTATAGCCGAATAGGGGCATAAGGTCACAGTATCGATCAGGAGCCTAGATAAACACATAACACCCACTCCACGTATTCATGTCCATCAAAATTACTAAAACTAAAGCAATTAGATGCATGTGTAACATTGCTCACCCCAAAATACATAAATGCATTCGAAATAGGCGTACTTGAAATACATGAAATTTAGGTACTGTACGTTTTTTGAAGCATAGTAATCATTCAAAAAAATTATTGCATATGAGATCAATGAACGATTATGCAAAAAGAATTACACATGAAGTATCTCTGACAGAAGAAAAGCGAGATAAATCATCACATATAAATGCATTGTAATAACATGTGCTAGAGGCTGGTGTAATGTTGTTATGTCTCTAGATGTGTTTAGAAATAGAAGTGTGAAGCTTCTGTTCTCTAAGAATAGTTTTTACGTTAAGCAAAGAATTGTTCGTGCCAGAAAGGGTCAATATTAAAAAAGATGTCCAATTCAAAAGAATTATTGCTTGACCGGGGAAATAGAGTTCCAAAGCTTTTAGCAGTTTTTGTTGATCAAAACTGAAGGCCGAATTCAGAGTTCATGGGAACGCTGTGTGTCGGAAAGCTTCTCCAAAGTTATTGTTTCTCTATGGGTGAGAACATCGTATCAGACAGGCTCTCAAAGAATTGGTCTACAAAATCAGGTGACAGTTCAACCAAATTAGATAGCGCTGTAACTTGGCAGGTGTGAGAATGATTGCTGTCATCATAGTCGGGAGCAGCAATGCTCACAGAAGGTTGTACCTGGATGATGTTGCTTTTGTCACTCGCTCCACTGTTACCACCTAGTCGTAGTACAGGAGTCTCAACGAATGCTGTCATCAGGATTGGTAGCCGCTGGGGACAACACAATGCGTGAGCCGTTATTGGACTGAGCAAAGTATCGACGTCCATTGGTACTGCTGATGGAAGTGAAAGACAGATGTCCAACACGCATTCATCTCCGCATAGCATACATCTTAGTACCTGTAAGATACAGTTCTGCCATATAGGTCTGAATGAAAGGAACCAGGTCATGTTTAGATCTCTCAGCCTGGCCAATCCAAGGACGTTAGTTATCCTGTCCCGGTAGCGGATTGCTAGGACATTCCCATGGGAGCTATGTCTGAGTTTCGGCTTGCCATAACGAAGCAGGAGGGTCAAAAATAAAATCCCTGCTACAAGTCCCAAAAATAATGGTATGCCGCCAAAAACAGAGTGTACAAAATTAGGAACGATTCCCAAAATTGCCTGGAAGGGTGTTAGAAGTCCCGTAAAGACTGTCTTAAATATGCCTGGGATGCTTGTTGCACTAGACATGTTAAGGAGTTGGCTCAACATTTCTACGAAATGCACGGGGCAATTTGTTGATAAAAGGTCATGAACTTCAGTAGCTGTCCTTGCAACTAGAAGATCATACGTCTCTTTTGATGACGTTATAGGCACTGTTGTCTGTAAAAGTACAGATTTCATTTTGCTTAATGTATCAATTCGTATAGAATAGAGATTCAGACGAGGCCAGGTGGGAGTCACTGTGTCTGCAGGCCCACTCGGGAACAATGCTTGCATACAGCATTTGACCATGGATGTTACTTTCACTAGATAACTTTTCCCTGGCACGAGGCCACAACATCTGTGATCCGTTCTAAGAATGTAACTCCCATTCGAAAGTTGCATAAAGAAGGGCTCTATCTGAGTTGCAGGTGTGACTAGCTGGTGGCATGAAAGGTTGTTTGAATTTCCATACCATGCTCCGTGTAAATTAATACCCTGACGCAAAAGTATACCGCTTAGTGAATGTTTACAGTTGTCACCACTAAGAAATACATTTTTGTCGCTGTCACTATAGCAAGAATGAGTGTATGGTAATTTCCATTCAGATTTTACATATCCTTTACCCAATTGTTCATACTGGCCAGCAGGTATGTACTCAAGGCACTTTTTAAATCGGAAAGTTGTTATCGGAATTGTGATAATTCCGTGTATTATCCATTCAATGACAGGACTCTCTGACATTGTCAATGGTAATCTCTCGAGTTTTTCGATGCTCAGGATTGTATAGTCTGCTCCTTTCTGTGCCAAACTGATCTGTTTATCAGTTAGGTTAAAACTGGAAAATTATGACGTTGTGTTGATTAAACGCCAAGGCACATAGCCTGAACGAAGATTTTGCAGCGTCCAGCCTAATTCTATAATAGAACGCAATTGCGACTGGCCATGTTGTAACATTAGCAAGTCTCTGTCTATCACATCAAAGGCAGATGATACAATATTGTCCAACGAATATATTCTGGAAGACAGAGTCATTAACCCATTGTCTACCACAGAAAGTGATTTCTCCAAATTAATACGATCAATTTCTCGTATTTTTTCAGCAGTTTCAATTTGCTTTACTTTCCAAGCCTCGTTGTAAGCAGCATAGATACTGGTCGCTATGAAACGCTTTTGACGCTGTTTGCGTGGTCCAAGAATGAAATCGCGCAAATCAGCACCATCTTTTAGTAAAGACAATTGTTGCTCAATTTCAGTCAGTGTGGACGAAGTTAGCCATTCAAGGCAGAGTTTCCCTACACTGTATGTTGTTATAATCCCTGGATGTTGTCTCTGGGAGTATCTTGAGTCTAATCTGGTCATTTTTAACCCCTGTATTTTATTCAGGAATCTATCTTGACAGCTGTTTGTGTCAGTAGGCCAGATTAACCATTTTTTCCAATCAGGATGTGTTCTGTTCAAATGTAACATTTGTGATACGTCTAACTCAATATCTGCAGTTGCATTCTCAGGTATTGGCTTTGGTATAGACGGTGTTTCAAGGTCTTTGATCTTAGCTAGGCCAAGACAAGATGTTTGGTGTATTGTGTCATTTAAAAACAACATTTGTTCTGGTATCATGCAGGTTCTAAATAGTGCTTCTATGCCTTGCACCTGCCAATTTTTTGTACCCCAAATTGTTTTCGTTTCAATATTATTTTTCCAATAATCAAAACCAAATGTCATCATTTTGTCATAAAAAGGTTCTGAATATATCAATTTAGAATTTGTCAGCATTGTTTTCATTCCTGTTTTATCTAACAGTTTGTAATAAAACGGTTCTGCATCACTGGTGTTAAACCCTGAGAAGTATTTGAATTTCTCAAAAAATGCTTTAGAACTGCTTTTAGGTAGTGTAGAACAATGTTCCCATTGATTATACATAAAAACATTTCTAGGCTGTGCAGATTTATGCAAGTAATGATCCCCATAGTGGGTGTAACAGAATAGCTGCTCATAACTAGATGAACCTTGTAAATAATCATGATCTGTGAATCTAGCTGACATTACTAAATCAGACATCATGTCATTAATACTGTTAAAGTCCCAATCATCAGAGAATGTACTTGGTGTCACAAAGTCACTTAAGGAAACCTTTAGTTGATGAGGATACTTCAGGATTTCGACCGGACCATATATCTCATAGTCTGTTTTCTCCCATATTACCCCACCAGGTATTGGAATTGCTGTGACATTTACTGTTGACAGTTCTCTTTTCTTCACGTGGGATGATCTGTGTGGTTTCAGGACTAGGTTGATGTTCTGACTTGCTGTGTCCATTGTAATATATTTTCCTTCAATGAATTTTCCCAAACACAGTACCATGATGAGCCAAAGCAGGAGGAAAAATACACCTAGACCGAATCAGAACTCTAGCCAAGGGGAAACAAGGTAGATTTTCTTCAATTGATGAAAGAGTTCCGTTGCTTTTTCTTTAAAAGTCTTTTTTGTTTCTGGCATCACTTCAGGGTTGTATTGATCTTCAGAGAAGTTGTCGAAGTTGATGAAATAACCAGAGGCAGTTCTGTCAATTGATGGGATTGTTCTTTCAATCTGTCTCTCGGTAGCACTTTCTGATGCCACATTAGTGTAGACTGGTGATGTTTCTTGACGAACTGTTTCAATCTGTGTTTCAAGAGGCACGAGTTCCATGGCATTATTGCATAGTCCTTCATTGTGCACTGCAGGCTGATCGAATGTGATTAGTCTTTCAGTTTGAACCTCTTGGATTGTTGCAAGTTTGGGTATTCTGTTGTTTCTTGGGAGTCCACTGGGCCTACTGTTGATTATAGGCCACATGCTTGTGATTTTACCAGATCGATGGACACGACTCTGTTCTCCTTTTTACCAGCAAGGGGCGGTAGTACAACTGATCTTGTTCCGGTGACTGCCAAGACAAGTACTGCTTTTCTGTAAGAAGGCCCAAATTCCTTCTTCACCGCGATCTTTTCTCTGACTAGATCCCCAATCTTTGGAATCCAGACAGGCCTTGCTGGGGCTGTTGCTGGTGGTGCCTCGTCAGTGGTACTTGGCTGTTGCTTTAACTTTATGTTGCTTAATGATTTTCTTGTTTCATTCAGTTCCTGTAAAACAGCCAAACGATCCTTTACATCAAAGTGCGTTGTTTCTTCTTGTACCACTGACATCTGACTATCGAGGTCCTGAATACGCATTCTAATTCCGAACAATAGTTCGTATGGGCTGAAACCTTTTTAGAGAATTTCTTGGCATGTTGTTAAGACTAGTTTGGACACTTATTAAATGTTTGACCCACCCAGCGCCTGAACCTAATACCTTCGCTGTTATAGATTGCTTTATGTCCCGGTTTTTTCTTTCTACCACACTATTCCCTTCGGGGTGCGGCGGACAAGAATACCGCAACCCAATTCCCATGCTAGCCATGGCCTCCTTATAGGCTCGAGAGCTGAAAGCAGGACCCTGGTCAGAATGGAACGTGGTAATTGCGTATGTGCCGATGTGGACTCGCAAATCTTTTATAACCGTTCTAGCGTCAGCCGAGCGCTGGAGGCCTCATTTTTTAAGTGTGTTTAGCCTTAACTGTTAATAGGACGCAGGATGGGGTGTAGGCAGCGTTACGCTCTTTCTGACTGGTAGCCGGTAGCAAGGTTCGCTACTGCGATCCCTATTGCAGTTTTCGCAGTTGTTTGCATATATTTGGTGTTCTACACTCATTCCCGGCCACCAGAATACTGATTGTAATTCAGTCAGTGATTCCTTGATCTCTCTATGCCTAGGACCCAAACCCATATGTGCGTCTGCTATTAAAAATATTCTCCTGTTCGTGTTTGGAATTACTCTGTCCCCACTCCAGGGATTCGAGCAAAAGGAACGGAGTTTGCATCGATTATGTATGCATAATTGAGTGGATAGTTTACGGGTAGTGCTGCACAGTCGCCTTTTACGGTCGTTTTTACTGCCAGCATGGTTTCCCCGTCTATGTATTTATCTGTACGCTTTTTTGTGGCTACGGAAGCCGGTTTAGTTGCTTCCGCGGTGGCTGTATTAGCCAATGAATTCCCTGCAACGTGAACGCCATCACGTTGAAGACTCTGTGCGTGAATCACGTGAGTCTTTTGTAGTTCTTTGTGTAAAAGAGCTACCTGTTTCCAGAGCATTTTATGCTTTATTGTGGCACCTGTGTCATCTTTGTAGTCGTTTTCGATCCAACTCTGCAGTCTGTTATTGTAAGAGTTGGCGCAAAAATGAGAATCGCACACTATAAGTGTCGGGAATTCACGTTCTGCATTTTCGAGCGCCATCTTTAAAGATCTGATTTCAGTTCTCTGAACCGAACAGTTTCTTACAGATTCAGTTTTTGTTACTTTCGGTCTGAATTTACCGCACAGCCAACGACCTTTAATAATCGCACAGGCTGCATCGTAGGATTTTCTCTCTACGTTGAAATGCTGTACAAAGCTATCTGTATAGATTATACATGCGTATTGTGGGAGAGGCAGAATTTCGATTGGCAGAGGATATTCTTCTTCATATTCTAAATCATTCAGTTCTTCAAATTGCGGGGCGAAATAGTATTTCACATCTTCCGCTCCTAGAGAATATATACACTGTATCCATTTCGGATCCAGTGACACTGTAGGCAGGTTTACTGGGCTGAATAGCGCTTCGAAGGCGGATTCCGCTGTAAGGATATTAATCCGTTTGCCGTGTGCTAGTTCTCGTTCATTTGCTAATGCGATTTGCACTGCGTTCACAGTTCTTTCTGTGTGACTGAATGTTTTTTCTGCTTGTGTGTACAAGTGAGATTTAATTGAAATTGGTACCTTTTCTCCCTCATTAGAGGTTAGGTATGTGAATCCGCATCTTCCTGGGATGACTCGGATTACAAGATCACGTGTGTTGTCACGTGTATCTAATTTTATTTTCGCTAACATGTCTGTTTGCAGTGATCTCAAAACTTCTGTGTGTTTTTGAGTCCAATTGATTTGTTTAAAATCAGGTTTAATTAGTTCGTAGAGAGGTTTAACCCTCTCTGCGTAATTTAAGATGTAAGTTCTTCCGAAATTCAGAAAACCTAGAATGGATTGTAAATTCTTCAGCGTTTTTGGAGCTTGGAGTACAGCGCACTTCTCTAAGAAGTTGTCCGCTAGGCTTTTCCCTTCACTTGATAATTCGTACCCTAAGAATAGTACTGTCAGATGGGCAATTCGAGACTTTTTAAAGTTGAATTTGTAACCCTCTGCTGCGAACCCAAGTATAATGGTGTTCACTCTTTTCAAGTGAGTATCCAAGTCGTCGTCTGTGAGATAAATATCATCTACGTAAGATAATGCCTCATCATCATAGATTTGTAGTAACTCTGTTACCCTAGCTGAGAATAGTCCTGGGATGTTCTTGAACCCCTGTGGGAGTCGACAGAATTTTTTTCTGCGACCCAAATGCGGAGAAAGCGGTCAAATATCTGCTTTCTGGTGCAATGTTTTGACAAAAGAAACCATTAGATATGTCTAATGTCGTTTTGTATTTTTTCCTAACTATATTATTCATTAGGGCTGCACTATGCGAGTTTTGTACTGCAAAAGTTTTACAACATGCATTAAGGTGTCTGTAATCCAAAACTAGACGATATGAATTGTCTGGCTTGGAGACAGGAAACAAAGGATTGTTCATTTGAGAGGTGCATGTTTCAATCACCCCCTGGTATTCAAGTTGATCTAAGATCTCCCTGACTTGTTTTTTAGCTTCTTGCTTTATGGGATACTGCCGTTGGGCAGTTGGTTCACTTTTTAATTGGATTTTGTGAGGAGGAGAATCCTCATCCCATCCTACATGATTTTTATATAATGCCGGAGCCTGGGCTACTGCCCATTTCCTTGCATATGTATATTTTTTGTGAATCGGAATGTGATTCGAGAAGGCAGGCATAATCACTTCTTCGCCACGAGGGCACTCCCTGACAAACTCTGGGGGCCAATCTTTTTCAGCTAACAGAATATCATAGCCTTTTGAGAGCTTATCCCAAAATAGACCCTTAATTTTCCTAGTCTTATCACCCTCTATACGCAATGTTATTTCGTATATTTTATGGGGCTCGCTAAGTCTGGTGTCGGCAGTTTCAACCTGAATGTATTCATTCGTGTCCACTGTCTCCAAATGACTCATCAAGATCTTGCGCGCTATACTGATTTCTGCTGCACTGTCCAACATTGTCAATGCCCACTCCCCGTTTTTCAACTGTGTCCTCAGTATTCTCGGCATGGTTGATTATTCTAATACTGGCTACCTTCTTTTTAGGAAATTGAGATTTCTTATTTTGAGCAGGTTCCTTGTCTTTGGACTTGGTGTGCTCTCCTGGGTCTGACCGTCCTCTTCTTTCCGAATTCTGTGGAAAAGATCGAGAGGGACGTGTATCAATACTTTGATATCTATCAGGTTTTTTCAGATTATCCCTATTTCTAAGGTTATATCTTTTCTCAGAGGGCTCCCTCTGGGGAGACTGGCGTTCTCGAGTCGGAGTTCTTTCCCTCCGTCGAGGAGACCTTCCTCTGGACTGGAAAACTTTTTCTTTGGGAGTGGATTGTTTATTTCCGTCCCAGTTCTTTTTAGGAGTGTTTGAATTATTTTTAATAAATAATTTTTCTGGATTTTCGAGCAGTTGGGGCTTTACCGGTTTCCCACCCAAGCTGGCTCTACCTAATTCTTCATAGCACTTTTCTATGATTTTTGCAAGCTCAACAGGATCTTTTATATCTGTTTCCTTCAACTTCTGGCGGATCGCCACAGATGCTGCTTCTCCTTTAATGTTGGCTAATAATATAGCCGAGACCTGCTTGAAGTCTTTCAGTAATTTCATACCTAGATTTAAAGCGGGCTCTGGACCGAATTAATTTTGAATCTGTTTTAGTACTTCTGGTATTACCGCCATAGACGGAACACCGTGTGTTTTTGTGTAAATGGAAGCAAAGACTGTACCCCAAGTGTCACAGTCCTCCACGTGTGGTGCGATTCCCATAGGAAGGCAGATGGTCAAGATTCTGTGTTTCTCAATAGGGGTAGTATCAGGAAATACTGCCTCTATTTGAGTGATTTTCTGTGCTAACCAGAAGGGAATTTGTTCCCGTTTAACGGGTGTTTTACCAAGACATGACTGTATGTTCTGTGGTGTAATTTTATTAGTGTTCCCCTGATGAGGGGTCAGCTGTGGTGTATTAACAGCTGGCTGGACTGTTGCAGTCCGCATTACATATTGGACTAATTGCCTATGTATTTTTATTAATGTGTTTAGCTGTACTAACAGCTCTTCTCTAGACATTTTTACAATGTCAGGATGTGGTGTGTAGCTGGCTAGAACCGGCCACGTTGCTCCTGGTCTACCTAGTGGACCGAGCCTGGTAATGTGATAATTGTGTTTTAGGGCGCCATTAAACCAGAGCAGGTGCTCTTGAAATTTAAGTGGAATTTCAATCTCCTCGAAAGGAGCGTACTCTTCCGGAGGTTT
This sequence comes from Lissotriton vulgaris, assembly GCF_964263255.1. NCBI lineage: Eukaryota > Metazoa > Chordata > Amphibia > Caudata > Salamandridae > Lissotriton > Lissotriton vulgaris. The sequence continues at coordinate 818,902,887 of NC_141689.1, read as the reverse complement.
CTCTATTTTGTAATAGTGAAACTCTTTTGTTCTAGCGTTTACCGCTGGAAAATTTATCCATGAATAGAATACCTCTGTCTGCCGATACTCGTGAGCCTCTATCACGAAAATTACTGTACCACCTTGTGGTGTCAGTCCGTTTTCTATAAGTTTTAATGTTATAGATCTTCTTAAGTGGACCGGGATGATAATTGCATCCGGGTCTGTGTCTAGGAGACTCGAGTCTTCCTCTATTAGTAGGGATGCCAGTCTAACTGCTTCCCTTTCTTCTTCACTGTCTGTCATTTTTTATAAATGCAGGCTTTGCAGAGTAGGTCTCCAAGGAGACAAACATTAGGTGCACAATATTTTGGAACACTGTATCCTTCAACGTTGAATAAACCAGAGCTTTACATAGGAATCTCTTCCTACTAAGGTCGGGCGGATTTTAACCTTTCACCCACTCCAGACGTCTATTGGAGTATTTACGGGAGAAAGGGGTCTGTGTGAAATATGCACGACTGAGTTACTCTAACTGTCTTGCGTTAGTTTATCGCCTTACCAAACGTTCGGGCGCCATGTAGTGTAGTTCCTAGTTTCCCACTAGGCCCTGCGCATTGGAATAACATAAACAGTAGTATCGACGTGGAACTGCGGATATTCCAGGCCTCCACTGACTATGCTAAACTTAATTGGGTTGTGTTACCAACTAGCTCAGAGGTCACTGGAAACTTTCTTCTCTGCATGGGAAGTGATCAGCTTCCTTGGCACAGACAAGAAGGGATTCAGCTTTCCAACAACCGTGCCACATGACAACTTTGCTCCTCAGATCAAGAGTCAATCTCTAGGGTCGTGTGAAACAATAGACATGTATTTCACTCAGTCAGTCTAGTGCAGTTTACTTTCACGAGATGTAGAGAATAGAGAGACGGGCGTTGGTCAATAAAGGGTTAACATTTATTGAACAGTCTTTCTTCTCGTACAAGAGAAATGTATTGCCACAATTGCAAGAATTGTTATTATAAAAAGTACGTACAGTAAGATAAGGATTGCAAAATAGAACTGTAAAAGCATTGATATGGTTTCTTAGCCATACAATGGTTTAAAAGTAATAAAACATATATACAGTCATATATACATTAGGCTAACATACTCAACTGGTGCTTCTAACTAAGCCTACCCCAGTGTGCCTGACCTAAGCCCAACACGTGGAAGGGGAGTAAGTAAGTAGCTTTAAGTTAAGTTGGTTTTGCCAAGGTTTGTTTCAAGAATTCTCGTCTAAGGGTTTAGTCAACACCATACCTCTGAATAGAATGATGGAGGATTGGTACCTCCTTCAGGGGTCACTCTCGATATCCCAGTCACCCGCAAGGGTAGACCGGAAACGCTGGAGCTGTATTTCTCTGCACGAGAAAGGCAGCGGCTCTCTTCAGCGCGTCGAGGAAGGAGGGGGTACAGCGTTCGCGGGCAGCTGGAATCTGCTGGATGTCTTCGCAGAGGGACGGCTGTTCAGCTCCTAAGCGTACTGCACCATTGTTCGCGTTTTAGCAGCGATAATGGTATCAGCAGCTTCACCACCACAGGGACAGCAGGCTGCAGCGACAGGGTGCTAGCTTCACCAACACGGGGTCTTGCAGGCAGCTAGTATCAGCAACAGTAGCTCATTGCTTAAGGCAACGTTGGTAATATTTATACCTGACAGGTGCCGGGTTTGACGCAAGTTTGCTGGACATAAGACGTCAATTAAAGATGTCACTAGGAAGTGATAGTTATCAGTTGCTCATTAGAGTTCCATTACTAATCAAAACAAAGCAAGCGGGGATTTCCAGGTTTGCTGAGTTTTTATCTTGTTGAAGAACTCGGAGTGTTAATCTAGGAATATCAGATAGTGACTTCTGCTCTGTCATTGCACTAATTGGTCGCAAAGGAAGTGGCAGAGAGAACTATGCTGGAATGTGGCTCTGTTCGTGTGAGGCCAGAGATGACTTTTCTGAAAATCGCACTTGAACGGTTATGCCAATATAGGGAATAAATGGATTCATAGCCGAATAGGGGCATAAGGTCCCAGTATCGATCAGGAGCCTAGATAAACACATAACAAAGAATAGCCTGTTTTTGAAGAAGGTTTTGGATCCCTGCAGAGATGAGATGAGGCATGTCTTCCGAAAAAACTGGAGGAGGAAAAATGGTCTGGAAAGGCAGCGCGTAAAACTCTATAAGATAACCTTGGACCAAGTTTAGAACCCAGGGATCTGTTGTAAGAGTGCGCCATTTTTGGAGAAAAAGTTTCAAACGTCCCCCCGTTGGGGGATGACATACCTTGTTGGTTGTTGTTGTGGCGGAATTTTTTCTCTCCACGACCTCTGTATCCACGACCTTGTTGCGGGTAGAATTGTGGCTTGTACTACTGGTAGCCGGAGTTGTAGGAGTCCCTGAAGCCTTGATTTGGAGAGGAACAGCTGGAAGAGCAACCCCTGCCTCTGCCGGCCCTCCCAAAAACCTGAGGGGAAAATGCTTTTTTAATTGATTGTTGAGCCCTGTATAAAGAGGCGAAAGTAGTGACAAATTTGCGGAGGTCCTTCACTAAGGAATCTCCAAACAAAAGACTGTCTGCTTTGAAGCCGGGATCCAGAGGAGCCAGATTGGCAAGTTTAGGATCAAGCTTAATCAGCAGTCCTTTGCGACGTTCGTGGGTAATAGCTGCATTGGCATTGCCTAAAAGACAGACGGCTTGTTGGACCCACAAAGAAATGTCCTCAGAGTTCAAATCCTGGCCTTCAAGGCAAGTAGAGTCTGCTAAATCAAAAATGCAAGCTAAAGGACCCACCACATCCAAAAGCTTGTCCTGGCACGTGGACCAAGATTTATCTACTCCTTTACATGGGTCTTTGCCAATTTTCGAGAAAAAGGTAAGAAGAGGTTGGTCAATGGAAGGAACCATAGTGATGTTTGAAGGTAAGGAAGGTTTGGGACATTCAGATTTTGACTTGTCAAGGGGCAGACGAAGTTTAGCAGAAATATACTCTCCCACGTGTGACAAAGGGAACAGCTCAGTAGAGTTGGGATGACGAATAGAGGAAGGATCGAACATGGGGACTCCATCAGCATCTAACACTGGTGATAAAGCAAAGGAGTCAGCTTTATGTTTCTTGGAAGGGGGAGAAGAGGGGTCCTGAGCGTCGAAGATGTCAAACAAATCATCATCTGCGTCACCCATGTCATCGTCTGTGTCCAGTTCCGTGGAAATCACCAATTTTTCAGGTATCTCAGCATGCTTGGACTTAGATTTTCTTTTACCCTCAGCAGCGGATAGTAACCCCTCCTTAGAAGGTGGCCTGGGAGGAGCCAAGTTCTCATTCTGGTACGAGGAAGCCTCGCGAATCAAGCGTGACGCATTTTTGGAAGTGCTGGACGGTGCACAGGGAATACATTTCCTCTTTCTGCTTTTCCCGCAGAAAGGGCCAATGCTTTGGACCACAGACTGAGCATAGAGTTCTCCATACCTTTGGAAAGGCGCCTCATAGATGCTTCAATGGCATTTTCCACAGAAATATTAATAAAAGTATTCAAATCACTTTTAAAGGCTTCGCCTTCTTCATTATGTAATTCAGACTCTGAAGAACTCCAGTTCCATATTGGCAGAGCGGAATGAAAAACCAAGTGGAGAAAGGGTTAATAAAAGGAGCAGGGAGGAGCCAGAGGCTGGACTAATGGCAGATTCAGCACAAGACAGAAGCCCCAACAGCCAGGAATCGCTGCAGTCTAAATTGTAGCTGGTAAAGAGGAGACGCCCTTGAAAACGGGGAACCTGAAGGGCCAGGAAAAGCTCCTGCGCAACGCGCTAGAGACCAGGTAAGTGTGACCAGTCGTGTGGCGCATGAACCCGAAGGTTAAACACGCGTGCGAGTGGGGGTAGAGAAAATCAGGAAACCCTAAAGGAGCCATGGTATACTTCAGGGCGCCTCGCTACGCGGAAGGCTAGAGAAGCCCCATGTGCGAGGCCCGACAATAAAGGAAGCTCAAGGCGATGCTGAAAGGAGAGCGACGCCTCGCGACGCAGAAGGCTGGAGAAGCACCGTGCGCGAGGTCTGACACCAGCTGAGTAATTAGGGGAGAAAGCAAAGTTAGCGATAACTCGGTAACACAAAATAGAGCATAAATTCACAATATCATAACAAATACCAAAGATAATACATACATAAAAGTAGGAACAGCAGAGCAACAGAAGAAAACAACAAGCAACAGCAAGAAAAGAGGACTGCTCGCCGTCAGGGCTGACTTTATTCATATGGTCTCTACCAGATTGGTTATCTGATTTGTTTGTTTGTGTTCCCTTTGGCCAGTTGTTTCCTGGGCCCTCTGGGAACTGTAGTTTAGCGCTTATCTTGGATGCTATTTAATTAAATGCAAGATTAGAAAGCATAACATGAGCCTCCGGTTTTGCCATAAATTGACGAGCACGAGCAACAGCACATGTATATGCTCAACGGCTGTTGGAGTGTCGATAAGGAGCATTTGACAATTGGAAGCTCAAGGTAAATGAGAATATTGTCTCATAACACTTGCAAGAATGTTCCATTTGTGGAAGTGCTACATCCAAATAAAGAATTGAGTACCTATCCATCGTCCAAAACTCTGACTGTTGCTCTCCAAAATGTTGCAACTCAGAGAAGGGGTTGATCTTATAAATACCAGCAGGTTTGCTTGCCGCCAATATTATTATCTTCCAGTCACCCATGAGTGGTGTAACCCTTGAAAGGGCCTCACATGCGTCTTTCCATCAACCACCAACCAAATCCATGTCCCCACATTTCACAACAAGAAATTCCCACAGAGAGCATTGCATAGCCACATTCTATGCACCTTAAAGCACAATAAACCCTTACATTTTGCCCTCTATGTCTAGGGCTAGATTAGCCATTCTGCCCCTCTGACATTGCCCCAACAGACTTCAGTCTAGAGCAGTGGTTCTTATCCTCTTGACTTCTGTGGATCCCCATTTAATCATTACTGGAACCGGGTAACCAGACTGAATAATTATTAGCCTCCCGATACCCCCAATTTGTAATTACTGGAAAACAGGGTCCCTGGCCTAAGTATTTTCAATGATGTAAACCACAAAACAATACAGATGCAAGCATTCCTCAAATAAATACACAAATGTTGAAATCTTGTATTTAATCACAAATAAATATTGTTTACAAAATCCAAACTTTAATTTTAACAGGAAGAATGGAGCTTTCCTAAATTCAATTGACGCCACTCATCATCCATGCTGTATTCAGTTTGATGCATTTTCACTGCTTCCGTAAATCATTCTCAAGATACTAACCTAATTGTAGCTTCTAATTTCAAATTCCTTCATGTTTACAGAACCTTTTAAGAATGTTCAACTGTACATTTTGCTTCTTTATTTATATACACCTTATTAATCTGTTCACACTATATAATTTTCCAAGCAGTCAGGGTTTTCCTCAGCCGGCCCCACAGACCCCTGGGGGTCCCTGGATCACAGGTTAAGAACCTCTTGTCTAGAGGGATTCTTTCAGAGCAGGATATTCTTCCATGATCAAACCCTGCCCTCCTGATCCCATTGTAATTGCACCCTCCTCCAAAGTGAAGCTGGTTGAAACTTTTTTTGCCAGGGCCAATTTTATTTTACAGTTCTTCCCTGTCTATGTCCCTTTCACAAAAAGTCACTGTGTTTCTGGCATGGCACCCAAAGAGGCAGGTTGTGTGGTATTGTCACATCACATGTGAAACAGGGAGTAGTTGGATGGAGGTGGGGAGGAATACTCGTCCCACCATAAACAGAAAAACTGCCTCCATAAAAGCAAAGACAACACAGCTGTGGAGACACAGTAAAGAATCGTTCTCCCAAGGAACTGTGAATGCCCTACAATAAAACAGAATTATTTCTATTATCAACAAATCTGACACAGATAAGCAGGGTTGACAAGGGCTCATGAATCAAGAGAAGACACTGTATAGAAAACAATTGCAACTAACAGACCTCAGACACCAAGCATCATCAGTATTCTTGCTGAGTCACATTCTGATATGGACTTCAAGGTGTGCAAAGGAGAAACCCCAGGGATGATGCTCAAACAGGCTGAACAATTACGCAAAGAACAGGGGACATTCATCCCTCTGCTAAGAAAATTGACCAGGGCATAGCGATGCTTTCAGGTATGCCAAAAGAATGGTGAATCGCTCAGTTTGACAAGACCCACGAGCATAGCTATCTATGGTGTATATGTGCAGTCGCACTGAGGCCCAGAGACATGAAGGAACCACTGAAAACTGATAAGGTTTATATTGTACCACCCAATCAACAGTAAACAGGCTCATTTTCCTGGCTTGCACTTGGGCCCATTGAGCTGCACCTGAATCTCTAGAAGTCTAGAAGTCCAATCTGCACCCTTCCCAGTCACTACAATTCATCTGAGACTTCTTCCGCATACACATGGGGGAAGCTTTTCTTCTGGAGGAAAAAAGATCCAAGTTTGCTTCACTGCTTTCCAGCATTCTCTCCTGCCCTCAAGCATCTGCAAACGTTTGGCTGAGGAGCCAGCTGGCATGGTCTCAACTTTGGGAATCCTTCCAAGATGTCATTTCTAGCTGCACCCTTTAGTCCACCACATTCTTCAGCATTGGGATCCATCTTCTCCAGATTATTAAACCTATACCTTTATCTTGTTTACCCAGACAATCTTCCAAGCTCTCCAGTGGTGGTTGCTTCCAGACAATCTGTCTAAGGGTCGCCCTTTGGCTCCTCTTGCAGTCACGATCCTTACCACAGATACCAGCAGTGTCGAATGGGAAGCAGCGTTAGGGAAGCTCAAGCCACATGGTCTCCCTTAGAGAGCAGTTATTCCTCCAACTAGAGAGAATTGGCAGAGGTGCAAGAGTGATTCTCTGGTTTGCTCCCCTCTTTCACAATCCTGCAGTCTACCTTCAGGCAGACAACATGGTTGCTCGAGAATACATCAATCACCAGGGAGGCATGAATACTCACCTATTCCTCATTAATCGTGAGATTTTCACATGTGCAGACAGCATCTTATCACTCTGACAGCAGTTCATCTTTCAGAGAGGGAGAATGGGCTTGCCGACTTCCTCAGCAGGAAGGTGCCATTCTCAATCTCTCTGTGTGTATCTCCTCATCTTTTCCAGGAGATTGTCATCAGGTTCGGCCAGACCTGGTTGGATCTGTTTGTGACAAAGGAGAACTCCCTTCTTTCCTCACTTCTGCAGTCAGGTTCTGTAGTGTAGTTCCTATATTCCCAATAGGTTCTGCGCATTGGAATAATATATCCTATATATTTAGACAACTCAATGACATAATATTGACAGACAGAATATAGACATACAAAAATATTGACACAAAAATATCGACATCAAAAATATCGGAGTTCTATCTACATAAAGGTAAGTACAAAAATATAGAGAAAAAAATATCGTAGTACAAAAATATCGAAGTTAAATATATCGTTTTTTAAAATGTATTGATAATAATGTAAAAATAAGTTAAAGATACATATAATTTAACACATTATGAATATAAACATTAAAACATATTTAAAAAATAATAATTAATGCATATACATTTAAAATAAATTAAAAACTCTACATATAAATTAATATATATACTTACTCCACATATTGCAACAGTAGGAAAAGTGTTGGATAGCGTAGGGGTAAAAATTACTATTCCCACTCCAGAGGGTGCAACAGTAGGGAAATAGTTGGATAGCGTAGGGGTAAAAATTACTATTCCCACTCCAGAGAGTGCAACAGTAGGGAAAGCGTTGGATAGCGTAGGGGTAAAAATTACTATTCCCACTCCAAAGGGTGCAACAGTAGGGAAAGCGTTGGATAGTGTAGGGGTACAAATTACTATTCCCACTCCAGAGGGTGCAACAGTAGGGATAGCGTTGGATAGTGTAGGGGTAAAATTACTATTCCCACTCCAGAGAGTGCAACAGTAGGGAAAGTGTTGGATAGCGTAGGGGTAAAAATTACTATTCCCACTCTAGAGAGTGCAACAGTAGGGAAAGTGTTGGATAGCGTAGGGGTAAAAATTACTATTCCCTCTCCAAAGGGTGCAGCTGTAGGGAAAGCGTTGGATAGCGTAGGGGTAAAAATTACTATTCCCACTCCAGAGGGTGCAACAGTAGGGAAAGCGTTGGATTGCGCAGGGGTAAAAATTACTATTCCCACTCCAATGGTTGCAACAGTAGGGAAAGCGTTGGATAGCGTAGGGAAAAAATTACTATTCCCACTCCAAAGGATGCACAGTAGGGAAAGCGTTGGATAGCGTAGGGGTAAAAATTACCTTTCCCACTCCAGAGGGTGCAACAGTAGGGAAAGCGTTGGATAGCGTAGGGGTAAAAATTACTATTCTCACTCTAGAGGGTGCAACAGTAGGGAAAGCGTTGGATAGAGTAGGGGTAAAAATTACTATTCCCACTCCAGAGGGTGCAACAGTAGGGAAAGCGTTGGATAGCATGGGGGTAAAAATTACTTCCCACACTACTCCCCCTTTAACACACAACACACTACACAAACAAAAAAACACAATTAATATAAATATCAATTAATCAATTAATAACAATTAATATTATTACATTGATGTAATTATTTATTAACTGATTAACACATATTAATTAACAATTAATAATTAATTACCAATTAATAATTAATTAACAAGATATTTACAAGAATAAACAATGTTTATTAATAAATTATTTATAATTAATATTATGAAATATTTTTAAAAACTCATTACCAATTAATTAATTAACAATTAATTAACAATAAATACCAATAAATAAATACAATCTCTTTAATTAATTTAATTCAATTATGTCACAACCTATTGCCCTATAAACACACAACCCACTACACATAAATACATCATATAAAAATGTAATTTTCATTTAATCACCTAATAATTAATTACCAATTAATTATTAATTAACAATAACAAAAAACAATAAATATTACCACATTAACTCTAATTAATTTAATTAACTAATTAATAATTAGTAATTACCAATTAATTACTAATTATTAATTATTTTTAATCAAAAATATTTTTAAAAATATATTAATTATTTAATTATAATTATATTACTTCCCACCCTATTCCCCTATAAACCCACAACCCGCTCTGATACTAAAACGCAAAATCTCTATCTCTATTAGCTCTTCATGCGCCGAGACACCCCAGGGTATTCGTATGCGCAATAAAAATCTCGAAAATAAATAAATAAAATAAACAAAATGTAAACAAAATTACTAATTTCTAAACATACATTAAAAAACATGTTTAACAAACATGTAAACAACGTAATAAAATACATAACACTAAACACAATTTCGATATTAGTAACATACATACCTAATATCGATATTCTGTCTATCGATATTATTGCACATCGATATTCTATACCATCGAAATTAAAACATCGATATTATTGTATATCAATATTTTAATTTCGATATTTTGTCTCTCTACCGATTTAGACGTAGGACTGAGGTCGACTAGGTTTCTATCGAATATATTAAACTTAATAGTAAAGGCCAGCTAGCTCAGAGGTCACTAGAACATTTCTCAAATTCACAAGAAGGGATTAGTTTCTGACAACCGCATAAACATGACAACTTTGTTTCCCAAGAATAAGAAAAGTATCTCTAGAGTCGCGGAAACAATAGATAAGTATTTCACTCAGTCACTCGTGCCTGCTTCGTTTCTACAGAGGTGCAGAGTAATAAAGAGATGGGAATTTTCAATAAAAGATTTTATTTTACAGTCTTCTTTCTCATGCAAGTAACGTGAACTGCTACAATCGTAATGCAGACTGCAAAGTATAATGCGTACAGCGAGAACAATATAATAAAATAATACTGTAAGAGCATTGTATGGTTTCTAAACCATATATAAATACATGCATAAATAACAAGGGCTAAAAGTTCTCAACTGGTGCTTCTACAATATGCCTACCCCAATGTACCTAACCTAAGCCTAGTACGCGGGAAGGAGAAAGTGTGGTGTAGCATAGGTTTGGTTTTCTTTGACACAACTCTATCCAAGGTTTCTCTAGGTTCTAATCAGCTCCATTCCTTTAGTTTAGAATGAAGGAGGTCTGGTATCTCAGTCTCGGGACTTGATTTACCAACACCCCGCAAGGGGAGCTTGGAAACACTGGAGCTGGATACTCGCCGAGAGAAATGCAGCCTCTCGATCAGTGTATCAGCTGGAGGGTCGACTTTCTTCGGCACTTGCTGTAGCGAGCTGTGTCGGGCAGGTTGATAGATGAACTTCTCCGAACCACTGTGTCTTGCTAGAGCAAGTGAAGGCATATTTATACCTTGAAGGTGTCTAGTTTGAAGTAAAGTCGGGCATAATAAAGTCAGAAAAGTACCCCAAGGGAATAGTAGTTCTTTGTAAAGTACACGAGCTCTTGAATAAATCAATATTCAAGCAAGGGAAGGTCCCTGACTGCTTAAGTCGATTTTCCAAGAAATCGTTGTGACGTTTTGATACAGGTGGAAGTAGCCATTCCGGTATTTGGTCTGCATGGGCTATGTTTAAATAAGGGAATGATTTCTATGCCTATATTAGGGCAGTGTGAATTGTACTTATATAAGGGCATGAATCGGGAAAATTCACTCGGATTCTAAAACGCCATACAACAGTTCCATTAATGAATGCGTGAGCACTGGATGCCTTAGCAGTCCCTTGGCCTCAGGGTCTTTTCCAGGGGTTTCCTCCGTTTCCCCTCCTTTTCCCCTCCTTCACAGGGTCCTGCAGAAAATTCAGGAGGACAAGGCAGAGGTCCTTTTATTGCTACCCAAGTGGTCGAGGAGGCTATTACTTCCTCTTTTTTGTTGATGGATTAGTTCTCATTGGCAGTTTCCCATATTCCCAGCACCTCTGAGGTCCCCTCTGCACAGTCCAACATTCCCCAGATGACTCAATCTGGAGGCTTGGCATTGGAAAGGCTAACTCTGCTGGCCCAAGTGCGCTCTCCAGCAGTTTCAGTTTACCCATTTGTCTAGAAAACCCTCTACCTTGAAATCTTATAGTCACAAGTGAACAATTTGCAAAGATAGAAGCTTTTCAAGTCGACCTATTAAAACTTTGGATTTTCCTAACAATGGCTTCAGGCTTGGTTTGGCAGTTTCTACTATCAGGCCCCATTAAGCCGCTACTCAGGCTGTTAGCAGCTCTGAAATCGTTCCTATGTCTTCTTTGGCCTCCGGCCTTTTGAGTAGTTTTGTTGTTCATCGTCCAATGTCTGGTTACTGCCTGGATACCTTCCCTTAGCACTACAATCCTTAATGAAGCCTCATTTGGAGCTCTCAAACAATAAACCGGAAATTTCTTTCAGCCTGTGTTCTTTTTCTTGTCCCCCTGTGTTCTGGTTGCAAAATTGTAAAATTACAGCATTGTTAAGTTCCCTTCCTTTACTAAGCCTATGTCATAATAATGTGATTCTCAGACCTGGGCACCTTTTTCTCACCAAAGTGCCTTCTAAATTTCACTGTGAGGAAGATGTGGTTCTTTCAGCCTTTTTCCCTAACCCATTTTCCCCTGAAGAACTTGTTCATCCTCTTGATATTATTGTAGCCATTTCTATATATTTCGAGATAACAAAAACTTTCAGGACCTATGTGACCTATGGGTTGTCAGGTCAAGGTCTTCATCCTGCCTCCTCTACTCTTTTAGGATGGATTAAGTTGGCCTTTTGAAAGGCATATGAAGTATCGGGTGCAGATCCTCTTTCCTATGGTCAATGTAAATCCACAAGAGGGATAGCTTCCTCATGTGCAAAATTTAAGGTTGCTTCTCTAAAGGACATTTGTTGTGCAGCCACTGCAGATTTCTGCTACAGAGTTCCACTTCTGTAGGATTTAGGTCTTGTGCTTTATCATCTGTACATGCTAAATCATTGTAAGTTTGTAATTTGTTGAATAAATGTTCACAGGTTTTCATCCAACCTATGACATGTAAGGACTGGGACAGGGTAACAGATGATGAGGTAATACATACCTGGGCAAGGGTGAGAATCGGAGATGGCTCCATTTTGTCCAGGAAAAAACAAAACATCCAGGGTTGTGGATACAGGGCTGTGTCCCAGTGCTATATTTATGTAAACCGTTTTATGGCTGCCCTATTTCCTACCCTGGATACAGTAAACTTGCACACCCCAAAACTAGGCACCATGCACATTTTAAAATTGTTCTACGCTGATGAATTGACCCTCCTCAGTCAGACAAAAATTGATCATCTGATTGATAAACTAACCATATATTCCTCAGCCAACGGCATGACAATAAACTTGAAGAAAGCCAGGATTAAGGAAGTCAGCAGCAGGATCCAGAAAAGTTATAATTGGTTCTTGCATGGTCAACAACTGGAGCTGGTAAAAACCTATAGATATTTAGGAGTACTTTTTAACGATGAGGGCTCCTTTCAACAACATAAGAAAGACCTGCCGGGGGAGAGGTAACACCTTGCTCCTTGCTTTTCGCACTCTACAAAGTTCACTGTCCGGACCAAGCCATTTGCGTCTGCTGAAAATACTAGCAGCAAAAGTCACTCTGAGCATCTCTTAGAGAAGTGAAAGCCTCCATGGCAGAGACACAGCAACCATGAATTCAATCTCCTCTAAAATATTTTCATTGATGTTTCACCTCCCTCCAAATTCTTTGCTTGCCCAGAAAAGGTTGGAAGATAGCGTAATAAATCAGTTGATAACAAGAAAAGAAGCCTATGTAAAAACATGGAGGAGAAACAGCTCCTCCTCCGAAAATTGATTGTGCCAAGTGCTTTGGCAGGAACTACAAACAAATGAAGGTGCCACTTTTCACCGGTATCTAGACCAGGCCATCAAAGACTTTAGGTGTTCACTCAAAATCGGACAACTCTTCATCTCCAGCCTCCTTTAAAAAGTTGGTTAAGGAAATCATGAAACAATGTGTGTGCTCAAGGATAAAGAAACTCTATCCTCCAGATCACACGCGTGGAGGATCTTAAATGAGTACTTGATACCTAAGCCTCAATTTTACCTAGAGCCGGGTGGTGAAGACATTTAAAAATTGACTTGATGTGCCATCCCTTTTCCCTCTTTCCCGGTGAAGTCCAGAAAAAGTTGTGGAAAAGGGCTATTGAAAAATTCAGGTGCAGACTGTGTAATTCTGGGGAAGAAAACATTATAACATTATACATATTACATGTCTATACTTAGGAGGTTACTGCTAAAACCCTTTTTACTCAAGGTGGTATCCGGACATGTAGGCAGGCAGTGATTGCAAGTCTTTATGCAATAGACTCAATTTTGAACTGCCGGCTTACAAAATTCCTAAGGCTTGCTGAAAAAAAGTTGATTGCCAGTGATGCCATGCAGCTTTAAAAACTAGACCCTTTTATTCTTTGCTGTATGCACTTTCTTATGCTGCACTTTGTCGGATGCCAAATGTTAACATATGTGTTATCCAAAAAAGATGCAGTGCCTGCCATTTTAATTTTCTGGTAATAGGCATGTTACATTTTTATACCAAACCGACATGTAAGTTCTTGCACCGTTGACTGACAAATTAACCTGAAAAATGGCTTATTTAACAAAAAGTACATTTTAAATTCCTGTTTCCTTTCCTACCACATTTTGTATGTCTATATCTTAACCTCACACAAATCCAAACACAGTTAAAAGAAAATATTGATCAACTAAAGCCCTGTATTAAAAAGAGTGTGCAAGAGGCAATGTATTTGTGCAACACTATATTACACTATATTACAATAACACAATGAAAACACCATAAAAAGGCTCTACTCCAGTTTAGAAAATAGAGAATATTTATCTGAGGAAAACAAGACCAAAACAACAAAAAATCAATAGGTAGAACTCGAGATATGAATTTTTAAAGACTAAACTGCAATTTCATGCTTAAAAGTCAATAGCATTTAAGGGTTACTTAAGGTCGCGTTAAACTGAGGTAAATCCAAAGCTTAAGGCCGAACGCGCAGGAGGGCAGGCAGGCTACAGGACCCATGCAGGGCTTGCTGAAAAAGTACCTTGGATGGAACAAGCATTGGTGTTGAAGACTTGATGTGTCGGTTCCGATTCATGTGGGCAGGTCAATGTGTCGTAGTCTAGCCTCACAGTCTGGTTCCGCATAATTGTCGAACGCCTTAAAATGCGGGAGCTGCATTGTCAGCAAGCCTCGCAGTGGTGCCCTCGGATTGGCACGGCATTGAACTTTGCAGTCAGCACTTTGGTTCCATGCTTCGTCGGCGTAGAATCTCATAGTCGGGTTCTGCGTCATCGACGGGCCGCACAGGGATGTCCTTGGATTGGAACTGCATCGGCGTCGAATGATATTGTGATGGTTCCGACTGACACAAAGTCGGCACTGTGTGAATTTTGCATGAAAACAGCTGCAGAACCCATTTTCCAAGCCCAAGACTGGATTGCCACCACTTGGCAGGGCAGGACTCACAATTGGCAGAGTTCAGCAGCTGAAGCAAAGTTGAAGGAAGTCTTTGATGGCCCTGAGACTTCAAGAACAGGGGACAAGCCAGCAATTCCTTGGATAGACTTGGGTTCAAGGATGTAGAGAGCAGGTCCAGTCCTCCTCACTCACAGGCAAGAAGCAGCAGGCATCAGGCACACGCAGCAAAGCAGTTAGCAGAGTGGCAGTCCCTCAAACAGCACAAAAGCTCTTCATCTTGACAGAATACCCTTGGTTTCAGCAACAATCTGATTTTGTGGTGTCAGGGATCAAGTATGTATACCCAGTTGTGCCTTTAAAGTGGGGAATACTTCAAAGAGGCCTTTGGAGATCACATGGTCCCTGACTTTCCTGCCCCAGCCTCACTACAGGGGTATGCAGCTCTTTGTGTGAGGACAGGCACAACCTCAGACAGGTGCAGAAGCATATAATGCTATACACAACAGACTGTTTAGATAGCAGTAAAATCGATCTTTAAAACGGCTGAAACTAAGATGTTGTAAAGTGCATTGGGCAAAAGTCTTTCTTGCAATATACAACGTAGACTCTGACATTTTACAAATGTCAGCTCTTCCCTCCCAATCTACCTCAGGAAGGACCATCAGCCTGGTGATGGGCCATCAGTATGCAAATGTCACAGCCCAGCTCCCTTTGTGTGTGACTGTCTAGAGGGAATGCACAAAGCCCACCTGTCATCCAACCCAGGCATGTATTCTGAGACAGGAAGAGACACAGAAAGGTTAATGTAAGAAAATGGCAACTTTCTAAAAGAAGCATTTCCAGATTGTAACTGTCACAGATGTCTCTATATTTCCCATTTTGGTTCCAATTTTGCACTGTGGACACTAAGCACCAATCTTTCTGTATATATGAAATTTTTCTCAATATTTGCTATAAACTTGAAATACGCAACCACAGTGTACTCGGCTACCTCTCTGTCTGAAATCCGCTCGACCCATTAGCATTGCCATTGTGCATTTTGATTACCAATTTAACCTGTTATTGTCTCCACAAGAACTGCTGTTTCTTGATATACAATACGTACCCTGGTTCTCTGTGAGTAGGGTTTCCCTTGTGCTTGTTGAATACCACGCCCATTAGAAGCATGTAATTTACAGTTGTTGGACACTTGTAGTGCACTTTACTAAGGTCTTATAGGTAAACTAAAAATGTCAATTGAAGATAAGCAAATGTTTCTCCATTTTAGGGAGAGAACACATACACTTTAGCACTGGTTAGCAGTGATAAAATGCCCAGAGTCCTAAGGCCGACAAAAATGAATTTAGCTAAAAGGGGCAAATGTTTGTGGGTTACCTTGCAGTAATGGCCATTTCCAACATCTACCATAATATCAAGTATTTAAGATTGTCCTGGGTCTTCTAACTCTGAGAACTGCAGCTAGGTCAAGGTTACTTGAATACAGGGATCTTTGGTGTGTCGGGTGAAATCATACATCTTAAGTATTATTGACCAGAGTTTGAAAAGCATTTATGTGCATAACAAAGCGCTTTAAATTGGCCCCGACAATCTATTGGTAGCCAATGCAACTCACGAAGCAGGCAGTAGTGGGATGGAACTGGGGGGGGGGTGAAGTAGGAGTCTAGCAGCAACATTTTGCACTAACTGGAGTCTCCTATTTCTAAGGAGATACATTTGGACACCTAGTTAGAGAATTTTCCTCTAATCAAGCCTTAAGATAACTAAGGCCTGGATGACTTTTCTCTGAGCCTTTTTATATAGCAAGTATTGGAGCGCTTTACATGAGCATCAGTTACATAAGACAAGAATACATTTAGGCACAGATAGATTAAGTGATTTGTCCAGAATCACAAGATGTTGAGGCGAGGCTGAAATTCTAACCTGGCAGCTCTGGCCTTAACACCATACCCTCTTTGGAACGCCTCCTGCTGGAACTGAAAATAAGAGGCCTTTCTCCCCCCTGCAGGTTGTTGTGCTGAACACAAAGGATTCAAAGGGTGGGCACTACTTCTTTTCTCCTTGTGTCAAATAATTGCATCGCAACAAAGTCGGCGCATTTCACTGAGGCCGTCCTGGATCAATTTCAGTGATAACTGCTGGATCCGTATGGACCCACCTCATTTCCAATGCTGCTCACGTTAGAGGAATTTATGGGAAAAGCTTACAGCTCCATGTAAAAACCTGATGGGTGATTCCCAAATCCAGTTTTGTAGGCAAACATGACACTAACAGACCCCTCGATTCTCCTACTTGTGTGAATTATCTACATTTGACGGCGGTACTTTGTGAAGTTACTAGGAGTGTTTCCAGGTGAGTATCAAGGAGTGGCCTGGAGGAAAATGCAGTACATATGAAATGAACATCCACACAATAAGAGCTTTGTGGCTATTGATAAATCATTGTTTGGAATGTGTATTTGCAGTTTGGCATGACATACAGAGAGTTGAGAGTGGTTAGTAACAGGAGCCCTTTTAACAGGTTCTTCCACAGGATGGTTGACTGAGGTAATGCTGTGAGTAGGCCTGTGCATAAAATTCCGATCCACTCATGAAATTTGTGGAATTTGGAAACTCAGCATTCTGATGAGAATGCAGAGTTTCCGATGAATTCCGCATTCTGCCTCGTAGTGGAATTTATTTTTGGTTGGGCGAGCTCAAGCGGTGTTTTTGCAAGTTCTGACGAACGCCGGCGAGATTTTCCGGTCACCCGCAAGAGCCAGCAAGATTTGCCGACTGCCTGCGAGCATTTGCGAGACTTGACGGCCACTAGTACGGCTTTAGGCTACGCCTGCGACATCCGGCACCTTTTTTTAGGTCTCGCGTCTAGCGAAAGACATATTGTTCCCGACTTGCCGGGAATGTTGGACAGGGGATGGGCACGCGCTTTCCCTCGGCGATTTCACCTCGTGGGCGCGCACGCCCAGCCCCGCGCCGTGCACATCTCCTGTCTCACATTCACAGTAAGTCAGCCTCTCGCCTCTCTCAATCGTGTGCACACACAGCCACACTCACGCATGCGCACACACACACATAGACCCACGCAGGCACAATGCATCAGGACGCATGCACACAGACACACAGCCCCACATATACACACATACAGCTAACAGACACACAGCCACACATATACACACGCACAGCTACACCCACACATGCACATACACCCCCCACTACCCCCCCACTCACCGGGCTCTTTTCTCGCTGCGCTGCTACGGGATGTTGTGTAAGTTGGAGAACCTTCCTCGCACCGTTATGCCTTGCCTGCTCTCTCCCGGGAACCCCATCATTCCCGGAATCCCTGCTTTCTTCTGGGCTCCCTCTGCCTCCAAGGTGCCACGCTCCAGACGAGCTACGTCACTGCTAGCCTGCTACAAAGGCGGGGAATCTCCCGGAACTTTGCAGGCTCCTGCCTATCAAAGTAGAGCCCGCCTCTCTTGCCTGCATTCCACGCCTCGTTATTAGTCAGTGCTTGTTTAGTTGAGCCACTAAATTAGAGTGCCATGGTAAATAATGTAGTACTCATTACTAGATATTACATATTCTTTAAATAATAAAAACTCTCGTCTTCAGAGGATACCTTCAAATGTGTCTCCTGGAGGTCGGCTGCTGCTCAGGGAAGGTGGTCCTTATGGCCTCTGCTAACAATTCAAATAGGGTTCGAATTTTTACCTGCTTTGAAATCTACTACCGAGGAGATTTAATATGTACAGCTTGAATGATAATAGTATATCGCAAGGAATGTAATAGTTTTCTACGATTGTGCGACACATGTCTAGTTGCATCTAAATTGCATGAATACAGTGGCCATGTTAGAAAACGGGTGGGAGAATTGTTCGCTTTAATGTGTCTATTGTCTGCTATAAGAGGATCTGGGCACCGATGTACTTTTGAATTTCACTAAGAAAAATAGTGATTTACAGACCAAGAGATGCAAGGTAAAAAAAATTATTGAGCTAAACTTTGGTGATTCTCTCACGGATGTAGGTTCATTTAAATTATTTAACTTGGTTACAGTTTATTTTATAAAGAAAGTCTTCATGTCTTTGTCGAAGTGTTACTGCATTTTTCGCAAACAATACCTCTCATTGATGTGGCACCTTGTTTACCTTTATCCAATGTGACTGTACTAACAAGCATTTGCAATGCAATAGGTCTCACATTTACACAAGTTTAAGCTATTGGCATTGTAAATAACAATGCCTTTTTTATGTTTTGGTTTTTAAAACATAAATAAAAGGCATTGCGATTTACAATGCCAATAGCTTGAACTCGCGTAAATGCGAGACCTATTGCATTGCAAGTGCTTGTTTTTTTAAACAACAAGTGCGAGAGAGCGCCAGGGACCGCAGCTGCTTTCGTCTGCATCCTGAGCAGATTTTCTCCTCGAGTGACTTTTGCACGCAATTTTGAGTATGAGAACATGCGTTGTGTTGCTGAACGTAAAAAAACACAGCGTGCACGGGCGCTTTGAGCAGCTCCGACCGCTAGCAGAATTCAGCGGAATCTAGTGGATTTTTTTGATCATTGCATTGCAGCGTTGTTATTGGTCGTGGGAGCATGGGTGATTCCTGTTTTATTCCCGACGCAGAGAAGAGATGGAGGAGAGAAGCAGCAATAAGGTGTGTGTTTTTTTTCTTATTTTAGATCTCCTTCCACCCCCGCCTCCTGCCTCACTACCCCGATCCGTGCTGGCTGCCACTGAAGGTCAGGTTTGCGTGCTTCGTGTGCTCTGCATGATTAGTGTGGTTCAAGTTGGGGAGGAGGTATTTGTAGTGGTCCGGGGCGAAAGGCAGCGGTCTAGCTGACCTGTGCCACCGGAGCGTCCCTGCGCTGACGCGTGACGTCAGACGCGGGAGGGTATAAAATAAAGAGGCGTGGCTACAGCAGGCAGTCGGAGCCACGTGTAAACCGCAATCTCACCTCCTGTATTGCTTAGCGTTATGCGGCCGCTCACACAGCGCTAGCCTCAGCACAAACGCTACACTGGCGACGAGGGTCTCACAGAACCCACCTCCCTACCTGCTCGACGCCCACATCGCCCTGCAATTTCTCCGGGCAGCAAATTCCTTTCTTGAGCAACACGAGGGGAATACAGTTGGTAGGCCATAGGCCACGTGCACAGAGGCCTCGCTCGCAACACAGCCGGCAAACAGAGAAAAGAGGCGAGGGCAAGGCCCGTTGAGCGGAAACAGCGCTTCCCACGACGACAAAGTGGGTAAGGACAGCACATCACGCCGTCGCCTCAGGCCAAGAGTCACCCACAGGAGGAAATTACACGCATCACCACCGAGGCCCCAGAGCCAGGTCGCGAGAGTGCGCCCAGTATCGAGTGGGACCTTACAATTAGCCCGCAGAAGGAACATGGCGGCGGGCTGAGCGCCGGTCGCGGCAGCACCGAGGTGGTTTCCTGATGACCGAGTAAAGACGCAGCACTTCATCATAAGGGTGAGCTTATGAAGCGCGATTTCCCTTAACCGCCCGAGCGGTAACTAAGCTGATCCTTTTGCTTTCCCTTGCCGAGGTTACCGGCTGTCCCTGTGGACGCTGCAGCAGCAGCAGTCGGCGCTAGGACCTGTCTGTTCTAGGACTGGGGGACGGAATGGACGGATCGGATTCCGAAAACTCCTAATGTAAGCGGGCTGAAAGCAGCTTTACTGGAGCGTGCTGCTGAAGGTCGTAAGCTGGATGCTTTCTCTTTTCCTTTTCAACTTGACTTTAAAGCTGGGTTAAAATATCGGCAGGCGGCAGGCGGCAGATTTAAATACGCCTCGGACTAAGAGCAACACATCCCGGTAAGGAGGAAAACAAGGGGGGTGTAGCGGTAATAATCCTCCCTACCTCGTACATTAACCAGCTGTATCTTGTAATTCCTTGATCTTCCTTTCCTCGAGGTTAGGTTTATTCAAAAAAGTAGAAAGGGGAAAGAAAAGAAAGAGAAAGAAAAGAAAGAGAAAAGGGGGAGTGCAAGGACACCTACAGACACCTACAGATCTGTGCTCTTTTTTTTTTTTTTTTTTTCTATGTTGGAAGAACGTAGACGGTATTTTTGGAGCAGACTCCGCTCCGCACTACCTAGACTCAAGTTAGGGAGCCTGGCAACTCATATACCCGAGCAACAGCCCCACAAAACGGAGGCTGAGAGAAAGAAGTTGTACTCCCTCGTAGTAAGGGGTAGGGAGAAGGGGCGCAATGTGGTAGAAACCCAAGCATCCAATACTGAGAGGTGGGGTTGTATGGATCCAACGCAGCCGGATCTTTCAGCATATGAGATCAGTAAGGCCCCAATACAAGAGTGGGTTTTACCAAAATGTTTGGGGTCTGAAGGGCAAAAGCTGAAGCAGAAGGAAAGTGTTACACTGGAAACGACTGGGTCGGCTAATGCTGCTGTAGGCCCAAATCAGGTGAAACAAGGAAATTTCCCTCCTGCAAAGAGAAACAGGTACCAGCTGAGATCTAGGGTAGAATTAAAAGGGAAGGGTGCTTTAGATTTTGAGGAGAGAGAGCGACCTATGCCACTAACCCCTTGTAAAAGCAAAAAGAAAAAGATTAAGGGAGCATCTCACGAAAGTCAAGCGGTGAAAAGTACCCCCTCCCTTAAATCTTTTTTCAAAGTTATAGATCTGGCTAATCGTCCTCCAATTCTGTCAGAAGACAATATTGGCATCATACCTTCAGAAAACCGTTACGGGGTTTTGGAGAATTTGGAGAATATGGAAAACGCAGAGGAGGGAACAGAATCGCCGAACATAGCAAGTTCAGAGCTGCACAAGAGTCAGCCAAATCACAAAAGTACTTCAAGGATCAAAATGCTCAGGGCAACCTAATTAAAGCACCCCCAGTAGATAAAGTGAGAGGGAAGCAAGATACTAGACCTAAGAGTCAAGCTATACATAGCAGCTTTAAGGAAGGCGAAGTCGGGAAAAGAAGAAAAGATGTAAGCAAAGATAATCCATCAGACTCTGTTCAGACTCCAGGTACAAGGAGAAGGTCTGAGGACTTAAGTGAACAGGAGAGTGATCGGTTAGGGGATCTTTTTCGATCCTTAAGATGTGATATGATGATGAAATTTGAAATATCGGAAAATAACCAGAAAACAATCCAGGACAGATTTGATGTGTTAGAGACAAAGTTAGAGGAAGTCACTTTGCGTACAGGGAACCTGGAAACAGAAACAGCCGCTTTGAATAAAACTGTACACTGTAATCAAAAAGACATAGAACTTCTTAAAACTCAAAACAGATCTCTTGTTATGGATATTGAGAGGTTGGAGACTCATGCTAGGAGGAATAATCTAAGGATCCTAAAGATTCCGGAAGGGGAAGAGCTGGAGGACATAAAGGGCTTTGTTTGTGGACTTTTGAGGGAAGGTGTTTTAAAAGATCGCCCGGATATAAACCTGGAGGCAGAAATCCAAAGGGTACATAGAGACCCATACAAGAGACGCTCGGATAGGAAAACACCAAGGAAAATTCTAGTAAATTTTCAAACTTACAGCGTTAAGGAACTTATTCTAGGAAGATCCCTATCAAAGTCAGACCTACGTTATAAATCTAGTCCTTATATCATAAGGTCCGATATTGGCGCGAGAACTGCGCAAAGACAATGGGAGTTGGGCACCAGAATGCCGGATCTAAGATTAGTGGGAGCGCATGTCCAGATGAGATTTCCGGCTATGCTCAGGATCATGTGGAAAAATAAGACATACAGTTTCACACAACCAGAAGAGGTCGATAATTTTTTGGACCGAATAAAAAACGAGCAGGAGGAATAGTAACGGGTAGAACTGGCAATTACTTTAAAGGATGAATTTAAAAAAAAAAAAAAATTAATTTAAAAAATAATAACGTTAGGTAAAAATAAATATAAATATGCTGTATGACAAAACAGAGGGACTTGATGATTTAGTTGTGATTTAATTTTGTCTCACCAAAATACAGTTAAAAGGTCACGGGCACCACACGGTCGCTCCGAAAGGCGAAGACATCGCCAGGTATGCTGGGGGGGTTCCTCGGGGGGGAGGGGTTCAAGGGGTGGGGGGTGCAAGGGGGCAAATAAAAAACAAAAAATCCTCATATATAAATTATTCTACACCGAACAAAGGCTTGGATGGGCATGAACCAATATTAGACCCATGATTAACCTATACAAACTTAAGGTCCTGACATGGAACATTAACGGTATAGGGGAAAAAGTAAAACAGAACAGAATTTGCGAATTCCTAAAAAATTCAGATGCTCAAATTATAATGTTGCAGGAAACACACTTAGAGGAGGCACTATGCAATTCTCTCTTTAAGAAATTAAGATGGGTTCAAGACATAATCAGTTCTAGGCAATCAGGCGTTACAAGGGGTGTTTCTATTATAATTCGAGCGAATAGCGGGATAAGCCTGAGAAAATTCGAGGCAGACCAATCTGGAAGATGGTTAATTGCGGAAGTATTTATTCAAAATACCACCTATACAATTGCAGTGTATTATGGTCCAAATGAGGACAATCCGGTTCCACTGTCTAAATTGGAATTAGCACTATTTACGACAACTGGCCCTTTAATTTTAGGTGGTGATTTCAACTTGGTTTTTGACCAAAAATTAGATAGAACTTCTAAGGCGAAATACCATGCTCCCTTAAAATCACTCGCCATCTTAGACGTCCTAATGAAAGATTTCACCCTAGTAGACGTTTGGAGAAAAAAATACAAAAATAAATTAGGCTTCACTTTTTATAGCAAAAAATACAATAATTACTCCAGAATAGACCATCTTCTAGTTGATCAGCACCTCCTTAAGGACATTAATTACCTTTCCTTCACACCTACAGGCTTATCAGATCATGCTGTACTGGAAGGGGTTATTGAATTGAACATAACTTCATTAAAACCTAGGTGGACTCTGGAGAGATCACTTTTATTAGATAATCAATTAAAAGAAGAAGTTAATGGAAAAACATCAGAGTTCTTTGCGATAAATTTAGGATCTTCCGCCCCCCAGGTTGTTTGGGAAACATATAAAGCTTATTTGAGGGGAGTTCTAAGTTCCCTAATGAGTTATAAGAGAAAGAGCATAAAAATAAAAAGAAGGGAAGACTTGGCAGTAATAACAAGAAAAGATCAAGAATTACAGAATGCAATTTTACAGAACTCCAGCAGAGTACACTTGATAGAGAAGGAACTTATCGATTTACAGCTTCAATTAAAAGTATCGGATGAGAGAATTCTTAAAGAAAAATGGGACTCAAGTAGATTAAAAAATTTTGAGTATGGAGAAAAATGTGGAGCTCTTTTAGCCTGGAAAGCCAGAGAAGAGAGAACTAGAAATAACGTCAAAGCCCTATTACAAAGACAGACAGGAGAATTACTGGAAACGGACATAGAAATCAGAGAAGAAGCAAGATCTTTTATGAGAAGTCTCTATACTGAGGATAAAGATCCTAAGGGGGAAGAGCTAGACTCCTGGCTGATAACAAAACATTTGCCACAACTACCTGAAACAGATAAGGTGTACCTGGATAGCGAGATAACAGAAGGGGAAATCTTGAGTCAATTGAAGAAAATGAAAAAAGGTAAAGCGGCAGGCTCAGATGGGTTGCCAGTGGAGATCTATTTGGATAATAAAGACCAATTAATGTCTCCATTAAAGGAACTTTTCAACCTTTTACTAATTCAGGGTTTCTCAACACCTCCCTCATGGGGAGAAGCCATTATAACGCTTATACCAAAACCAAATAAGGATGTTAAAAGAATAGAGTCTTACAGACCTATTTCTCTGCTGAATACAGATATGAAGATCTACTCTGGTATCTTAGCAACTAGACTATCGAAGGTTATTAAGTCTATAATTCATCCTGACCAGAGAGGCTTTATCCCAGGGAGACAGTTAAACGAACTAACATTTCAAGCAATAGGAGCTATAGATTACGCTAACGTTAAAAATCTCCCACTGGCCCTGGTCGCCATAGACGCAGCTAAGGCCTTTGATCAGGTCAATTGGAAGTATCTTTGGGCCTCTATGGCGGCTTTTGGGTTCCCTCAAATTTTCATAAAGGTGGTTAGATCCCTATATTACAACCCAAAGGCTAAGGTTTTAGTTAATGGAATTCTATCTGAATGGTTCGATATATCTCGAGGTACCAGACAGGGTTGTCCCTTATCCCCTCTCCTGTTCGATGTTTATATGGAGCCTTTTGTTTGTGGGATTAGAGAGGACAATATTATCCAACCTTTTTTGCTCGGAAACCTGTCCTTGAAGGTGGCGTTATACGCAGACGATCTTCTCTTATATACCTCCGATCCTCTAGTAGCAATACCGAGGTTATTCTATTTATCAGAAGAATTTGGGAACTGTCAGGCTACCAGATAAATAAGGAGAAAACTGAGATCATGGGATGGAATAACAACGCACCTATATTGGGCGCTAATCAGAAAATGAGGTACCTGGGAATCTACTTAACCCAATCATTAAAAGATATTACATCACTCAGTTGGAACATGGTGGTTAAAGATATTAATAAAACATTGATAAGATGGGGAAACTTGCCTTTGAATATATACGGTCGAGTGAACCTCATTAAAATGACTATTCTCCCAAAAATCACTTTCCTATTCAACTGTATCCCCTTATCTTTCTCACTGAAGGATATTAATACTTTACAGGGTAAAATTGGATCATTTATATGGGCCTGTAAGTCTGCAAGAATAGCATGGAAGAAATTGAGGAGGGGTTTAAGTTTAGGAGGGCTTGCCCTCCCAGATCTTTTGTCATATTGTCACGCATTTCATTTCAGAAATTTTAGGATACTTGCAAATAAGTTAGACGCATCATCACAGGGCCGCTTGTTTCAAGCTTTATTAACTGACCTACCCTATGACCATGATTATTTTTTGTTTAAATTTGGAGACCAAAAATTTTTTTTAAAAATTCGCTTTAAAATCCTATCGACCGCACTAAAAAACTGGGGGTTCATCAGGAAGATACTTGATATCCCATATTTCCATACATACACCCCAATTTGGGACTCTCCTGGTACACCTTTATGCCTCCAAGATCATCTGTCACAACCTTTGAGAAATGCTGGGTTAAAAACATGGGGCGATCTTAGGAGGGATTCGGGCCTGGTGGACTGGAATTCTTTAGTACAACTTACTGATGGGCAGTTGACTAGGTTCAAATATTATCAACTATCTTCCTGGTGGTCCAGTCAAAATATGCAAAAAGAGAAAGACACAGATATTTTTGACTATGTAGGAAGGAGGGGGAAATGGGTAAAAGAACTTTCATTCTGGTATAAACTGTTGATCAAAGAAGAAGAGAGTAAAACCAATTCAGAGGTTATAAATTTATGGGGTCATTGTATACCGGACACTCCTGATGAAGTTAACAAAGTATGGCTAGATTCCTTTTTGTTGTCATCGAGGCTAATTAAGCCAGCAAACTTAAGACGTAACCATATATTTACGGCCCATAGAGTATATTGGACTCCTGCCAAATTGAACAAGATCACACGAAAGGACTACTATTGCCCCCGATGTAAACATAATGCAGCTGACGATATTCATATCTTTTTAGAATGTCCAGCCATTCAAGACTTTTGGAAAGCGGTTATGGATTTTTTGTGTGATGTACTATCAATGACTATTATATGTTCCCGTAGACTGGTTTTTTTCGGTTTATCGAAAGATTATGATATTAATAGTCTGGACTCACAGTTTATTTTTTATATAATAATTATTGCTAGGAGACAAATCTGTATGGAGTGGAAGTCAGTGTCTCCTCCCCGTTTTGCAGAATGCCTGAGGTATATAATGGAAGACTGTAAAATGGATTTGGCTGGTCGAAAAGAGAACATTGAGAACGTTTGGTCTAAACTGGTGGTCTGGATAAATAGGTGAACGGTCCTGTGATTATGCCAGAGGTTGAGTCGGTCCTGTCCTCCACCAGGCCTAGGGCGCCTAATATAGGCTTGGAGGAGTGGGATAAGGAAAGCAGCCTACCTCTGGGACTTCCCTGTATGCTATGATACTGTCTCCATGGCGGACTCGAAAAATGACAGTATAAGAGGCATCGGTGAGACCCATCTAGAGCAAATATATTCTGTTGGCAAATATGAGGACAAAAAAAAAAAAAAAAAAAAGAAGGGACGATCGTTATTTCCGGGGCCACTGCCACCTCCCAACAGAGGGGCGCACCGTGCACGTGCCAAAATGGCGTCCATTCCCGCCCTGGAACCTTTTGTTGTTGACGGAGCTCCTTCGTCCCCTGCCCCACGCTGGAGGGATTGGACGGACTGCCTCCAAATCTATTTTGAGGGAGCGGGAATTTTTAGAGAAAGGCGCAGAGCCCTACTCCTACACCTAGGAGGCAAAGACATACATTGCATCCACAAAACGTTGACAGAAGCCACACCGAAGACATACCAAACACTCCTCACGGCACTGACCACCTACTTTGAACCCATGGCGAGCAAGGATTATGAGCGGTTCATCTTCCTCCAAGCGAAGCAAGAGGCCGACGAGTCGCTAGACGCATTCCATGGCAGATTAAAAGAACTAGCCAGCTCTTGCAGATTCCGGGATGAACAGGAGGAGATCCGAGGACAGATCATCCAAGGCTACTTCTCGTCCAAACTCCGAGTCGCCATCCTCCAGGAAGACGACAAACCCCTCGCAGACATACTCAAACTTGGCCAGTCTAAAGAACTGTCTCAGGCGAGAGCATACCATATGGAGTCGGCCCTACACCGACCTGTCAAAAGTGAACAAGTTAACATGGCAGAAAAGGTGAACCTGGTAAGGCCCAAGGGGAGACAAATGAGTGGGAGAAAGCAACCAGACAAGAGGAAGGAGTGTGGATATTGCGGAGGCCAGCCCCACAGCATGCAAAACTGTCCTGCGAGAGGAAAGAAATATAGCGCATGTGGGTGGATGAACCACTTTGCAGCGGTATGCAGGTCTACGAGAGCCAAGAAGGAGGCTGCACATGTGGTGGGAGAGGAAAGGGACAGTGAAGACATGGATGATGACGCAGAGGACTATCCAGTCCACTACGTATATGCTACCGATCAACCAAAAAGGAAGAAACACCGCCTCCCAAAGTGCTGCATCAAGATTCACCTGCAAGAGGTGAGAGCCACCATTGACACAGAGGCGTTTATTGAACTGATGGCGGCGAATGTGTACAACCAATTGCGGGCAAAGCCTCCACTACGCGAAGCAAAGACCCGAGTGCTCGCATACGGCCAGAAGACGCCTATCCCTCTGATCGGGTGTTGCAAAACAGAACTACAACACCAAGAAGCAACGGTGCCCACAACGATCTATGTCACGAAAGAAGGCAGTGGCATGCTGCTAAGTTGACAGTCGGCAGAAGACCTAAAACTCATATGCTACGCCCTGGCAGTACTAGAAGAAGAACTAGACACCATCATGGAAGAGTTTGAGGATGTGTTCAAAGGCATCGGATGCCTAAAAGGGAAGGAGGTGTCTTTCCACATCGACCCGTCAGTCCAACCGGTCACGCTGAGGCATCGGCGCATTGCGTTCCACCTAAGGAAGAAGGTTGAGGAGGAACGTGAAACACTAGAAAAACAAGGGATCATAGAAAAGGTCAGTGGACCCATCCCATGGGTATCTCCGATTGTAGTGGCCCAAAAACCAAAGCAACCCGGACAAGTCCGCATCTGTGTGAACATGCGCCTCCCGAATGCAGCGGTGAAGAGAGAACGGCACCTGACCCCCACGATAGACGATATATTATGGGGAACTCAACGGCGCGAAATGGTTCTCCAAGGTAGATCTTCGATCAGGATATCATCAGCTACCGCTCCACCCGGATTCAAGGTACATAACCACCTTTTCCACTCATGTAGGACTAAGACGATATCGGCGCCTCAACTTCGGGATATCAAGTGCAGCAGAAGTATTCCAGAACACCATCCGCAAAGTCCTCAGTGGACTCCCGGGAGTTCTAAACGTGAGCGATGACCTACTCATCTATGCGACGTCCATTGAAGAACACCACCAAAGACTACGAGGAGTTCTACAAAGAATCAAGGAGTCAGGTTTAACCCTACACCGAGAAAAGTGCCAATTCCTGCAGCACAAAATCAGCTTCTTCGGGTACACCTTCTCGGACCACGGAGTGGCGCCGGACCCCGACAAAGTAAAGGATGTCCAAGAGGCCCCAGCCCCAACGAACGTCTCAGAAGCAAGGAGTTTCTTGGGTATGGTAAACTTCTGTGGGCGTTTCATCCCTGATCTCTCCAACCTCACCAAGCCACTCCGAGGACTGACCAAGTCAGCCACCATGTGGCAATGGGGCCCAGAACAAGAGAAAGCATTAAGAGACACAAAGGCAGCCTTGTCAGCGGACACCACCCTCTCATACTTTGATCCCTCTATGCCCACCAACGTGGCCGTGGACGCTAGCCCCTTCGGCCTAGGGGCAGTGCTAACGCAGATTCAGAGCAACAGGGAGTGGGCACCCATCACCCACGCCAGCCGCTCATTGACAGATACGGAGCAGAGGTACTCGCAGATTGAGAGAGAGGCCATAGCCATCCATTGGGCCTGCCGACACTTTCATGTCTACGTGTACGGCCACTCCTTCACGGTGACCACGGACCACAAGCCTCTCCTACCCCTGTTAAAAGGCTTGGTATCAAAGCCACCTCCGAGAATCGAGAAATGAATACTTCAGCTACAAGGGTACGACTACCGAGTGGAGAACAAGCCAGGGTCAACAAACCCTGCAGATTACCTGTCAAGGCACCCCCGAGAAGCCACCCTGAAAGAGAAGGAAGAAGCGGAAGACACAGAGGAGTATGTCCGTTTGGTGACTGAAAGATCCCGACCACTACGCATGAGCCTTGAGTCCATCATTGAAGCCTCACAGAACGATGAATGCCTCCAACTGGTCGCCAACGCAGTCCAGTCAGGGAACTGGCGCCCCATACAGGAATCCCTAAGCAAGAGGACACCACAAGCTAAAGCAACCCTGGAATCCATCCTGAGAATCAAGGAGGAATTGTCCCTCGACAGCCAAGGATGCTTTCTACGGGGTCCCCACCTAGTCCTGCCGGCCAGCCTAACCCATCAAGCGGTGGAACTAGCGCATAGAGGACACCAAGGCATGGTGAAAACCAAGAGCCGGCTGAGAGCCAAGGTGTGGTTCCCGGGCATGGACCCAATGGTGGAACAAACTGTCAGAGCATGCAACTGGTGTCAGGCAGCGGGGCGGCCGGACCGCCCTCAACCAGTCGTGACTGAAGACAATCCTCAGAGGCCGAGGGAATGCGTAAGTGCGGATTTTGGACACCTCCCTGACAGGCGATACGCGCTCGTGATAATTGATGACTTCACCAAGTATCCGGAGGTAGAGATCGTAGGGAGCCAAACGGCCACGGAAGTCATCGCCATATTCGAGAAGACTATCGCCACTCATGGCATCTTTGGAGTGGTCAAGACTGACAATGGACCACCCTTCCAAGGTCAAGAGTTCGCAGAGTACCTCAAGAGCTGTGGTATCCATCACCGCAAAATAACACCGCGCTGGCCCCAGGCCAATGGGGAAGTCGAGAGGTTCATGCACATGCTCAACAAGACCATCCGCATAGCCATCGCAGATGGATCACCTCTAGAAAAGGCCATTTACAGGTTCCTAAGAGAATATCGCATAACCCCACACGTCACAACGGAGGCGGCACCTAGTGCGTTGACCATGGGCCGGATAGTGAAGGACGACCTCCCGAACCACTCCTCGTGGGTTCCAGAGCGAGCCAGCAAAGAAAAGGCCCTGCAAACCGAACTCACTCCAATGAGCAATCCAGCAAACGACGAGGAGCCCATGAATCCACGATTCAACCAAGTGACCAGGTCTATGTCAAGGATCGCTACCCAGGAAGCAAGTTCCGATTCCCGTTCGAACATCAACCGTGGACTGTCACTCGCCGGACCGGTACCATGGTGACAGCCCAGAGAGGAGCCAAAACAGTTAACAGAGACATCTCATTCTTCAAGAAAGCGCACCAGAGCAATTCACTGGGTCCAGCACAGTTCAGCCCGAGTCCACAGCAAGGAGAGGAGCCAGAGACTGATCCGTACATCTCGGAGGAAGAAGGCCCCTGAGACCAAGACACCTCTCAGTCTCCAGCCACCCCTGAAGGCAGAGTGTCAAGCCCGTTTTCTCCGGCTGGAGGAAACAGTACCCCAATTCCGGGGACACCGAGGGTGATGATACTCAGAGGGGGACAGTCCAGATATGGACTGCGGCGGAATCCTGCACCCTCCTCCCAGCTAGCAGACTACCTGGTGGACTGACGCCCTGAATGAAAACTAACAGACTGGTAACAGATCCATTCTTATATAATCTACTATATTTTGATGTTTCTCTGTTTTGATAAAGCTTAGAAGGAAAGTAGTGTTCCGGGGCGCAAGTCAGCGGTCTAGCTGACCCGCGCCACCGGAGCGTCCCTGCGCTGACGCGTGAAGTCAGACGCGGGAGGGTATAAAATAAAGAGGCGTGGCTACGGCGGGCAGTCGGAGCCACGTGTAAACAGCAATCTTGGCTCCTGTATTACTTAACGTTTGTCTCATGCCCCATTATGCCCACTCGACCTGTGGAAATAAGTTAAACGAGATCCTATTTTCTTTAGATCTGGACTTTGCAAACGAACTAGTAGACCCACAAAAGGATTTTTCTCCAACTTTTCATGGAAGAGGTTTCCTAACTACTATAGACTATATCCTCTCCTCCCAATCACTTAAGGGACAACTAACTAACTTTGTAACTGGGACAAATGCTATGAGTGACCATTATCCAATCAGTGTAAGAATCACTCCAAAAACGGCCAATGCACATCCTATGAAAATGAGTCTCCTAAAGCAAAACTCACTAACTATGAACAGATTGAATGGATACACAGTCAAATGGGCCAAGATTGACCCGGTGGAAACAACAGAGAAGATTCTTGAAAAAACTAAGCCCTGGATACTTGAATGTCTATCATCCGAAACTACACCTCGGTCAATTGTTAATAGCTTCCAGAACATCTTGAAAACAATTGGGAATGAACTCTTTGTTAAGTTAAAGAACACTAAGCCCTCTACTACAAGATGGTTTGACGCAGCTTGTCGGAAAGCCCTCTCAAGCCTAAAAGAAGCTTTACATAGACCCATAGAAACAAACTGGAAATTTCCAACTTAAGAAAACTCTATAACCTAGCCAGACGAGATCGTAAAAAAGAAATCAAGAAAGATCTATGGGCACAACTCCACGACAGTTGCCAAAGAAAGGATAGCGCCCAATTCTGGCAAGTTATAAGATCCCCTTTTCTGGTCGATAACGCACAAGGTAAGCATTTAGACGTAGCAGTTACGGAGGATGATTGGGTTACGCATTTCTCCAAAATCTTTGGCCCATCCTCACAAAACGCTGCAGCCACAGGAATAGAACAAAGTGAAGCCCACGCATCAAAGAATAACAGCTATCCAATAAATATCCATTTCCATCATAGTGAAGTCATTAAAGCAATCAAGGCATCGAAATCAGGCAAGGCTCCGGGCCCTGATTGAGTGCCAATGGACATTTTCCTCCACAATATAGAGCTATGGTCACCGATAATTACCCAGGTCCTGGCAGCAGTAACATCGGCTGGGCTTTTTCAATCATGGTCAACGTCAATCCTGCTTCCCATCTTTAAAAAAGGCGACCGTAATGACCCAGCCTGCTACAGGCCAATCTCCCTTCTGGACTCCATGGGTAGAATTGCAGGCCGAGTGCTCCTGGACCGTCTACAATCTTGGGCCCAGGAAAATAACATCATGACCGACCTGCAATATGGTTTCCAGAAGGGGCTTGGGACCGTGGAGCAGGCCCTGAACCTCGCCCTCTTGACTGGGAAATATGTTGGCGCCAAAGGAGGCAACATCTTCCTCGTCTATGTCGACCTCAGTGCGGCATTTGACTGCGTCCAACATGAAAAACTCTGGAAAATACTCAGCGACCTCGGAGTGGACCCTCCTTTAATAGTCTTCCTTCGTGAACTTTATTCCAATGCTT
Source organism: Lissotriton vulgaris (assembly GCF_964263255.1). Lineage (NCBI taxonomy): Eukaryota > Metazoa > Chordata > Amphibia > Caudata > Salamandridae > Lissotriton > Lissotriton vulgaris. The sequence continues at coordinate 818,870,355 of NC_141689.1, read as the reverse complement.
CAGGGCGAGTCAGATTCGGCACTAACGGTGAGCTGTCTCGCTTTTTCTCAATAACAAAAGGAGTAAGACAGGGCTGCGTACTGGCTCCCTTCCTGTTCAATCTTTACACCAACGGCCTAGAGCAGGCTATGCTGGAAGGGAGCCAGGATTTACCCCAGATAAACCACCGTCCAATACAGACACTGCTTTACGCAGATGATTCAGTCATCCTGGCCCGCACACTAAATCAACTTCAAAAACAAATCAATAAATATAGCAAGTTTATGAACTCACTTGGCCTGAAAATTAACATAAAAAAGACTTTTACCATGCACATCGTCCCAGGGTCAAAAACCCTAAACCAATATTGGTGGATAACACTAAGTTGGAAAAAACCTCTGTCTATCCATATCTGGGAATCCTTGTGGATGATGCACTGAACTGGCGTCAAGCCACGGCCACCAGAAACCTCCTTTTCCGACGTGCAACATCGGCCTTGACTTATTTTTCGATAAAATTGGGAAAACCTGCGGCACCTGAACTCCTAAAAGTCTACTATGCTAAATGCCACAGTGTGGCAACCTATGGAGCAGGCGTCTGGGGGCACGGCCATATAGATCACCTACAGGTAACAGAGAACAGCTTTATCAAATATGTGCTGGCCCTCCCACAGAGCGCTCCGATTTTCGCTCCCCACACTGAGATTGGCATGGAATATATCATAGACACTATTCGTTCACATCCAATCCTATTGTGGCAACGTATATGGTCCAAACCTGAGTGCCACTTAACACGATCCTTGATCACGGACTGTTTAACTTTAACAAATTGGCATAGGATCCCATGGTTGGTCTATGTACGGAACTTTTTTAATGACCTTGGATACAAGTCTTACTTTGACGACCCACCCAGTATTGAAGATATATCCAGGAAACAGCTAAAGTTGATGTGTTTGGCTCATCTGAGAGAGCTGCGAAACCAGTCAGAGATTACAAAACCTTCGAACAGTCAAATTTGTGCAATACAACCTCTCAAAGGTATCCAACCGTACCTGCCCTACTTTCTATCAAATCAGGAGAAATACTTATTAACAAGATTTCGTTTCAATACCTTTTTTCGTTTAGTCACATTTCCTGAAATTCACAACTGGTCCCGCGCGCTCATGAACTGTCCGTGCGATGGAATATCTTCACAAACAAGGATTCACATTATTTTCTTTTGCAAATACTATAAAATTCCACGTAAATCTTGGATTCTACCACTTCTTCGATCTAGTGGTCATAGACAGTGTTATTCTGCACTCTTTTTTCTGCAGTGTCTGGACTCGCCTCATGTAGCAAAAACTATAGCGACTTTTCTAAAAGCCACCATCAAAATACGCCAAAAAATTACAAACTGAATAGAAGTATTTAAATCATGAGTTTTCTTTAAATCATGAATTTTCTTATGTATTTTTTAAAACTTTTTTTCTTTATTATGTCTATGTTCAACTGATTTTGTTTTGTTTTTAAAACTATGTACTTTTTATGATTATACAAGTGGCAATCGAATAAAAGTTATTGAAGAAGAAGTACTTATGCGGCCACTCACACAGCGCTAGCCTCAGCACAAACGCTACAGTATTAACTTGGAATGCAGAAAACCAGGCCATTGTTGCTTAATTGCAAGGAAGATCACTCTCTCCAGTATGTGCGCCACAAAACACATTGAGATTATTAAATAGAGGAAGTATCTTCAGGTTCGATGTTACTTGTTGGCCTGTATCCGGTGCTTTTGTTTGAATATGTTCATTTCTGGTTAGGATCCTAATATCAACTTTGCCTCCCTCTGCAAGGCTTGCAAGACTCTCACTCTTCTCCAATGCTGCATTGTTTGTCTGGGACAGCAGCATAGTAACAGTGCCATGGGTCCTACTGCATTCCAGTAAATGGGCTCCCCATCCCCAGGTTTGATGTAAAACTCAGCGGAGTTTGGGGTACAGTTGGCCACTTATACCTCTGCCCCTGCTGCAATGCTGTTAGCTATGATCCTGTTTTAATAGCGGTTGCAACCTGACACTTTCCTACTCTATTGTTGGATCGTCTGGTTCGCCATCACTGGATTCTTGAAAATATACCATATAATAACTCACCACATCTATTTATACTCCTAGCTGAAAGGTATAAGTGGATACTACAAGGTCATTAGTGGCACTTTATTAAAAAGGACCCAATAAATGAATAATATATATGCATATATATGTCTTACCTATAGATTTCTGTATGTCAATAAACATAGCCAAATATATGTAAAACACAGTTCCTTGGTATTATCTCATTACTACCACCCAAGCACACTTGGAAGATATCAGAGCACTCTCGGCAAGCTTCTAATATCCCCTCTCCTCAGAGCGATGGAAAAGGCTCTCAAGCCAATACATGAACGGGTGAACACTAAGCATGGGCGGAAAATCCGTTCCGCTCACGGATTTTGCGGATTTTCGGTAAATTCGCAATCCGCGAGATTCGCGAATTTCCCGCAAAATCCGCAAATCCGCGAGCAGCGGATTTTATGGCTTGCTCGCACTGTTCGCGTGAGTTCGCGGCTTCCCAGTTCAACTTTGCGCCCGCGAATAAGTGCTAAATTGCAGAAATACGATCTCAGCAAAACTGAAACTACTTACCAGGTTCAAAAGTTCAAGCTCATCATTAGTAGCCATTTTTCTGTAGTGCTTCCTGAGGGGCCCCTCTAGAGTTCAGTTGCCTACTTGCAACTATTATGTGACCCTGCTCTGACCCTCAGAATAGTTACACATATGCCACAAAGGTCCTGAATTACAGCTAAGGGAGACAAGCAGGAGCCAGGCTGGAAGTTCAAATCCAGTGACACATTAATCAGCCCCTAATTCATTATTGGCAGTTGGGGCAGGGCAGGTGTTGTAACTAATTTTGCAACAATGAAAGCACTTAGCAAGTGCAAAAGATCACTAATCAGGAAGCACTAAGGAAGCAGGTGCCAGCTAAAAAAATATTCCGTGACACATTAATCAGCCCCAAATTAATTCAGGTCACTTGAGGCAGGGAAGGTGTGCTTTGCTTTGCCACAATAATGTACACTGGACAACCAGAGGGTGCTGTGATGAAACAGAGGGTGGCATGGGTGGGCCAGAGGGTGGCATGAGTAGTCAGAGAGTGGCAGTGGTGACAGAGAGTGGCAGTGATGAAGAAGAGTGTCCCAAACAGGCTGGACACGTAGAAACAACAAGTTCGCAAAACTTGCGACCCGACAGGTAAGTTCGCGTTTGCGAAATTGTACAAAACCCTCGCGAACTGGCAGAAACCCGCGCGAACACAAAAAAAAATCCGCAAATTCGCAAGAATTCGCGGATTTTGCGGATTGCGAGTTCGCAAATCCGCAAAATTCGCGAACGCGAGATTCGCAAAATTCGCCCATGCTTAGTGAACACATCCCTCACAGGGACCAATTATGATTGTTAGAACAGATTTGTTAATAAAGATGAATGTTCATGTATTTAAGTTAGCATAAGTGGGCCGTAAAGCTAATTTAATGGACCCTTGCTCTGGTTGCATTGGCAACTAAAGAAATATGTATTTTAAAAGTTGTGCCATAGGCATGATTGTCATGCTGTGTGTTTAATTTTTCCCAAAATTTGATCTTTTCCATAGTGATGTTTATTTCTACTGTAGCAATGAATGTACCTTGAAGGGAGCTGGCCGGAGACATTTATCTAATACAAATGTTCAATGCTGATGCAGCCTTCTGGTTCAACTGTGCGCCTATTTATTGTTTGTTGGTTTCTTTATAAACATTTAATGTTATTTCCCCTTGCATGGAGGTTATAGGAGGCACTTGACAGGCAAATAATCTCTGGAATGATGAATGGTTTCTGTCAACGTACCTTTTATTAGTACAGTCCATGATGCCACTTCACACCATGCAGAGGTAATGATTCTCGCCTCCTCTGTGCCTATAAAATGTCCTGGGATGTGTGCCAGAGCTTTTTACTCATTCTTATTGAGCAGTCTCTATGCTGGGCTTTTATCTGGCTCTATATTTGGATTTATCTATTGACTCTCGATACGTAGAAATTAATGCTGATTTGACTAGCCAATTGCTTTCTGTAATGACTCGAAATTTTGAATAAACCATAAACCTTCATGGTTCGGACTTAACATTTTGTCTTGTGTAGGTTTTCTTTATTTGCTGGGCCCTTGTCCTTTGGGAATAACAAGGCCCCGAAGTTTCTAATCGCCCCTTTGGTAAATTTGTAGTGCAAAGGCCCAAAAGGTCTGTCATTTTTTTTAGGTCTTGGCCTGATCCAGTGCATGCGCTGCATCAGGCCGAGATCTTTAGTGGGGCTCCGAAAATGCTACTTTGCTGGCGATCAGCTTGCTAGAACGCGCACAAGAGCGCATGCGCTTGCGCGTTATAGCAATGTGAGCGCCGGCAAGGTAGCACTTGCGGTGACGCGTGTGCACACCACGCGCGTCACCACTCAAGTTTCTTTTTTTGCTTCTGCAGGCACTACTCTTTAACTCTCTGCTGCCCCCAATGTTCTCTCTTTATGTGCTTCTTCCCACCGCGCCTAAGTGTTGTGTTTGCCCTCACGTGCTTCTCTCCAGTGTGCTTCCCTAACATCCACATTCCTTCGAGCCCTTTTGCCTCGCTTTCCCCCGGCACCCTGCATGCTGCTTTTTACTGAGCAGCAGTCACATTTCTCGTTGAATGGCACGAGCACTCTTTATTTTTTTTAAATACTTTTTTTATTGATTTTATACATGTCAAGCATTTCAACACTTGATGACAAAAAACAACCACCCACAAACAACAGAACAAACTGTTTGAGTCATGCCAGCTCGGTCATTGGTACAGTATTTCTGTGCCATACCACATACCAGTAGATGGGCAAGCATGTGTCCTTATAAGGTGCTTCAGTGTAAGTATCTACTCCTCGCTCTGGTCCCGGTGTTGCCTTTACTCCTCCCCTTTGCCAAGCCCAGGATCGTCCAGTGAATTTACGAGACTGCATCCTCAGTCTGCCCTAGCCCATGGGCCACATATTTTCGCAAATGTTCTGGGTAATCTTGGCCAGGGCCTGGTTCACCAGTTTTTCAGCCCTCCTGCATGAGTCCTTACTGGACTCTCACTCACTCACCATGAGACCCGTAACACCAGTGCTTTAAGTGGGATAAAAAACGGAGGGGGGTCTCAAAGGGGTGTGGCCAATGTAATTAAGGGTGTGGCTTTCAACACACAAGCTAAAAATCTGTGCTTACCATTGTGTGCCGGCCAAATTGTATTGTGCTGTTTCCGACATTGCATTCAGATATATGATACAAGAAACATCATACCTACAACAAGTCAGGACTATTGGCTTTGTAAATGGTTGTTAGTTGTGTTTGCCCTCACATGCTTCTCTCCAGTGTGCTTCCCTAACATCCGCATTCCTTCGAGCCCTTTTGCCTCGCTCCCCCCCCCCCGCACCCTGTGTGCTGCTTTTCACTGAGCAGCAGTCACATTTCTCGTTGAATGGCACGAGCACTCTTTAGTTTTTTTTAAAATAATTTTTTTATTGATTTTATACATGTCAAGCATTTCAACACTTGATGGCAAAAAACAACCACCCATTAACAACAGAACAAACTGTTTGAGGCATATCAGCTCGGTCATTGGTACAATATTTCTGTGCCATACCACATACCAGTAGATGGGCGCGCATGTGTCCTTACAAGGTGCTTCAGTGTAAGAATCTACTCCTCGCTCCGGCCCCGGTGTTCCCTTTATTCCTCCCCCTTGCCAAGCCCAGGATCGTCTAGTGAATTTACGAGACTGCATCCTCAGTCCATATTTTCGCAAATGTTCTGGGCAATCTTGGCCAGGGCCTGGTTCACCAGTTTTTCAGCCCTCCTGCATGAGTACATACTGGACTCCCACTCACTCACCATGAGACCCGTAACACCAGGGTTTTAAGTGGGATAAAAAAAACTGGGGGGGTCTTTCAAAGACGCATGGCCAATGTAATTAAGGGCGTGGCTTACAAACACACAAGCTAAAAATCTGTGCTTAGCATTGTGTGCCGCCCGAATTGTATTGTGCTGTTTCCAACATTGCATTCAGATATATGATACAAGAAACATCATACCTACAACAAGTCAAGACTATTGGATTTGTCAATGGTTGTTAGTTGCCTAAGATAAATAAGCTGCAACTATGGCTTGTATATAAATTGAAAACGCTTCCACTTAAAGCCCTGGTGACACCATGTTGCTGCTCCTGAGTTTCAAAAAGAGAAGGGAAATCCAGAGAGAAAATTACTCTCTTTAAAGGATTTCCCTTCCCCTACAACGCTCACCTGGCATGATGTCATGCCGCAACATAACAAGTGAGAAGTGAGCAGTGTGAGCACGCGCACATTGATGTTCCTCTTGCCACATTGCAGAAGACAAGCGAATGGTTGTCTAGTGCCTGGTCCCCCCAGACTGTCAGGGCCAGCAGTTACGGGGTGATATCAATTGCCATTTCAAACAAGCATTGGCATAGCCAATAGGTCTCACTTTTGGGACCTTATAAGTATTTAGTTATGCAGCACAATATCCTTGGTGCAACAACATCAACTGTTGCATGGCTAAACACTTACAAGGTCCCAAAGGCGAGACCTATTTGCTAGCCAATGCTTGTTTTAAGCTATGACAGCGATTGATTTCACAGCAAAGGTTTACCTGGAATCTACCCTTGACTCATAGGTTAATAAGGCAGCCATTGGAGGGCAGGCTGAGAAGTTCCGCTACTTCAGGAGACTAGCCAACATTTCTCCCCCATTCTAGCAAGGGTTGTGCTGCAGATGTCCCAGCATAGCAGATATATTGCTTAATCCTGCTGGCTGACTATGACTGTGGGTATCCGTGGTCTGGCACTGGAGCCACAGGGTAAACAGTCTGCTTTCAGGGAGTAAGCACCACCCTTGTCACCACTGCACAACACATATGTGTACTTTTGTAAAATATGAGAAATACCTGATCTTTGGGAGTTGTAACGGTCTGCAGGGTAGTTGTGCCACTTGTATTCTACAGAGTATACAAAAAATGATGGCTGGAATGCTTGGATTAATCTCATCCACTGATAATTACTCTAAACTGCATCCCAGTCCATTGTAATTTCGCACACCATGCCACCTCAGTTTAAATCAAGCCATATGCAATTCAATCTTGACCTTGATCCAATACGAACCTTCCAGCAGGAATGCTAGGCCAGGTCCTCCCTGGATGGAATACAAGCAACCTAGGACAGGTTTAACCCTACTTAGGGCTCATCAGTCAGGTAAAGCTTGGTTCCAGTGGCACAGGGAGGACCTGGCTTGACAGTTTAGGCTGGACTGTTCCCACTTGCGGTAGTTTTGCCAAAAGGTGCCAAAGTTATTAGCAATAAAAAGAAACATTTTCAATGGAAAGTGCATCTGAACAATAACTAAAGAGCTGCTATTGAAGATGGCTATTCAAAACTGGCAGCAAATTATCAGGCCAGCAACAGCCATAATAAACAACTTAGGCTTTCGGAGTAGCTGTTTCATTCCGTTGGAGCCAGTATCAGTAGTTACTGTCCCCAGTGAAAGTGTGAAATCCAACGGAATACCAATGATGTTTACTTTCACATAAAAATGACGATTTTCTAAAAGCGGCTAAAATCTCATGGTGACAGACCCAACCAAACAAGGGACCCCTTGTGGAATGGGACCAGAATTTACCAAGTCCAGAGCTATTTCTCATTAACTTGGTGGACCCACATCTTATTACATGGCAAGCACAACTTACACCAAAAGCATCAAAGTTTGAATAAGATAAAGGAAGTCTAGGTTAATGGATTCTGAAGGACTAGAGCTGAAATAATGAAAATGGAATGAAAAAATCAAAAGTGCAAATGGTCAAGGGAATATGGTCAAGGGAATATGCTGCCATAAGAATTGAATGTTACTTACAAACTGTTAGTATGGAGGGAAGTGCAGACCCAGGGACCCTAGTGTCCCTGGGTGATGGACAGATGGTGCCAAAGACCTACATGCCGAGCAAAACTATAAGTACTGGCAGTGGCTCCCCATTTGTAGGCCCTGGACGGAAGCTCTTAAAGACGCAAGAGCCTGTATCAGTAACGTCAGGGGCCATCTGGTGTCCTCAGAGATAGTAATCTCTAATGTGATCCACATGGTTGTAGCAGCTGACAACAACGGGAGTCACTACCTAGTGGCTCTGGTTCCCTTTGGATGGGGCAGTGTCTCAGGGTCCCTGAGGGTAGCTGTGAATTCATCCACTCCTGGGGATTGTCTGCTCGGTATTGAGCCCCAATCCCATTTTGAGATGTTGGGGTTGCCTGAGTGGTACTAGGTCCATGGCCGCCTGAGTGAGTATTCAGTAGGACCTTGAGTCTGCAAAAAGAGGAGAGCAAGGGGCGTGGGAAACCCGCTCCTGAAACTCCCATGGTCCAAAAGGAGGCTGAGCCTGAGGCTGAAGCCCCGAATCCTACTGGAAGGACATTGCTGCCCTGGAAAACCTATGTGAATTGACCAATTGGCAAATGAAAGGAGGACCCACCAGGAAGGAGTTCTGCAGAGTGCAGAAAGAGTGTCCTATTCTAGAGGGCCTACTGCAGCAGGCCGAGGCACAGGCAGCTGGCCACATCTCGAGTGATTACCAAATTTACTGTGAGAATGGCCTCCTGTATAGCAGGCTTAAGGTTCCTGCACCTGGCACAACCCGTATGAATGTTGGTCCCCCAGTGCTACAGGACCTTCCTACTGGAGCTGGCTCATGATATTCCACTGGCAGGTTCTCTGGGGCAAGACAAGACCTTTGGCAGGCTTGTCACCCACTTTTAATGCCCCAGGATGAAGGTGAACTCAGATGCATTCTGCAGATCATATCACACCTACCGGGCCTTTGGGAAGTCAGGAGGGAAGCACAAGGCTCCTCTGATTTGCCTTCTAGTCATTGGCACCCCTTTGAAAGGGTGGGCATCACAATTGTTGGGCCTCTGGACCCCTAGACAGCCCTAGGCAAAAGGTTCATCCTGGTCTTGGTGGACCATGCCACCTGATACTCAGCACCTATCCCTCTGATGGCATTGACTGCGCCCAGAGTGGCCAGGGCACTGTCTGGGATATTTACTCGAATGGGTTCCCCAAGGAGGTAGTATCTGACTGGTCTGGAACACCATCTTCGTGTCTGAGTACATGAAGACCATGTGGGGTAGCATACAAATTCTCTACACCCTATCATCCCCAAACTAATGGACTTGTTGAAAGGTTCTACAAGACCCTTAAAGGCATGATCATGGGCCTGTCAGAGCTCTTGAGGCAGAAGTGGAGCATCCTTTTGCCATGCCTGTTGTTTGCTAACAGGGAGGTACTGCAGAATTGGGTTGGATTCAGCTCATTTGAACTTCTGTACAGTCAACCAGTAAGTGGACCTCTCAGCCTTATAAAAGGGGGTTGGGAGAAAGCACTCAAGGAATGCCTGGGAGAAAGCACTCAAGGAAGCCCCTTGGGATGTGGTCGGCTATATTCTGGTCCTCCATACTGAGATGCGGTGCTTCTGGAAGAAGGAGAATCTGGAAGCAGCCAAAAGATCATGAAGCTCTGATACGACCAGAAGGTCACTCTGTGTGGGTGATGGAAATGAGGGCCCTACAAGACCAATGGTCTGACCCCTATGAGGAGTAGGATCGTAAGGGGGATGTCACCTACCTGCCGGGCATCAATACTCCCAGGAATACTTTAAAGGCCCTGAATATCTATCACCACAAACCCCGCATTGAGAGATCTGAGGTTACCATGCCCCTGGTCACAGATGATGGAGTGCAAGAGGAGAATGAACCTCTCCTGACATTCTTCTTTCCAAGGACCAAGATGGGTCAGTGGAGGGTGTCAGCCTCTCCCCTACACTGACCCTAAACCAACAGAGGGACTGTCACCAATTGTTGGGGCAGTTTATCTCCCTCTTCACCCTAATCATTGGGCTCACTGCATGTTGCACCCATGAATATTGACTCGAGGGACAGTATGCGTTTGAAGAAAAAGATGTGCAGGCTATCTGACAAGGTGAGAACCAGCACAAAGAATCAAGACCCTAAAATGCTGGTGCTAGGAGAAATTGAACCCTCAAGCAGCCCTTGGTCCAACCAAGTAGTGCTGGTCCACAAGACTGACCCTCCAGGTACCACTCCTGAAATCCCACAATGTATGGATTACAGGGGATCAATTCAGTCACTAAGACTGATACTCACCCCATCCCCCGAGCTGATGAGCTCATCGATCGGTTGGGGGCTGCTAAGTTCCTCAGCATGTTTGATCTGATGTCTGGGTACTGGCAGATCACTTTGACGAAGGGGGCTAAAGAGAGGTCTGCTTTCTCTACTCCAGAAGGCCACTTCCAGTTTTGGGGATGACATTTGGGTTGAAGAAAGCTTCTGCCACCTTCCAGAGGTTAGTCAGTCAGGTTCCAGCAAGCTTGAATAACTTTAGTGCCGCCTACCTAGTCGAGATTGTGGTCATAAATTCCAGCTGTGAGGACCATCTGTGCCACCGCATAGAAGTGCTTTAGGTTCTGCAGAGCGAAGGCCTGATTATCAAAGGCAGAAAGTGCCAAATAGAGTAGGGTTTAGTGGTCTACTTGGGTCACCAAGTTGGAGGGTGCAAGGTACAGCCCCTCCTGGCCAAACTTCAAACCATTCTGGCTTGGGAACCCCCAAGACCCAGACAGAGGTGAGGGTGTGGGCCTCCCCAGGTACTACAGGAGATTTGTCAAGGGGTATGGCATTGTTGCTTCTTTGACAGAGTTGACTTAGAAGAAGCAACCCAGACAGGTGATATCGACAGAGGTGTGCCTGAATGCTTCTGAGACCCTAAAGAAGGCTATGTGCATAGCAGCCATACTCAAGGACCCTGATTTTTCCAGAGAGTACATCGCACAGACAGATGACTCAGAAAATGGCATAGATGCCGCGCTCTCACAGCTAAACAAAGAAGTTTGCATTTATATAGCGCTTTCTACCTCTGATGAGGTGTTGAAGCGCTCTTCGACGTGGAGCATGCTACTCCGGAACCCAAACAGGATTAGTGGGGAAAAATGAAATTATTTGAGCGGGGGACATGCTAGTCTGTTAGTTGAATTGAAAAGGATAGTGGAGGGATAGAAGAGGGAAAGGTCTAGAAAGTGTTTTTTGGAGTAGTAGTAGGAGGGTTGGGATGAGTAAAGGGAGGTGGAGGGGAAAGAGTCAGAGGGAAAGGTTTAGAAAGGCTTGTTTGGGAGATCTGAATAGTAAAAGCGGTATCAGTTGATGCAAGGAGGGGTAGAGTAGGCAAGAGTTTAGAAAGGGTTATTTTGGGGATCATAGTAGTAGATTGGGGTTTGGTATGACTGATCTCTTGGATTATAGGGTATATTATGATAAGTAAAGGGTGAGAAATAGGATAGTGTATTGGAGAGAGTAGTAGAATGATGTTTGAAATGAGGCAGAGAGTGGAGGTAGAGGATATATTGAGAGAGGTATAGGGTGAGATATAGGGTAGGTCACTCCCCCTCCACACAGCACCGCCTGTGTGTCCCCTGCCCCATCTGTCGCTGCTGAGGAAGTTTGAGGCCCTCCACCACCTGCAGGCTACCACCTGCGCCTCATCCCTGGTGGCCAGTGGTAGGCCGTAGGTAGGTTTGTTCATCCTCCGCTTTATTGCTTTTATTGCATTGCCTGTATTTTCATTGTTGTTATCTGTGACTGCTGATGTCTGTCTTCCCTAGCTGCCTGTACATGATCCGTCCCCCCTTTGACTCCCCTCTGTTTCCCTCGCTGTCCCCGTGCTCTCTCTGCCTGGTTTTCCCTTCTGTTCCCCTCGCTGCCCCCATGCCTCTCTGCCCGTTCTGCCTTCTGTTCTTAGCTGCCCCTGTATTCTGTATTCTGTATTTTGCCTCTGTGCCACTCATTTTTCTGGTATTTCTGTGCCCTTTTTTGCCTTCTGTGCCACTCGTTTTTCTCTCTTTTTTGTGCCCCTTTTGCCTTCTGTTCCATTCATTTTTTGTGCCCGACTGCCTTCTGTGCCACTCGTTTTTCCCTCGTTTTTGTGCCCCTTTTGCCTTCTGTTCCACTCGTTTTATTTGCCCTTCTGCCCTCTGTTCCACTCGTTTTTTTGTGCCCTTCTGCCCTCTGTGCCACTCGTTTTTCCCTCGTTTTTGTGCCCCTTTTGCCTTCTGTTTCACTTGTTTTTTGTACCCTTCTGTGCCACTTGCTTTTTTCCTCGTTTTGGTGCTCCTTTTGCCTTCTGTTCGACTCATTTTTGTGCCCTTCTGCTCTCTGTTCCACTAATTTTTTGTGCCCTTCTACCCTCCGTTCCGCTCATTTTTTGTGCCCTTTTGCCTTCTGTGCCACTCATTTTACCCTCGATTTTGTGCCCCTTTTCCTTCTGTTACCTTTGTTATCCCTCACCGCCCTCCCTGCTGCACCCCCTGTGGCCCCGCCCCCCTGACTGCCCTCTGCCCATTTGTTGCCCCCGCCTTCTGCCTCCCACCTGCTCCTCCCTCCCACCTCCCCATATATGCCAGCCGCTGCGCTGCCGCACCACTGGTGTGCCGAAGGTGCACCTAAGGCAAGCCCGTCTGCGCCCGTCCGCGCCTGGACAGCACCCAGGGTCAGAACAACCTGGCCCCGCATCCGCCACGATGACGGCCGCCACTACGACACCAGCACTCTGCACGCTCTCAACTCCGGACGGAGCCACACCTGCTTCAAGGCCGCCCCGAAATGCACACACGGCTGCTTCACCTGCCGGAACTACAGCTACTCCAGCCTCAGAGCTGACGAACCACCCACCAAGAAAGACCCCAACCTCCTCCGATGAATACTACTCAACACCCGCTCCGACACAAGCATGCCCTCGAGCTCTGGGACCTGCTCGACACAACTTCCCCGGACGTCACCTTCCTGACAGAGACCAGGTTTAAAAACACCTCCGCACCCGACATTGCCATAGCCATCCCAGACGGCTACAAGATCACCCGCAGAGACCGCACCAACGAAGTCGGAGGAGGAATCGTCATCGTCCACACGAACAGCATCTGGGTCTCGACCAGCACCGACTATGCGCTCAGCACCGCCGAACACATGCATTTCCAGATCCACACAGACCCCAATTCCACCCTCAGAGACACCCTTGTCTACCGACCCCCCGGACCCCGCCTCCAGTTCAGCGACTCCATCGCCGACTTGATCAGCATGCACACCCTGATCTCCACCAACGACATACTGCTGTCACAAGCCCTGTGCGACTCCCTCGCCACCTTCTTCCACCGCAAGATAGCAGACATCCACGACAGCTTCAATACCCAGACAGCCCCAATACCCAGACAGCCCCAACAGACAGTAACACAACAGACCCTCCGTACACCATCGACCACGACCCCCTGCTAGCCTGGGCCAGGGTGAGCATCGATGACACCATCAAGACCATGCGCTCAATCCACTCTGGCTCTCCGTCAGACCCATTCCCCCGCAACGTCTTCAACAGAGCAAGCAGCTCCATCACACCCCACCTGCGCAACGTCATCAATCTCTCCCTCGAGAACCGCGACCTTCCCAGAGGGCTGGACACACGCAGAGATCAACGCCCTACTCAAAAAACCTAAGGTAGACCCAGGAGACCTCAAGAACTTCCAGCACATCTCTCTGCTCCCCTTCCCGGCCAAGGTCATCGAGAAAACCGTCAACAGACAGCTAACCCAATACCTCGAAGAAAACAGAATCCTGGACCCTTCCCAGTCAGAGTTCCGCAGCAACACCAGCACGGAGACTGCCCTCATCGCGCCCACCGACGATATCAGGACCCCGCTGGACATTGGCGAGACCTCAGCACTCATCCTCCTAGACCTCTCTGCCGCCTTCGACACCGTCTGCCACTGCACACTACGCGCACGCCTCCACGCCGCAGGGATTCGAGACAAGGCTCTGGATTGGACCACCTCCTTCCTCTCCGGCAGAACCCAGAGTGTCCGCCCCCCCCATTCCGTTCCAAAGCCTCCGAGATCATCTGCAGCGTACCCCAGGGATCCTCCCTCAGCCCGACGCTATTCAACATTTACATGGCCCCGCTCGCACACGTAGCCCGACAGCACAACCTCAACATAATCTCCTACGCCGACGACACTCAGCTGATCCTCTCCCTCACCATACCCCATCACCGCCAAGGCCAACCTCCACGAAGGAATGAAGGCTGTCGCTGACTGGATGAAGACCAGCCGTCTGAAGCTGAACTTGGACAAGACGGAGGTCCTCATCCTCGGCTCCAACCCTTCAGCCTGGGACAACTCCTGGTGGCTGACGGCACTGGGGACAGGCCCGACACCCACCGACCACGCACGCAACCTGGGAATCATCCTCGACTCAACGCTCTCAATGACCAAGCAGATCAAAGCCATCTCCTCCTCCTGCTTCAACACCCCCTGCATGCTCCGTAAGATCTACAGATGGATCCCGACAGATACAAGAAAGACAGTCACCCAGGCCCTCGTCAGCAGCAGACTCGACTACGGAAGCCCTCTACGCGGGAGCCCCAACCAAGCTCATCAAACGACTACAACGCATCCAAAACGCCTCGGCATGACTGATCCTTGACGTACCATGCCACGGCCACATCACCCCCCACCTGAGAAACCTGCACTGGCTCCCCTTCAACAAGACCAAGAGGATATCTTTCAAGCTCCTCACCCACGCACACAAGGCACTCCACAAGACTGGCCCAGCCTACCTCAACAGATGGCTCTCCTACATCCCCAACCGCCAGCTCCGCTCCGCCGACCTCTCACTCGCCACCGTCCCGCGCATCCGAAGAACAACCACCAGTGGGAGATCCTTCTCCCACCTCGCCACCAAGACATGGAACACCCTCCCACTGAGCCTACGACAGACCCAAGACCTGCTGACCTTCAGGAGGATACTCAAGACCTGGCTGTTCGATCAATAGCGGCCACCCTCCCGAGCGCCTTAAGACCCTTGCGGTATGTAGTGCGATTTACAAATGATTGATTGATTGATTGATAGGGTAGTGCATTGGAGAAGCTGAATTAGAAGTAATGTCGAAAATATAAAGATACATAAGTACATGGAAGGTACATATGTAGAAGGAAGGTAATATATGAAGATTTAAGTTGTATTTAATAAACTCAGACTTTCAAGTGTTGCTGTACTTTAAGTTAATTTATTTGTTTTTAGATATTTTTTGTAATTTAATAGTGAAGCAATTGTAGATAAATAGTTGTGATAAAGATTTACTTATTTATACAGTAACCTATATACATGTTAAACATAGAATAATATAACCATAAGTAAAATGATCATTTGTTAAGTAGAACTAATGAATAGCTATATATTTATAAACATAATTATTATACATGTTTATACAAAGCAATACACATATCTAGGTACACATATATAGTCAAAATAAATGCTTATTTACACAGGGATATGCTGTATATTTATGTTTGAGTATGGTGGTTATGTAAGGAAGAGCCAACTCTTGAGTAGTCTTCTGAAGATAAGGTTGTTAGTTATCTGTGGATCTCATGTTTGGGGTAAAGAGTTCCATAGTTTGGCTGTTTGAACAGAGAAGGATGTGCCACCTATGTTTTTTTGTTTGGTGGGATTTTGAGGACAGGTGCCAATCTAGAGTGGAGGTCCCTTCGTTGAATGTATTTGGTGATTTTCTTCCTGTTGAAAAGCGGCCCTGTTCCATGTACCAATTTGTGGGTTATACAAAGCAGCTTGAATGTGGATCTTCTGGCAATCAGTAACCAATGTAGGGCCGTTAAGGCTTGGGAGATGTGGCCTTGTGACTTTATATGTAAGGGTAGTCTGGCAGCAGAGTTCTGAATTCATTGTAGTCTTTTCAAAGTTACTAAAGATGATCTGTGGTAGAGGCTATTGGTGTAATCGAGTTTAGACAAAACAATAGAGAAAGTAGCCTGGACCTTGTGTGGAAATCCTGGGTGGGTAAAGATGCGTTGCTGCATTTTTATAGTAACGAAGCTTGATCTTGCTAGTTTGTCTATTTGGGCATTCATTGATAGCTTAGAATCCATGGAAATTCTGAGGTTTCTTAGTTCCTTTGATACGTTATCACATCGTCAGGCCAGGTGGCGAGTGGGTCATCATTTGTCCAATCGCCACATGTGAGTATTTCCGTTTTGGAAGCATTCAATTTGAGATGGCTCCATGTCATCCACTGATCAACGGTTCTGAGGCAACTGAACATTTGTGAGTTTCCAATGGTTTGGGGCTTTCTAGTTTAAAGAATGTTTTTGTGTTATCTGCATAGTTATAGCATGTGAGGTGAAATTGATTAATCATTGCCGGTAATGACTTCATGTAGATGTTAAAAAGCATGGGTGAGATGATAGAGCTTTGAGGGACCCTTGCTTTTGTGAAGTACGGTTTGGATTAGAAAGAGGGGGTATGGATGACATTAGTTCTGTTTTGAAGGGAGGATGTGATCCAGTTGAGTTAAGTAAGAAACAACGGTCCTTGACAAGGAGGAAATAACAGTTTCAATAATTATAGGCCACAATATGCACTATAATGAACAGAAAGTCCAGCCGGACTTCAGAATTTATTCGATAACTCAATAAAGAAAATCAAACAAAGCAACAATAGAACAGTGGGACACAGTCCTGTATCCACAGTACTAGACATACAATACACAGTACAATTAACTAGGGATTTTCAGGCATTAGAAGGAACAGGAGCAAAAATATGAATTTACAATCTATTTGCTTCACATATGTGGAAAATACATAATTTTTAGGCACATGATAGTGAACTAGTGTTTAAACCACATATTATGTCAACGGCGTTTCGATCCAGTTAAAAATAGTGGATCATCATCCGCAGTAATTAAAAGAGCAGTGCTAATAGCACGCAGTCGGTAAGCCAATTTCCTGGTAGTTGATAGAAATCAAGGAGGCAGACTTCCGAAGGCGTCTCGGTGCACAGTCACGCCGTACGGAAGTTCCATCGCGGACTTCAGGAGTCTTATTACAGGCCATCGCGCTTCATAACCAGTTTCAAATCGGTGATACCGTAGGTACCGATCCGGGGTCTGCCTCCTTGATTTCTATCAACTACCAGTCCGGCTGGACTTCCTGTTCATTATAGTGCATATTGTGGCCTATAATTATTGAAATTGTTATTTCCTCCTTGTCAAGGACCGTTGTTTCTTACTTAATTGATACCCCAGGTCCTTGCTTACCTAGAGGGTTCCCTTGTCTTTAATAACTGTGATCCAGTTGAGAGCAGTCCCCTCTATGCCGGCTTCATAGTCTTTGTATTAGAGTGTCATAGTCAACCATGTGAAAGGCAGCTGAGAACTCCAAGAGACAGAGTGCAGCAACCCCGTTCCGGTCAACTGTGTTCATCAGGTCATCCATGATGGCAATGAGGCCAGGTTCTGTGCCTCTTCCTGGACGAAATCGCGTTTACTTTACTTTAAAAGATTAATGGTCACACACATGGAATCTGAAAGCGGATCCTAAAACACACAAGTGGAATGCAAGGTGACCATTTGTAGCAAAAATCTCCTTCTCTTCTCTGGCTTCAGCTATGACTAGTTAAAAAAATTCCAACACCTGTGCAAAACCGTTTGAACACTTCTCCAAATTATGAGTTTGACAGATTTTATTTCACCTGTAATTACTGGATGCAATAAAATCCGACACTCCGAGTTTTTGCCAAGTAGATATCAGCATGTCAAACCTGTTAAAGAGACGTGAAGACGGAGGTAGGTACACTTCTTTATTCATAAGCCTCCAGCCATAGCTGCCATCCCCCGAAGCCCGCACAGCCCACGTTCTCTCCCCAAGTTCCACGCAGGGAACCACAGCAACATTCCAACCCAACAACCCCCCCCCTTCCTACAAACAGAATAACAAAACATTGCAATACCAGCACCTGTCAATATTTACTGGAGTAAATTGGCCTAGAAAACACTGCGACATTCCATTTTAGTATGGAAGCACAAACATCTGCATGCTGTCCTTCATATAAAAGTGAAAGCTCGCATTTGGGCGATATTTATTACAGCCTATAAATAACAACCCCAGGGTGTTGCTATTTATCAGGTGTAACATTTATTGCACCAGTTCTGATGGACTCAGAGTGAAGGCCTGTGTGGTAGGCTGCTATAGGTCCCTTTTACCTCTGCTTGCTATTCTGTCTCCTTTAGAATATACTGCAATTGAAAGAGAACACGTGAAAAATTCATGAGGTAGAGTGGAGAGAAGAGATTAGGAGTGAAAGAAAAAAGCCCTCCACTGTTGCAAAACATTTCTCTTACGCCTGGGTCACTTCCGTTATGGCGCTAATGTGTGTTGACCTGATGGAGGAGCCACCAGGAGAAAGGTGAAGATTAGAGGAGAAAGTCTGGTGCTGAGCTAGGGGTCACCCAATAAAGGGGACATAACCCTCCCCCCTCGAGCCTTTGGCACATCCCTCTCGTTTTTTGGTAGGAACCTTCTTTCCATCTCCCGCTTTATTTTGATGCATTTTTCATTATTTACTCTCACACAAGATCACAATAATATAAAGTGATTGAAGAGTGGGCAAGCAGAAAGATAAGGGTTTTCTTTGCAGGAGGTTGTTTGTGTACATTTGTGTAAATTTAAAGAGGCTTATAGTTTCCGCGTTTACAATGAATTTTATAACTCTAACATCTCGAATATTTTCCATTTGCTTACTAAGCATTCTTCTGACGGATGTCCCCTCCAGACACATTCCAGCAGTGGAAACATGCACACACCGATGTGTTTTGAAAATGTAGGTCAGGAAACGTTTCTATAAGAGAGTGAGCTGCTCTCTGGAAACAGAGTAGTTTGTATTTCAAGGGAGTTTAGAATATTTAATTTTAAAGAGGAAGGCTTTCAGAAACATCATTTTTTTTTCAATCTGTGGCAAGATTTTGCAGGCCTTGTTCTGAAAGTGGGTAAAGCCTGCAAAAATATATGATTTGATTTGTGGCAAAATACCACCAGTACTTGGATCTTGGTTACGTGTAAGCTGTTGTCAGTGAGGGTACTGGAGATTTACAAATGGAAGTAATCAACGAATATATGTCTGGGATGCGGTGCAACTTTTTATTCCAATAAATAACGTTATGTACTTATGTTCATCATTATGAGCATTTACTGCCCATTAATTAGCGGCCAATTACGAGTCTGACATCCACGGAACGCCAGACTCGTGGTCGTGGAAGCATGGGGGTGGTGGAGTCACAATTGCCTTATTACAATAAGGGCGGTCAGACAGCCAATGCCCGCTGCGGCTGCCAGGGAACCGCTGTTCCCTGGCAGTGTTACGGTGGTCAGGAAGCAGTAATATGGTTGGTAGGACTACTGCAGTCCCGACAAGGATATTGCAAGTTTCCTCTCCGCCACTGTTTTCATGGCGTTTCCACTGCCATGAAAACTGTGGTGGAGAGGAAACAAAGGGGGCCCTATGGGGCACCCCTTGGTACCTCACATCCTGTGGATGCACATAGGGGGGCACAACATGTGCCACCCTGTGTGCATGCAACCCAGTTCCTACATGGCATGAACTTTACAGTCCATGCCGCGCAGGAGCTGTTTTTGGTGTTTCCATTTCAGTGCCCATTTTTAGAGGCACCACCATGGGAATGCCCCCCCCAAAAATGCCTGCCAGACAGGAGGAAACTCCTAATCTGGCAGGGTGGACCTAGTGCCACACTGCCAAAGTCTTAATCAGGCCCTTTCTGTCTGCGTAATAATGATCACATGTTTTAGGCATCGCTTCGTAAGCCTCCTCTGCTGTGTCTGAACGCTGTAAATACTAAATAATAAATATTTAAAGGTGATCAATTTTGAAAGAGTTTGAACTCATTACTTGCAGTTTAGCATGCTTTTTCAGTGAGTGGTGAATTCACTGAACCATCCTGCCCATTGACTGTGCTTTCTTTTGTGTTTTTTCATATAGTGCTGCCATCCTGCTTTTCTGTCACTTCAGTTATCGTATACGGGGTGACCCAATGAAAGTCCTAGGACCTGGGTATCAAGTGTTACAGATAAAAGTGGTCCTAGACGCTGATTCTGAATACGATTATTGGTACTTTTTAACAAAACATACTTCAATTTTAATTTCACATGCGATTTAATCCTGCAATGAAAAAACTTTTATAGAGACAAAAGAGAAAACAATAGCCCAGAGACAGTTAGATGTCCAACAGACCACACAATAAATTGCGAAATGTCTTTAAAAGTAGAGAAAGGACTTCACTATTTATTTTTCATAAAAAATCCTCATCATTGTTCAATATACAAATATACAATTTAAAGAAACAGAAGGGGTTACCATCAAGTAACGTGCACAGGATACAGTGAAAGTGTAAGTGCTCGTGTGAAGTAGAGTTAGACCAAGAGGGTCTGGAAAAAATTTGTTCTGAATTTTGTGGGTCTAAGATTAACTAATCCTTAGACAGATTTACAGAGCCTGCCTTGAAAGTTTTATTTGCAAAAACTGTTATTCTTTCTTCCTGTATCACGGTGGGTGGTTCATCCGTGCTCTTATTTATGGAGAGAGAGGGGACAAGGGCACAAAAGATGCAGGCTCGAAATGGGGGGTAGTTGTCGACGTTTCGACCCAAGGATCAGAAGGGCAGTTGATATCCTCATGAACGGGTCTTCATCAGGATGGGTAGGGTGGTGGGGGGGCTTAGTTACATTGAAATCATGTAACCCCAGTAGTGTGGGTGGACACTTGTAAAAAAAATGTATGGGCAAAGTATCTCAAACCTACAGCATGACGGTCGATAGGCTTTTAGTACTCCAAAGGCACTCACCCTTTAATGGTGTGCCACGTATGTAAAATCAATTAGGTAAGAAAGCCGTCCAAGCGTGCTCTCGAGTACTGGAGAAAAAGAAGAAACGCATAGCCATCAGTGCTATGTTCACAAAACTTCAATGTTACATAAAATACACATAAAACAGAACAAAACTAAAAGATCGTACGTTAAAACCACGAGTCTCACTCACCCATGCTGTCAGTGGCGGCGGGTGAAATCCGATTACTTTTTCAAATAATTTTACGCGATGCGTCTGTGAAAAAGATATATATTATTAAGTAACCGTGCTCTTCGTCTAAAGAACCTTGTCTCAAACTGACGGGTCAGTATCTCTAACTAACGGGTCAGTGTCTCTAAACATACCTCAAATATCAGACTGCGCGAGCTGTCAATGGTGCTCTATCTATTGAAAAAGGCAAGAGAAAAAGCGTGGTTTTGCCATAGAGATTTCCTTTTAGAGCCCAAATTCAAAGGCAATATTACCAATGAGAGAATGACCTGTGTCACTACCTTTAACACCAGGAGTAGTGACATCAAAAAAGTGATTAATGGTCACTGGCACCTAGTGGCAGATGAGATTGGTATCCCTGAACCACCATTAAAGGGTGAGTGCCTTTGGAGTACTAAAAGCCTATCATTATTTATTATTATTATTTTTATTATTAAAGGGGCTTATAAAGCGCCTGGTGACGCCTCCCGGCGTGTCCCCGCGCTGTGTGGAGAGAGAGTCTTGGCCAGAGATCAGAGAGACTGTACATTATAAAGTAAATAAATGAGTTTTCAGCAGCTTCCTGAAGGAAGCCTCATTTTGTTCTAATCTGATGGCTGCAGGGAGGGCATTCCATTTCCTAGCCGCAAGGGTGCGGAAGGACTTTCCACCCATCCTGGCTTTTTTTATGCGCGAGGTTTTAAGCAGCCCCATTCCCCTAGAGCGTAGGGTCCTGTTCGGCTCATATGGTATGGCTAAGTCAGACAAATAAGACGGGGCTTTTAGATGGATGATCCTGTGACACCATAGGAGGGCTTTAAATAGTATCCTATGTCGGATGGGTAGCCAATGAAGGGAGGCAAGGGAAGGTTTAGACGGAGCCCTGCGAGGAAGTCTCAGCACAAGGCGAGCCGCTGAGTTTTGCAGGACTTGCAGCTTTCTAATGTTTTTATCCGATGTTCCCAGCAGAAGTACATTGCCGTAGTCTATACGGGAAGTGATAAGTGCCTGAGTCATTGTGCGTCTGGAATTCAGGGGAAGCAGATCTAGGGTGCGGTTAAGAGTTTTCATAACTCCAAAACATTTGCCCACCGTTTTTTTGATATGGCTGTCATATGATAGCTTGTTGTCTATCCAGACACCCAAGTTTTTAGCTTCTTGACTAGGAGTAGGTACAGGTCCCAAACTAGTGGGCCACCAATCTTTTGTCCACAGAGAGTCTCCTCCACCTATTACCAGTACCTCCGTTTTAGTGCCATTTAATTTGAGGCAATTTTCATTCATCCAGACAGCCAGTTTACTCATACAAGATTTGAAGTTTTCAGCCTCTGCGGATGGGGATTGTGAGAGGGAGATCAGTAGTTGGGTATCGTCGGCGTAAGAGACCAGCTCTACGCCGAACGATTGTACCACCTCTGCCAGCGGAGCCATGTACAGGTTGAACAGGGTGGGACTCAGGGCAGAGCCCTGAGGTACCCCCTGTGCAAGTGTCATGTTATCTGAGAGGAAAGTCCCTCTTTGGACCTGAAAGCTTCTGTTGGTAAGAAAAGCTTTCAACCAACCCAGAGCCTCTTTGATGACACCTGCTCGGTTTAGACACTGTAGCAAGATGTGATGAGCTACAGTGTCAAACGCGGCACTGAGGTCTAGCATAATGAGGGCCATAGTTTTGCCATCATCGGCTCCTTCCCTCATAGTTTCGGTGGCTCTCAGGAGAGCTGTTTCAGTAGAGAATCTAGGTCTGAAACCGGACTGAGATGTATGAAAGGCATTATGGGCTTCCAGATGTGCCATAAGTTGGACATTGGCAATTTTCTCTGCCAGCTTGGCCAAGTAAGGTAGCAGGGAGATGGGACGTAGATTCTCTAACAGATCCTGACTAACATTGGGTTTTTTTTTGATGGGGAGGACTATGGCTTTCTTCCAGGCTGCGGGTAGGCAGGCAGTGGAGAAGGAAAGTTGCAGGATGTGCCTAAAATGGGGCTCCAGAACTGACAGACTAGCTGCTAAGATTTTAGGAGGGGCTGGGTCACTAGGAGAGCCGGATTTAATGCTTTTGCAAGTAGATATTAGAATGTCGGCAGAGGGAACAGAGAAGGCGTCTAAGCAATATTGAGTGCTAGTACGATCTTTATATTCTACAAAGTCAGAGCCAGACATTTTACTACCAGAAAAGCTCGCATATATCTTCTCGATTTTACCAGAGAAGTAATTTGCGATTTTGTTGCAGGTTTCCACAGAATCAGTGTGGGAGACAGGGCTGGAGTCAATTATTGATATTTCCTTAAATATCTGGAAGAGCTCCTTAGAGGAGTTCTCGGCTTCTTGAATCCGGTCGTTATAGTGAGAGGCTTTAGACGCACGTATCAATTTATTATATTCTTTTTGTGCGGCTTTATAATGGATTTTTTTATCCGGACAAAAGTTTAGGCGCCATTCCCTTTCAAGTTTTTTGCAAGCAGTCTTGGCTTTTTGTAGCTCCTGACTAAACCAAGGGGCCGATTTAGTTTTCCTCGTGGCACTAGTCATGACGCGTTTGGGGGCAGTGCTGTCAAGGGCCTTAGTGATGCAGGTTTGAAGGTGATTATATGCTGTGTCACAATCCCGACCTTTAGGCGGTCCAGCCTCTTGAAGGATTTTACTAAAGGAATCAATAGAAAATTGTTTCCATTTCCTGCAAGTGTATTGTTGTACACTTTGTTTGTGACGTTCATTGCCGTCCATTTGGAGTCTTATCGGGATGACAAAATGGTCAGACCAAGGTATTGGCTGGTGAGGAAGGACTTGTACTCCCTTCCAGTTCCCAAAAACAGGATCTAATAGATGTCCTTGTTGGTGTGAGGGTTCGGAGTTTTTTAACTCTAATTGTATGGAGAGTAGCTCCACTATAATATCAGCTGCCTCCTTGTCTGTGGAATCCTCAAAATGGACATTGAGGTCGCCTAGTACCAGTAGGCGATTTCTCCTGAGAGCGAGATGAGTTAGGGACTCCATGAGAGTGGGAATAAAGTCGTAAATCCTGCCCGGGGGGCGATACATAAGGATATCCGAGAGAGAATGATTAGGCCCTGTAGTAATTGTGAAGGATCCAGCTTCACAGTGGTCAACAGATATGGTAGTTAGGGTGCATTCAAAAGGTGTTTTAGTAGCGACAGCGATTCCGCCTCCTCTACCATTCTGTCTATCCAGTCGTGATAGGGAGTACCCAGGTGGTAGGGCCTGAATAATATCTGGGTCTGAATGACTGTCCAGCCAGGTTTCTGTGAGAAACAAGATATCAATATTGTCATCCTCAAGTAGATGAAATATCTCTACACAATGTTTTCGCATGGATCTACAATTCAGTAATGCTGCTTTTACTGCGCTTAAGGTTTTGCCAGAAGTCATGTTAATAAGGGGCGTAAACATACATAATTTACATTTCTTCAGTGATAGAGCGCTCATGGCATGGTTGCAACACAAGGGAGTGTGGTGCTGTAAGTCTAACAGTTCCTGTCTGCCATACCTTATAGTGTCAGGTGTAAGAGAGCCAAGGGTTTGTGCCCCATGCCCCGTCCTGTCGCGGACGGGCGCAGACGGGCAGGACTTAGGCTCGACTTCGGCTCGCTTCCGGCGCGCCCGCTGCACGCGTCCGCTGCGCGGACACTGACCCAAGCACATTTATAGAGGGGGGAAGGGGTCGCCAGAGCGCTGCGCTGTGAGCCCTGAACCCGGAAGTGCTGGGCTCCTCCTCACCCTCCGCTCAAACGCCCAGGATTGGACGCGGCGGACCAGGGCGGGAGTGGGCGGACTATGTAGATTCCCTAAGCTCTGACTCAGCCTGGAGAATTACGAGGGGAGCAGGTATAGTGCAATGCAGTTTTGACATTCAAATTCAAGTTTTTAAAAACAGTATCAACATACACAGTAAAAAGTTTTAAAGGAAACTTCAATCGCAGCAATTAAAAGTAGCGCGCTAAACGAGCAGCGCTGTCCGTGCAGCTGATCACACCCAGAGCGCTAAGTGGATTGAGCCTGCCTCTACCACCGGCAGGACTCTACTCCACAGCGCGAGTGCGTTTTACCTGGACTTTAAGTAGTAGCCACTCACAGTGTCGCCAGAGTGCTGCGCTGTGAGCCCTGAACCCGGAAGTGCTGGGCTCCTCCTCACCCTCCGCTCAAACGCCCAGGATTGGACGCGGCGGACCAGGGCGGGAGTGGGCGGACTATGTAGATTCCCTAAGCTCTGACTCAGCCTGGAGAATTACGAGGGGAGCAGGTATAGTGCAATGCAGTTTTGACATTCAAATTCAAGTTTTTAAAAACAGTATCAACATACACAGTAAAAAGTTTTAAAGGAAACTTCAATCGCAGCAATTAAAAGTAGCGCGCTAAACGAGCAGCGCTGTCCGTGCAGCTGATCACACCCAGAGCGCTAAGTGGATTGAGCCTGCCTCTACCACCGGCAGGACTCTACTCCACAGCGCGAGTGCGTTTTACCTGGACTTTAAGTAGTAGCCACTCACAGTGTCGCCAGAGCGCTGCGCTGTGAGCCCTGAACCCGGAAGTGCTGGGCTCCTCCTCACCCTCCGCTCAAACGCCCAGGATTGGACGCGGCGGACCAGGGCGGGAGTGGGCGGACTATGTAGATTCCCTAAGCTCTGACTCAGCCTGGAGAATTACGAGGGGAGCAGGTATAGTGCAATGCAGTTTTGACATTCAAATTCAAGTTTTTAAAAACAGTATCAACATACACAGTAAAAAGTTTTAAAGGAAACTTCAATCGCAGCAATTAAAAGTAGCGCGCTAAACGAGCAGCGCTGTCCGTGCAGCTGATCACACCCAGAGCGCTAAGTGGATTGAGCCTGCCTCTACCACCGGCAGGACTCTACTCCACCGTCATGCTGTAGGTTTGAGATACTTAGCCCATATATTTGTTTTCACAGGTGTCCACACACACTACTGGGGTTACATGATTTCAATGTAACTAAGCCCCCCCACCACCCTACCCGTCCTGATGAAGACCCGCTCATGAGGATATGAACTGCCCTTCTTATCCTTGGGTCGAAACGTCGACAACTACCCCCCATTTCGAGCCTGCATCTTTTTGTGCCCTTGTCCCCCCTCTCTCCATAAATAAGAGCACGGATGAATCACCCACCGTGATACAGCAAGAAAGAATAACATTTTTTGCAAATAAAACTTTCAAGGCAGGCTCTGTAAATCTGTCTAAGGATTAGTTAATCTTAGACCCACAAAATTCAGAACACATTTTTTCCAGACCCTCTTGGTCTAACTCTACTTCACATGAGCACTTAAACTTTCACTCTATCCTGTGCACGTTACTTGATGGTAACCCCTTCTGTTTCTTTAAATTGTATATTTGTATATTGAACAATGATGAGGATTTCTTATGAAAAATAAATAATGGAGTCCTTTCTCTACTTTTAAAGACATTTCGCAATTTATTGTGTGGTCTGTTGGACATCTAATGAATGAATGAAAAAAAATTTATAACGCGCAACTAAAACCCGAAGGCATCAAGGCGCCTATCAAAAATGAATCATAAAAAGGCAGAAGCAAAACTACGGGTATGCTTTGGCAAATAGCTGTGTCTTCAGGGCTTTCCTAAAGGACTGAAGAGTGGGAAGGGCCTTAATTTCCACAGGAAGAGCATTCCACATTTTTGGTGCTATATTGGGAAAAGCTCTGCCACCCCATTTGACTCTGCGAATGCGTGGTACAGATAGCAGAGATTTGTTGGCGGAGCGCAGATTCCTCGAGGGGCTATAGGGGGCCAAAAGAGCCCCAATCCCCACTGACCTATTTCTCGGTAATGCGCCAAAGGTCAGGCACAGGATTTTAAAAGAAATCCTGTCCTCAATAGGTAGCCAATGCAACGCCTTCCTCGCGGAGGTGGCCGACGCACGTTTGGATAAATCCAACACAAACTTTGCAGCTGCGTTTTGGACCATTTGAAGGCGCTGCAGCAGCCCCCTGTTGAGTCCTGCATACAGCGCATTGCAATAGTCAAGTCGGGAGCCTATGAGTGCAACCACGACTTGCTTTCTGGCCTGCTGGGATAAGTAATGTTTAATCTTCCTCAAGATGTGAATTAAGCCCCAACAGGTGGAAACTGTTCTATTCACCTGCTGACGCATATTGAGGGTAGGATCGATCAAAACTCCTACATTTTTAGCCAGAGCGGCGAGTACCGGACAAGCTCCCAGTGAGGCAGGCCACCAATTTGCCGACCAGATGTCCTCCTTTCCCCCAAAGACCAGGCTCTCCGTCTTCTCCCCATTCAGTTTTAATGAATTGTATGTCATCCATTGTGCGACTGCCTCTAAACAAGATCTGAAATTGGAGGCAGCCTCGTTAATAGACTGGGAGAGGGAGACCAGGATCTGGGTATCATCGGCGTAGGAGACTACCTCCATCCCGAAAGATCCTATCCGTCTGGCAAATGGGGTCACGTAGATGTTGAAAAGGGTCGGACTTAATGCCGACCCCTGAGGGACCCCACATTGCACAGACAGGGATGGAGCTAGAAACTCCCCCAGCATCACTCTCTGTTCCCTCTGGTCTAGGAAGGAAGTCAGCAAATTAAGAGCGGACCCCTCCACCCCAATCTCCCTCAGGCGAGATGTTAACACCGAGGGAGAAAGGGTGTCAAACGCAGCAGTGAGATCTAGCAGGATGAGGAGGGTGGTCTGGCCCATATCAACTCGAGTGCGGATATTATCCAGCACTATGGTAAGGGCCGACTCGGTGCTATGCTCCCTCCTGAATCCATGCTGCGAATGATCTAAAAGGCCAGAGTTCTCCAGAAAGGCCGCAAGATGCTTATTAAGATGTGTTTCCAGCATCTTTGCAGCGGCAGGGAGCAGCAAAATGGGGCGAAAGTTTTTGAGTACCCCAGGGTCCAGTGTTGGCTTCTTAAGTAATGGTTTCACCACTGTGCTTTTCCATTGCTGAGGGAAGGTGCCAAACCTCATTGCCCCATTCATGATCTCCAGGAAGGGAGGTAAAAGGGTCTCCTTACACTGCTTGAGAAGCATGAGAGGACAGGGATCTAAGGGGGAGCCTGATCTAGTCCTAGTGAGAAGGTCCTCTAGTTCCTGAAATACAAGGGGAGGGAAAGATACCAAGCGTCCCAAAGGGGCAACCTCCACCGTAGATAGAACAAACTCAGCGGAACCAGAGGAATCAGCAATTTCAGCCTTCTGAAGCTCTAAGGCCGAATACAGATCAGCAATCTTTGCCTGAAAGAAAGAGGCAATGTTGTTACACAACAGCTAAGAGCCGATGACAGGATCAGGAATCTGAAGGGAGGTCAGAGAATCAACAATCTAACTGTCTCTGGGCTATTGTTTTCTCTTTTGTCTCTATAAAAGATTTTTCATTGCAGAATTAAATTGCATGTGAAATGAAAATTGAAGTATGTTTTGTTAAAAAGTACCAATAATCGTATTCAGAATCAGCGTCTAGGACCACTTTTATCTGTAACACTTTCTGTCACTTCAGAGCACACTGAAACACAACCCTCCTGGCCCACACTGATACTAATACCATAACACTCAGCGGTTGGAAAGTCGATTGTAGTTCATACAGTGTGTATAATAATTCCCTAACGCTGCTCGTTTTTTTTCTCATAGAAGACAGAACCCCTAAGAGTATATCCTTCTCCCAATACTATACCAGTCCACATCAATAAATCAGCCATCATCAACTGAACCTGCATGGAATAACTGAAGATTTCTGCCATATGCCACTGGCCAATGAAGAGCTTTGCTTTAGTCCACCACTGCAGGTCCCAGTAGCTATATACTATGACCGCATATTGACATCTCACAGTGGCAATGAGATATGGAATGACATTTAAAAAGTCGATACCAGCTGCTCTCTCCACCCTTTCTTCTTTCAGCCTACACCTGCTCGGCACTATAAAGTTTAAATAAAATATATGTGCAGGGACAACCCAGTGAAGTAATCAGCTAAAAGCCACAAAATACCATAAAGGGACTTGCAACCTGCATGAAGATGTTGGCTTACTGCAAACTATCAGCTCTGTGCCTCTCTTTCAAACTTCTTCATCCATCACATTCTTAAGTGATGTATTCCATATCCCAATAACTGTACGTCAGTGATCCTCACCAATAATATGAAAAAACTTCCCAAAAAGGATCAAACCAAAGTTAACACCCTTCCAAAACACACAAACTATACAGTAGTTTTGGTTATCGGGGGTGAGAACCCTTCTCAAGCAGAAATCCAAATACCTGTCAGGGTGAACCACAAAAGTCCCCAAATTATCCTGTGCTTAACCCTCTGGTAGCTTGGCACAAAAGCAGTCAGACCGAATTTAGAGGTAATGTGTTAATGTAGCTCTCAAACAGTAAAAAATTGAAAACACAACTCAACACACTAATTTAAAAAAAAAAAGTCAATAAATAATTTGACACCTGAACAACAAAAATCCAATCAGCAAAACCGGAATTATGAATTTCAAATGTTTTAATTAAAAACTAGCACCCAAAAGATCAACGTCCCAATAGCAAGCAGCTAGTTGTGCGAGACTGGGACAAGGTGAAAGGTTATGGCCAACTGCAGCCGAGCATGGTTCGAATACACACTGTGGATTGGGCCGTAACCGACGACAGTAGTCAGGCCTCAAAAAGCAGGGCAGTCCTCTGAGGGTACAATGTAGGCTTCAAGCAGCAGGGTAGGCCTCTGTTAGCAGCAGGGCAGTGCTCTGAAGTAAAAAGCAGTCCTCAAACAGCAGGGCTATTTAGAACCTACCCTAAGGGTAAGTTAGGGGTTGGTCCAGCAATTCTTGTGTTATCCCCTGCCATTAGCAAACTATTACGTAACTGGAACCAACAACATGATAAAGGTCCACATTAGGCGCAGAGCAATGCAAGCAAGTGGGTAGGGGGAATCCACCATCTTGATGGAGGCATACAGGGGTCATGAAAGTCAAGTGAAGATAATTTAGCTTAATCAGACTAAAGTGTGCGGATAAAGCTAGCACTCAGAGTCATTCTAGCCTCTCTCCATTCCGCGTCGTTGAATTCTTTGACCCATGCCTCCCACCTCTGTTTCAGTGTGCTGAATCAGCTCAGGGTAAACTTGGGATATGGTGCCCAAGCAATATGCCTGGTTAGTAATTTGCCCTTGAGTGGGCTGCCCTCAGGGACATCAGTATCTGTAGGGATGTTGGTAGTGAGAACGTGGCAGAATTGCAGAGACTTTTGAAATTGTGTCTGGATAACTTAGTAGTGGTCCTGCAACTCTTGGAACATTAGCATGGGACCCTCTACCCACACGTCCCCCAGAACTGTGATGCCTATAATATCCAATTTTTGAAACCCCACCCGGCCAGCTGTATAACGTGACCCCTTGCCTTTCTTTAGCGGAGTCAGTAGTTTCAGTTTACGGTCGCATCCAAGTAGTAGGACAAAAGATCTCCATCACAAGAAGACCACCTGGGTAAAATCTAGGATAGACTTAGGTATTGGCGCACCAAAAAGTATACCCATTACATTGTCAAGGCCCAGCATGGAAAGTTCAACGTGGTATGTCATGTCATCCCAACCGCCGCTAAGCGAATCATTAATAAAGATTAGCTGCCAGGCCCGATAGTAACGGTGAAGATTAACCATTCCCAGGCCTCCTTCATAAAGGGGTAGTTAACTGTTGGCAAATGCGATCTGGGCACAACTGCCTGACCAGAAAACTGAACGAATGGTGGAACTGAGGTCTCAAAACCACTGGTTAAAAATTGGGAGTGGGAAGTTTTGAAAAGTGTATTGAAAGCAGGGCAATATCATCCTTTTAAAATTGGCTATGTGTCCTAAAACATGGAGCAGGTTTTATTTCCACCTCTGGGTGTCTCTTTTCATGGCAGTTACCAAGGTTACTAAGTTAAGGTGCCTTGTGAGCTCTGGAAGTAAAGGAATATGGACCCCAGGTATTTAAAGGAGAGACAGCAGATTGGATATCTGATTGGCAGGAGTGGACTCTGGCTTCACCCATGATCTGGACCAGCAAGTATTTAGATCTGTTCATTCAGATGCCTGAGGCCTCTTCATATAAGTCGAGCAGAGTCAGACACTGGGGACCTGAACATTGTGGCTCAGTCAGGAAAAGCAGCACATCATCTGCGCATAGCTCCATTCTCTCCTCTGGCCCAGTGTTGCAGGACCATACTTGAAACTCTGCATCACAGCGCATGAGTATTGCTATGGGTTTGATTGCTAAGGCAAACAATATGGTGGAGAGAGCGCCATGTGGAGAGGGCTGCGGCCCTGACGAGTGCCTCTAGGGTGTAAGCCAATTTGACAATATTTAAAGATGAGAGCACAAGTACTTTAGCACCGGTTATCAGCAGTGGCGGCTCCTCTGCTAAGATAGAGGACCGTTGCCCCACTGCCAGGAGCAGTCAAGAAAAGAAAAAAGAAAACGATTATAACAGAATGTTATTATCGTTTTATTTTGTTCCTCCTGCTGCAGCAGTGCGTGAGGGGGCAGGGCAGAGCTGCAGGGCTGCAGGGGAGTGTTGTGTGCATACACTCCTATGCGTAATGACTGTTTTGTCCGTCCCTTTCACCGCCCAAAACAGTCATGCGCACTCCCCTGGTATTCATGCAGGCTGTACAGGCTGCATTACAGCCTGCATGGAGAACATACCCACGATGCTCAGACCAATCACAACGCTCCATTGGAGCATTGTGATAGGCTTAGGGGTGGGAGCTTGGCTGCCTGTTTCCTTTACCAACCTGGATTCTGACACAGACGATCAGGAGAGAAGACGCGGGACCCAGCGGCGGCAAGGTAAGTTGCGAGCCCTTTCGGCCGCCCCTGGTTAGCAGTGGTAAAGTAAGCAGAATCCTAATGCGAGCAAAAGCAAAATTCCGAAAATTGGAGGGGGGAAGGCAAGACTTTTTGAGGTGAACCTGCAGAGAAGGCCAAGTCAAACAACAGCATAACATGCTATCCACGTAGACAAATGCTTCAGCACGCGATATAGGGGTAGTAGGCGCTATATAAATATTGCAATACAACAACAATAGATCTATATGAGCTATTGAACAATTGAGAAATTGGGCCAGCAAGGGATTTTGTTTATGTTATCGAATCTCAGCTAGTGTGGGACTCAAATTGATTGAAAACTCACACTCTTAAGAACTGGTGGCTGAGGTAAATGAATTTGTAATGCAAGCAAATAATGTTACCACACTAACATAATGCAAAATAATACAAAAACCAGGTATTTAGAGTCAAAAAAGTTTATTATTTATGAAATAAAAAGCATTCACCATGTTTTATACAAGGACATGGATTCATTAAATAGATTCACCCTGCAGTCTTCCAAAAAGCCTTTATTTCGTACGGACTTTAACGAACCACTTCGGGATGATTCCTTCAGAGCCCTCTGTTTCAATCTGCTGTGGTCTGCCAATCAAAAGCTCGATTCTCAGCAGTGCAAACTCAGCCCTTCATCTTTCTGTGGTAAACCGCATACTATTACCTTGAGATGTATCTATGCTTGATTCTTTCAGCAAAAAGTAATTTAAAACCCCAGCAATACAGAAAAATGATTTATATTAAACATAAGCAGAGCTTTATTTGGGGATAGAAAGCCAGTCCTAATTGTGTTCAGGGCGAGCATCAACAATGTTTTGCCTTGGAATAAGGGGATCAGAGGAGATTAATAATCTGAATATTTTCCTACAGCAGCTTTCTGAAAACAGTATTTCCAGGCAGAATTTGAGCCAGAAATGTCCTGTTTTAACTGAAAAAGTAAATCATATTTTTCAATTAAATTAAACACTCTGGGTTTTGAGACAAGCGGTTTTATTGGCTCAGTAATAAACTACAGCAACAGGAAGGCATGTTATTCATCTTTTCCAAGGACAATGTATTATTTCTCCTGGCCGTTTCCCAGGCCTTGTGTTGGCTGTACCCCCCGGTAAATTTCGACCACATGCGGCTTTAGATAAAGATAATTCATACTCAACAGTAATCTCTGAACCGTTTTAAAAGCTCTAAGTAGCCATCCTGGAGCCAGCTGTGGATTGGGCTCTATCATTTGATCTTCTGTGGTTCAGAGGAAATTGGGTTTACATGTGTGGGTGGTGGCTTTATACTTCTAAACAAATGCTGTCGGACCATTACCCAGCCGAGTTACTGCAGACATGTTATTTCCTTTCAACCCCGCTGCATATTTCCAATGTACATTTTGGTGGAAGAAATATTTATTGTATGTTCTTTTTTAACCGTGTATACTTTCAATTTGTGTGTATTGATCTTTCATTGTTCTGAGAGCACTATAAACTGAAATACCCCTTGCAGGCATTTAAATATTCATCTTTTCCATTTTAAATCTGGTGAACTCGCCCCTGGGCGCTTTATATAGAGTATGTTACACATGTTTTTAGGCATAGGGAGGAGGGAGATTAATTGATTTGCCCGAACCACGTGGATTCGAACCTAGCTGTTCAGATCCAAAGTGGGCAGCTACAACCACAATGCCACATCTCCTACCCAGACATTGGTGGTAAATAAACTTTCAAACAGATAAAGAATACATATTCATATTGCACAAGCCTGTGACCTTCAAGATCAAGATGAACCCTCCTTAGAGGGATGCAGAGTGTTCTTTCATGTCACGTGGCTCAGTTTGGCCCGGGAGAAAACACTGCCATTTTAGCATGCATTGCATTCATTTCTTAAATTGCCTTTTCTTTCACACAATGACTTTGGACACACATTTCCTTGCATGACAGAGCAGGGTTAGTTTCTCCAAAACCACTTTGCTTACAAAACCACTTCACAGGTACACTATCACAACACCTTAAACATTTCACACAAGGCTTTAACACCCATTGTTCAAATGTTGTTATTTGTTATTTCTTTCATGAGACGACATTGATATCAGGGACAACAAACAATGTCAGCTCAGATGTAGCATCGACACGGCAGGCATGGATGCCATTGGAATAAATACACACATACTTCAATGCTCAAGGAAAGGAGCACTCTGTTACTCAGGAGGTCATCACTGCGTTTGCTTGTCAGCTTAGCTGGTATTATTGAACCCTTTGCGAGGGGGGATGTTCAACCTGTGACCAAGACAGGGACTTACATACCTTGCCTCCAGGTAAAGGGTAGTTAGATCATCCTAAAGGGGATTCTTGGTGGAGCTACACAACCCTAGATAACTAGGTTAGGGATCACATAGTAGTACACTATACTCAGTACTTATATGCCAGCATATATACACTGTTTTGGCACGATGGTAGAATTGTTCATTCTCTTCTCCGTCCTTATACTTTTAATACTTTTATTTGCCTCTGTCTACTTATCATAGTAGTGCATATATTTTATGCAAGAATCACAATGGTTCAAAAAATATATTGCAAGCACCCCTTTGTTTATATCTTGTTTATCTCTCCACGAGTGGACAAGTGACTGAGGAGCGGAAAAGGTGTGATAGAGCGTCACGATATTCCGAAGTTTGTAGGGGCCCATTATAATCATAGTTTGTCCGCACCCACATGTATTCTGCGTTAGACTAAGTATAATCATTAGAAAATGTGAACGTAATAATGAACAATGTATGTGTAATGTTAGAAAATTAGTTTGTGTTAATAGAAAGGGAAAAAACGACATTTAAATGTAAATGCCTAATGCAAGTGTTTCATGAATCAGTTCATATGTAATGTAATGCATTAGATTAAAACGTGCAACATAAAAGTCTGCACGTGTAGAGATGCCTAAATGCGCCTTAAATTAGAAATATAAGTCTTATAGATGTAATGCTTATTAATGCTTATTAATGTTTATTCCTTTAGTGTGTAAAGGCCTACAATGAGTATTTTCATTTTGCAATGGAAAGGCCTCTTCGTGGTTTCTTATGTTAGCTGAATCGAGTAGGCCTGAAATGTATTTTTCCCTGGGAGGGCTCTCTGTTGAAGCAGCCAGCAGATTTGTGCGTACAAGGTTGTGTTCACATGCTTTCCGTTGCAGGTGCAAGGACATTTTTCTCGTTAGCTAGACTGATGCTCTTTGTTTTAGGAGTTAGGTATGGAGGAGACACGTTACAATGTTACACTGGAATTTGATAATTGGAAGCTCGCTGCAAAAACCTGAGACCCAAGGACAACTCACCCGTTCTTGGATGAAGCACCAGTTGTGGAAAATCACCTCCCAGAGATATCCATCCCAATGAGGTGTTTCAGGGTGTGTTCTTTGAGTTGACTGTTTGTATTAGGGACAGAACCCTGAGGGAGGAGAGACAGACGAGGTAGAAAGCGCAGATGAGAGCAGAGAGCCGTTAGGAGGGTAAGAGAAGGGATCGATTCTTAGAATGAGTTTTAGTTTTGGCTTCTAACCGCTTCCAACGTGAGTTTACTTCTTATGAAGGCTTCACGAGCTGAAACATTTTTCTCGAATTTGCTTGGGAGATGCTAAGTAGGGATGTCACCCTAGTGGTAGTGTAGGTTTAGACTTAACTGGTTAATTTTCCTTTCTGTAACTGATGAAGACAAGTTTGGATATCGGAGCAGTTGTTGCTTGTTTAAATTTTCTTGAATTACTTACCCTTTTCCCTTTGCTCAGAATAAGGTTAATTCGTAGAATGAATTATGTATTAGTGCCCAGGTAATTCTTTAACCTAGTCATGAGGTGCTTGTATGTCCAGTTGTTTTTGGCTTTGAAATAAATCATTTTATTTGAATTCCAGAGTCAGTGTTCCTTTCCGAGACTAAATTGATGAGTTCACATTGATGATAGGGAAAATATTGGTTTTCTTCCCTTTACACTTCCAGCAGATAAAAAGGTCCAGTCAACCGAGGATTCTTAATTGATGGTAATATAAGATAAGAATCTGGCATTATCAGGTGCTAGAACTTTTATCAAAATTCCTGGGAGGGATCTGGGTTGTCATGCTCTGTGGTGGCCAAACCGTTTGTTACCTGTCTAGTGCAGGGGGACTTATGGTGGCACTGTGAGCTAGCTGCCCTTTTGAACGCCGCCAACAATGGTAGTTTGGGTTCCTTTTAAGTGGATCGCCTTAGTAGTTCTCTTGTGCATATTCGGAAACCCTACTTACCTCCTAACCGGAGACGTCTGTGGTGGTAGGGACTATACTCTTGAGCTGAGTAGGTAATGCCAATGTATTAGCTGTAGGTTGTTCAAGCTTGAACTCTTCAAAGGATTTGTTCCCATTATGTTACCCTCTCTGAAATTCATACATAAGAATGTCTGGAGACATAACTGATTCAGCACTTAACATTGCTGAAAACTGCAGATATTTTGTTTCTCAGAACCCATTAGAAGATGGACTTGCACTTATGGGTGGAGATGTAACCTTCGTGGTTGAGACTCAGGAAGCATAAAGGAATTAGGTTTTCCAAGTGGTGGCTGGTGACATTTGAATTTGGTGGGAAGTAAAAGTTTAGGATGAGTGACATTTGGCGAGCGCACGTAGCGCAAGAGCCGGATCTTCATAAGAGGAGTTTGGGGTAGGTTCTCCCCCCCAATTTTGTTTTTTAAATGGCCAAATGGTGCATTTTCAAGCAAATTTGAAAAAGCAAGAAGGTTAAAAAGACAATTGTGAAAATGTAATTATGAAATCAATACAGAGATATTTAATCTGATAATGATGTAGGTAGCTGCTTATTCACTTTAACTACAGAACTTTATAACAGACTATGAGATAACAATGCTGAAAACGACACGGATATCCTTATTTATTGATATACTTTTAAATATGAAATCTATTGAGTAAATACAAGTTACTATGATTTGTCGGTCTGCCTTCCTTTAGTAAAATAACTGTTATGAAGATGAATATTGTGTTGCCACAGGGTAAACATCCTCAACTGGGGATATGAGGGAACTGAGCTGCACTGGCAACCTCACTATTTTTAGCCAAGTGCTGTTGCAGTACTGGTCTCTGGATTGAAAGTTGGTTGCATTCAGAATCAAACTGCTATAGAATTTCTGAGTCCCAGGGTCTGAAAGTAGTGTAGGAGAGCGAGAATGCAAGGAGACATGCAATGTGCCCACAGAGACACGGCACGCTGGCAGCACGGGTTCCCATGCACACCCCATGTATGCACACACACCGGAAGTGAATCACACCAGGTACGGGGAGGAACAGACTTTACCTGAGGGTGAGCAAACATTTTTTTTTCCAATTTTATGTATATAGAAGCTAAACACATCATTCAGAAGTTACGTTTCAAATGAACATGAGATTTGTAAAGAAATAAACATCAATCAGACATAAATACACCAATACCATACTGACGTGGTCTGATGCTAAATCTTCATATAAACATTAGGTTCTTAACTAAGTGTATGAGCACTTCTGTCTAACAATGAGTCGTTTGCTTTTTTGTCAATCATACATACATCGACTTCTTGTCTTCAACAATAGTGCATTTACCGCCTGTGGTGGGCGCATGAGAAGTTCCTCAAAAGCAACCCTTATTGAAAGAAAACTCAAGATGTAATTGTTTAATCCCAAAGTCAACACCAATCTCATGATTACTTGTGAATTGTTTTTCCAACATAAAAACCCTGAATGCTTCCAAACTGATAGCACTTCAATCAACAAGCACTATCGGGTTCTGAGTACAAGCACCTCATTTATTTATGGGGCAGTTAAGGCACATCAAATAAACTGTGCAATATTTTAAATTAAAGAAACCAGCACCCTGGAACAGAGAACACCTCCACTTCTATTTTTCTTGTTCCAATCCACAAATCTCTTTCCTAGGCAAGCCATGTGGTGGCTCACTGTCCTGTCTACCGCTACTTGCATCTTGTTTTTTGTTTGTGATATTACCTAAAGCCTGTAGTGCTGCTGTCTTTTTAATACATAAGTTTGCGGTGCTGGAGCCATAGAGCAACACATGCTTGGGAATGTGAAATATGGTTCAACCATTGAAAGCGGCACAGTTGTAGAGAGACATTAACACAAGGGGGGCATATTATCAAGAATGGAGTTAAAATTCTCGCTATCGAAGCGACAGGAAACTGCCGCTAAAGCGGCGATAATTTTAACTCCGTTCTTGATAATATGCCCCAAAGTCTTGTATTAACTCAGGGTGCATTATTGAGCACATTAAAATGTAGACATTTTGGCTTGCTATCTGTTTCTCGTGTGTGGGGCCACAGCTTGCTATTGACTCTTCAAAGGCAGGAATAACTATGTCAATCAAGCCATCAATCACACTGAGGGTCCATACAATGGATTGCATTTTGTATTTATCATCTTGGTCTAAGTTATATGATTTGTAACCTGATCCACCTCTAAATCACAGTTTAAAAGAGTAGTCACGCTAATGTTTGAACAATGCAAACATGTTAATCTTGCTTAGCAAGTCTATATACAAACAATAATCTAATTTGTGAAAACTCATCTTTTACATCTTTACCTTGTAATTCGCCTAATAACTGCAACTCAAGGTAATTTTATGTTTTAGAGCTGGTGTATTCCTGGTATTTAAGGTGAAGAGAGCCGGGATTGGGGTTCTGAAGTGTGTGTTGAATACATCAACTGAATGTGAAATCCTATTGCCTATTCGTTTTCGCTGTCACAATATGAAATCTATGCATATCTCTTTAGAATCCTTTTCTAAATAAATTATGGTAAGTAAGCAACCAGGGAGTTTGGACTTTCTCTTATTAATTTAATTGTGTCAAGGTGCAAGATGTAAAAGTGCATTTTAAGAAATTATTTTAAAAGGGTGAATGCATTTCTCACATTGCTGGTTTACTTATTTTCTTCTTAATTGATCATTAGGGACTATAAGAAAAAATGAAAAATACATGCAGGTTTAGAATCTTAAAAAATCAAAAATGTGGGGGGGAGGGGAGGTAGAGGGATATGCTAGGTCCACCCTCCTATGTCACATGTAGTAAAACAAAATCTGAAATCTCAGATAGAGAACCTAGCAGGAGAGAATCGCTCAGTTGTAGGCGACAAATTTAGCTAAGAAAGGAAAAATGTTCTTTCTTGAGTCCCCTCACTCACCAGGGTTTCCCCACGGTGACATGCTTCATCATAGGGGCCATCTCAACCCGCTGCGGGTTGAGGCGTGCTACGACTTGCGGAGATACGTAGGAGCACTGTTTTTTTAAACTATGTGTGGTGCAGTGGTTTGTAAGGAGTGGAGTGAGTTTAAAAATATCTAACTAGTGGGCTTAGTAACTTTTATTCTTGCTCTTAGCTGATATATTAAAAACTGGGTGAGTCTCTAGGGGAGCCCTCTAATACCTTACATGATGAAGTTACATTACAGCTACAGACAACACATTGTTTGTTTATAAGTATATATGTTTGTTTGGTTTTTATGTTACCACTTGATAAAATTAAGTACATACCATCTACATTCTTTTGAGTAGAGGTAACAGCAGCCCTCTCTTTTTTAATGGAGGTAACAGCAGTCCTCTAATACCTTACATGATGAGGTTACATTGCAGCCACAAACAACAAATTGTTTGTGTAAATGTATATATGTTTGTTGGGTTTTTTATGTAACCATTGCAAGTAGCGGTAGACAGGACAGTGAGCCACCTCCTGGCATGCCTAGGAAAGAGATTTGTGGATTGGAACAAGAAAAATAGAAGTGGAGGTGTTCGCTGTTCCAGGGTGCTGGTTACTTTAATTTGAAATATTGCAGTTTATAAGATGTGCCTTAACTGCCCCATAAATAAACGAGGTGTTTGTACTCAGAACCTGATAGCGCTTATTGATTGAAGGCACCCCACCTTAAAACTGCACTGTGCTTCAAATGGGCACGTGCTATCAGTTTGGAAGCCTTCAGGGTTTTTATGTTGGAAAAACAATTCAGAAGTAATCATGAGATTGGTGTTCAGTGGCGGCTGGTGACATTTCAAAGTGGTGAGCCGTAAAATGGATGTCATAGTGTAGCGCAGCGAACGAGCGAAGCGAGCAAGCACGACCAACCCAAGGGGGGTTCGGGGGGGTTCTTCCCCAAGAAAATTTTGAAAAAAGAGTGCACAAATGGTGCATTTTCAAGCAAATTTGATAAAGAAGGAAGGTCAATAAAGCAATTGTGAAATGCAGTTATTACATTAATAAAGAGATTTCATATAACATAGGTAGCTGTTTATTCAGTATAATCACAGAGCTTCATAACAGACTTCGATATACAATGCAATTATGAGTACTTCACATATATTTTTTATTTAACAACTAAACAGGTCGCAAACTAGCAGCAATTAAAAACATATTATTCACTTTCTGTAGATGAAATCGGCACGTCTTTCCTTGAGAGCAGCAAACTTTTCAATCATCTGAGTATTAAAGTCAGGCATCCTTTTAACTAGCTCGCTCACTATAGAGAGCATAGCTAACGCATTCAGTCTTTCCTGATTCATGGTGTTCCTCAGGAATGTGTTTATCCTGTTCAGAGTTGAAAAACATTGTTCCGCCTCTGCTGTAGTCATTGGAGTAGTAATGACTATTTAGAGTAAAGCCACTGTTTCTGTAAATGTCTTTTGCATGTTGAGGTTCTGAATTAAAGCAAGCAAAGAAATTGCACCAGTGGCCTGCCGATATACATCCATACTGTAGAGTACAGTTAATTCAGTTCTCAGA
This sequence comes from Lissotriton vulgaris, assembly GCF_964263255.1. Taxonomy (NCBI): domain Eukaryota; kingdom Metazoa; phylum Chordata; class Amphibia; order Caudata; family Salamandridae; genus Lissotriton; species Lissotriton vulgaris. Next base: position 818,829,672 of record NC_141689.1, on the reverse strand, counting down.
TCCTCTTTGTTGAGCATAGTGTAGGCTTCCACAGCTTTATTCAGTGCTTGCTCAGGGAACAAATTATCATATTGTGCAAACAGATCACTTTGCAGTAATGTGGCACTCACCAAATGGTTCGTAAAAGAAAAACGTCCCTTTGCCTGCACAATTATAGTGTCACATATCTCTTTTGCAATTCGGACCAGACTGCTGATGTTTTTTCTGCAGTTGGAGAAAGTAGAATCTTCTGGCAGTCTGCTATCTAAATTATCAACCCCTTCTCTAACTTTGTTAATGCTGGTGACAAAGTCAGTGGTAGCTTTTTCCACAGAGACACTATCTATTTCACGTTTTTATAACCTCTCATATAGTGCATCAACATGAAGCATTATGTCATGAAACAAAAACAGCAAACAATGGAACTCCCTGTCTTGCAGTGTTCTAGCAAAGCCATGAGCCTCACACCGAGTTTTATATTCAAAGTCTTGATCGGCTTCTATGGTGTCAAAACAATTCTCAAGGTCAACCCTATGTTGGTATATTGGGCTGATTGTACATATGTGAAAATTCCAACGAGTTGGGCCTCCCTTTGGAATCCTTCTCTTGACAATTGTATGCAGTACCTCCGTTCTTTTGGAGGAACGTGAGAAGAATGCTGCCATTCCTCCTATTTCCAGAAAGAATATCTGTGCCTCAGAGATCTTTCCTACTGATTGTTGCATAATCAGATTAAGTTGGTGGGCATAACAGTGCACATATAGGGCATTAGGATACACATCTCACATTTTTTTTTGTACTCCACCGGAGGTTCCACTCATTACTGCAGCACCATCATAGCTTTGTGCAATCAGTTTTTGTTTTTGAGGTTGCTCTGGAAAAATCAAGTGTAGTTCTTCTAGGATAGCTAAAGAAATGCTTTCTGCACTAGAGTCTTTTAAATGTTTGAAACCAAAGAACCTCTCCACAACTCTGCTGTCATTGTCAAGGTATCGAAAGATCAGTACAGACTGTGTTTTAGTGGCCACATCAGTGGTATCATCAGCCTCAATAGCAACAAACGCAGTGCTTTTCAACTCTTGCACAATATTGCTTTTTACAATATCTAGTATACAGTCAAGCAGTTCATTTTGTATTGTTTTAGAGGTGCCCCTGAAGACTGTAGCAGTTGCTAGATGTACTTCCATTACAAGGTCTATGCTGGCTATTAAATCCACAAGGCCTCTGAATATACAAGGATTTGCGGAACTTTGAGATTCAAAATGCCCTCGTAATTCCAGTTCAAAAGCACAACAGAAACGAATACAGTCAATAATTTTTTATAGTATATGTCTATTTCTTTCAACTGCTTCATTGTGTTTCTTTAGTGATTTGCGGTAAGCATCGCTTATGTGGGCTTCAATCTGTGTGTCTCCCAACATTCCCAGTCTCGTCAGGTTTTCCATATGTATTTGTGTGACAAATGCTTCAAGTCGTTTACTCCTTTTTTTGACCAAGAAGCTTCACCACCAAACAGCAAGCATGGGAAGCAGAACAGAGTAGTTTTGAAGCACACCCTGTAAGCCAATCAACTTTTTTGTACCAGGTGTTTGAGAAAGAACGTGTGTACATCTTCTCTCTGTCTTGGGAAGTTTGGCGTAGGTTTAGGTCTGGCCGGTGGGGTCCTAGTTGTTTTACAATTTGTTTCTCTTCACGTTTTAGTCCATTGAACGGCTTTGCAAGTAGTTGCTCTACTGTATTCATGGTGTTACCAATGTTAAAGTTACCTGTCAATAATCAAAGTGCAAAGTATGAGGTTTGGTGCATGTAGACGCCACCCACCATGTACAACCTAAATAGCCCTTAACTACTAGAATGTAAAATATAGCAGCAGTTTCCTTACCTTAAACACTGAGGCTGTTGATGGTGGTGCAAGCAGCAAAGAAGGTTGGTGCTGTTGTTCTTTGCCTTTAGGCTTTACCAGATGCTGAAAAGCAAGTATAAAAAAATGTAGTTGTGTCAACCAAACACATAGACTGTTAATCATAAAGAACCACAGGCCTCGGATCATACATAAAACATTCATCTTGGGATTTCAGTGTCAAGTTGTGCAGACATTTCTGCCCATTGCACAATACACAATGAGGTTTGGTGCATGTAGACGCCACCCACCATGTACAACTTACATGATAGCCCTTAACCATTAGAATGTAAAATATAGCAGCAGTTGCCTTACCTTAAACGCTGAGGCTGTTGACTGTTGTGCAAGCAGGAAAGAAGGTTGGTGCTCTTCTTCTTTGCCTTGAGGCTTTCCACTTTACCAGGCTTTACCAGATGCTAAAAAGCAAATATAACAAAATGTAGTTGTGTCAACCAAACACATAGACTGTTAATCATAAAGAACCACAGGCCTAGGATCATATATAAAAAAGATTCATCCTGTGACATCAGTGTCAAGTTGTGCAGCCTACAGGCTTCTAAGTAACATAACATAATGTGTATTTGTAAAGCGCACGTTCACCCATAGGTCTCTTAGCACTGAATAACAGATGTTAATTGTTACCCAACTCAATGGCACTCATTTTATCATGGGGATATTACTCTTTCAGATGTTTAACTAGATGTATTTTCTTTTCTGACTTCTTAATAAAAACGCTCTGGAAAAACAATCCGCTGTACTTTTTTGGGCACTTTTATATAGCATAGTCACAAACTGAACTCTGAAGCACTTTACGAGAAACCCTGGTTACATAACACAAGGGGACACTGCGAGTCCCTGCAGAACCCTGCAAAAGAAGGAATAATGCGAAAGAAGGAATCATCCGATTCCTTGGGAGGCGAGCACCGCATCACAACTCGTTGCTGGATAGGGAGGGTAATGACTAGCCATTATGACGGTAAAAATAGAGAGAAAGGGTTACAATTACATACATGTGGAAAATAAATTTCCATTTACTTCTCTTCCATTCATTGCATTATATTTGCATGTTCTTTCCCAGCTCTTGCTCAAGTAACTTTTATGTTTGTTTACCAATCCAACTCGGGTTGATAAACAAAAGCAAACCAAAAAAACACGTGTCATTTTGTAGATGTGCATATGTTTAGTGTGGATGCCTACAAAATGATGCATATTCTTATTTTTCTCTGCTTATTACTAGCCATGCTACATAGAATAAGAGTCTGATGCTGAGTAAACTTAACCGAGCTGGAGCCTCTTGGGAGAACAAATACCACAAGTCTTTAGTGGTGCATCACTGCATCTGACTCTGCCCCCCCAGGAAGGCTTTTTTTCCAACCATTTGCTTAAGATGCAATATCAGTTAAGCGTTTGACCCTATTCTTCTATGCTTTAATGATTATTTACAAGGAGAAAAATTAAAACTTTATTTTCCTGCATTCTGGAACACATATGTCACTCACTTTCCCTATACTTGCTGATCGCCTGGGCTGGTAGAGGATGATGAGCAGCACTGACATTCACAATCGATGCCTAACATTCTGAGACTCATGCTCAAGTGCTGCAAAGCTTTCTGAAGTGTGCAGAGAATTTGGGCCGTGGGTCATCAGCAATGCATCTCTTTGCTCATCGTTCAGTAATGGGACTGTTTTAAAAAAAAACATCATGATCTTTAAGGCAAATAGCACTGTAAAAGCATAGGGTTCGTTCTCACTGCCTAGCCTCATACCCGGTTCCCCAGCTCCGAGGTCGGCTGCTCTAGCTGTTAGGCTACATCCTCTCTTCAACCTGGCAAAATAGATCTGCATCATGTATTGCTGTGCCTAATGCCTATCGCTTTCAGAGATGCATAAGTGAAACTGGGACAGTATAGTAGTGTGGGGCCCAACTCACAAATCGGGTTTTGAAAGAAATCTTATATGTACTTATGGAGGCTTAATCTTGTTTGGCGTGGATTCTTCACTTACATGAGAATCACAAAGACTTCCAGTAAGACGCCAATGTTGAAACGTGTGTACCTTCCTTCTGTGGTAAAAGCCAAGGTCAGAGTGCAAGGTACTGTGCAATGTATAGATTATCACAGAGTGAGTTTTATAAAGACTTTGTTAAAACCTAAAGTGATCATATCTCTCACTCTCGTTTATGGAAAAACTAACACATATGCAATTATTTTTCTTTCAGAATGATTATTTAAAGATTTAATTGTCTGCATATGTTCATTTTATGACGTGAGGTGCGTGTTCGATGGGTCGACAATGCCATAACAATGTATTTCTTCCCCTTAAAACAAAAGTGCTGCAGACGTGAAATCGATTTAGGAAACTTAATTCAAACTGACTGCCCCAGTTGGCTTTTCCTGCTAGTAAATAGAAAACTGCAGATACACTTATATAAGTGCAATGATGGAATGTATTTAAGGGGCCAAAAAAACGAACCTCTATCATGGGGCATTAATTTATTAAAACCAACTACTTGACTGCCAGAATGCAATGAAACTAACAGACGACATGGTCCATGGCAGCATCGTTTCAAGTAGTGAGGCCATGCTGCCTGGCAAATATATATAACAAAATCCATGAATGACAATCTGATAATCTGATGACTCTCATGTATTTGACGGTAAACTAAGCAGTGGATAAAACAAACAGGAGACTGCCTTGTAAGGAGGCTTTCCGCTTTGTTTTAGTTTTACTTTTACTAACATCGAACTACTACCAGTACCTGCTGCACAGTATCCCCAGACTGCTACTGGACTCTTCTCTTCTGGAGATCGGACCTCTGGAACTGGACAACCGTGACGGCCATGACGATGGCCCGGCTGATGCGATGATAATGCCGATCGGACTCACTCAGTCACAGTGGGACGGCTCAAGGTGCCACGTGCCCTCCGCACTCCACAGGGCCCAGATGAGATCAGCCAGTCATGGACATGTTCGTCCCACCGATGCACACATCTGAATGACGTGTTAAAAGAAGAGAAACAAAACACATACATACACAAAGCATCGGTCATTTAATAAAACGGGTGTAATGCAGCAGGACTGCCGGAACTTGGTGCAGCAGTAGTCACGCCTGCCTTCCTGTTAGCCTGAAAGGGAGTCACACACTCTTCTATTACTTGCGGCGGGTGCGGTTGAGAGTGACTGAAAGTACTGGTGACTGAGGAGGAGGGAAGACTAGCAACGCCGAAATGACCCAATCACTGCATGGCTTAACAATAGAGCCATACAGTGATTGGGCATTGCTAGTGGACGCTGGGCGGGACCGCCCACGCGGTGCCAAGTCATGCCTGCTACTACTGAGTGCAGACTAGACTGGCAACCGCGGAACCGCCGCCCTGCACTGCCATGATGCTGCAGCACTGCAGCCAATCCTGGCGCTGCTCCATTACAGAGAGAGGCTCTCTCTTAAAGACAGCAGCGCCAGGATTGGGTTGTGCTGCAAAAGTTGCTGCCCATTTTTTAACATTTGGGTCTGTGGGTTGCGCCACGCCCCCCAGTTGAATTGAAGTGCACTGTTGTGCATATGGGGGTTCTTGGTCGCGAAAGGCAGCGCCCGGCCAAACCAACCCGCCACACGTACAGTGTGCTTTTGCCGCACAGTGCGCATGTGTGGGCCGCAGTATCGGGTGAAGTGCGAAGTCAAGTACATTATTATGAAGCAAGCCAAGCCGGTGTGACGTGACGCCGCCACGTGCTATAAACATTTGCGAGCATCACATTATATTATTTATTGACATAATGTATTTTGTGGCGGCGGCGGCGGCTGTGGGGGAACGCCCCAACGCCCCAATGGACAAGCCGCCACTGTTGGTGTTGACTTTGGGAGTAAACAATTACATATTGAGTTTTCTTTCAATAAGGGTTGCTTTTGAGTAACTTCTCATGCGCCCATTTATAAACCACCACAGGCGGTAAATACACTATTGTTGAAGACAAGAAGTCGATGTATGAGTGATTGACAAAAAATCAAACGTTACATTGTTAGACAGAAGTGCACATACACTTAGTTAAGAACCTAATGTTTTTACGAAGATTTAGCATCCGACCATGCAGACAATGCAGACAACCCTTTCCAAGGAAATAGAGCTGCGTTCAGTGAAATCTTTCTGACGCTTCTTCAAGTCACATATGCATCTGGGGATAAAAAAGATTTTTGCCTCAACCTCTGCTTGTCCTAAGCAAAAACCTGAATATGTAATGGCTCATCGCTCGTTTTCTTTTTACCATTTAACTCATTAATTTTGGCCTTGTGCCAGTTTCCAAACTTTTATTCTCTCGCTTTTTTCATTTGCATAATTTATTTTCGCATTGTGACAATTTCCAAATGTTCTTTCTCTCACTTTTCCTGACACATTTTCCCCCATTCACTCAATTGAATGAGCAGATAGTTGTGTGCATTATTTATTGAACACCACATCGTTCAGGAAACATAGAGGCATATTCTCAAGGACTTATCTCCGAGTTAACAGCGCTTTATCGCAGCCAAAGTGGCGATAAAGTCATCCCCCCCATTCACAAGCTGGTATTAACAGCCCATATAACCAGTTTACCTGCAATAGCAGCCGCAAAAACATCGCCACAGATGACCCCCGCAACTTCGCTAATGGGATGCAGAGTAGGCGTTCCCGTGCCAAAAGCCACGACAACACCACTCCGCAACATTCTCAACGACCAGCCAGATATGTGATAATATTTCAAAACATGCGATAAGGCTTGTTAGCAGCAGGAAATGAACACCTGCCCTGACCTGGTGTAAAGTCAGCCAACAGACTGCACCACAATAGGGAGCCCAGCCCAGAGCCCACCTGAAGAACAACAGATGCCATGGAGCCACTAATCATTCAGCGTGGAGCCGCAACAGGGCCACAACACCCACCGCCACCACACCCAGCCCCCCCCCCGGACCAACGCTGAGGTAGAGCAGACAAAGACAGCGACCGTCAGAAAATGCACCAATTTCACAGACCCAACACCAGAGAATTTCTTCATCCACAAAATACTCAAAGGGACAACCATCCTCCACATCCTGAACACCATTGTCCACAGGCTGACAGTGCCAACACAACGGACAACCAACATCCCACCTCAGACAAACCTGCTGGCTGTTCTGCATGTGTTGGCCTCTAGTACCCTCCAACTAACAACCGCCGTATTCGGAGGAGTCACACAGCTAGCCCAATCCAAGTCCCTCACAATGGTCATGGATGACACCATTAGTTTGGTACCCCACTATCTATACTTCCCCCACACTGCACAGGAATATCCGGAGACCAAGCAAGGCATCTACGCCACAACTGGCTTTCTGCATGTGTCAGGGGGCAATTGGCTGCACACATGTCCTACTTGTGCCCCTTGGCAACACTGCACACAATAAGAGCAACAGAAAGCGCACGTGTCCCACCAATGTCCAGGCAATATTGGACCACAGGGGAATATCCACCAACATCGTCGCCAACCACCCAGGCAGTGTGCATGATCCCTACACCTTCCTACAGTCCATCATCAACCTGCGCTACCAGGAAGGCACCCACGGAAATGCACTGCTCATTGGCAAATACCAAATGAACACACCACACACCTCAACTCCACAATCATGTAACTCACAACACTGGAAATGCTCATGTCACAAGATCACATACAACATGACGAACAACATGCACACCCACCAGACACGACAGCACAACTTACTGTGGGAACCTGGGCCAGCCATGTACATCAACCATCAACGGCATGGCACCTCAGCCACACAATAGCAGAATGTGGGAAGAGGTGGGGACAAGGCATGTGCAAAGGAGGCAAGTGACCGATGAATAAAAATTTACACAATGCCAAGTGTGGTGTGGATTTGAGAGCCAGACTGTAGTATGCAGACCACACACTTATCCATGTCAACACACACCCCTGGTGCTTGGAGTGTAGTGGACAGTGGACACAACCATGTCACCCCAGCCAGTGGGGAAGAACGCGGAAATGTAGCTTGTTACGTCCACCGTAAGAATGAGTGGAGTGGGCTTGCCCGGCGTATGCCACGCCAGTGTAGGGGTGTGAATAAAAGGCACGTATCTCTGGGCATGGTCCTCTTGTCCAACATATCTGCTAGGGCAGCGCATCTCACCCCGCCACAAGGATGGCGCCGTCGCTGTGAGTGGTGTTGCCTGCAATCCTGTGCACCTGCTACACCCCGGGACGCTGGTCCCCGAACCAGTCCTGCCCGCCCCTGCGCACACAGGCCTCAATGCCCACCTGCCGACACCTGCGTGTGTCGAAGAGGGCCCACCACATGCTGGTGCAATCTCCTAGCCCAAGGGCCTAGATCTTGGCAGCCTCCTCAGACCATCACAGCCTCTGCAACACAGGCCCGCAGTACTCCTTTCTCGTTGACATATTCTACCGGCAGACACAGTGGACAAGTAGGTCACACATTTGGAACTAAGTATTGATTACACCATGGCAGAGAACATTAATTATGGCTGAGTTTCTGTCACTATAATCCCTTCGATGTGGTGACACCAAGTCTGTGCATAGCATCACAACCACACGTGTAGGTGGGACAACGTGGACTACTGCCCTTAGCCTACGCTGCGCTCGAGTAGGTCACACAATTGGTACTGAGCATCGGTTATTCAAAGGCAGAGCACACATCATTGCATGCAGGAGAGGCGTAAGAGGGTGGCGCGTTGCAGTCGGGAGGAAAAAAGGATCAATATTACGGAGGTGATGAAACACTACAGACAACTGCCCTGGTGTCACTAACTCTGTGCATCGCGAGCCTACAACAATTGTCTTTGGGCCACTGCTGACCGCTGCCTCCGGCCTACACTGCGGTCCAATAGGTCACAGAGTCTCGATTTTGCAATGGCGGAGTTAATATGAGTGTACCTGCATCGCAGACTGCATCCCCTCTCAGCCCCGGTGCCACTAAGTCTATTCCCCGCCATTCATGGACACTCTCTGGTCAAACTTTGGTGGCGTCTGAGTACATGTACTAGGAGGTAGTTTTCATCCTCATGTAGCTGATACCGAATTGGTGGAGGCAACAAGGCTGTAGCATTCCACTCCTCCATTTGCTGCTTCCGGACGGCTATTGCCCTCTGCTTCATGCCCTGGAGGACACCTTCCACTGTCCCCGTGACCTCTGCCACAGTCACCTTGGACATCGTCGAGGTCCCACTCAGTCTGCGTGGCCCTACCTCAGTGGACCACAAGTCGCTGTCCCATGGCGGTGTGCCTGTGCCAGCCACTGTGCATCCTGGGCCACTAACTCTGTGCAGCTCAAGTCAGGGAACCTGTTTGATTCAATATTTTATGGTCTCTGAGACGACGGCCTTGGGGTCATCAATGCCATGTGTCTGTGGCCCTGCGCTGTACGCTGCCTCCGGCCTCAACTGCGGTCCACCAGGGCTCACACATCCAATCGAGTCCTGACCGGCCCAGATGTGACATCACCGCAGGAGGCACACTCCACCATCGCCAGGACCACCTCCAACCGCCATCTGCCAGAGTCGAAACAGCGGTTCTGGCAGACTGACGGATTGCTCACACCTGTCGTGGATGCCATCATCTGCCTGATAACCTGCTCAGCACTCCAAGTTCCACTGACTCAGTGCACCGCAACCCATGGACGGTTACTGATTGAGTTTTGTGCTGTAGAAAGGTTGCGCAGCAATGTCACCTCAGGCAGTGTGGAAGACCTGGGTCAGGCAGTGTGGGAGACCTGGGTCCCAGACATTTTCTTCACATGAGCGCGCTCAGCTTTAGTGCCCCAACCTCAGTGCACTGCAACTCACGGACACTTCTGTTTGAATGTTGGGTGACCTCTGTACTTGCTCCGGCTCTCTCCATGTTGCTCAGCAGTTGACTCTGTTATGCTGGTGTTTTCTGTTTCCATTTCAATGGTGTCTACTGTTCAAGTTGTTGCCAGCACCAAGCACTTTGTGCGGGCTGGCTTACATTCACCCCACACACATCCAGCACAGGCATCACTGTGCATGTGGCCCTGCCAATAAAGGGTCCGGCACATATGCTTGTAGCCAGTCCCACATACTATCTGCGTGTGTTCCTATGGTCTTGTATGTACGAGGGCCCTTGGCCCAACGCCATTACATTGTGCTGTGTACAGCGGGCGCAGATAATGTCACAGCAGGCAGCAGTTTAAAGCTTGGACATGTAACTTTGTTGTTACCCACTCAATACGTAAGAGGAGTGGACTGGGCTGTCGTACGCAGAGCCAACGCGGGGGTGTGACTGAAATTTGCATGCCCCTGGGCGTGGTTCCTTACTGGGAATGTGCATCTGCATTTGTCCCTGTGGCAGTGTGGGTCTCCTTTGTGGGGTGGAGGTGGTCCCTGAAGGGTGTTAGACACCCACGTTTGTGATCTAGTTCACCTTACATGAGGTTGGACCCCACCCACACCTCTTCGGCCACCTCCTTTTGGTGTTCTGACACCTGGCATTGGGATGTCATGTGTGGGTCGGTGAAGTGTTGGGAGCCAGCCGTGCCTGTAGGTGCTTCCTGCTGTTTGGTCTATTGCAGGGGCTGTGTTCTCCTCTATGTAGCTTGGCTGTCCTGGTCCTGGTGGTGGGTTGCGCGGGATGTCCATGGGCTGTTGTAGGGCGTCGGTGTCGAAGGTGTGGTGGTCCTCTCTGGCATCACTGATGAGTGATCTTCTCTTGTCTGCTGGAGGTGTTGTGTGTCCCTCTGCAATGTGAAGGGGAGATGCATGTTGACATTGTGTTGAGATGTATGTTGGCGCAATGATCTTGTTAACATGCAGACTGTACATTGTGACTGTTTTGGAGGTGCTGGATTTCGATGCGGGACAGTGGACATTTGGAGTACATGACGGATGTGAGGTTGTACACGTACATTTCCATCTCACAGTTTCCAGCTCTGTCAGATGTAGTTGGCCTGTTTCAGTGCAAGTGCGGAGCCAGTTGTGTCCTCTGTTCTGCAGTGTCGGGGTTGCAAATTGTACCACATTGTCGTCAATATGGATGTGCTGTTATTGCTATGTGTTTGTGTTGCAGTGTGCCACGGGGATCAGGGACATGATTCCAGGGTGTGCAGTGTGCTACACATGGTTGTGCATGTGTGCCATTGTACCCATCTCCCCCCACCCCCCCAGTCCCTGGTCGTTACCCACCCTGTTGATGTTGTGTCAGGTGCTCCCGAGCTGTGTCCGGACTCCCGACTCCTTGCACCGTCTCCACACTTTTGACTGTGGCCTCCATCTCTTCCAGCTCCTCCTGTGGCGCAGGACTCCCACTTCCTGTCACCGTTGCTGCCTTCCTGTTGGCAGTGGGTTTGTGCCTGGTTTAGATTTTAACTTCATGCCAGCGCCTCTTGGCCTCCTCTGTTGGTTTCCTCAACACTCTGGCTGCATTCATTGTAGTCTGATTATGGGCCAGTTGATGGTAGTGTTCTGTCACCTCCGTGACGCTGATCTGGTTTTCCTGCGGACTGCACCCCGTCTTCCTCTCCCTCTTCTCCTTGGCATTACCCGACCCCGTTGTTCTTTGCTGGTGGTCTGTGGGGTTTGTGAGGTTTGCGTTGGCCTCTGCGCTCGGTCATGTGCGTGCGTGCTTGCCGCAAGTATTGAGTAACCAGGCCCGGTCCCACCCCGTGACTCCAGCAACAAGAGGGCATGTGGGATGATATTTGCATCATCATCTTTATCTGGATCCCCATTCCCATCCTCATAACTATAGTCATCTTCAAGAGCAACAAGAGGATTGGCTGGGTCAGGGGTTTCCAATGCTCATTTGGAGCCTTGAGGGCTGCAGCAGCAATTCCCTACTCCTACTGTGCAGAGCCTGGCGAAGGCTCAAGTGTGCATGTCAGGTTGGTCGGAGCAAGGCACCCTTCCAAACCGGCAGGCGCACCTCACCCCAAGGAGACCCGGCATGTGTCAATAATCAAGCAGGCTCAACCCCACCCTAATATAAAGTAACTTCTCTTTGCCCGAGTCATGATGCTTGATGCGGCAAAAATAAAAGTTGGACTCAACACTTACTAATTAAACATTTATAAAATGGCAAACAGGGGGCGATACCTCCGGGTCCCAATAAGGAAACCACCGTTGGGTATTCTTGTGTTACATTCCCAACAGCAAACAAAACAAGGCTATTTTACACCTACATCAGAATGAAGTACCATATAATTATACACCATAGGCAGAAATAGAAATACCTTTAACTTACCAAGACCACAGACATTGGTTTGATAGTGCCCTTCCACACACAACAGAAAATGTTATAATAGGTCCTCTTAGCAATGAAGGAGCAACATGGCCACATCCAAATTTAACAATTTATCAGCAGTACATTTTCTGACATTATACAAACACTTCATGATTTTATATAGATGTTTAACACAGTCTGCCATGTGAACATTAACACTTAATTGTTCGTGGACTTCTCAAACTGCACAACCACAATTGGCTACCCCGGGCATCAGCCCACAAACACTAAATGCAGTCATGCATAAGGTTCCCTTCATACCAGAGGAGATTCCGTTCTGGATTGCACACAAGACAAGCCAGCTTGGTGTTTCCTCATACTGGACCGCATGAAAAAACAGAATAATAACAACTGTTTAGAAGACTGCTCATGAGGCACATTTTTTCCTGCAGTATATACCAGGACTCATGGTACCCCTTAATTGGCTCTTTTGCTGGAAGTGCTTAAACAGGTCCAGAATGAGTACTGGGCAGGCAAAAATGCAAAACACTAGCTATCTCAAATGGATTTTCTGCCAAAATATAGAACCTGGAAGCAGTTATTTGACTGCATTCAGTGTGCTGGGCATTCGAATTGCTCTGTCGATTGCCACAAGGGTATAAGAAGAGCCCCGGGTTGTTTTCAGCCAGGGTAACAGAACTTTTGATGATCAGGCATTGTCCTACGTCAATGACATATATTTGATAGATGATGACCTTTCTGAGCACTTGACAAGAGTAGATCGCATAATTCTGGGATTTGCTCACAGCGGCCACAAATTTAACTTTAAAAAATCTAAAATTGCCCACCTTAATGTCCTGTTTCTGGGATACGAGCTGTCAAGTAAAGGCAAAAGCCTGATGACACACTTCATCGAGAAATGTGTGGTATTGCAACCTCAAACTATGTTGAATAGGTTGCAATCCAATTTGGGGTTCCAAATTTTGGCAGAACTTACATTCCAGATTACACAGAACGGTTTCAAACATTCTATGACAAGTGCGGTGAATCACGCCACGCGCACTTAGGACCCGGCCTCTCTGGACCCACCTGCCCCTGGTCTCTGGTGGTTGGTCGGGCGGATGGCCCAATCGGCGTCCGACCGACCCGTTTCCGGTCCGGCGATATCGTGTGACCTGGGGGTCAGGGGGTGGAGATTCCGGGCCAATTTAGGGTCAACTCCCTGTGACTGGGGTCTCTGTTCCCGCTATCACTCCTGGATACCTGACTGCTCACGCCGGCACATTGGCCATTCTCGTGATCCTGGCCGGCTTTCCGAAACTCTAGAAGCAGAAGGATCAAGCATCGTTCTTGTGGCCAGGTAAGGGGTCGAGTGCCTCGGGTGGCCTCGTGGGCAGCCGTGAGTCGCGGTGGGTGCTGGGAAGGGATAGGAGTGTCGCTGCCTTACGGGGCTTACGGCTGTGTGCGGGGATCCTCGTGGTGTGGGCTCCTTCCGGGCGGCGTGAATGGTGCTTAGGGGTGCGGGAGAAGGGAACTCAGGGCGCGTTAGGTGCTATAGCAAGGTAGTGCGAAGCTCGTTATAGTTAGCATGGCGCCAAAAAAGGGAGGACAAAAGCGAAAGGATTCTGAACCTGAATTAGCACAGATTATGAAGTTGCTGCTAAACAAGTTGAGCAAGGAGGCTCCCGATAGCGGGGATGAGAGCGATTCTTCCCAGGGGGAGCAGCCCGAGGTAGTAGAGCGACCGTGCAGGGGGGTGCCACCAAAGGCTGCTTGTCCGCCATTAAAGAAGAAAGCCAAGGCGCAGCCTAAAAGGAAAGGGGGAGCCAGGCAGGAGAAGAGGAGGCCTAGCCCTGCCAGGGGGAAGCGGGACGAGGGATCAGTAGGTCCCGTCCCCACGCCTCCGTCAGATGCTGAGCAGGTTTACCCTTCTGATCCCATTCCGAATGTGCCCGCACCAGTAGACCCAGTGGGTTCAGTTTTGTCTGAAATTAGGGAGGCGCCAAAGGCGTTGGCCCCGGGAGGCACAGTACCACTAGTTACGGTCCCTCCGGCCCCACTCCCACCGCAGCCGATGGCCACAGTGGCAGCCGCTGGTGATCCATTGGATAGCTTACTGGCATCAGTTTCCACACTAGTGGGCCAATTATCAGCCCCGGAAAAAGTATTAGAGAGAGTGAGCGCCGGGGCGGCGGCACCATGGGTGCCCCCGCAGGCCACAGAACAGGGCGCGTTACAGGACATTCAGAGGCAGTTGGGCCTCTTAGTCGAGTCGCGCAAAGCGTTGCCCAGGGTAGCGATTGGAGCTCAGCCCCCCGCGACAGCGATAGCGGGGCCACCTACAGGAGGGAAGCATGGCGACGCTACAGCTAGGAACAGCGAGGTTGGGCCTAGTCAGGGGAACGTGTTGTCTCAGTCAGGGATGTTAGCTACGCATGTGAGTATGGAAATACGAGAGAAGATTTGGAAAGGTGCTTATGTAGATATATTCTCCCTTATCAGGCCGAAGAGACGAGAGGAGGACTACAAGGACAGGGAGGGGAAAGAGCACTCCTTCCGAGATCGGAGACCTAGGATAGAGGAGACAATAACCAATTGGTTGTTCGGCTTTCACGTCTATGTCACAGTGTTGTTGGAAAAAAGGCCAGAGTTGGCGATTCCGCTGGTGTTTTATACTAACAAGATTGTAAAGGCTCACGCCACTCATGAGGGTTCAGCCTGGCTGACATACGATAGGGAGTTTCGCTGGGCAAAGGAGGAAACCCCCTCCATTTGTTGGGACCAGGTTGAGGTCAATGCTTGGTTAGAGAGCGTAAGCAATAGGGAACACTCGGCTAGGCAGCCCTTTCGGACTTCCCAGGGAGGGCCGGGCGAGAAGAAAGACACATGTTGGGCATTCAATGGCAAAGGTTGCACATGGCCCCCCGGGCAGTGCAAGTTTACACATGCCTGCGCCTACTGCGGTCATCCGTCCCATCTGGAATCAAAGTGCAACAAGAAATCCAAAGAACGGGGGGGTACAACCCCTAAGGATAGCAAGCCCCCCCAGGCCTAAACTGCCTACTCCAGTGGATATTGAAAAGATGAATTTTTAGTTGAACAGGTACCCAGACAGGGCAGCTGCTAGGATGTTGTTTGAAGGTTTTTCTAGGGGATTTCGTATCCCAGCGTCTCATGTTCCCCCTATTAGTCAATGTAGGAACCAAGTTTCAGCAAGGACCCATCCCTCAGTAGTGGCCACAAAGGGGGAAAAAGAGCGGGCCTTAGGCCGAGTAGCAGGCCCGTTCCCGGCTCCTCCATGGGAGAACTTTGCGTGCTCTCCTCTGGGAGTAGTGCCCAAGAGAGAGCCGGGACAATTCCGGATGATTCAAAACCTATCCGCACCGAAGGGTGCATCGGTAAATGATGCCATCGACCCGGCAGGGTGCTCAGTGACGTACTCGTCCTTTGATGCCACGGTTCAGAAAGTGAAGGAGCTAGGCCGGGGGGCGCTGCTAGCGAAAACCGAGATTGAGTCAGCATTCCGCTTGTTGCCGGTGCATCCGGAGGATTGCCATTTGCTAGGCTTTCAGGTCCAACAGCAATTTTTATTACGACAAATGTATGCCTATGGGTTGTGCGGTTTCTTGCAAGTACTTCGAGACCTCTAGCTCCATGCTGCAATGGGTGTTTTCGCAAAAGTCAGGATGTACAGATGTGGTGCATTACTTAGACGACTTCATGGTGATGGGCCCCACGTCCTCGGATGCCTGCGCTTTGGCCCTGAGTCTGAGGTTCGGTAAGAATCGGAACGACGTTTTGGGCTTGTTCGTAGATGGATGAGTTTGGTATCTACGAACCGTAAATGACGAGATTAGTAGATGTACGTGTTTTCGCTACACTACTTGGAAGGGTTCGTCTTATTTACGGGTTTTTCATCTGAACCTTCGGGTTCCATTTTAGATATGGCATCCATTTTGTTTCTTGCCCTCACATAGCCGGCGAACAGACAATGTCCGCTTGATGACCCTGGGATTCCCAAGCTCTTGCGGAAGATGCATATTCCTTTGAGTGTGCCTTTATGACTAGGGGAATGACACGGCAGAAGCAGATGGCTCCGCTCGAGGCTCATCTTGCCGTGCCGGTCTATTGTTTCAGCCTTGCATACGTTAGGCTCGAATCCTTTGATCCTGTGATCACGCTTCCGATATTGCCCCCACACTCTTTTCAATCTGTTGTCTGTCTTTGTTTTTCCTGCACCTGTTTCTGTCCTTTCTCTTAGGTCATTTACAACTAGGATGGAATGTGCCTAATGGTGGGATAGCGTACTTTTACAGTTGGGAACCGACATGTTACTCTAATTATGTTCCGGGCTTCTGAAAACATGAATGCGATCCTTTTGAAGTTTACTGTGGGAACTGAGTTGTAACCTTTTGTTCGTTACGTTGTGCAATGGCGAAAATGTGTATAAAAGGAGCGATCCACTTTTGCAATTCGAAGCAGACTCTCTGAACCTACACTATGTTGTACTTCTAGCAATTTCTGTGTCCCTGCAGTACATAAACGCTGATCTTTGACGCCGAAGGAAGTGTCCCGTGTCTCTGTAATTTGTACGCCGGAACAGGTATCCCTACGAAGGTTTCAGGTGTTGTTCCCTGGCACCGCTGGGCCTTAAATTAGCCCAGTCCTTCAGTTGGCGCCCAACGTGGAGCGACATCATGTGGTACCGGTCCAAAGCCTGACGATCGTGAGGAACTTCGTGTGAAATCTCTGAGGGTAGGTGCACCCCGCTTCATCGATCCTGTTGTCGAAATAAGTGGTCCGAAGATTTTTCCCGCGAAGATTCCCGCTTCCAGACGGCTGCGACGGACTGATGCCCTGACTGTCGACCTGTTTTGGCGCCTGGCGTAGTCCTTTGTACGGTGAGACGATAGACGGGCCTTCCTGGTGACGCCATTGTTCTTTCAGTTAGGTATTTGTGGGTCGCTCCCAGTTAGCTCTTTGGTTCCTTTTTAGGAACATTTGTTTCAAATTTGAAAACTTTGCATTTGCTTGACATTTGCTTCGTACTTTGAAACTTGGTTGTTGTTGTTGAAACTTGGTTGATTGCATGGTTCCATTGCATTTTTTGATTCTTAGTTGTTGGGTTTTTCTTTGACAATTGCAATTGCCAAAAACCGAGGGTCTCGTATTTTTGCGAGGATATCGTAATTCGATAACCCTTGAAGTTTGAAACTCGGTTAGTGTGCATGATGCCTGGCCGTAGTATTTTGTTTGGTTTTCTTAGATGTTGCAGCACGGATTCCCGGTTGGAGGAATCGTGTCCGATACCTCCGGTTGGAACTCCGATTTATGAGCTCTATAGTCGACATGGAGTGGGCCCCATTGTATATAATGAATTTTGGATCCGTTATACGAGAAAAGATGGTGTCCTTAGTTGGCCACCCTATGGTAGCTTTGAAACTGAGATTTTAGATAATCTCGAAGCAAAATTGTTTAAAAAGAAAGCCAGGCCAGCAATGTTTGATTCCTTTCGGTTATGGCGCAGAGGCCAGACAGAAAGAAATCAAGCTGACTAAGAAAAATAAGAGAGAGGGTATCATTTCGATAATGCAAGGTGCAGAACAGCATCAGCGAGACAAGGCAGAGAAGGAAAAGGAAGTTTCTGTCAGACAGCATAGCATGGCGGTGGATAAATGTTATCCGGTTTTACCGTCGAGTTCTGAAAAGAAGGGAGAAGAATCGAAAGAGGATCCTTTGTTATCTTATTTACTAAAGTCACCACCCCCTTATGTACAGGGTGCTACAGCCCCTATAGTTCCTCCTGTTCTTCCGCCTGTCGTTCCGGCGGCTGCTGGTCAGCCTGTAGTTGGTCCTGTTCCTCCAAATCTCCTTGTTCCTCAAGTGGGCCCTGCTCCTTTATCACCTCTTCTTCCTACTGCTCCTCTGCCCGTAACTTCTCAGTCTATTGTTACTACTACTCCTGTTATCTTGGCTACTCCCACTGCTCCTACGTTTAGTCCTAATATTGTTGCTCCTGTTCTTCTCTCCTCTTCTCCTTCTGTTCGTAAACGTATACCTAATTCTGTTGCTACTCTCTATTCTCCACTTTTCGGATCGTTATTTGAATCTGGTGTCTCTGAAATCTCTCAGAGACGAAGTCAAATGCCTGGTGTGAGGGAGAGTGAGACGTTAGTAACTATGGCGCGTAGGTGGATTAGACACCCTGCTAAGTACACGTCACGCATAGTTTTCGATACGTTCTCTCAGTTTAATGAGCCCACACAGAGATTTGTGTTCGAAGAGATGTGCAAATCATTGAGAGAAGAGTGGGATAATGATGAGCTAGATATCGTACCGCCCGATATGACTGAACTTCAGAGTCAGTTTTCGAACGGTATGATTGTAGGTGGTGATGTACGGCGTGCATTAGATCGATTGTTAGCTTTTAGGTCTACAGTGCCTTCACGAGTGTCGTTTGACGTTGACTCCGATGATCTGAAAATGAAATCCGGTCAGTATCCCATGCGAGAGGTTCCCCCAGTGTGGATGCCAGGTGATGCTGCTGCCGTTCCTCCAATTTTGCCACACTTCCAGAGAGTTTGGATACACCTCCCATGGAAGCGATCAGAAGTCTTGCAGGTGAAACAATACTTGCCTGACCCACGGAAGAATCCGGCAGGTTATTACAAGGAGTTATCCCAATTAGTGGATGCTTCTAATATGAACCTTGCTGATATCGACATGTTGTTTGGTAATATCGTACCGCAACCAATCTGGGCGAAGATTCGTCACGAGAATCATGCAGCTGAGTTAGGTGGTGATTGGGCTGCAATTGTAGCGGCCGATGGACAGCAAGTTGGTGGGGCTAAGCCTGAACAGTTAATTACGGATCTGCCCCAAAGAATCATTACGCTCATGAAAACACTCATGCCAGCGATGAGGGTGAACTGGGATAAATTGTCTGCTTGCAAACAAAAGAAAGACGAGAGTGTCTCCGATTTCTTTACTAGGTTTGAGGAGGCATTTATCGATCATAGTGGTCAGGACATGAGCACTGAGGGAGGTCAGCGATTGTTTGTCGATAAGTTTGTGTTCAATCTGTTGCCTGAACTATGCAATAAATTGAAAAATCCTGAAAGTGCTTGGGCTCTTTCAACAACAGCTCAAATATTAGCAACGGCTCAATATTATGAGAATAGGGAAAAAGAGGAGAATGATCGTGCAGAAAAGAAAACGAAGGAGCTAAAAACTAAGGTCTTGTTGCAGCAAGCGTATCCTCTGCACTCAAATCAGAATGATTCGCAACAGCAGCATGTGCAGTATCGACCACAGGCACAGTCTTCTAGGATGCAGTCGCGCTCTGAATACTCTGCATCCAGATCTATGATTGGGAATAATCAGTGTGCATATTGTAAGGGTGAGGGCCATTATAAATTTCATTGCCCTGTTTTACGTGACCGAACGAATGGTGTCTCGGTTCGAGGAGGTCGTGGTGGTCTTCAGCAAGCCTCTCGGGGTAGAGGTCGTGGCACCTCTCAAAATCAAAATGAGCGTTCTGCTCCTCCATCGGACACGAACAATTGTTTTGATCAGGGAAATACATTGTCTGGTAGATCTGCACAGTATCATGTGGATGACTATTATGTTGAGCATGAGATTGGTGCAGACAATGATTATTAGGACAGCCATAGACAAAGAGAGGGAGTAGTATCAGTTCCGGTTGATCAGAGAGGGCCTTACGTTGCAGTTGCCACATTGGGCGTAATTGAGCCTTTTCTGTTGGACACTGGTGCAGCAAAAAGTTCCATCATGCATTCGAAACTCCCTGGCGCACCTTTGTCTGGCTTAACGAACGTTTCTGTTGGATTCTCTGGCGCCCCTGTTAGCAATCCAGTTTCTAGCCCTTTGTCCCTTACGATCGGGACACGTGAGCTGGAGGCTCCTTTGATTTTAACTACTGGTTGTGGTGAGAATCTCTTGGGTCTGGATTTGTTAAAGCGGTTATATGCGACTTTGTATTGCTCTCCTACGGGAGTGGAGCTTACATTAGGTCAGAGAGTGATCTCTCCTATGTACTTGTCAACTGATAAGCTCCCACCGGAATTGAGTTCCCTTCCTGAGTCTTTATGGGCAACAGGTCCCAATGATGTGGGCCTACTGGACATACCACCTTATGTAGTCCAATTGAAATCACATGTGAGATTACCGCGTATCCCCCAGTATCGTATCTCTCTTGATGGCGAGCGAGCGTTATTAGCGATCATTTATGACTTGATCGAAAAGGATGTTATTGAAGAAACTCGGGGAAATGTGTGTAATAGTCCGGTGTTACCTATTTTGAAATGAACTGACCCATCCAAACCTCCTGTGTACCGTTGTGATTGATTTGAGAGAAGTGAATAAAATCGTGATTCCACAGTTTCCAGTGGTTCCTAACATTACGGCTTTACTGACCCTGATTCCAGCCTCTGCCTCCTGGTTTTCGGTGATAGATCTAAAGAATGCTTTCTTTAGTATTCCGATTGCTGAGGAAAGCAGAGATCTATTCGGCTTCTCATTAGGTGGTCGCAGTTTTAGGTTTAAACGCGCACCACAGGGCTACTGTGAGAGTCCATCGATCTACAGTCAGGCCCTTAAGAGTCAACTTGATGCATTTGTGTTACCTGCTGGTGCGGCTTTGATTCAGTATGTCGATGATCTGTTAGTAGCTGCAGACACTGAGCAAATTTGTAAAACTGCTACGGTATCGTTGTTAAAGCATTTATGTGACTTACATCACAAGGTGTCACCTTCTAAGCTACAGTATTGCTGTCAAGAAGTAACCTATTTAGGTCACTTATTGTCAAAGGAGGGAAGAAGGTTGACCCCAGAAAGAATTGCAGCGATCGCTCGAATGACTGTGCCAACAACTCAAAGAGACGTACGTGCCTTTTTAGGTATCAGGTCATACTGTAGGCAATGGATTCCAAACTTTTCATTGTTAGCGAAGCCACTGTTAGCTCTCACGTGCAAGGATGTTCCGACTCCTTTGCCCTGGACTGAAGATTGTCAGAAAAGTTTTTCTGAATTGCGTGATGCGTTGTGTTCGGCTCCTGTATTAGGTACTCCTGATTACAGTAAGCCGTTTACACTATACGTTCATGAGAGAGACGGTTGTGCGTTAAGTGTTTTGACGCAACAATTTGGCGGCAAACAGCATCCATGTGCATATTTTTCTTCGACTTTAGACCCCGTAGCTAGAGCATTGCCGAGTTGTCTAAGGGCGACAGCGGCAGCTGCGGTGTCTATTCGACAGTCCGCAGCTCTGGTCATGGATAATATGCTTACAGTGATGGTTCCGCATGCAGTTGACACTCTCTTGAATCGAACGAAGACTCAACATTTGACGAGTGCAAGGTTGTCCGGCTATGAGTTGACACTTTTGGCAAGTCATATACAGATAAAACGTTGTAATGTGTTGAATCCAGCGACATTGTTGCCGATTCATATGGAATCAGGTGAATTAGCACCACATGACTGTTACTTAAGAACTGAAGAAGAGACGAAGGGTCGTATTGACCTGAAAAACACTCCATTGGTAGATCCCGATGGTACTTTGTATGTTGATGGTTCATGCTTCAAGTTGCTGAATGGTGATGTGACGACTGCGTATGCTGTAGTGACGTTGAGTACGGTTGTGGAAACTGCGAGATTGAGTCAGAATTCGGCGCAAGCGGCAGAGTTGATTGCTTTAATGAGAGCGTGTGTTTTGTCTAAAGGAAAGCGAGTGAATGTGTTTACTGACAGCCAGTATGTGTTTGGTGTAGCGCATAGTTTTGGTCGATTGTGGAGAGAGAGAGGATTCATGACGTCTCATGGCACGAAGATTCAACACGGACAGCTCGTGAATGATCTTCTAGATGCACTTACATTGCCTAAGCAAGTGGCAATCATTAAATGCAGCGCACATCGAAAGGTTACAGATTATGTTGGTCGTGGTAACGCGTTTGCATATGAGATTGCTAAGGAAACGGCCAAGAATCTGACAAATCGAATGTATGTTACGAGTTCAGTGAGATGGCTGGCGGAAACTGGTATGTGTGAAGACACAGTTGAGAGTGTGAAAGCGATTCAGAATGAGGCCACCGAAACTGAAAAGGCTAAGTGGAAAGAAAGCACGGGGAAGTTAGACATGAATGGATGTTGGGTTGATTTGTCAGAATATCAGATATGGATGTTACCCGATGCATATGTGCTTGCCGTTGTTACTATGGCCCATGGCATGTCACATATTAGCGCGAAAGGTGTATGTAAATTGTTGTCTCCTGTATGGAAGAATGATGGGATTGCTAAGTGTGCTGAGAGAGTGGTCAAGAACTGTATGGTATGTTTGATGCATAATCCTGGCAAGGGCACTCCCACTCCACCTGGTCATTTTGCTCCTCCTACATGCCCCTTTGAAGTTATCCAGTTGGACTTCATCCATATGGAGAGATGCAATAATTTGAAATATGTATTGGTTGTGGTTTGTGCGTTCTCCAGATGGGTTGAGGCCTACCCTCTTAAGGATAATACTGCCCTGTCCACAGCAAAAATTTTACTTAAAGAATATTTCCCAAGATATGGAATGCCACGGATCGTATGGTCGGATAATGGTAGTGAGTTTGTGGGAAGTGTGATGAAGAGTGTGTGTGCGGGTTTGGGTATTCGCCAAAAATTTCATAGCGCTAACCATCCTCAATCGGCGGGTTTGGTGGAAGGGTACAATGGTGCTCTGAAACTGAAACTTGCCAAAATCCAAGCTACGACTGGGTTATCATGGCCTGATGCATTGCCTCTGGCTCTCCTGTCGACCAGGGCGACTGTGCACTCTTGAGTAGGGCTTAGCCCATATGAGATTGTGTTCGGCCGTCCTGCGAACATTTGGGGAGTTCCAAGGCCTAAGGAATTTAGCAGAATTGAATATCCAATGTTGATTGACTATCTTTACGATCTGACTGCTAAATTGAGTTTGATTCATCAACAGGTTTTTGAAGCTCTACCGGCACAAACAGAAGGACCTGGACATCGGCTCCAACCTGGAGAGTGGGTGCTAATCCGCAATTTTGGGAGAAAACGAAATCTTGAGCCAAGGTTCGTGGGACCCTACCAAGTCTTGTTGGCAACGAGGACTGCAGTTCGGTTGGACGGCAGGAAGCATTGGGTGCGCGCCACCCACACGAAGAAAGTACCGCTTCCATTACCAGCAAATAATTGGATAAGGAAAGGATTTGCCCCGACTGAAACCGATGTCATACCAAAGTATGTGCCATTTAGTGATGCTCAACCTGTAGAGATCGATCCAGCTCAGCCAGATACGTCTGTTGAATCATCTGGAACTGTACCTTTGTCCTCAGCATTGGAGAATTCAAGTTCTGAACAGTCACCTGAACAATCGAACTCTGTCTTGCCACCTGAATCATTGTTTGAAGAACAAACTCGACCTGGAAAATGTCGATATTTCCTTCGATCGCGTGATTAAGGACAAATAAAAAATTCCCTTTTATTTTTGAGCTTACATTACCCCCTTTCTGTTGCTATGAACATTGTAAATATTTGCATTTTTCCTGATCTTGAGTTCTTTCATTTTGTTTGACATATCACGTGTGTTTCTTTTCTGTGCAGCTAGGAGACTTATATGAAATTGAATGCTTCATTGATTAAACCTACCATCTGGGTTGGCCGTAGGGCCGTACGGGTACCTACTTCTGTTTGGCAGGTTTCTGACACTAGGTCGGTTACTTTTGTCGGTTTCTGGGAACTCCTGGGAATTGACAATTGCTACTCAGAATCAGGTGCGTCAAGAACGTTACGGACGGTCTTTAGAGGATGGAGTTTTCTAAGCTGTCAGAAAGAGAGATGATGTCGGCGCAAAGATCTAAGTTGCGTAAGATTTTTCAAACAAAATGTTTTCTGTTTCAGATTTTCATGTTGTTCCTAACTGTGTCTATGTTATTGGTAGGTGGAGTGTATTTTGGGATTCAGTCACTGTTGCCTTCCACTTCATCTACTCCTCCTTCTCATGATCTGAATTCTGTTCTTGTTCCCACTGTCTCTCCACATTCTTTTCATCCTCTGCCCCAACATGAACAGGTCAGACGTGCGGAATTCATGAACAATTCCTTTATCCAACTTTTGCATCGGCATCAGTTGGTGATGAACACTACCAACTGTTGGGTGTGTGGGTTAATGCCACATACCATGGATAAGGGTATTCCGTATTTAGTTCTTCCCTACAGCTCCCAGGGGTCAGCTCGGGCGTTCCAAACCATGTTCCGTAGTGCACTAGATTCCTACCCCCGTCGAGGGCCACGTTCCACAGACCCTGGTTCTGGCCCGTACCACAAGTCTTTGGCGATAGCGATTGCTGATCTGGATAGAGATATTTTTGATGCATCGCTTATTCCAGAGGAAGAGGTGCGAGCTTACAAGGATCTGAGTGAGGCTGAGTACAGTATTTCAGTAGGCGATAGACAGCTTAAGAGCTCGTCTCCAATCTGTATTGTACCCCACCTAGGTCATTTTTGTCTACAAGGTCTTAGTCGAAATCCGAGAGCTCAGCTTGGGAAGAGTGCTTGTACTAAGACATACGTTTTACCGATGCTCTCTTCCCCTTTATTTCTGACTGCCAAGGGTACCTATTTTGTGTGCTATGATCGTGCTTATACGTGGTTGCCCCGTGATTTCCCGGGCACCTGTTATATTGCGAATCTCTTGCCACCGACATTTACAGTTGCCTCAGACTATCACAAGACAAGAGTTGTGAGAGGCGTTATTAGGAGGACACTGCCGGTCAAGAAGCAGGAGACTTCTTTAAGGGTTTCCTACCGTTTTGGGAACCTATGGTCAATAGTAGGAACCTGAGACAGTCGAGTCGTGTGGTAGAATCAACTGCTAATATAACTGCAAGTGCTCTTGGTAACCTGACAGCAGAGCTTCAAGCGGATAGACTGATGACGTTACAGAACCGTATGGTTCTAGATGTACTTGCAGATAGAGGTGGTGTGTGCAAGGTGATCCATTCGAGCTGCTGTATTTTCATACCTGATAATGCTCCAACTGTTTATCAAGCCATCTCGAAGTTGCATAAAATCCCCGAATCCATACACGTGGACGAAGGTGATTGGACGCTTCTAGGATGGTTTTGGGGTTTGATGTCGACTTGGGGTTGGAAGATTCTGATGATTGTAGGGGTTGTTGTGACGTTCCTGTTCACGTGTTGTCTTTGTGTACAGTGTGGTCCTACCTAATGTATCTTTGTGCTACAACGTGTATAAGAAGGCCATCTGTTACCAGAGAGACATTGATGGATAGAATAATGTTCCAGCAACATCTAAACGATCTGATGAATATCGATATTGATTCTGATATCGACTAGTGCTTGCCTACATGAGGGCAAAAGGAGCGTCTGAGGTTCGGTAAGAATCGGAACGACGTTTTGGGCTTGTTCGTAGATGGATGAGTTTGGTATCTACGAACCGTAAATGACGAGATTAGTAGATATACGTGTTTTCGCTACACTACTTGGAAGGGTTCGTCTTATTTGCGGGTTTTTCATCTGAACCTTCGGGTTCCATTTTAGATATGGCATCCATTTTGTTTCTTGCCCTCACGTAGCCGGCGAACGGACAATGTCCGCTTGATGACCCTGGGATTCCCAAGCTCTTGCGGAAGATGCATATTCCTTTGAGTGTGCCTTTATGACTAGGGGAATAACACGGCAGAAGCAGATGGCTCCGCTCGAGGCTCATCTTGCCGTGCCGGTCTATTGTTTCAGCCTTGCATACGTTAGGCTCGAATCCTTTGATCCTGTGATCACGGTTCTGATATTGCCCCCACACTCTTTTCAATCTGTTGTCTGTCTTTGTTTTTCCTGCACCTGTTTCTGTCCTTTCTCTTAGGTCATTTACAACTAGGATGGAATGTGCCTAATGGTGGGATAGCGTACTTTTACAGTTGGGAACCGACATGTTACTGTAATTATGTTCCGGGCTTCTGAAAACATGAATGCGATCCTTTTGAAGTTTACTGTGGGAACTGAGTTGTAACCTTTTGTTCGTTATGTTGTGCAATGGCGAAAATGTGTATAAAAGGAGTGATCCACTTTTGCAATTCGAAGCAGACTCTCTGAACCTACACTATGTTGTACTTCTAGCGATTTCTGTGTCCCTGCAGTAAATAAACACTGATCTTTGACGCCGAAGGAAGTGTCCTGTGTCTCTGTAATTTGTACGCCGGAACAGGTATCCCCACGAAGGTTTCAGGTGTTGTTCCCTGGCACCGCTGGGCCTTAAATTAGCCCAGTCCTTCAAGTCAGCTGGTGGCCATGTTGAAGGACTTTGGGGTGCCGCTGGCACCGAGCAAGACAGTCGGCCCGGACACGTGCATGTCCTTCCTGGGTATCGAAATTGACACGGTAGCGGGGGAATGTAGATTGCCAATGGATAAAGTAAGAGCCTTTTCCCTAGCCATTGAGGTAGCCTTGGTGTGTCCGAAGGTGACGTTGCATCAGTTACAAGTTCTTGTGGGTCAGCTACATTTTGCTTTACCTTTTGGTCGGATAACATGGCGGTGGTTCAGGTTATCAACCGACAAGGGGCGACTTGCCCACATGTGCTTAGGTTGCTGAAGCTGTTGGTGTTGGCATGCTTGAAATCGAATTTGACTTTTAAGGCTGCGCATATACTTGGTGTTGATAACCATGCTGCTGACGCTTTGTCTCGTTCCAATTTCCAGGACTTTCGGAGGTTCCACCCACAGGCGGAGGAGCGCATGACAACGTTCCCTACGTCACTGTGGAAAAAATTGGAGCCCCGCTAAAGCGGGGCTGGTAGGTGCCGCCCTGAGTGATTGCACCAAACCTGCCTATCAGTCACAGTTTAATGTTTACAGATCATTTGTGGAACAGTTGGGTGATGCGAGGGTCTTCTCAACTGAAACGATGTACGCCTTTTTACAGGTTCTGCGGGATCAGGGCAAAACAGTGTCCTATGCTAGGGCTTCCCTGGCAGCGATAGGCTTCTTTGCTAAACTGGCGGGGGAGCGGGACCCTGGGGCTTCATTCTTGATCAGGAAGGCCTTAGCAGGATGGGCCCGTTTAGACGGGCCACGGCTGGACTGTCGTAGGCCTTTGGATCTCCCGACCTTGATTGATATTTTGGGGGTACTGCCTGTTATTTGCCAGTCACCATTCGAGGGAATCAGGCTGGGGCGGCCTTCTGCCTGGCCTTCTACGAGGCCTTTCGCCTGGGTGAGATGGTTGGGGCCTCCAGAGTAGACCATGGGGGGGGCTTGCAGCTCAAGGATATCTCCATTACCCCGGGGGGCCTGGTATTGCGGTTGAGACAGACCAAACAGGAAAAGGGATCAACATCCAGTTGCGGCCAGCCCCAGAGATAGCTGCCTGCCCCGTATCTCGTATGCAAGCGTACCTGGCCCGACGCCCAGCAGGGGGGGTCGGCTCTTTTCGTCCATGAAAACGGGGATTGCCTGTCTCAATACCAGTTTAAGGCGGTATTTGGGTTGGCTCTGGGGAATCTGGGGCTGGGAGCAGCGGGCTATTCTTCTCATTCCTTTAGGATTGGCGCCGCAACTTTAGCGGCTGGGGCTGGTCTGGCCCCCAACATGGTGGAAGGTGTAGGTCGCTGGATCTCTGATTGCTACAAACAATATGTAAGGCCTGAATTGTTGTAATACATATGTGTGCAGTGTCTAACGGCTTCATCTCTCTCCTTTCTGATTAGTATGCCCGCTTCCGTGGTATGGGTACTCGGGCACTCTTTCGTGCGTTGCGCGGCGGTGCGCTTGCAGCGCGCTTGCAGCGAAGAGAGGTGGTGAAACCGTCTGCTTTGGGCGAGACCAAATTCGTATGGCATGGCGTTGGAGGGATGCGGATCCGACACTTGAGGCGGATCGTCGAGGAGCTCAGGGCACGAGAGCACAAATCGCCGGATTGGATTATTTTGCATTTGGGAGGCAACGACATGGTCGACAGGGGGCGCTTGGCTGTCAAGGAGGCCCTACTAGCAGAGTTTGCCTGGCTGGGACATGAGTTCTCATCGACGAAAATAGTCTGGTCTGGCATGATATCACGCAGGGCATGGGGCCCAGGAGTGCATCCTAGATCTTTGAACGTCTCGGTGAGGCGATTGAATGGTGAACTAGCAAGGTTGTGCTCAGTGAAGGGCCGCTTGCGCTACCTCCAGAACCGGATGATTTCCGGACAAGTGATGTACCACCAGGACGGGGTACATTTGTCGGACTTTGGAACTGATACTTTTATCCAAGAACTTTGGTCATTTATTCTGAACGCAGGTGGGGAGGGTGTCAGACCTGTGGGCCTTGGCCACCCTTGTGGCGGAGAAGAGACCTGCGAACAGTAACTAGTGGCTAAACAAAATGGATGGGAGCCCGCTTGCCGGGCTCCATAGGCCAGCTCTGAGGGGGGATATGGCGAGCTCTCCACTGGGAGAAAGTGACCACCGGCTGGGGAGGCTAGGGCGACAGATTTCGAGCCTCCCGGGCGACCCAGGGCAGCCTGATGGTCGAGAGGTGGGCCCCGGTAATGGCGGACAAGGATCGAAGGGCGGGACCCACCACTCTAAAGGGCAGGTGCACGGCACTTGGCGTAGGGTACCCAGTTGCGAGATGCGAACCAGATGGTGTTCCTCCCTTAGGGTTGGGAAGGTGATGGAGCTGATATGCTCAAATGTAGTTATGAATGTAACTTGTAAATAGTAGATATGCATGTTATTGCTTGTCATGTTTATACAATGTGGTGAATAAACATGGCCTTTTTAACCCCACCTGAATCTCTGGTGATTTCAAAATGTGGGAACCTTGCATGTCTAGGGTAGATGGGCGGCGGGGGAATATCTGGAGGGTACAGGTCCTATGACAGGTGCGGAGAATCACGCCGCGCGCACTTAGGACCCGGCCTCTCCGGACCCCGCCCGCCCCTGGTCTCTAGTGGTTGGTCGGGCGGATGGCCCAATCGGCGTCCGGTCGACCCGTTTCCGGTCCGGCGATATCGCGTGACCTGGGGGTCAGGGGGTGGAGACTCCGGACC
Organism: Lissotriton vulgaris; assembly: GCF_964263255.1. Classification (NCBI taxonomy): domain Eukaryota; kingdom Metazoa; phylum Chordata; class Amphibia; order Caudata; family Salamandridae; genus Lissotriton; species Lissotriton vulgaris. Next base: position 818,800,508 of record NC_141689.1, on the reverse strand, counting down.
TATTTAGGGTCAACTCCCTGTGACTGGGGTGTCTGTTCCCGCTATCACTCCTGGATACCTGACTGCTCACGCCGGCACCTTGGCCATTCTCGTGATCCTGGCCGGCTTTCCGAAACTCCCACCCACCCGTCCCTTAGATAAATGGTTTGAGGGGCGTTCTGCGGAGAAGAGACCTGCGATCAGTAACTAGTGGCTAAACAAAATGGATGGGAGCCCGCTTGCCGTGCTCCATAGGCCAGCTCTGAGGGGGGATATGGCGAGCCCTCCACTGGGAGGAAGTGACCACCGGCTGGGGAGGCTAGGGCGACAGATTTCGAGCCTCCCGGGCGACCCAGGGCAGCCTGGTGGTCGAGAGGTGGGCCCCGGTAATGGCGGACATGGATCGAAGGGCGGGGCCCACCACTCTAAGGGGCAGGTGCACGGCACTTGGCGTAGGGTACCCAGTTGGGAGATGCAAACCAGATGGTGTTCCTCCCTTAGGGTTGGGAAGGTGATGGAGCTGATATGCTCAAATGTAGTTATGAATGTAACTTGTAAATAGTAGATATGCATGTTATTGCTTGTCATGTTTATACAATGTGGTGAATAAACATGGCCTTTATAACCCCACCAGAATCTCTGGTGATTTCAAAATGTGGGGACCTTGCATGTCTAGGGTAGATGGGCGGCGGGGGAATATCTGGAGGGTACGGGTCCTATGACTAGATTTGTCCAGACTACTCAAGTACACCCTGTACCACTGAACACAAAGAAATACTACGTTTGGTACAAGCTGGCATGCTAGCATCAAAACATGTACAATCTGTGTCATTGCAGACCATGAGCGTACACCTATGTGACATTCTATGAAGGTGACATTTATACACCAATGCTGAAATTAGTTTTTGCACCTACAGAAAAAATGCTGACGGTGGGATCAGACTGCTGTGGTGACAGAGAGAGCACTGGCTCAGAGAAAACGCATCACTGTTGCGACCCTGTTACCAACCCTTGAGGACATCATTAGAGCAAGCGTAACTGAATGCAAAAGCTACACATACACGTTGGATACAATGTGATAACTCACTCGCTGCAACAGATGTAGACTATAGATTTGACTCTACACTACAAACACAAGCCTTTTTGCAATATGAGCAAGCCTACCCTCTGCCTAATTAAATATTGTCTCTAGAACAGTATGATTACATCATATACACTGATGGTTCTACCCAGACTGTCATTGGAAACAAGCATCTGCAATGCAATAGGTCTCGCATTAGGAAAGTTTGAGCTATTGGTATTGTAAATGACACATTTTTTATTTGTGTTGGTTTAGAAAATAGCGAAATTAATAGCTTTGTCATTTACAATGCCAATATTTTTAACTTTTGCAAATGTGACACCTATAGCATTTGTAATGCAACTTGTTTTGTATTTACGTGACTTAGATGTATTGATATTAAAAATAACAATGGCTTTTAATTTTTTTAAATAATTAATACTTAAGTAAAAGTTATTGTAATTTATAATGGCAATAGCTTAAACTTTTGTAAATAACTTTTGTGAAGATTATGT